>NC_136465.1:167058227-168343227 GCF_902686455.1 Sciurus vulgaris | reverse complement strand
CAAAAGCTCACTTGTGAGACATGCAAGAAGGTCCGGAGGAGAAATGACGGGGTTGTGAGAGTCTTAACCTAATCGGTGAATTAATCGCCTGGTGGGATTAGCTGAGTGGTCACTGGAGGCAGGTGGGGTGTGGCTGGAGAAGGTGGTTCATTGGGGGCCTGACTTTGGGGTACATATTTTGTATCTGGAGAGTGGAGTCTCTCTCTGCTCTCTGATCACCATGATGTGGGTTGCTTCCCTCTGCCATGCTCTTCCTCCATGATATTCAGCCTCACCTGAAGCCCCGAGGAATGTGGCCAGCCTTCTGTGGACCGAGACCTCTGAAACCATGAGCCTCGGACAAACCTTTCCCCTCTGCAGTTGTTCTGGTCGGATCATTTGGCCACAGCAGAACAAACCTGCGTAAAACAGATGGTGATACAATTATTTTTTAGATTCCTTATTTTGTAAATATAACTATATAGATCTATATACTATAATATAGATATATATTATAATTATATTGTATATATAATTATATACTATATATAGTATATGTGTAGTATTTATATATAGTATATACTATATAATTATATATTATAATTATATATACTATAATATAGATATATATAGTATATAGATAAATATACTACAATAATTTGAAGGAAGTTACATTATGTCTCAGATTTACTTCAAAATAATACAGATAAAACAAACACACCCATACATGCACATTCACAAATTAGTATAAGAAGATAGGTAAAATGGAAGAAATCTGAATAAGATTGGTGAACTGAATCAACTAATCCCCTCATTGTGGTATGGATATGGTTTTGCAAGAAACTAGTATGGGGGAAAGGAAGTGAAGGATACATAAATCTCTGTATCATCTCTCAAATGTCATGTGTAATCTACAATTACAATCAATAAAAATTCCATTTGAAGGTCAAGAATGCAGAAGATGTTTGAGGAGATGTAGACAAAGGTTGGAGCTTTGGATATGAATTGATAATGGCTGAGGCTGGTGGATGGGTTCAAGGGAAGTTATTATATTCTTTTATGTATAGTATGTGTTCAAAAATTTCTATAATATAGTAGTTTTTAAAAGATACTTTAAATTGTTGATGGACCTTTATTTTATTTATTTTTATGTGGTGCTGAGGATCGAACCCAGTGCCTCACACATACTAGACAAGTGCTCTACCACTGAGCCACCACCTGGCCCTGTAACATCGTTTTTAAAGCCCTTTTTATTTCTCTTTTGATAAACTTTTCAAGCATAGGATTTGCATCTTATGTGTCCCAGTTCTTTGCACAGACATTGGTTGAATCTGTGTTAGTTGGATAAACCACAGAAAAATGGAGCTGTCAACGAGTGCGTAAATAAATGGAAAAGAACACAAACTGGTGATTTTTATCTCAGATCTCATGCAAAAGCCCAAGGACTGTGGTTAACAGGAGCATGGAAGAACAGCACACGTAACTGCTCATGGAATCTGACTTCCATCTTCACTTGGGATCTTGATTCTGAACTTCATTGATAACAGGTTTTTCAAAAGACTTGCTTCAGTCGATAAAGTATGATGAAAAGTCATTCATGTTCCTTCCAGGAAAATCTTTTAGAAACGGTTCACCACCTTCCCTCTCTTTGTCTTGGACAGAAGGACCATTCTTTTCCAGCAGTGGCTCCATCCCAGTGCACAGGTCCAGGAATAACACGGAGCAGAGAAACAGCTGACCAGCAGTGTGTATGCGGCCCATTTGAGAAATAAACCGTTCTGGTTGAATGCCACAGTGATTTTGGAGTTGCTTGTTGTTAGGTGATATGGCAAAACTCAGCCAATGAAGGAAGCCACTTGAATTTGCTTTGCTGTAGTATAGCAGGAGTGAGGACAGTAAAGGGCAGTCTTGCATCAACCCAAAGATCTGATGAGAATCTGAAAGAAGCCGGAGGCTGTGGAGACTGATGGAGCTCAGAGATGTTGTGAAAGCAAAATCCTCCAAGACTAGAAGAAGAGCGTGGGGTCAGGAATTGACAGAGTCAAGGAGGCTACAGGAATGGCCGTGTGATCAGTGCTGCTATACTGAGAAATGGAAGTACTAAGAAATGGAGCCCAAAGGCTGTTATGGAAGGGGAAAGTGTTGGATTAGAGCAAGCAGGACTAGAAATGCACTTTGTGTGTGTCTTCCTGCTGCACGGTAAGCAAACTCAAATCCCAGTGTAGACTGGGCATCGAAAGAGTGGAGATGTGAGCAAAGATCCATCCCAAGGTCACATATCTAGCCCTGGCCTCCAAACTGGGCTGGGCCCACAAAATCCCTGACAGATGGGCACATTCCGGCTTCTCAACTTTTGCCAGGAAATCTCTCCAGGCACCTAGCAATATCTAACAAGCCAGCAGTCAGCAGGTTTTCCCCCTTAGTAAGCAGGCAGCATTCGCCCCTGGGGTGGGCAGACCGCAGAGCATTAATCAATAATCGCTCTTATCAAGGCTTTCGAGAATTGACTTTGGGGGTAGGCACTCCTGGATTTCTGGAGTCTCTCTGAGCTTCAACCCTGAACAGACCAGAAGCCTCTCTCTTTTCAAAAGAACACCACGCCATGAAGATCTAAGTAATGCTAATTTGCTTGGGCACCACTTAGTTATAAAATTAATATGATAGAAAATGTAGACATTACTGAGAAAGACAAATTCTGGT
The DNA here is from genome assembly GCF_902686455.1 of Sciurus vulgaris. Lineage (NCBI taxonomy): Eukaryota > Metazoa > Chordata > Mammalia > Rodentia > Sciuridae > Sciurus > Sciurus vulgaris. The sequence goes on along the minus strand of NC_136465.1, from coordinate 168,340,548 downwards.
GGGCTGATGTTTGTAGGGATGTAAGGCTGGAGAGATCAGAACTAAATTATTCTGTGACATCAGACCAAAGGGAATGAGGGACAGTGATGGAAATAGGGAGAAAGAAAATTAAGGAGCTAGAAGGTAAGACTAGAAGTCAGAGCCAGTCCCGAGTGTGGAAATGGAAATGGAGAAAGAAGACTCACACATGCACACACACACACACACACACACACACACACACACACACAATTGATGGAGTATCTGGAAATACCCAACAAATCAGTGATTCCATGTAAATCTCTTTGGAATTCTCTCTACAACATCATTAACAAAATAGACATTGCTCACCAGTGGTTTGAAAAGAGGATTATGTGTGCCTGGATGTGTGTGTGTGTGTGTGTGTGTGTTGCAGGTAGTTTACAAAGAACTACTGAGTCCTGCTTCAAGTCTGGGCAAGACAAAAACCAGGATGCTGGGGAGGTCTTCAAAGTAATAGCAATGACATTTTTATTGGGCAGAAGAAAAAGAATCCAAAGTTCTAAATGGATAGATAAACTGTAGCCCATCTATACAACAGAATGCTACTGGGTATTGAGAAATAGCAAACTGTGGATTCCACAGCAATACTGATACATCTTAAATGTGTTTTGCTAAGTGAAAGAAGTCCACACCTAACATGGTCATAGTATACGATTCCATTTATATGACATAATGAAGACAAAGCTACAGGAACAGGAAACGGATCAATAGTTGCCAGGGGCTGGCAGGAAGGGAGGGTTGATGGCAAAGAGGCCACAGGGGGACACTTTTAAGATGGTGGACTGCTCTGTGTGGCTCTGAGTGGTGGATGCACAACTTCAGGCATTTTTCAAAATTCGTACAGAGTAAACTTTGCTGTACAAAAAAAAAAAAAAAAAAAAAAAAAATCTTAACTAGGATGTCCAGAGATCCCAGGATGGACTTGAAAAATAAATCTAGCTGTATTACAAATGTATCACACAGCCTCCCTGCTGGGAGTAGGGAAAAAAAAGAATTGACCTAATTAACTTTGCGAAAATGGTATTTTGATTGTATACCAAGGTTAAACAAGTAAGTAAATAAATTGTACATAATGGGAACAAGATTTCTTACTGTCAGGGAAGGACGTTAAAAATAAGCAGAGAGAAAACTAGAATAAGCCCCTGAGCAGGGGCCGGACTTCCTGACTCATTTCCAACCAATAAATTACACAGAAAGGGGAACTACTGGCCTTCGGGTGGAGAGCACGGCTGACCCCACCTTCACCCAGAGTGAAGGTGAGTGTCAGCCACGCGGAGTCACTTCCTGATACAACAGGAAGGACACTTGGGCTCAGTACTTTTCTGCCCCAAATCCCATAATCCCAGTTTAATAATGAGAAAAGTATCAGAGAAACTAAAATTGAGGGACATCCTATAAAATATCTGGCCAGTTCTCTTCAAAAGTGTCAAAGTCTTGAAAAACAAGAAAAGAATGAGCCAGCATCACAGATGCAGGACACTAAGGAGGCATGGGGACCGCATGCCAGGTGGCATCGTGGCTTGGATTCTGGAACACAAGAAAGGACCTGAGTGGAACCAGGTCCAGCTCTCTGAAGTCTGTGGTCATGGTGCTAAAATGTGTGAAGGTTAACATCTTAGTTTCCACCATGCCCATCCCTTGGGAAGCCGCTGGCACCAGGAAGAGGGTTGAAGGATGTGTGGGAACCATCTAGATTATCTTTGTAGCTTTTCCGTAAGTCAAAAATTATTCCAAAACATTGGCCTGGCCTGGGGGTAGATTACATCACTGCAGACTATTGGCTGGAACTCAGGCAGGTCCCAAACCTACACGTGTGCAACGGGGGTGCCATAACCTGCCTGCATGAACAGGAAGAGGAATAGAAAGCAAGATCTGGTGAGCACTGGGCACTGTCCTAGGGCTGCACAGGTACAAGCCAGAGGCAGTAGACAAGGAAAGGTTCACCCCACAAGTTCAAGCAGAATTATTCCCAGCATGAACTGCCTTAGACCTAGCCTTCGCCCACCCACCAAGCAGCCAGAAACATTTTGGGAATAAAGTCAGGACTTGGCCACAACTGGGGTGTTGTGGGGAGACTGCGCAGTGGTGGTGGGTACTAACTCTTGGAGCACCTAAATGGCTTTATTCTGTAAAGGTGATGTGCCACATCACCCTCACTACCACCTGCCAGTTCTAGAAATGGGGAACCTGAGGGTTAGGTTTTTGTCATAAATGAACCCACCAAAAATCAATTACACATGTTCAAGTTCTGCTTGAAAAAAATATGAAAATCTGCTGACTCTCTGTTATGGGCTAAATTGTATTTCTCCCTGCCCCCATAATTTACATTTTGAAGTTCTAACCTGCAACATCTCAGCATGTGATGGTATTTGAAGACAGGATTTTAAAAGAGGTATTTAAATTAAAATGAGGTCATTAGGCTGGGGCCCGATCCATCATGACTTGTGTCTGTTATGGTCGGATACCAGGTGTCCCCTGAAAGCTCACATGAGAGGCAGTACAGGAACTTTCAGAGGTGAAATGATTATGAAAGCTGAAACCTAATCAGTATTAATCCATTTTGCGGATTATCCATGGCAATCACTTCATGGACTAATTTAAATGGGATAATGGATGGTAACATTAGGCAGGTAGGGCATGGCTACAGGAAGTACGTCACTGGGAGGGTGACCTTGGGGATTATATCATCCCTGGCTCCTTGCATGCAATTGTCTCTGCTTCCTGGCTGTCCTGAACCAACCTGCTAGCCTCTGTCACGCTCTTCCGCCATGATGCTCTCCCTCACCTCAGGCCCAGAGCTATGGAGTCAGCCAACCAAGGACTGAACCTCTGAAACTGTGACCCAAAATAAACTTTTCCTCCTCTCGGTTGTTCTTGTCAGGTACATTGATAACCGTGATGCTGACACAGTGTCTTGATAAGAGAATGAAATGTAGACACGTCATGAAGACATGCAAAGATCATGTGAAGACCCAGGAAGAAAAGGACCTTCTGCAAGTCAAGCAGAGAGGCCTCAGAAGAAACCAACCTGCAGACACCTGGGTCTTGGACACCTATTTTCCAGAACTGTGAGCCCTCTAGTCTGTGAAACTTAGTTACAGGAGGCCTAGAAAACTAATGCACTTGCTCTGCAGGTAAGCCTCAGGCTGCTGAGCCCAGCAGGAAGGAGTGGAGAGTGCATTTCTAGTCTGAGCTGACCTTCTCCAAGTGCAGAATCCAGCTTCAGGGAAGCAAGGCACGACCCATGTGCTCACCCCCTGAAAGAACAGGAGCTCCATGCTGCTACCACTACTACTGACCTCAGTGGCCTCCCCCGAGAGGCAGAGGAGTCTAAGGGGACACACTTGGGCTATTACACTTCCCAGCCAACTCACTCAACCCCGAGAAATGCCAGGAGCTGTCTGACAAAGTGCCTGTCAGGCTAATGATTCCAATGCTTGAAAAAGCCCCAAATACCACGCCTGGGACACATCCCCATTGCCACAACCTGAGGACTTGGGATTCTTCTCTTGTAAGTTCTTGGCCCAGGGTCGAGGTTTGGGAGTCAGAAACACCTGGCAGCATGTCCTTGGGTCACCACCAGGTGACCTTGGTGAGGTCAGCCTTCTGAACCCTGCTTATCTGTCCAATGGGAACAGTAACATCAGCTCCCTCCCAGGACTCTCCTGGCCCCCGTGAGATCATGTGCATAAAGATGGCAGCACAGAGGCTGGCCCATTAGACATGTTACTCGACTATTTGCAGCTTTGTTTTAGAATATCTGTTGGTCCATTTTCCCATCATGCACTGGTGCTAGTGCCAGCTCATCTGAACTCACCCGAGGGTACCATGTCGTAATCACCAGGCAGCTGGTCTTCCGGCCCCAGAGCCAAGAACCTCGCCAGGACAGAGCAGTTCATGTGGAACACGACGTGGCTGCAGACTTGCAGTGGCTTCTGGAGAACGGCTACCTCCTTACAGATCTGTTTTGAGTTGTCTCTTACTAAAAAGGACAAAAAAATATATACAGGAAAGGAGGATTAGATTCTTGTTCCAAGATATTGTTCCGGAAAAGGAACAGAAAGTACTCCCAACAGGTTGGCATCAATACAGTTCTATATTTCAGAGTGTGGTTGGCGTTTGTGAATTCTTTATTAGCTGGTCATTAGGAGCATCATCGCTGATTGGAATCGGTGCACAGGGAGGGACTTACTTGCTGTCTGCTTTTGAATCTTAATTGTGAGGCAGATGGGATAAGTTTGCTCACTGACCTGGGAATGGGTCTGAAGACATCTTTTCAATGGAGTTGAAAACAAACACACCAGCCCACAGGCAGCTTGGCTTAGAAGAACAACCTGGCAGAAGGCTTCAGGGAAGGAAGCTGGACAAACCCCCACCCTGGGGCTAAACTCAGGGTTCAGTCACAGGGCATCCAGTGTCCCAGTTGGCCTCCAGGAAGGACCCAGGCTGAAGGGGCTGTTTAAATAGATTCAACAAGCTGTACAGAGCCCCTAGAAAGCATGCCAGACACTCCAGTACATACCAATCACAGAAACCCAGGGAAGCCCCTTACGCTCCCTGAAGCTCAGTTTCTTTAACTATAAAATGAGACCAATAATGTCTATTTAGAATTGCTGTGAGATTTAATGAGCTACTATTTGGTACATGGTAATTTTTCATTATGAATGATAATTACAGGTCATATTTATGAAGTGATCACTATATGCCAACTACTTTAGGTGAGTTATCTTACTTAATACATACAAGCTTGTCAACAGGTGCTACTGTTCTTAAGTTAAAGGAAAAAAATTGACTTAAAAGAAATTAAATAACTCTCCTTGGTCTCAGAGCCAGTAAATGCAGGCTAGAACCAGGCTTTAACCTCAGGTCACTCGATTGTTAAAGCTCCTGGTATCATGATTGGCAGCAGAAGCAGAGCACCTGGGTTCATCCAGGACTGAGCCAAGTTCAGGCCTCAAACAGCTTGCAGACTCACGGGGGCGTCAGACGTAAACACGTAAGGGACCAAATGAATGAGCCAAACACCGCGATAGAGTCGCAGACAAAATACCCAGAATATACAGAGGAGCGGAGTGTTCCTGCCTGGGAGTGAGGGGAGGAGGCCCCGGAAGATGAGGAGCTTGCCAGGCAGAGAAGACAGGGAAGGGCAGGGGCAGAACAGGCGCTGGGACGGCAGGCAGAGTGATGAAGCGTGGGAGGCACGCTTGGTCCAGGCCTGATGAGAAGCCCCAGGCCTTCGGTGCACGGAACGGGAGTGGGGAGAACGGAGACTCCCCCAAGAAAGGTCCCGGGGCCAGATCAGGACAGATCTTCCGCATGGCATGCATGAGGTTTACCCTGGAGAAACCAAAGGGTCCATGGAAGCTTCCACGGGCAGATAACCTCATCACATTGCGTCTTCTAGGAAAGCCCCTCTGGCAGCACTTCCATGTGGTGGCCTCAGTCCTTGAAAGGGTGGAAAGGACTTTGAAGATTGGAGAAGAGCTGGAGAGTGGCTGACCAGCTAGGGCCATGGTGTCAGCAAACTGCAGCTTACAGACCAGGCAGGGCGAGCTCTCTGGCCTGAGAATAACTTGCGTGTCCCAAACACGGGGAATCACATCCACTCAGAGGTCGGATGCAGTGATGCAGGCTCCTTTGAAATGAGATGAAGGAGGACGGAATGCCCAGATAAAGCTTGTGCCTGAGAGAAATGCACACGCATTCAGACTCTCAACAGGCTTTTACTAATCGTTTATCAAGTGCAGGCACTGAGGGGCACAGGGATGGACAGATTGCCAGGGCTCCTGACCCCAAGGAGCTGGTGGCCTCTGCATATGAAATTCAGGGAGTGAAAGAGGTTCCCAGGGTCAAATGGGAGAACCTTGAAAAGCATGCATGGGAATCTCTCCACCTTCTTGTAGAACAAGCGCGGGCGACAAGTAGCATGGCCAAAGGGTCATCGCCCAGGGAGGCAACACCTTCCCAGAGCTTTACAGTGACTCTGGGAAATGGGAGTCCATGATGGACAGCCAGGGCCTCGCAAAGTATTCTTTTCTTTTTCAAAATAGAAAAGGATGCAGATTCCACAGAACAAAACCTGGCACTCTGAGCGACAATGGAGACCAGCATTTTATATTCAACATTAGACAGAGTTTCCTTTATCCAAAAAAGCTTGGGACCAGAAATGTTTCAGACTTCTTCCAGATCCTGGAATATTTGCATATACATAATGAGATATCTTGGTGATGGGGCCCGAGTTTAAACAGAAAATCTATTTATGTTGCATATACATTTTATTTTTTATTGTTTTTTAATTAAGACCTTTATATTTTTACAGACTGCCTTTTGATTCATTGTACACAAATGGGGTACAACTTTTCATTTCTGTGGTTGTACACAATGTAGACCATTCATGTAATCATACATGTACATAGGATAATACTGTTTCCTTCTACAATCTTTTCCTACACCCCCTTACATCCCATTTTCCTCTACACCATCCAAAGCGCCTTCATTTTTCTCTTCTCCCTACCACCCCTCCCCTCGTTATATATTGTCACACACTTATCAGAGAAAACATTCAGCCTTTGGTTTTTGGGGCTTGGCCTATTTCACTTAGCATGATATTTTCCAACTTCATCCATTTGCCAGAAAATGCCATAATTTTTTTATTCTTTATGGCTGAGTAATATTCCATTGTGTATATATACCACAGTTTCTTTATCCATTCATCAATTGAAGGGCATCTAGGTTGGTTCCACAGTCTGGCTATTGTGAATTGAGCTGCTGTGAACACTGATGTGGCTGCATCACTGTAGTATGCATATACATTTTATTCATGTGGCCTGAAGCTAATTTTATTCAATATTTTTAATAATTTTGCACCTGAAACAGAGTTCGGTGGTATGGAACTTTCTCTTGTGGCATTGTGAAATTACTCAAGAACCTTTGAATTTTGGAGCATTTTGGATTTTCAAGGTGAGGGATGCTCAACTAGCAATAAGATGGAACAGTCTGCTGCCTTTGTGGGGACACTTCAGAAGTTTGCCAGCCAAGGTTCCACCTTGGACTGAGTGATCTTTTTTATTTTATTTTATTTTATTTGTTCTAATTAGTTGCACATGACAGTAGAATGCATTTATACATTTTGATAGATCATACAGAAATAGAGTATAATCTCTCATTTTTCTGATGCCACATATTGCAGGATCACATCGGTCATACAAGTAATGATGTCTGTTTCACTCTACTATCCTTCCTTCCCCCAGACCCCTTCCCCTGGATTCAACCCCCACTACTTAATATAAAGTAATATGTTATATTCAGCAAACTGCAGCTTACAAGGAAGAATATACCTATTCTTCCCTATCCCCTACCCCCCTTATTGTGAATTAGCTTCTGCATATCAGAGAAAACATTCAGCCTTTGGTTTTCTGGGTTTGGCTTATTTCATTTAGTATGATATTCCCCAACTCCATCCATTTACCAGCAAATGCCATAATTTTATTCTTCTTTAAAGTTGAATAATATACACACACCACATTTTCTTTATTCATTCATCTGTTGAAGGGCATCTTGGTTGATTCCATAGTTTAGCTATTGTGAATTGAACAGCTATAAACATTGATGTGGCTGCATCACTGTAATATGCTGATTTTAAGTCCTTTGGGTATAAACCGAGGAGTAGGATAAGTGAGTCAAATGGTGGTTCCATTCCAAGTTTTCTGAGGAATCTTCATACTGCTTTCCATAATGGTTGCACCGATCTGCAATTCCACCAGCAATGTATGAGTGTACCTTTTTCCTCACATCCTCACCAACATTTATTCTTGCTTGTGTTCTTGATAATCACTATTCTAATTGGGGTGAGATGGAATCTTAGAGTAGTTTTGATTTGCATTTCTCTAATTGCTAGAGATGTTGAACTTTTTGTCATATATTTGTTGAATGATCGCATATCTTCTTCTGTGAAGTGTCTGTTCAGTTCCATAGCTCATGTATTGATTGGGTTATTTGTTTTTTCAAAATAGTCACAGAAATTCTTAGCAAGAAAAGAGAAGCAGGAGTTATCACAATACCAGTCCTCAAACTATATTACAGAGTTATAGTAATAAAAACAGCATGGTATTGGCACCAAGACAGACATGTAGACCAATGGTACAGAATAGAAGACACAGAGACAAACCCACATAAATACAGGTATCTCATACTAGACAAAGGTGCCGAAAACATTCACTGGAGAAAAGACAGTTTATTCAACAAATGGTGCTGGAAAAAATGGAAAGTCACATGTAACAAAATTAAATTAAACCTTTATCTCTCACCCTGCATGAAACTCAACTCACAGTGGATCAAAGACTTAGGCACTAGAACAGAGACCCTGTGACTACTAGAAGAAAAAATAGGCCCAAATCTTTACTGTGTGGGCCTAGGACCTGACTTCCTTAACTAGATCCCAAAAGCACAAGAAATTAAGTCAAGAATCAATAAATGGGATGGCTCAAACTAAAAAGCTTATTTTTTGCAAAAGAAATAATGTGAAGAGAGAGCCTACAGATTGGGGGAAAATCTTTACCACATGCACCTCAGATAAAGCATTAATCTCTAGATATATAAAGAACTCAAAAAACTTAACACCATAAAAACAAGTAACCCAATCAATACATGGTCTAAGGGACTGAGTGATCTTGACTTGGTTCCATCTCTCTCCTGCCTCTGAGCCTCTTCATCTGAAAACTGTGGACCTTGATAACCTTTCACCTAAGGCTGTAGGGAGGTCCTCCCCAGGGAACCCAAAGGAAGCCACATTGCCCTTTAGGACTGAACCTTCGGGAGTCACATGGTCTCATTTCTGCCATTTTCATATCCTGCCCAAACTTAATGATCAGGAACGTAGATCCCCACCTCCTGGCCGAGAAGTATCCACATCAGGTCAGGAAGGGCCCCTGTGGAATCAGGACTATACTGGTGCCGCCATCTTTGGGAAAGATAATCTGCGCACGGAGCCAGGCCGACCCTCAGGCTCGGTTATAGAGCAGGGTCCAGTGACTGTTGACGGGGTGTGGGCGGGGCTTGGGAAAGCCAGCCTGGTTCAGTGGAAGCTGCCACCACCCTTAGACCTCAGGAGACAGGGGAGGGAGGGATCACCCTGTAAGAGCCACCAACTCCTTGAAGGGAGGCAGCTGGAGAGCCTTCTATCTCCTCCTAGACCTCCCCAGTCTGAACCCAGAGGGGCTGGGTAGCCTAGTGATGCCTTTTGGCAAGCAGCAGAGACCAGAGCAGTGTAGAGAGCGGAGCTGGAGGGACCATCGGAAGTCACTGGGCACCAAGTTGGTGCGGGCACCTCAGGCTTTAGGAGGGATGGAAATGCTCCACCACCTGCCTCCGGGCCAGAGGTGCTCACCGGGAGGACACGTGCCTCTGCAGAGCAGACCCTCCCCCCATTGGTTGTGTGGAAGAAGGGGAGAGACCCCACCAGCCCCCTTTGTGACATTAGTCCAGACAGAAAGGTGGACTGGACAATTCACTCCACCACACCGAGGGTGGAGGTGTGAAGGATGGGAAAGGGCCGTGGAGAGTCCCCTGGTTGAATGGAGGGGAAAAGATCCCCCTGACAGGGCTCAGTCACCTCTTCTTTCTGGCTGCCTGTCCCCTCTCTTCCCTGGAAAAGCAAATGCTGCCACGGGGGCCGAGTGAGCGGAGCAGAGTACCGACAGAGGTTTTCGTCTGTATTAAGCCAGCAGCATAATCCATCAATTTCAGGCATGTCAAAGAGCCCAATTTAAAACAAAAGACTGCTCATCGGATTTCTGCATTTCCCACGTACACAAATAATAGGCGAGGAGCCGAGGAGAGCCTGGTCATCTCAATCTTACTCCTTCCAGATCCTAACAGAACCTGACATTCTTCGGGGTAACTTTTCAAATAAACAGCCAGGAGTGGACAGGAGGCAAATGCTTTGTGCAAACACCAATAATTCTCCTTCCATCCTCTGCATATTGACATGTTCTGGCTGTCATCTCTCTTATTTTAACCCGTTCTCTTTCGGGACTAAGATGAAGAGGTGCAGAAAGCCATTTCAAGGACAGAGGAAGGAGGGTGGCCTCCTCTGGAGCCCGCCCAGCCCTCCCCAGCATGGTTGACCTCCTCCCCTTTGTGCACCCCCAAAACCATGACCTCTACAGCCCATGAGTGGCACTTTTTGTGAGTGCACACGATCACTTCTCCACCTTCCTTAGAGGCAGCACCGCACACTTTCACCTCTGCAGAGCTTAATAGCAGCTCATTAAACTGCATAGAGGGGTAGAATGGAGTGGACCTATCAGCTATGGCCAGAGCTGGGGAGAGACTAGTACTTCTCTTCCTTTCCCCACTTTTAACACTCAAATAAGTGACAGGTGTGAAATTGCTCTACAAATAGTAATGCTTGCACCTGACAAGTCTCAGTGCCAAGGGACGTGGCGGTCAAGACCTGGGGTCTTCATGACCAGATTAGCACCCATGAGTCCAAATCCAGCGAGATGGCACAGCAATTAAGAGAAAGACTGTCTCAGTTCAAATCCCAGCTCCACCTATTAATAACTGTGTGATTTTAATTGAGTTGCTTACCCTCTCTGTGCTGTGGTTGCAAAATGGAATCTACCCCACAGAGTGGTTTGAGAATCAAAAGGGTCAAAATTTAAAGCTCTCTGAACAGCACCTGGCACAGGGCAGACACTGTATCATAATTATCTACTATTGATAAGCATTATTGTTTTCATTTTTAGCATTAATAATCTGTTCCTGGCTCATGCATAGTCTCCTACAGTCTTAGAAGTGGAACAAATCTTAGAGGTACCGTATTCCAACTTCCTGCCACTGCACCCTTCATAGGCAGGTAGCCAACCACAGGGGAATTGACATTTCTCAAACACCGACCAGGTGCAAGGCAAGTGCTAGGTGCTTAGTTTACATCATCACACTTTTATCTCAATAAAATTCAGTAAGTGCATGTTACTATACCTCTGCTTTACAGACAGGGAAAGTAAAATATAAACAGGAACTTGCCTCTGGCCACAAAGCCAGGAAACCTTGGAGCATGCACTCCAGCTGAGGTCTGCAAAGCACCGGCCCCTAACCAACGCTTCGTGCCGCTCCTGGGAGCTCACTTCTCCATCCAACCAGACTCCCCCACCTCCGGCTGCCCAGTGCCCTTCACACACTCACACTTCCTAAGTCCAAAACTACTTCCGCTGCTTCATTCATTCCTAACTTTCTGAACACCACCATGCATGCCCATCACCAGCATGTGCCATGGCTGCACAAATGAGATACGTGGCCTCTGCCCACGGAGTCTGGGGAACTCTGTTTCTCTTGCAGGTAAATTGTCCATTGAGCCACGTAATTGATTGAGATAAAGGAAAAGGGACCCACAGTAAATATTTTGGACCAAGTTCCCCTGGAAAGCAAAACCTGGGTCAAAGGCTTCTATGATTTGCAAGTGAACCAGGAGCAATAGAGGAGACGACGGACAGGGACTTGGGGAACAAGGGTACAAGGCGGGATATGGAGCCGGCTGCCACAGTAAGAGCTGGGTACAATTCCCCTGGACCTTCAGAGGCCTTCAGAATGCATCTCGGAATTGTCCACTAACATTTGATCACCAGCGCATATCCCTTACGATTCTAGAGTTTGCCATGCCGTGGGTGTGTCCATGCCCAGGAAGCACGTTCTTAGAGTCAAGCGGGTCCCTTACAAGCATCCTCCACTGAAAATCTATAGATGCCCCAGGACAAAAATCCCAGGGCACAGCACATGTACCTGGACAGGAGGACCAGCAGAACCAGTATCACCAGAGAACTTGCTAGAAATGCAAATGCCCACTACTCATCCCAGACCACTGGCCCAGACATGCTGGAGGTGGGCTCAGCAAACTCCTTTAACAAGCCCTCCAGGTGATTCTGACGCAGACTCAAATTTGAGAGCCCCAACCTAAAGAATTTCAGGATAGGCCACAGGAAGTGTCTACATCTGTTCACTGCTCTTTATCCACAATTCACATGACAGAAAATTCAAAGAACTGCAGAACCTAAGATAGAAATCTGAGAGTCACCCTAAATTCTTCCCTTTCCTCAAGTGCCAAGGCCAACACAGCTCAGCCCATTCCTATTCTTCTCGTCTATGAAAACTTTCACACAACAGAGACCCCCGTGGCCCACAAACCTAACACACATACTACATAGCACTTCAAGAAAAACTTTGCCAACCCCATTAATAATCCAGAAATTGACCCACAGAGATATGGCCAATAATTTTTGACAAAGTTGAGAAAAACAATTCAAAATGATAACGTTTTCAGCACGTGGTGCTAGAATAGACAGTCACATGTAAGAAAATAAACACCGACCTGTTTCTTGCACCTTAGAAAAAATTAATTCAAAATATAAGATACATATAAATGGAAAACATCATCATATAAAACTTAGAAGGAAACATGAGAGAAAGCCATTGTGTTCTTGGGTTAGACAAAAAGCTCTTAGACATGACAGCAAAAGCAGGGTCCACAAAATAATAAACTGACAAATTACGCTTCATTAAAATTAAAAAGTTTTGCTCTGTAAAAAAGCAACGTTAAGAGAATAAAAAGACAAGCTGGAAACTGGTAGAAAACATTTACTAATCAAGTATCTAACAGACCATGTATTTAAAATACATTTAAAACTCTTTAAAAAAAAAAAAAAAAACTCATTGGTAAGAAAACAACCCAATGTTTTTAAAGTGGGCAAAATTGGACAGCTACTTCTCCAAAGGAAATATCTGGATGGCAAATAAGCATAGGAAAGGATCGTTAGTCATTAAGAAAATGCAAATTAAAACCCTGAGCTATCCCTGCACCCCGGTCGGAATGTCTAAGTGGATCTTCTTTAAAATCTGACAGTACTAAGTGCTGGTGAGAAGGCAGAACAGCTGGGTCATTCTTGCCCATTTCTGGTGGGGACATAAAATGAAACTGTCACTCTGGAAACATTTGGGCAGCTTGTTATCATGTTGTAAACTACACAACAAAGAAATCACAATCCTTATATTTAAACAGAGGGGGAAAAAAACATGTTTGCCCAAAATTCTGTACATGGGTATCATTTTAGTCAGCTTTTTCACTGCTGTGACTAAAAGACCTGACCAGGACAATTGTAAAGGAGGAAGAGTTTATTTGGGGGCTCACAGTTTCAGATGTCTTAATTCATGGAAGGCCAGCTCCATTCCCTGGGGCTCCAGGTGAGGCAGGACATCATGGCGGGAGAATGTGGCAGAGGGAAGCAGCTCACATGGTGATCAGAAAGCAGAAAGACTCCATGCTGCAGGTACAAAATATATACCCAAAGCCATGTCCCCACTGGGCTACTTCCTCCAACCATACCCCACTTGCCTCCAGTGACCACTAGGTTAATCCCATGAAGGATTAATTCACTGATTATGTTAAGGCTATAACCAATCATTTCTCCTCCAAACCTTCTTGCTCTGCCTCCCACTTGAGCTTTAGGGAGACACTTCACATCCTAACTGTAACAGCTACTTACAAAATTCTATTCAAAATTGCCACAAATTGGAGAAAACAATAACAAAAAATGTTCTCCTTCAGCAGGTGAGTGAATATAGACTATGGTTCAACCACAAGACAGAATTCCAGTCAGCAAAGAAAAGGAGAAAACCACCCAATGAACCCTGAAGGCCAATCTGGAAAGGTGGCAGACGGTGTGGCTGATTCCATTCACAAGACATTCTGGAAAAGACCAACTGATAGTGGGGGCCAAGGGTGGGGCGTCCGAGAGCAGTGGTTATAAAGGAGAGTGTGAGGGGTTGGCCAAAATGGACCCCTTTGCCTTATCATCGTGAAGAGAGGCACACAAATCTTTGTGTGTGCTGAAACTCAAGGCCTGGACGCCAAAACGGTCTTACCCTATGTAAATTAAAAAGAAGGGAAAGAGGAAGAGGAAGAAGAGGAGGGGGTGGAAAGGGGGGGAAGAAGCAGAAGATGAGGAGGAGGGGGCAGAGGAGGAGGGGGAAGGAAAGAGGAAGAGAAGTCAAATGTAGACTCTGGATCTTCTCCTGTATTTGGTTCCCAGCTGAAACGCTTAACTGGCTGTGTGAACTTGAGGGAGCCAGTGAGACATCTCCTTGCCTCAGCTGCCCAATTATAGGAATCTTCCCACCTCGCAGACTTTTGTAAGGATCCATTGAGAATACCCAGATAAGGCACCGATATGGAGTTTGACATGTAAAATTAGTGTAATAATAAGAAGAAGTATTTATTCTCATTATTTTGTCCAGTTGTCACATTGAATGATTTTTATTTTGTTATGTAAAAACCCGTCTCTTACTGGGGACGTACCCAGTAAGCCCTGCCCAAGCGTGCAAGAGGCCCTGGGTTCAGTCACTAGCAAAGGACTCCTCCCTCAAAAATCCCTGATGATCCTTTAGAAGGAACAGGTGGTCATTTTCAGTTAATTTAGAATATCCTATTTCTCATAGTCCCCTTTTCATCTGTATCAGATTTTCAAAAGGACTTCGTGGATTTTATAAATTACCCTTGTATGACCTTGAAATCACATGTCCATGTTGGACTATCTTAAAGATGTTTCAGATATGAGAGTTTACAGGAGTTTATGGGATGATATCAGTACCCCAAATCAGAGCCTAGAAATGAAGGGTGCTCTCTGTCCTAACCCTGCTGGTCTGAACTCCTCCCACCTCTTGATACCATCCCTTTGATGGAACGAATTGCAATGCTTGACACATCACAACAAATAGCTCACAGGCTGTTCTTCAACCATGGAATTTACTCAGTTACTCGTTTCTTTCCTGCCCTGTGAATCTCGAAATAATTCCTCTTTTATATTATTTCCATCCTCCAGCCCCCTGTCCTCCACCACCCCTATCACTCTAAGATAAAGAGATGGCCTTCCATGCGCCATTTTGGTCTTCAAAGGACCGAGTCTCTCCGTCTCCCCTCACCAATCATCATTAGCTTTCTTTAGCACATTTTCCGCTGGAGATAATTGTTGTGACATGTCCTCATTCCTTTCTACGGAAAGTGGAGCGTAACCCAAGGCTTTTCAGAATCTGAACAAAAGGATTTCATTCTCAGTCACACATAACACAGTCATGGCCAGCTGTCAGTTCAATGGCTTAACAGATATAGATTGAACATCACTTGTGTCCATGCATGATAGGTACAAACATGACTAAGACACGGCTCTGCAGAGCCACAGGGATCCTCGCACGCTGCTGGAGAGTGTAAATTAGAACAACATTCTCAAAAAAAGCCCAGTGTTATTACTGAAGCTGAAGGTACACCTAGGCCCCAGCCAGCCATTCACTTGCTAGAGAGACAGGAGCTCAGGGGCTCCAAGGGAAAAGCATAAGAATGTTCCACAAGCATCGCTCATAACAGCCTAAACAAGAAACAACCCCAAAGCCCAGCAACATTCGATCCATTAAACACATTGCTGTGTATTTACACAATGAAAGAGAAATGAAAACTCCTTAGTGGTAGCTACACACAACGTTGATAAATCTCAGTGTTGGATGCAAGAGGTCAGTCCTGAGTGGACACAAAGAGTGTGATTCAATTTGCATAAAGTGCAAAGAGGCGTAGCTCAACCACATTGCATGTTGGGATAGATGGAAAGTAAAAGATACGTCAGGAGATCAGGAGACTGTGGTCGCTTCTACCAGGGAGGGAGGTAGTTGCCACTGAGGCTTGTTGAAACCATCCTGTGGCCCTGTTAAGTCTGAGTGGTTGTTTCTCAGATATCCTTTCATGCTATTCTACATATTTACATCTTATGCACTTTTCTTACATATACTTCATAATAAAAACTAAAATAAAACCATTAAACAACAACAAAAAAAATGCAGATAACACACTCCCTTCTCCTACCCCACCTATGCAGAATGTTGGTGCAGCTATTTAAGCATTTTGAGAAGTTAAATCATGGCGGGTGGGTTGAAGAAGACAAGAATTCCAAGCACCAAGCCAGGTGAGCTGAGCATTGCCTTCTCTGAGTGTTCCCAGCCGGAGAGCAATGCGGTTGAAATTGGAGAAGTGGGGATCCCCAGGAACGGACAACACTCCAGAACCATGGCTGGTCCTGCTCCAGGCACAGGAGAGGAAACTGTCCACACTCAGAGCAGAAGTCCCCATTTTTTTTCCCTTCTCTCTGTCCTCTCACACCACCAGTCCCCAAGTAATCCCACCGTGTTGTTGGCAGAGGTCCCTTTAGGAGGCCACAAGAGCCAAGCTTCTGAGAGAGGACACTAGCTCTCGGTGCATCTGTGGTCCAAGGAGATGTGACAAATACCCATGGCTTATTAATGTGCGTGTGTGTTACAGGGCGCAACTTAAGAATAGACCGACCACCACTGAGAAGTCCAAATTTGAGAGTCTTTATTAAGCCGGCCAGCTGACTGTCTCACACAATGCCCACAAAAAATGGCTATTGGGAGAACAGCCTCGACCACAGGGTTGTAGGGGTTCTTATACCAAAAATCACATCAATCATAAGTGTCTGTTGCTATGGTTTGAAATTACACATTAACATCATGAGATCATCGACAGAGGGGGAAGTGGGTCAGAATGACCCTTACCTAGGTGCAAACTAAAGACTGGTTACTAACATCCACACAATCACTGTTCATATGGTACATTGTTTAGGAGCAATAGGGATCAAAAGAGAGCAATGTTTCTTTACATAGGAATTGTCATTTTGTATTGTTAAACATGTCACGCTAAGTAACTGATGATGGGCACAGAGGTGGGGTGTTCCCATGGGAGAAGCTTATTTCGTACATAACATGGAGTTTCAGAGCAAAATGAAGTCTGTTTAGTCATTTCCCTTAGAGTCTGGCCTAGAACATTCTCATGGAGTCAGATCTGTCAGCCCATCACATTTGTGTTTTAGAATAGTTTTATACTTACAGAAAAATTGTGAAGGTGGTGTAGAGTGCCCACATACCCACCACCTGGTGGCCCCCACTGTTAGCATCTTACGTTACTCTCCTTTCTCTGCCCCCAGCCCCCATAGCAGGGCCCAGGCTGCTAAGTACACTGCAGAGCAAGGTCACTTACACCCCAGCTTTCCAGCCAAAGGAAGGAGATGGGGAACCCCATGACATATAAATTGTCAGGGGCATAAGGGAGACAAAGAAGCTCAGGAGAGCAGCTGCCTGCAGGGGAGGGGACACTCAGGAGTTGCTGTGCTCACACCCACTGGTCCTGCATGGAGCCGATCTAATCGGCATAACTAAAACTCTCAGCCCTGAACTAACAGCTCACAGCCTGTGTCCTTAGACTGACCACTGGGTGGAGCAAACATCTGGTCCATCTAAACAGCACTGCAAAGCTGGAAAGCAGAACCGACCCTCAGAAGGAGGGCTGGAACTTGCCACCTGAACCTCCCAACATTGATTGCCAGCTAAAACAAAAATATCAACATTTTTCATACAAGTTAAATAAGGCCCAGAGTCACATAGCATACGATCTAAAATGTTCAGAATTGAAATCGAAATCACCCAGCCTACCAACAACCCGTGAACTCATAATTCCCATGGGGAAACACAATCAGCAGATGTCAAGGTACAGGTGACACCAATGTTGTAACTATCTGACAAAGACTTCAAAGCACTCATTACAGAAATGTTCCAACTGGCAGTCATAAACAGCCTTGCAACAAATGGGAAAGCAGCAGTCTCATTAGAGAGATAGAAGATATATAAAAGAATCAAGTAGAAATTGAAAATTGCAATAACTGATTTTTTTTAAAAAAAAATCTCACTGCCTGGGCTCAATTGCAGATTGTAGATGACAGAGGAAATATTCAGTGGAATTATGCTGTATTGACAGAAATTGTCCGATCCAAAGAACAGAGAGAAACAGACCCTAAGAGATCTGCAGAACCATAATGAAACGTCTCACATTCCTGTCATCGGAGTCCAAAAGGCAGAAGAGAAAGAGCATGATGCTGAAAAAAAAAATTTTGAAAAAAATAAAGGCTGAAAGCTTCCTAAGTTTGACAAAAGTTTTAAACCTAAAAATTAAAGATGCTCAGTAGACCCCAATAGGATTCCCATAAAGAAGTCCACATGCAAAGACAGATCACCCTCAAACTGCTGAAACTCAAGACAAGGGGAAAGAAATCTGGAAAGCAGACAGAGAAAAAATATTATCAAAAGAAGAATGAGAATTCAAATGACTGAGTCGCTCTTCATAAATCACAGAGTCCAGAACTATAATGCTACAGTGTTAATGCTATAACATGAAGCACTGTAATTTTAGTAATATAAACAAAAATGTCAACATTGTTATTATATTACAATAGTGCTTATAAATGCAAAAGGAGAATTAATCTTAGAATTTTATATTTCATGATCTGTATTAGAAATGAACTTAAAAGAAAGGCATTCTGGGATGAAGACAAAGAGAATTCTTCACAGCACATGGCAGAAACAACCTATGTAAAGGAATTACCCGAAGAAGTTCCTAATCTTAGAATATTAAGAATAAAGGTGACAACTTGTTGAGATGATGGATATTTTAATTAGATTGATTTGATCTTTCTAAAATATCTATATAGATCAAAACCCCACTGTACCTCATAAATATATGTAATTTTCTTACTCAATTTAAAGACAAATAAAAGAACAATAAAATAAGTAGAAAATATTAGAGTAATGTAGTGGAAAATTCTTTCCTCTGGAGTTTTTAAAATAATATTTCAAAGTTGAAAATAAAAATATAACATTTTCTAGTGAGATTTTTAATGGATTTGAAGTAATATCTCAGACAGAATAAAGGGGCCTATATGATAGTAATAGTCCTGCACTCCACTCAAGAGAACAAAGAATTGATTATAAGTAGGTTAAATGCATATAATATAATCCCCTCTTTGAATACTTACTATAAAAAGAGGTATAATCAGGTTCTAGGATTGTGGCTCAGTGGTAGAGCACTTGCCTAGCATGCGTGAGGCACTGTGTTGGATTCTCAGCACCACATACAAATAAATTTTTAGAAAAAAGTTTCATCAACAATTAATTTAAAAAAAAGGTATAATCAAAATTTAAAGAGAGAAATAGTAAGAACATTCACAAACTCCAGAAGAAGGCAGGGAAGATGAAGTAGAGGAATAAAATCTAAAGAAACAAAAAACTAATAATAAAAAGATATGTCTAAATGAAAACATGCAAATGATTACATTCAACATAAATGGTCTAGCTACACAAAAAAAGGACAGAGATTTTTAGAATTAATGGATAAGAACAATGGCCCAACTATATGCTATGTATTAAAAACTCATTTTAAATATAATGGTAGAGGCCAGTTAAAAGTTTTTTAAAAATAGAAAATTGACATTTTATCCAAAGACTAATAAAAAGAAACCCGTACTGGCTATATTAAGTGGATTTCAGAGCAAAGAAAGTTACTAGTGTGATAGGTTGACAGATCTGACCCCATGAGAATGTTACAGGCCAGACTATGAGGGAATTGACTAAACAGACTCCATTTTGCTCTGAGACTCCATGTTATGTAGGAAATAAGCTTCTCCCATGGGAACACCCCGCCTCTACCCATCATCAGTTACTTAGTGTGACATGTTTAACAATACAAAATGACAATTCCTATATAATGAAAAATTGCTCTCTTTTGATCTCTATTTCTCCTAACCAATGTACCATGTAAATGGTGATTGTGTGGTTATTAGTAACCATTCTTTAGTTTGTACCTAGGTGACCCACTTATCCTTCTGTCTATGATCTCATGATGTTAGTTTATAATTTCGAATCATAGCAACAGACACTTATGATTAATGTGATTTTTGGTATAAAAATTCTACAACCCTGTGGTCGGGGCTGTTCTCCCAATGGCCATTTTTTTGGGGCATTGTGTGAGACAGTCAGCTGGCCGGCTTAATAAAGACTCTCAAATTTGGACTTCTCAGTGGTGATCGGTCTGTTCTTAAGTTGTGCCCCATAGCACTAGGAGTAAAGGAAGATAATACATGATAAAAGGATCGATTTAACAAAAAGTAAGAGTCCACACAAACTAACAAATTTCAAAATACATGAAGCAAAACTTGGAAAACTGACAAGAAAAATAGACAAATCTACTGATGTTTGAGGTTTTAAACTCCTTTCCATAAGAAGTAGAAATAATAGGCAAAAAATCAGCCAAGACCGAGCAACAATATCACCAACTGGATCTAATGGATATTCACAAAATAAAAGCATTAGAATACATATGCTCTCAAGTGCAAATTAAATTCTCACCAAGTTAGACCATGTTCTAAGCCAAGACAAACTTTTAACAAGCTAAAAGGAATTATAAATATACATAGCTTATTCCTTGACGATGATGAAATTAAATAATAATGGAAAGTCTGGGAAATCCCAATTCTCTTTCATATAATTGGCACTTCCAAATAATCAATGGAACAAAGAGAAAGTCTCCAGGAAATTATAAGATGCATTAATGTAACATATCAAATGATTTAGTCAATTTTCTCATTGCTGTGACCAAAAGACTTGACAAGAACAATTTTAGGGGAGGAAAGGTGCTCGCTGGGATCAAGGTGAAGCAGACCACCTTAGTGGAAAGGTATGGTAGAGGAAAGCAGCTCAGGACATGGTACCAGGAAGCAGAGAGGGACTAACTTGGCTCACCAGGGACAAAATATAAGTCCAAAGTCATGCCCCCAACAACCACCTCCTCCAGCCACATCCCACCTGCCTTCTGTTACCACCCAGTTAATCTCCATCAGGGGATTAATGCACTGATTATGTTAATGTTCCTCTAACCCAATCATTTCATCCCTGAATATTCTAGTATTTTGTCACATATGAGTTTTTGGGAGACACATCAATCTAAACCACAGCACCAAATTTGTGAGCTGCAGCTAAAACAGCATTTAGAGGGAAAATTATAGTGCTAAATGTTTATATTGAAAAATCAGAAAAGTCTCAAATCAGAACTCTGAATTTCTCCTTTAAGAAACTATACAAAGTATTTTTAGGCAAAATAAACCCAAATCAAGCAGAAGAAACCAAGTTGAAAAAAAGCAGAAATTGATAAAATTCAAAAGAGAAAGAAAAGATCAATGAAACCAAAAAGTATTTTGTGAAAAGTTTAAATAAAAAAACATGTACTAAACATGTAGTAACATGTACTAAAAAGAGAAGACACAAATCACCGCTATTATAAATAAAAGAGAGAACGTCATTATATACCTATAGATAAAAGGGTAAAACAGGAATATTATGAACGACTCTACTCACATCACTAATTAGAAGAAACGGATCAATTCCTTGCAAAATTTACTCGAGAAGAAATAGATAAACAAAACAGCCTTAAAACTATTAAATATATTGAATGCAGGGATTAAGTTTTCAAAAAAAAAAAAAAGAAAGAAAGAAAAGAAAGAAAAAGAAAAGAACAACGAAGTGTCTACACCCACCTGGTTTCATTCACAAATCCTCCCAGGCATTTAAGGAATAAATAATGTCAATTCAACACAATCTTTTACAGA
Source organism: Sciurus vulgaris (assembly GCF_902686455.1). NCBI lineage: Eukaryota > Metazoa > Chordata > Mammalia > Rodentia > Sciuridae > Sciurus > Sciurus vulgaris. The sequence goes on along the minus strand of NC_136465.1, from coordinate 168,318,985 downwards.
AAATGTAGGCAGATGGAATTGGTCCCCATTTGCCTTGCCAGGCCAGCATTGCCCCGACGTGAGAGAGAGTTGGGCAGGCAACAGGAAGGCAACTGGAAGTCAGTTGTGCCTTCACAGCAACGCATGTGAAATGCTTGCAATTAGCTAGGGTGGCCCAGAAAGAACATGCCTAGTACAAAGGACTGTGGGCCTGTAAGAGAATTCTGGTGTCTTACTGTTTTGTGCCCATTAGCAGGAAACCACAAAATGAGGAACTGATAATGATTGGAAATTTTATCTGGCTTCTGGTTCTGAGGCTGGGGAGTCTAAGATCAAGGGGTTGCATCTTGCAGGAACTTCTTGCCGTGTCATAGCATGGCAGCATTTATCACAAGTCAAGAGAGCCTTCCAGAGAAGGCAAGAGGGGTGGAACTCACTTTTATAGTAAATCCACTCCTGCAACAGCAGCATGGATCCATCCACGAGGGCAGAGTCCTAAACAGTCCCCCTTGGGCTTCATCTCACAGCTCTGCTGCTTTGGGGGGGTGACGTTTTCCATGCATGAATTTGGGGGTGGGGGTGGGACACAATGAAATCATGGCGGCTTGGAAGCCATCGGGGGCTGGCAACAAGAAGGGGACCAATGAAAGGGATCAACAAGTGATCAGAGTTGACACCCAAACCTCATTAGCTTGAAGTACAAACAAGAGGACCCTTGTGTCAAGTGAAGGAATGCGATTCCAGACACAAAGAAAGGTGTCCCAAATGCTCGATCAGCCAGGAGTGTCAACAAAGTCCATCTCAGGAGACAGAAGTGCTGGCTTCACTGTCTGACTCAGTCCACCTTCTTGTGCCTCAGTTTCCACCTCTGGAAAGTGGGGTCGATGGTACTCCCTACTTTAGCGGTTACCGTGAAAGAGAAATGAGTAAAGTTCTTGGCACAGTTACCTGGCACACAGAAAGTTTTCAATAACTATTAGCTGCAGATATTACAGTGTCCTTTCTGCCAACTTCCCTGGCAGGAATCAGACCTCATAGATGTGGAAGCAGAGTGACGTAAGCAACTGTCCCCTCACCTCGGCTCATCTCCTTGCTCACACACAATTCTCGCCTCACAATGAAGTCTTCCAAGTATGATTTAAAAGCAGCATGGTATTTGGATGGAAACGGTAATATCATCTTCCAAAGGTAAAGGCTCTAGCCCTTGATTCTGCCCCCAGTGAGCTATGGGAACCTGGCCCCTCACCTCCTTATCTCAGAGAGTGGCCACCAGGGCTTCCTCCCCGAGGGTGGCTGGCTCTTCTCCTCACCAGATGTTCCAAGAATCACAATGACGTGGCTCTGCCTAAAGTTGTCAGCTAGCGTCCTTACCTGGGGGACTTTGGAAATCAGCAGGTGTACTGTCCACAGCCCAGTCGTGCTAGGGAGTGGAATGGGTCACGGAGAGACCAAAGAGGACACAGAGATGGCCTGTGAGACAGAAGTTTACTGAGCATTGCTTATGGCGAGGATCCAGTGGCAACGAGCTGGACAGATAGCTCCTCCATTCCTCGCGGTGCCGTGTCCGGGGACGTCCAGATGCATAGCACTGGTCCTCTCCATGTGCTCTGCTCCCCGCCAGTTACTGCAGGGGGAGGGGTTGATGGGTTGAGCACAGAAGCAGTGACATCATGGGCCTGCCTTTTCCTTTGCATGCCCAGCGTTCCAAGGAAGAGTTGTCTTGTGTGTGCAGGCAGCAGGTTCCAGACGACACGCTTGCCCCTGGGCACGACAGAGGGAGGACGGGTGTCCGTTAGGATAACAGTTACCTGAACGTTCGGGTCTGGCCCTCTCTCACTGTGCTCTTGACTTGGTTCTTGGGAAGGGAGGTGGGTGTCTTGGGGACATGGTGTTTCACTCCCCTCCTTTCAAGGATAACATGGCAGGCCAGCAGTGGGTGACGGATGGAGTCATTGCTTCACTGTTGGGGGCATTTGCCGGCACCCCCCGACATTGCTCTCCCCAAGATGGCACCTGGCACGGTGCCACGATGAGTCTGCAGTGCAATGCTAAACAACAGGAAGCGCATCTGATTGGCGGTTGACCCCTTTCCTGGTCCGTGCTGAGCTGGTGAGCAGTGCATGCATGGTCCTTAGCCTAAAGCCCATGTATCTTACACATGAATATTCACGTGCACTTACTCTGATTGACTTTTGCTTTGCTTCTGCTTATCGGTTTATCTTCACTTAAATATATAGGAGAGGGAACAAAGAATAAATGGGAGACCCTTACTACATATCGGTGTGTATGTGTGTTCCTTTATCGCCGCTGGACGATGATACTTCACCCCACAGAATTTCAAAAACCCCTTTAAAATATCTTCCCAGAGGACCAGAGGCCATGCCACCTCTGCCTCCACGCTCTTCACCAAGACCAAACCCCCCAACCACGCCCCACATCGGAACACCTGCGACCATCGCAAAGTCCCCCTTGATGATGTGAAAGCAGAAGTGCCAGAATTGGGGGACCCAGGTGCCAGGTCAGCTCTTCATACGGATCAACTGTGGGATCCTGAACCAGGCACTTCCTCCCTGTGGGCCTCGGTCTTCCCATCTGTACAATGAGAGCATTGTCCCGGCTTACGGCAAGTGCACTTCAGGCCCCTCCAGTCCTCCCCCCAAAATCAAAGGATGAAGTCATTGGTCCTAAACTTCAGTGAGAGAAACTTTGTGAGTGGACCACTGCAGGATGAAAAGAACTTCCACGTTGACCACCCGTTTTCTAGAGTCTAGGGGAGCCACCCAGGGTGCTAAATAAAAGCAAAATGTCTCTCCAGCCAAAATTATTATTATTTTTTTTAACAAGGAACTTCCTCCTACCCTGTCATCTCTCTTTGGTGGGATTTTCACGTGCATGGGAACATAGGTGTTAAATGAACCAGGGCACAAATGCAAGACGACAGAGACGCAAGAATGGGACTCGGGAGCACCTTCTCCTAGCTGCCCGCTTCAGGGGCCCAGAGCAAACCAACCCACTATCATTGCCCAGCCGTTTTTCCTCCTGAAACTCATTAAGGCTTTCTCAATTCATAATCGATACATTAAAGTCCCTCTGTTTTATAAAACAGTCCATCAATATTTTATGGGTTTAATAATTTATGTTTTATTACATAAGCAAATGGAACCCTGCAGAGCCCTTGATCTCCAGGGACGACAGTGAGTTGCAGATTCTGGACTTAAATAATCAGCCTGCCCAGGTTCCTGCCTCTGATCTGGATTCTGGAGGGGAGGGCTGGTGGACTTGGGGACAACCCACCCAACTGTAAACTTCACGAGGGGAGTGATGGGTTCTGATTGCCTCTTGACTATCTACCATGTGTTGGACACTTTGCTCATCCACAGGCGTTGCCTAACCAAATCCCCCCAAGAACCACAGGGGAAGAATCTGACTCAGAGTTAAGGAGTCTGGTAGCCAAGGCTGCACCATACCCAGGAAATGGCAGTTGGACATCCGCTTCTAACATCCTGAATTTTCTAGAATTAACAACTCTGCCCTCACAGCGGGTGGCTATCCTTCTTCTGGAAATACTTATTTTTCAAGCACCCACCTTTCTAAGCACCAGTGAACTACCTAGGCAGGGACCTGACCTCATGAGGCTGACACCTGAATGGGGTTAGCCATAAGCAGGTCAAGGTTTCCGCAGATCAAGAGAACCCAGAACTCCCACCATATTCTCCAATGTCCCCCCTGCAGCCCAAAGTTCAGGACGCTGCATGACTTGCCCATCTCCCTGGGTTCGTGCTGCCAAAACTTAAGACTTAGGTAGGCGAGAAGCCTCCCTACTGGACTAGGTTCTAAACAAATACCCACACAGGTATGTGACTGGGTGAATATTTCCCCTGGGATCGTGTTTTCCCAATGCACCAAAGAACGTTCTCCTGGGTGTTCACATGTCCCAGCGGCTCCCAGAGGAATTGTGTTTTGCTGGGGATAGAGTCTCCTTTCATAAACACTCAGAGGAACTTCAAGTAGTCCAACTGTGCCTCAGTCTCCCCTGTGTGAAATGGAGCCTACAATAGCATCCACCTCACAGGGCTGATATGAGGAGGGAGCCAACGTGTGTGAAACTCTGGAAGAACACCTGACACGGCACACACCAAATAAACGCTGGTTTCCTGCTTTTCACGGTGGGAATACAGTCAAAGGCCATTTTCCTGATGAATATGATTTTCCTGTGCATATTTTCCCAGTGGATATTTATCCCACTTGGGATATGTTTCTGCAGAAGTTTTTCATACTAGGTGTGATTTTTTCCACAGTAGGTATTCTTCTCCCAGTAGGTATATCCCCCGTATATGTATTTCCCATATTTTATTGGTGCATTATAATTATACATGACTGTGGGATTCTTTGATACATATCCCTGGGCATTTATTGTGAGTGGCCATTTCTCCTAGTGACAGTTTTCCTGGAAGGCATTTTTCTTGGAAAAGATTTTTTTCTCCAAAGGTGCACACTCTCATACGCCCTTCTTCTTGCAACGATTTTTCCAATGGACGCTGCTGGTACATGTTCTCATGGTGAGCATTTTTATAATGAATTTTTTTTCCCAGAGGATATTTTTCCTAGGGAGGATTTTTAGTGACTATTCTTCCTGATGTCTATTTTTCCCAGTGTATTTTTGCTAGCTATGTATCTATGGGATATTTTCTAGAATTAAGTTGGTTTCCAGTAGCTGTTTTCCCAAACAGGGATTCTTCCTGTAAGTTCCATGTGTTTCCTCCAAGGATCACAGTCCCTGTAGTGAGCCAAATTGGGTCTCCCCAAAATTCTAAATTGAAGTCTCAGCCTTCGATGTGACTATATTTGGAAATGGAGCCTTTGTAGATGATTAAGATTAAATGGGGTCATGGGGATAGAGGTGGGATCCAGTACAACTGGTACCTTAAGAGGAGAGACAGCAGGAGTGGCTGGACACAGAGAAAGGCCACGTGAGGAGTCAGGGACAATGTGGACATCCGCAAAGCATGGGAAAGGCCTCGGAGGTACACAACCCTGCCAACACCTTGATCTTGGACTTCTAGCCGCCAGAAAGTTGAGAAAATAAACAGCTGTTGTTTAAGTGACCCCTTTTGTTAAAGCAGCCTGAACAAACTGATACACTACATCTCCCCATACTGCCTGCTGTGGCTGGAGCTGAAACAGGAGACCCGCTTTCCTTTAGGCCTCTTTCTGTTTTGGACGCCCACAGCCTTCCCCTGATTCTCCCATGTTGAATGCTAACGTCTAGCTCAACAGAAGTAGAAACTCTATACCCACTTATGACTTCTCTTTGTGCTGATGAAAGAATATCTTATCCTTAATCCTATTAAACTTCCAGCCTGCAGCTCTTCATAACTCTAGCCTTGCTAAACCAGCTCAAAATTTCGTGCCATTTCCACGGATGCAGCCCTGAAGTTGTGCCCCAAAAGGTGGTGGACACAGAAAGATCCTGAAGAGTGCAGAAGACATGGTTTGGAACTCTTTGCTGGCTAATCATATAATCATATTGGAGGTGGGGAACAGCCTTGGAGTCCTCTCCTGCTCATCCCTTCTTACCTGGATATGGTTCCAGAGACACCAGTGTGAATTTGGAGTTATTTAGACCCTCTCCACTACAGGGTTTCCAATGGCAATAGGCATAGCAGTTGAGAAGAGACTCTTTATGCATTCAAATGCTACTATCTGGATAAGTGTATATTAATTCTATGCAAGCACAGGGAGAAATGCTGGTTGAGACAGGCCAGAAAATCCAGAGATGCCACCAGCAGGTAGAGACGATATTTGAAGAGATCCTTCCTTTACAGCTCCCAGAACAACATTCTAAACAGCTCCCTCTTCTAGCTACTGCCCCAACCAAACCCACCCCCACATACTGATGAATTCCACTCCTTCCTATGCTATTAAGCACTAAACATCCTTTTTCCTCCTTTCTTATCTCCATTAAATTTCTTCTCGACAACAACAACAATAAAAACTGATTTACACCGAAGTCCAAACAAATGATGGTAACTAATAATGCAATCACTTCCCCGGCTCCCCATTTCTTTCTTTCCCACATTCTTTTAAAACATCAAAGACTTAAATGAAAGGAACACAGAGCTTGCCATATCGAATTTCCAGGATTAGCTAACTGGTAGCGGGATGATTGGCAGGTGGCCAGACGTCAGCTGGGGACTTCTCTCTTCCTTCCTGCACCTAGAGGAACCACGTCGCCTCTCATGATGCTGAATTGGTACCCAGAAGAGGTTTGCAGATACCCAACAAGGCACAAGATGTTCTTCCCCCTTATCCGACTCACTGCAGGGCATTTAACAGAGTGAGAGCTTCCTGAACAACAGATTCTCCACGTAAAATAGAAAGAATAATGCCCACCAAGGTGTATGCATCCTAGGCCTCAGGTCTGTGAACATTACCTTAGATGGCAAAAGGGACTTGGCAGAGATGAGATTGTGCTGGATGATCCAGGTGGGCTCAATGTCATCCCAAGAAGAAGGCAGGGGGGTCAGAGTCAGACAAAAGCACTGCACTTCCCTGCTGCCGGCTCTGAAGCTGGATCATGAACCAAGGGATTCTGGTGGTTCCCAGAAGCTGAAAGGGCAAAGGACCGGATTATCCACTAGAGCTCCAGAGTGAGGGCAGCCCTGCTGACCACAGAGTGCCGCTGGTCGTGACCCAGCGCAGACTGCTGGCCTCCAGAACCGAAAGACAGCGTATTTCTGTTGTGCAAGCCACTGTTTGCTGCGACCTGTTAAAACAGCAGCAGAGAGCAGCACAGCCACGCCACTGCCCCATAGACGCAGAACTTCTCACTCGCCCGTCCTGACACCCTCAGATCTTCCATTGCAGATCCGAGCTACCTGCCCGGCAGCCTCCTCTGCCTCATTGGCAGGAAGCCCCCCCTCTCCTCTGGGCATCTCTTGATCCAAGAGGACCAACGTGCATGGCGTATAATGACGTCCCGCAGCAGCCCCTCAGGACTGCCTGGACCACCCCAACGCCTTCCCTGGGGATCTCATCGTCCCCATTTTAGAGGTGGGAACGAGCTCAGAGAGGTGGATCAGGTCCAGATCACACAGCTGCTCCGGGACACGGCTGGATGCCAACCACTCTCTCCAGCTGCTGGCTTCCTGCTGCCCATGGAGCACTCTGGCCATGCTTGTGGCAGGTGCCAGTCCTGCCTCTGTTCTAAGTCCTTCTCTTTTCTATCTATTTCACCTTAAAACTGTACCAACAGGGGGCATCAGTAGATGTTCTCCAGATACCAGTGAAAGGAGAGAAGGGTGCAAAGCAGAGGGAGGTGGACAGAGAGAGAGAGAGGAGGTGGAGATGCCTGGGGGCGGGTGGGAGGGAGGAGTGGGAGAGAGGCCCTGCATCTCCCCTGCAGTCGGTGGCTGCCGACTCTGCATCTGTATGCAGATGCTCATCTCTGCCCACGTTCTTTACTTCGAGGGCACGGGGCTAGACAGTGTCTTCTGGTTGTGACCATGTCACTGAGTTCTGGCCAGCGGGAAGTGAGCAGAAATGATAGGCACCACCTCTAAGTCCAGCCTGCAAAACCCTCCTGGGCACAATCCCCAGTCTTTAAACCAAGATGCCTCTGAGGACTCGTGGGAGGCACCAAAAGAGGGAAAGACCCGGGTTCCTGAGGGACTCTGTGAAACGCAGCCCCCGCTTCCCACTCTGGTCTGTGACACAAGAGAACACTACTGCCATGAGCCACTGAAATTACAGGATGGGCGTCCCCAAACAGTAATCCTCCTACCATGGGCAATTAATTCACTGGCCCCTCTGAGCATCAATTTTTGAATCAGTAAAAAAGGTGATCATGCAGTATCTAAGATGACGTGTCATTTAAAACTCTGCCGGTCTCTGATTTTCTCCAGACTTCAGTCCAGGTCTTAGTTGACTTTTTTAAGTGCACTCATCCACCTAGGGGGCTCTTGGGGCTGAGCATGTTACTCTCTGAACAGATCCATTTCTTTTAATAATGAGCCATCCCTCACTGGCTCATTCCTCGACAGGGTTTCCAGTGACTGGGTCTCAGACCGTGTGAGCCCCATAACATGAGACCAGTCAGCAATTGGCCGAATTTAGCTGATTTCCTCTTGTGAGAATTGTGAGGTGTTTCCTAATTTAAACACCCTTTCTCATGTCCCCCCGTCATCTTACACCTGAGAAAGATGATCTACATCTTCCATGTGAGCGCGCTCTCTGGGGAGAGTCCACCTGCAAGGAGTGGACACACATCGTGTCTCCTCTGACTGTGAAGCTGAGGGCACCCTAGGGGGAATGGCAGCCATCTCCAGGGTCATCTCTATCCCTCTGACTGTCAGGGAGACCCACCAGGGAAGGACAGGGTGATGGCCAGTCTTCCTAATGATCTTTCCACTCCCCGCTTGTCCCTAGTATTTTTCTCTCCAGGAGACAGTCTGATCCTTTTGAAACACACGTGAGATTACATCACTCCTCTGCACATGGAATTCCAAAGAATTCTATCTTTCTCCAAGTAAAAGTTGAAGTTCTTGCAAGGGTCCAAGAGGTCATGCATTTTTTGGTTGGAACACTTTCCATCTCATCTCTCATTGCTTCCTCTGTTCCATCCACAGGCACCTCCTTGCTATGGCTCACCAGACTGCTGCCTCAGGGCCTTTGCACTTACTATTTCCTCCTTCCTTTCCCTTCCCAGATATCTTTACATCCTCCCCCATTTCCTTTGATTCTATATCAATGGGGAAGTCTTCCCTAAAATCCCTATTTATAGCCACAAACTCCCCATCAACAAACACTGCCTATTCTCTTTCCCTAATTTTATTTTTCTCTGTATCTTTGCTACCTTATCATGAAGAGTATAACCAGCAGAAGAAGTTTTATTGTATTGTCTGCCCAGCTTCTCAGCTCCTCCTGCATATAAATTCCACGAAAACATGCTCTTACTCTTTGCTACTACAACCCCAGCACCCAATAGACAGGCTGGTATACTGTAAATGCTCAATGAATACTTTTTGAATTGAAAAGAAATTGTATTCTGCCCTCATGTTTATGGAGTGATATTGTAGCCTCCTTGTATTTGTCATAGACCTTATGTGCCTTTGACAGGTGCAGAATCTCCAACTCTACCCCAGACCTCCAGAAGCAGAACCAGCATTTAGCAAGATCTCCAGGTGTCTCGGTGCATTCAGGCTATGATAACAAAATGCCGTAGATAGAACTGGGGGCTTTGAGAACATTGATTTCTCAGTTCTAGGAGCTGGGGAGTCTAAGAACAAGGTGCCAGCAGATTTGGTGTCTGGCAAGGACTTGTTTCCTTGTGCATAGGCAGGGCTTTCTCACTGCGTCCTCACATGGTGGAAGGGACAAGCAAGCCCAGAGCCTCTTTTATGAGGACACCAAACCCACTCATGCAGGCTGTATGTCACCCGCGTCACCTTCCAAAGGCCCTGCCTCCTAATTCCAACACATAAAGGGACAGGAATTCAGTGTAGGACGCGGGGACAACTATTCAGTCCACAACCCTTGGTGATTCTGTGCCTGCTGAAGTTTCATAAGAACTGTTCTAGCATTGACAAGATTTGGGGAAAAACTTACCAGAAACCTGGATCCTATACGTAGTTCTGCCACTAAATAGCCATGCTACATTGCCGAATATTTTCCCTTCTAATCCTCTGCTTTTAATTTTCTTACTTCTCACAAAAAAATACCAGAGGAAGGATGTGATCCTTGTTTGCTTCCACCACCGTGCCCACCAACCCACATCCAGACGGGCGGCACAGAGCATTTTAACCATTAAGTGTTTACATCCCCCACCATCCTGGAAAAGGGGACAGCTTTCCTCATGCACAGAGAAATATTTGCTGAGTCCCTTCCATGTGACAGTCACCATGCAGTGTGCTGGGTTGATTACCCGTGTCTGCCCCAGCTCCGTCTTAATGTACGGTAAATGTTTTCGAACAAATAATTTAATTCCAAGGTTCCTTCAGAGACTAATTAACACACTGAATGTACATGGTAAGGTGATTTGAAATGATTATTGTGAGATTATCTCTTTAGAGATTCCTCTTTAGTTCCAACAGTCTATGAATCTGGGAGTGAGTCACATCATCTGAAGGGCTCTTGAGGATGGACCGTGTCTCCAGAGAATCAGACACTCACCTGGTGCTTCCCCGCAAAGAGGTCATGGCGGGTCCCTCTGACCCTCCCCTAGAGATCTTCTTCAAAACAAGAGTAGATAATTCACCTGCCTGAAAAAAACAGGTGATAACTTCTACTTTATGGCTAAGGGGGGGGGGGTGGAGCAGAAATAAAAGCATCCGTTTCCATAACAACAGAAATGCACAATTTAAAGAACATAGTGTCTTGCTTAAATCTATTTATAAAGAATGTGTAGGAAATACAATTAAGGAAACGAACAGCAGATGAAGTACTTGGTCTCCAGCTTAATTTTCTGTCTCCATCATTTAGCACTCAAGAAAAATTGGGTTGCTTGAGGGTCAAGGGTCGGCAGCAGAGAAGGCTGCAGAAAGCCAAGTCCCCACAGCCCCTGCGTTCCCAGCCCCCAGCCTAGCCCTCAGCAGGTTTCAAGGCTGCTCGCAGATGTGACCGTTACTCCAGGACCCAATTTCACTGTCCCCTGTGGCTGACTGCGCTGCAAATCCTGAAATTCCCATCCTGAAACCCAAAGCTGCATTTCCAAGCCCACTTCAGTACCAAAGCTCATCGCCATCCCGGGCGCCTCCCTGAGGCCCCAAACTCAACCTAGCCACAGTCAGCGCCTCTTCCTGGCAGATGACTTAGGAGCCATCACCTTCTGGAGCCAGGATGGACCCCTCTCCATCCCAAATGTCACCCCCTGTTTTCTTCTCTGTTGTCTCTTGCAACTTTTCAATCACGAAGACCCAAGTCTGCACAAAACAGCAGAGCTGGTCTGGAGGCGGTGCTGGAAGGGACAGTTCTGGGCTCCTTCCCTGGGCCACATCACCTACCACACACCCGGGCCCTGGCCTCTGGACCCTGGGGGCATCCAGCTGTCTAAACTGCTTTTACAGAGGCGAAAGCTTGCCCACATGGTTCCCAACGTGCTGGGTCACCTCTTGCACCAGGTTCAGATGCTGGAGCAGCCAGGTGTTGATGGAATGGCCTGGACAGCGTCACCTGGCAGGGTCCGGCACTTGCCTGTGGATTCTGCAGGAGCTGTGGTTCTGCACCCTCCCTGACCAATGGCACCTGGGTCCTGCACTGGGCCTGCAGGCAAGGTGCACTCGGCGGTCAGTGGGCTGCCCGCCTCCATCTCTCCTCTCGTGCTCCACAGCCCCCACGGACACTCGTTCAACCTGGAGTAAGGAAAGTCCACCCCAGAACATTCTTGCCTCTCTGTAATGAGGTATACCAGGTAGTCCCACATGCCATCATAGAATAAAGTCTCCCGGTCACCTGGTGCTGTGGTTTGAAGGTCACCTCCGAACGCACGTTGAGATTTCATTGCTGTGGGATGGAATTAAGAGCTGGGACCTTTAAGAAGGGGTCCTGAAGCCTCTGCCCTCAAGAACGGATCCAGGTTTTTATCCCAGGAGTGCTTTGGCTACCCGGGGAGGGGCTCCTGATGAAAGGAGTCAGTCAACTCTCTCTCAGTAGTGATGCTTTCCGCTACGTTATGACCTAGCAAGAGGGTCCTCACCAGGTATGGCCCCTGGATCTTGGACTTCCCAGCCTCCTGAACCATGAACCAAACAAATGACTACTTTTTATAAATCACCCAGTCTGTGTCGTTCTTTTATAGCAGCAGAACAGGCAGTGAGGCCCGTGGATGGACCGTGACCCAGCAGTGAAAAATAAGGCAGGGGTTGAGTTTTCTTTCCTGCAGTGACAACTCTCGCCCAGGTGCCCCTGGAGGAAGGTCACCCTCAGGCCATCTTCCTCAACGTGTCCAGGCTCTTTCCCTGTTCTGGCCACAGTCCTCCTCCATTCCCCCTGGACTTGCTGCTCTGTCACCTGAGTCTCCTGGCCTCCTGGTTTGCTTGGTCCTTACCCTGCAGTCCCAGCTGAGAATGGCCTTCCTGGGTCACCCTGTCTGAAGGCAGCTCTCCTCCCAGTCAAGTCCTCTTCTCTCTGTTGGCCACGCCCTGCACTCGCCTCTGTCTGCACTTGTCCTGTTCACTCATGTCACCTCTAACTTACTTGCTTCCTCCACCAGCCTGTGAATGGGTCCAACTACTCACCCCATCTGCATGGCTCCCCGTGAGGCTTCGGAGCAATGCCTGGCAGAGGGCGAGAAGTTCTGTGAGGATGCACAGCAGGAGCGAAGACCTGCAGGAACGAATGGTTTGGTAATTCAGTCTTAAGGTCAAAACCACAGGCTTCGGAAAACATCGACGTCCTCGAATGCAGATCCTGGACGGAACATTTAGTAGTTACCTGCCATCAGCAGGTCGGTTGACTGTTCCAGTCTCATTTTCCTCTTTTGTAACATAGGGTAAAATTCAGCATTTATCTCATAGGACGATTGTGGGAAGTCAATGAGAGAACATGGGCAAAGCCCTGAGCATAGCATCTGGCACATAACCTCAGCAAATGGAAATTACAATTTCCTATTTTTTTGTTTTCCCCTATTCTGTAATATGCTTCCTGTTACTGCCAATTAGTGGAATTTATGATTCTTTTTCTGTCTTCCATACAGTAAGTCCTCTTGGGAAGACCCTGGTCCCCATTGAAGTCCCATCTCCTGACATATTACTATAAAATAAGAACAGAGTGGATATTTAATGAGCATCTACTATGCTCAGGCATTTGACATAAATTATCTCTTTCACCCTTATGGGTGCAAAGGGAGGAGCAGACAGTGATGATTGTACAGCCATGTCCTTTCTATCTTCTTTCTTTAGCAACACAACCCTAATTATTTGGGGAAGGGGAGCAATCGGCCGTCAGTTATGGTCATGAGACTAAGTTGTGACCAATCAATTAAAACCAGAAGATTCATCAGGGACACAGACCTGTATTTAACGCCCCCGCCCCCCCATGCACATGTACACAGTTCCTGCAGCCTTGAGTGTGGAAATGATGCTGTGGGCCTCCCCAGGGGCGGCACAAGTAGAGGCATTTTTGTGGTGACCCTGGACTCCTGACCTCCACACTACATTTATAGGAAAAATTTTTTAAAGTCTCCATTTCATTCTAGTCAGGGGTATCTGGGCTTTTCTGTTAACAGTAGCAAAACCTAATCCTTACCATTATAATAGCCATTATAAGCCCTTGTTATTAATGAAGAATCTAAACCTCAGAGAGAGTGGATAATATGTCCAGGATTGTGGCTAGAGTCTGGTATTTAACTACCAATGGACTTAATTCCAATACACAGGTGTTCTCCGTTAATCTGCAAGCTATTTCTCAGCTCGGGGCAGAAGAGATCTCAGAGGGACCAGCCCCCGCCCCCAGTTGTAGGAAGTCTTCCTGGGGCAGCCCTGAGGACGGGCCACGCAGACTCAGCCTCGACCATGCCAAGGGCCGGGAGCTCACGGCTCGCTGTTCAGCCCTTCATTGTGATTGCTCAGAAGCTTCTTCGGTGCGATGGCTGAATTCACCCATCTTCACCATCTGCGTCATGCCCTCACCCACGCTTCCAGGGGTGTCTTCCTCTTCAGCCTTCTCCCTTCCCCCACCCCGATTCCACACTCTGACCCGCTTCCTCGGAAGAACTCGCAGCCTCCCAGCATCCCGCCTGCTTTTACCTGTGTCCTTCTTCTTCCTTCTGGTGCCTCTTTGGTGAAATGAAAACTTCCCAGTGACACGCTTAGTTCTTGTGTTCCGGGGTTCATTGTGAATCGCTGCTAAAGCCTTGCAGTGTGGCCCGAGGTCACTCTTTATGTGTCTCCTTCTGTATACTCACGGAGGGCAGCAATCGCTTCTCATGTGGGTGCATGACCCCTGCGCACCTTGCCCACAATAAAGAGGCAATCAGAGGTGATTAACAATCAATGAACTTTCCGATGTGTCTGGTACCACCTGGGTGACTTCGTACACTATTCACCTGACAACCACCAGAGACCCTTGAGGTCAGAAAGTGAAGCATAATAATGTGCTTAATGCATAGCATTTATTGAGCACTTACTATGTGACTGATGTGAAAACTTGCACCGAGTCAAGTGAAGCAGGCAGGAAAGACTTCATTCAAGGTTATAAGAATGGGAGAGAGAGGCTAGGACTCAGCCCCAGCTCAACTGCCCTAAAGCAAAGGGTGAGGAAGCTCTGGGGACCAAAACAGAGCAAATTATATTCCCTGCATGTATGATTACATCACAACAAAGCCCGCTATTATGTTAACTATAGTGCGCTAACAAAAACATTCTTTAGAAATAAATAAGATGAAACATGGAAAAGCTTTTAAGAGCAGGAAGGGTGTTTTAGGCCACCTGGGTTTGCTATTTGGCCTTCCCCAAGGGAAAGCAAGATTTCCTGCCTCTCTACACAGGCTGCTTCCCACCACAGCAACTGAAAGGCAGGGAGCTTTCTTCAAAGGGACTTCTCCCAGGTCCTTTGGAAAGACGTTCTTGGGTTGTAAACTGGCAGGAGGATTTTTAAAAGATTTACATCTCAAAGGGCAGGGAAAGAATTTGAAAATACAATTTTTCTAAAGTACATGGCTTTAAAAAGGGAGGGGTGACCTAGGATAAGGAAGAAGCCCGTAGAGTCTTCAGTCCAACTTGGGGGACGCTCCGGCCACCTTGGTCACTGCATTGCACCAAGCCCTTTATGTATACGTCTTATTTACTGATCCCCACATGAGCCCTCTGAGGAAGACATTAACACCACCTTTGTTGCCCAACACAGTGCCGATTGGCACTGCCCAGCTTTACTCACAGGTTGTACCAGCCAATTCGTCTCTAGAACCACGGCCCGTGTGGGCCTGGCACGTAGGAAGAACACAGCAAGTCGGTCTGTTGAATGAATAAATGACCTTTGCCTTGGACCTCCCTGGTGTGTAGTTGACCGAATGATGACATCACCTGAAAGAATGTGACAGATTCCAGGAGATCTCCATCACCCCCCTTTTGGTCTCCTCTAGAATGTCAAACGCTATAGACCAAGGGCAGACACCCTGCAGCTGAGCAGGAGAGTCGATAGGTAGCAAGACACAGGAGAGGACTCAGAGCAGGTGTCCTCTGCTGAAGTGGACTTGAAAAGATGTGAGGCATTGCAGGCTCGGCATTTTAGGAAGTCATCTTGCTGCCAATCGGCTATTGGTTAAGTCCTCAATAAGTGTTAGCTGTCACTGCACGCGACTCGGTGTGGTCCAGTGGTTAGAGCCCTGAGCAGCCGGGATGGTAGTACAAGGTTATTGTGCTAGTCTGTCGGGACTGCCATGCATGGGGCCGTGGACTGAGTGGCTTAGACAACCCTGATTTATTTTCCTACAATTCTGGAGACTAGAGGTCTAGATCAAGGTGTCAGCTAAATTCACTTCTTCCAAGGCTCTCCGCTTGGCCAGTACATGGCCATTTCCTCCCTGCCTTCACACAGTCTCCCTGTGTCTTAATCTCCTCTTATAAGGACAGCAGTCATCCTGGATGAGGACCCACCCAACGACCTCATTTTACCTTAATTATTTCTTTAAAGGCCCTTTATCTCCAAATACAGTCACATTCTAGGGGGGTTCAGACTTCAACATATGAATTTTGAGGTTGAGGCTCAATTCAACCCATAGTATTTAGTGAGTTACTAGATGTAACTCACTGGATGTTACTAGATGTCATACATGTTAAATACCGTAGAGTGGCACCCAGAATACAGCTTGTTCTCATAATCGTTATCTGTAATTGTCATAAAGTTACCTTCACATCTCTGTCTGATGTAGTATTCAATGAATATAAGCTACTAATTTATTCAAGACATACGTACCACTCACATGTTGTGTGTTAGCCCCTGTTCTAGGTGCAGGGAGGTAGTGATAAATAAGATGGATAAGGGACCTGCCCTCATGAAGTTTCATCATTATAGTTTTTGTTACATCTTAAGCATTTTATTATCTGCCAATCACACGATCTTACTTTCAAAAGTAACACGATGAGTTAACGAAAGTGAATCTGAGTTAGCTGCAAGTGATTTGCTTTTGTGAACGTCTGTACGCCATCTGTGTGTTATCTGTGCTGGGACTTGGTGAAATTAAGCTGAGTTTATTGCTTTATCTTGTCAAGGGTCCACTTTGGTATGAACTGGGACAGAGAAGTCTGTGTCTGTTTCTCTGCCCCTCTCACTCTGTTTTCCAGGATCACCGACTTTGACTCTGAGGCCATCTGATATTCCTGCCTGCCCCCTGAGACGTGATCTGTCAGAAGCAGGTCGTCAATTCATTCAGAGCAACGCTGAAGCCCTCTCCTCATCAATACCACCTGTGATCTCACCTGCATGGGGCTATAATTCTAGCTTCCTGCACCTTGTTCCCTCTTCCCATTCATACCCCAAATCAGGCAGAACCTCTTTCATTGCAAAGCTAAAGAAACCCAGCTTGAAACCCAAACTAGCAAAATAAGGAATTTGCTGACTGATGTAAGTGCTACGAGGTATTCTAGAACTTACAGACATCCATCTACACCTTTAGATCTGACTTCCGTCCTACTAACTTCAGTCTCACCTGAGTTCACCTGCGATGGTGGCAAGATGGCCCCAGCAAGCCCAGTCTTCATCCTGTGAGCTGACAACTTCAGGAAAAGGAGGTCCTCTTTCCCCCAAAGTTTCAGCAAATCCCCAGGACTGATTCTCCTCAGTCTAAACTGACCATAAATCGGATCTGAAACCTCACTTGATTCTGATGGATCAGATGTGAGTCTGGGCTGAGGTCTCCTACAGAGCCTTCTGACTGAGAGGAGGAAGATAAGGGGTTTCCCCAAAGGAAAAGAGAGGA
This sequence comes from Sciurus vulgaris, assembly GCF_902686455.1. Classification (NCBI taxonomy): domain Eukaryota; kingdom Metazoa; phylum Chordata; class Mammalia; order Rodentia; family Sciuridae; genus Sciurus; species Sciurus vulgaris. The sequence continues at coordinate 168,302,094 of NC_136465.1, read as the reverse complement.
GCTGTTGCCAATGGAGGAACAGATGCTAATTCACAATGCAGGGGGGAGGCTGGGGAAGAATAGAGTTACTTTAGATTAGGTAGAGGGGAGTGAAGGGAGGGGAGGGGGTATGTGAATGGGAAGGATAGTAAAATGCATCAGACATTATTACCCTGCGTACATATATAACTATACGACTGGTGGGATTCTATATCATGTATAGCCAGAAAAATGAGAAATTATACTCCATTATAGAAAAAAATTAGACTTCCATATAAATCTTATTTCCCATGCCGATACCAGTGGAGCCATCTTGAAACGGAACAGTTCTTCAGTTTTCCACTCATTTCTCATATTTTAACGTGGTGCCATTTTTCTTGTGTAGTGGAATTTCCCTTTGCCTTTTCCTTCTTTTAATGATGTTGATATCATCACTATTGTGTTGTTCAGAACATATGAGGAACTTCTGCTCATTATGGAATTTTCTTACCCACGGATACTGTACTTTTGAATTTGACCTTTAAAAATCCTGAGCTCAACAGTGATCTTTCGATGGGTTTTTTTAAAGATATATATATATATATAAATTTTCTCTTTGTTTTCCTTCAATTTTTTCCCTTCGTAGTACTGAACTCATGCTAGGCAAGTCCTCTACAATCAAGCTACAGTCTCAACCCTTCCTTTAACTTGTAAAAAGAATTTATAACACTTTCCTTCAACCATTATCAGTTGAGTATCTACTCATTAAATAATAGTGAGCAAAATACCATTCTAGATCCTGACACTACACCAATTAACAGAAGAGATGCTATCACACCCCTCTGGGAATCTGTGTTTCCCTGGCGTGGGGCTAGATATGAGAGATTTTTAAAATGCTGTCTTGACCCAGTTTCAAGGTCCTGGCTAGGTTCTGAGCAGCTGATAAGAGTCAGTACTCCATCCAGCTCCTTCAAGGGGCTCATACTGAGCTGCTGTGTATCCGTACGTCGATTGTCAAGGACGACCTCTGTAACAGGCCCCAGGACCCACCGAATGTATTTAAACAAGGTGACACTGACTTGCCTGCTCCTCCTCAGAAGAACATGACAGAGGATCCTGCTCAATGTGCCTTTCTCCCTCCGCCTCACGATCACTCTGCTGCTTCTCCCAGTGACCAGGGTACTGTGACTATCGAAACCATAAAACATTTTCCAATTTTCTCTCCCGATCTGTTCTTGGTCTCCCCACATCTCACCCAATCCTCTATGGTTAAAATAGCAGGGTTGTCGAATCCCCAGCTCTTGACATGTAGATACGATTGCCTGGAATTTCTCGTCATGGTCCTGAGAAGTCCCCCAGTACCATGAAATTTCTGCTCTTTCCCTGTGGTTGGGATTCCTGTGGCCTCTCATGGTGTCTCTGTTCCAAACCTAAATCTCCCTGGTAAACAGCCCACCTTCTTCTATTTCTAAAAGGAATCCCCTGACAACTAGATGTTGTATTGAGGACTTAGTGAGTCATGTGGCAGACATGTGGTGATAGCCTGGGAGAAGGTAGTGAGTTCACAGAAGACCTGGAATTGTCCCAGAAGCGCTGACATTTCTAGTGCAGGTAGAGAAGGACACGGCAGAAAAGAAGACCAAAGCAGAGCTTCCAGGGAGGTTGGAGACAGCAGAGGAGAGCATGCCCAAAAGCCATCAGTGTGGAAACCCGCTGCGAGATCAAGCAACAGGAATGCAGAAAGGGATTGGTGGATATAGCCGTGTGCAGATCTTTGGAGACCTTCTTGAGATATGTCAGCAGAGGGGTGAGACGGTTAAGAGTAGGATGAGGACCAAGTGGAAGGTGAGAAATCAAAGGCGCATATTTCCTTTGACAAGTCTGGTGAAGAGTGACAGAGAAAGGTGGCGGAAGTGCTTCAGCCCCCACCTTCCAGACTTTGGCTCAGGGTCCTGTTCAATGGCACAGAGACAAAGAGGCCAATGTGGCCATGGCAGTGGATGGATGGATGGAGGAGAGGGAGGGAGTGTGCTGGCCCCCCATGGGCTGCATCTGTGGCCAAGGGACCAGAAGTACCCACACACTCCAGTGAGAGGACACAGACTTGCCAAGGGAAGCAGCAGAGCAGAGAAGTCCATGCACGGAGCAGAGCAGCCACAGAAACAAATAGCCAATGATCACCCGTGAGAAAGAGAGGACACCAAAAGCGGAAACAGAAGCCAACACAGAGATGGGAGTATATCCAGAAGGGTGCAGCAACCAGCTGAGAGAGTTCCTAAAGCCTGAGCTGGGGAAGCAGGAACACTAGTTATAATGCCATTTTGTAGAAAATAAATATCCGATGTAGAAAATAAATATCCTGAGTCCATACTGATATAAATAAACAAATGAATAAATTAATGGGGGAGGATAAATCCTCTGTGCATAGAGATTCCACCTTCAAGGTGAAGGATCACTGTCCACTGTTAGTGTGGGTTATACAGAGTGCCTTCCTTCCAAAGAGTACAATATGGAAAGGGGGAAGAACTCTACAGTGCAGAAGTCTGACAACCACCACCTCAAGTCAGGTCACCAAGACCCACATTAACAGTGACTGGTAACAGTGACAGTGAATACCTGTGTTGTGATAGGATGAAAAATATCACTCTGCCCTCTGAACTTCCCCCAAACCCATAACCCCAGCTCATCAGAAGAAAAATATCAGTCAAGTTCCAACTGAGGGACTGTTTTAGTCAACTTCTGTGTCACTGTGACTGAAAGATCTGACAAGAATCACTTAGAGGAGAAAAGTTTATTCTGGCTCACAATTTCAGAGGTTCAGTCTATGGTCGGCCAATTCCAAGGTGGGGTGGAACACCATGGCGGAAGGGCATGGTGGAGGAAGCGGCTCAGGACAGGACAGCCAGGAAACAGAGAGAGAGAGAGTTCTGCTCATTAGGGACAACGTGGAGACCCCAAAGGCACACCTCCAGTGACCCACCCCCTCCAGCCACACCCTACCTGCCTAGTTACCACCCGGTTAATCCATATCAGTGGATTAACACACCAATTAGGTTACAACTCTCATCATCTTATCATTTCACCCCTGAACGTTCTGCATTTTCTCACACATGTGCTTTTGTGGGATACCTCATAGGAACTTTCTAAAAAAAACTGCCCAGCACTCCAGACTGTTAAGTTCATCAAACACAGAAGAATTTGGAGAAAATGTCACAACCTCGAGGTGTCTACAGACACATGAGGACTCAATGTAACAGGGCATCCTGGGTGGGATTCTGAAAAGGAAACAGGAAATTAGGACACTTAGGAAATTTAAATAAAGCATGGACTGTGGCTGGTAATAATGTATCAATATTGGTTCATTCATTGTGACAAATGTACCATGCTAATGTAAGATAGTAATAATAAAGGAAACTCAGTGTGCTCTGTGTGGGAACTCTGTGTATTATCTTTGCAGTCATTCTGCAGAACAAAAAGTGTTCTAAAATGAAAAATGGAACATTTATTAAAAACACAAAGCAGATGGCATCAGAGGAAGACTGTTTCAGGGGTCTGCACAGTCACGGAGCTACTCTGACCAGTCACTCTGCATCGATTGCCAGCAAGGAGCCCAAGGATTTGAGATGGATTCAAAGACCCTGTCTCCCTCTTTGAGCTCACATAAGACACCCTCTCCCTTTCACTTAGATTCTAACTTGCAGGGAAACAAGAGAAGAGCTGCATTCTGAAAATTAATTAATGAATTTCAAAAGCTGACGAACAAACTTAAAGCACTGGATGGAAAAGCCCTGGATTGGGCCCACCAATGGGAAATCGCAACAGTTTTGGAGAAATAAAGAAGTCTCATTTAAGGTGGCCCCCAGTGGAGAGGGACTGCATGTGCAGCTCCTTTATCCTGGGGCCACGTGGTCCAGGAGGCTTGAGAATCTGTGTGCAGCAGGCAACTGCCGCCACAGGCCATTTACAACTCCCAAACCAGTAAAAAAAAAAAAAAGTCACATCATCCCCAGAGTGCTGCCACGATGCCAGGACACAAGTGACATGCGAGGCCTCATGCAAGGGAGTCGACAGAAGGAAAAAAGGGCCCCGGAGGGAGAATTCTTAGGAGGCGGAGTCCCTTGCTATGCAGGGTGGTCTACCTGCTCAGAGCCGCTCAGGCCTCCAGGTGGACACTTCAGCACCTGGAGTGAAAAACGCTTCCCTGACCCCTCCCTTAGGGGACTCCACTGGAGAGAGCCAACTGATCCCAGCTGATGTTGGGTCCCTCTCCCTGGAACAGAGGAAATGGCATTCCTAGTGCACACCTGCCATGCCATTGAGTCACTGGTTTTTCTCCTTATTTTTCCATGTTCAGGTGAAAACCAGACCACACATTCTTCTCTTCTTGGAAAAGTGGGAGGTGGTGCAGCCTTGGAGTTAATTTTACAAAAACATCTCCCGGATTCACACTAGCCAGCTCTGCAAGGCGTAAGTAACACAGGAAGTGAGGGTGTAACAGCTGGCCACTGTGGCAGGGCCTGCAAGAGGGGACTGGGCACTGCCAGGGAATAAACAGCCAGAGGCAGGAACGTCACTCCCCTGCTCCTGATCAGGAAGTTGGACACCCTTCCTCACGTTCCAAGTGCAGAGGGAAAGTGGAACAGGGTAGGAAGGGGCATCTCACAAATGCACCCAGAGCCCAATTTCCATCCCTCACCCACCCCCTGACTCTGAATCACTAGATCTGGGGCAGGATCCATGAATCTACATTTATAACAAATTTCTAAGTGAGGCTCAGCACGGGGCTGCGGACCATAGTTTCTGAGCACTAGGATCAGAAAAAAAAAAAAAAAAAATGTAACTGCCATTCTGTGTTCTCATTCCCCAGAGTTTGTCCCAGCTGGTCTAAGCCGGGGTCCGGGTACAATGGTACTTCGTAGGAGATCCCAGGTGACTCTGCAGTGTAAGAATCACAGGGTTGAAAACCGCTGCTGTGGTTGTAGAGAACTTGATGGACACAGAGCTACACAACACAGACATAAAGCAGGAGGTTCAGGGCTCTGAAGAAGAAACCATCTTGGTAAGAGGAACCATCCAAGAAGCTGAGAGTTACTACCCCTAATTCCCTAGGGACTGAGAGAATGGCAAAGGCCCTGGGAAGCTGTCATGTAGCGATGGGGCTGTGCCTTCCATGTGGGGTTCCAGGAGTTCAGCTCCTGAATGGACCCTGGGAACCCTGTGTGCAGGAAAGGTGCAGAGAGCACACCTGGAGGAATCGAAAGAAAAGTTAAGACCATGGCCTCCAATGTAGAGCAAGTAGTTAGCCCCAATACCGGAGGTGACCATTCACTGGGTGTCTAGGCCCACATACTAACCACACTTAGTGAAGGCCATTCACAATTTCCAGGTCTAAGAAATATGATTCAGTAACCTTCCTGAATTAAAACAAAAAGCAAAAAACAAAACACAAGTGATCAAACAAGGATCCAATACATTGGTTAAAAAATCATACTATTTCCCTTCTCCTACCCTTCTTAGGAGGTCAGTTAGCTGGCAAGCTCTAAAATATAAATACACACACACATACATAAATATATATATATTTAAATGCATAATAATATATTTAAATTTATGTATTTAATATTTGTAATGTATTTATATGTTTTAAATATATATTTAAATATATATATATATTTAAAAATTTTTTAAATGACTCTCTTTAGAGGTCTTGTTAAGGAAGTCAGATCCTAGGCCGACACAGTGAAGATTTGGGTCTACTTTTTTCTTCTAGTAGTCACAGGGTCTCTGTTCTAGTGCCTAAGTCTTTGATCCACTATGAGTTGAGTTTCATTAAGGGTGAGAGATAGAGGTTTAATTTCATTTTGTTACATGTGACTTTCCATTTTTTCCAGCACCATTTGTTGAATAGGCTATTTTTTTCTCCAGTGAATGTTTTTGGCACCTTTGTCTTGTATGAGATAACTGTATTTATGTGAGTTTGTCTCTGTGTCTTCTATTCTGTACCATTGGTCTACATGTCTGTCTTGGTGCCAATACCATGCTGTTTTTATGACTATAGCTCTGTAGTATAGTTTGAGGTCTGGTGTTGTGAGGCCTCTGGCTTCATTTTCTTTTTCTCTCTCTTTTTTTTTTATTGTTATCAGGTGGTGATTTCATTTCCTTTGGGTAGAAAGGAGAAGAGGAATTTCTGGATCGTATTACAGTTCTATTTTCTTTTTTAAATTATTTTTTGATTCATTATACACAAAGGGGGAACAACTTTCATTTCTCTGGTTACACATGAAGTAGAGTCACACTATTTGTGTAATCATACATGTACATGGGGTAATGATGTTTGTCTCATTCTATTATCTTTCCATCCTCCCACGCCCTCCCCACCCCTCATTTTCCTCTACACAATCCATCCTTCCTCCATTCTTCCCTTACCACCCCCATTATGTATCATCATCCACTTATCAGAGGAATCATTCAGCCTTTGGTTTTTTGAGATTGGCTTATTTCACTTAGCATGATAGTCTCCAACTCCGTCCTTTTTTTTCCTAAGGATTGCTTTGGCTATTCTGGGACTCTTATTTTTACAAATGAATTTCATGATTACTTTTTCTAGTTCTGTGACAAGTGTTATTGGGATTTTAATATGAATTGCATTTAACTTTATAACACTTTTGGTAGTATGGTCATTTTGACAATACTAATTCTGCCAATCCAGGAGCATGGGAGGTCTTTCCATCTTCTAAGATCTTTAAATTCTTTCTTTAGTGTTCTGTAGTTTTCACCTCTTTTGTTAGATTGATTCCTAATTATTTTATTTTATTTTATTTATTTTTTTTAGGCTACTGTGAATGGGGTAGTTTTCTTTATAAGACACCTAAAGCACAAGAAGTTAAATCAAGAATCAATAAATGGCATAATTTCATTCTTTTTTTAAGGCTGAGCAATATTCTATTGTGTATATATGTATATATTGTATATATATGTATATGTATATATATATACCACATTTTCTTTATCCATTTATCTGTTAAAGGGCACCTAGGTTGGTTCCATAGCTTAACTATTGTGAGTTGAGTTGCTATAAACACAGACGTGGTTGCATCATTGTAGCATGCTGATTTTAAGCCCTTTGGGTATGAACCAAGGAGTGGTTTAACTGCATCAAATGGTGATTCCATTCCCAGTTTTCTGAGGAATCTCCATACTGCTTTCCATAATGGGTGCACCATTTTGCATTCCCACCAACAATGTATGGCATTTGCTGGTAAATGGATGGAGTAGAGAATATCATGCTAAGGGAAATCAGCCAATCCCAAAAAACCAAAGGCCGGATGTTTTCTCTGATAAGCAGATGCTAATTCACAATGGTGGGGGTCTGTGAGGGAAAAATAGAGTTACTGTATATTAGGTAAAGGGGAATGAAGGGAGGGGAAGGGGGAAGGGGGAAGGGGGAGGAAGGATGGTGGAGTGAAACAGACATTATGACCTCATGTACAGGTATGACTGCATGACCAATGTGATCCTGCAATATGTACAATCAGAAAAATGAGAAATCATACTCCATTCATGTATGATTTATCAAAATATATAAATGCATTCTGCTGTCATGTACTAATTAGAACAAATAATTTTTTTTTGATGACTCCTGTGGCATCTGGAGTATAAAGTGACATTCACAATCTGTTCTGGTAACAATCATGTAAGGAGTAGACAATCACTTCATCGATTATGCATTTCTTCTTAGAGTAATTTCTTATCACCTACCTCTGCTGAGTCACTTGCTGGACATTTACTATAGACTGTATACACTGGAGATGGAGACGAAGGACAGGCTGTACCCTCAAGTGGCTCACAATCAAATGAGAAAGAAAGACAAATAAGGGCTGGGGAGATAGCTCAGTTGGTAAGAGGGCTTGCCTTGCAAGCACAAGGCCCTGGGTTCAATCCCAAGCACCGCAAAAAAAAAAAAAAAAAAAAAGAAAGGCAAATAAATGTCCCAGTGGACTTGTACCGCAACAGGAGGAATTTGCAGAGAGGAGGCTCAACCCATGATCAGGGAATTGGGAAGGTTATGGGGTGGATCAAATTGGGTGCTCCCCAAATCCACAGGTTGAATCCCTAATTCCCAAAGTGGTGGTATTCCGTGATGGAGCCTTTGGAGGTCATTGGAGTTTGAAGCAGTGTAGAGCAAGGCCCTTGGGATGAGCTCCGTGGTTTTGTATGAAGATGAGCGGTTAGTCTCTCTCTGCCATGTGAGGACACAGAAGGTGCATGGCCTTTTGCAAACCAGGGAGGACGCTCACCAGGAACTGGGGCTCTTGGCACCTTGGTCTTTGAGTCTATTCCAGTCTCCTGAACTGTGGGCGACAATGTCTGTTGTTGAAGTCTATGGTTCATGTTAAAGCCATCGGACAGACCAACACTCTGACAGCAGAGAGGGAGCAGGGATTCTCTGCAGCAGAAGCAGCAGAGGGCTGAAGGAGAAGCATACTAGTAGCAGGAGCAGCGGCAGAGCCCTGAGAGATGAGAGGTTGCCCTGTTGGGGGCTTGTAAATCCTACTGCAGGTCTGAGTAACAGGGTTCCCTGATGCTGATCACAGAAGGGAGGTGGTAATGACAGTGAGAAGGACAGATATTCACGAGCTAAATTACACACCAGGGACTCTATTTAACATGCGCATTTGAGGAAGGGCAAGTTCAGAGAACACCAAGGCAGGGGGCAGGGAGGTTTCCTCCAAGGAGATGTGGCCTCAGAGAGGACCCTGACCCAAGACCCAGGATGGAATCCAATCCAAGTCCCCTGTGCCTTCAATTGTAAATTGAGCATGGCCTACCGCTCTCCTCCCCTTCCCCTCTGCAAAGTTTGCTTTCCAGGGAAGCTGTTTAGGGACAGGCATTTGCTTGAGGCATCTTGGAGAGGTCATGGCATGGTAAATGTGCACAGAGCTCATTCAAATATGATGGGTCAAAGCTCATTCTGGCAAGAGGACTTTCAAAAGCCTTTTCGGGCGGGGTAGAGAGAGCTGGTTAACTGATGAACTGAAGCTGGGCAGGCTATAGAGCTACAGCAGGGTTTTAGGACACTCACCCAACATCAAAGGCAAACCACCGTGCCCTGGTGTGAGCTGACAAGCCGCTGGAGAACAACAGCACCTCTGTTAAATGACCTGAGCACCAGCATCCCCGGCCTCTTGGGTCCAGAAACATGGTCTTTTTAAAGGGTGATGTTTAAAGAACTTGTTCTGAGCATGTACAGAAATAGTTTTATCTAACAATTAAGAAACAGTTTCAGATACTTAGCTGTGGTGGGATATTTTAGAAATGCTGGTGTCTTTAAATGCCAGATTCTCCAGCCCACTTATTGCAGAGGTATTAAAAGGAACATTAGACGTGGAAAAAACAGGTTTCAGAACCTCTCTGAAGTGGTGGCTCAGCAAAGGGATTTTTTCAAATCTCTTCACCTTTTCTAAAATACCCATTGGAGGGTCTTGGGCCCTTGAGGAGCTGAAGGACTCCCTTCCTACCCACCTCTCTCTTCTCTTTTCTTGAGGCCTGTCAGGTGACTGCTACATTCAATGAAACTTTTTTTTTCTTTCTTTCCTTTTTTTTTGGTACCGGGGATTGAACCCAGGGGTGCTTAAGCACTGAGCCATGTCCCCAGCTCTTTTTTACACTTTTATTTAGAGACAGGGCCTCGCCACGGTGCTGAGGCTTGCTTCGAACTTGTGATACTCCTGGCTCAGCCTCCCTCCCGAGCCGCTGGGATTGCAGGCATGTGCCACCGCACCCAGCCAAACTGCTACGTTCAAATACTGTTGAAAGGTCAATAACCAACTGTATATTCTGTGGCATTGGGTGCCTTTGCTGCCTAGAATGCATTTTCACTACTGCTTGCCTTGTGACCTTCTTTCCGTACCCTTGGAACAGAGTTCTCCAGACCCACAAAGGAGAAGTTATTCATTTCCTGCCTTCGGCCCCAGTACCTTTGGGCTGGCTCCCACTCTTGGCCATTTGGAAAGAATGATTGAGCTTCCACCCCTTTTCTCCCTGTCTTACAAAGATAGTGAGAAACAACGAGAGAACATGACCTTTGCTCCCCCGCAGACACACCACCCTCCCTGGCTGCTCTGTGTGCTGTTCTCACGCTCAGACTCGGGGTATGTTCCTTATGCAGGAAGCAATGATTCTGGGGATGGGCTCTTGATGGACACATGGGTTCAGAAATGCCCAAACAATAAAACACCTGACAGGTACCAAGTGCTTTGTGCCAAGAGCCTGTCTAAGTACTTCCGGTGTCTTTTTTAACAAGTGGACTTGTTTAGCTTTCAATCTGTATTTCTGGGCTTCCAGTCGCAGGGCAAACCAAGGCAGCAGACCCACACAGCCACTGGTCAGAGTAAGGCTGGAACTCCAGGCCGACTGATGAGCAGCGATAAGCGTTGGAACAGAGTGTCCCGCAAAAACAGGATGGGGATGCTGGTCCTGCCTGGGCACCAACAGCTTCACCAGGGAAGTGCCCTGTGCAATGATTAGATCTATAGCAATATATTCCACCAGCGATGGGCTGGTGGTGTTTGGTAGTCCACGGATGAACATTTACATTTTTACAAATGTGCCAATTTAAAGATAATAGGTAGTATGGGCGGACAGTGGAATTGGCAAAAACTTAGAACAGCTCAAGTTTATTACACACCACTCTGTTTGCATAGTCAAGGAATACCATCCGACCTTTACTCTGAGAGGGTCACTCATCTAAATGCTTCAAATATTAATTCACCTGATCCTCATAACGACTCTGTAAGGTAAGAAGGCGCTACAATACTTTTAGCTCATAGAACGGCAGGAATTAAGTCAGAGAAATGCTAACAAACCCGCAGCAATTATTAAGTTGCTAACTAAGTAATAGCAAGTGGGAGGATTTGAACCCAGACATTATGGGGCTGGAAACTCTGCACTTGGATGCCGTAAGATGCTGTCTGGTATGCGCATGTGTGAGAAAACTATAAGCTTAAAAGGGAGCCCAAGAACCTAGCTCTGCTCTCTCCTCTGCTGTTCCAGCCCTCCCCTTGCAGCCTGGCACATAAGTGCTAAATATAAACTAATTTTGAATAAATGGATGACTGATAGCAAAAGAACATTTCTTTGGTCACATTGATCAAACTATCTTATATAACTGTTTACATACCTGTCTTGCCTTCGGACCATGAGACTTTTTTATTGGTGCGTTATAATCATACATAATAGTGGGGTTCATTACGTCACATTTGCACATGGACTTCCATGATTTGATGTCTCCTTCCCCAGTACCTTCCCTCCTCACCCACTTGATCTGCTTACTCTGCTGACCTCCCTTCTATTATTGCCATTTTAATCAGTGTGTTATAACCACATATATGATTTATTGTGATATATGCATAGATGGACATAGCAAAATTTGGTAGATTTCATTCCCCAGTACTTCCCCATATTTCCCCTTCCTCCCTCCCTCTCAAGCTCCTTCCTTTATTGTATATTCTCTCTTTTATTTTTGTAAGATTGCCCATCCCTCCCCGCTTTCTCCCTCCTGCCCTCCCTCCCTTCCTCCCTCTCTCTCACTTCTTCATATTCAAAAAAACATTCAACCCTTGACTTTCTGAGACTGGCTTATCTTACTTAGTATGGTGTCTTCCTGTTCCATCCATTTACTTGCAAGTGACATAACTTCGTGCTTTATGGCCAAATAAAACTCCGTTGTGTATATATACCACATTTTCTTTATTCATTCATCTGTTGACAGATACCGTAAGCTGGTTCCATAACTTGGCTATTGTGAATTGTGCTTCTATAAATATCGATACACATATATCACTACAGAATGATGATTTTAGTTCTTTTAGATAAATACCAAGGAGTGGAATAGCTGGGTCACATAAACAAGATACATTCCCAGTCTTTTGAGGGATCTCTACACTGTTTTCCAAACTGATTGTTCTAATTTTTGGTCCCATGAACAATGTAATTGTACCTTTTCTCCTACATCCTCACCAGCAGTTACTGTTATTGGTATTCCTGATGACTGCCATTACAACTGGAGTGAGATAAAAATCTCAAAGTGGTTTTTGATTTGCATCTCCCTGATTGCTAATGATGTTGAACATTTTTTCATACATTTATTGGCCATTTGTATTTCTTCTTTGGGGAAATATCCATTCAGATCTTTTGCCCACTTACTGATTGGGTTATTAGTTTTCTTGGTAAAGTTTTCGAGTTCTTTATGTATTCCCAATAGTAATCCCTTGTCAGAAGAGTAGCTGGCAAAGATTTGCCTCCTGTTCAATAGCCCTCTCTTTGCACTCTCAATGGCTTCCTTTGCTGTGCAGAAGCTTTTTAATCTGATGCCATTCCACTTATTGATCCTTGCTTTTAGATCTTGAGCTTTAGGATCTTGTTTAAAAAGTTGTACCTTCACCAATATGTTGAAATGCTGCCTCTATATTTTCTTCTGGAAGTTTCAACATTTCTGGTCTAATTCCTGGGTCTTTGCTCTGCTTAGCGTTGATTTGTTTGTAGTGTGAGAGGGATCTAGTTTCTCCCTTCTGCATGTGGATATCCAGTTTTCCCAGTACCATGTTAAAAAGTCTATCTTTTCTCCAATGCATGTTTTTGGCACTTCTGTCAAGGATCAGATGACTGTATCTCTGTGGGTTTGTCTCTGTGTCTTCTATTCTATTCCACTGTAGACCTTGAGACCCCTAAAGACAAGAACTGGATCTTACTCATCTCAGAACCATCTCACATTCAACACAGTCCGGCTATAGTATTTGCTTTCTAAATTCTTTCATTTATTTGGTGTCTTATATGCCTCAAAACTAGGCATCATATAATAGAAGACGACCCACAAATGGTGCTTTGGTGATGGCATTACAGATTGAAGAAGAATTTGCTTTTAAATCAAAGATGGTTATGTCTATATTGCAGACAGTCACACATCATTGGCAGGGGTAGTTCCCTTTAAGAAAGACAGATTTTATTCCTAAAAGAGTTGTTGACAGAGTAGCCATATTTTATCTTACAGAGGAATACAATAAGGTTCCTCCTTTAGATTGATAGAATACAATACGGTCCCCAGAAAGCTACTTCAAAGATATTTTGTTTTCCAAACTAAATTACACCAGCTTTTTAAAGAATATCTCAGTGATGTAAAGTGAGTCTATCCATCAATCAATCAATATGTATTATGACACATATCTCATGCTGATACCCATAAGAAAAGGCCCAGAATTTCTCATGAGATTGTTCATATTTCTTTTGACAAAATTACGTGATGGCTGTCCTCTCAGTTATAATTAGCAACACTATCTGATATAGCATAGTGGAAAAAGAAAAAAAAAAGAACTTTTAAGTTAGACCCACACGAGTTCAAATGCCAATTGGTCACTTCTAATTCTGTGCCCTTGAGTATGTCATTCCCTCTTTCTCTTCTCACCTGAAAACAAAGAGTAATAATGTCCTTCTGCACAGAACATTGTATCATAACAGATGTTAAGTGCCAGGCACATATATCTTTGAAAAGAAAAGGATTTTTCTTTATTTCTTTCCCATAATCCTCTGTTTTCATTTTTTAAAAAACCAGCTACATGTCCTAGTAGGAAACACCAAGAGTGGCTTGCTGATGTCTTGACCCCCTGAGTCAATCAAACATGAAGTCTGGTTGCCCAAGAGAAAGCCAAAAGGGAACAGTAATTGATATAGAATGAGAGGAGCTACCCCCAACACTGGGCCTTTGTAGCGCATTTAGTGTGTTCTTTGAACACTTATCCAGGGAATTCCCATGGCACGGCTTTCTGGAGTGGTTGGTGCATTCTCCAGCAAACTATATAAAATATGCATGTATGCAAATACTAGCAAGGTGTCATTCTCAAAAATGCATGTTAGAACCAGCCTGCTTCAACTTAAACCAAGACTTCAACATGTGGTGTATCCTTAAGAAATGTGTCAAATGTCTTTATGACTAGACTTTGTCATTTGTAAAAGATGATAATAGCTAATCTGAAGGATTCTTTGGAGAGCTGGATGAAATAATGCATGCAGACCCCATAGCATAGAGCCTCACATACAGGAAGTGCCCCATAAGTCCAATAAATCGTGTACATCCACAGGTATGAGCACCATCGGCCAGGTTTCCTTTTACTTGCAGTTGTAGGCATGCTTACGATTTTATGCTTACATGAAGCAAAAGCTCAGGAACAAGCTGGAAAGAAAAATCTACAGGCAATTGCCTCAAGAAATTTTTTTTATTTGCTCGCTCGCACAGTTTACAAATATTAATTATGTAATTGCACTGTGTCACACATGGACTAGACAAAGAGGGTCTCAAGGGTGAATCAGACTCACCCTATGGAGCTCGAGATCCAGCTGGCACGAGCGTCTTGTCAGAGTCTGCACAGGCTGCTAGAGCAAAACACTGCAGACTGGGTGACCTAAATGACAGAAGTTTAATCCTCATGGTTCTGAAGCTGGGAAGTCCAGGACCAAGGTGCCAGCTGCTTCAGGGTCTGATGAGGGCCCTCTTCCTGGCCTGCATCTGGCTTTCTTCTTCCTGTGCCTTCATGTGGCGGGAAGACAGTGAGCTCTGGTCTCTTCCCCTTCTTATAAGGACAGTAGGCCCATCCTGAGGGTGCTCTGTTCTCATGACCTCATCTAAACCCGATTACTTCCCAAAGTCCCCGCTCCACTCCATCACACCGAGATGAGGCTTCCACGTGTGAATTTGGCAGGACCGGGGAAGAGTGCAAACACTCAGTCTGTAACACGCTCCATCTCAGACCGAGAGGAAAAAGAACTGGCTTCAAGGACCAGCGCTGTGAATGGGATGCTTTCTGGCCCAACCCCCATGACAATTTCATGCCCAGCAGGGTAAAGAAATACATCTGTAGACAGACCTCTGGCTGGCTGCCAAGAACACAGACTATGTCCAAACGTCAAGGACGGGGTGTCCCCGGGGTGGCCCCCAGGTCTTATTTATAACCTGTTTTCATCTGGCTGCTATCTGGGAGGCCTGACTCTCTTCGCTCCACTTCCTGGACCGTCCAATTTGACAGCATAATTTATGGTCCTCTCTTCTCAGATCCTCCCCAGGCCTGAGGAAATGTAGATAAGCAGAGTGGATGTCTAGGGAGAGAATTTAGGGAGACTGGGGCATCTGGGAGGGAGATGCCAGCTGCACATTGCTCCGCTTCACAGGGATGAGCAGGAAGCCATCCCCGCGTCTCTGGCCGTCTTCCCCCTCAATCTCTCCCACCATGCTCTCTGTGCGGAGACACTAACACTAGCTCTGGGAAAGATGGGAGTTTGTTCAGCGGACTCAGAGAGCTGAGAAAATCAGAAGAGGGCCAGGTGTGTGGAAGGTGGGCAGGTGCCACCAAGGGCACCAAGGGTCTCTTCCACAAAGAGCCTACGCCCCTCTCCCAAGGCCCCCTCCACTTACTCAAAGAGAAAGACACACTTGCCTGAGATGACGGAGGCTGCGAGTGTCTAACAGTGAATACCAGGGGGGCCCCTCGTCAAGTTCAAGGACTCGGTGAGTCCAGACGGGAAGTGAATGCAAGCACCCCCAGTCCAACCCCCAGCCCATCTCTCGCTTCAGTCCATTCTGCCGAATCGTCATTCACTCAACAAGCATTGCTTGAGTACCTGCTGTATGCCACTCACTGAAAACAGAGCAGTGAAGGAAATGGGCAAAGACGCTTACCCTTGAATGCTAAGTGTCTGTCACACCTCAGTCAGAGCAGGTGAATGAGATGGCACGAGCACTGTGGGCAGGAGGACCCTTCCTGGGTCAGGCCCACCTTCCTGGGTCAGGCCGCACGAGCACTGTGGGCAGGAGGACCCTTCCTGGGTCAGGCCCACCTTCCTGGGTCAGGCCACATGAGCACTGTGGACAGGAGGACCCTTCCTGGGTCAGGCCCACCTTCCTGGGTCAGGCCACATGAGCACTGTGGACAGGAGGTCCCTTCCTGGGTCAGGCCCACCTTCCTGGGTCAGGCCACATGAGCACTGTGGACAGGAGGTCCCTTCCTGGGTCAGGCCCACCTTCCTGGGTCAGGACAGACGAGCACTGTGGGCAGGAGGTCCCTTCCTGGGTCAGGCCACATGAGCACTGTGGGCAGGAGGTCCCTTCCTGGGTCAGGCCACATGAGCACTGTGGATAGGAGGTCCTTCCTGGGTCAGGACAGACGAGCACTGTGGGCAGGAGTCTTCACAGTTTTAGAATTGCCCAAAAGTCCAAGTCCAAAGTCTCCTCTGAGACTCTAGGCAATCTCTCAATGCCAAAAGTAAGTTACATATCTACAATATATAAAGGCACAGAGTAATCATTTCCATTCCAAAAAGAAGAAATAAGGGCATAGAAAGAAGGGATGGAACCAAAGCAAGACCAAAATCCAGCTGGGCAAACAAGTCCTATGACTCCAGGTTTCAGCATCCAGAGTACATGGCCTGTGATATTCTCTCCAAAGGGCTGTGTAACTCCACCCCTATGGCTCTGCTGGTTGCAGTCTGCATGGCCTCTCTCCTGGCCTGGTTCTGCTCAATTCCTGCAGCTTTCCTCTGCAGACGTTCCAGGGCACTGGCATTTCTTAATCTTGGGGGTCTGCACTGCAGCTGCAGCTTCCTCCTTACATCTCTATTTAGTACTCTCTTAGGGGCTGCACAAAGAGACTCTGAGTCTTCTAAACATTGCCTGGCCTCCCACACCTTCCTTTGAAATCTTGGCAGAAGGCTCCAGGACACCCCAACTTCAGAACCTGCATTCCTGCAGCACCAGCAGCACCTGGTTGACAAGTGCCTGGGCAGCTGCGCATGGTGAAACAACTTCCTGGACCCTCTTGTGCAAACAACATGCCCTACTGGTCATGCCCCATGGGAATTTTTACTTTCCGCCCTTGAGCCTGAGATGGGTGCCATCTTGCCACTTCCTGAGATGTCTTCAAGTCATCATTCCTATTGTCTCTGGGTAAAGTATTTAGTGTTCTTCAGTGGCTGTAATAATGTCTTTAACAATTACGACTTCCTTAGCCCCAGTTTTACTCGCCATTTTCTGGCCAAACTGAAAGCTTTTCAAGTCTTTCTTCTTTCCTTTTGGCTTCCAATTACCACAATAAACTTGGCTAAAAGCCACCAGCCATACTCTTGCCAACCCCCTGAAAGCCACGCTATCCTGAAATGTCCTCTACCAGATTAATTAGTCCATAATCTTTAAATTATACCTCACAGAAAGTCTCAGGACATGGGAAAAATGTAGACAACTTCTTAGCCAGAATGTAACATAGATGTCCTCTGGTCCAATTTCCAAAAGAGTCCTCCTTCTCCTCTGACCCCTTCTGAACCCTGTCTTTATTGTCTGCAGTCCTATCGACATTCTGATCTTCTGAACTCCCACTAGATCTACCCATTCATGTCCACTTACAACATCCTAAAGCTTTCCAGCTTGCATTGCTAAACTTTCCAAAATTCCTCCCGTGAATTCCAAAAAGCTCCAAAAGCATCTGTACCACATGATTAGTCAGGTAAGTCACAGCAGTGACCCCACTCCTGGTCCCAATTTCTGTTTTAGTCAACATTTTCACTGCTGTGAAAAAATAAATAAATAATAACAATAAAACCTGACACAAGAACAATTTTAAGAAGGAAAAATGACTTGGGGGTTCATGGTTTCAGAGGTCTTGGTCTATAGATGGCCAACTCCATTCCTCAGAGCCAGAAGTGAGGCAGGACATCATGGTGGAAGTGCACGCCAGAGGAAAGAAGCTAGGGACATGGCATCAGGAAGGAGAGAGAAAGGTGGAGGGGACTCACCTCATCATGGACAAAATATAAAACCCAAAGACACACCCTCGGTGTCCCAACCCTTCCTGCCACACCCCCCCCCACAGTCACCACCCAGTTCACCTCTATCAGGGGATTAATGCGCTGCTTAGGTTAAGGCTCTTCTAACCCAGTCATTTTATCTCTGAACTTTGTTGCATTTTCTTACACATGAGCTTTGGAGGAAACATCCAAAATGTAAACCAAAACAATCACAGACCATATCACTCGGAAGGAGAGAGGACGTGAAGATGCCATTCTTCTTTATTCCTCTTCCTTCCATAAGACTTCTCTTTTTCTTCTTCCTTCTCCTTCTCACTACCAGGAAGATCATAGATCCAAAGCTTTGTGGAACCCAAATGTGTCACCCTTCATCTTCCTATGTTATTTCTACTTTGATTAAACTGATTTTATCATATCTTTCCATCCCCCTTATCTGCTAACAATCTCCTAATCATGCTTCAAAACCCAACTCAAAAGCTCCTTCTTCAGGGAAGACTTCTCTGCTTTATCCTTGGGATGTAGGGACAACACCTACCCCATTCTCCTGTAAGACTTTTATTATTGTTGTTCACTGCTCTGCTCTTTATCAGGCTAAAACCTCTTCCACCACCAGTGGTTGTCTGGTCACCTTCTCATGTAAAAGCATCCTACGGGCAGGACTGTATCTTCCTGTCTCTACCTGCAGCATCCAGCACAGTGGCCGGCAATGAGCAGATACTCAGCACATATGTTGAATAAAGGAAGGAGACCACCAGCTTGTGCCCAGTTCCATAACAGAAGATTTATAATTTTGAAGTGAGTAGTATTCAGACATTCAATGGCTATTAAGTGCCTGCCAGTGCCATCGGGTAGATTTGGGAACCCTGGGGTCCATGCATTGAACAGGGAAAGAGAGTTAATAAGTATAGAACATTTGAAGTACAGAGACAAAAGAATGAGCTACTTAAAGAGTAGTGAGTCTGATGACAAAATAGTGCAAAGGAGTGTAAGAGGAAGCCATGGAGGGATCCTATAGACAGGGGTCAGCTGGTCTTGCTGAGGGGGTCCTATGTGAGCTGAGATCAGAATGACAGAAGAACCAGGCAAGAAAGGTCAGCAAAACTGACCAAGGAAAAGTGAGCAACTTGGATAAGGACACTCAGGGGAGACAAAGTTAGTGCTTGATGCCCAATACTGCAAGAAAAGAAGGGAAGGGAGGGAGGAAAGGGGGAAAGAAAGGTTTTACAGAAAGAACCAAGCACAGTGGTGCACACCTGTAATCCCAGCGGTGGCTCAGGAGTTGGAGGCAGGAGGATCATGAGTCCAAAGCCAGCCTCAGCAAAAGCAAGGTGCTAAGCAGCTCAGTGAGACCCTGTCTCTAAATAAAATACAAAACAGGACTGGGGATGTGACTCAGCGGTGGAGTGCTCCTAAGTTCAATCCCTGGTACTGCACCCCTGCACCAAAAGAAGAGATAGCAGACCCAAGAATGACCACATGGAGGGAAGCATTCCAGAAAAGTGAGTAGTCCTGAATCACGACTCTTTCAGGGACCAAAATGCCCACCTGCAGCAAGGAAAAGGAAGAGGGAGGAGAGAGAATGGAGCCAATTCAGGCAGAGGTAGGTATGAGTCAGGTTGCAATGAGTCTCACGGTCCATGGTGAAGCCTGCACACAGTAAGTGCTCAATTAGTTGGTTATGACTTGATCAAAGAAAACTTAGGCAGCTCTAGGTCATAACCCAGACAATTTATAAGAAGGCCATCATCTTTGCTCAGCCCATGTGCTCCAGGTCAAGCTATAAGGGTGTCACTTTGTCTTTTGGTCAGCCTCCTGCTGGAACCTTGACTCCATGAATTACATTTGACCTCCTATCATGTGACTCCCTGTACCTAAATAACCTAGCTAGAAACTGCAGATCCTCAAAACCAGCCCCTCCTTGACATGAAGCTAAGGCGTTCCTGCCTCAGAACCCCTGAAAGAAAGATCTATGACTTGCAAAAGCTTTGAGCAGGTGGCTGCTCATTATGGTACTTATTGGGTATATTCACAAATAATCTGGTTTTCTTCCTCCCACATGCCTTCTCACTCCCTAATGGTTACAAGGATAGGGGACAGACTGACTTGAATGGTGGTAACATGAAATTAAGAGAATAATTCTATAAAAGGGGCCCACTGTGCTGACCCCCATATGTTTTCTTTTCCAAGAGGCAACTAACTTACTTGCAGCCCTGCCTGGCTTAAGTGGACAGGCTATGTCACATTCCTCAGCAAACCCAAGTTACCCTGAAAGGAGAGAATTTTGTCACCCTAGAGATCCTGAAACTCAAGGAGAAAAGCATAACTCTCCCTAACCATAAAATCTATAAGAATTTATGGTTAAGAATCCAGTTAGAATCAGTCAGTATGGGTCAAAGTGACCTAGAGTTGTCATGGCACTGGGGACTTGAAAGTCTGATGTCATCTGCATCAGTCCAAAGTCAAGAGGTGAACCTGTGTGGGACTCTCTGGAAACTTCTCTGGGATCCCCAATCAAACTGGAGCATAGGAGAGACATGTTATCCCTCTCCTCTCTGAGAGGACCCCCTCTCTCCCTTGAGAGTGTCCCCTTTTCCCCTTTCCTATCCCTTCTAATAAACTCATACCTGTTACTCTGAGTGACATCTGAAATCTTTCTGACTTAATTGCAAGAATCAGGGTTTGGAGAGGGGCCTTCACTCTGCCTCAGATTCTCAGAGGGTCCCAGCCCTGTACCAATATAGAGTCTATGACTTGCTTCACTCAAAGAGCTCTAAACACACATGTCATGTATCATTCCCTGAAAGAAGTTTCGGGAGGTAACATACAAATTGTCACATCTTTCTCTGTGGCACCATGGAAGTAAGCATTTGTCAAGAGGAGCTTCCTTCCAGCCCATCAGACATACCATGTCACCAGAAGGAAGCGTGTGTCGCGACACTATGACTTTGTGACTCTGACTGCTACAAAACCAATTCCATCCTGACTAATATGGAAATTAACGCTTGAAATTAAGGGTCGTCATTACAAAAATCCAAACTATGTCACACTGACCTAACAATTGAATAGCAGGTGACTCAAGATATCTGGGCTGAGTTGGGTAGAGCATGCAGGCTCCGTGAAGGCAGGCGTTTGTCTGTCTTATTATCTGTGTGTCCCTAGAACTTCACTAGGGACTGGTGAACAGATGTCCTACAGGCACTTACAGAAGAAATGAATTGTGGTCTTCAGAAATATGAGGTAAAGGGTATTTCAGGCAAAGGCAAGAGTATATTCCAAGGCACAAGCTTGAATTGACAGTCTAAGGATTTCCACTTACCTGAGTAATGTGTTCCTGGGGTCAGAAGGTTGTTGTGGGGGCATAGCAAAGGGAAGGGGCTAGGTGACCCTGCAGAGGTAACCTGGGACTATGTTTTGCAAAACCTGGCATGCTGCACCGTGTGCAGTCATTGGCTTAGAGACCACAGTACTCAAAGACAAGCGCCCCAAGGGATGAGGCAAAAAGGTAAGTTGTGAAGTGATGGGTTATTAAGGTATGAACTGGTGGCCACCTGGGTGACTTGATGATGGTTTAGATGTCTGCTCCTCCGAAGAGCTGTCCATCCTGGATGTTTGTCCACATTTTAATAGCCCCACACAACATGTCTGTGGACCAGGGACCAGTTGCAAGTCACCACTTTCCAAACTCTGCTGAAAGAGACAATCAGAAGCCAAAAGAAGTTTCAAGAAAGAAAGTACAAGCCCACAATCCATTATCCACACTCTTGGAATTCTAAAAACTGACAACTGGAGGTTTTTTCAAGAGTTTGGCACAAAGTCATTTGGCAGTCAACACTGACTGAGCTGCTAGGAGGCTATTCACGGTCTTGATTCATCCCTCTTCATGTGAATATTCATCCATTTCACTTTTACGTTTGAGAACGGGGTGCTGTCCCAGAGCCCACTGCTAGACCTACATAATATGCTGTGTCTGGCTTTTCTTAAATCCAAAAGATGCTGAATTTTTAAAACACTCAAAGTTTTAGATAAAGGAACAGGAACCTCTAGCATGATCAGATTCATAAGCTTTAGGAGGAACATTCTGTCAGCAAGTTGAATGATCAACTGGAGGAAGGAGAAAAGGAAGGTAGAGAAGAAACTGTGGGCAGGACAGTGCTGGAAAATGCTGAGAGCCACACCAAGCTGGAGATGCTGGATTGCTGGAGATGGAAGAGTCTGAGAGATGTTTCCCAGACAGATCAACACGACTTGGTGCCTGATTGAAGGTGGGAGGCAAGAGAGGAAGCAATCCAGGATGAGTCTCATGCTCCTAGCTTGGAAGAGTGGACAGATGGTGAGCCATCCCCCAAGAGAGAAAATCAAGGATAATTATAATTAAGAAGATACATTCTAAATTCCAGTTTGGCCACATGCATGTTAGGTTCCTCCATGTCCAAGGACTGGAGACATGCGGTAGCAAGAGGAACATATGGCTGTAGATCCCAGGACAGAAGCTGGCGACACAGGTACAGATTTGGTAGGTGTGGTGGATTGCATAATGTCTCCTGGAAGACACTGTCACATCCTAACCCTCAGTGTCTGAAAATGTGACCTCATTTAGATGTAGGGTCTTTGCAGATAATACTTTCAAAGGTCTTGAAATGAGATAGTTCTAGACATAGGGTGGGTCATAAATCCAATGATCGTTGTTTTAATAAGAGGAAGAAGAGAGAGATTTGAGACACAGATGATAGAAGGAAAAGCATATGAAGACAGGTAGAGATGACAATGACAATCTCTAAGTCAAGGAACACCAAGGATTGCTGGATTCACCATAACCCAGGAGAGAGACATGAAACAGATTCTCCCTCCAGACCCACAAGGATCCAACCCTACTTACATCTTGATTTTGGATCTCTAACCCCCAGAATGATGAAAGAATTAATTTTAGGTATTTTAAGCCGTCCAGTCTTTGGCAACTGGTTATGGGACCCTGGGAAACTTGGACAGAGGGCTTCAGTCATAGAAGGCATCTTCAACCCCAGAATATGCCAAAGGAGGGGAGAGGCAGATCCAAGAACAGAAGCCAGTTGATGTCAACATTGGTAGAAAATACGATGGGGACAGAGAAAGGGCAGTCAGAGAGGTAAGATGAGATCTGGAAAAGTGGAGCTCAGAAAGACACAAGCTCCAGGCAGGAAGGTGTGCCCTTCAGTGTCAAATTTTGCAGAAAAGACATTTAGAATTAGAGCCCAGGAGAGAGTATCAGATTTAGTAAGAAGGTCATTGATGACCTTGAGGTGAGGCGGTTTCAGTAAGCTAAGGAATAAGTCATGTGAGAGAAAAGCGAAATGAGTAGAGAATCCTTTCAAGAAGTTTAGCAATGGTGAGGGAGGAGGGTGATTACATCAGGATACTGAAATGACTTAGGGCTCAGGGAAAGGGTCTGTAGGAGGGGAAGCAAGAGGGTGTCTCCGGGCCATTTGTAGGCACTGGTTCCAGGCAAGGTTGTTAATGTGGGAGAAAGGAAAGAAAATGAGAGCTAGACAATTGACAGAGACAGTCAATACCATCGACATCTGGAGGGTGGAGAGCAGAGTGTCTCTTAGTGCAGGGCTCCTGCTGGGAGCCGTCAACCAGTGAGAACAGTAGCTCCCAGCCTTCCTGCAGCTGGGTGAGGACATGATCCATTCTCACCAATGGAATGGAATGGAATGGAGTGTGATGGAATGGAATGTGGTGGAATGGAGTGGAGTGGAGTGGAATGGTCTGGAGTGGAATGGAGTATAGTGGAGGAGAATGAAATGGAATGGAATGGAGCGTGATGGAATGGAATGGAGTGGAGTGGAGTGGAGTGGAATGGAGTGGAGTGGAGTGGAGTGGAGTGGAGTGGACTGGAGTAGAGTAGAATGGAATGGAGTGGAGTAGAGTGGAATGGAATGGAGTGGAATGGAATGGAGTGGGATAGAGTGGAGTGGAGTGGAATGGAGTAGAATGGAGTGGAATGGACTGGAGGAGTGGAGTGGAGTGAAATGGAATGGAGTGGAGTGGAGTGGAATGGAGTGGAGTGGAGTGGAGTGGACTGGAGTGGAGTGGAGTGGAGTGGACTGGAGTGGAGTGGAGTGGAGTGGACTGGAGTGGAATGGAATGGAGTGGAGTGGAATGGAGTATAATGAAGTGGAATGGAGTGGAGTGAAATGGAATGGGGTGGAGTGGAGTGGACTGGAGTGGAGTGGAGTGGAGTGGAATGGACTGGAGTGGAGTAGAGTGGAATGGAGTATAATGAAGTGGAATGGAGTGGAGTGAAATGGAATGGGGTGGAGTGGAGTGGAATGGAGTGGAGTGGAATGGACTGGAGTGGAATGGAGTGGAGAAGAGTGGAATGGAGTATAATGAAGTGGAATGGAGTGGAGTGGAATGGAGTGGAGTGGACTGGAGTGGAATGGAGTGGAGTGGACTGGAGTGGAATGGAGTGGAGCGGAGTGGAGTGAAATGGAATGGAGTGGAGTGGAGTGGAATGGAGTATAATGAAGTGGAATGGAGTGGAGTGAAATGGAATGGAGTGGAGTGGAGTGGAGTGGAGTGGAGTGGAGTGGAGTGGAGTGGAACAGAGGGGTAGTACTGAAGTTCTTCTCTGAGCCAAGACAAGGGGGAAGTGGGCATGCCTGCTCTGCCCTTTTTATCCCCCATCAACTGGCAGCAGAAGGAATGAGTCCTTAGGGGTGGCAGCACCACAAGACTGAAGGAGCCTGAGTTCCTGAATCACCACTTGAAGAAAAGTGTCCCATTAATAGGAAAATCTGCAATGGGCTGTTGTGAGTCAGAAGTGAAGATGGTCTTAGTCACTGAAATACGGGAGGGTATTTGTTTTAGCAGCTAGTGTTACTCTAATACGGTCTACATATTTTATGTGCCTGGCTCTCAAACTGCTGGGTTCCTGCCACCTACCAGAGAGCTCACCTCCTACCAGATTAACTAATGAGCTGCTGCCTGGGAGCACCAAGCATCTGTCCCATCCTGACTGAAATCTCTCATTCCTCCAACACAAGTATTAATAACCTGCTATGGCTAATGCTCTGGGAAGGAAATGAGGGTAGAGCCATGCACACAGTGGATCCCTGCCTCATGTAGCTTATATCCTCATGGGACAGACAGACAGTGAAAAGACAAACACGTAAACGTAGAACTCAGTACCAGGTAGGAATATATGAGGCACTAGGAAGAAAAGACTCTAGCAGAGTCTATGGATAGAAGGTGATGGAATGTGCTTCCATTTATAGAGGTTGGTCCAGGCAGGCCACCTTGAGGATGTGACCTTGATGCTGAGACACACGGGGAGCCACTGGATAAGCAAAGGAAAAGGAAGAGAAAGGCAGGATGTGGGCAGCCGCATGTGCAAAGGCCCGGAAGGGAACAGGTAATTGGCATCCTTGGAGAGCAGTAGGGTGGGTGCAGTGATGAGAGGGGAGGCAGAGATAGAAGGAGCCAAATCAGAGAAGGCCACGGGAACTAGGAATCTGGGGCTCTGCTCAGCCTCCCCGCAGAATGGCTTCCTCAGCCCTTTTCAACTGCCTGCTCCTTCCTTTCGGGACCCAGCCCTGTCGGTCTGTCCGTCTGTGGCCCGGTTAACTTACTCTGAGCCTCCCATAGGGACTTCCTGGGCCAGACTACAGGGTGCATTGCCAAGAATAAGCACGGCAAAGAAGGTGGCTTTCTGAGTGGAGAGGTGACTCCTCTGCAAAGAAAATAAAGCTCTGGGCTTACCAGGGGAGAAGCGCTCCCAGGAGGCGGGAGCACGAAGTCTATATTTGAACTGAAAACCACGCAGACGGGCGGGCGGGAGCCCAAACACAACTGCTTCTGCCTTCTGCGATCGCAAGTGAGTGATTCCGCCTCCTGGCGTTTCAGGAAGTTCCTCCAGCTCTGAAACGGAGCCATCCCTCATACTAGAGGGCTGCAAAGATGCACGGCAGGGCTCTGGGGCCTCCGCAGATGGGAGCGCGTTCAGCAGTCACGATAGCTCACATTTGCAAACTGCGCTTCACTCGCTCCATCTGGGGCACCCGACCTCGCATGGATCGGGAGGGGGATTGGCTAGTTTTATTTTAAACATGAGGATATTCTGGCTCAGAGAGAGGAAATGATGTGCCTAAGGCCTCAAAACCCGTGGTTGCGTTATTCTTGTGAACTACATTCAAAAACAGAACCATTAATTCCCCTGCCTGAAACTGTCCATGGGCGTTTCAAATGCAAATCTATCCTCACAGACACGCCCACTCATTTGCATACCACCTATTCCACGATCAGGCCAAGCCCACCTTGCTTTTCTGTCTCTTCTGCTTGCTGAACCTCCTACTCACTCTTTGCTAGCCACATTGGTCTTCTTTCTTTCCCCCAAACACACCCAGCATTTCCTGCCCCGGGACCTTTGCACTTGCCCTTTCCTGCCAGAAACATTTTTGTGATTTTTGCCTGCTGGTTTCTATTCGCATTCCAGGTCATGGAGCAAATAGTGACTTTTTGGAAGGCCTTCCATGACCTCCCCATCTAATGTGGCCTAAGTCCTCTCTCAAACTCATTCTTCTGCTTTTTTCATTTTTGTTTTGCTGGCACATATCATAAATATCTTATTTATGTTGATACTTATGGTCAGAGCGTGCCACTGGAATACCATCTCCATGGGAACAGATGCCCCAACTGTCTTCATCACAGCTGAACTCCTGACATGTGCAATAGTGCCTGATACATACTGAACTCATCCTAGTCAAGTGCTAAATGAATGAGCAAATCAAATAATTAATGAACAAATCACAATTAATTCTTATGTGCATCAGGATTCCCAACTTTGGCCCTGTGGATGTTTGAGGCTGGGAAACTCTGTGGCGTGGGGCTCACCTGTGCATGACAGAATGTTGAGCAGCCAGCAGCAGCCCTGCAGACCCACATTGAACTGTAACAACCAACGACTCCAAACATTACGGAGTGACCCCTTTCAGGAGCCGAAGGGCCCCAGTTGAGAAACGCTGGGCTCTGTGGTTTAAAACCACCTTTGGACCTTAAGATGTAATAGCAAGCTTTTACCCAGGTCATGATCATTCCAGATTTCAAATTAATTGTAGCTGTATACACAGGTGACCTCTGTTTTAGGGTCAGTCCTTTATAAGTTGATGAAATTGCTCCTTTAAGGAAGCATCCTCAGTGTCTTGGAAACAAAAGTCCCAAGTTAGAAATCCCACTTTAGCATCTTCACTGGGGAGTGATTAATCACAGGGGGGCCAAGTGCAGAGAGCTCCCAGCTATTGCCACGTTGGGGACAGACATCGATGTCAGGGGGGTTGGGGGAAGAGGGAACGTGGGCAGAGGGGCCCAGGGGATCCCTGGGGGACTGGGCCATTTACAGGGATCAGAATTATTGATGTGAGTGTTTTGTTAAGTCTTTTTCCATGACAAGAAGAAAAATGGACGGGGCAGAGATGGAGCCAAGGCATCCAGTGCCAAGGGCGGCCTGCGATCTCGGGGGAGGCGCGGGGAGGCCGGATGCGGACGTCACTTAGTGCTGAGCGCAGGGAGCTGCGTTGCAGCCTGGCTCCTGCCACCACATCTGATGGAGAAGCTGGCGATGGATTCCGCTCTGCTCCTGGGGATGGATTCCATTTCCATAGCTCTGGCCCCGAGGGGCATAGCTTAATGTGCCACCCAAGGGAAGCAGCCAGGTCTCGGAGGAGGACAGTTGTTCTCCAGCAGATGACCCAAGAGGAGGGACTCGGGTCAGAACAGGCTGCCCCGGGGAGTCTCCTGAGGACAGCGAGGGTGGGAGGAGGGAAGCAGGAGCAGTCGGTGACCAGGAGCCACGCCCGTGGAAGGGACTGATCTCCTCCCAGGCTGACACCCACGGTCCTTCTCCTCTCTGACAGCCTCGGGGACTGATTCTGCCTTCTGCTCCCCAGCCCAGTGGCCAGGCCTTCTCCATCTTTCCGACTTTGCCTCTCACCAAAGACGGGTTAGGATGCAGACCTGGCTCGCAATTTCCACTGCGGAAGACACACAGAAAGCACGGCATTCCTTCCTAAGGCCTATGGACCGGGAGGTGGACGGGGCATAAGAAGGGAAGTGCACCGGGGGACCTGCTGGTGTCTGTTCTGGGCATCCATCTGGCCACACTGCCCACAGCCTGGGGAGATCGGCTTCCGGTAAACTTCAGTCCTCGCGATCTGGACTGTGGTAGCTCCAGCCCCCGCCACCCCCCCTCAGGGGTAGATCCCTGGCCCAGGCCTGCTCCAGGCAAACTGTCCCCTCCTGTCCATGGCAACAGGGTCAGAGGGGGCAAGTGGCCTTGCTCATCTCCATCCCTCAACTTGAGGACTTGTGCTGAAGAGTTTAGGAAAGAGGACTGCCCCTCCTGCTGGGGTCCAGGGGTGTCGGGATGGTCTCCTGTCGCTGCACCACTGACAGTGGATCCTGCAGGGAAAAGCAGGATGGAGAGGGCAGACTGCACGGTGGTGACCAGTGAGCCTAGCGCACGCCTCCCTCTGGACGGGTCGGTCACCCCTGCCATACAGTACATAAGACAGGTTAAATCTTTCTCAAGCACATTAGAGGCAGGTTCTGTATCTCCTGTGCCCAGATTCTCACAGATTTCTCGGAGAGATGGTCTTTGGTGGAAATGAGCTTCCCTTCCTCCCTGTGACTCCGAAGCCCTTTTCCCGCAGTGGGTGACTGCTCCCGAGGGTGCTCCTCCTTCACCAGCACAGGAAGCTGATGAGAACTGAGCGTGTTCAAGGCTCCAGGCTCCATTCTTCACCCAGGCTGCTTGCTCCATTTAACTTGAATTATGAGAAGGTGTCGTAGATAGTCTCATCCCCAATTTAAAGATGAACGAACTGAGACGCCAGCATTAAGTGCTGAAGCCCATGCAGCTAACGAACAGCAGAGTGAGCACCGAGTGGCAGCTCCTCTCTCCTGGCCACAGGAGTTCCCCCATCCAGGCCCTATTACAACTAGGAGAACGACAGTCACATACATATCTTGCTCATTCAGCAGTAAGGATACGGTTTGCACTCAGCACTCACCATGCGCCCAGGACCTGGGCTACATACATTACCTAAAAGAGTTCTGATGCACACACAAAACTGGAAGATGAAGAGTATCTTCTTATCATTCACTCTATTTTATGAATGAAAATTCATAAGGCTGAAAAAACTTAACTTGCCCAAGGTTGTGCTGTTCGTTCAAGAAGAGATGGAACACAAAACCACACAGACGCCAAAGCGTTCTTTCAGGTCGGCAAAGTTTCCTCCCAGGTCCCAAGTGAGAAATAAACATCTTGAGAGCTTTGCTTTCTCTCACCCTTATGTATCCCTGCACCATAAAAGAAAGCTCTTCTTAGGAAATCCTGTCCAATCCTGTCCACCTAAATACTCTTTGGAGGAAAAACTTGACTTCCCAGTTAATAAAAGATTCTCCTAGGCTGGGTCTCTGACAAACGTCTCCAGCAAACCCAAGCATAGCAGGTGCGCCATAAATACTTACAGAAGAAATAAGGATGTGTGAGCTATGTTCTTACCTTGGACCCCAAGTGAAGCCCATGGAGATTTCCCTGGGAATCCTGAAAAAATGCAGACACCCAGAAATAATCCCAGGTCCACTGAGTGAGAAGACATGGCGACAAAGCATCAGGATATACATGTTACCAAGCACCCAGGTGACCGCCGATGTGCATCAAAGTGTCCACTCCACCAAATAGCAGGCACCCAGAGGGACAAGGCTACACTCCTGCTCCCTTCAACAAGTTTCCTGAGTGTCTCCTGAACAAGTTGTGCCTTGCTAACTACAGCGAAGAGCAGCAGCAAGAGCAGTACTGTGATACACAGTACCTAAGATCAGGAGAGAGAGCAAAGAGAATA
Organism: Sciurus vulgaris; assembly: GCF_902686455.1. Taxonomy (NCBI): domain Eukaryota; kingdom Metazoa; phylum Chordata; class Mammalia; order Rodentia; family Sciuridae; genus Sciurus; species Sciurus vulgaris. The sequence continues at coordinate 168,272,416 of NC_136465.1, read as the reverse complement.
TAGAAATAATGACGAAACTATCCTTTACCTACAGCCAGGTTTTGTTGGAGCATATAATGGGAGGGTTCAACTTGTCTTTGTGTGTGTGTGTGTTGTGGGGGAGAGATCACTGTAGGCCTTGGGGACCGAGTGACATTCATGTTGAACTCTGAAGGTTGGGTAAGAATTTTGCAAGCATAATGAACAGCATGTGCAAAGGCCTTGAGATGGAAAGGTACAAAGGGGCCTGGAGACTGAAGAAAAGGGAGGAAAGAGAAGAAAGAGAGGGTAACATGCATGGAAAGAGAGGGTAACAGTGGGGCATTACCATGCTCAGGAAGCACATCGTGGGCAGGTTCGTACAATGATCAGATCTGCATTTTAAAAATATCTGTCTGTTTTGTAGAGAAAAGATAGGACAAGATTGGAAGCAGGAAAACCAGTGGGGAGGCTATTGGTATCCAAGCAAGATAGGAAATCTCCCAGGATTCCCAAGGAGATATCCACTGTGGACAGTGGACAGAAGCAATACATGTTTGAGAAATAAGAATGACAAATCTTGGTGATGGATCAGAGACAACGGTAAAGGAGGAAAAATGATCTCAAATAATAAGATAGAAATGCCACAAGGAAGCCAGAGTTCTGAGAGAGACTTCATCCAGCCTGGTTTTGAAAATGTTGAATTTAAGCACATACCAGGCCAGGTTTAATTGCAAGAGACAGAAACCATCTACCTGTTTTAAGCAGTAATGGATTTAATGCCCAGAATTAAATGTTCTCAGTTATCTCTTAAGGCATAACAAACCACTCCAAAGCTCTGTGACTTATGAGAAGAGCCATTTACTCAGCACAGAGCTGTGTGAGCTGGGACCTGGGCTGGGCTTGGGCGGGTTCTTCTGGTCTTGGCTGGGCTCACTGGGGCCTGCGGTCACTTGTAAACTGGCTAAGCAGCTCTGCTTCTGGGCATTGACGGCTGTTGGCTGAAGACGTTGGAGGCCGCTGGGCTACATATTTCTCACCACTCGGCAGGCTAGCTTGGGCTATCCGCTCGGCTTCTGGGAGGGAACAATAGAGAAAATACATCCCCAGCCTCGTGAGTATAGACTCAGAGTAGGCATGGTGTTCTTTTCCCCGTTCTGTTGGTGACAGCAAGGTACAAATCCAGCCCAAGTTAGTGGAAAATAGATGCCACTTCTTGATGAGGAGCTGCAGAGTCTCTTTGCCAAGAAATGTGGAGGCAGAGAGGAATAAGGAATTGTTGCCATTTTTGTAAACAATCTAACCCAGGCACTTCCAAAAGCATTGCAAGACTAGGGGGACATGCTCCGTGCGCAGCCTCCAGGAATGAGCCTGGAGCTTGCTCGCCAGGAGAACTTCCACTTCTGCCACCATCAGGAGACCAGCCAGTTTGCACCGCAACTACCACCACTGGTCTTTGTGATTCACCACCATCATTGTGCCCCAAGGACTGAGAGGTCACTCTGCTGCTGAGGCAGACTCAGGAAGGCAGGGCCTGGAGCCATGAGCCCCCCTGAAGGACGCCACCGTCTCAGCTCCAGAAGCCAGGAGGTGGCCTGGCCTCCACCTCCCACGTACCAGGCAGGTGCATCAAATTGGGGGAACTGATTTTCCACCCGGTTCCATTGCAGTTCCAGCCGCCAGGGAGTCTGGCACACGAGGAGGTAGAGTCCAGAAGGAGTTTGGAGTGGAGGCTGGAGGAGGCACCACCACACAGAGCTCCAGGTGGCAGAGGGAAAGTTGGTAGAAATGGCACAGAAGCCACTGGCCGGTGTGACTGTGACGCGCGTCGGGTGGTCTGGGCTCATGTGAGATCTGAGCAAGGATCTGACAATTCATGATTGCGTGCTTGGCGCTCACACCAGGCCAGACACCTACCAGTCTGTAAGGTGGTCGCGTCCTCCCCCACCCCCGCTGCCCGGGGCTGCTTGCTTGCGTAGGGATGGAGAAACACCCTTCGGCCACACCTGAGCTAGACTCACTACTCAGCAGCTCTGTGATCCCACCCTCTTCCTGTCCCCTCAGTGCACTGAGTAGGATTTCTCACGGTCCCTCTAAGCAACAGAATCTGCAGAGGCTTCTGCCTCCCTGCACGGGTACCGCTCACCCGTTTCCTCTGGAATCTCTTGGTCGTATCTACAGTTCTCGGCAGGTGGAGGGGTTTGTCCATTGGACACTTGGCACATTGCAGCCAGGGAGGTGCCCCAACCTCTTGCCAAGCTGTCCTGTTCCTCACTGAGAAGCAGCTGTGCCCTGTCCTGCGGCCCCTCCTCCTCTCCCACATCACCTCCTCCCACCCCCACGTCCCTGCCCCACCCAGCCCTGATCTTGACCTGATTTGTCACAGCAAGGCAGTTTGATGGCTGAGATCTCAGTAAACCAACGAGTCCATCCATTAGAGACTCCGTGAATGCTCAGGGACCTGCTGGACGGTTGGTAACAATGTTTGGGGACCACAGAACTTTGTCCTGTGAGTTTATCCAGGGGAACTGTAGGATCACCTAAAACAGGTAAATAAAGATGAAAAAGAAACATCTAAGCAGTTAGCAGTCGCATCCCTTGTCTAATCACGGAATGTGAGAATTTAGCCAGGTAACGCCCCAGGTAGAGACGAGAATCATTAAGACCTGTGTACTTGGACTGAACAGTAGGGTTGCCACCCAGTGATCGGTGACCTTACTATAGGTCCCAAATGGCTTCTGTTACCGTTTGGATGTGAGGAGTCCCCTAAAAGCTCACTTGTGAGACAATCCAAGAAGGTTCAGAGGAGAAGTGATTGGGTTGAAAGGGTCTTAACCCAATCAGTGATTTAATCCCTGATGGGATTAACTGAGTGGTCACTGAGGTGGTGGGTGTGGCTGGAGGGAGTGGGAATTGGGGCGTGGCTTTGGTGTATGTTCATATCCGGTGAGTGGAGACTCTCTCTCTGCTTCCTGTTCACCATGTGAGCTGCTTTCCTCTGCCACGTGCTTTACCCGTGATGTTCAGCCTCCCCTTGAGCCCCAAAGAACGGAGCCAGGCCTTCTCTGGACTGAGCCCTCTGAAACCGTGAGCCCTCACATAAACCCTTTCTCCTCTACAGTTGTTCTGGTTGGGTCCTTTAGTCACAGCAGCGAAAAAAGCTGCTTCTTACTCCAGAAAGGGATGCACAGATTCCCCTTTCCCTCCTCTTGTTCCAAATTTCAGTCCTGATCGTATCAACTCCTTGCTCCCCCTCACCATCCCCTGGGGTCTACGGACCAGCAACCCCAGGGGTTGTCCTGAAATGCCAGCATGGTTGTCTTTCCCTGCGTATAAGCTTTTCACGACTCGTCTTTGTCCTCCTTCGCTTTGAACCTAAAGCTCTTTGTGCTCTGGCTTCTGACGCCTCCTCCAGCCTTGTCTCTGGCTCCTTTGTTTTTTGCCTATATTTTCTGAATTTCCTTATGATTCTTAGTTTTATTTTTTATTTGTTCTTTTTAGTTATCCATGACAGTAGAAGGTATTTGACATGTTACATATACACAGAGCATAACTTCCCATTCTTGTGGTTGTACATGATGTGAGTTGCACTGGTCGTGTGTTCATATATGAGCATAGGAAAGTGATGTCTGATTCATTCCACTGCCTTTCCCATTCCCATCCCCCTCCCTTCTCTTCATTCCCCTTTATCTAGTCCAGTGAACTTCTTATCTTCCCCTTGTGAGTTAGCATCCACATTTCAGAGAGAACATTTGGCCTTTGGTTTGGGGGAGATTGGCTTTTTACTTAGCATGATATTCTCCAGTTCCATCCATTTACAGGCAAATGCCATAATTTTATTCTTCTTTGTGACCGAGTAATATTCCATTGTGTATGTATACCACATTTTCTTTATCCATTCTTCTGTTGAAGGTTGGTTCCATAGCTTGGCTATTGTGAATTGAGCAGCTATAAACATTGATGTGGCTGTGTCACTGTACTATGCTAATTTTAAATCCTTTGGGTATAGGCCAAGGAGTGGAATAACTGGGTCAAATGGTTGTTCCATTCCAAGTTTTCTGAGGAATCTCCATACTGCTTTCCAGAGTGGTTGCACCAATTTACAGTCCCACCAGCAATGTATGAGTGTACCTTTTCCCCCACATCCTCGCCAACATTTATTGTTGTTTGTATTCTTGATAATTGCCATTCTGACTGGAGTGAGACAGAATCTTAGAGTAGTTTTGATTTGCATTTCTTAATTGCTGGAGATGTTGAACATTTTTTTATATATTTGTTGATGGATCGTATTTCTTCTTCTGTGAAGTGTCTGTACAGTGCCTTAGCCCATTTATTGATTGAGTCATTATTATTATTATTATTATTGGTGTTAAGCTTTCTGAGTTCTTTATACATCCTGGAGATTGGTGCTCTCTCTGAGGTGCAGGTGGCAAAGGCTTTCTCCCTTCTGCAGGCTCTCTCTTCATGCTCTTAATCGTATTCTGGCTCCTCTCTTAAGGCCTCTCGGGGCCTGCTGGACACCTTGCGTTTCCTAGGAGTGCCGGTCCCCGCGTCTCAAGTCCTCTGCGCCCGCCTCCCTCCCACCTGGCACAGCCTCTCCCCGACTCTGCGTCTGACTTTCTTCAGCTCCTGCCTTGAACTTTATCCGAACTTCCCCTCATGGTTTCCCAAAAGTCCTCTATAGAGTGGGTTCCAAGGTGACAATGAGGCTTCCCCGTCCCTTTCCTGGAGTGGAAGTTCATAATCGTGGGTGGATACTGCCTCATTTGCTGGCAATATCTGGCCCAAGAAGGTACAGAGTCAAGGTTCAAGTTCAAAAAGAAAAGGTTCTATTTATTTAATTTTTTTTTTTTTTTTTTTTGCAGTGCTGGGGATTGAACCCAGGGCCCTGTGCTTGCAAGGCAAGCTCTCTACCAACTGAGCTATCTTCCCAGCCCCCAGAGAAGGTCATATTTAAAAGGAAAAATTTTAATAAAACAATGAAGACATGATTTTTGAACGGATGACATCTTCTACTGAGCCCCTCCGTAGGCAGACTGTGTATAAGTGAGTACAGAATCACAAGACGAGGCTTCGGATTCAATTCGCAGATGTCCACCGTGACACTGCTGCGCGTCTTGGCGGGGATGAGATCCTAAGCCCCGCCCTCTCCTCGGTGTTCAGTCCCGGGTACAGAGAGGACGGCGCTGACGGGCAGCGCCACCGTTTCTCCAAACTCGTCAAAACAAACCAACAATCACAGCATTCCTGAGCGGTCCCTGCACGTTGAACGTCACTCTAGGTGGTCGAGATTCAAGGGAAATGGGCTTTTTGCTGGGTTTGCATTCTGGATAGGGGACACTCAGTAAGCAAAGGAGCTTGTAGACCCAACAGAACCAAAGCCAGTGCTAAGCAGGGACCAGGCTGAAGCCGACCATGGCATGTGGGTGACTGAGGAGGAGGCTCCAAGGTCAAGACATCACCAGGCAAGTGGCGTCTGAGCTGAATCCTGAACGCTGAGGAGCACTGGATAGGCGATATCATGAGCGCCTCGGATTCTGAGAAGACAGGACAGCAGGAGCAAAGGCCCTGAGAGTGGATGTGCGGAGTCTTCAGGACAGGCAGGTGGCCAGCGTGGCGGGGATCCAGTGAGTGCGATGGCAGAGGATGGAAGATAGAGAACGTAATGGACCCGGGTGGGGCGGGGATTTTATCGTAAGAGCAGCGAACAGTGACGGTCAGGTTTCGGCATGGTGGCGGCATGATCTACCTGAAGGATCACTCTGGCTGCTGTGTAAACTGTAGGCCATGGGGACAAGAGGAGGAAGCGAATCAGCTGGCCTCTACTGCAGCGAGCCAGGTAGCAGTGACGGGGAGGTGCCAGAGTCTCAGCAGAGGAAGCGGCAGTGGGGATGGTCGGCAGTGGTCAGGTGGGAGGGAGGGTTATACAGCAGGACTTGCCATTGCAGGGGGTGAAATGCCCTTAAACGGAGAATAAAGAAACCAAGAACGGCTTCCAGTGGTTTCGGCTTGAGCTACTGAGTGGCGTGTGCTGACATTGGTTGAGGTCGGGATGTCCAGAGAAATGACAGAGCTGGATAATAACAAATGTGGTAATCGCCCATGCTACACCTGGCTTGCCCCTAAGATGTTGACCTGGACATGTGAGGTGGACAGATTGGAGCAAAGGTCAGGATCGGAGATGATCATTCTGGCATTATCACCAAACACATGGTTTACGAAGGTCTGGACTGGGTGAGATCACTCAAGAGAAAAGTACAAATGAGAAAAGAAACTTGGATTGAGCCCAGGGCCACTCCATTATTTGGAAGCCTGCAGAAGATAAGAACTCAGCAGAGTGACAAAGTTAGGAGACTCTGGATCCCCCAGGCCCGAGGGGAGGGAGTGAGGACGGCCGATCAATCAGTCAGTCACCCCCAGAAGGATGTTCGACTGGTGATGTCGTCACTGCAGAGAGGGGAAAGTACTCAGGGAGGAAATGGTGTTGGGCAAAGAACAACGCGGTGATCAATAACCACATCAGGCAGAAGGAAACGCTGGTTCCAATGGTAATTACAAGCTCGACTCACAGATAATGATTCGAATTAATTTTGGGAGCTTCATCTGGAAATCCTCAGTGACAGGAGTAGGTAGAGACCCACTGGACTTCTGTCTTATTGTGAGGGACTCAATTCACCCTTTGGATAATGTCCTCAAAGTAACCAATAATTATTTTTAAAAAGTCTTAATGCGTAAAGAATAATTGCTTTGCAATGCTTTGGACTATAGCTAATCAGTGGGAAATTCCAAGTGCAATGAGACCCTTCTGCTGCAGAAGGCAGAAGTACATCAGAGAGGGACATAATTGATCTGAAGGTTCTCGATGCAGGGCTTCTTCACTTGGACTCTTGGGGAGCTCAAGGGTCTATGAATTTGGAAGGCAAAAGAAAATTATTTTTATTTTCACTAATCTCTGATATTTGGCATTTCTTTCAGTTCTTTTGATTCTGCCACTGTTTTAGTCAACTTTTTCCCTGCTGTGACTAATGGATCTGACCAGCACAATTATAGAGGAGGGAAAGTTTATTTGAGGGCTCACAGTTTCAGAGGTCTTAGACCACAGAAGGCTGGCTCCATTCCTCGGAGCTTGAGGTGAGGCAGGACATCATGGTGGAGTGTGTGGCTCACATGAGATCAGGAAGCAGAGAGAGAGTCCACTGGACAGATACAAACACACACCCAAAGCCACGCCCCAATGCCCACCTCCTCCAGCCACACACTACCACTTCAATTACCACTCAGTTAATCCCTATCAGGGGACTAAATCACTGATTGGATTAAGGATCTTACAACCCAATCATTTCTCCTTTGAACCTTTTTGAACCTTTTGCACTCACACCTGAGTTGTTTTTTTGTTGTTGTTTTTTTTTTTCTTTTTTTTTTTTTTTTTTGTGCTGGGGATTGAACCCAGGGCCTCGCGCTTGCAAGGCAAGCACTCTACCAACTGAGTTACATCCCCAGCCCACACCTGAGCTTTTGAGGGACACCTCACATCCAAGCCATAACAGCCTCCAAGAGAAATCACAAATATTTTTATGTCATAGTACTGTTGTTATGGGTATCTGGAAAACCGCACTTCACTAAGTCAAGAAAACTTCAAGCAGGAGAACGCTAAGCATTACACTTCTTAGTACCCATGGGGCAGCCAGAAACAAGTATCTGCTTTTCTTCGGGACTAGACAGAAGCAGAAAAGCCCCAAGCATTGATTTCATAGTAAAGGAAAGAATACTGGAGGTAAGAAATGTTTAATGATCTTGAAACAGGGATGAAAGATTTAGCAAATAAAAATACAGAATGACTAGTTATTTGACTTTTAGATAAATAAGAATAGTCTTTAGTATAAGAGTATCTCAAAATTGCATGGGATACACTTATATTAAAAAATGAACAGAAAAACAGTTTCAGTGTAAGTGTGTCCCTAATATTGCCTGGGACATACTTACACTACAAGTACATGTTCTTCATTTATCTGAAATTCAAGTTTAATTGGTTGTCCTGCACCTTACCTGGCAACCCTCCCAGTAAATCGTGTCTCCCAGGAGCCACACTTGCTGTCACCGCATGAGGATGCTCGGCCGAGCCTCTTTGAGGATGAAGGACACCACGGAGCAAGGAGCTCGGGGGTCCCAGCTGACCACAGTCACACAAGTGGGGGTTGGGGGGGGGTGACAAGCCCAGCTGAACCACCCAGGCTGCCAACCCATGGAACCAAAAAAATAAGAAATCAGTGTTGTTTTTAATCCATCTCTACGGCCACCGCCCCGCTGAGGCTCTGTTACCTGTGGCCTGGCTTGCTGTGATAGTCTCCTAATCAATTCTTATCCTCCTCTCACTCCCACTACCTACTCTTTATATAGCATCCACACTGATCTTTCAATTAGGTTATGACTTTTCTAAGCTTAAAACCCTCCAGCAGATGAATGGATAAAGAAAATGTGATATATATGTATATATATATATACATATATATCACAGAAACACACACACACAATAGAATATTACTCAGCTTTAAAGAAGAACGAAATTGTTGGTAAATGGATGGAGTTGGAGAATATCATGCTAAGTGAAATAAACCAAACGCAAAACACCAAAGGCCAAATGTTTTCTCTAATATGCAGATGATAATTCACAATAAGGGAGAGGGGTTAGGGAAGAATAAAGTTACTTTAGATTAGGTAGGGTGGAGTGAAGGGAGGGGAAGGGGTATGGGGGTAGGAAGGACAGTAGAGTGAAACAGACATTATTACCTCATGTATATGTACAACTCATTCACCAATATGATCCTGCAATATGTATAATCAGAAAAATTAGAGATTACACTCCATTTATGTATGACCTATCGAAATGTAAATGCATCCCACTGTCATGTACAACTAATCAGAACAATTAAAATTTTTTAAAAAAAACAAACCCTCCAACTGAGTTTTAGGAGTGGTTTGTTATTTGACAATTGACAAATGATACCATATACCTTACTATTCACTTAAGGAAGGTTTCTGGGGTGCCTATCATGTGAAATAGGTGGATGAGCTGTGATTCCCAGCATCCTGTGACCCATCTACATTAGACTCACCCAGATGACTTGTGAAAAACCCATATCCATTGACCAGTCCTACTGAATGAGAACCTTTGGAGGCAGGACTGAGTCATTTACGTTTTTAACAGAGCTGGTCATTTTCAATCCCCTCTGGAGTTTGAGGATTACAGAACAGCAACCCTTAGACACTGTTGTGCCTGCAAGCTTGCAAGCCAGTAAAGGAGACAGAGGCGTTCACAGGTGCCTGTAATGCCAGGCAGGAAAAAACATGTGAAAAAATCAGCAGAAGAGATAGCCCATGAGCCACGAGGAAAGGTGAGCTTCGCTCCGACGGGGGAACGTGGGCAGCAAACCTGACAGAGTGACTATTCATCAACTCAGATGTTGGAAAAGTGCTAAGCAAGAGCTTGACTCTCTGGGTTCCAGTCTCAGTTACACCCGCCAATCACTCACTGAGCACCAATGTCTTTAAGGGAAGGCACTGGGCTCCTCGCACTCTTTAGAATCTTCACAATCTTCACCAAAAGGTAGGTTTTATGATCTTATTGTTTAATAAGAAGAGAGATTCAGAGGGTGTCGATTGCCCCAAGACACACAGCTAGGAGCTGGCAGTCTGGGACGGGGGGTTAGCGTATGTCTGCCAGACTCTACAACCCAGGTAACTTACAACACAGAGCTCCATCAAAGAATCCACTCACGCTTCTGGGCCTCTATTTTCCTCCTGTCTGAGATGGGACAGAGTGCACAACATGACTTCTGAGGCTTTGTTGTTGGGGCCTAATCAACTTTATCAATACTTGTTGGGAGTGGGGGTGGTAATTGGAGAAATGAACCTCAACTTTTCAAGATCAGTTGCTAGGTACCCCATCCAGGAAACATCAGTCCTGAGCCACCTGCCTGTCATCTTTGATGACTGTAGGTCTAAAGACTCTGTTCATCTCTGGCTGGAGCAAGAGGATACAGGGAAAAGACAGGATGGAGGAGGGGAGGGAGGTGAGTGCATAACTGAACAATTGAAGGGATAACTAAAAGATTGCAGAAGGCAATAGTGAATGCTGAGGAAACAGGGCCAAGGGACTCTGATGACACAGCTTCCAATTCCTCAGTCAAATCAAGAGGGAAGGTATCTGCTGGCAGGCGGGCAGAGCGATTGCAAAGGTGCACTCGAGAGGCAAGGAGAACTTGCCGAATATTGACTGAGGTGACCAGTAAGACAAGGCCTGCACAGGTGGTGCAGAAAAAAGAGCAGGAGAAGGTGGAAGGGCAGAGAAGACCCCGCGGAGGGCGGAAGACGCACCGGAGCCCTGAGGCAGTAATGGCAGCTCCAGATCAGCGGCCATGGAAGGAAAGGCTGAGCGGAGAGAGGTGTCACTCTCTGCACTGAGTTCTGTCAAAGTGGGTGAGAAGCCACTAACTGATGATGAAATAAACAGGGAGAGTTCCCTGCAAAAGGTCAGTGAGGACATTAAGATGCCTGGGCAGTGAAGGGTCAGGATCATTAGATTCAGAGGCAGTGCAGGCTAATGCAAGGGTCAAGGGTATCAGCCCATGCTGAGTGCCCTTAATTTTGTACCAAATTAAGTCCATTGAGATCATTAAATGAACCCATGTTCTGAGGTTTTTCTCACTTTTGAAAAGAAAAAGAAAAACCTTCCATTTCATTCTGATTTCTGAGAAAATTAGGCTGTTCGTGTAAGCACTTTGAAAATTACAAAGTGTTTTTAAAACGCAAGAGATTGCTGTTGTTAGCTAAGGAAATCTTCTAGAAGAGGAGAAAAGAATCAACACACATAAGCCAAGCACCAGGCACTTTATAAACATCACATCATGCAATCAACACAACAACCCTAAAAGATGTCTTCTTGTCTTCATCTTACAGACGAGGAAACTAAGCCCAAAGGTCTTCAACCAATAAACAGGAGCCTGGCTGGGTGCTGGCTTCTGGGACTGTGAATCAGGGCCACTGCTTGACTTTCCCTTTCAGGGTAAAATCCAGAGGGTTCATCTCTTCTAATATTTGCCACTCTAAGTCTCCTTCTGCATTGCCAAAAGCCATCCTATTATTTGAATCCAATTAATAGAAGCCAATTAACAGGAAACCAATGTGGGATCTGACTTTCCCATAACGTTGAACACTAGTGCTTCCTCTAGGTGAAATGTAAAAGAAAGAATTGGAAGGGAGTGCTCAGTCCAAATATGCTCCTAATTGAGGCTCTCTTCCACTGGTGCTGACAACATACTCTGTTGCCTAGAACATTATCACTCATGAAATTCAAGGTGTCTCACGCTGAATCGCACATTCAAACCTGGGATCTGATTTCCCTCCTGGTATGCCCCCACCCTTGGGTCTCCCTTATCGCAGTCCATGCACTGGCATCCGTCCTTCCACCCAGGCTGGGTGTTCAGGAGTTGTCTTTCCCCTTTCCCTCCTTGTATCCTACCCAACCCTAAATCATTCCTCCTCTCCACCCTCTTTGCCAGAATCCCACCTCGCCATCTCTCAGAGGCTCCACCTCCTTCCTCCTGGTCCCCATTTCCAGGCCTACCTCACTCACTCTTTTGCTTTCTACACAGTGGCCCAGGCTGTCTTCTTCACACATAAAATAAAGCGAGCCGTCCCCCGCTGACTGTCCTCTGGTGATCTGAAGATGCATCCCCGGCATTGTTCCCATGGTACCTTCTAGGTCCTTAGAAATGTACCGTGGCTAAATAAGATCCCAACACTGGGAAAGCTGGCCAAATGGTGGAAGGGAGACTCTCTGAACTATCTCTACAACTCTCCTGTAAGTCCAAAATTATTTCAAAATTGTGAAAATGTCTATAAACCTCCAAAGACTTCCCTCTGACTTGGACCAAGATTCCCTCCCACAGCCGGCCTCCCTCTCGCATATCCGTTATGTTCTCCAAGCTCTATCTACCGTGGCTTCCTCTCAGTTCCCAAGAGATGCCAAGCTTCAAAACCCTTCCACACCTTGGGATCTTTGCACATGGCGTCTTTTCTTCTTGGGAACTTCTTCCTTGACTTTCCTCGTTGCTTGTCTTTGGTCCTTAGGTCTCGGTTTGAAAATCCACCCTCCTGTTCAAAGTGGTTTCCCCTCATCCCTGCAGACATAGTTTGTAACTGTTTCACAGGCTCACCTAATATCTGTGTGCACCTGACTGTGGGTTCCATGAGAACAGAACCTGCCGCCTGCCTCATCACCCCCCTATCCTCAGTCCCCAGCACATGGTCTGGTACATGGAAGATACATGATGGGTCTCCCCTCTCCTCCCCAGCTCGCTGCCTGGCAATTCCAAGACAGGAGTCTGGTGTCTTCAGTGTCTTCCATTCTCCAACACCAGGATTTCCTTCACAGGAACCAACCCTTAGGCACCTAGGAAAACGGGTCTTTAATCATGAAAATAAATGGTAGAATTTACCTTTCCATCCTAAATTTTAGAAAATAAATATTTTGAACAAGTTTAATTTTAAAAAATAATGACGCATTTCCTGTCCTTGGTTGGATTCTGGTATCATTTTAGCCCTTCCTTAATGCAGCCTACACAAAGGATAGAGAACACGGGGTACTAAGAGATGCCTCTGAAACCTTTATCCCCAATCCAGGTAAGTTCATCTCAGGAGGCAGCATCTGTCACCTCCTCGAAAGCTTTTAATTTCTCGTGACCCTCACGGATCAGCATTTTGGTGTTTGTATGTCTCCCTTCCCCCCACATTCTAGTTCAATGGGTCAGGCAAATATTGAAATTACAGACTCTATATATTACCCATGAGAAAGATACAGCCTTCAAAACAGAGTGCACCTCATGGTTCTGCTTAGTGAATAAGAAAATGTAATTTGAAAAGCTGCCATTTATTGCACATTTTACAGCATGCCAAGCCCTGAATGAAGTTCTGCCTTATATCACCACATTTGACTCTTCACATTGTCTTGCTCAATGATGGCACCGAAATGCCTCAGGCAGGCATATTGCAGATGTTCGACATTCACTTATTAATAAACAAAGAATCCTCCATAGGCATTATTGATATCTCTATTATACAGATGAGCCTCCTGAGCCTTAAAGGAACCAAGGACTTTGTGCAACAGGATGCAAGCAGAAAGCAGAGCATCTAGACTGAGACCACACATGGTCTGGGACCCCGTGCTTTCCAGTTGAAGTGACCATCATCTCAGCCCTCCCTTCCAATTCCAGAACTCACTTTGGATACGGGCTTATAACATTGCCTGATCCTGAAGCACAAAGACTTAATACTTGCCCAAATCTAAGAACTGTCATCCTCACACCCAAGACTTCCCTATTGACTTTCCAGATGATTGGAGAAGCATGCTGTTCTGAATGAAAGAATAACCTCATAAAGAGACCTTTATTTGAAATAGCATTTGCCCTTTAAATTTGAAAGTCATCTGACACTATATTTCTTCCATTAGTTCAGGGCTGCTGAATTTCCGCTTACTTTTTCAGTTGGTCAACGTACAGGGAATATGCACAAGTTAGAAAGTCCAGATCAGTTTTGCTGAGTAACCCAAGGGTGCAAATCATGGTGTGATTGTTGCTCTCACTAGGCTGCTGGACAGGATTCAGAAGAGTAGAGTCAAATAGCTCTGCCAGGTCACAGGCTTCAAATAGGGAACAAGAAGCCACAGGGGTGGGGGGGAACCTGGGCAAGGAGGTAAATGGGAGTTGGAAATATTGCTTAGAAAATAGGAAGAATGATAAAGAGCACTATTTGTTGAATAGGGCAATCAAGTATATATAATGGGAGTGGGTCCCCTGGAGTTACACAATATGGCGGACTCATATGTGCCAACAACTGTACCAAATGCCTTACAAACATTCTCTCAATGAATTACCACAACAAACCTTTGTGTGAAAAGTATTATTACATGCAATTTCCAATGAGGTAAGTGAGGCTCAGAGAGATTGAGTATATTACCCAAAGTCTCACAGCTATTAGATGAGAGAAGACTCTTAGCAACTTTATGAAAGTCAGTAAGAATATAAAGTCCCATGGACAGGTGAAACGGACTGGGATTTAATCCTGACTCTGCTTCTCATTAACATGTTCATGGGCTAATCCGTCCCCTGCTTGGAGCCTCAGTTTCCTCACCTGTAAATGATATCTGCCCAATTTTATGGGGGTTTATTGGATGGTTGGTGTTTAGGAGACTGTAACCTAGTATAGGAGGAAATGGAGGAAAGACACGGAAGGGTCGCAGGAAGTAACGTTTGACTTGGGATTTGGAAAATAGGAGTTTATTGAACCAGAGGAAATAAAAGTGGTGGGGGGATCGGGGTTTTCAGGTGCAAGGAAAAGCATATTCAAGGGACAAAACTGGCCAGCATAATGACAAAGAGCACCAGTGGCCCCGAAGTCCGAAGGTCTGTGCTGACACCCAGCTGGAGAGTCAGTTAACCAGTTCTCTGTCCCCTCGTTGGTATGAAGGGGAAATCACAGAACGTGCCTGACGGTCCCTGAGGAGATGAAATGAGCTGTTCCACACGATTCCTGGCCTAGCACAGCGCCCAACATCAGTGAGCTACTTTCATCAGAACTTCTATTATTACTGTCCCCTCACGCAAATGGTGTGTTCAGGGAAGGGCAAAGCGGGTTGGGGTGGCTGTGCATTCAGCAAACATTCACGACGGCACAGGCGGACCAGACGGGTGCTAAATTGATAGAAAGAGGTCGGAGTGGGCGAGTGCGAGGAGGTCCTCAAGTCAGGTGGGGAAGGTTGGCGGAGACTGCTGTGCCGGAAAGAGGGTGAGCCTTAGCTTGAAACTACGGTGAGGTCCAGAAGGAGTCTCAGCAAGGCGATGCCACCATCATGCCTGAGGACAGTCAGACTGGAGGCTGGGAGGTGCCTCAGGACGTGGCGGATGATCAGAAGAAAGGAGACGCTGCCCTGACCTGGGCCGGGTGGGGGCGTGGGGAGGCAGCCGTGATGGAGTCAAGTAGACGTAAAAGACACTGAGGAACTGGAAACTGCCATCAGGACCTGGTCACTGGTTGAATGTGGAAGGGGAAGGAAAGGAAGGAACTCAGGAGATGGACAGACAGATGGATGCGTGAATGATGTGGTTTAGATACAAAGGCGTTTGGATGCTTCAGACAGTCGCAGCTCATGTTTTCTCCTCAGACCCCACGAAGAGGCTTATGTCAACTCCTCGATATTCTCCCAAGTAAGTGACCCTGATTTTAGATCCACGAATGTTTGCCTATGCGTATCCTGAAATACTTTGAGCTTTATAATTATGCTTAAGCTCTGGAAACCCTGTGGTGCGTTGCATTGTGAGTTGAGGAGGGTCCCCTGCCCTGGGTGACAGGTAGCCTTCACTTCTACATCCTATTGCCTGGGTAGGGGGACCTCGGGTGGATCACTTCTTTTTTATAATCCACGAAATGAGGTAACTGAATCAGGTGCTCTCTGGGTTTCCAGTCAGCTCCAACATTCTTATGCAGAATCAGAGTCTCCGTGTTATTACCTGGAACACTAGAGAGCATGCTGTACTAAACTTCTTACAGGAACGGACGAGACGACCGTTGACCTAGGCGTGTGGTCAAATCAGGATAACTCCATACCTGAGGGCCTAGAGGACCTGGATTTGAACCCAGCCTGTCAACTACCAGCTCGGAAGCTTGGAAGCTTGGAAGCTTGGACCTGTAGGGTGGCCTCACTCTGATTCTATCACTTTTCAGAAGATATTTGAGATGCACCTCTATTAAAGATGATCAAATGGGAAAGTTACCAGGTTGGATTCCAGTTCCTTCTGATTCTTTCTTCAGTCTGCTCTCCTGCTCCTAGGGTCTGGAAGATTTGGTCTTAGTCACAGAGCAAGATAAAAAGAAAGGCTTTGTGTTCCCACCTTGGAAAGCTGGAGTTTGGGAGAGAACGGAGAGGCAGCAGGCTTCGCCATTTCCATTTCAGCCCACCCACGCCACACTCGGGAACCCTTGGAACTGTAACCTACCCAAGCTGAACCAGTTGTCACCTCTTATTTCACCACCACGCCTTTACACCGCAAAGTTGAGTTAGCAGAACGACTTTCAGTCACCATGGAAGGCAGAGCCCAATCTTCAACCTTTACTTTTCTCTTCCCCATTTTTTATTCATATCATAAAATTAGTGCTTTATAAAGGTGAAATTTACTGTGGTATATTTATATGTGTACATAGGAGAGTTTGTCAGTTTTGCTCCACCATTTCTCCCCTTTCCTGTCCCTTGTCCCCACCTCTCAATCCCCTTCCTGTTTCACAAATCTCCTTTCTATTTTCATGGGATCCCCCTCCCTTTTCTCCTTATTTTGGCCCTACCTTCCACATATGAGAGGAAAACAATCAAGCCTTGATTTTCTAGGTCTGGCTTAATTCACTAAGCATGATATTCTTTAGTCCTATCCGTTTACCAATGCCATAATTTTATTCTTTTTTTTTTATGGCTGAGTAAAACACCATCTTATGTGTGTATGGATGTGCCCCATATATGCCCCATTTATTTATCCATTCATCTGTTGATGGGCATCTGGACTGCTCCGTATCATGGTTATTGTGAATTGTGCTGCTGTAAATATTGATGTGGCTGCATTGACATATGCTGATTTTAGATCTTTTGAATATCTACCAAGGAGTGGGATAGCTGAGTCATATTGGTGGTTCCATTTCTGGTTATTCAAGGACTCTCCATATTGCCTTCCAGAGTGGTTGTACTAATTTGCAGTCCTACTGAAAATATGAGTGTACCTTTTTATTGTATTCCACAGGGGCTCACGTAATGGGGGTGAAGGGCGCAGTGTCAATAACCACCCAGACACCAGGAACCAGGTAAGAGCAGGCAAGAGCTGCTGACTCATTTATTGTGGAAAGAGCACACTCTTTTATTTGGTTCCTATCCAATCAGATGACTGTACCTTCTTTAAGTCACCAATCACAAAGGGGTTTTGTAATTTGCCCCAATGAGACCTTTAGTACATTTTTGTCTTCGTTCCATTTCTCGAGAAGGAAGTTCCATAAGTTTAATTCATTACTCAATATTGCCCACCACCTTTTCCCCCACATCCTCACCAGAATTTTGTTATTTGTATTCTTATGTATTCTTAATAATTGTCATTCTGATTGGAGTGAGATGAAATCTCAGTGTAGTTTTGATTTGCATTTCCCTGATTGCTAGAGATTGAATATTTTTGCATCTATTTCTTGGCCAGTGTCTGTCAACCTTTCTTTAAAGAAATTAAGTGACTATAAACCTTCTTCCTGACCTGTCATAAACATCATTTTAAATAAGCTCTACTATAAATCTAACCCTAAAATATTTAACAGCTAATACCTGATCACTTTCTGAATCCACAGAATGATAGAAACAAAAATGAACCTTATTACAAATAGGTCAGGCACAGGAGAGAGCCAATAAAAGATGATTCCTACTATGGCACAATCTTCCCAGAGGTTCAGACCGGGTTGAGAAGTGCAGAGAATTGTGTGCATAGACTTGAACTTCCCTTTTGGCATTCTACTCTCCAGAACTTACACAATTGCAGAAATATAACATCGAATGAACTCAATAATTAAAGTATCCAAAGGTCTAAAGAAGAAGAATGTGGCATCAACTGCAAATCAAGTTCATTTTTTGTTGTTTTCTTGTGGCTTCCAATTTCCAAGGCAATACAGTAGCCAACGTGTGATATCAACAAGGTGTTAAACATCTCTACAGGTGTCAAACATTTGCACCGAGTGCACCGACATAGAGTAGCAAATAGAAGCTCTTCTTGATCACCTTCTACAAACTTTGATTCAACAGACCACAAGAGAAAGTTTTCTGTAAAAACCCACCTAGGCTGTAACACTCGTCCTCTGTGTTCTCAAAGCTCCAGAAACACACAGGTAGGTTGGGGTGCTAGAAACCTAGCTTGTCTAATAGGAAATTATATTTTTCTCCAGTGTGTGGCAAATTAAATTCAAGGTGCCTTCGGAAGGCGATCTTTCTTCACAAAGCTCCAGTACATACATATTTCCTACAAAAACAAATGTTCTGCCTCATACCTTGAGGAACACTGAGATTCATCTGAATGATTCATTATTTGGAGTTGGGAGGATACAGAGAGTTTGAAAGATGCAGGATTGTGATTGATCAGGATTTGATTCTGTCAGTGAGGAATTTTGACTCCGTTTCTGTGACTGTACCCTATGACTCATCTGCTGAATCTCTCCTCTGTCTCAGGTATCTCTTCAGCTTTCATCCTCTCCTCCCAAACCTGGTTCCATGGGAAATCCAACAGCACATGTACTGGATCTGCTGTTGAGGTTTCTGGAAAAGCTTATTCCAACAGGCAGAAACTGAGACTTCAGAGGGAAGATCATGTGGACCTTGACTGTTTTTGCTTTGGGTTCATAATGTGGAATTCTATCAAGTTGATCAAATTATTCCACCTTTCAGAGACTTGTTTTCCTCATATACAGAACTGAAGTCAGAGTTTGCTCACCCTGAAGGGCAGACGCAAGCCTTACAGGTGTCTGGCATGGTCTAGGTGGACCACAAGAGGACAGTACTATTCCAAGTGAAGAATAGAAATAGAAGAAAATAGTGCCAGCCCTGTAGATGCTCCAGGCTGTGGACATCTACCCAATGTGAAAGGGGGAAAGTGAGAGTGGGTTAAACCACTAGCTTGGCACATGGAAAATGCTCCATAAACAGTCAAGTGAATCGAGGAAGCCATCAAAAAATCAATGAAGTTAAAACCGTGGCAATAAACACATGTACAGTGTTCACAAAATACCAGCTCATACAGCAAGCACTTTAAAAAATAGATTAATTCATTTAATCCTCCCATGAGCTCAATGAGGAATGTCCTGTGATTATGCTTATCTTAGAGAAGATGAAACTGAGACACAGGTGGATATTAATCTTCCCAAGGTCACACAGATAGCAGATAGCAGAGCTGGGATTTAAACCCAGGAAGTCTGGCTCTTGATCCATGCATTTACATCTAAATGCATCACCTACTTTAAAAAGTGAAATTTGCTAAAACATTTTTTAAAGGAATACATAGGCTGAGGATGTAGCTTGGTGGTAGCACATGCGAAGTCCTGGGCTCCAACCCCAGTGCTCCAAAAGTAGATAATAAATAAATAATAAAGATAATCCATGCTGATCTGGGGAAAATGTTATAATGTACAGGACGTTGGGCTTTTGGTTTACTTCCTTAGAGGCATTTTTCTTTTTCTATTTTGGTACTGGAGGTTGAACCCAGGGGCACTTTACCACTGACCTACATTCTCAGCCCCCTTTATTTTAGTTTATTTTTGAGAGCAGGTCTCACTAAGGTACTGAGACTTGCTAAACTGCTGAGTCTAGACTGAAACTTGTGATCCTCCTGCTTTACCCTCAAGAGTTTCTGGGCTTACAGGTCTGTGCCACCATAGGTATATTTAGGTAAATAATGCCCAGGTTTTATTTAGGTAAATAAAGATAGCTTCTGAACAAATCTATATCCTGCTTTTGAAGGAACTGGTTAATTAGCTAACTTAGCTATAAGTCATTTTGTAAAGAATTTTCACAAAGTAAAGATTAAAATCTACCTATAGTACTTGCTGGTAAATGTGTCCAACCCAAAAGCAGGAGTCCTTTTTAGCTCTTTGGTCATAGGGACTTGCAGCATTTCTTGTAGGATTTGAATCTAGAATATGGTGGTCGACATGTTTAATTGTACCCACACCTGGATTTCATATGTGCAGGAAGGTTCTAGTGTCTCCAGTCTCTGCACAACTGAGCCCTCCACACCCACTCAGTTCTTCTTCTCCAACCCCCTCCCCATCGACCAGGCAGGGGTCCATTTGGACCACTACTGCTGAGCCTAGCAGGGAATAGTATTTGATTCTTCCTGTGAGCCCTTGTTAGTTTACCCTTCTGGGGCCTGTGAGTTATAATGTATGGAGAGCAAAGTTAGTCACTCAAAAAGTGCTATAGCTGAACCTTGTGCAGTCTCTGCTCATTGCTGCTGTCCAAACACAGCATTTATTAAGCCTAGCTACATGGTAAGAAGAACATTCCAGGGCCCTGAGTTGTATCTGTAATATCCAAATAAGTCCCCTTATTCTCAACATTACTTCACCAAGGAATATATGGGCCAAGGCAGTGATTCCCAATTGAGTTGATCGGTAGTACCCCTGGCTACTTTGATTTAAACACGAATTCTTGGTCTTTCCCCATCCCTTCTAGAGTGAACATTCTAAGGTAGGGCCCAAAATGTCATGCTTTTTGAAAATCTTCCCTTTCACAGCTGATGGAAGTCACGTTGGGAGCCACTGACCTACGGCAAGATGGAGTCAAAAACATTGGGCACCTGTGCCTCTATTGAAATGTTAGCTTTTCACACAATGAATTTAAATCAAGATACAGCTCAATGATAAAAAGACGAATAGTTCAATTCCAAGTGAGCAAAGATCTGAATAGACAATCTCTCAAGGAGAGACAATAAACATGTGAAAGATCTAAACATCCTTAATAATCAAGGGAGTGCAAATCATGCCACAATAAGATACCACTCATACCCATTAGGATGGCTCGACCAGGGCTGCAGATGATCACAGGTGTGGGGGAGGATGTGGAGAAACGAAAGACATTGAGGCAGGAATGGAAAATGGTGACAGTTCTTCAAAGGTTAAACCTAGAGTTATTATATGACTGAGTAATTCCACTCCTAGGTGTGTGTGTGTGTGTGTATATATATATATACATATGTATATATATATATATATATATATATGAAATGAAAACATATGCACATACCAAAACTTGTATAAAAATGCTCATTATTGCAGCATTAGCCAGAATAGCCAAAAAGTGGAAACAACCCAAATATCCAACAACCGGTGCATGGATAAATAAACATTGTATATCCATACAATGTAATACTATTCATCAATAAAAATAAGTATTCGTACATGCTACAACATGGACAAACCTTTATAAAGTGTGTGAGGTCAAAGAAGCAAGTTACAAAGACTTTATATCGTATGCATCCCTTCATATGATGCGTGGCTTCCTAGAACTGTAGGGCGGTGTGACGGTAAGTGGGAGGCGTTGACTTCAGGGTATGAGGTTTCTTTGGGGAGCTATAAAATCACTTGATTGTGGTGATGGCTGCAAACTCTGGATATGATAAAGACCATTGGACTATATACTTTATTAGATAAGTTGTAATGGTACATGAGTTATACTTCAATAAAACTGTTTCTTAAGTTTTCATGGTTCCATTATGGAAGATGGTCAGATACTCCAAACAATTTCAACCCACCCAACCAAGACTTTTCCATTTTAATTTCTTTTCAAGTTTCTAGGAATTATTATTTTTTTTTTGTTATTCAAAATTTTACTAAGTTTTATTGTTTTGTAAGATTTCATCAATGTAGGCTATGCCATGCTTGGTGATTGAATTACTATGACTATAACTTATATCAGCCTATAGTTAAAGGCGTTAGGTTCAAACTGGTTTTTTTTTTTTTTTTTGTCTTTTTATTTGATCTTTCTAGATATACATAACAGTAGTGTGTGTTTGACATACACACGTAGAATAAGTATAACTTATTCCAATTAGGATCCCGTTATCATGATGCACCTGATGTGGAGTTACATGGGTCATGTATTCACACAGAAGGACAGGAAGGATATGTCCAGCTCTTTCTACTGTCTTTCCTATTTCCTCCCACTCCCTTCCCTTCATTCCCCTTTGTCTAATCCAAGGGACTTCTAACGAAGGAGGGGAAGATTCATTGGATCAGGCTTTTCCTTTATCTAAATATGCTAGTCATTCTAAAACTCAATGTCTTACCAGTGTCAAGTGTTTATTTAGCTCATGAACCTGAGAGTCCACAGACTGGTGTGTTTGGGTTGGGCTGAGGTTGGCTGATGCTGGCTGGGCATTCTCATATGTCTACGGTCAGCTGGCCAGTCTGCCGGGCATCTGCTGATCCAGGATGGTCTTGGCTGGGGTGATTCATCTCTGCCTCACATGATCTTTCCTTTAAAAGGGCTAGTTCGGCTTTGTTCACATGGAGATAGTGGGGTTCTCTGGGAAGAGGTGGAAATCTGCCAGACTGCCGAGCCCTAGGTTAAAATTGGAAATTAGTCCACAGTCACTTCCACCACATTCAACAGGCCAAAGCAGGTTATAAAGGCCAGCCAAGATTCAAGGTTAAGGGAGGGGGAGGTTGTTGAGAGATTTCATTGCAAAGGGTGAAGATATAAGAAGGCGTAAAGAATTGAGGCAATTTTTATAATCAACCTATCACTAGTCTTAGGGGCAATAAGTCTAGCTTTTAATTTCATATTCACCAGTCATCTTGTAGGTAGCTTTGGGCACATTTATTGCTTCTTCTTGCAAAAGAGATAAGGCACACTTGACCTTCAATCAGATTTCTTGGTTGAAATTAGATTTAAATCTTCTTTAGGCTACTTATTTCAAAAAAAATAATTTGAGGTTAAATACAAAGAGTATTCCATATTTATTAGCAGCAAGTATTTTATGATCCATGGATATAAATAAGATGGAGTTTAAACTACCAACATACAGGAAGAGGTCAGAAATTTCTGAGAATTAAAAACCTATTTAGATAATACCTGCCTTGCAATAAAAGCAGAGAACAGAAATATACAGATCCAGTGTGATCTACCCATCCATTTTTTTTTTTTTTTCTTTTTTTTGGTAACCCTGGGTAAGACCCAAGGGATTACAAGGAGGAATAAGACCCTATTGGTTCCTTCTGGGACCAGGGTGAGTTAAGAGTAGCAAAGAAAGCTACTCCCAGAATCTAGAATATTTGAGAATTTCAAGAAGCATGGGTAATTTTCCCAGAGGAAGTGCCTCTGAGAAAAGATGGTTTGAGCACCCAGGGGCAGGATCCATTGCTTTGGCACAGCCCATTACTCTGTGAATGTTAGTTGAGAAGTTAGAACACGTGAGACCCTCTGTTGACTTCTGGAACACAGAATAAGGCTCTCTGGCCTCAAAGACCAGGTAGTCTGGAGGGAGAGAGCGGGTATGAAAAAATAACCATCTAGTGTGAAAAATATTTTGCTGCAAGTTATTGTTCTTCCAACCCTGACTTGCAGGGCAAAGGGGGCAAAAGCCAGACGGCTGCAGATTGGGTGGTGTGAGAGATGAAGATGGATGACACTTGTTGAAGAGGAAAAGTCAGGAAGCGGCTTGGGAAAGGGTCGCACTCCAGAAAAGGCTTGCTTTCTTTTGGTTTCTGTTTTTACTTTGTGTATGGAGGATGCCCAAAGTCTGTTTGAAGGCTAATGGAAGAAGCTAGCAGAGAAAAAGCTAGCAGAGAAAAAGCTTGAAAATAGAGGAAATAGAAGAAAGCAAAGAATAATATTATCGCCTGAAGGGAAACAGAATCCAGAACATGAGAGTCTGGTTTAATTGGGAAGGAGTGGGGACTGGTTCTTCCTCAGAGGCAGGAAGGAAAATAGTAAACCTAGGCAATGCCCATATTTTAAAACCGAATATCTGAACACACAGCAGTTTGTTCAGTTTGGGGTCCAAGAGAGGGAATCTAGAGAGATTTATGTTGTATTAAATATATATATATATATTTATATTTATATATATGAGAGAGAGAGAGAGAGAGGCATTTCCAGGGATGTATAGGGGAATTCCAGGAATTTCTACTGGGGAAACACAACAGAATAATTAAAATTAGGAATTTCCAGAAAAGTTATCACATGTGCTTTCTTCACATATTTTGGAGGCAGACTTGGGAAAAAAAAAAAAAAATGAAATCATGCCCGGGGGTCTCCATTTTCTGGTAGAACTGGAGAAAGGTTATCTGTTGGAACTAATTAGGACAGGGGTGAAGCACAGGACCTCACAGAGAGAAGCAATGATTTGAACAATTGATGTGATGATGGGAAGGGCACCAGCCAGGGGTCAGTCCCCCCACATGATTCAGAGCTACTGCAGAGGGATGTACTACTCTGGGAGAGATGCTTGAAGAGGTCATGCTGGTTTATGGGAAGCCTAATTAGGGAAGTTAATCAGATGTAAAATTATCCCGACGAATTCCAAGCGTTCCCAAGCTGGAGAGTCATGATTTGAGGCCTGCCTGCTGTTTCTGGATCTCTGCAGCGACGCGCACTCTGTTGCTGCAGATGACGGTGCAGGCTCCACAGAGCGTCTCTATATATAAATGTGCAGGGCGTGTCACACTTCCCCGGGCGCCTCTTGTCTCTAGGCCAGCTCTTGCTTCTCAAACAGTCATAGTACTTGAGATGGTGCCTGAAGGACAGCTCCGTCAGACACAAAGCCACCAGATCCTGTGACAGTGCATGAGGGACAAATTATGCCACCTGAATCCTGCAAGTGTCTACACTTCCACCCCAGAAACCATCCACCCTGATGCCTCTTATGAAAACTTGCTTTCTTATTTTGCAGGAGCACAAACAGGTTAGGGAGAGAGCCAACACTTCGATACTTTTCTTTCTTCACAGTGAAATTTTAAATAACTGTTCTGAAAAACAATTAGGATTCTATTTAATTATAATCTTGATGTAGTAAAAGAAAAAAAAAGTTCAGCTCAGGTTTTGGAGTCAGACAGTGCTAGGCTGGAAAAATCCGTCTTCTTATCTGGTTCCATTAAATTCTCCAAGCCTCAATTGTGTTCTCTGCATAATTGGGCTGGGTGTGGACCAACATGGCTGTGAGCGGGCAGTACCAAGACAGATGATGGATAGAGAGAGGTCAGCAGACAGACGGACGGATAATAGGGATGCTGCTGATGATGGATAGACAGGTTTTAAAAGCTAGGTAGGGAGGAGGAGTGGGGAGGAGAGAAGAGGAAGACAGTACATCCTGTGGTTCAAGGTGTGCAGGTGAATTGTCCAGGCTATGGAGCTGGACTGCTGAAATGGAATTCAAGCTCTTCGGTCACTGGCTATGGGATCCTGGGCAGCTTCTGCCTCACAGGATGGTTGTGGGGATTAAGTTTACTAAGCCTATAAAACCCTGGCTTGAGCTATATTAATAACCCTAGTTGTTACATACCTGCTCCGTGTCAGCTACCCCGCTAAACAATTTACGTGCACTGACCACCTTAACGTGGCCCTGAGGAAGATACTGTCCTCATTTTCAGCCAAGAGGATGAGGCTCCAGGTACCCATCGGCAGTCAGGAGGCCCGAGTCTTGTCCAACCCTGGGTTGCCATTCACAAGGGGCTTTATGAAAATTAAATAACTTGTACATGGTTATATGGAGAATAAAGAGTAACCCAATTACTTAAATCCAGGAACGTCTGACACCTAAATAAACATGTGCTTTGAATCCCTGAACCCCTTCTATTGAAAGTGTTCATTATGGTGTTGCCCTAACGATGCTAGTTGAAAAATCAGGTTAGTGTTCAGAGGATAGAGAAGGAAAAAAACTATTAAAAAGATGATCTCAACACGCCACTATTTCTTCTCTGTCTCCTCCATCTCAGGCACTGCACAAATTCCATTAGCAAGCCTACAAAGCCAGCTTACACCAGATTTAAAATTCTTTTGCACTTAAGCTCTGGTTATTCCCTGCTCTGGATTAACGGGTGTGTCTTCTCCTTTGCTAAGCCACCTGCAAGTGCCCCCTTGTTTTTATAATCAGTGTGCCATGGGCCACACTCTTGCCTCTGTTCTTTAGAGTTTGCTGAGGAAACAAAAGTCAATTTAAATCTGAGCCCTAGGAAACCTTAATTAGGAAGTCAGTGTGCTGCTCTTTTCTCTACTCTGACAAAGTTCACTTCTGAAGCCCCAGCCTCAACACAAAGCCAGGAGCATGGACATAGATATCAGCCTTTATGTGACCCTGCCTGGAGTCAACACTAAAGGTGCCACGTGCAGGTTCCAGCTCAGTCACGAGTGGCCAGCATCTTATCCCACAAGTGACTCCAGCTCACTGTTTTCCTTTTCCTCCTGCTAGTCCCAGATTGGGCTGAAATCCAGCATGTACAGAGAACTTAAAATCAACATACTACAGTGATGCAGCTGCATCAATATTTATAGCAGCCTGATTCACCATAGCTAAACTATGGAACCAACCTAGGTGCCCTTCAACAGATGAATGGATAAAGAAAATGTGATACATATATATATATATATATATATATATATATATATATATATATGGTGGAATATTACTCAGCTTTAAAGAAGAATGAATTATGGCATTTGCTTTTAAATGGATGGAGTTAGAGAATATCATGCTAAGTGAAATAAGCCACCCCCCCCCCAAAAAAAAAAGAAAGGTCAAATGTTTTCTCTGCTATGCAGAAGCTAATTCACAATAAGTGGGGCAGGGGTGGCTAGGGTAGAATAGAGTTACTTTCTATTAGGTAGAGGAGTGAAGGGAGGGAAGGGGTGTGGGATAGGAAGGGTAGTGGAGTGAAACAGACATTACTACCTCATATACATGTATGACTGCACGACCCATGTGATCCTGCAATATGTATAATCAGCAAAGTGAGAGATTACACTCCATTCATGTATTAATGTATAAATGCATTCTACTGTCATGTACAACTAAATAGAACAAATTTAAATATTAATTAAAAAGAAAAAAGAAAACCAGACCTGTAACCCTCTGTCCATGGTCCTGAAAACTTACTCTGAAGCATCCTCTTCCCTTTAATTACAGTGACTCCTGTCCAACCAGGGTCAGGAATGCAGAACCAAATGAAGGAAGCAGTGACTCTTTGGGGCAGAGACAGAAATACCAAGAGGCAGAGAGACAGAGACAGAGGCTGCTAGGCGGTAGGAGAGAAGCAGGCCATAGTCAGTGAAGAATATAAGTTGTCAGAGACAAAAACAGACTGATATCATTTTAAAATAACTTCCTTTCTAAGAAATAGTCTCCATTGCCAGTTGTTGGGGGGTAAGGTAGGGAACATGATTTGTAATCTCTCTTTCTCTGCCGCCATCTCTGTCTCTGTTTCTCTCTCTCTCTCTCTCTTTCTCTCTCTTTCTCTCTCTCTCTTACACACACATACACACACACACATACTAGGACACCCTTCTCACTGTACTGAGGACATGGATCCTTTGTGGTCAACTAGTACTATCACATTCCTTCCGAATTCCTGTACTGGAATCTCAGCAGCCCTGAAAGGTTCAGAGTTCACAGGTGGATCCATTCGCTCATAAGCCGAATTCCTCCATACCACCATTTCACAAGCCTTTGGGAGAAACTGCTCTTTGTCTTTCTTCTCCCAAATAGATTACCCAGCACATATTAGAAATCCAACACATTTTTGCTAATAAAACAATGAAAACAGGTCAGAAAATGAGTAACTACAAAAACAAAAAGGCTTTAATTGGGACATACAGGACAAAGGATAAAGGAAGAGCCTGCTTGGGACTGTAGGACAAGTGTCATTGATCAGGTAGTATTTAGGCTGATACCTGATGGATGAGTTGGGCGGGTTCACTAATCATGACTGGTCTTCAGAGAAGCCTGCACAATAGAGGCAGCGATGTGGAAAAGCATAGAGTCCCGAGAGAGCTGGAAGTGGTTGGATTCTGGTGGGGGTCAGATACTAGGGAAAGAGTAGGGGACATTAACAGGCAGAATGGCAGTGATCCGTGGAGCATCTAAGTGGAATCTTTCTTAAACAATTTGACCACGTGGATCCAGAGATCAAAAAGGAGATCTATTGGTCTGAAGATATCAGCTTGAGATTTATCAGCAAATTGAATTCAACAAAGGAAATCATGGACCAAGAAGAGCTGCCTACCATGGATGGAGTCCTAGGTCATGCCAGCATTTAGGGAAAGATGCCAGACAAGGATGCCAGAACGGGACAAAAGAGCAGAGCCCAGAGCACTTTCGTAGAGATGTGACCTTCAAGGCTGGTGCATGTGGCCCTGAAGATGAGATCTCTGCAAAGAATGTTTGGACATGGGCAGCTTTCGAGGAATCCATGTCCTGACGCTCAACTTCTAAATGGAGTTCTTTCTCGAAACTGATGTGTGTAAGCAGTTCCGTGCAGGGGAGCTTGGGGTGTAGCTCAGTGGTAGAGTGTGTGGTTTACATATACGAGGTCCTGGTTCAGTCCCCAGGGGAAGGAAGGAAGGGAGGGAGGCAAGAAAGAAATGAAGGGATTTTCATTTTCCTACCTTCTCTTTCAATAATACCTTTTTTCACTTTAAAAGAAAGACGTACTCCTCACTCATCTTGAACCCTACCCTGCTGCCTTGCCCAGGAATAGAAAAACTTACAGGCATCAAAGGGTCCGCTTGCAACACAGGAGTCTAGAAAGCCACATTAAACCCCGGGGTTCCCGAGGGCTACCTTGATCAGCCCCTCCTCTACACATTTCTGGTAGGGGCAAAGCTTAGTGATAGAAATGCCATATTTGAACCCAAACCTAACAATATTTACATAAAATGTAATGTATCTAGATATTGAAAAATAAATTATTCTTATACATTTTTAATATAAGATGGTGAGTTCTAATTATCAGATTTTAATGGATACATTTAATCACAATGTGACAGGTTTATTTTAAAAGGTCAATATTTATAATTCGCTGCACATTACATCCTTGGCAATTATTTAAACTTAAGATGATAATTTTAGATGTCAGTTCAAATGCTGTCAAGGGAGCATGTTGTTTTCTAAAACTATCCTCAGATGCAGTAAGTAAAAATATACTGAGTCTACCATTAAAACAGAGGAACTGAAAGATAGAAGAAAAGATATAAAAGAGGTGTCAAACTTTTAAAGTCTAGTTTATTTTGAGTACTTCCTTCACTTTAGCTATGATGGAAAACGTGATCCTAGACTGGAGGTCACTCAGGAAAGCAGCAGAGGGATCGATGCTCTGCAGAAGTCCACCAGGAGGGGCAGGTGCATCACCTAGGTGGCGTGACATCCCCATGGATGTGCTCCCATTGAAACCACAGGGCTCCGCCTCCTCCCTCTGACTCTTGCTTCCAAGTCCTCTCTTCCAGTCTCCAGTTGGATGGTGCTCTGTGAGGCAGGAAACTCAAGGAGGCAGTGGTTTGAAGAGTCTCTTTCACTCAATCACTAATTAAAACACCTTCATCAATAATCTCTCTTCCAGGCATATCCTGGTGTGGAAGATGAGCTGAGAACTCAGTGACTCCAAGGAACTAGAGGTGGAAGACCCAGGAAAGGGTGGACAGAAAGACAAGGGCACAAAGCTGAAATTAGCTTTGATGTCGTTGATGAGGAGAGAGAAGAGCAGTGTTTGTGCCGGAAGGAAGTGAAAAGGAAAGAAGCATGAAAATTGGTTAGAAATGTAGGCAGGCGCCAGATCTTGCGATGTCATGGGAGGGAATGTGCATTCATTCTAGCACTAAGGAGTCCTTTGAGGTGTTTATGTAGGGGGTTAAGGTCTTGATGTTTTAAAAGGTCATTCCTGTACTTGTGTGAAGATATGTTGCATGGACCCGGAGTATAGCAGGGGATACATGCACCTACACACACGCATACCCGGCTGTTTTCTCTGCCTCTTGGAGCACCACTAAAATTATAGTTAAGATATTTGTTTAAAGACATACACCCAAAACAACAGGGAGAGCAAGAGGATAACAAAAAGGGTGAAAGTTGGAAGTCACATGGAACAGGGGATAAATGACCTTCTGCTGGAAGTAAACTGTCTGAAAGTGATTTGACATAGATAATAGGAACCTCAAAAAAGGCTCAGAAATTGGAAGCCTTTTTCATTACAAATGAAAAATCAAAGTTACAAAGACCGAAAAAATCCGTTCAAGTTTTTAGATGTACAGAACACCTTCCTCATGCCACAAACCCTCCACTTTTGAAAAGGACAAGAGTCTTGTTTCTTTGCAAAACTAGAGGAATTCTGGCCTTAAAGGCATCAGGTCCATTCAAGGGCAGGGTCACTAAACTAATAGCTGAAGATTACGTGAACACATGTGTTTAGATGCTGAACAGCACAGGCCTGTTGCCCTGATCAAATTCTAGAATGCTGGCATTCACATACTCTGGAAGGAGCTTTACGGAGGAAAGTAGGAGTGAGGTATAAAAATGTTTAAAATACTTAAGTACCAGTCCTAAAGGTCCCACATCCACATGATAGGAATTCCTGATTAAACAACATGTTCCTGAACAACCAATGGGTCCAAGAAGAAAACCAAAAGGAAAATATTGAGGTGTTTTGACACAAACTGAAATGTAAATGCAACATACCAAAATCTTTGAAGTGAAAAGCAGTTCTAAGAGGGAAGTTTATAGCAATATACACTTACATTAACAAAGAAAAAAGATCTCAAGTAAGCTACTTACTATTATACCTCAAAGAACTACAAAAAGGAAAACAAAATAAATCCAAAGTTAATGGAAAGAAAAAATAAGAAAGATGAACACTGAAATAAATCAATGAGAGAATAGAAAAACTACTTTTAAAAATCAACAAAATTAAGAGTTGGCATTTTGACAAATTCAACAAACAGAAAATGTTAGCTGGACTAACAAAAAAGAGAGAAGATTCATGAAATAGTCAGAAATAAAAACGGAGACATTACAACAGAGGTATAAGAAGTAAAAAAAAGATCATAAGTGACTACTATGAATTACCATATGCTAACATATTAAATAATCTTGAGCAAATGAGTAAGTTCCCAGAATATACAACTTATTCGATTTGACTCAGAAAGAAATAGATAGCCTAAGTAGACTAATAACCAATAAAAAGTTGAAGTAGGAATTACCCTTTATGGATTCACAAGAGGGGGACTATTTATATGTAATGGAAAATATTTGTTATTCATCTTTGAAAGGACTTCTGTCATTTCAGACAATGTGGATGAACTTAGAGGAAATTATGGTAAGTGAAATAAGTCAATTGCAGAAAGATAAATGCATGGGCAAACCCCACAGAATTGTATTTATTAGAGTGGGAATGGAGGTGTGGACAGAGAGATATAAGTTGAAGGGTAAAATTTGCCTTATGGAGAATGAATAATCTAGAGATATGAAAAATGTTGTGCCTATAGAGATCATATTACTATGTATATGTATATTAAATATTACATTTACACTTTCAACTTATACAATAGAAATAAATTTTTATAATCACCCATGTTATCAAAGTCATGATTATATCACAATATATTCATATTACATGGTGATGACATTTATTTGTTTTAAATTCTGGGGGGAAAAAAGATCAAAGAAAATTAAAGGGAGGGCCAAAAAATAACTCAAGAAAAGTAACATCATTTTTCCAGATTTGAAAATTTATCAAATTTCCAAGACACTGAATAAAAACAAGTCCAAACCAAATGAAATAATCATATCATTTCAGAACATAAAGATAAAGGGATTCTTTAAACTCTCAAAAAAGAAGTAAGAGAAGGACATGAGTAAAAGACAATCAAAAAGTCTTTAGACTTAATAGCAATACCAGGCATGTCAGATGCTAAAGGCAGTGGGACTGAGAACACCCTTAAAATCAAAAGGATATTTATATTTCCAAGCTAGAATTCCATACCTAGCTAAACGGTCCATCAAGAATCAGTTTCCAAATATGCAAAATCTTTTTCAAAAAAATCCTATGACTCCTTTCCCAGAAAACTATTGAGAAGATGAACCACAAGATAGAAAGAGTAACAGAAAAAGAAGACATGGGATGTTAGAAATCAAAGATGATTCCCAGGAGAGTGGTAAAAAGAATACCCAGAATGAGATCTGTGCTTCTAAAGATCATAATATTAATCACAAATACTAAGTAGATAGAAATACCTAAAATATGCATATTTGAGAAAAAAGGGAGATTTAGACAAATGAAAAAGATTCTGGGTTGAATTGCTGATAAGAACATAGAAATATGAGCAAAAAGAAGTAATAGCTCTAGGGAAAACAAAGTTGTGCACAAAGGAAGAAGTAATTGTCATGTATCACACTGCTCGCCATGAATAACATTTACCTCGTTGTGATAATGTAAGCACAATATTGATCTAACCAGCACTGTGATATTTAGGAAGCTTAGAAGCTTGAGAGGATGACATGAATATGCAGGTGAGCCAATTCTTAGATAATGTGTAACACTGAAAAATCAACATGTAGTAATACAGCTGGTTAGATATAGAGAAATAAATATCAAAATTGTCAATTATAATCAATTAACATCATTGCTTTGAGGGAAAGGAAAGTGAATAAGAGGAACAGAGAACTCATGTTTTATGGAACGCAGAATATCCATGAATAATGTTTTCTAGAACTAAATGTAATGCACCTATGTTGAGCCAGTCATTGTTCTAAGCAGTCTGTGTGCGTTCTACTCATTTAATTTTCCTAGCAATTCTAAAAGTTTTGTCCTACTATTATTTTCATTTTGCGAGTGAGACAAGTGAGGCTCAGAGAGGCTATGTAGCTACTATATGATTACAGGATTTGTAGGCATCAGACTGGAATGCAATCCTGCAAAGTGCCTCTACAGTGGTCATTTCTCAATATGTAATAAGGTTTTGTAAGTTTTTCTAAACCATCGACCCCTTTGGCATTCTCATAAAGCATAGGAAACCCTGCATTCAAAATGCCTAAAATAAGGAGCATGGAAGTAGAAAAGTCAATTGCATCTAAATAGTTCTCAAAATACTCTAAACTACTACAACAACATCTGTGCCTCTTTGTTATTGCCTTACATCGCAAGGTCCCACAATGGGCCTAATGTCTATCATGATTCTGAAGCAACCAATAACATTAATTGAGACTAAAAATATCAATTCCTATTGTTGCCACTGTCTTTCAGATACTGCTAATGCAACCATGGTTTGCTGCCCATATTCATGAGTAAAAAGGTAAATTTTGGGGAGGAATTAATGAAAAGAAACATGCAGCACTTTCTCATCCTAGTTTATGGATCCTGCAAATTCCATACATGAACCCAAGAATATACATGTCTGTACTACTATGTCTCAACTTTGGTAAAGATATAGCCTTAATTTTAAAAATTAAAACTCTAGGGTAAATGAAAAATAATACTAATTATATTGTAGTATTTGCCTTATTCTATCAAGGCAGGAAGGGAAGTAGGGAGGTCCATTAAGGGGAAGTGCTGCAGCAAAGGGGCATGAAAACTCTGCTGTTTTCCAGACTCTGCAACTGTCCTTTCCCCATACTGAGCACAGTTTTTAGATATACTAATTATCTATAGCCTCAATGACATTTAACACACAACCGCAAACTTCCAGCAGCATACCAAAATTGGCATTTACTATTCACACATCCGGAGTGTTCAGCTGAGCAGCTCTTCTGATTTTGGCTGGGCTCAGCTGTGTGGCTCTTCTGGCCTCAGCTGGACTTGCCTGTGAAGTCTGCATACTTGTCGGCAGATCTTAAGATGGTCCTGGTTGGAATACATGGGCAACCATTTCTCTCATTCTCCCAAAGGCTAACCCAAGAAGTTTCTCAGAGTGAAAGCCAAGGTATGAAAGCAACAGTCACACCAACATTTTCTAAATCTCATCCTGAGTCGCGTTAATAAACATTCCATTGGCCAAGAAAGCCCCAAGGCTAACCCCAGCATCAGAGATACTACAAAATTACACGGGTACCGCGTGGGTACTGGGAGTTGTAGAGAACTGGGACCGCTGATACAATCGTCTACCATACTAGGTCTTCTCCTGTGTTTTGCTTCTTTGCATTCTCTCTGAGCTTCCACAGGCTGCCCCGTCACTTACATAACATCATCCAGGGGCTGGTGTGGTCCTTCAGAGTCCACCACAATGCCTTCTTGAGGTCTTTTTTGCAACAGTCTGAAGAGGAGCTGGGATGAGCAAGTTTGAGGAAGTCCATTCCAAGCCCTCTCAGCTGCTGCCGACCACCCCAGTGGTCAACTGAAAACTACTCCATCTAGACTTCCCATTTGCTAGGTTACAGGATAAACGTGGACAGTTCAAATAGACTGCTGTTGATCTTTCTCCACCAAGATTGGAGACTATCAGCACAAAAATAGAAGATGGACATTGGACAGTCTTCCTCAGGCCAACCCACAGAGAAACCAAAATAATCTTTATTTTGAATTATAACAATTTCTCATGCATCTATTTCTCTGTGTCTCTTCACTTTTTAAATAAAAATGATTGGAAAATAAATTGTTAGCCAATCAAGGTGCTGGGTTGGTAGAAATCATGTAGGGAAGTACCTTAACCTTATCTCCATGGGTGAAGAAAAGGCAGTACAGTCCAAGTACAAAACTAGGTTCTGTCCACCCAAATGTCCTAAGTGTGGCCTTGGAACCTGCTCAGATGATTTGATGGCTTTTTACTGCTTACCAAAACATTCAGCCTTCATAATGTGTCCCTAAACCACTCTTCTAACAGACTCTCCAGTACTTCTCTGTCTCATCTATGCCCTCGAGTTTCCCAGGCTCACCTCCCAGATCCCACTTTTCCATCAAGGCCAAGGCCAAATACCCATAAGCCAAGGTCAAATGCCATTTCCATTTGTTCAGTAAGCAGTGATCAAAGGACAATGTCTCATTTTCAGACACTCTCTAGAGAAAGCTCATATGAGATATCTAATTTAAACTCCCATGAGAGTGTCTGAAGGTCAGCTAGGAGGGAGTCAGATAACGGGATGGACAAGGAGGGAGCAGACAGGGCGTGTTCCAGGAACAGGGAGCAGGGTGTGCAGAGGCAGAGAAATAAGGGAAGCGGGCAGGACCTGCTCAGGGACATGAGATGTCCAATACTGCCACATCAGTGCAGCTTCCTGTCTCCCAGCGTCTTCCTTATGACCTTTCCCTGTTCCTTGATCCACTCCC
The DNA here is from genome assembly GCF_902686455.1 of Sciurus vulgaris. Taxonomy (NCBI): domain Eukaryota; kingdom Metazoa; phylum Chordata; class Mammalia; order Rodentia; family Sciuridae; genus Sciurus; species Sciurus vulgaris. The sequence continues at coordinate 168,237,601 of NC_136465.1, read as the reverse complement.
TCCCAGGGTAGATGGATTTATCTGATTGGAAAGCTTGGAAGAATAAAACAGACTTCCCCTCATTTTTTTCAGGAGCCAAGGATGTGTCCAGGAGCAGGAGTTGGTAAGTGTTGGTGTTGTGCATCCACACCTGCTGGTTTAGGACTCCCTGGGTCTGCAGCACCTGTGCCTGGGTGGGTACCTGGGCCAGTTCAAGGGATCCGGGTACGAGGCCCATGGCACCCATACAGGCTGCCATCTAACTGACCTCTTATCAGCCTGGGAAGTGGTATTTCAGTTTTCTGACTCCTTTGGGCTGGCTTCCTCAATTTATTCAAAACCCAGAAGAGGAAGGATAATAGTGTTTGGGTTCCTCAGAGACTCCAAAAACCATAGCAGGATCTTAGGTAACAAGTGGGAGGCCACAGGCAGATACAAAACTGGGGTGGGAAAAGAGGGGAGAGAGGGGGAAGGTTCTTGCCATGGAATTCTGGCTTTCTTCTGGAGCAATGGAAAGCCACCAAAGGATTTAAAGACGGGGAGAAACTTAGCCAGGTTTGCATTTCAGGAAAAGTGGTTCTGACAGAAAAATGGAGTGTAGGCAGGCGATGGACGGGGAATAAGACTAGCAAAGGCCTGGTGAGTTGGAAGAGGCTACTGTGGGCTGGCCTGGAAGTCAGGAGAGAAAGAAGAGAGAGAGAGAGAGAGAGAGAGAGAGGAGAGAGAGAGAGAGAGAGAGAGAGAGAGAGAGAGAGCGCTATAAATAGAAAATACCTCCACAAAATTTATGCTGAAAACCTAACCCCGTTATGTTGTGAGGTGTCCCCAAAAGCTCACATGTGAGTCATGCAGGAAGATCAGAGGAGAAATGATTGGATTGTAAGAGTCTCAGCCCAATCAGTGAATTAATCCCTGATGGGATTAATTGAAGTGGTAGGGTGTGAATGGAGGAGGTGGAATTGGTCATGACTTTGGGGTGTATATTTTGTATGTGGAGAGTGGAGACTTTCTCTCTGTCCTCTCTCTCTCTCTCTGTCTCTCTCTCTTCCTCTCTCTCTCTCATCTCTCTCTCTCTCTGCACTTCCTGATCATGGTCATGTAAGCTGTTTCCCACCACCACCCTCTCTGCCATGATGTTCAGACCTCACCTTGAGCCCTGAGGACATGGAGCCAGCCTTCTATGGACTAAGACCTCTGAAATTATGAGCCCTCAAATAAACCCTTTCCTCTCTATAATTGTGCTGCTCAGATCATTTGGTCACAGCAGCAAAAGAGCTGCACTAAAATAGCCCCAGTGTGGTGGCCTTTGTGGGTGGGGCCTTTGGGAGGTATCAGTCAAGAGAGCAGACCCCATTATACTACCACATGGGGATTTCTTTCCAACACTTCAGTTGGGGAAAAGCCCTTGAGGCCATAGCAGTATTAATTCTAGAGATACTGGGGGATTTCTTTATGTATCCACCATACCCTCCCGTCCCATCCCAACTCCAAGGTAGAAACAATCTCCTAGAATGCCATTTCTTTCATCCCTTATACCGTGATCTTGTTTTTTAACCATTTGTTAGCTACTCTCTTTCATGTCTCACCTACCCAGCCAGATGCTGCTTCTGGAGTGGGACTCTGACTCTCTCTTAATTCCCCTCACTGACCTGCTCAGAGTTAGACAATAACTAAATAAATTATACACCAGGTTGATCTTTTAAGTTAAGAAAGGTGAATGTGCTGGGCACAGTGGCCATGCCTGTAACCCCAGCAGCTTGGGAGGCTGAGGCAGAAGGATTGTTGCAGGTACTGAAGCAACTCAGTGAGACCTGTCTCTAAATAAAATATAAAATAGGGGCTGGGGGATATGGCTCAGTGGTTGGCTGCCCCTGAGTTCAATCCTGGTAGTCCCCTGCCAGAAGGGTGGACATAAAGAAAATAAACCTGAAAAGAGAACTGTAGCAGTTAGCTATTGCTGCATAACAAACTGCTCCCCAAACGGTGTGATTTAAAACAGCAACTGTTTCTTATTGCTTAAAAATGTACAGGTAAGATAAGCAGTTCTGCTAACCTGGGTCAGGCCCTGCCAATATCAGTGGGCCTACTTCATATGTCAGTACTCATCTGGCAGGTGGCTGGTGACTAGTGTAATGAACCCTGACCTACGTCTCTCTAGCAGCCTAGCTGGACTTGCTCTTGTGGTGGCCAGACAAGTTGCCAAGAAGGCCAACAGAAGCATGCAAGCTACTTGAGAACAGGAACAAGGTCATTTCTGTCTTCTATTAGCCGAAGAATGTCATGAAACCAGTCTACATTCAAGAGCTAAGTAAACAGAACCCACTTAATGGGAGGGAAGGTAAAGTAACACTGTTAAGGGTACAGAAATAGGGAGGCATGGAGAATTAGGGGTCACTTCTCTACTCAATCATGGGGAACATTCAGACATAGATTTGATCTGGGCAAAATATTCTCCTTACTAGCAAGGACCAAGAGAGAACTGCTTGACAATTACAGAAGTTGACAATGACATAGATGCAATTATTGCAAGCCGACTGTATGTTCTCCACAATGAATCTCTATGTAGATTATGTTGTGATCCCCTTGCATAGCCTCAGAAATACAATCTTCAAGAGATGATGGACCTTACTCAAGGTTATCAGAGCTCCTACGGTAAAAAAAAAAAAAAGTAACATAACTAAAAACTAAGTCACCACTTGGAATGCTGGACAGCTGCTTGGGCTCCATCTGCAGGGAAAATTTTCAAGAGGTTCCTCTACTTGGCTGAGGGCAAACCTCATCTTTTCTTTCTTCCCATGCATCTTCTTTCTCTTAATATCGCTCTTGATTATCCCTCTTCCTGGGAAGTCTATTTTTCAGATTTAGGTTCACAGTATTTTATAATAAAAGCCTTCTTTCCCTGCTTTACAGAGACAAGGAGAGGATTAACAGTTAATTTAATGTTTGCAAAAATGCCTTAAGCATCTTGGAATTAGATATTCATGTGCAAATAATAAATAAAGGCTTTGGAGTATAGAGACATCACATGCTCGGAGAGTCTCAATGCATGCATGCACACAGCCAGCTGAGAATCTACAGATCCCACCAGACTGGCACCAAGCGACCTTAGAACTCACATGTGCACATGTGGCTTTAGAAAAAAGAGATGTAAGGCAAAATTCCATCAGCCACCACGTTTGCTCTCATCTGGAGAGGAACGTATTATAGACACCTTCCTTACGTTTCATAATCCAAGCCCACCCTGCCCCCAGGCACCACAACCCTGTCCTATCCTTCCCAACCCCCTTCTCTCCCTGTTTCCCACCATGCTCCCCTAAGATACTCTACTTCTCTAGGGTACAACTCTTCAGTGACAGAGCTGTGAGAGCAGAAGTAGGGGGTCTGTCCTTAAAAAGAGTGGCAAGACAGCAAGAAATCTGAGCTTCCATGAAGCTAAATTCTATTTTATTCCCCATTTTTCATGGGTGGACACCGGTTTATCGGGATTACATCTTCCCGTCCTGCAGATGGAGCCTCCACCCGTGCTACAGATCTTCACATCTAAATTCTCAGAGAAGTATCCCCTAAGAATTCAGCCTTCATGGAAGCCTGGGATCAGGAAACCTCTGAACTCATAAGGGGCTGAAATTTCATGTCGATGGATGTGTCTTTGGGGGTTGCCAAAGACACGTTCATTAAAACGTCCTTTCTCCCAGCTAGTTGGAGACTGAAGCAAGAGGACCACAAGTTTGAGGCCCACCTGGACAACTTAGTGAGACCATGCCTCAAAATAAAATAAAGCGACTGGGCTTGGGACGTAGAGATGGTATATGCACTTGCCTACCATGCAGGAGACCCTGGGTTCCATCCCCAGCCCAGCCACAAAATAAAATTCTTTCTTGTAGAAAGATAACTGTAAGAACTAAACAACTGGCATGTGACTGTATTCTAGGGTAAAACATATGGTTGTCAAGGTAATTGTGGATTTATGATCGGATGAGAAAGAGCCTCCCATTTCTAGTCTGTCTCTCTCACCTCGTGGTATATTTTTGTGGACTGTTTTCCTTTGGAGTCTGTCTCGATTTTCATTCTAACCAGACTCAAGGTGCTGGCAGGCAACTCCCTCACATGAGTGTCCCCAGCGTCCAGTAATCTTAGAAGAAACACTAGATGGAGGATGGACAAAGAAACTCCTGTGTCCTCAGTGGCCCTGGGCACTGGTTGAGCTTTGCTCCTCTGTACCATCTCATTTAGTTACCCATACCCTTCAAGGTGTGATAGCAGAATACAGAAATGTCGCTACTTGCACTTTTCTTTGGAAGTCAGAGGTTGGATATGTCACTCTGGATGGCTCACATGTCTGAACTGAATGCTGAGCTCCCTGGGGAGAGGGCAGGAACTCAGTCACCTTTGTATCTCCCCTAGGACCTGGCAGAAGGTGGAAATTAGGACATGTTTACTAAAAGCAAATTGAGAAAGTGCAGAAGTGCAATTGACATCCATTCCTGTCTGTCTCCAAAGTCTGTGCATCTTCCTGCAGAACCAGATTCTGCATGTGTGTGTGTGAATTCTGTGGGCAGAATTTTTACCTTAGCTTAGGAAATGCACAAAACTCAACATATATGAAGTTGTTGGTTCACAGGCTCCTTCCTGAAAATAAAATATTGCTGGGATGTGCATTCTTTGGCAGTACAGGTATTTTTTACTCTTCTCATACACAAGTTCTGAACTAGAGCAATTGTCAGTAGATTCATTCATGTCTTTATTGGAAAAAAATTCTTTGCAAAGTACCTATTTAGTTTTGAGAACCATATGAAGATGGAAAATTCTTATTATTTTAGATCTTTGGCCCCAACCTACAAACTTCAACATGATCTTGTCTTCAGGCACCACCTAACCCAATTCCCCACCTGTTTTCCTTAGTCAGTGAGCTCCAGGCACCATGACTGATACTCAGACAACCTATAATGCTCCTACCACAACAGGGCCTTTGCACTTGCTATTTTACCTTCCTGGATTTCTCTTCCTGAATAAACTATATTTCTCACCCCCTTACATCCTTCGAGTCACTGTTTAAATGTTAACTTATCAAGATGTAGTTCCTGTCCCCACAGTCTCAAATGGCATTTGTCACCATTCTCTAGGCTCTCGGCCTATTGGTTTTACTTAGTGTCTCAATAACTGACTTTATAGATGGAGGTGTTTATTGTCTCTCTTTCTCCCTATGATGTGAGCTTTTTATCTGGCTCACCGTTCTATCTTCAGTCCCTTGAGTAGTCCCTGAAACTTGCTGGAAACTCGGAATTTTCTGATTGAATCAATGAAGAGGATCATGAATGGAAAATGCTAGTCACTTCCACCCCCCTTCAATGTCCACGTCCAACCTCCTAACTGGTCACAGCAATCATCCTGCCGAGCCCAGACGGAGGCTCAGAATCCTTTGCACACAGCAGCCCCAGCAGTGATTGCCCACCCGCTGAAGCTGGCACTTGCTGAGACTTCATTTGTCTTGCTGTGGCCGATGTGGCTTCTACCCTGGAGAATGGGGCAGGGCTACATGTCAGGAAAGAGGACCTTCCTTTGTCCCTGTGGCTTAAGGCCAAGACTAGACCTTGGCCAAGTGGCTGATCCTTTATATCTTGTTCCCAAGGAACAAGATCACAGATGGGTCCTCTCACTTGCTGCGGTGGATAAGCATTGCTTGACTGCCTGGTGACAGCAGACTGCACGGGTCCCTCCCCCAGTCTGCGTTCAGCACCTTCCTGCGGGGGCTTTGGAAGCTGCCATGGTGGGTGTTTACACCATGGGAATTGGCATGTGCTAGAAATCAGCGCCCGCCCCCATCCCAAGAGCTGTTTATTCAACCAGCCTACCATTTCCTTGAACCTCTAAATTCCAGTAACTAGAAGAAATATGGACAAACAAGTCCAAGGAGAATGTGTCTTTCCTCACCAGGAACAAAGTAGGCCTGGAGGGCTTTTTCCCACCCCTGTCACCTGGTTCCTGCTTGGAGAGATTCCCAAATAAGAAGCAGCATCAGTCACAAGATGAGGAAGGCTGTCAGGTGGAAGGTCAGGGTTTTAGCCTCTTGGTTCCTGCCACGAAATCTCCACCTTGCTAAGCAGCTGTGAACGTCAAGAGCCTCTCCTTGCAAGTGAGGCGGAGATGATGGGGAAGGGCCTGGAGAGACTCCCAAGAGCCAAGTTGGTCCAAGGGTGCCTTTGACACTCCCTGCAGCAGAATTTCCCAAGATGTTTCTTGAAATTTTCATTATCCTGGTACCACCTGACCTGTGCCAATGAACTCAGAAAACGGGACTTAGAAAAATGCGCTCCAATGAGCACAAAAAAATGACTCTCAGGAGCACAAGAGATCCTTGGGCTGGGTACAATGAACGGACTCTTAGGGAGCTCTCCCAAGGGGCACACGGCAAGAGGTTCTGAGCAGAGGTCCAGGGTGGGGCCTTGTATTCTGAGGTTCAGGAAAGCATTTGAGGCGCTCTTGATGACAAAGTTAAACACTGTGGTCGCCCCACCTGTCCCCTGCTGCCCCAGCACCCCACGAGATAAGTTCTTTTGACATTCCTGGCTTCTTTGCAATGACAGATTTTGCCTGTAGTAGAAAATCCGCTTACTTCCTTCAGTTAAACCCCGCTAGACACACTCTGAACGCTTAATATGAGCAGGCATGATGCTGAGCCCTTTGCTTGGATTATTTCATTTAACCCACAAAATAAGCCACTTAGGGGAAATTCTCAGTGGTAGACTCATGGTGATCATTCACATTTTAAGATGAGGAAGTTGAAGTTTGGAGAAGTGAAGTTGTTTGTGCAAAGGCAAAAAGTTAGTAAGATTTGAAGCCAAACTCCATACCCAAGGAGTGTGGTACCAAAACTCACCCTTTCCTCATCCAGCTTATGGCCTCCCCAAGATTTGCAGAAATCAGAAGATAATAATTTAATTTAGATAGCACACTGAGCCAAAGAAACTCTTTAAAAACTAATTCTGAGCATTTCTCTAAAATGTCAAATTCTCTTTTTCTGGGTTTTCCTCATATAGAAATCTGGACTGGTTAAGACAGATGTATATGGTTGGAATGCAATCAGAATAATTGGTTTGGGTAGAGCAAAGGAACCAATCAATTAGCTTGCCCATGACCTTTCTGAGGCAGCCTCCTATCCTCTGCCTATTCTCTGGCCCTGAATTGTCGCTCGTTAATTGGTAGTTTGTTCTCTGGTCGGGCTGCCTGCCGCTGACACTGGGCAATGCATTATGAGATAATCTACTTTCTGTGACTTCACGTGGTTCCCATGGCAACCGTCAATGCCACTTCCCTGCAAAGGGCTGCCGCATTTGTTCCCAGTGTGTTGCAGAAATGTAAACATCTTCGATAAAAATGTCCCGTAAAATGACAGTCCAAGCCAAGGATGACATTTATATAATTACACGAGGGAAACAATCTATAATGACTCCAACTTCTTTCCCAGGAATGAAAAAGGAGGGTGTCGGGTTGGGGGGGGGGGTTCGTTTCGGTTTGGTTTTTTTGTTTTGTTGTTTTGAGTATTTTACCTTTTTGGTTTGGAGGAAAGAAACTAAGGAAAAGGTTTGCTTAACAAGACGTAATTGAAGAGACACGATGCTTCTGTGAGGAGACCTCGTTCATTAGCGTCAAGGTGGCCACATTTCTGGAGGGAAGCAACTCTATGTACCCACCCAAGCACCACAGATACAAGCCAAGTGCTCGCCTGGAACATCTCGGGTAACCCGACATCCTGACCTTCAAACCGATCATCCAGATTCTCGTGGCCAATGGAGAGAGGGCTTCACTTTGAACTTGCATCTGGGTGTGGACGGCATCTGTTCCAGGCTCTCTCTCCCTTCTGCACACATCTGTTCCTTCTTCCCAGCATGTTCTTCCCACCTTCCAGGTCGTCTCATGCCACTGGCCTTTTACAACCGAGTTCAAGTGTCGCCTCCTTCAGCAGGTGGAACTCTGCTTGGTCCCATGAATCCTGTCCCCTGGTGGACCCACCTGGCGTGATCTCTCCTTTCCAGCGTGAGTGGTACCTATGAATCTGATGCGATCTCTCTCCGGGGGGTAGTTGATCCTAACGGAGTCTCTGCTGAGTGGGCTGGACCCAATCAGATGGTCTCTTTCTTGGTTTTCCTTTCTGTGCTAGGAAATGAACCCAGAGCCTGGTGCATGGAGGTTCTGAACTACATCCCCAGCCCCAGATAAGCTTTGCAAGAAGCTAAGACGGGGTTACCAGTTTCAGCTCAGATACATCAAGAGTTGGTAAATTGTCACTCTCATTATTATACTAAGAAAAAAAATTTTTTTAATCTAAATATCAATAAACTTACCGGACCCTGACAGAGCTGAAGATGTTGGAAAAACTGCCACTCTGAAATCTGGCTAGACAGTCTTATCCAGAGAAACACAACTGAGTTCTGCAGCTTACCTGGAGCAGAAGCCTCTGGAAGATTCACACAGTAATCTCGACAAATGGTTGAAGACTGCGTAGGAGCTGCCATCAGAGTAAAGAACTCGTGGGGGCCAGCCTTAAGAGGACCTCCAAAGATTTGTGATCTTTAACTTCAGAATCTCTACCAGATTTACCTGGTGATGTTCCAAGAAAGATCCCTCATGACTCTAGAGCAAGGAGGAAAGAGTAATCTTTTGGAAATATACCCAGAATCTGTTCCATAACAGAGACCTATACTTCAGATCTTTCCAGAACCTTCCACCTGGAGGGAAGGAAATTCTTCCCACTCCAGGCCTTTTTAACATACTTGTCTCACTGAAAGGAAGGAAGAACATTCAAACTAAGTCAGGTCTCCAAGGGAACAGGGAACACTGAAGACAGGAGGAAGAAAGAAGTTAAATCACTGCAGAAATGCAGTCTTTGGTGTCCACAGGAGACAGGTTCTAGGGCCCCCACAGATGCCAGAATTCACAGATGCTCCAGTCCCTCATATACAACAGCAAGCACTTGCATATCACCAATGCACATCTTCATCTCTAGATTATTTATAATACCTAACGCAATGTAGGTTCCATGTGAATAACTGTATTGTTGGAGAATATGGTCAAGTAAAAATGTCCTTGTGTTCAGTACAGATGCAATTTTTTTTTCAAATATTTTTGATGTGATGTTGGTTGGCTCCACAGATGTGGGGCCTGCAGATGTTAAAGGTTTGTGAAAGTCACAGCCCCAAGACACAAGACCAGTAACAGACTGAAATTTAATTGGAAGGTCATGGGAGGTTCCAACTTCCTCAGACCTTACCATCACCCCCACCGGGCTCAGTAAAGAACAGTAGCTCACAGTTGCTAAAGCCACCAGACGAGGAGTCTCTGAGGAGAAATAATCAAAAGTCAAAGAGGGAGGCAAGCTAAGTCCCTAGTGACACTAGAGATATTTGAAGCCCTAGCACCTGTAGTAACAGCAAACATTAAACACAGCCCAAATGCTACTCAGATTAACAAAGACCCTTAGACTAGAGGCATATTTGCCCCACCTAATAATCACTCAGTTCAATGTGTCTGGCCTTCAGGAAGAAAACGACAGGGCATCCCAACAAGGGGGAGAGAGGGCTGGAGAAGAAAGCAATCATCAGGGCCAGACTCGGATCCAACTCAAGAGTCAGAATTATCTGATGGAGACTTAAAATAGCTATGTTTAATATACTAGGGGATATATAACTGAAAAAAAAGACAAAATATTCCAGAACAGTTGAGTGATATAATCAGAGACTCTAAGAAACAACCAAATGAATGAAAAAAGCAAGACATTAACCAGAATGAAGAAAGCCTTCAAGAGGCTCATCAAAAGACACACACAGCTGCAGAATCAGTGAGCTTGGAGATCAGGCAAGAGACTTCCCCAAATGCAAAGAGAAAAAAAAAATTTAAATGCCAAAACAGAGCATTCAAGAACAGTGGGACATTAAAAGGGATAATATATGCATAACTGGAATACTATAGGAGGGAGAAGAAATATGTGAAGTAATAATGACCGAGAACTTTCTAAAATTAAAAACCAGGCCAAATCACAGATCCACAGAATAAAAACAAGGATAAAAAAGTAAAAATATCTATATCCTGTACATTCAAATTGCAGGAAGCCAAAGACAAAGAAATGTCTTGGTAGAAATCAGGAGAAGAAATGCACTTTACCTGTGGAAGAACAAAAATGGGAATTATAGAGAACTTTGCATCAGAAATCATGCATGTGAGAAGAGAGTGAGTGAAACAGGGAAAAAGGGAAAAAGAAAAAAATTACCATTGTAGAATTGTACTTTCAGAAAATGTGTCCTTCCAAATTAAAGTATGACCAGGCAGCATGGCGCACACCTGTAATCCCAGTGGCTGGGGAGGCTGAGGCAGGAGGATCTCGAGCTTAAAGCCAGCCTCAGTAAAAGTGAGGTGCTAAGCAACTCAGTGAGACCCTGTGTCTAAATAAAATGCAAAACAGGGCTGGGGATGTGGCTCAGTGGTGGAGCATCCCCTGAGTTCAATCCCTGGTAACAAAAAAATAAAAATAAAAAAAAAAATTGAAGTATAAAGAAAGACTTTCTCAGACCAAAAAAAAAAAAAAAAAAAAAAAGAGAGAGAGAGAGAGAGAGAGATAGCATGACCAAGAGACCTTTCCTACAATACAATCAAAAGAATTAAAAGACTATTTTAGGCAACTGGAAAATTACATGGGGCAAACTCCTGGATGCATGTAAAGGAAAGGAAAATAAATAGAGATAGTCAGAATGTGCCAGGTGACACGTCACAGGAACAAATGGAATAGGTGGCAACAGGATGACCAGGGATGGAGGGCAGGGCTGGGAATGCTGGGTCGTGCACCATCTGGGAAGTGGTCTGATGCTCTTTGAAAGTGGAATGTGATCATTCTAAGGGTGGATTCCAAACTGTAAAAGCAGTGGGGCGTCCTGGACGGGAACTTGGAACAGGAAAGGATTTTAGGGGGAAAACGCACACACACACAGCTCTGCCTCCAGCTGCCTGTGGAGCTGGGCCGTGTCTCGGTGCTGAGAGCCCCTGTCCTACAACCACAAGCAACTGAATCCTGCCAAAACCAGCTGGGCCTGGAGGAGGACTCCAAGCTCTAGGTGAGAGCAGTATGGTCAAGGACTTGATGGTGGCCATTCTGAACCTACAACAACTGAAACTTGAAAAAGAAAAAAGAAAAATGTATGCTGCTTCAGGCTGCTCCATTTTTTGGTAATTAGTTATGCTTGAATAGAAAACCAATAGCCAGACCGTCCTGGCTGCTCTCCGCCAGGTGCATGTGCTTCCCTGGGCCTGTCATCTCATTTACACATTCACCCAGCCTGCTCAGAGTAAGACCCATCTTACCATCCCTCCACTGACGGACACGTGGGTGGCCGCCATCTCTTGGCAATGAGCACAGGAGGCCAGAAGCTTCGACACCGTGGTTTCCTTTCCTTTGGGTATATCTCCTCAGAGAAATTGCTAGACCCTTGTTGAACTTTTTGAGAAAGCTCCCGGGGTTTTCCAGAACGGCCGTATGAAATCACATTCCCACAGACGGCATCCAAATGCCCCTCTCTCCTCGTCCTCCCCAGCATGTGTTATTGTTTGTCCTTTGGATAGTCATCGTTTTAACTGGGGTCAAGTGACAGCTCACTGTGGTTTTGACAATGAACTGTTTTCCATCCTTAAAAGGCTGAAATCCTGTCATTCGTAAGAACATGGACGACCCTGGAGGAAATTTTGTTAAGTGACATAAGACCGGCACAGAAAAACAAGCACAGCGTGATCTCACTCATAGGTGAACACATAGAAGTTGGCAGTAGTATAATAGTTACCAGGGGTCCAGAAGAGGAGGCGGGATGGCAGAGCTTGGCCGATGCATACGATGTTACAGTTATACCAGGAGAGAAAGTTCTAGTGTTCTATGGCCCAGCAGCAGGTGCACTGCCAGTAACCCTAATGCATGTCAAAACGGCTAGGAGAGATTTTGAATTTTCTCACCATGAAAGTGTGATATATTTTTAAAGTGTGAGATGCTTACAATCCTGATTTTATTGTTGCCTGATGTGTATGTGAATTGACACATCACACTGTACCTCACCAGCATGTACAATAATGTGTGCATTCCCCCTCCCTCCATCCCTGGTCATATTGCTGTCATCTAGTTCAATTGTTCATGTGACATCACCTGGCACGTTCTGACTATTTCTCTAACCTTTATTTTCCTTTCCTTTATGTGCAACCAAGAGTTTGCCCCACGTAATTTTCTATCTGCCTAAATCGGAAGGAGAATTTATGTGTAAATTTGTAAAGAGTGAAAAAAAAAAAAAAAGTCCAACACATTCCTTACACTAGGATAGACACTGAGTTTAGGGCTGGGGATGGAATACAGTCCTTGACATCCGGAAGGGTAGAGTGTGGGAAATAATAAAATATCAATGCTTAATTTTTCAGCAGTGATAAGTTCTGTAAAGGGGAAAATAGGGTGTGATAGAAAAAAGACTTTTTAAACACTGAAGGATCAGGGAAGACCTCGAGGAGGAAATCACAATTAAGCAGGGACCTGACATAAGCATGAATAGACTGCACAGCAAATGGGAGCAGAGTGGACACCACGTGTTAAGTAGGGTCCTGAGAAGGAGTGAGCCAGATGGTTTTGAAGATTGGATTTGCTAGCATGAGGGAACACCAAAGACAAAGAGAAGGTCCAGAAAGGGGCCAGAGAAGATGGGCAGCACCTCAGGAGACAGGATGGCTGGATGTCAAATGAGCCAAAGAGGATCATGAAGATCAGAATGATGCCAAGGACCCCTAGGTGTCCAGCACCCTGGATAAAAGCACCATCTGCCACAGCAGGGAGGACTGGGGAGGCGCACACTGCCCCTCTCCAGGAGACCACCTCTGTACTGCTCTGCCCTCAGCCTCTTGTCCCCACCCCCCCCCAGCCATCTTGGCCCAGCTGACTCCTGCTCTACCTCCAGAATCCAGCTCAGTTGTCACTTCTTTTGGGGAGCATTCCCTGACCTGTGTGTTGTCCCCTTCTCCTGTTGTCCCCAAGCATCTGAACATCCTTCCTCATGCCACAGAGCATTCTGTGGACTAGATGTCCACATTCTGCTTTGTCCCACAAAATCACAGGCTCCTTGGGGAAAACACTGTACATTGAAACTATTTCCAACTAGAACAAATTCACTGGAAAGTTTGTTGCATGAGCAGAGAGAGTAATGATATAAGAATATAAGAAAGATCCAATATTGGAAACCGTGATCCCCCAGCCTCTGGACCACGGCAGCAAATGGCTCTGAGTGCAGACAGCGGAGCCCAGATGCTACCCTCCAGGGAGGACACCCTTGGCTGAACGAGTCAGTGAAACTCAGACAAAATTTTAAGGAGTTTGACTCATTTGGTTTCTCGACCCAAAACAAATGGATGACATTTAAAGGAGTTGCTAGCCTAACAATGAGCCACAGAGCAGGAAAATAAAATGTACTTGACTGTTGGAACTGGGGTGTCTTGCTGCAAGAAAAACAGTGAGTGGGCGCCAAAGCCCCAGGCTGCAGCAACGCAGGGGTCACGGATTCCAAAATAAGGCCAGTGAAATGGTGGCCACGTGCACCACATGGTCCACACGCAAGGTGCCTTCACGCTTCCCAACAAATGTCCGAGAAAAGGAGAAGCTCGCTTGCAGGAATGATAAAGTCAAAATCCAAGGCGAGGGGAGGAGGATGGTACGGAGAAGCAGAGCGGAGGGATACGAGACAGAAGAGGCTCACAGAGGTTTTCAGAGGCGATGGTGGCGATGGTCCAGGTGGTATGCCCTGGTTATTGTTCTTCATGTATTACAACTATAGTCTAGATCGTTATTTTCATGTGAGAATTGACAACATCAAAAAATTTAAGACACAGCTTGTTTACCCAGGGTTACAGAATGAATCTGTGGTGGAGCTGGCTGGTACTTCAATCCAGACTTCGCGATTCCAAATCTGGCATCCCTACCTCTACTTGCTGTTGTCCTTGTTGGTTAGCAAATGCCACCATGAGTTATGTCCTGCACACCCAAACCAGCATCTGCATCTTACAAGGGTATCCAGACAGGAAAAAATGAGGATCTTCCTTGGCCAATACCTCCAAGTTTAATAATAACAACAATGCCTTTGTTATTATTATTCTTAAAATAGTCTTTGCAATGCGCCCCTTACATAATGCTACGCAGGATCTTGCATATCTGAAATCACTCGGTCACATCACCACCGTCCTGCAAGGCAAGCCCCATTGTTCTCACCATACAGAAAGGGAGGTTCAGACTGAGTGACCCACAGACCACGTGGGACTGAACCTCCTCCTGATGCTATCGTCATTCGATGCACTAGCCTCTCCTTATGAGGTCCCCACCTGCCGTCTCTTAGCCATGTTTCCTAATTGCCAAGGGTGAGCGGGAGGGATTGCTCAGACCCTGATTGGGCAACCACCCCTCCCACTTACACAGGACAACCACGAATGGCTGGCAAGGTTGCATCTCATCCAGGTCTTCCCATGAGCAAATGCGTCATCACAGAGCTCGGTGGAGATGCCAGACTTGGGGCTCAGAGGGGAGACCTGAGTATCCTACTGTCTTCTAACACCTGTGATGACTATTCTGGGGCAGGCATGGAGAGAGTGAGGGTGGGGGGGAAACAGAGTCAATCACATCCTCAGGAGGCACCCTGAGCCCACCTGTCTACACCACCACCTGGCTAGGGGTGGGTCCTATAGTTTAGATGTGGTTTGTTCCCAAAAGTTCATGTGCTGGAAGTGTGGCCCTCAGGTGGCCATGCTGAGGGTGGTGGAACTTTTCAGAGGTAGGGCACAGTGCACGGTGGTAAGATCTCAGGAGGAGGGACCTGGGAAGGGATTGTGCTGGTCCCAAGGAGTGAGCTGGTTCTCACAAGATGGAGCAGAAGCAAGCCTGGTGCCTGACTCTCTCTGGCTTCCTGTTTGCCATAAACACACACTCCCCCTGCCTCCCCTCATGCTGCTGCCCTGATGCCACACACTAATTGTGACACAAAGCGCACCTCACTAGAGAACAAATGGATGGGGCTGCTTGCCCCATTTGGGAATTTTGGCCTCCAAAACTGTGTATTAAATAAACTGTTTTGCTCTGTGAAATGCCTAGCTTTGGGTATTTTGTTATAGCAACAGAAAACAAACTAAGGCCGTGCAGATGTTGGGGCTCATGCCTTTGTCCTCAGGTAAACTTGCTGTCATCGAAAAGCATAGCCTGTGGACGCTCTGGAACTTAGCCCATCAGATGAGTTTCTCCACGTCCATCTTCTATCCTTGTGACCATGCAGTGCCCGAAATGTGCTGCTGGAGAAGAGAGGGTTCTCATGCAAGAGGCCAGTGGTGCTTTCTGACTGGCACCCAGCATCAGCCTTGCTGACTGCAGCACACCCCGGCCTCTGTCAGCCCCACGCCAAGCTGACGTCTTCACGCGGCAATTCCCAGGGAGGTTAGAGTGCAGCTCCTGCCGCAAATGCAAGTGAAGAATCCCTCCTCCGCCTGGTGCATGTCTGGGCGGCTGGCTCCCTCACGGTGGCGCGAGCATCACAGGAATCTCCCCAGGCCCCCACTGCCCTGCGGACACTCCTTCTCCTGGCCACATCACGACGGAAGAGCCAAGTTGTATCCTTGAGAGGGCTACTGCGCAGAGCAGCGGGAAGGTACCTAAGGGTCCAAGATCCCGCGAAATCCTGCACTTCGAGTGTCTAGAAAATGAGTGGCTGTCATCCGATTCCGAACATTAACTCGCTCCCAGCCCATAAAATCCCCCTTACCATCCCACACCGGGAGCGATTTTTACAGGACACTCTTCAGGTGGAATAAGCCTCGGGACTGCCGCCCTGGCTGCCGCCTTGCTTCCCTCCCCCTCCCCATCACGTCCTGTGGTTTCCCCACTGGGTCGTCCAGTGCCCGGGGGCGCTCTTCTCCCACGCTGAAACCGGGGCGCCAGCGCTGTGTCTCCCACGTTCCCCACAGAGAAGCGTGCTTGTTGCTCGGTGAATATTTGTTGAACAGTTGAAAAAATGAATGAATGAATATTAGAAGAAAAAAAATAACTTTTCTGCTTTAGGGTACATTTATTTTTTCCAAACAAGCCGCCTATCTTTTTTAAAATTTTTAAAATTGTATTTGTTCTAACTAGTTGTACATGACAGTAGAATGCGCTTATACATTTTGATAGATCATACATACATGCAGTGTAATCTCATTTTTCTGATTGTACATATTGTAAGATCACATGGGTCATGCAGTCACACATGTACCTGAGATGATAATGTCTGTTTCACTCCACTATCATTCCTTCCCCCATACCCCTTCCCCTCCCTTCACTCCCCTCTACCCAATATAAAGTAACTCTCTTCTCCCCTATTCCCCACTCCCCTTATTGTGAATTAGCTTCTGGATATCAGAGAAAAGATTTGGCCTTTGTTTTTTGGGGTTTGGCTTATTTCACTTAGCATGATATTCTCCAACCCCATCCATTTACCAGCAAATGCCATAATTTCATTCTTCTTTAAAGCTGAGTAATATTCCATTGTGTGTATACACCACATTTTCTTTATCCATTCATCTGTTGAAGGGCACCTAGGTTGATTCCATAGTTTAGCTATTGTGAATTGATCTGCTGTAAACATTGATGTGGCTATGTCACTCTAGTATGCTGATTTTAAGTCCTTTGGGTATAAATTGAGGAGTGGGATAACTGGGTCAAATGGTGGGTCCATTCCAAATTTTGAAGTTTCAAACGGACCTGAACATTTGGAAGTTACCCACCTCCACAAATATGCCTCAGAAAACAGAGTCATGTCATAGTTCAGTCCTTACAAACGCTCTCTCATTCTGTTTTTCCCGGCATCGTTATTTCCACATATGCTAAGGTTAGGGGCCATTCTAGACAAGGCATGACCTTGAAGCTAAACCTGCCCTTGAACTTTCCATTTGGTCCAAGCCAACCTGAGTTCAGTCTCTGTCACTTGCAACCAAGATTCCAGAGCAAGATAGTCAGGGGTGGGCATTGACCCTGTTCAACAAAGACTCCTAGCCACAAACTGAAAAATAATGTAAACAGTGTTCAACGTTCACACTGCCCTGCTGTGGCCAGCAAAGCTCCTCAGTCAGCCTCCATGCCCGTGCCCTCTGCCTTTGTGGATTCAACCAACAGCAGATTGAAAATACTCAAAAAAAAAAAAAAAAACCTGGCATCTATACCAACGTGTAAAGACATATTTTCTTGTCATGATTCCCTTGAAAATACAGTGTTACAACTATTTACCTAGCATTTGCATTATATTAATTATAAGAAATCTAGAGATGATTTAAGTATACAGGAGGATTTAGGTAGGTTGTATTCAAATACTAGACTGTTTTATATAAGGAACTTGAGCAGCTACAGATTTTTGTATGCCCAAGGGTCCTGGAACAAGTCTGCCTCTGGCACAGGAATGACTGCATAGTAACTCATTTAATTCTCACAACAGTCTTATTGGTAAGGACTATTATAGTGCCCATCTCATTAAGGACCAGCAAGTTCATAACCTGCATGAATCACATAGCAAGTTGCAGAATCAGGGTCCAAACACCAACAGACTTGGCTCTAAAGGCCGCTCTAGGCTTTCCTGTGCTTGGTGAGTTAAAGTTCTTTGTGTAGAAATCAGAGTATCACTAGGAAAGTCACCCAAAGTAATTAGAGTTGCCTCTTTCTGTGTCCTATGAGACATCTGGAGACATAACGCGTGCACAAGAGGAGAACCCCGATAGGAAACAGCTTCTCACCTGCAGATGCCCAGCTCCACAGGCAATGGCCCAGGTGCACACACTAGCTCCCAGGGGTGACTTCAGGTGGCTCAGCAGGCACACACAGCAGTCTAGATGCCCTGACCTTGTGAAGTCCCCTGCCAGCTAATCCCCACGGATCACACCCGCTGGCTTTGGCTTCCAACACAAAATGTTTTTCTAATTGAGATTATGGCCTTTTGGGCAACTCCCCAAAGAAAAAGGATTAGCGCTTGAGGAAAGTTCTTACTGAAATGGAGAGGAGACACTTGGACTCGTGTCAAGAGCAGAGTCAGTAAGGCAAGGAAGGTAGGTTACTGAGGGCGAGCCCCAGAGCCACGGGGGATAGAAACCAGTAAGGCCCAGTTAATATGATAGAAAGGAAGAGCATGATCGTGTCTGTTCCCTACCTTAGAGCAGCAGTGGATTAGAGTTCTGGAGTCTGAAGGGAGCGCAAGACCAACAGGAGGAGCAACGTTCTTCCCTGCAGTGTGCGTGGTTTTTGAGATCCATACAGAACAAAATTCAAATCCAAGAGCTGACCCAAGTTGCAGTTACTGAACCCCATCAGCGTGGCCGTGAGATGGGTTTTCCCCAGTCCAACATGGAACGGGAGTTCTACCAATGTCCGCCGCCATCCTCTGGGACGTGGCAGTAACCTCGGGCAGGCTGCTGTCCTGCTCCTCCTGACCTGAGACTTCTCAGCATCTGTGTACCCACACGTGTTCTGCATCCTCCCAACACGCGTGTGAATCACCAACAAGAACAATTAGTCAGGGTGAGGACGCAGGAAGGAGTGAACTGCTGAACCCTTGCTGGACAGGTGACTGTGGACAAGGTCAAGGTCTGAAGGAAAAGGGTTAAAAGACACAGTAAAGCTCAGACATCAGTCCAGAAGAGTCTTATTCTAATTTCCACCATAACCAATGTGTAGCCTTATGGAAATCACTCAGCCTGTCTCTGCCCCTGGTTTCTTGTAAAATGAGGGTGTGGGAACTAGTCAGTTTTATAAAGCCACAAACTTTCCTCTGAGCATTGTTTTAGCTGCATCACACCCATTTTGATATGCATTTTCTTTTTCATTTAACTCAAAACATTCTCTAATGTTTTTCATGATTTCTTTATGGCCCATTTATTATTTAGAAGTGAATCTTCCAAGTATTTGGGTATATTCCAGATGTCTTTGTGTTATTGATTTCTCACTTAATTCTTTGTGGCCAGAGAACATACTGAAACTTAATTCATGCCTATTTTGTTTAATGTTCCATGTGTACTTGAAAAAAAATGTATCATTTGTTATGGATGGATAAAATATTTTATAAATGCAATAAAGTCAAGTTGACTGAGAGTGTTGTTCAGGTCTGCTATATCCTTGCTGAACTTCTGTATTCTATCAATTACAAATAGAGGAATGCTGAAATCTCTGAGTATAATCATGGATTTGTGCCTTTCTCTTTTTGGTTTCATTATGTTTTGCTTCATGTATTTTAAGCTGTTTTTAAGTCTATAAGGAATAAAAATGTTAATACCTTCTTGATGGAATTAGTCTTTTGTCATTATGATATATGTCTCTATATTCTTTATATCCTCTTTCACTTTTAACCTCTTTCTGAATTTATATTTAAAGTGAATTTCTGCTAGAAAGCATAGATTTGGGTCTTGCTATTTTCATCTATTCTGAAAATCTCTGCATGTTGATTGGCACATCTAGATCATTTATATTTAATGTAATTGTCAATGTGACTGGTTTTTCATCTATCATCTTATTATTCATTTTTTGTTTTTCTCATCTTCATTTTCTTCCTACTTTTCTCTACTTCTGCCTTCTTTTGGATTGGGTATTTTGTAGTATTACATTTTATATTCACTGTCACTAATTATGTACAATATTCTATTTTTTAGTGCTTTCTTAGGCTTTGCAACATGAATTGTTAATTACAATGCACCTTCAAATAATATTACACTGCTTCAGATATAAAACAAAACTTACAACAGTATATTTCCATTTATCCCTCCCATTTTTGTGTTAGTTATCAAACATTTCTATATATGAGTCCCAGAATGTATTTCTATTGATTTTGCTTGGAATGATCAGCCAGCCTTCCTTCTCTCTCTCTCTCTCTCTCTCTCTCTCTCTCTCTCTCTCTCTGGCAATTGTGAGTATGCTAGGCAAGTTATCCCCAGCCCATTTTTTGTTTTATTTTGAGACTGAGCTTTGCTTAGTTGCCCAGGCTGGTCTTGAACTTGCTTGCCATCCTCCTGCCTCAGTCTCCTGGATAGATGGGATTTCAGGTATGTGCCACCAGGTCAACTCTTAAAGATAATTTTTAAGAGAAGGGAGAAAGTCATTTCTATTCTCTGTCATACATTCCATTTCCAGAGTTATTTATCACTTTGTGTAAAGTTCATCTGTCATTATTTCCCTTCAACCTGAATGACTTCCTTTAATAAATCATATGTTGTATGTTTACTGATGATAAATTCTCTCAGTTCTCTTGCTCATCTGAAAATATCTCTCTTTTGTTTTCATATTTGAAAAATATTTTCACTGGGTATGGAATTTGTTGACAAAGTTTGAGTTTTGATGGGTACTTCTTGGGAGGCTGTAAGAAAATAACATAGATTGCACAGCTTAGCCAACATAAATTTATTTTCCCCAAGTTCTGGAGGCTACAAGTCCAAGATCAAGGTCTACTATTATCAGTTTCTAGAGAAGAGTCCCTTCCCAGCTTATAAATATTGGTTTTGGTGTGTCCTCCCATGATTGAGAGAGAAAAGGCGATTTCTCTTCCTGTGAGGACGCTAATTTTGTCAATTCAGAGCCCTGCCCTGTGACATCAGATGTCTTTACTTTCTTACTCCCAATATAGCCAACGAGTTTAGAACTTCAGCATATGAATTTGAGGTCAAGGTAGGAGGAGACAGTCAATCCCTAACAATAGGTTTTATTTTTTTCATACATTAAAGATGCATTTCCACTGTCTTCTGGGCTTCATTTCTGTCTGGATCCTGCAGAACTTCTTATCTCTACTTCTCTGTTCATAATGTGCCCTTTCTTTTGGCTGGTTTCAAGACTCTCTCCTTATCACAAGAATATACCTTGTGTGGTTTTCTCTGTGTTTATACTGCTTGGGGTTTGTTGGGCTTCTTGGACCTATGGGCTCATAGTTTTCAAGAAATTTGAAAAATTTTTCAGTCATTATTTCTTCAAATATTTTTCTATCCCTGCTTCTACTGGCACTTTGTTATACTCATGCTATTCCACTTAATATGGCTTCACCATGTCAAGAGCTATGTGTCATTGAGACTCTGCATTTTTTTAAGTCTTTTTCTTTCTTCCTTTTGATTCAGGTTTACTTGTTTACATTGCCATGTCTTTAGGTTCATTTGGTGTTTTCCAGAACCCAATATGCTATTAATCCCACCCAGCCAATTTTTCACTTCAGGTATTGCATTTTTCACTCACATAAGCTTCATTTGATTCATTTTAATACCTTACTCTTTTTACTATGTTCATAGTTCGTTTAAATCCATGAGCATATGTGTAACAGCTCTTTTCACGTCTTTGTCTAATAATTCCATCATCTCAGTCATTTGTAATTCTGTCTCTCTTGCCTAACTTTTCTCTTGGTCCCATTTTTCTGTTTCTTTGTAATTTTCCTAATTGAATTATATTTTTATTTTCTGCCCTTAAAGAATGTTGGATCTCTTCTGCAGTTAGGTACCTTGGAGTCCAAACTTCCAGCTTGGACTCCTGCTTTTGAGGCTTGTTTCGAAGTTGTTCGGCATGCAAAGGGAGTAGCCATAACTCCAGGGCTACTTCAGCCTCACTAGTGAGATGTGACCCTTCAGGATCTCAGCAGAACACCTGGGTATCATGGAATCCTTCCTCTCTGTAGGGTCCGCACTCAAATGTCTCCAACCTGTGCAAACTTTGAGAATCCCACTTGGAGCTCACCTGTCACTCTGCCAAGTCACATGGAATGTCGTGCTACACACGCAGCTTAGTGGTCAGCAGCTAACTTGAATGGATCCCTGCCTGCATGCCTGGAGCACCTGCCTTCCCTCTTGCCGGCTCTATGTACCACACTGCCTCCCAGGCAGCCTCCCAAAACACCAATCCATCTCCATCTCTGCGAGTCCTCCATGCCACACACCTGGGTCAGCACCTCCGAGCAGACAGCTAGGAACATGGTGGGGCTCACACCTTTGATTTATTCCTCTCCAGGATCATAGTCCTAAGCTGCCTGCGATAGCCAGTATCTGAAAACAGCTCATGGATTTTGTCTCATTTTCTAGTATTTTACAGTCAGAAGGTAAGTCCAGGCAATTATTCCATCTTGACCAGAAATAGGATTCTGGTGCATTTTGATACTAATTTTAGGAACAAAATTCTCTTTTTGAATGAAATCAGTCCTATGAATATAATATAGCAGAGGCACAAATGTGAGACTGACTTTAAATCCCTATAGTTGGAAATGAATCTTTCATTATTTTGTTAAATATTGGGGATTGATCCTAGAGTGCTTTACCACTGAGCCAGTTCTTTTCATTTTTTTAATTTATTTTTTAATTTTTTTTTTTTTAACTTTGAGACAGGGTTTCACTAAGTTGATGAGGCTGGCCTCAAACTTGTGATCCTCCAACCTCAGCCTCCTGAGTTACTGGAATTACAGACATAAGCCACCACGCCTGATTTCTTTCATTATTTATGGCAACTTTATGATTCCTCTATAGGCATCAAGTTTAAAAATCATTGCCTAGATTAGTGTCCACATCTCTAGACCAGAGAAGGGGCCGAACAAGCCTGCGGGGTGCTGGAAATAAATACCTAAGCTTATATTCATCTTCAACTCATCTTTAAATTTCTATTTGGGTAGATGCTTTAAGATGAATACATAGAATATGGCATATATAAATGTTTTACATATGTAGGTTAAAGGTTACATATATAAATGTTTTACATATATAGGTTAAAACATACATAAATGTTTTACATATGTGCTTCCTAATAAGAGTGCACATGGTGTAACAGCATGAAGACTCTAGACTAGAACAGGAGTAAAGTACCTGTAAAGAGCCACAGAGTAAGTATTTTAGGTTTGGTGGTCATACAATCTGTGCTAAAACTACTCAATTTTGCTTTTCTAGCATGAAAACAACCGTCTCCCAATAAAATGTTATTTGTAAAAACAGCAGCAAGGTGGGCTTGGCCCGTAAGTCAGAGCTTGTCTAGGTGACTCTAGGTGACTTCTGAAGACCCGTTCAGGAAGGGGATCTTTGGTTCCACCTCTTCCTGCAAACTGAAGAGGGGAAGCTGGGATATCTCCCAGAGCTCTAGCTTCTCTCTCTTCTTAACAGGTCCATGTAATGTACCCCACTCAGTCCTCACCTTCCTCCCACATACACTTGCCCCTTATGAATAGCAATCAAACGTGCAGTGAAATCTCAAAAGCCGAGTGGTAAAACTCAGACGCTGGGATATGATGGAGATTAAAATCCCTAGCTCCACTGTGCAGAGGCGGGCTGCTTTGTCACTTCCCTGGTCCTGGACATCTGCTGTGTATCAAACAGCAAGGCACGGAATTTGATACTTAGTATATGCTCAATAAATGCTAAATTCTTTTTCGGGTCTCTGCTCTGGGCCCATTTTGCTTTCCAAAGGAAGACAAAAGGAGAAGAAGAACAAGAAGAATGAGAGAACAAGAGAGTTGTCACCCCTTCTTCTTTCTCCCCAAATATTCTGTTTCTTGGGCTTAGAAGAAAAGAGACAAGCTGCTCTGTAACCCTTAGACCTTTGTCACATGCCAAAGTGGCTCTCTGAGGATGTGGGACAGGAAAGGTAGGATACAGCCCACGGAATCTGTAGTATCCTTTAGGTTTGCAGTCTTCAAAGCAGTGTCTCGATAAGAGTTTTTACCAAATGAAGCACCGAAGCACAGGGAGAAAGTCGTAAGACTTCTATTCATAACTACTTTTTGCCTCATTCAAGCACAATTTCCATTTTTGACACACTTCTTCATATTTAATATATGATCTTATAATACATGCATGTAATATATCAAAGTTAATACATATATTAAGGATTATGCTCAAAAAATGTTCCCGACCATTGTTCATGATTAAGGAGATAAACAGTCAGGGCCACCTCTGCCCTAAGTCTGCACTTTTTCTCAGGGGGATTCAGGCACACTGAAGACCAGGTGCGGTGGCGCACGCCTGTCATCCCAGCAGCTCCGGAGGCTGAGGTAGGAGGATGGCAGGGTCAAAGCCAGCCTCTGCAACTTAGTGAGGCTCAGTGGTTAAAAACCCCTGGGTTCAAGCTCAGGTACTAAATCTTCAAAAAAGCACACTGAAGTTTTAGGGGATTCCAGAAGCAACAGAACAAATTTGGTATCTGCTTGGAGTAGTGGAGTATCCAGAGGAAAAACATTATTATCATTAAAACAAACACATGTATATTGGAGTTTAATGCTAAGTTCTCATGATTTAAATTCACAGTTCAGCATAAGACTTGGAAGACATTTTTGAGCAGTGACTGGTCCCTCCAGATAGCCTGTGGGCCTCTCTGCACTGTGTGTTCACACTCTTCTGTCTGGAAAACCAGAGGTCTGAGCCACCACGATACGGACAAAGACCCACCTGAGCAAAGTCGGCTCTCTGAATCCAACTATAAACAGTCCCAGGATGATGATGTTTCAACTGCTGACTTTGTGACTTTATGGGGTTTGTGAAAGCCATATGCATTCAACAGGAGCTATGCTCCTAATTTTGAATGTTGACCCTTTTCCCTGCTCCTGATAGATTGTGTAATCATCTTTGGAGGTACTGGGCAGCCACAGTAACTCGTAGCTCCCAGCAGCCACCTGACCACCAGGATAAAAACTGATGCTCTCCTGTGTCTGGTTGCTAAGTGCACACCTGGCCTCCACCTCTTGCTCTGCTCCCTCTTCCTCAGCAATTTCCCAATGATACTAATGGTAATAATAGCTAGCATTTTATTGAGTGCCTACTATGTGCCAGACACAATGCTAAGCCCCACATATAACAACTGAAATCACTAATTCTCACAAGCCTGGAAGGTACAGTAAGGTTTCTATTTTATAGCTGAGGACATAAAGCTCAGAAGAGATAAACAACTCATCCAATTTCACCCGGCTTAATAGCAGGGAGCTGAGAATTCACTCCAGGTATATTTAACTCCTCAACCTAAACTCCAAGATTAAATTTCCTCACTTAGAAAATTAGGTTAATAAGCACACTTCCAAAGGGTTTCATGGAAGAATAAATGAGATAATGGCTATAATGTGTCTGGTCTGGAATAAGGGCTCAGGAGGATCACTGGGCTGCAGCAATCTCCGCAGACTTCCCGGCAGAGGTGTGGCCAGGAACAGAGGGAGCAGACTCAGACCATTTTGAGCTTAAAGGCTTCCAGGCTGCCTTGGGTCTCACTCCACATCCAACTATAGGCTTCTTGTGCAAAAACGAGAAACTCTGCCCACTTAAATCCCGCGGCATCTTCTCCTTCTCCAGGCTACTCAGTGTAGAGAGGATCCTGCCCTTCGCCCTGGGTGCCAAAGCACAGTGCTGGGCACACATTGAGATATTCTGGCTCCTCTGCTCTGCAGAGCTGCTTCATAAAGAAGCAACCGTGCTTTTCTTGAGAAGTTATAAGCTCTTTGAATTGACAGAGAAATATTTATCCAGGGTTGCAAAAATCCTCCAGGAGGCCATTACACTAAAAAAAAGAAAGAAAGAAAATTCTTGCTGTATTGGAGAAGTGGTGCCTCCCTTTTGACATTTCATAAGGCATAAATTTGATAGCAACAGAAGCCCCAGAGACACACTGTTAGCTAAACTGCAGGCAAAGGCATATTGCGGAGGACCCAGGGAGCCCTGTGTCCTTGGCTTTGTTATCCTGAGCTCACCCTCATACCAGGGTATCTCTGCAAAGCCTCTTCTTTCCCAAGGTTCCCTCCCCAGGGCCTTTGACTTCTGGTTTACATTCTTAAAAATGCCTGTTTGAATCCCTGCCCCAGGCGCCCTGGGGGCACCCTTCCTGATCTAAGAAACTGGGCGGGCCTGGCAAGGCCGGTCCTTGCTGGCTTTTCAAAGTCACCTCCTTGCTCTTCCAGGAGAGGGAGAGCAACACCCACGGGGCAGTTAGAACCAGGGATGTTGACAGGGACGCCACCTCCACCGAGGACTCAGTGAGGCGTTTGCGGCTGCAGCTTATGAACACAACACTTTTTAATCATGACTGCACAGAGTTCAGCATTTGATAACCTCTGAGATGAATTTAAGGATCTCCTTAGTGAGAGAGGATTCTGGCCTGAAATGGCTTTCAAACTTTTGTGTACCTAACAGTTGACCTGCTTGTTTTATTAAAGATGTAGATTTTTTTTTTAACCCCCACCCACGAAAGTCAAACTCAATGGAGAGACCCCTGACTCCATCTTTAACAAGCCCCTGGTGTGATCTGGATGCAAATGACTAGGGAGCTAGCTTCTGGAAACTGATTAAATGAAAAAAGAAAGGACCCAAGTCAGGAAGCAGCTACTGGCTCTTTCAAATCCCCACTGGGTCCTTTCCTTGCTGTGTGACTTTGGCCATGTGACTTAACCCCTCTGGTCTTAGTTTCCTTATCTGTAAGCAAACTGTCTCAGGAGCAGTCATCATTAGAAACCCCAATTTACTGGATGTCTGGGCAGGAGAAGGGGGCAGGAACCAACATTTGCTCCATCCCCCTGCTGGCCAGCACATGTTTACAGACCCCTAGTACTTTCTTAGCCAATTATTCTTCCTTCTGAAGTTGAAGAGTAGATAGATATCAATCTGTGCTGCTCAGAAACGTCCTCAGAGCAGTGGTGTGGGACCCACGTTCTGACACAGGTGTATGCAGTGGGTTAATATTAACAGGATCAGTTGTTTGCAAAAGGAAGGTCGGTGTGTGAACATTGTTTAATGCAATTCTGTTCATTCATTCGACAAGCATTTATTGGATTCCTACTGTGTTCTGGGTCTTGTGGAGCTGGATCCCATCTTGAGATGCTGGATCCCACGGTGACCAAGCCAAGCCAGGCCCAGTGGCGTCCTTCACTGGCGCACCAGGTGAGCCAGTCAGAAGGAGCTGATCGAGGCAGAGGGGAAGATGAGAGCCAAAGCCCTGGGAGCCAGGCTGAGCTGAGTCCTAGCTTGGCAGCTCTCACTGAGAGACTTGGACCAGGTGGATTCCAAACACCTACCTCAGATAAACAGCAAAACAATGATAATGTGATATTTAAACACTGGTGCCCAGGCTTCTTATCAGCTGTGCCGGCTTGTAGGGAGAAGGCCAAAACAATGGGAAAGCCTCTGGACAGGAAGCTGGACACTTGAACAACCAGGTTTTCTCTCCATATGGTCCCCAGGCTACTGGCCACATAACCACGGGGAAGCTTATTTAAAATTCAGGCTCCTGCCTGAATTACTGAATGAGGTTCGTCTTTACTCCCAGCCCAGAGCACCTGCTCCAGCTGAGGATCGCTGCCACTTGCTGTCTGCACTCCATACAGCTTTTGTAGTGGACAGCTCTCCCTTCTTTGTGATAGCAGTGGTAATAAAATGATTGATAATATTTATCCAGCACCTGCTGTCTGCAGGGAGTGGCCCCAGTGCTTCATAGAAAACTCAATTTGTCCTCAAAGTAACTATTGTGATCCTGTCATTGTCCCCATTTTACAGACAGGAAAACCGAGGCACGAAGACTTTGGTGATTTGCATACAGGGTGTGGCCAAGACCTATGGGACAACACGCTAAAGGATTCAACTTCTTGTAAAAACGTAAGAAAGGAAAAGGAAGGTGTTAATGGCAGTTATTTCTGGGTCACAGAAATGCAAAGGAATTTAATTTTCGCCTGTGTGTCCTTCTAAACTTTCTACAGCAAACCTGTGTCTATTTTTGGTATGAACACAAACCTGAGTTCGTATTTGTTATTTTGCACTTGCTGGCTGCGTGAATTCAGGTACCTATCTCAAGCTTCTTGAGACTCAAGCTTCTCATCTGCAAAATGGGTATAAAGACTGTTCCTGTCAGATTGAGGGTATTTCACCTTCAACACATAGTTCAATGGCAGATGCACAGCCGGGGGCAGCTTCCTTTGGCTTCTCCACTGCTCTCTGCCCCTGTCACTGTGGTATCTGTCACCAGTGACTAACGCTGGAGCTGAAGCTGAAGACTGGGTTTTCTTCCCCAAGTGAGGTCCTGGACCAACAGCATCAGCATCCACCCAGCACTGTTAAGACCTGGGATCTGAGCCCTCATCCAAGACCTGCCGAATACTTAAGACCCACAGGTGATTTTTGTTTTTTAATTAGAGCATTATAATTATACATAGTAGTTGGGTTTATTTGGACGAAATCATACATGCAAGGAATTTGGTGTCAATCCCCATCCCCTCTGCTCCTCTGCCATCCCCCACCCCGTCTCCTGCCTCTGCTCTACCTACAGGCGATGTCTATGGAAGCAGGGCTGCGAAGCCGGTCCCAAAGGACAGCTGTCACACAGGGAATGGAAACAGCATCGACTGGGGCACAGGAAGGAAAGAATACAACTTGCATTTACATTTACTTTTCAGCCCCTCTTCGAATGCCTGGTATTTGCATGTTTTACCATGCGGCGGTTGACAGTACAGGGGACACACACCCCTGCGCCATTCATGGGTGAACATCGTCCTGAGTGAGGCGGGGTCTCAGGGACGGCGCTCAGGTAACACGGCGCCTTTCTGCTCTGCCAGGCTCCCGGCACCGGCTTCCAGAATGTCCTCTTCGCCAGCCCGGCGGTCCCCAGCTGTGCTTCCAACCTGGGTCCTCCCTGGGAGGGACGGGTGAGGTCAACACTTGGGGGACTGGTGACCCAGCCCTTTCTCCTCCAGCTCCTGGGGCTGCTCAGTGCTGCCCCGGGAAACAGCCAAGCTGGAGCCCCTTCCTGCGATCATGGGCACCAGCCTCGGTGGACCCTCCTGCCCAGGCCCCCCTCCACTCCTGCTCTGCGGGGCGCCCTTCTTTCTTCCTTCCTCCAGCCCCCTCCGCCCGCGTTCCCTGCTTGGGGCGTGAGGAGATGCTGTCTTCGCGGGGCTGCTCCCGCCCGGTTTTCAGAGTTGGCTATTTCAGTCCCCTGGCACCAACCAGACCGGCTCTAATTCCGTGCTCTTGCCGGCACGCACTGCACCACCGGCTCCTTATCAACGTTCAATCCAAACACCCCGTTTTAGAAACTGCCCTTTTCCCAGGCACCTTATTAATCCTCAAAGCATCTGTGAGCTTTAAAACATTCTGTGAGTGACGTGCGACACGTGAGACCAGCTGAGCCTCACACTCCCCATTCTCCATACCAGGAAAATGGGACAGTCAGCGAAGTTCCTGGTCTGGCATCAGAGGACCCGTGGAGTCAGAGTTAGACTGTATTGTTCCCACCCTCAAACCCTCTGCCTCTTCGGGACAAAAGGAAATCAAAAGATGCAAAACACAAAGGCTTCGCCCTGCCCCCTCCCCAAAGATCTGAACGATGCAGCTGGGGAGGCCACCTACACCCCGGCTGTGTCAAGGCCCTGATGGATCTGAGGCACCGGAGAGAGGTCAGTGTTTTTACCCAAGCAGACCTTTTGAAATGACAAAAATGACTCATCTGGGCTGGCTGCAAACGGCTTTCAGTTCCTCTGGAGGCTCTCAAATGCCAGCCGGGCTGAGCAGGGGTGAGCAGAATCACCTAAGCCTAGTAAAAAATACATATTTCTAGGCTCTAACCTAGACCTTCTGAATCAGCATCTTCAGGGTTGGACCTGAAACTATTTTTTTTTTTCCCGCCTTTGGCCCTGCTTCTGATATGTGGTCAGCCTGAGGAACCCTCAATTCCTTGTCATTATGGATCTATTTAAATTCAAAAATGGCAATGCCAGCAGGGGCTTAGGGATAATTTAGTCCAACCCCTGATTCCACAGATAAGAAA
The DNA here is from genome assembly GCF_902686455.1 of Sciurus vulgaris. Taxonomy (NCBI): domain Eukaryota; kingdom Metazoa; phylum Chordata; class Mammalia; order Rodentia; family Sciuridae; genus Sciurus; species Sciurus vulgaris. The sequence continues at coordinate 168,207,834 of NC_136465.1, read as the reverse complement.
GTCGAGTCTCAGAGAGCAGATGTGGCCTGTCCGAGTTCCCTGACCCAGGAGGAGTTCACTGTGGTCCATTTAACTTTCCGTTACAGTCCCAAATCAAATTTTGGGATCAAATTTGCAACACTGAAATTCACTTGATTGTTAACTTTTTTAACAGCTAGAAAGTAGAGCCAGGTTTCTCATTTAGATTCTTCTATCCAATAAGGCAGGTAATCTAAGTCATAAGAATAGGCCTCCTCACACCCACAAGACTCAGTAAAGTGAGTTCCTCTTGAGCAGGAGAGGAGAGAAGGGGATGTGTCCTGTGGACCTCACTGTGTTTCTGCATTGGTCCTTGCAGATAGGGCAGCGTTGGTGCTGAAATCAAGACCCAGATCCCAGGAATGTTTGCTCACAATCTCTTGATGTCCCTCTGCATGGCATTCCCATGGCTGGATTGAGTCTTCCAAGACCTGAATGATCAAGTGACCTCCTTTCTTGGATCCCAAAAGCCACTCACCTGCAACAAACAGAAGGCAGGTGCATTTGGCTCTTGCCTGCTCTCTGGAGCAGGATTGCAAACAGGCTGGTGACATCGTAATAAAAAAAAAAAAAAAAAAAAAAATGCACACACACCTGGTTCTGGAAACAGGGTCACTGACCAGAAGATGAATATGCTACCTCAGTGGGCGTGAGCATTGTGAGGGAGGCCCCAGAGTTACTACCTGGAAGTCAGTGGCCAGGCCTCTCCCAAGAATGTGTCTCTAGAATCTTTGCTTGAGCTGCTGAGTCCTGGCTTGTTCTACCACTTTGTTATGGTTTGGATGTGAGGAGCCCCCCAAAAGCTCACATGTGAGACATTGCAGGAAGGTTCAGAGGAGAGATGATGGGGTTGAGAGTCTTAATCCAGTCTGTGAGTTAATCCCTGATGGGATTAACTGAGTGGTGTCTGGAGGCAGGTGGGCGTGGCTGGGAGTGCTTCAGTTTTGGGATCCGTATTTTGTATCTGGAGAGCAGAGTCTCTCTCTGCTTCCTGATCACCATGTGAGCTGCTTCCCTCCGCCACTCTCTTCTGCCACGATGTTCTGCCTCACCTGGAGCCAGAAGGAATGGAGCCGGCCTTCTATGGATGGAGACCTGAAACCATGAGCCCTCAGATAAATTCCTCCTCCTCTACAGTTGTGCCGGTCAGGTCCTTTTAGTCACAGCAGCAAAATAGCTACTAAAACGCACTTCCAGTAAGCTGGGTGCTTCCCCAGACTGACCCAGTCTCCCCGAGCCTCAAGCCCAGCACTGTGCTTGGGACTTGGGCACCCACATAGTATTTGTTGAACCTTTGGACTGAATTTACCATTTCTGATATCCATGTTTCCTAGGCAACTTCCAACCTTATTGCTGACGCTGATGTGAATTCGACTGACTTTTTCTTCTGCAAGCATTGAGTGCCTGCTGCTTGCTGTGGCTGTGTTAAGATCAGTGAATCAGAGGCCCTCCTCACGAAGGTAGCCTGCCACCAGGGGAAACACACAAAGGTCTCGCCTTCCTTACAGGAGGCAGCACACGGGGGTTTGCAGGGGCAGGCTGCACCCTGGGAAGGTTCCCGCTGGGCTTTATCCTGCATATTTTTTCCAAAGGATCTTCTAACCCCCTGCACAGATGGTAAAGTGCCCCAGGGTAAGGACTGTTGTTTGTGCTCATGGATCTTCTAAGTAGCTAAAGAAGTTCTCAGCTCATAATAGGTGATTCATTTCTGAATGATTTTGGACTTTCCTGGGATCTGAAGTCCAGCCCTCTTTCTGCTGCCTATTAACAATGTGACCTAAGATTATTATGTTTTTAGCTTCAATTTCCTCCTCGATGAATCAGTTATAATGACAGTTGTTCTAAGAAATAAAGTTTATAAAACAAGTGGTTCTCAGCAGATGGTATTCATCTTATTGTGATCAGCTTATTATCTTAGTGTTAATATTTTTTTAAAAGGAACAATATCTTGGGAGAAAAAGGCCATTAATTATAACTGGCACACTGATTCTATCTGTCTAGTATCCGTGAGGTTGCTTTCAGCCCCAAGTAACACCAAAACCAATTCAAAGTGGCTGAGATAAATTGAGATTTATTTTTTCTCATGTAAGGAGAAATCCAGAAGTGGATCCACAGAGTCTGGGCTGGCGTCTCTGCAATTCTCTGGATCTGAGGATGGCAAAGTATGGCAGCTGTGGTTTGCACATGGCTTAATGCATCCTCTAAAGGTTCATCTGTTGGAGGCTTGGTCCTCCGTGTGGTGTTGGGTGCTGGTGAACTTAAAGAGGTGGAGCTTGGTGGGACCTCCCTAAGTCCACTGGGCGCATGCCCTCAGAAGGGACTGTGAGACCCCAGTCTCCCTGGCTTCCTGTTTTGAGAAGTGATCTTTCTTCCCACACTTGTCCACTATTGTGATGCCATTACCCCTCACTGGAGCCAAGCCAGTGATGATACCTTGCCCTTGAATCTCTGGAACTGTGAACTAAATGACCTTTTTTTCCTAAAAGTTAGGCTGCCTCAGGTCTTTTCTGATAGTAACGAGGAATGAATTAATACAATGTCCCACAGGCAAATCTGACTCTCCCACTGTTTTTGCAAATAAATGTTTATTGGAACACATTCATGTACACTTGTTTTCTTATTGTCTTTGACCGTCTTTACACTATAATAGCAAAGTCAAGTGCTTGCCAATGAGACCACGTCACCTGCAAAGCCTAAAATATTTACTATTTGCCCTTTATAGAAAAAGTTTTCCATCACCTGGCCCTTGAATTGAACATTACCGAACGGCCTGATGGCACATCTGCCTTTAAGACAAGATGGAAGGGGTGGCACAAAGGGTGGCATTAAGTCCCTTTAATCAGGAAAGTGAAAGCTTCTGCAGGAAGCCCCAGCCAATGTCCCTTTTCACCTTGTTGGTCAGAACTGGGTCACATGGCCAGCCTCTTAATGAACAGGAGTCTGGGAAAGCAGGAAATGGATCATCGCACTCGGCCAGAACTGAACTGGTCAAAAAGGGAGCCATTGGCCATGGCTGGCTACTAAGCTCTTGAAGTACAGTTAGTCCAGGTAGAGAGGCAAAGTATAAAATGCACAGACTGCAGAGACTCAGTACAAAACAAGAACATAAAATATTGCATATTTTGGATGTGCCAAGTTAAATACAAGATACTCTCCAATATTTTTGATATATTGAGTTAAGTAAAATATACTAAATAAAATACACTTAATATATAAGACTAACATTTTGGCTATATTGAGTTAAATAAAATATACTACCAAATATAATATCACAAGTTCACCTGTTCCTTTCTACTTTTAAATGTATCAACTAGAAAATTTTCAATTACATACACGTCTCCCATTTGTGTCTCTTGTTGTATTTCTGTTGGACGGCATTGATCTGTTGCCTAGGTCTGGGAATAGTGCTACTCTAAACTACAGGGCCATTCTGTTAGCCAGGAGAAAAGGAGAGCAGATATTAGGTAGGACTAACACTTTTAGCATAATTCATTTATTGAAGAATATGAAGAGAATAAAAATTTGTCCCTGCCAAGCACTAGGACAAATACTTGGAATACAGCAGTGAGCAATCAGACTGGGTCCCCACCCTGGTGAAATTATAAGTCTATTTGGAAAAAAAGTAATGTTGGACCTGGGACTTGTAGGATGGGCTGGGTTTTGATAGGCAGCACTGGGTGACAGGGACTGGAGGGCATCCCAGCCTGAGGGAGGAGACAGTAAAGCTTTGGGGACAGGGGTGAAGAGCAGGGTTCCACCAGGCCCAGTGCCTCTTCTTCAGGCTGCATCTTGATCCAGTCAAACTCATCTCTCCGTTTCCCAAACTTACCATCTATTCCCTCTTTGAGACTGCCAATCCCTCTCCCCTAACAGGGATTACCTTCCTCATTTCCAGATCCCCTTTCTTGGCTTAGAGTAAGACCATTAGACTTTGAGACTCAGTGTAAGCACTTCTACTCCAGGAAAACTTCCCGACCCTTCACCTCAGAGACAGAACTCAGACTAAAAAGAGCCAATTACTCTAAGATTTCACCTCACTCGTCAGAATGGCAGTTATCAAGAACCCAAGCAACAAAAATGTTGCTGAGGATGTGGGGGAAAAGGCACACTCATACATTGCTGGTGGGACTGCAAATTGGTGCAACCACTCTGGAAAGCAGTATGGAGATTCCTCAGGAAACCTGGAATGGAACCACCATTTGACCCAGTTATCCCACTCCTCAGTTTATACCCAAAGGACTTAAAATTAGCATACTACAGTGACACAGCCACATCAATGTTTATAGCAGCTCAATTCACAACAGCAAAGATAAAGAAAATGTGATATATATACACAATGGAAAATTACTCAGCCTTAAAGAAGAATGGAATTACGGCATTTGCAGGTAAATGGTGGAGCTGGAGAAAATCATGCTAAGCGAAATAAGCCAATCCCCCCAAAAAACAACCAAGGGTCAAATGTTTTCTCTGATATGCAGATGCTAATTTACAATAAGGGGGTGAGGAATTGGGAAAAATAGAGGTATTTTGGTTTAGGCAGAGCGGAGTGAAGGGAGAGGAGGGGGCATGGGGGTAGGTAGGATAGCAGAATGAATCAGTTATTGTACATGTATGACTACACGACTGGTGTGATTCTACATCATGTACAACTAGAAGGATGAGAGGTAATACTCCAGTTATGTATGATGTGACGAAATGCATTCTACTGTCATGTATGACTAATTAGAACAAACTGTAAAAAAGATAAGGAAAGGTAACCCATACTTTGAAAATAATGTGTTAATCTTTGAAATAAATAGGTCAGCAATGCCTTTGTATTTGCAAATCTGTAAACATTTAGTAGAAAAAGTTTAAAACTAATATATATTTCTAACTTATTGATCTGAACAGATGATACGATGATAGTTTTAAAGTAGTAATGGTATAAACATTCACTGAGAACTTTTGACAGATCTGACCTCATGCTAACTCATAGGATTAGTAGAGCTTTATGATTATCATCGTAAGTAAAACTTTTATCCCATTCCGTCTAGCCTGGGCTAAGACTCTGAACACTAAGAAAATCCAGGAGACCGTGAGGTAGATTCAGAGTGGGAAAAAGACACCATGAGACTAGAAACAGAGAAAGCACCTTGCTTCACCAAGTCTCCAGCAGGCAAGCCTCCAGCAACAGAAGCAGACAGAGCCGGGGCAAGACCCAGGGAAAGAGGAGAAAGGAGCGATCCAGCTCAGCGGGGAAGGTCCCAGTACTCCAGAGACTCCTGGATTTCACTGTGCAGACATTCAGGAGCCACAGACAGAATCGATGGAGACAAGGGCCTCTCTAAATTCACATTTTAGAGACAAGAGGACATTTACTTGGAAGGTGACTCCATTCATCCAGAAAAAAGATGATGATCTGCAGTAACAGGTCGTGAGAGCTGGGGCGTCCCTGGGACAGGCTGGTGGACAATGGGACATGGGTGTGAGACACTGAGGTTCGCTCCCAGCTTCCAATGATCACTCATCTCATTTAACATCTTTAAGTTCCGTGTCGGTCAGCATCCTTGTCCTTCAGATGAGGACAGCGAGTCCCGGACAGGGTGCAGAGTCTGATCAAAATCACACCAAGCATCCAATGCAGACAGAACATCTGTGTGGCCTTTCTGAAGTCCAGAACCCCTCCAGCTGCCTCTAACCCTGAGCCGGGAGCCATGCACTCCTCCTTCATCAGGCATTAAACATGGGTGACTCACTGTTATGTAAAGAATTTAAATCCGTCACCAATCTGCAAAGCGTTTCGCAGTCTGAGCGCCTCACTCAACTCTCATGCGATCCCCTTTTGGGGGAATACCACCTGGCAGATGGCAAATGGTATCTTCATCTTAAACACACTCACGTCTCCCACGGTGAGGAAAAGTTCCCTGTCCCGACCTTGAGCCCCACTTCCATCTGCCAGAGCTTCGGTCAGCTCAGGAACCCCTCCAGAAGGCCACAGAATCTTTGGCAAGCAGGAGGGATTGGGAAAAATTATGCTCTGACTATTTTGGAACAGAGTAGAATTCTATTCCAAAAAATAAGAAATTAAATAAAAATATTCCCCCACCCCCCAAAAAAACCCCAAACCCTTGGTGCTGAAATCAGTTATAGCAGGGGGCACCTGCTGATGGGCTTTGGAGTCAGTTGAAGAATGTGGTCCCTCCCAAGACATTGTGAGTACTTTGTGGCCAGAGTCTCAGTCTTACATTGGTGACCCCAAAGCTGGCCTCATCCAAGGCTCATGCACTATACCTTGGGAGGCATGTGGCAATGGGTAAAGTCCTTGGGCAAGTTATTTCTGTCACCTGAGACCCACTTTTCTCTTCTCAAAATAAGAATAGCAATGTCCATCTAGATATGATAGCAAGATTCACCCTAGCCCCCTCAGGAAAGGGACCCCGGGCAAGGAACTGACAAGAGCTAGATGTCATTAAGTTCATTAAGTGAGATAAGCATGTGCCCAGCAGATAGAGAGGCTTCTTGATGAATTTTAATTTACTTGACTCTTGGGGAGATGGCTTAGTCGGTGGCATGTTCGCCTTGCAAGCACAAGGCCCTGGGTTCCATCCCCTGTCGCTGGCTCTTTGCGGTTCCAAAATCCATGGATATTTGTGACCGCTTGCAGCAACAACTTGCACGGGTCTTATGGGTGGTGGAGTGGAAACTGAGGCACTTCTATCTTTCTCTTTAGTGCACTGCTTTCTTGCTTGTTCATAGAGGATAGAGGAAACGAGGTTTACTTGCTTTGAGAGAGAGAGAGAGAGAGAGCCCGCTTATCAGAGAGAAAGAGACTTTGCTTAAGAGAGAAACTTTGAGAGAAAGACAAGCTTTGCTTAGAGCTTAGAGGAAGAGACTTGCTACACTTTAAAGTCCTGCATCCTGTGAACTAAGGGTACGTCCACCCAAGGTGCCCTAGTGATGCGTCTCAGTTCTCCGTTCCGCGATCTGCTTCCCGCCGCTGCCCCTACTCGCTGCTGCCGCGTGTGTCTTCTTCTGCTGTTTTCCTGCTAATGGCTGCTGTGTCTCTGTCTCGCTTATATCACCTCCAGGAGGCGGAGAGCAGGGCCACGCCTCTTACGCAAAGATTAGGCGAGACGCTCGGAGCAGGCAATTAGTGCTCGAGAACACATGCGCATACATTGTATGCATGGACGAGAAAATCACCTGAGTGTGCGTATGTCAATTAACCTCCTCGCTGCCGATGTGATCAGGCGCCATCCCGGCGCCGCCAACATAACACAGCCCCCAACAATCCCCAGCACCAAAAAAAAAAAAAAAGAAAAGAAAAGAAACTAATTTACTTGACTCTCAAAGGAAGGTTGGGAAAACTTCAATACAATGATAGTTACATAAGTTGTTTTACCTATGCTTTGTGCAAGACTAGCTTTCTTTTTACTTTTGTGAAATCATACTTCTGCTTTATTTTATTTCTAAGAATCAGTACCTGTGATAATCTGATCACAGGGCTAATTATAACTAGGAGGAAAGGAAGTAATGAATGTAATAGAAGGAAAAGAGGAGAAATGCTTACTGAATAAGTACTAATTGTCAAAGGTGGTTAGGAGCTGAATTGTGTCCCCACCTCAATTCCTGTTCTCAAGTCCTAACTCCCAGAATCGTAGAATGTGACTACATGGGCCAGAGTGCATTTAAAAAGGCAACAAAGGTAAAATGAGGTCAGATGGGTGGGCCCCAATTCAATATGACTGGGGTCCTTATAAAAAAAAGATTAGTGGATGATGATATATAATGGGAGTGGGAGCGAAAGAAGAATGGAGGAACTTTAGATTACGTAGAGGGAAATGGGGGGGTATGAAAAATGGTGGAATGAGACAGACATCATCACCCTATGTACACGTACAATTACATGAATGCTGTGAATTTACATCATGCACAACCATAGAAACGAAAAGATGTGCCCCATTTGTGTACCATGAATCAAAATGCAAAAAAATAAAATAAAATAATGAGAGAAAAAAAAGAGATTAGGATTCAGACCAGCACAGAGGGAAAGGAGGTATAACAAGATACAAAGAGATACAAGAAGACGGCCATTGACCAGCCAAGGGGAGAGACTCTGAAGAAACCACCAAGCTAATCGTGAACATCCAGCCTCCAGAACTGGGAGACAGTGGATTTTCATTGCTTAAGCTCCAGTCCAAAGTACTTTGTGAAGGAAGTCAGAGCAAACTGGTACAGCCACCATCTTGCTGCTTTACATATTCATTGGTTTACAGAGTGGCTACAGTGGCCTTGTCCAGGATGAAGGTCAGGTGTGGTCCCTGTCTTCATGGAACTCCCAGCCCAGTACGTGCTCTTCCACCTACACTTCACCTTGAATGACAAAGAACTGCTGCAGTCATCTCCACAGTATGTGGAGACACAGAGGGCCTAACTGGGCAGCATAATATATAACACTATAAGTTCCAGGAGGCACTCGGAAGTGATTACAGCAGGCTTGGTATCGGAAAAGACCAGGTCCAGTGAATAAGGGAGGCAGCAGAAGTTCCAAACCAACCACATGACAGGTCGTAGAAGGGCCCCCACTAACCAGGAAGCAGAGGGGAGGCCAAGATTCACCCTAGACCCCTCAGGAAAGGGACCCCGTGCAAGGCACAGACAAGAGCTAGACAGCATGAGACCGTGTTGAGAGCATGGCTTCTGTGCCATTGTGCAAAATCTCGGTCCGTATCCACTCGGTCTGTGAGTGCACAGATGGGGTGGGGGGGTTCTCCAGAGCCACTCAGGTCAGGATGCATCCTAGATAAGTCTGTGGGGAATTTTCTAACTTGTCTGGTGGGTATATTACAAAACTATGACCAAAACTGCAAAAGCCACACTACAATTGAATTCGGCGTGGGAGTCAGTGAAGGGTCCACTTTTGGAGAAACAACAGCTTAAAGTCAGAGCAAAGCCCAGCTCTGCAATTGAAGGTGCAGCTAGTATTTGAGTTATAAGATGAGGAGCAGCTGTTTCCTTTTATCAAACACCTCGTGCAGGCGTGAGGTCCTTGCGTGGGGCATCGCATTGCACGTTTGCAACACTCCAAGGCGAGTACCATCCGTCATCCTCTGCATTTTGTAGTTGAAGAAATTAAAGTCCAAAAAAGTTCATTCAGTTGCTCAAAATTCCACAATCAGTAACAGGCAGGACTGGTTTTCAACTCAGGTGTGTCCAATTCCACATTCTTGCCCTCCACTATCACAATCTACCACTTCCCAGGCGAAGGGATCCCCCATATTCGAGGGGCAAGTTCAGGGAAGAAGCAGCCCAATATTATCCCCCGTTATTTTCCCCCCGCCAAATCACAGGGTGCTTTTCAGGGAATTTTTTTAGAAAATTGGAACAGGAGCAAAAATCAACTAGACAGCCCTCCAGATTGCTCTCAAGCCAAACCCCTACATCAGATGGCGTGGATTGGAAAAAGACTATCTGCAGCAGGAATTAAAAGCCAACAAAGGACACGTGAAGCAGAGGAGTAGCTGAAAGAAGCAAACAGGATTGGGGTGCTGGAGGAAAACCTAGCTAACATACCTCCAGGACTCCAGGTTCCAGGAAGGGTCCAGGGTCAGAGGTAAAGCACAGAAAGCACAGGAAAGAGCTCCAGAGCAAACACGGAGGGGATTGGCGGGGACCCCGGTGTTGTCAGCATCCAGGCATCTCGGCCTTTCTTATCCTTTATTCCAGGCAGAGGAAAAGGAGTCTCCTCCCCCAACACCACCTGAGTTTGTCACTAGGGTGGCTGTTTTACCTAAAGAACCAATAACCATGGGCTGGGGTTGTGGCTCAGTGACAGAGCGCTAACCTAGCATGCGTGAGACCCTGGGTTCGATCCTCAGCACCACATGAAAATAAAATAAAGGTATTGTGTCACCTACAACTAAAACAAACAAGAAATATATATATATATAAAAGAACCAAAAACCAAAACAAACAAACAAGAAAATTTATATATATATATAAAAGAACCAAAAACCAAGGTAACACCATATGTTAAAGAAGTGTCAAAAGTCCTTCTTTAAATCATGTCCTGTTTCTTCTCTACAACTATTAGAGACAGGCGATAATGAAAAGGAACCATAGGTAGGTAGGGAATTTTGAACACCAGACTAGGTATAGTGCCTAAAGTCACTGAACAACAGAGAGAAGCAACACCTTCGAGAGGCATTGGGTTGTAATATGTCCACCAAAAAGTTGTATTGAAGTCCTTATCCCTGGCATCAGTGAATGGGAGCTTAATTGGAAATAGAGTCTTAGGAGCTAACGATAGGTTTAAGCCATGTGGGATTAGGGAAGACCATCCAACCCCTAGAGTCCTTATAAGAAGGGAATTTGGATCCAGAGACACAAAGGAGAAACTGAGGGGGACAAAGTCCATAGGAAGATGAAAGAATGATCAGAGAGATGAGACCAGAAGCCAAAGAACATCAAGGTGGTCCAGCAACCACCAGAAGCTAGGAGGAGGTGAGAAAGGATTCTTCCTACAATCACACAATAGCAAAATGCTTAGGAATAAACTAAACCAAGAGGCTAAAGATAGACCTTGAAAACTACAAAGCACTGTGGAGAGAAATTAAAACAGACATAAAGTGGTAAGACATGTCATATTCATGTATTGGGAGACTCAATAATATTAAAAGTCCATCCTACCCAGTGATACAAGTGTTGGAGTATTTTCCCTTTTTTATTTTGTCATAGATTTCTACTCTCAGTCCATTATGATCTGATAGATCACAAGGCAGTATCTCTATTTTTTTGCATTTCCTAAGGGCTGCTTTGTGGCATAACACATGGTCTATTTTCAAGAAGGTTCCATGTGCTGCTGAGAAGAAAGTGTATCCACTTGTTGATGGATGGACTATTCTATATATGTCTATTAAGTCTAGGTTATTGATTGTATTATTGAGTTCTATGGTTTCTTTGGTTGGATTTTGTTTGGAAGATCTATCTAGTTGTGACAGCGGTGTGTTAAAGTCACCCAGAATTATTGTGTTGTGGTCTATGTGATTCTTGAAATTGAGAAGGATTTGTTTGATGTACAGGGATACAGCATTGTTCGGGGCATAAATATTTACTATCATTATGTCTTCCTGATTTATGGTTCCCTTAAGCAGTATGAAATGTCCTTCTTTATCCCTTCTGACTAACTTTGGCTTGAAGTCCACTTTATCTGATATAAGGATGGAAACCCCCACTTTTTACTGAGTCCATGTGCATGGTGGGTTTTTTTCCCATCCTTTCACCTTTAGTCTGTGGATGTCTTTTTCTATGAGATGAGTCTCTTGCAGACAGCATATTGTTGGGTCTTTCTTTTTAATCCATTCTGCCAGTCTATGTCTTTTGATTGATGAGTTTAGGCCATTAACATTCAGGGTTATTACTGAGATATGATTTGTATTCCCAGTCATTTGGCTTATTTTTGGTTTTTAAGTTGGCTTGGTTTCTCCTTTGAATGGTTTTTCTCTAAGGTAGTTCCTCCCTTTGCTGACCTCCATTGTTGTTTTTCATTTCCTCCTCATGGAATATTTTGTTGAGAACATTCTGTAGCACAGGCTTTCTATTTGTAAATTCTTTTAACTTTTGTTTATCATGGAAGGATTTTATTTCATCTTCAAATCTGAAGGTTAGTTTTGCTGGGTATAGGATTCTTGGTTGGCAACCATGTTCTTTCAGAGCTTGAAATATGTTGGTCCAGGCTCTTCTAGCTTTTAGAGTCTGGGTTGAGAAGTCGGCTGCTATCCGTATTGGTCTCCCCCTATATGTAATCTGATGCTTTTCTCTCACGGCCTTCAAAATCCTATCTTTATTTTGAATGTTAGGCATTTTCATTATAATGTGCCTTGGTGTGGATCTGTTGTGCTTCTGTGCATTTGGTGTTCCGTAAGCCTCTTGTATATGATTTTCCATTTCATTCTTCAGGTTTGAGAAATTTTCTGATATTATTTCATTGAAAGTTTGTTCATTCCTTTGGTTTGTATCTCTGTGCCTTCCTCAATCCCAATAATTCTTAAATTTGGTCTTTTCATGATGTCCCATAGTTCTTGGGGATTCTGTTCATGATTTCTTACCATCTTCTCTGTTTGGGCGACTTTATTTTCAAGATTAAATATTTTGTCTTCATTGTCTGAGGTTCTGTCTTCCAAGTGGTCTAGTCTGTTGGTGATGCTTTCCATTGAGTTTTTTATTTGGTTTATTGTCTCCTTCATTTCAAGGATTTCCGTTTGGGTTTTTTTGAGAATCTCTATCTGTTTGTTGAAATGATCTTTTGCTTCCTGCAGGTGCTCTTTCAGCTTATTGGTATTATCATTCATTGCCTGCAATTGCTCTCATCTCATCCTTTGCTTTGCAAATCATCTTAATCATGTATAATATGAAGTCCTTTTATGACATTTCTTCTAACATACTGTCATTGGATCCTATTACTATAGAATCTAGATTTGTTTGGATCATTTTCTTCCCTTGTTTTTTCATGTTGTTCATGTATCTTCCCCTCTAGCAGTGCAGATCTGGGGTATTGCAGATTTCCCCCAATAGGCTTATAGTGGCCCTATAGGTTTCCAAAACTCTTTCTTTAAGAAGAGATCAATATTAGCAGTGCCCAAATCAGACACTATGCAATCCTAGACCAAATAGCCCCTATGGGGACAATAACAAAATTGTCATAATAAACAAAATGAGTTCAAATATTATGTTCAGTAAAACAAACAGGTTTGCAATAAGGTCTGCCTACCCAGTGATACAGACCAAATGCTATCCCTATGAAAACACTAGGGACTTTTGGGGGGTTGATATCCAAAATACATAAGAAGTCCTTCAATAGCAAAATAAAGAATAAACAAATAAACTGATTACAAAAAAGACAAAGGACTTATCTAGATGTTTCTCCAAAGGAGACATGCAAGTGACCAACAGGCAAAAACAAGGAGGCTCAACACCATCAATCATCAGGGAAGTGCAATCAGAAACACAATGAGATGTCGCCTCATATCTAGTAAGAAGTGTTTGCAGCCATGCGCTGGTGTCAGTGGGGATGCAAACGGCACAACCACTGTGGAAAGCAGCATGAAGCTTTCTCCAAAAATTAAAAATAGAAGTACAATTTGATCCATCAATCCCACTTCCGGGTGTTTATCCAGAAGAATTGAAATCACGATCTCAGAGAGATACTTGCTCTCCCAAGTCCATTGCAGTAGGATCCACCAAGCGAGAGAGGAAAACCAAATGTCTCTTGACAGATGAGTGGATGAAGGAAGGTGGTGCCTACACGCAGTGGGGTCTTGTTCAGCATGAAGAAGGAAACTCTGTCACATCCTGCAACGCGGTGAAACTTGAGGACATCATGCTAGTGACAGAAGCCAGCCGGAGAAGGGCAAGGTTGCATGATCCCACTCACGTGCGGTATCTAAAGTATCATCAAAGCAAAAAGAATGGTGGTCCCTGGGGACAGGGAGGTGGGAAAACAGGAGTTGTTCCACAGGTACAGGTCTTGGTTTTGCAAGATGAAACATTCAGAGAGCTGCTGTACAACGTGCATACGGTTGGCAGTATGCACTTTAAATTTGGTAGATTTCATGTTATGTGTGGTTTTTTTTTTTTTTTTTTTTTTTTTTTTTTTTTTACTACGATATTAAAAAAGAAAAAAAGGAAAGAATTATTTCCTAGAACCTTAAGTGGGGGCGCCTGGCCTTGTCAACACCTTCCTTTCAGACACTTAGGCTCCAGAACTGTGAAAGAATAAATTTCTGTTGTTTTAAGCCTCCCCATTTGTGGCCATTAGGAAGTTTATGTAGAAGAGAAACACCAAGCTCAACAAATGAAAGAATGAACACCAGGGGAGCACAAGACGGCCAGAGACAAAACCAAGCACCAAAAATACAAAATCTTTGAAAGAAAGAAAAATAAATATTTCAGAGGGATGAAGGAAAATATCCATAGAATAAAAACAGGGGCTTAAGAAATAAGAGTGATTAGCCCTCGTGGAGATGTAACCCTGGAACACAACGCGTCTGAGAGTTTGCACTTGTGAGGGGGACTGTGTGGAAAACTGACAAACGGACCCTAGGAATCCTCCCAGGGTGCTGTGCAAAGGGAGAAAGTAGGAAAGGGCCCACGATGCAGACATAACTACAGAGCCCAAACATCTCCAGGTAGGAAATCCAGAGGAGAGAATGGAGAAAACCTACAGGAAATGATAGTGAAATGAATAACTACAGAGCTGAGGGAAGATTCAAAGACACACGAATGCAGAGCAGTCTGAAGGACAAAGATGGAATTTTGGCTTCGTGAATCTGGGTGCTTCATACCCCCAGGCTTCAGGGGCAGCCAGTATCCCGCCCCTCCCTGAACATCTATTGCTAGGCACCTCTCTCTCTGGGGTCACCCCCTTCCCTCTCACCTTCAATGGAACTCCTCTGTTTTCTGATATGCAGCTAAAGCATCAGTTCAGAATTTATCCCTGATTCTGGGCCAATATTTGTGGTATATGGAATGGACAGTGCCCATTTCAGAAGAGACCTATGGTCTAATTAGAGTTTATTAGTCTCAGTGGTACGTGTTCATCAAAGTTCAACGGCTTGACATCATCTTAGACTATGCCAGGCTAAAGCTTTAATCCCTGCCAAATTAGAGGGAAAATCAGATAAGGCACTATCCCAAGGTTTTTTTGTTGTTTTTTTTTTTTTAATTGCACATAAAACACACAAAATACTAAAAAATTCTCAAGTAGCTATCTGTGTAAATATTATTGGAGATGTTGACATTTAAGCAGAGTATTACTGTTCAGAAAACAAAGCAGAATGTGGATTGTGAGGATCTCTGATAGCAAAAATAAAGAGCCACAGGAACCAATTTTTTAAAAATTAAAACAACATTAATCTGCAATGAGAAATATCAGTTTCATAAGCACGACTCTGAGCTGATGTTTGGTGAGGTCCAATGTCTCTGGAAGAATGAATGTTTTGTAGGATGATTATATTCACCAACTCTTAGCAGAAGGATTTGGACAAAAACATTTCACTTAGTAAATGAAATATTTAATTTGGAGTCTCATTCCATGTCAGTTTATCATTAAAGGAACTCATATCCAGACTTATAACAACAGCTTTCCATCAATAATCGTTTGACAGTTACTATGCTACCAAATGCACCTTTCAATTTTATAATTAGGAGGACTTGGCAGATGGGACATAGGGATCAATAACATAGTCAATTTTCTATTATGGAAATAAATTGGTATTTCCACTATAAAAACATTTCTTTCACTAACTCAGAACAAAACTGTGTTTTTCCAGCAAAAAAGGAACTAAGAGGAGGTTTAAATGTTAGATAAATTATAGTGGCACTTTCCAAATCTTTCAACTCTACTCCATTTTCAATATCCCTAGGAAATGTTAGTCTTGCTTAGCAACTTTCTCACAGGAGATTTGTTCCCTGAATTCTGCATTGGGTGAGCAAAACTGTCTCCAGTGCTTCTCATGTTTTACATCCAATCAGGTCCAACATTACTTGAGATGGTGTTGGCATTGGTGGCAGGTGTAAAGAAGTATAATATTATAGAAAGAGCATCAACTTAGGAATCAGACAGATCTGGGTATGCATTATGGCCTTGAACTTGCAGACATTGCTGAATATCTCTCCATCTTAGCTTCCTTGCCTATAAATTACAATCAGTTAGGTCTAAATTCAAATCCTTACCCCTCTACTTACTAGTTGGGTTAACTTAAAATAGGTTACCGAACCTCTCTTGGCTTGGCTTCCCTCGATGAGCTGTGGTAAGAGTGAAATGAAATAATTTATAGAAATATTCCAGCACCAAGGGCATTACTGACTAATTATAGTTCCTTTCCTCTCCCCCATGAGATATGAACAGTGCACAAACAATGCACCAGGGAAGAGAAATTCAAGATGGCATGCGCACAGTGTTCCATCATTTTAGATGTCATTTCCCTTAAGAAGCTGAATTTACACCTGAATATGAAATCATATTAATGTACCAGTTTCATCCATCAGTTGTTCATGGCATCTATGTGATCAGATCAATCTCATATTCTTAATTGCTGAAAAGCATTTAGGCACAAGCATGAGAGTGGATGATCAGAAGACCATGTCATGACTGCCAACCTCAAGGAAGTTAAGTCTAGCTGGGAAGTCTCTGCTCCTTCAGGAACTAGCCAATGATGACAATGATGGTGATGTCTCCTAGCGTTAGGGGGAGCCCAGACTGCCAGACTCTTGGGAATTCTCTCTAGTTTTTAACTTCTGCTGAAATATATCAGAGAACATTATGTCTGGTGGGATCTCCCTTTCCCACTAGGAGTACAATCTTCTTGAAGAAGAGAGAGTGGTCTGTACTGATTTGTTTACTGTTAGAAATGCTAGGAAAATGGAGAATCAAGGCTTCTATTTTGGACGTATTAAACTTTACATCCCTACTTAACACCCATGTGGTGATGTCTAGTAAAATTTTTGACATGCAAGGCGACTCAAAGGAGATGTCTGAAAAGGTGCATCAGTGTTCTAAGTTGGAGAATCAAGATTATATGGAGGCAGGAAGACCCATGGAATTATCATTTCCCAAGAGTGCAGAGAGAGAAAAGAAACCAACCCAAGAGAAGTCTTCCTAGAGAGATGGCATGAGAAATAATAAGATTTGGATGGACAAAAAGAGAGGAATGCCCACAGGGAGGATCAGCATGTGAACAAAGATGCAGGAAAAATGATATTTCTTGTTTGAAGCTAGTAAAGATTTTAGCTAACTAGATTGTCCATCAGTAACCCAACCCCAGGGTTCCCCAGACCCTTTAAGGATTGCCACTACGGTCCAAAGAAAGATCAGTTCGCATGACTCTCTCATCTCTCACCTCTTCTTTGATCACAACAATTCCTTTCTAATATATTCTATCATCTAATATTTTTTTTGTAAGGAAGGACCTTTAATGATTTTTTTAAAGGTTGGTTTTAAAAAAGGTCCTAGGCTTCTAAGAAATGTCTTGTAATCCAGATTCTGGGCCTTAGGTCTGTATGACCTTGATCAAGTTTCCTCTGATAGAAAATGAATCGACTATCACTTCCATCTTTGTCAATTTGTTGAGAGAATTAAATAAGAAAATCTCCTAAAGTAACTGAGTGCCCAGCACATAGTAGGTCCTTTCTTATTCTGAAGGGGTACTAACCTGGAAGAATTTATTATGGGTGCAGCATTTTTCTAGGATTCTCTAGCACTATTGGCCTGAAACCAATGCCTTATGTTCTTGGGGTTGTCTTTGCCGACTCATTGCCTCAGCAGCTTACACACACACGTGCACACATGCAGGCACACACACACAATTTTATTTTCTTCCAGTGCCAACAATGGTTAAGTATTTCAGCCCACCTGTTCAGGCTCCCTGTCATTCCATAAACTCTCCCATGTTAGCCATGCTGGATAATGAATCTGCTTGTCCTGAAGTCAGGCTTGGAGAGGAGGCTGTGAGAGTTCATGCGCTAACTTCACCCCACTGAGGATGACTTGAGAGGCAGCAAGGGGCCTGGAGAACCAAGAGAGATTTTAGTGGGTTGAAGGAAAAGCCAAGAATTGCTGTTTTCCTCCCTGTATTTTCCAAAGATGGCGGCACCAACAACTCCCATCTCACATGTTCTTCTCAGTGTGACCCTGATACTCCTCTATCTAGAGATGGGACCAAAGTACCCTCCTCCTGAGGAGATGCTTCAGGAGTAACTCTGTGACTTCCAAGACCCGTTCAGAAAAGGCCAGCAAACTCATGCCTGCTTCTGTGGAATGTTTAGCCCAGGGACACTTCCTCGCAAAACTGAACCATCATACTGTGAGAAGTCCCTGCCACAGGAGAGGCCACAGGGAGGGGCTGCATTGACAGATCCAGCTGCACACAGCTTTTGAGTCATCCCAGCCCTGGGACCAGGGGGAATAGAGAAGTCTTCAGGTGACTCCAGCTTCCAGGTGTCTGAGTAATCACCAATCATTTGAAGTCCCTCCAGATAATGTGGAGCAGAGTCAAGCCACCTGCTTTGTTCCCTGCCTGACCCACCTACTGTAATCCAGGAGTTTAACAAAATGATCATTGTTTTATACCACTCAGCATGGGGTGGTTTGTTATGTAGCGTTAGTGACTGGGGCATTCCCCAACACATGTAACAGGTAAGCACGCACACGCATACACACGTGCATGCACACTCATGATGGGGAAGAGGACAAATTTCAAAGAAGAAAGATCAACCCACTGACACTACAGCCCAGTCTCTCCCTCTCTCCAGTAGTAGGAGGTGAGACTGCTCCCAAAGTCCCTCCCAGATCTAACATTCTGCCTCTGTGATCTTTCCTCCATTCCCTCCAGTTAAAGTCTAGTCTGAAATCTCTCATTTTCTCTGAGGTGTACATCACTGACAACTTCCCAGGACTAGTTGCACTTCCAACAACATCCAAGCCGAAAGGGAAAGGAATAAAGCTTTGATGGTGGAATTTTAGTGCCACTGGGTTATTTCTTACCAGGGATGGGAGAGAAGTGGTCACCTTAGGTCTTGAAATCAATAGTAATAGTATTATTGTAGAAATGAATTCTATTATGCATCATAATTATTATTATATGTTGATGCTCACTTTGAGCCAAGCATTCTTCTCCGCACTATAATGTATTATACTATTAACCCACACCGCAAAAATTGCCCCATCCCAACAGCATGTTAGGGAACACAAAGAAGTCCGTCTCACAAGAACATAAACATACCTGAGGACTCTACGCTATATATTGATTTTCGAGCCTCAGTGCAGTGAAACACATTTCATACTCTGAATCGAGGTATCTCCTAATAAAACTGGATAATGTTAATTTCTTAATTTTCTGGGGAAATCTGTTATTGCAGAGGATTTGCAATTTTCCGCCCATTTTTGTCCAAAACCGTCGCTGTTCATTACCACCTGATGCTAAGAAAATCAGTTCTAACTCAGAGGAGAGGCAAGCCTAGGAGCAATAATGAGAATGGGACCTAGGTTCAAAAAATGAACAAAATGCATCTGTCGGTTACTGCTGTGGGACCTTGGGTAAGTCACCTGGCTCTCCGAGGGCTTAATCCTGTCCTCTGTGACATGGAATAGTTGTGGTTTCTCCTCATTGGGTTGTGTTAGGATTGAAGAAGGTTATGCATTCAGCACAGTGCCCGACACACACAAATAGTTAACAAAATCTGCTGCTTCTATTAATCATTCCTATGTCATTGCAGGCAAATTCAAGACAAAAGACAATCTTCAAGGTGATTTTAACCTGCAATCAGAAGTCTTAGGAAGAAGGCAGCTGTGTACGTACGTGCATGAGCATCTGAGCTTTGCAAATGAGATCTCTTCTTACAATAATGTTTCCAGATTAGTTGTTTAACTTTCCATTTTTCTCTTCTGATATAAAAATACCCTAGAGAAAAGTAATACACTGATCAGGAAAAGTAGTGGAACAAAAATGGATTCTAATCCTGGATATGTTACTTATCTTCTTTGAAACTTAGTGCAGATACACACAAAGTGCTCAATAAATACTTGTGGAATAAAATTCTCAAAACTATTATACTAATATTTACAGTTTGCTTTGGGGGATTAAATGAGATATAAAGGGAAAGTGCCTAGCTCACAGTTACTAGTCGGCAAATGTTAGTTTTCTTTATCCTGGCACTTTCTAAAAGGTCTGTTTTTTTTTTTTTTGTTTTGTTTTTTTATTAAGAAATTCCAAATTTGATCAGTTTTTTCATTCTGATAAATTTTAATCCTTCTGCTTATCATGTGGATGACAGTGCTTTATTTAGCTCCTGAGCTGGTTTTAGAGAACATTTTCACTCTGCCTTAGGTTTTCTGACAACATCAGGTTCTAACAGCAAATGGCACTTCTTGGAAGAAACCAACAAACTGCACAGAAATTACCCCCTTCAAGAAAGCAGGATGCATGTTATTTTTCATTAACTTAAGAGGGAGCTGAGTGTGGTTTGATCACACATGTGCATGCATACATACACACGTACTCTTGTGCGCACCCCTTGAATCTGGTGTCTCAGAACCATGAATTCTGAGAGAGTCATGAAACCATTTGACTCCCTTCTGCTAGAGGTAAATTTAGATATATCCTTGACTCCCTGAAAGAAAATCATTTGTTTAATCTTTAAAATTAAGGAATGGAGGGGAAGTGGCAGCAACTCCTTTTAAAATGCTCAGCAGTTTCTCCTCTTCCACTTAGAAACAACTAAATTCACATCACACTTGCCTTCCTGACTTAAATCTGGTGATCAATCTAAAAGCCCCCATCTGCCAGCCATTTCCTAGGTAACCAACCCCAGGTGACTTTCACGGGCAGCCCATAACAGACAGAAACCAGCAAGAGAAAGGAAAAACCTATCGTTTTATACTTTTTTCTCAGGATGTTTAAATAATTAAAAACACCATCAAGAAACTAATCCATAGATCAAGCAATATGTAAAATATGATTGCATGGTGCTTTCCTACCTTCATTGATTAATTCTGGAGGGAAAAGGACCATTTACTCTAGGTTTTACTTGACCTAAAAGAAATTTCTCCCAGTCTTTGACATGAAGTTGAGTCATCAGGCCAGGTCTTGTGGAGTGAGGGAGCTACCAACCGGCAAAAGCTAAGTGTTGGCAACAGTGTTGACCTTCAAGTTTCCTCTTAACCTGAAAATATCATTAAGTGGTTCTTCTTGGAATGCACAGATTTTTGGATCAAATTTAGTAATTCATGGAAGTCTACAAGTTCAGGCATCTATTGAAGAGCCAGTCCTTGGTAAATCGTGAACCCAACATATAGCCATTGCATGACCTCTGGAAAGTATAAATACTTTTCCTGAGCCTCCATTTATTCATCTATAAAATGATAATAAAGATTAGTTGTGTCTCACGAGATCATTGGGTGGTTAGATTAGGTAAGACACATAGGGCTGGTCACGCAGTAAGGTTATCAATGAATGAACAAATGAATAATCACTTTCTCCTAGGTAAGTGAAACCAGAGTTTGAGGCGAAACTTGATTCTTAGCTTCTGCTGGTGGTTGGGCCCTGAAAACCCCAAAACCCATTTTAGTGTTAGCAGCTAAACCCAGCAGGGGATACCCACCTGGGCCAGCTCCAAGGTCACCACGGGCTGAGCCAAAGTCTTCTCCGCTGCCATTGGGTGGCATGTTGCCATCTCAGAGTTGAAGCTCTAAATGGCGGGCTGTGCCCACCAATGCTGCAGCAGCTCACCGCCAACCTCTTTCTGGGTTCAACAGAAAGCAGAGGGATTGATTCAAAGGTGAAGAGTAGCAACAGAACTCCCGCCAGACAAGAGAGACCACAGGGCAGGTTACCTCTCCAGTGCGCTTGTGCAGGGGTTTATATAGCACTTGGGTCAACACCGTTGGTCCAAATTTATGCTAATCAGGGTTTGGAAAGGCACCCATGCTATTGGTTAGCCTTGCAGTCTCCATTTGGGTCTGCTCCTCTTCCATTTTTTCGTGATACTTGGGAAGCAGGAGGCTGAGGTTGTCTGATCTGGGACACTGGACACTGTGTGGAGCAGAAACCCACACAAAGCCCCAGCCAGCCAGGTCCTGGCTTGCCTCTGCCCTGGCTTGTGGGGCCTCAGGTCTGCTCCAGCTGCTGGGGTGGCTGCTCTGCTGCTCTGGGACAAGGACTTGACTTCATAAGTACGTACTGAACATCAGGCACCAGACCAAGGTATTCATACTGATGATAAAAAAAAAAAAAAAATCCTAAAGCAATAAGGAGTTCAATGGCTCCTGAACTGAAAGAAAGAAAACCATTAACTCTGAAATACCAGCCACAGCACCCTAAACAGCAAACTTATTGAGCACTCTTTGCATGCAAAGGAGGGTGGTGGGTGGAGAGAGCGTGGGCTTTCCAATAAGACGGACTGCGTCAAGCCTCGTTTCTCTGATCCTAGCTGTGTGACCGTGGACAAGCAGCCCACCCTCTCATCTTCCAAATGGGGAAGTCCCTCAAGGCTCGTGATTGCCATCAACACAAGTAGAGTCAGCCAACTCAGTCAAAATAGCAATTCATTAGAAGCACTTGGGACACTTACAGAGTGAACGAGAAACTGGAAGTCCAGTTTGGAAAACTAGCAAAGGTTGGGGAAGATTCCAGAAGTCTAGATGAAGGGAACCCCAAAAAGATGGTGCAGTGGCAAACGTCTGGTTAGAGGCCATCCATGCCACTGGCATGGTCAACTGGTGACCTCAAAATCCAACAATCTAATGTCACTGGGTCACTGGTGCAAGATTCAAAGTCCCCAATAGTGACGACTGCAGGGTCTGCCAGAATAAAAGAGGCCTCTCTGGCCTCCATCGTTGGAGGTGGACACTGCCATGGCCACAATCATGCATACTGAGCTCTTCTAAAAACAGGAGGTTGGGTACCCAACAGAAAATGCCCACTCTGGTAGGAACAATGATGAAAAAATTTACCAAATTTGTTTTGAGAAAAAAGAAACTAAGATACTCAAACTGTGTAGCACAATGTCCAACATATGAGCTGGTCCTCAAAGACCAGAACCTGTTGGCATTTGTTGTTCAAAGCATCGTCTCTGGAACAGAACAGACCATCCGCCTCCTCTGTGCCTGGTCCGGGCTAGGCTGAGGATGCACTAATGACTATGCAGGTTAATGTGGCATTACCTCTGCTCATAATGAGATTGCGGTAGAATGGGGAAGACAGAGATGTGAAGAATGATCACGATAATTTGAAATAGTGGTAATAAGGACCTTACTCTGAGTAGAAGAAACGTGCTCTCTACTCAGAGAGAAGGGAGCTTTTCATTCTTAGATGACTGGGGGAAGCAGGGAGAAGGAATTCCTCGCTAAGATGGTGGCACTTGTTCCTGGGAAACAAGTTCCTCTCCATCCCCTGATTCTGCACATTCCCCAGGTGCTGTGCTTGAGGGTACACCTTTGCTTCTTCATGTAAAATGCAGATGCCAGGATTTGAAGAAAAAAAATTGGAAACAAAATGCTTTGGATGGATCCGAAGTTGCCCCTAAAAGGAATTCTTAAATTCATTATTTTCTGTTGCCATCCTTATGCCATGCCCAAAGGGACACTTTTTCTCAGCAATTAATGGTGTGGCTCAAAGGACACCATGTGTTATTTCAGTAGATGGTCAACATCTATTGAGGAGGTGACTCAGGCAGTCCTACTCTGCAGTTGGTTATTACCCATGAATCCCGCAGATCAGATACAGACCCTTCCTTTGCTCTGCCTCTCCAGGATGGAGAATGGATAAAGAAAATGTGGTACTTATTCATAATGGAACATTACTCAGCCACAGAGAAGAATGAAATGATGGCATTTGCGGTAAATGGATAGAACTCGAGACTATCACGCTAAGTGAAATAAGCCAATTCCTAAAAATCAAAGGCAAAAATGTTCTCTGATATGCAGATGCTGACTTACAATAGACTGGGGGATTGGAGGAGTGGAGGTTCACAGGATTGGACAGGGGAATCGGGGGGAAGAAGGGGGAATGGTAATGGGAAAGCCAGTAGAATGACTCAGACATCACTGTCCTATGTTCATATATGAACACACAGCCAAAGTAACTCCACATCATGTACCAGTACAAGAATGGGAAGTTATACTCCATTTATTTATGATAAGTCAAAATACATTCTACTGTCATGTATAACTAAAAAGAACAACTTATAAAAATGAAAAAGAGTTTGTTCTTTGAAGCTAGATCACCTCGTATATTTTTCTCTACTAATATGATTTCACATTCACTTCCTGCTCTCCAAAGAACTTTGATGTGTGAGCTACCATTTCCCACAGAGTCCAGGATAGTGTTGAGCAAACAGAAGACACTCAAAAAAGTATTTGACTGGCTGATTGCAATTCTCTGATTTATTTCCAGCTCTATGCAATTGGGCCGATCGCTTTTTGTGTGGCCGATGTGAAGGGTCAGGGAGACCAGCACTAATCCCCATATCAGATGGCGACAGACTATTTCAAACTATTGTATGAAATGGCTTTTTGTAACATTTCTGGTTGTCACAAGTTTCCATCCAAATCCTTTATAAGCATCGTGTGATTCTTCCCTCAAGAGACAGTGCCGCTGTTGTGGAAAGGAACAATGTTTAGAGTCAGACTTGAGTTAAAATCCCAGACCGGCCACCCCCCAGCTTTGAGGCCTCAGCCATATGGTTCCTGTTTCAGGATCGTTTAGAATCTAGACAAGTCAGAAACACAGTCTTCCCTTTGCTCATGTGGCTGTCTCACTTTCCTACCTACGGCTCCTCAGAAACTCTGGTTTGGAATTTGCCAGTTCCTGGAACATTGTATGATGTTAATTGCCATTTTACAGGGTAGCCGAGGACACAGACCCATCTGAAGTCAGCAGATCTGCTAAAATCATAACCAGGGAAAGCTAATAGCAAAAAGTAAGATCTGTTGTGAAATTCACATGCCTGTCTGTGACGCTCAGAAGTGAGCAGGCATTTCTTATCACTGATTTGACCCACTTAGAGCTCGTCTGTGTAATAAGTGGCAAAGCACTCCATATTGTTAAATACTCTGTTTTGGCCCAATATATAGCTAATTCTAATGATTCTTTCTAGTTACTTCGTGGTTGTTATCACATGAACCAGGAGGATATCTATTCTTCCTTGTTTAATAATAGAGTTTACCAGGGAGACTTTATTGCAAATTCAAACTGAACATGAATCCACTATTTAATGTTGTTGCTAAAAGTAAGACAAGGCTGAGAGTTTGAAATTGGGGATTTATGAATGTAATTATTTTGAGTTGATTCCGTCTTTATTCCAGGCACGAGAATTCCTCTTTTTGGAAATCTTGTATCTATTTTGTGCTCCACTTTGTTAGAAATGTGGACAATTCACAGGGGACGAGCCCCTGACAGGGATTATACAGCCGGAAAACAAGCCCGAGTGTGAAATTAAAGACAAGGAGTTGTAAAAGACGATTTTCAGCTACATAAGAAGGTAGTGCGGTTACCAACCGCTCTGCACACTATTGAAGGCAACCCAAGACGGGAATTATCTTCCCTACCTTCATGGGTCCGGCAGCAAAAGTGGATTTTTATATTTATATTTGAATATGGAAGGATCTCATACTAGGAGAATTTGCTGCAGATTAAATAATGTACATGAAGACTTAAATAGGTATGCGTGGCAGATATTAGAATTTATATTTCACAGAGTAGTACATTGAACTTCAGGGAAAGCGAGAGCTTTCCTGTGCCTACAACTGGTCTTAAACCCAAGTCTGACTCCCTCGGGGTTTCCAGCGCTCCTGTGTAAGCTACCTTCTGCTTCCCAGAGGAGGCACATGGCCCACCCTTGCTCTTTTCTCCTCTCCCCTCCTACCCCATTCCAGAGCCTCCAGCTTCTGACCTCTTTTTGGTTTTGTCTCCCAGCTCAGATCTGCACCCTTCCTTCAAGAACCATCACCTTTACCTTTTCTCTTTGTGGCAAAATTCTTTGTTCCTTGCTCTTCATATCCAACCCTACCCAACCTGCGCCTAGACCTTCGCAGACACCCCCTGCTGTCATCACATCTGGCAAAGAAACTGTGCGTTCCTTGGTGCTCCTTTTAGAGACCAGTGGTAGAGACTAGAGGTCTTGCTGGGGTTGGGGACAAGAGAGGAAATGAAAACTGTGAAGCAGGAGTCCTCCCTCTGGCTGCTAGGGGAGCTGGTTGTGGTCCCAGTGACTAGAGGACATAGGAAAAACACAGAATTTCTTCTTTTTCTCATGAAAACTTTATGAGCTGGAGTAAGATCAAAATTGCTTTGGGATTTCCTATTGTCATTCTTTCAACAAATATTTAATGAGCAATGCCCTTGTGCCACTTTTAATAGAAGACACTGAAGATACATCAGGAAATGAAACAAACAAACAAACAAAAAAATCCCCATCCTCAAAGAATTCACATTCTATGGGAAGATGCAGACAATAAACATAGAAATAAAAATATGTAAGTCTGAAAGTTCCAATTCTTGAATTTGGTATGTTGTTTCTATGTATTTGGTTATTTTTATCTCTTAGCAATGTTTTACAACATTCAGCATACATATTTTGACTTTTGTTAACTTTATTTTTAAGTATTAAATGTTTTTAAAGCTATTTTAATGAATTTAAGTTTAAAATATTCTCAGGTTGCTGTTAATATATAAAAAACAGTTGAATTTTCTGTATTAACTATATAGGAGGCAACCTTGCTAAATTATTAGTTCTAGGAGTTGTTTTTTGGATTCCTTTGGCTTTGCTATGTTAATCATTATGGTATTCTCAAGGGCAGAAAAAATTTACTTTGTCCTTCTGATCTTCATGCCCTGTATTTCTTTAGCCTGCCTTATTGCAAAGGCTGACATCCAGTACAATATTAAATACAGTGGTGACTGTGAAATCCTGATCTGAGGGGAAAAGCATTCAATATTTCACTGTTGATGATGTTCAGTGTAAGTTCTTTATAGATGCCTCTTAACAGATTGAGGAAGTTCCCTTCTATTGCTAGTTCACAAAGTTTATTATGACTGGGCATTGACTTTTGGAATAATCATATAGTATCTTAGTCTGTTTGTGCTGCTATAACAAAAAAATCACAGGCTGGATCATTTAAAAGCAATAGAAATCCATTGCTCATGGATCTGGAGGCTGGGAAGTACAAGACTGAGGTGTGGATAGGATTGTTGTCTGGTGAGGGCTGCTGTCTGCTTTCAAGATGGTACCTTGTTGCTGCATCCTCGGGAGAGGAAGACACCATAGTCTCACATGGCAGAAGAGGTTGAAAGGCAACAGCATTTCCCTCAACATTGAACCCTCTTATAAAAGTGCCAATCCCATTCATAAGGGCAAAGCCCTTGATGACTAATCATGTCTCCAAGCCACGCTTCTTATTACTATTGCATTGGGAATTAAGTTTCAGCATAAACATTGGAAGAGAAACCATCATTCAAACCATTGCATATATCTTTTCTTCTTCAGCCTATAATATGAATTACACTGAATTTTTCATCATAGGTATGTAAAAATGGCATAGAATAATGCTATAAGAAAAAAACAGGTTAAAAGAAATAAGAATAATAAGATGTGCTGTTTCAAACAGAATAGGCAAGAAAGGTCTGAAGAGATGATGTTTCAGCAGAGACCTAAACAAAGCACAGGGGCAGGTTATGCAAAGCCATGAAAGAAATGTCACTGGAAACACCAAATGGGAAGAGATGGGTCCCAAGAGATACCCAGGGGCTGATCATATAAGCCTTTGGGGCCATGATAAGGAATTAGGGATTTTATTCTGAGTACCATGGGAATTCGTTGATAGGTTTAAAGCAAAAGAGCACCATGAGCTGATTTATGGTTTTAAAAGATTATTCCAGCCGTCGTGTTGAGAATTGAGTGCAGGTGCCAAGAGTGGCATGGGGACATGAACCAGGGGACTATTTTGTTATGCCACACATTGCAATTGTGTGCTGGGTTAGAAAGGCAACAGATATGGTAAAAAGGGACCTATTTGGGGTCAATTTTAAAAGCAAATCAGAAAGGACTTGCTGTGGACTGGAGCAGGGGGTTAAGGAAAGTGAAGATGCAGGGAGAAATTTCTAGAGTTGGAGCCAGAGCAAGGTGTGCCTGAGGGTGCCATTGCTGATGGAGAAGAGGATTGAAAGAGATAAACCACAGCTCTGCTTTTGAAGTTTAGATTAACCCCTTTAGGTGAATCTAAAATAGAAAGGCAATCTAAAATAGATGGCTGGAGATCTAATTCTGGTGCTCAGGGGAGAGATAAGAATAGGGGAAAAAATCAGGAGTCACAAAAGCAATCCCATTCATCTAGGTGGGTTCACAGAAACCCACCTAGAGCCAGGAGAAGCCCATCTTGAAGTCAGCCAGCTAAGGGGAGTAAGAGGACAACGCAGAGTGGAGTGGCCCAGAAGCCAAGGAGGAAAAGGTCGGGAGAAGACGGGGGTGATCCTCTGTGTCCAGTGTTCTTGAGAGGTCAGGTGGGATGGAGATGAAAAGTTGACCATGGACTTTGGATGGAAGTGACCAGTAACCTTGAAAAGAGCAATTTCAGTACAGGCAGAGGGAGGCGAGGAGGCAGATGGAGTACTGGGAAGAAGAGAGAAATTGGGTGGCTGGATCGAATGGATTGCAGCAAGTAGAGAAAATAATGTTTACAA
Organism: Sciurus vulgaris; assembly: GCF_902686455.1. Taxonomy (NCBI): domain Eukaryota; kingdom Metazoa; phylum Chordata; class Mammalia; order Rodentia; family Sciuridae; genus Sciurus; species Sciurus vulgaris. Next base: position 168,179,605 of record NC_136465.1, on the reverse strand, counting down.
GTTTTAACTTAAAGGGAAGCAAAATACATACACACACATATATATATATATATTTTTTTTTTTCCATATATTCCTTCGGCTTGGAATGGGAAATGAAACTTTAGGATCATTTGTTTAATTTCGTGTAAACAAGGCAGGTATTTACCACATGTGTACGTGGGCATGGAGATGAGTCCATAGAGAGAGAAGTTAATGATGCAAGAGAGAGAAGGGAGAAAGGGAGTGTCCACGTCAGCAGCTGGTGCAGCGGGGCCGGGGCCAGGGCCCAGCCACGCCTGGCCGGAGCGGGAGCTGGGCCAGCTGGCCCTGTCTCAGCAGAGGGGGCTGAGGATGTGGGAAGACCTGAAGGCTGGCGGGTTTATCCACAAGAGGCCAGGGGAGGTGGGTTTGCTGCTTTCACTGCACTCAAAGGCACAGACTGCCTGCTTTTCATGGCAGGAGTTTCAGAGTAGAGGCGTGTCTGGAAGCGGCTGCACATCTGGTCGTCCAGCCTGGTGATCCGTGGAGGGTAGAGAATGTCAACAGTGGAATCTGTGTATACGTGTGGCAGACAGGGGACAGAAGAGAAGGGACTGGCGAAGGAGTATGAAATTGGGCCAAGTTGTTGGATGCAGGGGACATTCTGGGACGCATCTAGGGGACCAGGGATGACCAGCAAGACTTGGGAGAGGGGTGCCTGAGGCAGCCAGTGATGGAAGGCACGATGGGGTCAGTGCTGGGGCCTTGTAGGAGCAGTGAGGTGTGAGGCTCACTGTGGACTCCCTTCAGGGATTGACCCAGCAGGTGGTCAGTGGTAGGGAAGGAGTTGGTGATGGTCATACCAGGAGCTCAGGGATTTCTGGGGGCCATGTTAAATATTGGGGTTATTACATCATGGGGTGAGTATGGAGATGTGGGTTGGAGAACTTCTGATTGTGCTGGATGATACAATATCTAGCCTTTTCGCAAAACCTTTCTCTCTGTAAATCACTTCCTGCTTCCCTAGACCAGAGGGGTTCTTAAGCATTGAGAAGTGAGTGCATACCTCCATTTGCAGAGTCACCTAGAGTAGAGATGCCAAGGTAGGTTAAGAAGTGGAAAGACGTGGGCTTCTACGTACAGTGGTACTGTGAATTCTGCACATAGGCAACCAGACCAAGGATCACCCCTCACGGATTTGAGCAAAGATGCTCTATGGGCCAATGGCGGCCCTGAGTCAAAACACTTGAAAGCAAAATCAGAGCAAACGTGGAAGAGGCTACAGAGTGCCCTTCATCTGCATAAAGTGGGAGGACGTGGATCCCATTCAGGGGAAGAGAGATACAGGCTAAAAGAGGAGAAAGAGATCAGTTAGTTGGATGGTTCTCAGGGGTCTTAGAGAAGACCTTTTTAGTCTATCAAAAGCAGTTTATGATACTTTATCTTCAATCCTGCCTGGAGTAGAGGATCTCTCAAGGTCTTTTCTAGCCTTCATAATGTATTTGCTTTGGTGTCTCCCTTCCTAGTCTGAGGTTCAGGATCAGAGATTCATCTTTGCATTCCCAGGACTTGGCCAAGAGTAGACACTCGATATGTTTGTTGAACTAAACTCTACAAAACACTGTATGTAGTAATGTGAAATTTCAGCTTTAAGATGCTCTGAGCTCAGAATGTTAACACTGCAAAACCAGAATAGGTCGTGAGCATAACTCATTGTTTTAGATGTCGACAGACCTTTATTTTATTCATTTCTTTATATGTGGTGCTGAGGATTGAACCCAGTGCCTCACACATGCTAGGCAAGTGCTCCACCACTGAGCCGCAACTCCAGCCCCCCATAACAGACAGTATATTGAAAACTCTGTGTAAAGTGTATTATTGAATCCTCACAGCATAGTTTCTAAGATATATATTGTCATTACCTCCCTTTTACCAATGACAGTAACAATACATAGTACTTACTACGTGACAGTCACTGTTCTAAGCCCTTCCACTCACATCAACTAAGCTAATGCTCTTTGCAGCCCTTTTGGGTTTGCCCCGAAACAATATTATTCTAAACTCTGAACCCCAAAGACTGTTCTTAGGAGACGGGAGAACAAGAAGAAATGGCAAATTGAGCCTACAAATGTGTTCAGTCCCCATGATGGGAGGGGAAAAAAATCCAGGAGTTTAGAAATGTCATGTCAGAGTCTGAACACACCTTCCTGATCCGTCACATCACCTCACAGTCAGTGGTTGGAGTATAGATTTCCCATTTGGTCATTAACACCCATTATCTCACTCCCCCTAGAGACTTGCCAAATTTACTTTTAACCGCTCTCAGCACTCAGACAGGAGGGGGCAGGATAATGAGTCTCCACAATGTATAATTATTATAAATGAGCAGAGATAAACTACACCTGTCAAAATAAATGATCAGCATCCTAAATCGCCGGTTTCTCCATTTACTGTTTTGTAAACTCGAGTTATTCACCCTTGCTAATTTCTCCCACCGCTGTTCCCAAGATCCCCCCTCCACCCTATCTGAGCTCCTAGAGTTAGCTCAGAAGGTGCTTGTCACCTCCAAATTCTTCAGAGGATGAGAGAAAAGCTTGAAGCAAATTGTTCCTGCAGGAAATGAATTACTAAATAACTAGAGTTTCCTGAGGGGATGTCAGACATGGGCTGGCTCATTGTGGCTCAGTCGATCAACGCTCAGTCTCTCAGTAATAACCGTTTTTTGTTCTTTTCCTAAGGTTCTGCCAACTGACAAAGAGAAGTGGCAACAGAGCACAGAAGTCAAGCTAATTTTAAGTGTAACTGCTTCAGAAATGTTCTACCGACAGGACTTTGGATGCAGGAATACTTATTTCTATAATCTCTGAAGTTCAAGTCCAACAAACTATTGACTGGTTCCATGTCTCTGGGTCTCCAGCAGGAGTAAAGCAGCTATGTGTGGTTGTAATGAGACTGCTCTGGCACATTCCTCTGCAGATTTGTTTCCCTTCCCATCTGGGCCTGTTGGCCAGAATTCTCGGGATGTGAGCAACAGAGATGAGGAAAGGACTTGAGTAGAGGGTTGATGTGGTCACTCGGCCTGTCAAAGAAAGATGGAACAGAACAATCAGGCAGGATTAAGCATGTTAGAAGTAGGAGCACCACACTCGTAGGGGGCTTAATCGGATGAATCTAAGCATCTTCTACTCCTTTGACTTCCATAGAGTCTTGTGTCCAACTACAGGGTGAGGGATCAGGATACTGGGAAAGCCAGCCTATAGTCCCAGGAGAGGCAATTCGGACATTGCTGAGTCCACAAATTTGCTGCTTGCTGTACTGGTCTGGATTCAGAGTGAGAAAAGCAAACTCTCCGTGTCTGGCCTCTGTTTACCAAATACCCTCATATGACTCTTACTTCAAAATACCTCTCACATACTCTCCTGGTGACTCTGTGGTTAGTTTTACCCTGGGGATGATAAATACATCCAAGGGTGATAGATATCCAAACTCTTTACTAACTGCATGGCACAGTTTCCCCTTGCCCCAGAACAGTCTTTGCAGCTGGGCTACCAGAAATTACCTTTAGATGCTGGATCATGGGAAGGTCCAAAGGCTCCAGGGGAGAAGCTGGGGTGGCCAGGATATTGGCAGGAGCACTCAAGGGACTTAGCATAACAGCTGTTTACCAACTAGTACAGAAAATTTCAGTTTTTTAACCATCAGTGCAGCTGTAGTGGTGGGTGTGTTTCTGAATATCAGCCCAGTATGTAGTCCCTGGAAGACTGAAGCCTGCTAATCTGCATTTCTTAGATAAAATTCTGTTTAAGAGCAACCTTAGTGATTGGAAATTTTTGATGGAAAAGAGAGAAACAGAGGAGATTCAAAAAGAAGAAGGATCAGGAGAAGAGAAGGAGGAGGTGGAGGAGGAGGAGGAGGAGGAGTAGGAGGAAGAGGAGAAAGAAAGAGCAGGAGAGGCAAATAAATTCCAGCACAAACCAGAGACTTTCTCCCCATCCCAGGTGAGGGTTCCCTTCAATCTTGGGGACCCTGTCCTCTTTCCAATAGCTGCAAACCTCTTGGTGGTCACACAGCCCACTTTTCTGGAGCATTCTGGAGCCCTAGTCCAGGACTTGGCATTCAGTCTATCTGCAGCCCGTGGAATCTGATGGATTGCTCCAGCTGGGTAGCTGGGCTTCAGCCTTATTTTTGAACTTTTTTCTATACTGAGTGACCTGGTAGAGACACTAAGGCCATCCTTTGTCCCCTGTAACTGACTTGTTCCAATAGTCTGCCCGGTACCTCATCTCATCCTATGACTAGGTATGCCTTATCCTGTTCATTTCCCCCTCATTCACCCATGGGTCCGTTCACAAACACCCCCTGGAGATTCCAAGATTCATCAAGCATAATCCCCAACCTTGAGCAACTACAAACCACCTTGTGCCTGGGACTGACCACCTGCTTATGGGCCTTTTTGAGAGAAATAGTTCACTTAGATATCTGGGTATTACCGACTCTGAAACTTCTGAGCTGCACTCCACCATTTGCTGGGGAGTACGGGTGCTCGACATTTGGGTATTAGAACTCATTATTCTTTTTAATACTGGAGGATGCTTTATTCCCCCAGGTGGGATGGTTAAAGCCCTCACACCCCCTCCTGCCTTCTCTGTCTTACTAAGTAACCAGGCTCATGCAGCCATGTCCTCACATAGAGCAATCTTAAGTTCCTCCTAAATGACCAGTCCACCATCATCATGGACTTCTTGTGTTTTTCCTGTTCCTTGGGAACTTCAAAGCCAAGGGATGCATTATTCTATGCTAACTGTGAATGTCCAGCTTTTCCCAAAGCCTCCACTTTAAAAGTATGGTACAAGATTAGAGAGATCACTATAAATAATCTTGTCACCAAGAATAGTTTATCAGTTGAAAAGATGCCTAATTTGGAGATATCCTGTTTCGTTAATCTAAATTCCAGTCTCTACAATGTCCACTTTCAGCTACCATATGCTATCATAGTGGTTATAGGATACCGGGGATTGTAAGGATTAGTAGAAATGGGTTGTGGGTTTATTTGTCCTTGAGGAAGAAAATGACCTCCAAAAGGCAAAATGTCCCCTGCAGGTATCAGATAAATTTTTCTTTTATTCTCAAGGCAACCAGGACATATAACCAGTAATGACCAAGCAGGCACCATATTGTTTTCCTCTGTTGGCTTCATAGTGAAGTGAAACCCGCAAAGATGAGTGGAAAGGTTGAGTTGGCTGCCTGAAAGACTCTTGTCAATGTCCCAAGATATGAGGAAGAAACACTCCCAGCTACAAAAGGTCTTTGACACTGAACCCTGCAAGAGTCTTGCTAATGTATCCACCTGAACCTTAAACACCCATTATCACCTGGCCTGACTCTCTTTCCCAGGTCCACTTAGCACAATGAATTTGAACCTGGTCCCAATTCCCAGGCTTCCAACCCCATTACCCCTTTTCCAGTGAATGATCTTGATCCACCTTGAAGGCCTAACATTCAGTTCTTCCTTTTAAGCTATGACCTTGACTGACGTTCAGAAGCTCTCTACAGTTACTCTGCCTTTGGATGCTCTTAGTAACTAGCTTTTCCAGTTTCACATGACCACTGAATACTAGCATGGTGCCTTTGTAAAATAAAAACTAAAAATAAAGAGGACTAATAGCAAAGCATAGTTCTACTCTAGAACAAGCTAACATTTGTCTTTCCCATGAAGATTGGCAATGACATGAGCCCATTCCCTTCAAAAGAAGCTGTGAAATCTATTGCCTTTGTTTCTATCTGGGATTTTATGAGGCTTAGTGAAAAAAAAAGGAAAAAAAAAAAATTCTGATTTGCTGCCTAAGTGGTGAATTTGGAAGTTCTGTGGACTTGGTGGGTTGCCTTTGGTTTGAGCAGCAGGACCTCCCAGCTGGCTCTTCTTGGCCCAGCTCTTGATTATTGAAGCCATTTCTACAAAGGATCCTCATCACTTTTGGCTATTTGATACATTGCAATAATTAGTTGGCAGCTTATGTGATAGATAACAGAGCTTTTTAAAAAGGATTTTTTTTCCTGCCCCCCTTGTCAAAATTTCAGGGTTTCATTATTCTTTCAGAGTATTATTGGGAGAGTTGAGAGGATGTGGAAACCACACAAAACTGAAGCCTGTGAGAGATTTTCTGAAAATGGTCCATCATGCACCTGCTTGATGGGAAATGAAATCTGTTTAGAAGGATGTGGAAAGGAGAAGTGACTCTGAGACTCAATGTTCTCCTGGAATTTGTTGTTTTCAAAAGCCAGGAAGCAAAAGAATTTTGTTGTCCTTATTCTGTTCTTTAGAAAAGGCAAAAACCATACACCTTAATCTTACTGTGTAAAGTTCAGTCAAACTATGTTGTAATAGAAAGAATTCTGGTCTCTGATTCTGCCTCCAACACATCATGTGACATAGAACACATATTCATTCATTCATTCATTTGCAAATATTTATTTAGTATCTATAATGTGCCAGACACTAGGCTGGGTACCAAGATTCCTTAAGTAAATAAAGTAGACAACACCTCCGCTGTCAAAATGTGGTGTAAAATGAGAATTGGATCCAGCAGGATAGAGGTCATTGTTGACCTTAGCAAGAGCTATTTTCCAGGAAGTAGTAGCATCAGATTTACTGAAGTAGGTAGAAGAGTGACTGGCAGGAGAAGAATTGCAGATAACAAGGGTCAACAAGTGTTTCTGAACTTCTCAAGAAAGAAAACCTACCTGAATCGCTTACTCTTAGAGAAGACATGTGATTCGCTAAGTGGTGAGTGGGTAGATAGGTGAAGTCCTCCTCCCCAGGTATACAGTTCATGGATAATGCCCAAAGTGACCACTTGATGGGAGATTGCTTCCATTGCAGTTTAATTTAAGCGCCATTTGGATTCTATTCTGCTGACACAGAATGACTGCCATCTTGGCAAGTCTTAATAAAGATTTTATCTTCCATGTCTCCTCCTCTGCCCTCAGATACCACTGATTCTTTGTTATGCTTTATAACATGAATTCAGCCTAAGGACTGGGGTTTTTAAGAACACAATCTTGCTTGGAGTAGATGATTCAAGGACTGGGGTGCCAGTGCTGGGAAATTCAATGAATACTGTTGAAGAAACCCTTCTCTGATCCTCAAACCACTGCTCTGCTTCCCTCTTAGCAGCAAACCTTCTCAAAACACATGATACAAAGAACTTGGAATAGTTCTTGGAACATTTATAAGAAATTGTTATTATTTCTATGCCTAAATCCCCCCACATCTCCAGTTAGGACTTTAGTCATGGGTATTCTGTGTATCACTGGTAATGGTTACATGATAGATTAGGTGAACTCCCAGAAGAAGAAAAAAAAAAGCACTTTGATACATAGAAGCTTTTGGAAAACCATGATTCCAAAGTAATGATAATCCTTACAGCTCCACTACCAGAGGACTGAGGGCTCCGGGTGAATGGTGTTTGAGAACTGAATTGGAATTCTTTCGGTTGTAAGTAATAGAAAGCATTGACTCACCCAATCTAAATGTTCCGATTTTATATCACAAATGGCAAACATCTTGAAATAAGATGACTTCAGAGTTGATTAATGCAGGATTCAGTGACATCATCAAGAACCCACATTTCTTCTAATTTACAATTCTTCAGTGGTGTTGGCTTTGTAGGTTTTGTCCATGGTGAAACTATTATCACAGAATGGCTACTCCCATTCCAAGCATTGCATCCAAACACTGCCATGTCCAAAGGAAATAGAGGGGTCCTCTTTTCTACTCTCTTGTCAATAATAAAACTTATTCCCCACAAAGCTTAGCATATTTCTCACATCTCACTGGCCAGAACTGTATTGCCACATTTCTAAAACAATTTCTAACAAGAGGCATGAGCCTCAATGGTAGATTCAGACTAATGAGCATGGCCCCTGGAGATGGAGACTTTGCCAGCAAGGATGAAGGGTGAATGGTTTTGGCAGTAGGAAGTACACACCAGGTATGTGCCGGAATTGCTGCATGACCAGGCTTCAAGCGGTTTGCAGACAGGTTGCTTGTTTTAGAGGGTAGAGAGTAATCAGGCCTCCTGGGAATAGGCTGGGAGTGTTTAATTTAAAAAAGAAAATCACAAAGACCTGGTGTTCTAGTCTGGGGGTGATCGGGAAGAAGTTTTGGAAACACTGCCTGAGGTTATTTTTGGCTGGCTGTACATTTATGGCAATTGACCAAAAACTTTCCATGGAAAACGGATACTCCAAACTCCCCCTAAGACCCTCTGGCTAGAGGAGTCCATTCCATTACAAATTTAATGAGTCTGGACTGTAAACATTTAAGTCCTTCATAAAAATAAAGCCCAAACCAATGAAGCAACCCTGACAATAGAGTCACACTTCTCTGTGATTCCCTGGAAAGTGGTGTAGGAAGTGGAAAAGGAGGCAGGAAAAATAGTTAAGACTTCCTGAGATGCATGAAGGGCTAAAAAAGAAAATCTTAGACATACAGACTCACCACGGAAAATCTGCATCTTGCCCTTTAAAACTCCAAGAGGGAATGCAATTCCCTAGTTGGGAAACTCTCCGTACTGCGCAATAGCAGTATGTCTTCAGCAATTAGACTTTAGCTTTTTAGGGGTTTTATCATTGTATTAGGCACTTGGCTCAACAAAACTGAAAATAATTTATCCTTTACTGTTACTAATGATTTTTTAATCTTTTTTCCCTTTTAATTGACACATAATAGTTGTATATATTTATGGGGTACAGTGTGATAATTCAATACCTCTATACAATGTGTAATAATCAAATCGAGGTAAATTAGCATTTCCATCTCCTTAAACATTTATCATTTCTTTGTGCTGGGAACCTTTGAATTCCTCACTTCTAGTTCTTTTTAAAATATATAATAAATGGTTATAAACTGTAGTCACCCTGCTGTGCTGTAGAACACTGAAATTTATTTCTTCTATCTAACTGTACTTTGGTGCCCATTATCCAACATCTCCCTATTTCTCCCCCCATGCCCTTCTTGGTCCCAAGTGATCATCTTTCCACCCACTTTTCTATGGGATCAACTCTTTTAGCTTCCGCAAATGAGTAAGAACATGCGGTATTTGTCTTTCTGTGCTTGGTTTAACACAATGTCCTCCAGTCCCATGCATGTTGCTGCAAATAATGGGATTGCATTATTTTTATGGCTGAATAATACCCCATGGTTTATATACACCACATTTTATTTATCCATTCATCTGTGAATAGACACCTAGGTTGAGTCCTATCTTGGCTATTCTGAATAGTAATGCAGTAGACATGAAAGCACAGGTGTCTTTTGACTTCATGATTTCATTTCCTCTGCAAATTGTGTTGTCAGCTTTGTGTCACTGTGACAAATACCTGAGAAAAACAACTGAATAAGAGGAGAGATTTACTTTGGCTCATAGTTTCAGAGGTTTCAGTCCATGGTTGGCTGGCGCCATCGCACTGAGCCTGAGATGAGGCAGATTATCATGGCAGGAGGGAACCAGGAAAGGGGAGAGAAAGGGCTGGGGACAAGATAAATCTTTCCAAGGCACCCCAGTGATCTACTTCCTCCAACTAGGCCACACCTCCCAACAATCCATGCAAGTTATTAATCCACCAATGGATGAATATACTGGTGAGGTCAGAACCCTAATGATCCAATCATTTCCTAAAAGCCACACCTCTGGGCATTGCTGATTTGGGGGCCAAGCTTCAACCCACATAAGCTTTTGCAGGAGGCACTCCAGAGTCAACCATAACACCAAGGATACTTTGAACTTTTAGACCCATTGTGACTCTTCAGTTATCATAAGTTAATTAAGCATAGAGTCTTAACAGAGAAAATAAAGCATAATGTAAAACTAAAAATACATGATTCCCCTTCAAAGTCTTGATCAAAATGACTTTTAAAATGTTTAAGTAGAGTTTCTGGATGTTGGAGCTAAAGGTAGATCAGATTACACCACCCAGCCAAAATCTGTAGCCCAAAATATCAAAGATATCCATTGCTATTTCTGGTTAGTTTGGAAATCTCCAATTTTGTTAGTATCACAAATTGACAGAGAAGAGCATGAAAACTTCTACAGAGAGACGACCAGAATAACTGAGTAGTCAGAGGGAGCCAGGGCAGAACAGATTAAAAATAAGTGTGCTCGGAGAAAGAGACTTTTTCTAAAAGTTAATGAAATTATAAGTGTAATAAGAAAAACAACAGCCACTACTGTTTATTGGTTGTCTTTTGTGTGGCAAACTTCATGCAGTGGCTAACTTCTATTGGACGAGGTTGAAGATCACAAGCAACAGCAACCATCGGAGGAAGCTAGGGAGGAAAGGACCTTTGGGTAGGGAAATGTTGGTGAACACCATCCTAAAAGCTGGAGGACAATGAGGGGACTTGGAGACATGAGACCATGGGCCAGGACATCCGTGGATCCATCTGATGGGGAGACCACTGCATCTGAACCGCGCTGCTTATCTCCATGGACTCTGCAGCTTCCAAATGGTTAACCTCCTCCAAGTGGCCACGTCTTAGCTGCCATCTGCCCCTGTCAGTTCCTTACTGGAGGTAGGCCTACACCCTGCCCAGGTCCTTATAATAGGAATGTCATCATAATAGGAAGAACAGCCAGATGCTGGAGAGTCTAACTACATAAATGAATGGTCCCTAAAGTCTACCTCCTTGGGCATTCATTAATCTTATAACCCTTCTTCCTATAGTTAAAAAAATTAAAAGGCTGCTCCCCGCTAATAGAATATCCATTAAATTATTTCTTTTACCATTGAAAATGGGCTTCAAAACATTTTCAAAACACTGCCCCTGTGTGATTGTCCTCTTACATTGTCCTACAAGATGGTCCATGACTGTCACCACAGTGGTAGAGTCTTGGCTTATGCACACAGTGTAGACTCACATACACCAACCCATGATGTTTCCTCCTGTGTCACTGAAAAAATCTTATGAAATCAGGATGTGGAATGAGAAGAGGGCAGCAAAGTAGAAGTGAGTCTCTGAGTAAAGAAGTGATAAAAATTATTTGTGCCTTCGAGACCATTTGGGGACAGCCCTTGTGTGTCTGTATATATATATGATCAAATAGTCATGCCATCAATTAGAAAAACTCACAGTTTTTGACCTAGGCATTTATTCAGACTCCAGTATTTGTACCAATATCAAAATTATCTTTTGACCTATGCTTTCCACTAAAACTAGGGTTTTTAATTGGACTCTAGCTCAGAGCACGCTAGGGTAGACATCTATTTATAAGGAGTTGCCTTCAAAACAGAAAACAAAATGACCTCTTCTAACAGGAGGAAGTGGGCTGCTTGATCTAATTCCCAGGGAAGAATTACTGAGAGCTGGGCGTTCCCAGTGCGCCAAATGTCACATATCCTCATTCAGCCCTTTGGGACTCCATACTTTAACAATAACCCAGTTTATACAGAGGACACTTGGAGATGCTTTGAATTCAACAGACATTGCTTTGGCAATCCACAAGGATCAAACTCTGCTTTTGGTTTTCAGCTGCAGTCTGTAACAGGTCATTTAACTACAGTCATTCAGGTCCATGATTTCTGAGTTTTGAGCCCAGTTGTTAGAGATTTAAAGATGTCATTCATTTTGTTTCTTTACATTAACACCCAAAGTCTGTGACTTCCTCAAGCTCTTATAGATACAAAATATGGAATGTCCTTGTAACCAACAGATTCGTTGTCCCCTTCTAAGGAAAGAGAGACCCTAGAGAATTCCTCTTTTGTTAGGCTTCATAGAACCAATAATGAAACTGAATCTGAGCATCAAGGACATAAGCCTTATTCTGTGGCATAAAAATGGAAAAGTAGGAGCTCAGCTCAGAGGCCAACTTCTCAACTCAGGGTTGAGGTCTTGGGTACAGAGTAGCAGAAGTGAGGGAGGGCCTAGGCTAGCCATGGGGAAGAATATTCATGTCTTTTCCTGGAATGTGCAGAGACTCCTGGGAACTCAGATGCCACCTCTTAAGGTCTGGTGTTTCCAGTCCTGGCTGTGCCATTTCGTATGGAAGTTAGATCACAATAAAAGCAGCCATCTTTGATCTAACGGGTTTGGCTGGCCCACCAAGAAGAGGAACTTTCGGCCTTCCGACATGCCATCCTTAAAAGATAAGCAAGATCAGGTGGGGTAGAAATCCTGCCTGGTCAGCTAGACAGCACCGTGGGCAACATTCTTACAATTCCCAGCATTTTCTTTCTGCCTCTTGCCTCTGTGGTAAGTTTTAAGCTTCTCAGCTTGTTTTTCTCCTTTTTGTTGCAAACCAATGTGATCTCATGGCTTAGGGGTGAAACTGGGGGACTTTCTAACTTCTGATGAAAGAGAACTGCAGAAAAATCAGGAGATAAATATCCACTCTTTTCCTGCAGCTGTAGAAAAGAAGACACGGTTTTGTGTGATGATGCTGTACATGTAAACATCTTTTCCTAACAAAGGAATCGTGTAAAACCCAGCAGCCTAAGAAAATCACCTTTAACCTCTAAGAGTCCTGCCATTGTCTTGCTGTTTTAATGATTTTCTGCCTGAATCTAGTATGCTAGGTGACACTGTCCCTTTCGTAAAGGCTGCAAATACTTGTGAAGTTTCTTTAACAAACCAAAAGGGTTGCAGTAGCTCTTCCCTCTTTATCCTACGCGAGTGGAGGTGAAATAATCAAATAAATTTTGACTCCATTGAATTTCTTATTTAAACCAAATCTGAGACAACTGCAATAATTCCTTCCAGAATTGCTCTGGCGGGGAACCCTCACGACACCTGTGAAGAGCACAGCATTTGAGGTGACCTTATTCTACCAGGTTCTCACAGCTCCGACTGCAGATCGTTACCTTCCCCCATTGGTAAACTGAGGCCTAAAACCCACTTGCTAGTACAAATTTCTGTACCAACAAGCGCTCTTGATTGCAAACGTGAGACAAAAAGTTATGTTATTGGAAGGTGACTGCACAGTTCACAGGACATATGGAAAGGAGATGACCAATCTTTAAAATGTAGACTTTAAAGGAAGCTAAGGAGGTAAGACCACCATAAAGGTCATGCTTGTCAGAGAGTCGGGTTAGGATGCTTATGGGTACTTTGATCCGTGGAAGGTCACTGCTCCAGATTTTAAACTGCACCATGGCCTTCAGGAACAATCTCTCAATGATGCTTTATGTTTGCTTTGTTCTCTCACATGTCAAAATCTTTTTTTAATTTTTTTGGTATTATTTATTTATTTATGTTTATTTTTACAGACTGCATCTTGATTCATGATACACAATGGGGTACGACTTTTCGTTTCTGTGGTTGTGCATGATGTAGATTCGTACCTCATACATGTACATAGGGTGATGACGTCTACCTCAGTCCACCATCTTTCATACCCCCACCTGATCCTCCCTCTCACCAAAAGCTTGATGAAACATTTGACTAGCTCAGACTAAGTCATACAATCATACTTGAGCTGCCAGAGTGTGCCGAGAGGGAATATCTGCCCTGTGGTAGACATTCAGGTGTTGGCAGCATCTACATCACCCACTTCTGCAGAGGTCCCCCTTCCCGAGCTACAGGTCTGAATTCTCCATCCTGCAGGTTCCTCTGAAGACTGGGTTCAGACATGTGGCCTCGGCTTCACCCACTGAACGGGACGGGGGTCAACACCAGGAAGCAGGCTCTGTGTGGCACACCCCTCTGGTGGGGTCACTAGACACAGGTTGAGATCTTCGGGCAGAAGTGTTATCTGAGTTACTGTAAAAAGTTAAATTCCGTACAGGGGTGTCAACTCTGGAATCCAGTGCCCAGGTGGCAGCACGGCAGCTTCCTCGTCAGGCCAGCTCCCAGCATGGTTTTGGCCATCGTTCCCAATCTCTTGAGTCCCTTTCTTCAGCCTTCCCAGTGATTTGGCAAATCAATCCTCTTCTGCCTAATCATTCAGAGTCCATTTGTCTTGGTCATGATCAAGAGCCTTTGCTGAATATACATCCTGCTACACTTTCCACATCAGAATTTGGGACCCTGGTCCCATGAAGAGCAAAATAATGGGGGATCTCCCCCCTGAGTAGTTGAGAGAAACAGAGAGAGAGAGAGACACTAACCCTACAATGATACTTTCACATGTTATCTGCAAAACTCATGATAATCCCTAAATTTATTATTATCTCTATTTTGACCATTACATAAATCAAGGATCTAAGAGATAAAGCAACAAGTTTGAAGTCATGTAAGCAAGCACTTGACAAAGCTGCCGTAAACCCATCAAGTCCCGATGCCCAGCCAGCATTCCAAGCCAGGCCTCGCTCCTGAGTCTTCCTGATTTTCACTCTGACACATATTTTCATTTTACTGAAAGTAAAGATACGACACAGAACAAAACAAAAATCCAACATGAACGACAAATCCTTCCTCGAAGAAAGCGCGTTATTGCCTATTTTAGTCAGCTCTTTCATCACTCAGACCAAAAGATCTGACAAAAACAATGTTAGAGGAGGGAGAATTTATTTAGTGCTCATGGTTTCAGAGTTCATAGATGCCAACTCCACCCCTGTGGGCCTGAGGAGAGGCAGAACGACCTGGAGGAAGCTCACGAGGGGAAAGCAGCTCAGGACAAGGCAATTGGGAAGCAGAGAGAGGCTAAGCTTGGCTCACCAAGCACAAGATATAAACCCCAAAGGCACACCCCCCAGTGACCTCCTCCAGCAGCACCCTACCTGCCCACAGTTACCACTGAGTCAATCCACACGGGTGAATGAATGCATTGATTAGGTTATAACTCTGGAAACCCAATCATTTCACCTGTAAACTTTCTTGCTTTGTTTTACACATGAGCTTTTGGGGGATGCCTCATATCTAAGTCATAACATTGTCAGTAACACATTTTGAAACTTTTCTGAAAAGGCCATTATACGGGAACATTCCACAGGATGACAACGTCCTCACTACTAAGAACTCGTGCGTGCGGTCCTTGGGCAGCACAGCATCCTATGGAAGAGCAGAGGCCTGGCACTCTCTCAGCTTTTGCTTTACTCATCCGAACAGCAAGGACAATAATAGAACCATCTTTTGTCATGAGGGTTGAAAAAAAGATAAAATGCATATAAAAGCACTTAGGAAGCACAGTGTCTGAGAGATGTTAAATGTTCAGGAAAGGTCGGCTATTATTATCCTTGGATGACCTTTGATAAAGGCTAAGGCATCCTGGAGGAGTGAGCCAGCTGGGTGCTCTGGGGAGACTTAGTGAGGTGGGTGAAGCCTCATGCTGGTCCAGCTGGATCCTAGAGGAAATCAAGGCTGAGCTTCATTATACTTTTTTCCCCAGAGAGAAAACAGCATCCATCCTCCTTAATTCACAGACTCATTAAGTAGACAAAATAAGATAATGTATGTGCAAAGAAGGCACTGGGAAAAAAAGTTACGTGCTATAAAGTGGCAAGGTATTGTTGTCCTTGAGGCATTTATTGTTTTGGAAAGCTTTACCCTGGTAAGTAATAAGACTCACCCCTGAAAGCCCTTTAAGCATGTGGGGTTTAAATATGTGACCGAAAGAAGAAAAGGTTTCAGGGATTTAAATTAGCCTGGCAAAAGAGAGACTGAAAAGGGTGATTTAATTATTTTCTGTAACTTGCATATTGTCTCCACAGTGAGGGGGGTGGCCAAATCATCTGTTTTCTACCAAGGTCTGAACAATAGGAAATTAGTTTCAAGTGCAACTACAAGAGATTAGGTGACTCTAAGAAACAGCCCAGATGTTCTTTTCGGAGGATTAAAGAGGTCATATGCAGATGCTATCAGCTTCATGGTTGAGGCCTTCCAGAACAAGAAGTCCAGGTGGATGCTTTGGACACACGGGGGAAATGGTTTGTCAACTGAGACCATGCTTTTATTCTAAAGGTGACCTGGGATGGGCTGTGGGCTTCCCCAGAGGGAGGCTCAGTAGACTAGAGGTGGCTCCAGAAAGCCCACAATTATTGAAAGGCTATCTCATTCCCACTGGGAGGGAGATGGAGGATTATCAGGGCAACTCAGACCAACTCACTGGAGAGTAAAGAAGTATGGCCAGTTTTCACATCACCCCCGACCGCCCTGATCAGGACAGGGCCAGTCGTAGCCTGTGGTTTACGATACCTGATGAGGTTAAGTAGGTCTCTCGGCAAAGATGAGAGCAATGCAGAGTTGAGGACACCAGATGGACCACGGTAAAAGGTTAAGCTGGGTTTCCCGCATCTCCTGAACAGAGGCACAAATGAAAGAAAAACAGAGTGATAGAATATTGTTGGAGAAAGTCCCAGAACTGTACTGACTCGGATCAGCATTAATTCGTGCTAAGTTCAATGGGACCACACTGCTACTTGGCAATCCATTTATTCATCTCTTGTTGATTCCCCTAAATACCCTAAACAGCTGTTCATGTCCTATTCTTCTCTTCAAGACTCTCTGTCCTGCTTGGTGAGCTCCAGCCACGCTGGCCTTCGTTTAGATGCTTGGTCACGCCAACTTCTCCTGCTGCGCAGCTTTGCACAGGCTGATCCTTCCAGCTGCAGTACCCTCTGTCCTCACAACTTGCTCAACAGCTCCTGCTTTATACCTCCGTCCCAATGCCTCCTCTCCACAGACTGACCTGAGCTCGGGCACTGGTTCTCTTCCAGGGGACCTCCATTTCTATGGTGGCATTTCCCCCAACTAACAGTTTAACATTATTTTGGGTTTGTTTGCTCAGTGTTGTCTCTCCAGCCAGATGACATTCCCCTGGAGAGGAAGCACATGCCTTTCTGTTCATTATTGACACCAGTCTGGAAGAGTTGGCCCCCAAAGAATCCTAGTGAATGAATTAATGTTAGACTAAGTTCTAATGTCTTCATGGGAGGCCTTTTTGACTAGCTTTCAGTATTAAGTTGGGCAGAACCAAGTTAACTCATGACCACATTAGTTTCACTGGGAAGTAATGATTCTGTCAGGCCAACCTGCTGGCTTTGGTGGTCTCCCTGCTCGAGTCTGTCTTCCTGTGCTCTGTTGAAGTGGACAACCGTCCCTGAGAGAAGATGCAGCATTGAATTCCCATATCCTGTCCAGCTCCAGCCTGCTTCTGCTGGGAAGCTGGAGTATGGACTTTTCACTAAAATTATAGATAGCATCAAGCGCGTCCTTCAGAAGCCGTTGCCCATAAACGAAGGGCCGAGAACCAAGGCACAGAGAAGAGTAAGCCGCAAACCTCAGGAGCATGAACTGGCTTTGGCCAACCTCACGCTGCGTTTCATGACTTCTCGCTACGGCGCCCATGTGATCGCATGAAGAGAATCTGCACGACACAGCGTCACAGCAGAGGGCTTGCCAGGTATTATTTCCACCACCTGCCCAGTTGCCCACCTGCCAGGGATGGAGAAGCTCAGGGATGGCCACCTTTATGGGGACAGTAGGAGCAGCAGGAACCTGACATTCAAGGGTAAACTCTTGGACATGACTCTGGCCACCTGCCTTGTGTGGCAGGAGTTCTAGGTCCTGACCCAGCAGAAGTGGGAAGGCACAGTTCCCACAGGGAAGTTCAGGGAGAGGAAGGACGCGGGGTGGCAGTTTCACACACTGACTTGTTCAGAGCGTCAGAGAGCCAGGGCAGGGAAAGAGAAGGCTCACGTGCCAGCCAGCCAGGGAGGGCGCTCGGGGCCAGGAGCTACTTGTGCACATCAACCTTCTGTCCAGCTGCAGATCTGAAAATAGTTCAAAAATACCACTCCGAGAATTGGGCTGAGGGAAATCCATCAGCCTAATGAATTTGGATTTGATCTTATTTGAGGATAAATGAGAGGAAACAACGCAGTCAGTAAGAAACACAGAAGAATGAGGGAAAGGGAAGAATATCCTAAAGACCCCAAGCAAGAAGAATGCCCTTGAAATGATTTACTACAGGAAATAAAGAAAGATTTTGTAAATGTTCTTGACGCAGATACAACCGGAACAGAAAGGCCAAGATTGCCCGACAAAGAAAATGAAATTAAAAGGGAAACGAATGATATAAATAAGGATGGGAAGAAGAGAATGAAAAATTAATTAGAAACAGGGAAATAAAATCTGTAATGAAGCAGGAAGCAGAATGAAGCAGAATGGAACATATGGGAGGTTGGATCTGTGATACAGAAAGGAACTGGGCAGCCCTCTAAAAGACGAGGCACTTGTCAATGACTAGGGGATATAAATCATGAGATGGTGAATGACACATGCGTCAGGTGAATAAGGACAAAAACGTAAATCGCTCTGCATCTTTATCCACTCTCTCTCCAACCACCAATCACGTCAAGGTTGTGAACTACCTTTAAAAAGCCCTTGAGTTTTGTGCTAGTGGCTCATCAGTGTCTCTCCAAAGTCACCTCCTACCCTTCTCCTTCATTTGTTCTGGGATGATACTTTATAGGGGCAACATTGCATGGTGACTAAGAGCACAAATCTAGAAATAAGCTGCTCATGTTCAGATTCCAGTCCTGCCGTTACCAACTGTGTGAACTTTGGTAAGTTATCTGACTGCTTTCTGTCCTTGCTATCCTGGTCGTCCTGGAAAGTGGCCACAATGATGAGCCAAGAGTAGCTACAAAATGATTAAATGAGCTACTGGGACGTGCCTTGCCGCGGCAAGTCCTGGTGAGTCGCTACTTAAGCTTTCTTCTCCACTCCACCCCAAATGCTTTATTCAAGGCATCTGGACTGCGGGTTCTCTCCTGGCTCTGCTTTCTGGAGCCTCTGCAGGAATCCTATCCCGGAACCTAGTGGTGCGCCATCTTCTAGACACCCTGCAAATGCTAGTCTGGGGCTAGTGTCCCGGATTCCCACCTAGGAGAGCCAAACTGGAATCATCGATATTTTTTTGGAAAAGGAGAACAAATAAGAAAGAAGCAAAAGTTAATAAGAAAAATGCTCAGGTTGACTTTGTGGAAGCAGTTTGCTTAGCACTTAAAAATGAGAAAAGGTGAGTGTGGGAGGCTGCAGATGGGCAGGCTGGTTTGAAATATTATAGGTGAGAGAAAAGGAGCTAAGCTAAGGCAGTCACAACTCGGATGGAGCAGAAGCCATGGGTTTCAAAGGTATTTTGAGGGTGGGATGGACAGGGTTTGGTAATTGAGAAGTAACAGTGAATGAAGTCCATGAATCATTAAGAATTTTCCAAACTACTTGAATATGAGCTTCTAAAAGAACAAGGACTGCATTTTTATTAAACTCCTCAATGATTAGCATAGTAACCGACACAGCAGGAATTCAGATACTGCTTGTCAAATAATTCTAGGCCCTCACTTAGCTTTCTAGACTCTGATCTCTTACGTAAATACTTCACCTTAGCTGTTCTCATCTTCTGCTTAACAGCTTCCTGCTCCTCAAAGCCTAGAACTCCTTCTCTTCCTCTGTGGCCAAATTTTGACAAACCTTGGACACATGAGCCCTCTCCCTTTTAAAGGCTTCCACAGGCAAGAGGGACCCTGGTAACCTCTCTCTTCCACATCGTTCAAGACTCCTCAGTGACAGTTCTTGTCAGTTGTCTAATTCTGCAAAGCCATTCGACTCAGAAGTCAATGGCTTTGTCTCCTGAATTGGATCTGAAGACCCTCCAGGGCTCGAACCACCTTCCTATCTTGTCCTGTCTACCCTCCCTGCTGCTCCCACAGCCTTTGAACACGTTTCCCATGGGCCACAGGATTCTAAAAGCTGAGCTTACAGGTTTTCATTTTCTCAACTGAGCAAATTAAGACATATAGGGAGTTTGAGGTGAGAAATCTTTGGTTTTCTAGCAGGGCTGGGGAAATCCTGTGGGAACGGCCCTCCCTGGCTTCCAGGCATGTTCTTATCTCCCAGGAGAGAGACCAATTCAAGGCTTGGTGTTCAGAGTTTAACTTGGACCCCGTGATTGGTCTCCTCCCCATAGACATCATCAGTCCAAATCTGTGACCACAATGTTCTCCAGTCCAAACATAACAGAAATCCAAACCCCAGATCCACGTGTCGCGGTGCAGCAAGGAACAGTTATGGGAACTCCAAGTCTTCCTCAGTTCCCAGATCAGGTATACCGAGGCTGAGGCCAGGGTTCTGAAAGCAGGCGGTACCTCCTTCTGCGATGGAAGTGCTGGCAGAAGTCACAGGGTAGTTGTGGGGGTGACTGAAGAACCAGCCCAAGGAGCAGGGACTCAGATTCAGCAGGGAACTGAATACACAGGCCCTTGGTCAGAGGAAAGGGGCAGCTGGGCAGAATAACCACAGGAAGAGGCCCGCGGAAGAGAGGGCGGGAGGTCACGGGAGACCTGAGGTGTTCCCACCAGGCAGATAACAGCGAATGAGCTCCAAGCTGACTTCCACTCTCTGAAGCACAGGGAGCCCCCATTCTCTACAGGATCTGCCTTAATGTCATCCAGGAATAGGGAGACTGAGAATGGCTGAGTCTGAAAGTTTGTTTCTATTGGTCAGGATGATGCTGAATGCAAGCAAGAGGAAACTCAGCCAACCTGTAGACATTAGGTACAGTGATAGGTGGGATTTCTGGCTCACAAAAATGAGGAGTTGAGAGTTAGGTGAGTTTCAGGGTTGGCTGTATTCAGTGACTCAGTGATGTCATCAAGGGGTTCAGAGCAGGAACTATGAGTACCCCAAGAGCCACTTCTCCCTTGCTACCAAAACCCCCAAATGCTCCATCTCTAGGTGACCTGTGACTAGCTTGTCAGTCATAAGGACACGTACCTTAATAAAAGAGAAGCCTCTTTCTGCCTCCTTTTTTTTTTTTTATCCTGTCTGCTTTTTTTTTTTTTTTTAATTGGTACATAGTAGTTATACATTAGGATTCATTTGGACCTAATCATAAATGCATGGAATATAATTTGCTCCAATTCAGTGTCCAACACTTAGCCTTGCCCTCCCCACCTGCCTCCCCGTTCCCTTTCCTCTCCTCTACTGACCTACTTATTTATATTTTCTTTGTTTTTTAAAAAGTTAGTATCTTGTGGATATATATAGTGGTGAGATTCACTGTAGTGTATTCATGTGTGTACATTGAAAAGTTAGGTCAGATTCATTCCACGGTTTTTTCTTTAGCCTATTCCTCTTCCTTCTGGCTCAGTCCCCTTCTTCTACTCCCCTGATCTTTATTTTATTTTGATGGCATCCTTCCTCCCTGTTTCTTCTGTCTCCCTTGCCCTCGCCTCTTCTCTTTTCTCTCTCTCTCCCTCTCTCTCTCTCTCTTTCCCATCTTTCTCTTCCCCCTTATTTTAGGTTACTTTACTTATATCAAAGAAAACATTCAACCTTTGACTTTCTGGGTCTGGCTTATTTTACTTAGCATTATAGTTTCCAGTTCCATCTATTTACCAGCAAATGACAAAATTTCATTCTTTTTCATGGCTGAGTAATACTCCATTGCGAATATATACAACATTTTCTTTATCTATTCATCTTTTGAAGGACACCTAGGTTGGTTCCATAGTTCAGCTATTGTGAGTTAAGCTGCTATAAACATTAAGGTGGCTGTGTCTGTATAGTATTCTCATTTTAGATCTTTTGAAATATACCTAGGAATGGAATAGCTGGGTCCCATGGTGGTCCCGTTTCTTGTTTTTTTTTTTGAGGAATTTCCATACTGCCTTCCAGAGTGGTTGCACTAATTTGCAGTCCTACCAACAATGTATGAGTAGACCTTTTTTCTCACATCCTTGTCAACACTTAATATTATTTGTATTCTTGATAATTGCCCTTCTGACTAAAGTGAGAGGAAATCTCAATGTGGTTTTGATTTGCATTTCCCTGATTGCTAGAGATGTTGAACATTTTTAGATATTTTTGTTGGTCATTTGTATAATTTTTTTGAGAAGTATCTGTTTAGTTCTTTTGCTCCCTTATTAATTGGGTTATGTGCTTTTTGGGTGAGTGTATTTTTTTTTTTTTTTTTTTTTTTTTTTTTTAGTTCTTTGTGTGTTCTGGATATTAATGCCCTACCTGAGGAGCAGGTGGCAAAGATCTTCTCCCATTCTGTAAACTCTCTCTTCACGCTCTTAATTGTCTCCTTTGCTGTCCAGAAGATTTTTACTTTGATGGTGTCCTGTCTATTGCTTTTAGTTTTATTTTTTGTACTTTCGGGTCTTGTTAAGGAAGATGTTTCCTGTGCTGACATGTTGGGCCTGCATTTTCTTCTAAGAGTTGCAGAGTTTCTGGTCTAATTCCTAGGTCTTTTAATCTACTTTGAGTTAACTTTTGTGCAGAGTGAGGGACAGGGTTCCAGCTTCAAGTGGATTTCCAGATTCCCCAGCACATCCTGTCTGCTTTGGATGCTGGTTTGAGAACATGAGGTTTGGAGCCATGGCAGCCATCTTGTGACCATGAGCAAACATGGAAAGCAATATAATGAGGGAGCATGAGGGCAGGCTGAAAAGGCTTTGGGTCCTTAGAAAATCCAGCTGTTCAGCTGCTGTATGGAACCCAGACTTGCCTCCCTTGAGATTTCTCACCATGTGAGATAATTATTACCTCAGGTTAGTCGGGGGTTCTATTATTTGCAACTCAGCTCTAAGGATTCCCAAGTGGTACAGATTGTGCTTTCTGTCTTCTGTGCCCTGTTACCCTCAGTGCCAGATTCATCTGTTGTCATTGCAAAATAGCAGCAGCAGTGCCTGTGTGCCCCATGGTCCTGGAGGTGAAGGGGCACTTTGAGTAGCATTGCTGAGATCCACCTCGACTGAACCAGTCTGGGTTGTGTCCTCAGCCTTGAACCCGTGCTAGCGGTCAGGGATGTGGGATGCATTGAGTTTTATGCTGTTTAGGATCCCTTCCTGTAACTGCAGATAGGTCAGGTCCAAAATAAGACCAGGATTCCTTGAGCAAATGTGCTCACTCTCCTAGGCTCCCCATGGTGACGACTCCCACCTCTGGGCAGTTCCTATGCGTGGAGAAGGCTTCCCCTTCAGCGCCTGCAGCTCTCTGCTGAAGCTATCTATCCTCTGGCTACAGGAGAACCGAGGACAAGGAGTCTGCCAGTTCCCAGGAGCGGCTGTTAACAGATGAAGGAAATTGGTGGATAAACACTCTTCTAGGTTTCCTGACCCAGTGGGGACAGTTCTGACTTATGTTCTGTATCCACAGTGCCCAGCACAGTAGCCACTGGCCATATGTGGTTATTTTAATTTAAATCAATTTACAGTAGATACAATTCACAGCATTCAGCCACAATAGCTTCATTTCAAATATACAACAGTCACGTGCACCAAGTGGCTACTGTGTGGGACGGCGTGGGCATAGAGCATTTCCATCGCGTGGAAAGTTCTCTGGGACAGTGCTGTTCTGCACCGTCTCTCAGAGCCTCTCTCAGAACTGACTTACCCTGACCACTCATTCCCTGGCCCTTTAGCCCGCCTCCCTTCCCTATGTCATTCCCTCAGCTCCTCACTCTGGGTCTTGGTTCATCTGTGGTGCTTTAACCAAACATCTCAGGAGAGGTCATTCATAAAGACATAAATTCACGGAGACCGGGAAGTCCAAGATCAAGGTGCTGGGGCGACTCGGTGTCTGGTGAGGGCCTTCCTGCTGTTCGCTGGGCAGAGGGGTGAGCCGTTTCCTCACATGGTAGAAGGCAGAAGGCCAGAAGGGGCATCCTGTGTCCTCACACAGCAGAGGAGCCAAAGAAAGTGGACCCTGCCCACAGACCCTTCTGTGCGGGCACCTATTCCTACCTGCGTGGCTCCTTCCTCATGGCTTGGTCCCCTCTCACGGGCTCCACCTCTGAACTCTGTCTCACTGGGGATTAGGCCTCAATACGTGAATGTCGGGGGACATTCAGATCATTGCTCTCTACTTTCTGCAATCACCTCCCAAATAAGCTTCCTGTTCCCACATCTTGTCTCCGAGGCATAGGAAAGGGGAGAAAGGAAGCCAGCTTACCAAGAAATGTCTTCCACATCCTGCTGGAGATGTGGTCCATGGGCAGGAGCTTGTTAGAAAAGCAAACGCAGGCCCACCTCAGACCTCCCGAGTCAGCAGGTCTGCATTTCAACAAGTTGCCCAGCAGATCTGTCGGCACACGAGATGGCCTGCTGGCTAGTTCTCTTAAATAGGGAACTTAAAAGCTCTAAGAGGAATATGCTATCATTTTTATTTCTTCTGAAATGCTCTCATCTTATATTTCAGTATTTCAGGATTTTGGTGGCTTTGCCCATGTTTAAATTTTTTTTTTTATCTTTTATCCAGTTGCTGGAGGTTTCTTTCCTTCATCAGGGCCGGGACCCGAGGAGAAAAGCAGCTCCTTTTATGTGGACCTCTTCAGCACCCAGTTTCCTGTCTTCAGAGGGGTTCTGCCTTCCTTGCTCAATCTTTTCTCATAAGGCGATTTGGGAGCTTTGTACCTGACAAGGCTTGACTCTGATGGACTGTCACAGACAGTGAGTGAATACGCCCTCTCTCCTAAAGACAATGGGTCCCTCCGTCTAGAGCCAAATCTGTTCTAATTAGCTGCCTCCGAGGTCTGCAGTGGCAAGTCTTCCGGAAGTTAATAACGTTATTTTGAGAATACCTGTATCTAGCCTCTTAGTGCACATGACGATGCAAATGTAAAATATGTTTCAGTCCACAAAGGACTTTATTCTCATCCTGTTTCATGTCTCAATTCAGGTTCTGCTTTGTTTTCAGTTAAATTATGTTCAAATCACACTTCCATTAGTGTTGATTTGGTGGCTTTTGCAATGTTCTTTAATTCCTCTGCTAGCAAGTGGCTTCTTCCCTGCTTAGCACTGATGGAGGTATTTTGTTTAGCTCAGGAATGTCTTTTGATTTTTGGCTTGAATGACAGAGGAATATTTCATGCCAGGTGCTTAAATTTCCACTTGATATTCCAAATACAATATCCTTTGCAGATATTTCTCCAGGATCGGTTGAAGGGAAATTAGGCTTCTGCCTGTGTTGCCTGAATGCTGTTTGATTCTTGACCCTTATAAAGAACATCTTGACCTTACTTACTGGTAGGATGTGGAGAAGATTTTATGTGACTGCTAGGGATTCCGAAGCCCTGAAAAATTGATTGCTACGTATTGAAGCCTACAGAAACATTTTGAGCAGGTTTCTGAAGGATCAGACATGAAATTTGGTTGTCCTGACACATTGCCGTTAAGCATCTGCAAACCTTCCATACTTGCTGGCCAGTAGCTGCTGGGTAACTCCCCACCCAGCTATTCTCCCCATTCCCTATGTCACTAGCTGTCTCTGCCCTTCCTCCCAATACCATCACTGTCTCGCCAGAACTGCACACCACGGAATGGACACTTGGTCTAGCAGAGTCCCAGTGGACTCGGGCCTCTATGGCTGACTTAAGTTCACTCAAGTTGGAGGATGGATGCCCTGCCATCCAGGTTGTTAAATATCCCCCATGAGATTCAATCATCTAATTATCTTGCTCTTAAAGAACGTGCAAGACATTTAGAAAATAAGCCCTAATCTTAGAAAAGTAGGTAGGCCCTAGAATTTGGGTTGGCAAGAGAATTAGAGCCTTTTCTTGTCCTCTCAATGGAGGCAATACTCCTTTTCTTGCTGTTGTTGTTGTGTGTTTTGTTTTTCTTTTTCCTCTTCTTGCTTTTTTGGAGGTGAGAAAAAAATTAGTAAATGCAATTCTTCACTCATAAGTCACAATTAGGCTTGGGTCTTTTAAAATAAAGCGCTGATTTGTCTCCATACCTTGTTTCTAACTTGTTTTTAGATCCCAGTTCCTTTAGGTACACAGAAAATGAGACCAGGAAAAAAAAAAGAAAAAAAAAAGAGGTAAGAACAGGTTTCCCTGCTTCCTTTTAGAGATGACTTTAGGGCCCCCTAGTGGCCGTTTTAAGTCCTTGGGTTTCTTAGGATTAGGTTTCCTTGACCCTAAGAAAAAGAGACCTTTCAGAATCTCTTCTGGGACAGGTAGAATAACTGTGTGGAGAGAAATAAATAACGATTGATTTAAAGGATGCAATATTTTTGAATTTCTCAATTCTTAGCAAAGCCTGTGCTGATTCTTTAGAAACAACAGATATATCACCTTACATCTTTTATTCTGCATTCCTTGTACTATATTATGCCATAGCCAAAATTCTTTTAAGACATTTATATCTTTGTTTGTGTCAAAGGGCTATAATTTCTAGGCAGCCACATCCAAACTTAGTTGCTTGGACTGGGGAGTTGAGAAGCTTTACAATTTTCCAAAGGAGTTTTTAATGGGGCTTGGGTGGGGCTTGACATGATATGAACTTACCAGATGATTCAGACTGTGGAATATTTCCCCCCACAACATTCTTACCATTTAGAGCATTAGCCGTGCCACTGACTTCAACGTTCCAACCTCGAATTGATAGAGAAAAGCGTTTCTGTATTCAAGGTGCTTACTGATAAATGGAAGTAAGTTTTGTGAGATCCCCTGACAATGAATTACGTTCTTAGTGTATCTCACTGAATATGGCTCCCTCCCCCACGATGGTCATGTTTTTTCTTTCCAAGATCTAGATTATGGTAATTATAATGGAGATGTTTCTTTCCCACATGCCTGTCTTTTAGTTTCTAATGCAATTCAATTATTTCTTTTTTTGCTTGTAAATTTCAAGTCTCTCTCCTTCCCCTTATTAATATGCTAATGTATTGTAATAATGCATTTTACACCATTAATGAAGTGAAGCAAGACAATAAATAAAAAGAAAGCACAAATTCTTGCTTTAACTTTACCAGGTTCCGGGGCGGGGGTTGGAGTGGGGGAGGAGGAAGAGAGTAGGAAGGACATTCGGCCCGCAAAAAATAAAAATGATCCCCTTGTTTTCTGCGCGTTCTAGAACAGAGCTGCACGTCAGAGGAAGAACTGAGCTGCCTTCGAGCTAAAAGGCTTGGCATTAAACTTTGACACTTTAATGGTCTCTAGGATATTAGATGATATTTTATCATATAATGTTCTTCTCCGACACGGTGATGGCATCAAAAACATACGATCTCTTCTGCCTGCAACGCGCACGGTGAGCTTCATCCCCGCAGAGATAAGACAGCAGGACCCCGGCTTCGCAGTTAACTTATCTCGAAGCTCCAAAGCCAGCGTTTTTTACTTCTTCGCCGGGGACGCTGCTGCTGGAACCGCTACCTTCCTTTCGCATTCTCCTCGGCGGGGTCTGGCTGGGTCTGCCGCTGAGACTAGGTAAACAGCGCTCGCGAGCAGGGGCAGAGCCGGCGCGGGTGGTGGTGGGGGTCGTGGTCTAACCAGGCTGGAGAGGTGGGGATGGGGGAAGGGTTCCGGCCGGGTCAAGGGCTCCTGTGTTTACCCGGGCGGGAGTCAGGTCTGAGCCGCGCAGTGAGCGGACCTCGGGAGACCTTGGCCCCCAGCCCGACCTCAGGGAGTGTGGTCAGCGCGGCAGCGGGGGCTCGGCGGCCTTTTCTTGCGCACCCCTCTCCGCCCCATTCTTCTCCCGCTCCTTCCAAGAACTCGGGTGGGCTTCCCGCTGCCTAGGCTGAGGTCTGGAACGAAGAGAGAAGCGCCCAGAAGGGAGGCAGAGACCCGCGGCCCGCGGGGCTCGGCAAAGGTGGGGAACCGGGGGGAAGGGGACCCCAGAAGCCCTGGGACCGAGCTGTGGAAAAACCCGGGAGCTGGATTGCGCGCCCGGAGCTCCGTCTCTGGGTCGGAGTTGTCCATCCCTTGCGTCCTCTTTCTCTCCCTGCCCCTGCTTCCGATTCCCTGGGTTTTCTGTAGAGGGAGTCCCCCTCCTTCCATCCACTCTCACACCCTCTCCCCCTTTGCCCCTACCAATGCCACCCACTCCTTCCGTGGCTCGGGAAGACTCGGCACCACCACCCTCGTCCTTAGGACTGGGAGGCTGGAAGTCCATTCAATGGGATGTTGCATTCTTGTACCAGGAGGGAAAGATCAAGAATAAAATCAGAATGGGGAGGGCGGCGTGTGTGAGTGTGTGAGTGTGTGTGTTGGGGGGAGCACGGAAATGCAGTTTTCCCCAAAGAACAGGGAGCCTCGGACAGGATTCTTGTGTACAAAGCCCAAAAGGATGCTGTCAGAGCCCTCCAATAAGGCTCCCCGCTGACTGCCCCATGCCCTGCCCACCTCCAAGAGAAACGCGGCCCCAGTAGAAGGTGGAGGGGGAAAACTTCCTACTTTCCACGACGGCTGTTTTATAAACGGGGGTGGGCAGTCTGCACCGTCCGGCCAGCCTGTGAGCGTCTCTACAGCGGCAGCTGCGGACCCGTCCCGCTTCCCTTCCCCCTCTTTCCGTGAGGCACGCCAAGCCCGAGGCGGCCGGGAGCGGCCCGGGTGGGGGGAGAAGGGCGGGGAGCTCCCAGCCAGCACCCTTTCATCGCGATCCCGCCCGGGATCCCGGCTCCGGGTGTTGCTTCTGCCTGCGTGCCAGGCAGCCGAAGAAGCAGGAGGGAGGAGCCTGGTCGGGGGGCGGAGACCGGGCGAGGGTGGGCGCTGGGTCCCTCCGCAGCGGCGCTGTCCATTGGTCGGCCGGGTGGTCACGGGGTTGGGGGCGGGCACCGAGGCGGGCTCCGGCCCCGCCCCCACTCGGAACCCGGCCCGGCTCGCGGTCCCCCCCAGCTGCACAGACATGACACAGACACACAGTCACTGCAGCTGCTGAGCGAGCCCGGCGCTCAGGGCACGCGTGGTGGCGGGGCCAGCCCCGAGCCCGGACCCCAGAGCCCGCCAGCGCGCCCCCCCGCCGGCCCCCGCGCGGCGGCCCCGGCTTGCCGGGCGCAGGAGGGAGGCGGGGATCGCGGATCGCGCGCCGGCTCCGGCCAGCGGCGCCCGGCTGCCGCCGGCGGCTGCAGCGGCCGCTCAGCTCCGAGTGCCGGGCGCTCCGGGAAGCCGGCGTTCCTCGGAGGCAGCGGCGGCCGAGGTCGGCGAGCGCTCCTGGCGGCGGGGGCCGCCCTCCCCGGCTCCCCGCACCCACCGTGCTGCGCTCCGCTCGCCGCGCCTCCGCTCCTGTGACCTTCCCGGAGCGCCACCCCCGGCCCCGCGCCCCGGGCCCCGCGCCCCAGGCCGGGGCGAGGCCCTCTCCAGCGCCTTCTTCTCGTGAAGCCGCGGGCGGGCGGCGCAGGCCCGGGGGGAGGAGGCGCCACGGTTGGCTGCAGCCCCCCCCGCCGGCCGCCGCGCTCGGCGCCCGGCCCGGCCGGGTCCGGCTGCCTCTGCCCCGCCGCTGCGCGGAGCTGGGGCGGCCGAAGCTGGGGGCGCGGCCACGCTCACCTCTCCCGGTCGGTAGCGGGCAGGCCCTGCCCTGAAGGGGCGAAGCAGGAAGAGTGAGAGGTGGAGCCGGCCCCGGCGGCCGCCCCCGGGACTCAGCCCGAGGCGGACCCAGGCCCCTGCTCATGCGGGGCGCCCCTGGCTTGGAAGAGTGCTCGGGGCAGAGAGCTGCTCCAGGCAGCGGCCCGGAAGGAAGAGGAAGGGACAGTGCTCAGCCTGGGCAATCCGGACCTTCTCTGTGGCGTTTTGAACCCCGGGCTGTCCCAAAGTCTGCGCTTGGCGCCGCCACTGCGACTAGGGCAGCACCTGCCTGGACCCGGACCTGGACTGCCTGAGGCTAGTAGGCGGCAGCATCTCCACGCCACCCAGCTCTTCCGCGGTCTCCCTCTGCTTGGGGGCAGTCACGGCCAAGGTAAGAGCTCTGGGATGCAAGTGAGCGACGGGGGCGCTCTGGTGAGCAACGCTGGACAAGTTCTCTGAACCTGTGGCTGGTACCCCCTGTGCTTGGGATGCCGGCGGAGAGGAAGGCAGGCCGTCAAACCCTCTGTTGCTTGGGCTGGGAACCATGGAGAGACTAGAGGTGGAAAACCCTAGTCTCTGATGTCCCGGGACTTACCTCAGGGCCTGCCAGGCTCGGAGGCAAACAGGCTGCTGATGGAGAGCAAGCCAGGAAGTTTCCCGTTAACACCAAGAGATGTGTTCCGCCCTGTAGCCCCTTGCCTGGGCTTGTTGACTGAGCTTCTGTGCTTTGGGGAGCCTGTTATGTTTGGACTGGTCGCTCTTTGTGCTGTTCACCTACCTTCCCAGGGATGATGCTGTAAACTTTGTTTGCTCCTTGTTGCAGAGAGACCAATTTGGGGGTGAGCCGTCACAGTTTGCAAGTCTCTCTTTAGGGCAGAGTGTGTGGTTGGCAACAGTATCTGTAGGCGAAAACCCAAGGAGCATTGGAAGTCGTGTTAGACAAAGCTGCTTGTAATGAGTGATCAGGGTATAGTGGTCCAGGTATTTCTGTAAATGTCACCCTTGAAGGTGGGAGTGAGGATTCCAAAGTTTGCGCATCCTCCTTATTTTGTTCCTTGCTTTATTATCTTCTTCTAAACGTCCCTTTTAAAGAACCTCGGTTCTATAAGCCTGTCCTTGCCTGTTTCAAATTTATTAAACCTATGAGCTTCCCAAGGAACAATCAGATTTTAAATGGGTCACTTCGGAGGGAACAGATTGTCTCTCACACACTCAATCCATCCCCCGGGTGACCCTGTTTAATGGGGATGGATTTTTTCTGTCCCTGTGCTGATGTACTTCGGTCGAGCAGGTTTCTGCTGAATTCCGAATCTGTGAATTTTGTCACTCAGTCCATTAAAATGATCTCCTGAGGGAGCAAAAGAGCGGCTTACATTTTCTGTGAATGTCACAGGAAGTTTTACAGGGTCTTACATAAGTGCCCCGAGAGAGAGAACCTGGGCTTCTGCTTCCTTCAAGGGGATTCAGGGTGGGGGCGGGTGGGGGCGTCCTTCAGCTTCACCTAAATGTAACTCCTTCTCCCTCTGACACAGGTGGAGACCCAAAGTGCTTATTCACTCGGTGGAGGCAGTCACCTCAGGCTAATCTTCCTCCTTACCTCTCCTGTCTTCCCACCTCAGGATCAGCTTTGATAGACTGAAGATAAGGGCAGGTTCTAAATTAGGAAAAGAACAGTGGTGGTTTCTTTTTCATCTCTCACAAATGGGTGACATGAATGGATTACTCACTGGCATGCTGGGGCCTCACTGAGTTGGGGGAGCTAAAGAAACCTGCTTTAGGTTTTCACACATCTCTTAAGTACCTCTGGTTTTCAAGAGTGCTCTACTTTAGTGAAAATTGCTTGGGGAGAACACATATTTATCAAGCTTGGCCCTGTTAATTCTATTCCAGGAAGGAAGCAAACGATTTAGATCTTTGTGGTGACAAATCCCCCTAGTAGAATAGAGAGGTTTCTAAGAATCTTAGAGGTCTGGAGTGAGCAGCAGCTGCCAGCAAGTATAGGTCCTGTCTGCTAAAAGAATGGGCCAGGTCATGGACCAGGATTTGAGGTAAGATAATTCAGATTCCTTTAGCTTTAAACCACAACTGGAAGGCTCTTGGAAATAAAAGGGTTTTTTCACCTCATCATTGGTTTTGGAAGTGTTTCTGTCTCTTGAGCAGGTTGTCAGGGGTTCCCTTGGTTTTTGATTCCTGACCTGTCCTTTTAAAGTTGATAGAAGGCAGGAGGGTGTGTCCTGTAGTGTCTCCATCCTTTAGCCACCTACAGGACACTAGGGGGGACTGGTTTTCTATTCCACTGCCAAAGAAGAAAGCACAGGGACTGATGTTAGCTTATCTACACTCATGAACCTAACTTTTTGTCCCCCGCTAGGCACTAATGAATGGATTCTGAACGCTTCAACAATAGGCCTCTCACATCTGAAGTGTCATTTGGACAACTTAGAACTAGTTAACTGCAAAGTGTTTTGTGAAATTCTGAAAGACTCATTTATTGCTTCTAAGTGTATAAGGGCTATGCGTTTTGGGAAGGTGAAATCTCCTGAAAAGTCTATCCTTTGGACGTTGAATTATGCTGACTTTAAATTCCCTATTTGTGATCAGAACGTAGTTTTCTGACTATGTAGCCCGCACGGTCTTCATAAAATCACAGTACTGCAAAACGTCCCTAAAATCAACCCTATCAAACTTAAACTTTCTTGCTGTCTTCCTTTTATGAGTACATATCTTATGCAGATGTTAACATTTGGTGGTATGCTTGCACTTGTATCTGAGATGTGTTCTGTACTTTTAACACTGTTAAATCATTAGTGTCTGATTCTTACAGCAGAATTAGAAGATAATTGGTTCCCTGAAGGACAAAGCCCTATTGCCCCTGCCTCCCCACAATAACCGCCTCTTATCAAAGCTGACCCCAGAGGTGGGAAGACACGAAAGGTAAGACGTAGAATCTAGAAATGACTGCTCATTTCAGAATACTGACACACAAAAGGCAAATGTCACCAAGATTTAGCTCTTACAGCATTCTAAAAGGTCCAGCTGAACATATAGAAGTTCATTGTTTGGAACCCACAAACCTGCATGAGTTATTTCATTTTCTTGAACTCTGGAATCTCTTAGACTGTGTGAATCTTTGCTCATCTGTATAGCACGTAGTTAGGTAGTTTAAGGGGAGCTATTATGGTGCTCTAGGAAAAATGGCCAGCATAAAGCTTTATTTCTACTATTGAGGCTTTGTAGGTTGATTCTCGTAGGTGCAATATAGCCAAGGGGTAAGAGATTGGAGCAGGAAAATACCAGTGCATTTGCCATTGAGCCTTGACTGGTGAAAATTGATCCTGGAGGGATATATTCTGTGGTCCTAAAGCATGAATGAACTCTTGTGAATTTGAGGCAAGAGAGACAACAGAGGTAGAGAAAAATGTTCATGCTGGCCTTCTTTGGGGGTCCATAATCCAGGTGAAGCTATGTTTGTGACCAGAGAGTCTCTGAGAGGAGGGAGCAATACAGGTTTGTAGGCATGTGACCCAAGGGACCAAGAGCTCCAGGCCCCTGCAATTGATGCACCTTGGGGACACAGCCCCCTCACAGACGCTGCTGTTGTTCCCAAGGCATCCCTATTCCACTCCGGAGTATTTGACATTGAGAGGTTCTCAGTATCTCTTGGTAACTTTAACATTTGGTGAGTGAGAGGCAGAAGCCAGTTTGTTAAATATATTTGAGAAGACATTTCTCCTTTTAATTTAACATTAAGTGAACATTTACTTTGTGGCAGGTGCCACGTGCTGTTCTGTGGTTATAGCAGTTCTGCATTTAGCTTCTGGTCTTTTGGGGGAGGCAGATATTGAGCTATTGCTGTGAGCTAAGTAATAACATGCCGGTTTGTTCAAAGGATGACTTTGAGCTTGCCAGGATAGTAGGAAGGAAGGAAGGAAGTCCCAGGTAGACAGAGAGCATGGGAACGACAATGAGTGCAGTGTGTGTGGTAGTTAGTGTGAGTGAAAGGTGAAATGTGCCAGAAGAGGCAAGCTTGGTGCTAGCAGGGCGAGACTGTGATAGAATTTCATGCTAAGGACTGTGCCGGAGCTTCATGCTCTATAGATTCAAATGGTGGCAGCAGGAATGGTTGCTGAATAAGATCCCAGAATGCTAGTTGATTATCCCACATTGTTATTAAATACAGAAAAAGATTTTTCTATTTCTTTTTTTTTTTTTTTGTCCATCATCCTTCTACATATAGCATTTTGCCTGTTCTTTCAAAAACTATTAGCAATGCAAATAAAGGGTGCCCATCAACCTAAGTCTGCCCTCTTGTGTACACGAATTACACGTGGGGCTTTCATTATGTGATTATGCAGCAGTGGGAAAAATGACAATGTTACTTGACAAATGATGTAGTATGGGGGAAAAAAACAAAACCCTTTCCTGGGAGAACAAATTCCATTTTGTCGAATTTGTTTCCGGATGGAGTTACAGTCGCATTTAATACTTGAACAAGGTTCTTACGTTGTAATCATTTCAGTTCTGACCTAAACTTTCTTTGCTGTTGCAAAGGAAGAGATTTATAATATTGAGAATAGAAGTATGTGTGTGCACGTGCGCCTGTGCGCGCATGGGTGTATACGTGTGTGTTTTGTAGGATGGGGAACCATAGGCATCCATCCCTTAGCCTCAGCATCTTGGGGGGTTGCTTCTAGGATGTCCCCGCAGAGGCCAAGCTCACATACGCCCAGGTTCCTTATTAAAGTGGCATAGTATCTGCATCTAACCTTTGCACTCCTCCCTTATACTTTAAATTATCTCTAGATTACCTAAAATACCTAATATAATGTAAATGCTATGCTTAGGGAACAGTGTCAAGGAAAACAAAAAAGGTCAACCTGTTCTGTATAGACAACAGTTCTTTTCCTGAATGATTTTCCATCGGAGGTGGTTGAATCCTGAGGTACAGAACCCAGAGCCATGTAGACAGCTGACTGGCTATGGTGAGGAATATAGGCAACAGTGTAACTGCCTGGAGGATAGGGGAGCTAATGGAAAATCTGTTACAACCGTGGTCACCAGGATCTCCTGTATTGAATTTTTCAGAAATGAATTTTTCAGGACAGAGGAGGTAAAATTTGAAAGTGCTCTTGCTGACATGCTTGCTTTGCCCCTTGGTGGAGTAGAAGACAGGGTGGTTTAAGTAAAACCAGGAGATCTGGGGACGGTCTTGCTTCATCCTATGCTAACTTGCTCTGTGGCCTTAGAACACTTCTTGACATCTCTGGACTTTTCAGGCACTGTCTATATAAGTAGAGCATTATTTGTCTACTACTAGGAATTTAGAGGCTTGGCGAGGGAAAGAGCTTACCTGAGCCAGGTAAGGACAAAGCTCAGACTACTCCTTAGGGTTTAGCTTTCTGGCTCTGACCAGTTCAAAGATGTGCTTTACCTTGCAATATAAAGCATTGCGGCCTTTACTGTGTGGGCTGTTCCCTCTGCATGGTGCAGACTGCATTGGAACCCTCCCTTATAGGAGGCTGTTCACACCTAGGAGGCCATTCACACCTAGGCTGCTAGCCTTGCGGGCTTTCTTCAGACTGGGGAAACCTGTTGACTCTGGAATGTTGCACTATTCCTGAGTTGCCACTTGAGAATGAAGTGGTTTGTGATTAAAAAAAAAAAAAGAAGAAAGAAAGAAAAAAGAAAAAGAAAGTTGACCATTTTAATTGTTTCAAAATTAAGTGGATACAAACTGAGTTGATGCTTCAAGATTTTGCAAAGCCTGGATTGTAACTTGGTTGGGACACCCTTTCATTTGACCTTGTAGGGGAGCTGTTGGGTAAATATGAAGGGAGAGAGCAAATGAAGGAAAATGGAGCAGAAGAACCATTGTGTTGAAGTACAAGTCAGGAAGAATGCAAATGACTTCTTTCTGTGTCTCCCAGTTTGTGAGTTGCTTCTAAGGTGGCTCTTCACCACCACTGGCCTCCTGAGGGTGGAGGGCATTGCCCAGCAGAAGGAACAGATTTGGAGTACGTGCAATGTACTCCAAGGTGTGTTGCATTATCGTTTTAATATTGAAACTAAGTTTGGGAGCACTCTAAGAGACTTGGCATATGAAATCTGATCTTAAAACCAAGTGATTTAAGATAAGTAATTATTTGAGGACAAAATGATTTTTATTTTACAAAAGGGATTTATTGCAAGCCTCCTTTTAATTGCTAGTTCCTTTATTATATTTGAAATTATTTGATTAATATAATCATGATGGACACTTTTGGGACCCTCATCTGTTTGTCACAGCCAAGGACTTTCCAGACATAAACTGAAAAGTTTTAAGAAATAACCCTCTTGGTTTATCTACTGAGGAGACCAATTTAGAACTTTTACAGAAAGAAGTACAGGAAATGTAAACGGTCTCAACTGCTAACCTGTCACATGGGGTCACTTTACTTACTCTTGGCAGATCAGTTATTTAACTGTTCTTTATGGAGGGAAAAATCATAACTCCCTATGTATAGGAGTCCCTTACCCACTCTCACATTGCCCCTCTGAGAATTTATCAAACACAGAAGCAGTTTAAAAGTAAGTGAGGTAAGACTTCCCAGGATTCCGAGTCTTCATAATGGTGAAGATGCGGAAATCATTTTGTTGCTGCTAAGTGTGCAGCAGTGGAGGCGCAGAGACAGGTAAGAATGAAATAGCCCTCATGCGTGCCCACCGGGCCTTCTTTCACCCCCATGGAACTGTCTAGGGCTTCTTGAAAAAATTATTATTATTAATATTATTTTTTTAGTTCCTCATCTCTTAGGGAAATTTCCAAAAACAGAATTTCGTCTAGGAATGGAACAAGATGGAGGCGTTTAAGGCTCCAGAGGTAATTTTGGGCAACCTGGAGTTGTAGGTAATCACAGGCTGGTGCTGGAATTGAAAGTGCCGTCTCACCTATAATTTGAGTCTCTCTTGTCACATTACGGGCTGTGCTTAGGACAGGCAGCAGACACAGATGGAAATGGAGCCTTCACTACTGGGAGAGCTTTGCTCTTAACGCAGTCCTTTTCTGAATTACCAAGGCCATTTGGGAAGAAGGAGCTTGGCTGATCTTCCCAGCTCCCCACGGTAGCATTAGAATTTAGGGGGATTTATAGCAGAACGTGGGCATGTGGAGATTTCTTCCTTCTTTTTAAAAAAAATTTATATTCAGCAAGGAATCCTGGACTCTTGTGAGTATTAATTCTGTGGTTAGAAATTGCTTCAGCTGCCTGGGCTACGTTAAACACGTATTTGTTATTATTGAGTCAGGTTACCATTCTCATGGCTAACTGGAAACCACCCATGACCCCCTTTAGTTTCCAGAACAGTCAGTAGGTTGTAATAAACCAGCTCTATTTGCCTCCCAGCCTGGTGGACAGATACCAGCTTTCATTTGAAAGTGGCATTTAGTGGTGGCTTCAGGAGCCAAAGGAGGAGCAGGCAGAGTGATAGTGGAGTGGGCTTGTCCCGCCTCCAGGAGTGGTGCCTGGTGCTTAGTAGGTCCGCGTTCACCAGGTAATCGTGTCCACCCCGAGGGGTGCGCTGAATGAATGAATGGTCACCTTTGCGCAAAGACGGTAGGGTAATGGGGAGGGAGCGGCTGGGACTCACAGAAGGACGTTAGACCTAAGAGGTGATACCAGCCAGGCCACTCCAGGAAGCTTTCATTTAGAAAACGTGAAGGACAGACATTTCAGATTGACAAACGGAATTCTCTGAGGCACCATTGTTGCCCTGCAAACGTTGATGGCTTTGTGAAAAGCCAGCTGAGTACAATACTGACATGGTGCCGTGTTTCCTCTCCTCCGGTTGGTGGGGATTTCAGCTTGTCTGGAATGAGAAGAGTGGGCGTGCTCTGCAGCCCACGTGGATGCCATGCTGTCTCGGAAAGGCCTTGGGAGGCATTTGCAGAGCCGCAGGCCCCAGGTGGCCGGGGAAGTTAGTGTTTTCGGTGCTGGTGGTGGTGGACCCGTCTCTGGCGCGGTGGTTCCCGTTGGACCCTGTGTGAGGAGGGTGGCGTGGGCCTGGGCGTGGAGGGAGGGCGCTGCTTGCAGTGGGGAGAGCCCCCCTCTGCCACATCGGTGTCTTCCGCCTTCGCCTTTGAGGTGACTTGTCCCCACCTGGGCTCTGCAGGGTCCCCGATTCTGCTGGATGGCTTTGCCCAGTGAGCTGAGCAGCTGTGCTGAGACACTGCCAAGCCCGAGGAGAACTTTGAGCCGCTCGGACCAACCCCAGCATTTCACAGCGGTGGACGCTCAGGCCAGGGAGGTAGAGAGAAGTATCCGGAGGTGACGTGGGCCTGCAGACCCTCTGCCCCGCGCACAGCACTCTGTGCTTTCTAGGTGTCTGTCCTCAGCCCCTTCCCCTCTTCCACATTCTGCTTCCCTCTGATCCACATGCAGAAGCACCTTCTTTGCCGCTTTCTTTGTGCTGGGCTTTGCCTCTATTTGATCACTTCCAGTCATCTCATCCTTACAGAATCGCTGCGAGGTGAGGATCTTACTCTCCCACTTCCTGGACGTGGAAGCCGAGGCTTGCCCAGGGCGCACCCTGTGAGCTTGAAGCATGGAGAAGGACTCCGCCTTAGCTGTTTGGCTTGGCTCAGTGCTGACCCAGCCCCTGGCTTCCCCACCTCTAGCCTATTGGCTGTTGCCTAGCAAAGCCCCTTGCTTTCCTGCTTGAGTGACCTTGATGCTGCCCCGCCTTTGCCAGAGCAAGCCCACGGTCCTCGCTCTGGTGCCTGTCTGGTTGCAGTCTCTGCTTCCTGACCACAGGCTCTGGGACACTGTGTCTCTTTATGGTGTTCCTTCACTGGCCAAGCCAGCGTTCGCCAAGCTCTTGCAATGTGCAGGTTCTTGCTGTCCAGCAGGTGTGGAGGTCCCTCATCGTCCAGTAGCCTTGACCTGCTGAGGGAGGCCAATGCTAGTGGAGGCATGCATGAAGGGCAAGGGACAGCTGTTGGGTAGCTTGACGGAACCAGACAAGTTAAAGTTTGAGTCTCAACGCATTGCATCGGAGATGGGAGGAATGAGAGGCGGTGTTACCAAAAGCAGCAGGAGACCCAGGGCTGTGCTCGGCATCTTCGCCTTGGCGTTGGCACTCCCTCCTGCTTCCCTGGCCTCATTAGTGTGTCAGCTCCTTAATGGCTGTGACTAGGGACACCCATCCTTGTGTCCATGGGGGCATCCTCCTAAGTTCCTCCCACTTAGGAGTCCTTCAGTTAAACATGCTTTAAATTAAATGCAGGGAGTCCTGATTGTACCTCGAGAAACACAGCTGGAGAGATTGGAAAAGATAAGTGACAAACTGAGCACCAACGGAAGTTTCCAGTGAATGGTTCAAAGCAGCTGCAGAAAGGCTGTGGCAGTGGTGTGAGTGGCTGTGTGGGTGTGGAGGCCGAGGGCTACCGGAGGACGGAGCCTGAGCTTTTTAAACTCAAGGGAAGAGGCAGGACTTAAGCTGGGTCTGTGGCCACAAGATGATTGGATATGAATGACGAGAGGGAGTGGAGGGACCAGGTCAGGCTGACGAAAGCACCGATATTATTTTGGGGTTAGAGAATAAGTCAGCCTGGGTTTCTGTTAGCAGATGAACTGGGGAGGCTGGGTTAGGGCTGTGGGAACTGGAGAGGCAGGGTAACTTTTGATGAGCCCCAGGGTATATTGCAAGCTGTCTTGTAGGAAGATGAAGGACAGTGCTAGGGACAGATTGGAGTAGGGAGAGATGGAGGCTGGGAGGCCGCTGGATGGGACTTTGCACCAGCTCATAGTTGTCTTAGTCTGTGTTCTGCTGCTATGAGGAAACACCTGAGACTGGGTAACTTATAAAGAAGAGGTTCATTTTGACTTGTAGTTTGGGTTGGGAAATTCAAAAGCATGGCACCATCATCTGCTTGGCTTCTGGTGAGGGAGTTGTGCTACTTCAGTGGGTGGTGGAAGGTGGAAGGGTAAGCAAGAGTTTGTAGAGGGAGCAAGGAGGGGGTCGAACTCCAGTTCTGTGAAAGCCAGAACTCACTTGCATGAGAAACGGGTTAATCCATTCAGGAGTGCTCCCCCCATGATCCAGACCACCTGCCTCCTGACACTGGTACACTGAAGAATTACGGTTCCAGTGCATGAACTTTTGGGCGGCCCACTCAGACCATAGCAATATATGAAATTCTAAGAACTGCTGGGCTCTAACTGTTGCATAGGACATAAGTTGACAGAAGCCCCTGAATTTTTCTTCCATATAAATCATAGG
The DNA here is from genome assembly GCF_902686455.1 of Sciurus vulgaris. NCBI lineage: Eukaryota > Metazoa > Chordata > Mammalia > Rodentia > Sciuridae > Sciurus > Sciurus vulgaris. The sequence continues at coordinate 168,140,168 of NC_136465.1, read as the reverse complement.
CTCATGAGCATCTGAAATCTGAGATGGTTTTCATCGTGCATTGAAAAGTGACCTCATTGGAATAAAGTCCACCTGTGACCCAACCAGGAGTTCTTAAAATAGCACTTCCTCCTCTGGCTGGACTGGGGCTGGGGCTTTGGTTAAGTATATTCTCCAGAGCTTCTCTTAACTGGGGAATTGTTTAAATGGGCCCAGCATTATAGAGCAACTGTTTCCCTAATCTTGGATGAGACCCAATAAGGGACGTAAGAGAGGAAATTCATCTTTTCCTCATGGGTGGCTCCAAAATGCTCAAAGTTCTTACATCTGGGCTCACCTTAGAAACAGTCTCTGTGCCTTGGCCCTGAGACCGCCAGCACTTCTGTGTAGCTTGCTGCCAGATGATAGCGTGTGCTTTTGAAAATGGTACCCAGTCATTCTGGATAACAAGAGCTTCTCAGCTAGGATGGTCTAATCACTTATAGATAGAGAGTCATCAGTTCTAATCTTTAAGGAGAGAGGATTTTTCTAGACTGTTCTATGTGCTTACCCTTACTGACTCACAAATCAGCCACTGGAAAACATCCACCTTTCTTATCAGGATGCACAAAGCTTGCTCTCAGTCTGCCCCTGCCTTCTCTGAAGCCTCCTTGTCACCCCCCCCCACCACCCCCATCTCAGACACCACCAATCCCTAAATCCTTAGTTTTCTCCCTGCCTAGATTTTTTCGCCCTCAGACCTTTCAGGTTCTGCACCTACTTCTCATTCCGCTCACCCTCCCTGTCCTTATTTCTCTGGCTGGGACATTCCTGTTTTCGCTCAGCACCAGCTCAGGTGGTGGATGGATGGTCTTTCCTCCAGGCACTTACTGCTGCAGAGTACTGGGTGGCCTCAGGCCCTTACCCCGACTCCTTTGCTGGTCTTGCTGTGCTGTCATCCTGCATCTTTGACCTGGCTGCATCTGGCTTTCCAGGAAAGACATCAGAACTCTGGGGATCTTCAGGTTTGCCCAGTCTGTACCTGGCATGTGCTGTGCGTCTAATACAGAGCGGTGATGGTGGTTGCTTTGGATTTCATAGGAGGTCCTGGCCAGGCATAATGTAACCCTTTCTGGCTTAATGTTGGGGATCTCACTGTGCTGTAGGGACAGATGGGGTGGTGAGAATTTGCTTCTCAGGGTATTCCTAAATCTAAAGAATGCATCCCCCCTACCCCCACCAAGAACTGGGGTGGCTATTCAGAATCTGGTGGTGCTGATGGAGGCAAAGTGGGGATGTGGTCCTTGACGTTCCTGGGGATGTCTTCACACAAGCCCTCGAGGGCCAAGTGCCAAAGTGAGGGGGAGGGCGACTTGAAGATCATTGGCACCTTTTATTTCTCTTCCTCCCTCAAGCATTTGACTCTGGCTCGATTCTTGGGTACTGATGGATGCTTTGACCATGACTTCTGTTCAGTAGGTTTAATATTATTTGACATCCCTTAAAGAACCAGATACAGAATGGCAGTTATAATTGATTGAGAAATACCAGACGGTGCTGGGGAGCGGCTCTGGAGGATTGGATTAATTTGTGCAGAAGCTTAGCAGCAGCGCCCAAGACTCCACACACACACATGCTTATGTTAGTATATTTAGTATGGCCTCTAATATGTCTGAGGTCCATTTGGGTTTTTATTGCATTGCCCTTGTAAGCCAGATTTTGCAAGGGTGGGATTTCGAGAGTTCATCGACTGGGTCTTGCATGAATAAGTTTGCTCAGAAATCACAGAGCTATGACAGAGGAGTCCTGTGCCTGTTGGAGGGTTTGTGTGATCCAGGCGCTGGCAGAACTGTATCAGCTTGCAGTGGTATGAGGTGGTGGGATGGTCATGACACCCTGCTGCTTCTCTTAGCTTTTACCATTTTCTTTTTCCTTCAGCTTGAGTTTGTCCATAACTCCTATTGAAACATAGCATTTTTGATCTCATTAAATATGTTAGTGTGTGTGTATGGCTGAACGAGCACTCAACAGGTATTAGCTATTACAGTTATTATTTAGAGCTTTGTCACCACATCCTACCCCTTATTGTGAGTGGGCTTAGTAAAATAAGGAGGCACATGGCATGCTTGCCCCCTAATCACCTGAGGCCATTTTCTAGCAGTTTTATGCCCACCCTGCTCTTTTCTCTCATAGGAAGTTTGGGCTCTGACAGGTAAGGAGATGAGAAGCGATGAATGGCATAGGAAGTGGTTCTGTTCTACCAAGTTGCTGTGAATACCTTGTAATAGTGGGAATCGTTACAGCTACTGTTTGTTGACTGCTGTTTACATGCTTATGAGATGTGCTTTGCATGCAGGATACCTTTTGGTCCTCGATATAACCCTCTGAACTGAGCACTTTGGTTTTAGAGGTAAGGAAGGAAACTGAGGTTTGAAGAGGTTGTTTTATGCTGAAGTGATAAAGCCAGAGACTGAAACCCAGTTCTGTCTCCAGAATATTAGCTTTTAATCTTTGTCCTGTTATTTTCTAACCCAGGAGTCTTGATTTCGAAATATGGTGGTTCTTGAAGTTGGTCCAGGGAAGACACAGGTATAAAGAGTTTTAAGGAAATCGTCCTCTAGACCTTCAACCTCACATACATATCCATCCTGGATTTGATCATCCCGAGACCACCCCCTACCTGCTCCATGGTTCTCCTCCTACTTTCCCTTTCATAGTTTCCTCCCTAACTTAAAAAGGTATATCCCTTGCCCTAAGGAATATTACTCTGGTGTGTTGTTCTGGGTATAAAAATTATCAAGGGCACCAGAGAAAGGGGCTATTTGAAATTGGTATGTGAGAACCTTCTCTTCCACAGGGCTGCCTCTTCCCCTGTTGTCTTTTACCTGTTGAACGTGGTGCTAGAAACCACATTTGGGTCTCTTTCTCATGCTAAGGAGTGCTATAAATTTTTCAACACTTAAAAAATTAACTTGCTCATGAATTTTTAAAGTGAATGACGGATATCAGCTTGCTAGATTTCATTTAAAAATATGATGTGGGAGTTTTATTTTAAAATGTTAATGTTTACCATGTGCTCAAAATTATATCCTTAGAAATTATTTAGTGTTTAATGAAAACTTTAGATGTCAGCCTAAGAATAGGCAAGGTGGTACAAGTTTTTCAAATTTTGGAGTTAAAAATAGCTGAAGATCAATGTCCCATATACTTCCCCAACATACTGAAGTAAATTTATTGAGTAATTTTAAGTTGTTTTTGTCATGGACTCTTATTTGCCTAAAGATTTGTTTCCCTAAAATTTCAGAGATATCAGCATCTCCTAAAGCTCATACATTGCACTCCTGACTCAGGATCCTTCAGATTATATGGGGATTCAGGAAAATGAAAACATACTTTAAATTTTGGTGAAACTGTACCCATGTATTTAGACATGTGATTGTGTATACCAGAGTGACTTAGGAACTCATTAAGAATGGTTTGGGGTGTAAATGATAGGAAGTTAATTCCTACTCATGTTGAGCAGCATCAATAACAAGTCAACTTTATCTGCTCAAGTAACTGAGGGTAGAGGGAAGCATCAGGCAGGGTTGGATCCAGGTTTCCAATGTGGCTCCCTCCCTTGGCTCTGCCTTCTGTGTTAGATTCATTCTCAGGCAGATGGTTCCCATGGGATGGCTGAGAAGCCCCAGGCCTGTATCCTGCCCATCTCGCCATCAAAGCTCCTGGAGAGCATCTTTTCCAACATGCCTGGTAGAGTCCTGGTCACAGCCTGGTTACCAGAGCCCGTGCCACATCCCTGGGTAAGGATTGGTTGGGTAAGGGGTTGAGTCCTGAGTGCATTATGTGGAGAGTGGGGCAGAGTGGTTAGGCACAAAGCCCCAAAGTGTTCAGTAGGAAGAGTGAAGATGTTGAAGTCCTGTCACTCAGACCCATGCTCTCTTCCTAGCTGTGTGACTTCCTGGGTGCTGTGCCCACCCCAGCCAGCGAACTGACTGCTGTTGTTCAGTTTGAAGCAGAGATTGTTGTTTGGAAAGACCTTTCCCTTCAATAGGAGTGGAAGGAAATCAAGGTACAGTGACAGGAACTGGTTGTGTGTTTTGCTAAAAATGCTTGGGGTAAGATAGTGAGAATCTGGACCTTCCTGTTCCTTAGGCTTCCTTAGTACTGCCATGTTGGAACTGTGGCATTGTCATTGCAGGTAGCAGCCTCCGAGACACATTGGGAGAGTGGACTTTGGCTGCAGAGTGGGTTCCATGACTTTGTGGGGGAGTGGGGTGCAAGCTGCCCTATGATGGGACTTTGACGTTGAGATGAACAGCACGTGTTAAGCTTGTGCTTGTTACTTTGTCCATGGACCAGAGGACTCTGTGGCCAGTGGTTCTGGTGGGCTCTCGTGGTGCCAGTTCTGCTGAGTGTAAAGCAATCTTGTCTTCCTGTTTAAGTGTCTTAGGGAACAGATTTTGCAAGGGTAGGATTTCGAGAGTTCATCGACTGAGTCATGGAAGGCCACTGTGTGTCGGAATGATTTTGCTTCACATCCCGAGCACACCTCCTTCCAGGCTCTGCGGATGACAAACCTGTCCATTATTCTACTTTGTCAAGAAGTTGTCATCGTTCTCGCTCCCGCATTAATTATTGTTTTAATGTGCTCATTGTCTGGTCTGCCTGTGTTTGTAATGGGACATCACAGCTGAAAAGATGTGCGGAGTAGGTTGCTACCTGTCAAATTGTAGTCTTTCCATGTCAAAATCCCATAATCGCCCATTTAACTTTTGCTTACCTGCAGTCCCAAAATTTCAATCCGTAAGGCTTTGGAAAGCTACTTGCTACAAGATATAATTAAAGTGTCCATGTGTTAATATGGGATGAGGATGAAGGCCTGAAAAATCCTTATGTGTCACTCACTGTCCTCTCCTGTGCCGGTGGGGATTGGGTTAGCCAACTGGGGATTGTCTTCTTGGAAAGCTGAGAGTGTGGGACCTCGGATCCAGAAGTTTTGACAGAAACTAATTTATCATTATTTCTGGGTTGAAATTTGCTAACTCATCTTGGGTAAAGGACTTAACTTCTTTGTGCTAGTTTCCTGTGGCTGCCATTACAAAGCACCGCACTCTGGATGGTTTAAAACAACGGGAAGTTATTGGCTCACAGATTTGGAGGCCAGACACCAAAAATCAAGGTGTCTCAGGGCTGCCAATGGCTTTAGGTGAGACTCCTTCCTTGCTGCTTCTAGCTTCTGGTGTTGGCCAGCAGTTCCTGTCACGCCTTGGCTGGCGGTCACATCCCTCCCACCCCCTGGCCGTCTTCCCCCTGTACATCTCCTTTTTATACAAAGACCAGTAACACTGAATCAAGGCCCACCCTGCTGACCTCGTTTTGACTTGATTACATCTGTGAAGATCCTATTTCCAGAGAACGTCACATTCTTCCGAGGGGCTGGGGGTGGGGGACACATTTTGATTGACCGTAGTCTCAGAGCTATTTTTCCCCTGTGAAGCATGATTCCTCAGCCGTTCCCACCTTCCGGGTCAACATCAAACACAGCCTTGGGAGAAAGTGTCCTAGAATCACATGGTCTCTGACTCACATGGTCTCTGACTTATGATGGTTTAACTTACGAGTTTTTGATTCAAGGTTGGTGTGAAAACTGTGTGCATTCACTAGAAACCATACTTTGAATTTTGCTTTTGGATCTTTTCCTAGATGGTATGGGGTCACCCCTTCTCTTGGGGTGCTGGACAGCAGCATGAAGCCATGGCATCCGGTCATTGGCTCCCTCAGGAGGGTCAACAGCTGGTATCGTACAGTGTGCTGTGTTGCCAGGCGGAGATGGTTGATTGGTCAGTGTATTGTTGATGCATTTCCGACATACAGTATTTTCACCTACGCTGGTTTTATCAGGAACGTGACCCTGTAGTAAGTTGAAGGTCACTTGACTGTATCCTCTCACAAAGGCTGGAGACCCCATGAGATGTTAGATGCTCTTTATTCCAAGTTTGTGATATCAAATCAGCATTTGGGTTTGACACATATGTTCTGTGAGCCTTTTCAATTAAAAATCCTCTGGGACGTCTGAACATCTGACTCGAGCTGCTTGGCCTGGAGCAACTTGGAGTCCATTGGTACCAGAAAGGAAGGGGAGCCCTCCCAGAGTGGGGAGCTCTGCCTCTTACCGTCTGGGACTGCTGGGTCACCTGCCTCGTCCCGACTCGCTGGCCACTGACTGCTGCCCTGGGGTGTCATTTGGGCATAAATCCTGAAACGTCTGTCCCAACTCTTGAATCTTTCATGGAGAGTTGTGGGAATGTATTCTGGTTTTATCGGTTTGTTTTCATGAGCTGTATTTTGATATTCAAAAGAGGTTCGCTTAGGGGCAGAGGCTAAGAGTGTTTTCTGACGGTGTTTCTCTTTTGCTTCTTCCTAATCACTTGCAATTGTAAGGCAAAAAGCTACAAAACAAACACAACAACCCTCCAGACCCTCACGGTGACATTGAAAGAATCTGGCTCCTTGGCTTCCTTTTACGCACAGCGTAGAGTAGATTGCTATTTGAATATATATACATCTCCATATTTTTTTGGCGATACCTAAAGTGCTACAGAAATCCCACTTCTCCGGGAAAGAGGCCTCCGCACGTTCCCATGGCTGGATCAGGGTGTCTGAGGGTTGCAGGTGGCCTGTGTCAGTTTGCTCAGATTCTTTCCTTCATTCCCTCGTTCAGTGAACACAGAGCACTGGCCATCTGTTATGTGCCAGCTGCTGTGCTGGGCACGGGGGTTGAGGAGGAGAATAAGACCCGTCCCTGCTTGCATGCATGTTCCCGGTTTACTGTGACCAGGCTCGGTGGTCCCCTAGCCCTCATGTTTCCAGGCAATAATGCTTTTTTTGCCACTCGCCACCTACAGTTCTAAGCTAAAAGCTACCATATATCTAACTCCACTTGGTATTTATTGGGTTGTTACACCAAATTTTTGCAAAGCCAGAGGCACCACTTGGTTGGAAGGAATCTTCTTTATTCCACCCCCAAGAGGCTGCTCAACGGGCTTTGATGGTCCGTGAAACCTAGCTCCATTTCTAGCACGGGAGAGCTTGTAACTTTTTTGCCTTTTCTGAATTCGAAGCCTTTATAGAGTATTTTGAGAGTTGGGCACCGTCGGGCGGGTTTTATGTCATTGCCTCTCACACGGGTGATGAAGTTCTGGGATCAATTTTGTTCCACGGCTGCCTGGCGCTGCCGCACTCGGGAGCGTTACACTGCGAGAGTGCTGTGTTCGTGGCGAGATTTATGTGGTAATTGAAATGGGAATGCCTGAAAGGACTATCGATGTCCCCACGCGGCCTGCAGGCCTGTGCAGCCGACTTGCAGAAGAGCCAGGAGGGTGTGCTCCCTTGTTCATGTCCGATGGGGACGAGTCCAACGGCCAGTCCTGCCATCTGGCCCCCACATTCTGTCCTTCAGCACCCGTCCCCGATTCTCTTCCTGATGGGTAAAATTGGAGGAGGACTTGACAGAATTTACAACAAGCTGTCTTGGAAAACAACATGTCAGGGAACGAGGGGGCGGAAGGGAAGGTTTCTACACGGATCAAAGAAGGAACTGGTGGACGTGTCTCGGATGATTGCATAACTTGATCTTAAAATGAATGTCGCAGAGATCCAGTTGAGACAGGAGGAATACAAGTGTTATTAAAGCGCGTCACAGTCCTCTGCCTCTTATCGAAATGCAGGATCCTTAGGGTTCTTAAAGGGCATGAGGACTGATTGGCATGTTTTGTGGATGAAAATCGAGGGACTTGTCCAAGGTCACACCAGCGTCACAGCAAAACCCAGGGCTCCCGACTCCTAGCCCCTTGCTGTCTCCCTCTAGCCCACGCTGCCCCCCACGGGATTCACAGGCTCTGTGAAGCAAGACGAAAGCTGTCCTTGGGCATGTCACCCTCCAAAGAGATTCCGCGGCCCTCCTGGTGATGGTTGTGTGGCCCCTGCTCAGCTCAGGTTGACGCGAGAGAAAGGTCAAGACCCGGTCTTGTTTTTTAAGCAGGGTCTCATTGCTGCGATTATTAAATGTATCTTTTAAAGATGAATATAAAACAGCTACCCTCCCAAGCAAATCATAAAACAAATTACGCCCTTGCCACCCAGAACTACAGAGAAACAGCAGGCCCTTGGCGGCGCAGAGAGTAATGGTTGCAATATTAAAACAACGAGGGGGAGACCAGGATCCAATGGCTGAGCTCAGGGAGGAGAGCAGCCCCGTAATCCCCCAGGGATAATGGGTCTCGACGACAGGGCCCTGTGATTTATTGTGCTTAATGTACTTATTTTTATTTGTGCCCTTCAACACGGAGCTTTGTCACTGAAGAGATTTGATAATGGCCTGTTTGCAGTCACTTAGGCTCCGTAATAAAGCGCCACACTTGGGCTGTCTGTAGGGCTCATTGGCATTCTCCTCCGCACTCCCTTCCTGGGCTGAGAGGGGATGGGGATGAGGACCTCTCCCCTCCCGAGCTTTCCCAGCAGGCCGCCCATCCTGGCATCCACCCGAAGTGGGGCCCACGCTGTGCCCACCCAGGCCCGGCCTGCCCTTCGGGGACGGGGGCCGCAGGTGCAGCCCTTCAGTGGGGGATGAGGAGGCGCTGAGTTGGATGCTCCGTGATGCTAACGTGCCCCACTCCACCCAACTGTGCCCTTCCAAACGGTCCAGGAAGGAACCCCCACGCCGCCTGTCATGGTGGCTGCCTGGGATTCGTCTTCATGCATTGCCAGTGTGAGTTCACTGCTTACAGCTCTGGGGTGAGTAAAAATAGAAGCGAGGAGTGGCTGTGTAAGGTTTCCCAAAAGAATGGGCTTGATTTAAAAGCGGTCGGGTGCTCCGATGGCGGCGGCAGCTGGTTGGCGGAGATGGGTGCATCTCCTCCGACAGTTGTGAGTCAACCTGAGGTTTTCATTTCAGCTTCTTCCTGGGCTTTTGGAGAGGGAAGTGGAAACTCTCCAGGGGGCTCCTCAAAGCCCTGACCTCTGAACCGACTGAGGTTCGGGCAGAAAACTCCAGGGTGGCCGCCCAGAAGGTGCCTCCCCTCTGGCCGGCCCCCTGCTGTCAGGCCCCACAGCCAGGGAAGGTGCTCGCTCGGCTGGGTCTCGCACTTGACCTCCATGGCGTGGCCGGAGATCGCTGGCTTCATCCTGCAGACCCAGAGAGGACAAACTGCTAATTATAGAATACTCAAGCCGTGTGGCAGAGAGGACTCTTTTAAAGGATAGAACCAGCAGCAAAATCAGGAGCAGACCTGGGTGGCTGTTGCAGTTGAGGGTGTCCATGTCCCTAGGCTGCAGCAGGGTGACGGCCCCACTGGGGGACAGCTGTACTCCCTGGCACTGCTCTCAGCCACTCCTGCGCCCTTTGCTCTCCTTACGCCCCATCAAAAGTTTTAATGTGTTCCCAGGCCACTCGGCACTGGTCCAGACACGTTTTGGCTTCAGGTGAGTCTGTGGCACCCTCTCAGCCATTCTCGGTTATATACTCCCAAGAACGAAAAGCAGGGGTCGAATGTGTGTTAGTACGCACGTGTTCTTGGCAGCACTATTCACGAAAGCCCCAAAGTGGGATCAACCGAAATGTCTATCAGAGGCCAAATGGATAGACATGGGGAGATAAATACATACCATGGAATATTATTCAGCCCTAAGCAAGAAGGAAACCCTGTCACATGCCACATTTGGGGACATTACACTGGGTGAAGTAAGCCAGTCACTGAAGGACGCAGTTACGATTCCACTGAAAGGAGGATTCCAGAGTAGGTACGTGTATGGAGATAGAGAGCACAGTGACCGTCGCTGGGGCCCGGGGGCCGGAGTTGGCAGGCATGGTCTTGGAGATGGGACTGACTTCTGCTGAGCCCGCAACCATGGTTAAAATGGTACTGTTAAAATGGTACCCGTACGTCACTTATGTTTTGCTGCAGGGCACTGTGGGTGGCTTCAGCGTCCCCAGCCCTCAGCCAGCCAGAAGGCAGGGCCCCGGGGCACAGGGACGGGAATCCTACGGCCCAGCGAGCTTGCGTGTCTTCTCCCCAGAGCTTCCACCTGGTGGCACTTTGTAGCCTCACGAGACTCCGACTGACCTAGCTGTGCCCAGACTTCTGCCAGAGCTGCAGAAACAGAGAGCGCAGATGTCTGCTGCTCCAAGCTGCCGACGCGAGGGTAATTTGTTACACGGCTATAGGTGACAAGTACGTGGCTCCCAGGAGCCTGGCCTGAAGTGATTCCTTCCTGGTCCTCTCCCCCGGCCACCACAGGCCTGCCTCTTCTCTTCCCGTCCTCCTGAAGGGAGTAAAAGAATGAGTGGCTTCTCTCTTTTCTTCTCCCGTTCGTTCCTGGTAGAGCCAGTTGACCGTCTTGGTTCCGTCCTGTGCTCTTCTGGTTTCAGGTTCCGTGTCCCGCCCAGACTCGGGGCACCGGTTTCACCCACCTACCTGTGCACGTGAGCTCTCCTCCCCGTCCCTGTCGCCATCTCTCCCCCCCAGGGGTGTACCCTGTGTCTTGCTTCTTCCTTACAGAAAGGGTGAGTGATCAGATTTGGGGGATGGTATCGATTTCAAATATTCTGTCCCATTTGCTGACCCCAAAAACTGCTGAAATGCCCTGGAAATTCCGTTGTGGATATAAACTCTCGTTGCACTGACTCCCACAAAATAGATTAAAAAGATCTGATGCCATTTTTTGAGCACTGCCACGTGTCACCCACTTGATTAATGAGTCTCATCGTGTCTTCTCCATGGTCCCGAGGAGGTGGGTGCTGTGGTGCCCCCTCTACGTGGGTGCCCGCGGAGACACAGTGGGGTGTGTTTTCTGGTCTCCCAGAGTTCATGTCTGGCCAGACCAGGATGAGAACTCATGCCACGCTCCTGTGTGCCTGAGCTCACTGCCTCGGAGAACTGGGGAGCTCTTTCTACAGGTCTGTGTTCTAGGCCACCAGGATTTCGGAAAATTAATTCCTATGAGCCACGTGGGGTGGGGTGGGGGGATACTGAAATAAGAAGGGGAGAAGAGGTGGTCAGGAACGGGGTTTCCAACTGGAGCGTGAGAGGCCACGGTGGTCTCCCCTTGGCTGAATCCTGGGTCCTTGGGGAAGCTTTCATATATACCAGTACCTGCACTCCACCCACGAACGCTGGTTCAGCTGCTCTGTGTGCAGCTTGTGTACTGGGATCAAAAACTCCAGGTGAATGCTGGGAGGGAGGCCTTTGTGTGGTGGACCTTGGGCAGGAAGCAGAGAAGGTAGAGAGCATCAGGGTGAGGGTGTGGCCGGAACGCCACCCCAGCTCCCCTCCCCCTCAGCAGCAGACCCTGTGAGCTTAGAGCCTGGAAGTTGCAGAGGGGGCCTCAGGATGGGCTCGTGCTTTTGCTTTGGAACTGACAAGTCCCTGCATCTTGGGTGCCTTCAACTCCATTCCTATTCTGCACACAGTAAAGGGTGCAGGAGTTCCAGGGGGACTTGGGACACACATCCAACAGGCCTTAGTAAGACAGCTGTTCCTGTATCTGGATTACCTTTGATGTTCATTGCCTAGGGTTGGTGGTTAACCTGGGTGTCTGGTTTTCCCAGACTCCCTGAGTAACTCTTGGTGAGGAGGATCAGATCGCAGGGAGTAGGGACCCTGTGATTGTGTCTTCTGGGGTGAATGACCAGGTGATGTCCCTGCTGTGGGTGTAATTTAGTGGTCCACTTAAATGCCTGTTGAGAGGACAAGTCCAGAGAACCCAAAGGAAGTAAAAAATTAGGCAATTTTTCACCTATTTTAATTTATTGTTTTGATAAGTCCCCCTCCCCCTCCCTTCTTTAGCCTGCTCTGTTTTTCTCCTGTAACAGAGGAAAATGTTTTTTAATGTGCTATGGAGTCATTTGAATGTGATCTCTTAAAGAAAAGGTTCCTGTCTCCTTGCGTCTTAGGCAGAGAGCACTCCCAGCATGTATTTGTTGAGTGGCTGAAGAGTGACAGGTAGATGGTGTCCGTGGGGTCCGGAGGGGAAATGGAATCCTTTAGGACGTATTCTCTGGTGGGGTCCTGGGAGGAACTGCAGGCGTTAGTGGGGTGGACATGAGTGCCCGGGTTGCATTTCGTCTTATTCCCCTGGAGCAAGTGTCTTTTGCAATTAAAATGCTTTTTTTTTTTCCCCCTTACCTTGTCCTGGGAGACAACACTTCTGCAGACTTTAGTCTTTTATGTGTTCTAAACCGAGCCCTTTCCCCTGCTGTGGCTTCAATAATGCATCATTTCATAAGTTCATGGAATTTAATGTGCTTCTGCCAAGCTCTCTCGTCTCAGCTAGGTAGTTAAATGAAAATTAACCACCGCAGGTTGGACTCAGAGTCACCTCTTCACCTTCTCCTTTTGGATCTCCCCACCTCCCCGCCGCCCCACATATGCAAAACAGCATCCCTTTTTCTTTTCTTGATGTGGTGTTTTTGGGGCACTCCCTGGTGTGAGTGGGAATATTGATTTATTTCATAATCAGAGACCCATGAAAAAATAACAGTGTGAACGTACAAGTTTTTGAACTGCCGCCTCTCCAGCTGAAGTACAGTGGAGTCTAGGGACCTGTAGCAAACTAATATTTAACGAGAGCGCTACTGTTGTGCGGCATTTCAGATCCGCGGTGGCTGCCGGTGAAATTGGCATGTGCCCTGACGAGGCTCTGAAGTGTGCTCAGTCTTCATTCCTTCATTCATTTGTTCACTTATTCAGTGCCTCATGATCATTTTATATGTATGAGGCACCCGGGTGGTGGATGTGATAGGCTATTTGCATTAATGGCTTCCATTCTTCACAGTTTTCTGAATTCCTGCCCAATTTCCTTGACTTGACTTTGGACTTGACCACGTGACTTGCTTTGACCTGTCGGATGAAGTGGAGGTGGTAGGGTGGGAGTTCTGAGCTGCCGCCTGACCAGATCTTAAGCACTTCTGTTTTTTGATGTGTCTTTGCCTTTGCCACAAAAAGAAGGTGAGCCCGGGACACTTGGAGCATAGCTGCCGGCCGGCCTGAGAGCCTGCAGTGAGACACCATGCCTCCTGAGATCCACCGGGCCCCAGCCAACTTGCAGATTAAAAGGATGAGTGTTGCCTTAGACCCTGGTTCCTTGGGCAGCATCGTTACTCCACCGATGATGGATGTGATGGATCTTGATAGGACTCAGATCCCATTCGTGAGAAGCCTTGCAGTTGGGTGATGTCGGGAGGAGGGTCAGGACACGTCCTTCTATACTGTAAGGGATACAGTGCCAAGTGGCCTGTGAAAGCTCGGTGAAGGGAGTTTGAGGAAGGGGAGTCTGCAGGAAGGGTGATCGGAGAAGACCTCGTGGAGGGGTGGCTGTTGAGAAGGCGTTTGAAAGTCCAGAACAGAGGAATATTGACTAGGATTCTGAATTAATATATGGCACTTTGAAGTTGATTTCCCATTGAAGCCAATGCACTGATATCCATTTCCCATTAAAGATCAAATGACTTTGCTTTCATTAAACTCTTATAAATTAAAGCTACGTTGATGTCGGGGAGCCACATCCCCCTCTGATAATAGCCAGCATTCACGCTGCTTATCACCAAGGGTTCCCCAGCGTATATCTGATGTACCTACTGTGGGCTGGGGGTGTGTTTCCTAAGCATTTTATACTTGAGATCTTTTGAAACCATCATCATTGTGTTGAGAGTTGTAAATACTAATAATGTTGATTCCATTTTCCAGGTAAATTAACCAAGCCATTGGGGTGGTTGCTTGCTGCAGTGACATCAGAGTCTTGTTCTACTCCTTGCCCCGTCCCTTTCATGATTGACATCCTCACGACTCATTTTTGAATCACAGCACAGTGCATTGCACACAGCAGGTGCTCAGAAGATGGCTGCCCCACAGATTGGAATAAATCTAACAAAAGGGACAAGTACCTTCCTCCACGTCAGGGTGGAAGCCATAGCCTGGGAAGGAGGTGAATTCCTGAAGCAGGTTCCCTGGTGCAGATATTGAAAACACTTCCTGGTCTTAGGGCGAGCCCAGAGAAGGGGCCCTTCATATAGTTCTGGAAAGATAACCTCTCTGGAAGGGGCCAGCTCTGAGTGAGTCTGAATGAGGAGTTTGAATTGGATGAGGGAGGACAGAGGGGCTTGCTGGGTGCTTCCTGGCGCCCAGTGTGGCTCTTGGATCAGGGCAGATGCTCTGACCTGTTGCTTGAGGGAGGTGGGGGCAGTGAGTCTTCTGAGCAGCTGTGATCAATAAACATGAACATGTGAGCCTCTGCCATCTCCGCCCCTCCTTTTCCAGCTTTAGAGGAAACCGAGTCAGAGCCCCAAAAGGAATTGTGACCCACTTTGTCCTGAACAACCTAAGGAATTGTTGCCTAAGAAGGTGGGCTTATGAACACCATAGTGATGCTCTTGAACAGACCTGGGAATTCTGAAGATACAAAATAAGTACGAAATAGCCCGTGATAGCCCAAGTATCGGTGGAATGATTCCCTGTGGCTCTCGGGTTTTGCTGCAACTTACTGACGACTCTCAACTCGACCCAGACCTGGATCTGCATCTCTGCTCCAACAGGTCCCTCTGAGACGTTGGTGACATTCTTTCACTGTTCTTTGAGCCTCCGTTTTCTTCACAGGGATATGAAGAAAAAACGTGGAACAGACATAAAATCTGCATCATAGAGTTGTCGTGCAGGTTAGTTTTTTTTAAATAAAACTAGCTAGGATTTTTGTTTTTTAAGTGCCAACTTTATGCTAACCACTTTTATGAGTGTGTCTGTGTGAATCAATTCACTTGACATTTTTGATCCTCACATCAAACTCTGAGATGGAATAAACATGCAGTGGCTCCCCACTTTGGCACCATGGAGTTTAGTGGACTGCCCATGGCTCCTGGGCCAGCTCCAGGGGAGACACTGGGATCTGAACCCTAGGTTGACATGCTCAGCCCCTCAACCTTGCTCACTCTGTGCCTGGACGTCAGCAGGTGGACTGTTAGTTCCCCACCCACTTCTCTTCTTTCCAGAGCTGATTTCTGTTTTCTCTCCCAGTCCTAAGAAACTGTGGGTCAGCTGGGCCGGGACGGCCGGATAGCACCAGCCTGGTTCCCGGCGTGTGGGGCAGGAGCCGGGGTCCTCCCTCCAGCACTGATGTGCTGGGAATCCATTTGCCCGCATGTGCCTCATCTGCCTACTGCGAGGTGGCACGGGGCCCGGCGTGGGGCGGTGTCTGGCGTCCGCTTTCCTGGACCACGATGCCGTCCTGACCCCCAGCTTCTTTCCTCGTTCACACTGAGCACTCGGGAAATAGCAGATGAACGACCCTCTTGCCTTCGCCTCTCGTGCTCCCAGAGGCTGGTCCTTCTAGACCACTCTCCATTCCAGCCCCAGTTCAGATGGTCGCATCCCCATGTGGCTAAAGCAGCAGCTGTCTGTCTCACTGGGAAAGTGTATAAAGTGGAGGTGAAAGGACAGGGACGTGGAGGCCCCCGTGCCTGTGGTCAGTCTTTGCTCCCTGCCCGTGAGTCCTGTGGGACACCCTGCAGACACCAGGCCCAGGGCCTGCCTCTCCATGTCATGTCCCCTCAGCAAATGGCCTTAACGTGAGAGGACCCAGCAGAGTCCCTCTCTGAGAAGTGTGACTTAACACCTCTGCTGGAACTTCACAGAGGACCCAGAAGAATAAGGTTTATTTAAAGAAACCCTTTCTCAGAGTTTCCCAGTGTAAATTATTCCAGCTCCAAAATCTTAAACTCGCCGATGGGTGGACTCCAAGGGATGTGCTTTCTTTTCTCCCCGTGAAAAAGATGTCACAAGTGGAGCCGAGGAGCGCTGTCACAGCACAAAGGCCGTGGAGCCCAGGAGGGAGCTCAGTTTCTGGACCGTGGCCATGACGATTGTCAGGATGGCTGGACCTGCCACCCTGACGGGCACAGCAGG
The DNA here is from genome assembly GCF_902686455.1 of Sciurus vulgaris. NCBI lineage: Eukaryota > Metazoa > Chordata > Mammalia > Rodentia > Sciuridae > Sciurus > Sciurus vulgaris. Next base: position 168,124,260 of record NC_136465.1, on the reverse strand, counting down.
AGGAATCTTCCCCTTCGTGTTGAGTGGTGGGAGGCAGGCTTGGGAAAAGGCTCCTGCAGGTCACGGAAGAGCTGTGACATTTCCAAAGAGAGTTCCGGAAGAATCTGAGGGGCACCTGTTCATCAGGGCTCATGGTGTGTGGTTTTCTTTTGGGAAAGTGAGGAGGGTCCTGGAGGAAGTTCAAGCTGTAGGGCAGGCTCCATCCTCATGACCCCCTCGGCCCTCAGTGGCCCCACCTCTGATACCACCACGTTGCGGGGGTGTCATCTTACGGATTCTGGGGGTCACAGGTATTCAGACCCAGCAGACCTCATCCAGTGTTTGTGGGCGGTTTTCTTCACAGGGGCTTTTGCTGCCTTTGCCTCCTCCAAGCCTGGTGAACCCTGTTCTTACCCAGGTTCCAATTCAGTGACAGCCCCTTCAATTCCCTGATGGCCTTGCTCAGATCAGGACAGGAATCTGGCAGCTCTGCAGATCGTGGCATCTGGCCTCGAACGGCCTCCCCAGTCTGCAAGGGGATTTTCCCAGTTGGTTTTTAAGGCTTGTTGAGATGGGCTGGTTAACTTCTTCATGCCCCGCTGCACTGGAAGCTTCCTGTGTGTCTTGTTATTCTCCCTGTTCCCGTTGCATTCTGAAGCACCTAGCACAGTGCCTGACATAGTGTTCAATACCTATTATTTACATTTTTAAAATTTGTTCTAATTATACATGACAGTAGAATGCATTTATGCATTTTGATAGATCATACATAAATGGAGTATAACTCCTCATTTTTGGTTGTGTTTATGGTAGGATCACCTTGGTCATGCAGTCATACGTGTACATGAGCTGGTAATGTCCATTTCACTCTACTCCCCTTCCTTCCCCCATGCCCCTTCCCCTCCCTTTACTCCCCTCAACCTTTTCCACATTAGTGTTGAAATAACCTTGAAATAAAACCAAGTCAAAACTGAGGGTTCCCTGCCAGTTCCTTTTCCATGAAAGAGACACTTCTCATTCAAGTTGGAGAAACTTTGTGTAGGAGGGACGGGCTGCCAATGGGGCAGTGCCTGAGCCCTGAGGGGCAAGGGGGCAAACAGGAAGTGGAAATCTGCTTGGCTCTTTGCTGAGCACCAGGGCGCAGGTCTACCTTGGCTCAACTTCGCGGCATGCAAGAAGAGAGACGCCTGCACCTCGGCCTGGCCACTCACCTGAGACGTTCAGCCGGAGGGACCTCGTACCTCCGGGCGGACCTTCTGGACTTCACGTCTTTTTGCGATATGGAGAGGCTCGGGCTCCAGGGGAAGGTGGCTGGGAGGCCGTGCTCGGGCCTTTCACTGGAAGGAAAGCCTCTGGAAGGCGTCAGTCATCCGCTCTATCGTGGTCACAGCTTTTGTTGCACAGGCCTTTGCCGGTCGCAGGGCACATTAGCCAGCCCTGTGTTGCTGTCTTGGCACCACAGGGTCCTTCGTGGGCACCCTGCTGTGGTGTTGTGGCATGACCATTCCTGGTGTGGGAGGTGAACAGACCCAGGCTTAGCGTGCATGTGAACTTGGGACTTAGGGATTCGCTGTGTCGTTGGCCATCCCAAAGTCGGGGGTCTGCCGCACTGTGCTCCTGGGCTCCAGTCAGCCTGCGTTTTCAGTGTCCCTTCCACGGAGGGTCAGCCAGGAGTCCAGCTTGAAATAAATCACCTCAGGAGCAATGGGATTTTATTCCTGCAACTTAAAAGGGGCCTGTTCCCTTGGTTCTGAGGAACGCAGTGTCTGCAGAGGGCACGTCCTCGCACCACGCGTGCCTGGGTGGCAGGCAGGGACTGTTCCGCCTTGTGGTCTGAGTGGATGACGTCTCATCTGAGCCTCAGTTTCCGCCTGGGTAAAATAGGGACAGATGTGTTTAATCAGATAAGGAATATCCTTCAAAAACCGCCTAGCCCAGCACTCATGGCCGTCCCACGTACACCTCCGGAGGTCTTCCCTGCCCTGCCGTCGACGCCCTTTTTCTGTGGAAAGCCTCTGTGTGGCAGTGCCATCCCACGCCTGGGTGACACAGCCTGTGCTTGGCTGCAGCTCAGAAGGGGCAGGGATCCCGGCTTCAGAGAGCAGGGGAGGGCGATTTCAGCAGCCGGGAGACCCAGGGTTGTGCCTGCCGTGGTCCTTGGAGATGGAGCGTGTCTTTGGGAGCATGTGCACAGGAGCCTGAAGACCCGGATGCAGGAGGCAGGAGGCCTGCCCTGCCCTGCCCTGCCCTGCCCTCCCCGGGCAGGTGGACTCAGGCAGGGTTGCCGCCCTCAGCGTGTACGCAGTGACCTCAGGAATCCGGCAGTGCTGCAGATCGCGGCATCCGACCTCCCAGGGCCTCCCCAGCCTGGCCTTGTCCAGGCTGCTACTGTTCCCTGTGTAGTTGTGACACTCCAGCCAAACTACGGTGCCTGGCAGTGGCAGCGCCTCCCCACGGCAGGCCCTTGCTGGGGGGCCACAGTGTGCGGCCCTCAGAAGGGATGTGGACGTGGGCAGCTTCTCGGGCTGACTCGTTCCCACGAGGCCCAGGGGAAGGGCACGCTCTTTCCTACCATTGGAGGAGAGAGGTGTGACGTAGGCCACCCAGCTGATCTTTGCTTCCAAGTCTTTGTTCCCACAGCCTGCAGAGACCGTTCAGGGCTGGTTGGTCAGTGGGCGAGTCAGCATTGGCTGTGGCTGGCTGGGTGGCCCTGGTCTCTCCCTGAACCAGCAGCCTCCCCTTGGGCGGGTGGCCAGCCGGGACCAGACTCTGGTGGATTGGCTTCCAGACCTTCATCTTCTCCATTTCTCATCACACAACGGTTTGTTCAGTGAGCAGGGTGAGGGTCTGTTAGTAAATGCAGCGATAGAGGTCCCTCCCTCCCATAGCTTGTCATCTCCCTGAGGGGGCAGATCCACGAGCAGCACAAAGAACATTTTTCCTCCTCTGATGACAAGTACAGTGGCTGTGGGGTGGGGTGGGGTAGGGCTTGCCGTTTTTAGTAGTTTGGTCAGCAGGGATTTGTGCGTGTGGTTTGAGCACATACCTGAAGAATAAGAAGGAATGAGTCATGGAGCTATCTGGGGAAAGAGCTGAGGCTGAGGTAAGTGCAAAGGCCCTGAGGCCATTTCTCAGTTGCTCAGTCAGAGACCACAAGGGGGTCATATGCCTGGAAGAGAGTGAGTCCCCAGAAAAGTAGTGGTAGACGATGTCAGAGAGGAAGGGAGGCCCATTTGTGCTGGGTCTTATGGGCATTGGAAGAGAGGCAGGAGTCAGCTCATATGTATCAGGATTACTTGGCTACTCCTGTGTTGCTGATTATCCATAGGCAGCAAAATATAAGCCAAGAGACCACAGAGGAAGGGCTTGCTCTAATTCAGACAGAAGATGAGTGTGTCTCGGGCCAGCGTGGGTGATTGAGGCATTGAAAGAGTTGAGTCTGGGTCCCTGTTGCTTGCATTCTCTCTAACCCTGGGGTGAGTTGCTTCATCTCATTAATTTTCTCAGCTCTACGATCGAGATGCTAAAACTGACACTTCCTGGCATGGTGGCATGGCAGTAGCCAGGTGTCACCAGGAGCAGAGAGGCACGTCCCTTACTTACCTCCTGGTGCTGAAGCTTGACACACTGCCCCTGCCATCACATCACACTGAAAGGTGCGATGCAGCTGAGGCTGAAACACCAAGATCCCAGCCGCTGCCTGCTGGACAGGCGCCTCCAGAACTGGAGGCCCGGAGGTGTCCACACGTGCTCCAGTCCAACCTAGTGTGTTTCCGGTTTGGAATTCGGGCCCAGCATGAGGCGTTTTCCTATTTTCAGCCTCGTTCCTCCAGCCTCCTGCCGTGCCATGGCCCCGTGGACCTGAGGAGAGGCAAAAGAGACTTGTGATCCACTGTGAGAAAAGCTGGATTCCAGACTCAGGCATCCGGAGCGCTCCGGCAGTCTGTTGAGAGCCCGTAATTTGGGCCCGTCAGAGTTCTGGGTGCCTGTCAGAGAAGGTGGGGGAACCCCAGGAGTAGATGGAATTCCTGCTCCGTGTGTGAGCAGGGTGCCCAGCTGCCTCGCAGGGTCCCATCCCCTGGGCTTCCCGGGAAGGCGGAAGTGGGATTTTCAGGTGCATTTTACTACTCTGTGGAATTCGTGAAACTTCGATTTCCACAGTACTTTACTTGCAGTCCGAGTCTCTTGATATGACAAGATCGGCGTTGGCGATCAGGCTTGGTGAATGACAGAGCCGTTGCTGTCGGGGCTGAGTTTCCTCTTTGTTATTTTCCCCAAGCTCTGAGGACCTCTGCTGCCCAGAGTCTCCTGGCTGTCCCATTCTTGGATACAGCCGGACCAGCTTTGGACATCGACATTTCCTTCGTCCAGGGTCACTGACCTTTTTCACTGAGCAGAAGGACAAAGAGAACTGATGGGGACCCTTTTACTGGTGAGGAAAGGGTGTTGGTACCCATTCTACTGAGGTTCTGTAGGCGACTTTCATTCCAAAGAGTGTGTCTCTCCTGGACACAGGCCACCCTGAGGACTTGTGCCGCATCCACCTGCCACCGGAGGCAGGTCCTCTGTGCCACAGCATGTCTGTTCATACCACGTAGGTGGTCACCCCACTTGAGAGCATCTGTTCCTTCAACAGCCTCTTTAACCCTGCTGTGGTTCAGTGTAGCCTCTTTCCTGACTGCTGGGATAATAATGGTGGACTATGCGACTCTAGAGGGGTCTCTTCCAAGGTGGAATTTCCGGATCTACATTCTGCATGTCCCAGGAGAAGGTGCTGCTAATTCAACAGAACTCGTTAAACTGGGCATTTATGTTTCGATGACATTTAAAAGAAATTGCTCTGATTCTTTGCTATGATCGCTTGCCATTGAAACATATTTTCATAAAATAGGACTTGTGCTTTCTCCCCTCCGCCTTCAAAAGGATCCGTTTATTCCCTGAGTTCAAGAAACTCGGCTGTAGTTCTGCTACTTTTTTACCTCCAGCTTCCCAGAGTCCTCTGGGTGGAGGGGTAGACTAGCCTTCCCACCAGATGCTCCTTTTCCTTTGGCGTTCTCCCCTGCACATTGGGAGAGCTGGAGGGACTTCACTTGGTGACCTAGTGCAGGGACCTCTGGGCCGTGGGCCTGCGGCGGGCCTGGAGCAGTTTCTCGTTAAGCCAGACAGAAAGCTGTCCGCGGGCCTGTGCCTGGCGCTCCTTTTCCGGCCCTGGGGGGCTCATAACTGGGCTTCTGGAAACCTGGTACACAGGAAGGCATCTGGAACATTCCAGCTTCCATATGGGAGCCCGTCAGGGAATGTCATTGTGTTTTGGCCTGGCAGCCTCTCTGGCATCTTTATTGAAAGTTGGGGGGAAAAAAATCTACTTGGAAAATGGAAGGGGACAGGTGGGAAGGGTTGCATTGATTCTTTGCAACCAGGTGACTGAAGAGCACATTACCTATAAATACAGAGTGCACCAAGCGGAGAGCGTGCATTCAGATCAAAGGTGCGGGGCACCTAAAACATCTCATTCCTTTCCTTCTGTCCCTCTGCGCATCCTGTCCACAGCGGGATCTGTACCAGAGCAGGCGTGAGGCGGAGTGATGTAGCCACACCGGCATCTGTGTCACAAGCGAGAGAAGCAGAGAGTGACGATGCCTATGTGGGACGTTTTTCCAGGATTTAAAGCAAGATCTAGTTGTGGATTCAGCTGAAAACCTCTCAACCCATTGTGAGTAGAGGGTTTAGAGGGGAAACAAAGTCACTTGCGCAGGATGACTGGCAGGTCCTGGGGGCCGGCTGCCACAGGGAAGAGGTGATGGTGGGCCCCTCTGCTCCTGCATGGTGGGGACGGTCTGGGACTTGTGCGCTGATAAGGAACAACAGTCCAGGATCTGCTGTCTCTTCCAGCCTTGGGAATCTGTAGAAGTAGGTAGAACATTTCTCAGTCCAACCTCAGTCTCCTTGCAAGCTGGCGTGATGGCAGCAGCCTCAGCCAGGGGCTGAGGAGACGTCATACCACAGGCTAAGTCCCAGTTCCCTGTGAATTTGTAGCTAGTTAAGGTTTTGATCAAGACTTCCACCTGATCTTACTTGGGCCAAATATTCTGGAAAATATGACAGACATGCCGGCCCTAAAAGGCTGCATTGACTCCTCTTTTTTTTTTTGTTTTTTTGCTTCAGCTTAAACCTGTTCCTTGGCCACCGCAGAAATAAGAGCATGTTATCGTGGGTGGACACAATTTGAAGTGCTTGATTAACCCAGCAATTAATAAAAATGAAGAGGTGACAATTGGTGTTACCAAGCTACGGTCAAAAGCAATGTTCTTGGCCTCCCTCCAGGCAAACAGATTGGTGGCAAAGCCACCCGTGGGGAAGAACATCGGAATTCAGAGGAGGGAAGCCGGTTGGGAACCATACTCTGGTGGAGCGGGGTGTCAGGAGGGCTGGGTCAGCTGACCGTCTCCATCACCTAATCCACAGACTGCGTTGGGTGATTCCCGAGTGCGGCACTGTGCCAGGAGTCCAGGAGGCCTGCTTGGGTCAAGATCAGCCTCCCGTGAAGAGGCGCACTCTGTCACGGAAGCAGGAGCCTCTAGTTCATCATGGTCAGTGCAGCCCGAACACCTTTCTGGCAGCTTAGCCAGACATGCAGGGCATTCCAGGAGCCGGGGGGCTCAGGTGGGGCACAAAGAAAAAGCTGGGTTTCTGGGTAGTTGTGAAGTGGGAGGCTGGACACACACCCGCCTAACTCCGTCTCTGCTGTTGACAGGTGGGGCCGGGGGCAGATCACCGACTCCCGCTGTGAGTGGCTTTCGTCATCTGTGAAATGGGGTGAAGGTCCGTATCTCAGGGGCTCGCGGGAGGATTCCTTGTCAATTTGCAGAGAAGGTTCCCGAGCAGAGGTGGAGGGGTCTCTGCCGCCAGGTGGGAACAGTGTCTGCATACGGCATGCTGATTTTACCTCCGCAGACATTTACCTGTACCCCCTTTCAGCTGTGTCTCGCCGCGAGGCATCATAGTCCTGCCCTGTGAAACACAGCCACTGTCGGTGATGCTGGTGACAAGTAATGACATGTTGGTGCTTTGTCTTTTCCTGGGGAGGTGATGTGCAGAGGTGATGGTTCAATGAGCAGATGCGGCGCGTTAGGTGAATTAGGGCCGAGAACGGAAGTGAGGCCCTGTCTGGTTGGGTCTGGAGTCGGGTTCTGGCCTCCCCTTCATTAACCACAGGCCTGAGGCAGGGCCCCTCCCAGGCTGAGCTTCGACCTCCTCTAATTGAAGCTTACGTATTTAGGTACTGAGACGTGACGTTTTCCCTTAAGAGTTCCAAGGAAAGTTCTGAGGGGAGCAGCTGCCTTTAATAGAAAGTCGTTTTGAGAGGGGACTGTGGAAATAAAATACAAACCACGCATGTGACATAAAATTTACCAATAGCACCATGAGAGGTGACGTTAATTTTAATAACGTGTTGTATGTAATGTAGTATAAGTACGCTATCTCAAAAAATCAAGACTTTGCATTCTTTATTTTGTAATACTTTGAAATGTGATGTACATTTTAATCTGTAGCAAAGCTCAAGTCAGACGGGCTGCATTTCAATCACTCTGTAGCTGCCAGGGCTTTTGGCTGCCATATTGGACAGGGTGGCTCCCAGGGCAGCCAGTGCCACCAGTGAGGTGACTCTGTGGGACAAGCGAGTTTTTTTTTTTTTTTTTTCCTCCATTCTCCTCTGTCCTTTCCAATTCTACCTTTCTCCATCCATCTCTCTTCTCCTGGTCCTCTTCCTGTGAGGAACAGAGAGATAAATGGCCAGTGGAGACCAGCGTGAATGCTTTCTGTAACTGGATTTTAGGGGAAAAGAAGACTGAGATGAGTCTCATGGAAAGGCATAGAGAGGCGATGCACGAGGGGCTCTTAGAAGTCTTGAGAATAGCAGTAGCAGCCGAAGTGCATTAAGCGTTTATTACATGTCACGGACTATTTTCAACATTATACTGGACCATTTTATTCGATCCTTCCAGAACCCTGGGAAGTAATCATCTCTCCCATTTTGAAGATGGGATCACTGGGGCAGGAGAGGTTAAGATACTTTCCCAGAGTCACACAGTAAGGTTTGAACTCACAAAACCTGTCTTGGGAGTCCTGTTGTGCCAGTCACATCAAGAAATCTTCAGGGAGAAAACATGGAGGAGCCTTGGACTTCTGTTTGGCAGGGACTAGGTAGCTGGCTTACCCCACAGAAGCTGGGGCACAGAGGCCCAAGGGACCATCTGCACTCAGCTGAACTTTGCAACATTGTTAAGAGTAACTCTATGGTATTGGCACCACCTGGGTACTTGGTCCCTTCCCTTTAGGCCCACAAAATGAACTTTTGAAAAGAAGTTAGTTTTGTTCACATCTGGATTCGTGGCTGGCACTAGCAGAGGCTCTGTGATGTCTGTGGAAGTCAGTGAGCAGCTCTGGAGGCCTTGTAGGCGATGATCCGAGTCTGCCAGGAGCCCCTGGAGGCTGTTGTGACTTTGGGAGTGGCTTTATAGATGTAGCCCAGGGGAAGGGGCTCTCAAGGAGAGATGACCTGCCTGTTCAGATACAGAGTTCCTGCTGAGCTGAGGATAGTCATAAAGGCCAGTTGATGTGTCCCCTGGCAAAACCTTTCTCTTGTCGATTTTTTAGATTGAAAAGCAGCATAGTAGCTGGCCAAGTGCGGAAAGCACTTGCATGCAGCTTCAAGTCGCCTGGCAGAGGCCACCATGCCTATGTGCCTATGTGACCTCAGGGCCCAGGTCAGGGATGGGGCATCAGCAGGACCCCTGGGCCCTGCCCCCACCCCTTGTCCCTTCTGGGGATTATCCACTGTCCTCACTTGTGATCCCAGAGATGGCTTCATGTTGCCCATAGTGTCAAGCAAGTCCTGGTGGCTGGAGCTGCCATGGGGACTGACGTGGGGCCTGGATGTTCACTCCTGTGCTACTGATCGTCTCCAGGGGCTTCTGACCTGGTTCCTGTGACTGTGGAACAGATGAGGAACTGAGGCTCCAGGGCTCAAGGCTGGAGATGAGAGCCGTGTGCCCCAAAGCCTGCATTCTGGACCATTCCATCTACTTTCTTCTATGACCTTTAGTCTGAAATCCCAAGATTGGGACATTCAGGTTGAGTGACACCTAGGAGTAGCTGCTGCATGGCTGCAGAGAGACCAGCTGTTGCATATTGGAGCCCAGGTGCAGATGTGCTCCCAGGCCCCGGGGACTGTGGCCTGCCTCTCACCTGCCAGAGTGACAGGGCTGGCAGAGCCCATCCTGGATGTGGCTGCAGGAAGTCTCAGACCAGGGGACACGTGAGTTCCTCATTGTCCTGTCCTTCCGACCCCCACTTGGTAGTGACAAGGGCTCTCAGGCACTGGCCAGGGCAGCTCCCGATTAAACAAATCAAATGGCTCATTCCTATGAAGTGCCCTGTGGCCAAGTGCCAGCTAACTCACCGCCCGCTGCAGGGCGTGGCGGGGTCTGCCGCCAGGGAGCTGGGGACTTTCAGTCAGTGCGCAGGGGATGGAGCAGCATGGCCGACTGAGGAGGGCAGCCCTGCCTGGCCTGGCGTTCCCTGGAGTGCTCCGAGGTGGAGGTGGCGTATGTGCTTCAGGCAGAGGAGTTTGCTGTCTCTCTGGCGTGGCCCTCTGCCCTCAGGGTTCCCTGACCAAGAGGGACAGGTGGCGGCTGTCATTCTGCAGTTGGCCCTGGCCTGAGAGAACCTGGCCAACAATTCTGGAATGGAGATCCCGCCTGCCCCTCCTCCCCAGCTTCTGTGGCCTGGAGACTGCAGCTTGACCCCAGCAGCCAGGGGCAGAGAGCTCCCTCAGCCTGCCATAGTCACGGGAGTGGGGGGTGGGCAGAAATATACTCCCTTGTGCTAGGATTCAGCCCTGGGGACTGACATTTAATTCAGAAAGACAAAAGAAGTCACCCTTCTGGAGGTGGCGGTGATCCTGATGAGTGGGCCCTGAGTCAACAGCTTACCCTCTGCTGGCCACTGGGCCAATGGACAGCACAGATTGTACGGTGTGGCTCTGGAGCTGGGAGGACTGGGGTAGAGCCCACATCCTTTGCTTAGCTGTGTGACCTTGGGCGAGTTCTTTGACTTCTCTGACCCTCTAAAATGGGAATTATGCTAGTTCCCACCTCTTGAAATCGTGTTAATTAGTCCATGCGAGGCATGGAACCGTCCAGCAGGCTGGTGGCCCCATGAACATTCATGGACTGGGATGGACAGTTAGGTGTAGTGGGTAGGCTTTTAGTCCCTGTTTCCAGACAGGGAGACTGAGGCACAGAAAGGCTGAGTTCCTGGCCCAGCATTTTACAGCAGGTAAGTGGCTGAGCTGGAATTCAAACCAGAGATGTCTGAGCCCTGACCCCTCAGGGAGCGATGGGCTTACCTGGCGTTTCCACCTGAGGATGACGTTAGTTCAGGAAGATGCCCCCGTACTCAGAATGCATTCAGGAAAACTGGGCAAACACTCTTTCATTTTATGATCCATTTAAAATGATAAGCATAGCTGGTGCTTACCAAACACATTGTTCCATTTCAGCTGCTGAGTTGATGTGGGTTAACTGTTTGGGTCGGGCCCTGAGGCCTCGGTGGGGAGTCTGAGAACAGGTCATCCCGCTGCCCATCTCCGCGGCAGGGCTGAAGACAAGGTGCCCCAGGTGGGAGGACGTCACTGTGGAGCCTTCCAGAGGTCGAGACTCTGATCTTTGTGCCTGTTGCCTGACCCAGGTGCCCGGTCCTCCAAACCCTTCGTGTCTGTGCTGGCCCATCCACAGGGACCTGGCTGAGGATCAGCTGAGGTTTTAAGTTTGACAAAGCTAAGATGACAAAGCGCAGCCTGTTTAAATATCATTTCCTCTATTCAGTTCCCTAAGCAGAGGCAGAAATAGAGGACCAGAGGACAGGAATAGAGGAGGGAGAGAACATGCCTTGGGGGCAGGGAAGGAGGAATGTCAGGGCTGGGAGGCGAGGGGGAGGAGGGGGAGGGGAGGAGGGCGGTGACATGGTGACTTGAACTTGACTCTTAGCTCTTTCACAGGGTGGGGCAGGGCCAGAGGTGGGAGGCAGATCCTGGTCTGATGGAGGAAGGACAGGGAGGAGAGGGGGAGTGCAGGCAGGCAGGCAGTGGGAGGCTGAAGAAGGGCACGTGAATGCGAACAAAGAGCGGCTGGTGCCTGAGCCGAGTGCAGGCCACCTGATGGAGCCTCGCCGATCGGCACACTGAGGCCCCCTGTTGGCCAACCGCGGCTCAGCAGCAGCATCGGGCTCCTGCTCCCGGGCTCCCAGGCCGGTGCCCGGTAGGCCAGTGGGGTAGCGCATGCCGAGCGCCTCTGCGCAGGGATTCCACCGGGGTCTGAAGGTCAGAGCCCCACCTCTGGCTGCCCTCCTGCACCCCAGCTTCCCGGCAGGGTCCCCGTGAGGGATGCCGACCTTCCGTGCTCAGCCCGGAGCCGAGTGCTCCTTTGGCCGCGGTTCGGAACAGGCTACACAAATAAACCCCACCGTGCGTCTGTCTCATCAGTCCGGGAACAGCGCGAGCCGGGGCGTGCCTGCCTCCAGCGCCGCTCGTGCCAGGGGGGTTAAAAAAAGAACTACTCACGCCGATCCAAAGGCTTTTTGTGGGCAGGGCCGAAATAATAAAGCCAAACTCAAAGTCAGATCGTCAGGAGCGAGGCTGTGCGCTCCCTGCTCGAAGTCATCTCTTCACTACTGGGACAAGCAGCCGAGTCCCTGCCCTTTCGCGGATCCCCCTGTTGCTGGGGGCAGCCGGGGCAGAGGTGAGTGGGCACATTTTCGGTTCAAAGGGTCCAATTTTCCTGTCAAAGGCTCTCCTGTTTGTTTTCCCAGCAAGGTCATTTCCAGACTCCAAACCTTGCCTGTCATGCAGGTGGTGCGCCTCTTCCTTCAGCCTGCATCTGGACCAGCTCCCAGCAGGGCCGGGATGGGCCCTCTAATTCCATGGGAACTCGCCGCATAGATGTGGAAACTCAGGTTCAAGGGCAGAGGACTTGCCAGTGACTGTTGCCCAGTTTTTGGCAGCGATGGCAGTGGCGACGGTGACCGTGGTGGTGATGGGGAGGATGAGCCGCTGCCTGTGTTCCCAGGCCTGGCACTGCGTTCTCTGATGGGGAGGACTAGGTTAGTAGTCGTCGTGGGTGGCATTTATAGTGCACCTACAAGGTTCTGGGCACTCTGTTCGCTTCCTCTGGGAATGACACTAAGGTACCAACACCCCTGTGCCCTCCTGATGTGGTCACTGATGGAGACAGGGGCAGGGTCCAGTCAAAGGCTGGGTTCTGCAGAGCCACGGGGCCCCTTGAGGGTCAGGCCCGCTTGCTGGGCCTGGAGTGGCTTCCCCTGTGGATGAGCGAGCAGCCGGCTGATAGGTGAGGGATGCCTTCCCTTCTGATCCCACTTCCTCAGGCCTCTGGAACGTCCCCACCCCCAGCACACCTCTGGGTCCCCAGCATTTGCGCCTGTGCGGTTTTCATTTGTTGAGTTAGAAATAGACCTGATTTCCAGGAGCCGGGATCGTCGAGCTAGATTAACACATTAACATTAGTAACCGTTGTTAACTTCTGTTCTTTCAGGCTCTGACCTGAATTTTTTTTTTTTCCTAAAGGTCATCAATTCACCACATTTCCTTCATTAGCAATTAGTAGCCACAACGATTTGATATTGTCGACAGTATGGTTCATGCAGAGGAAAAAACTCCAGTATTTCAGGAAAAAGTTGCAGAGAGAAAGAAAAGCAGAAGAGAGGAGATGGTAGTAGTGTTCAGCCTTAGAAGGAGAAACTTGCTTGCACTCCTGTTTCCTGACAGCTTTGGCTTACAATAGGTGCTCATTAAATGTTCATTCAAATGACTTGGTATTATAGCAGGCAAGAGCACAGATTCTGGGTTTGGGTTTGAATCCGGATTCCACCACATCCAAGCTGTATGAGTTTGGGTCATTTTCTTAACTTCCCTGGCCCTCGGTTTCCTCTCTTTAAAATGGGCTCCCCCCAGGTGGTGGCTGTGGGGACCAGTGGAGTTCTGTATGTGTATTGCTGACGAGGCTTCAGGGTGGTCCTGCGAGCTCCCACCTGTGCCCAGGTCTGCGTCACACAGCTGTGATGAGGACTGAGCTGTTTTCCTGGGGCTCCTGTGAGAGGGTCACAAATAGGGAGGCCTTTATTGTCTTGTGGTTCTAGAGGCCAGAAATCTGAAATCCAAGATGCTGGCCCAGCCGGCAGCCTCTGAGCCCTGGAGGGGAGCCTCCCTGGCCTCTTCTTGGTGACCAGTGTTTTGCCCTTGTCACTGGGATCCTTGGCCTGTGGAGGTGTCACCCTGACCTTTGGCTTCTCGTGTGTCCTCCCCGTGGGTGTCTCTCCCCATGGCTGTGGGGACTCTCGTTATGCTGTTTGAGGGCCACCTGATTCCAGGGTGACCTCAGCTCAGTCACATCTGCAGTGATGCTGTTCCAGGTAAGGTCACATGCTCATCTATGGGGAGGTCGGACCTCAACGTTTCAGCCCATAACTCGGATGGAATGAGCGGTTCTGCTGAAGCTTTGAGCACAGGACCTAGAGCAGAAGAGTGCCAGCTGGCAGGAGCGGTGCCTGTTGCTATGATACCCACCCTCCCTGGCCTGCCCTTGGCTGGGGGTCCCTGGATGGTCCTCTGAACATCTCTGAAGCTCAGTTTCCCACCTGTTAACTTTGATGGGCCAGTGAATTGCTCAGTCTTGCCGATCTGGGTTGCCTCTTCTGCAATGGGGAGGCAGGAGGACACATCCCTAAGGGACACCTTCCCAGGGTGAAGCAAGGGCGCCGGACACACAGTGCCTCCCAGGGTTGCCGTCCCTCCTTTCCTGTCCTGCCTGGTGCTTTGTGGCTCAGTGAGGGCAGATGGCCACTGTAGTTACCTACATAGATGGGAGGGGGATCCTCTTTCCCTTCCCAAGGGACTAGGAAGGCTCAGAGGCACCTGCAAACATGAGCTAGCTTGGCTTTTCCAGACCTTTGGATTACTCCTCAGTAAGAATGGAAAAATGCGAGTGTGTGTGTGTGTTTTTCCTGTTGGGAGCCAAACAGATTTGCGACCGAGAAGTCTAGATATCTATGGAAACAGTCCTAATTTTAGTCTTGCCACACTTAATGCCAACTCGGAGAGTGCTGTTCTGGGTCAGGGCTCAGGGAGTGGGGGAGGTGAGCAGGCTGAAGGGTCATGTCAAGCGGGGGTAGCCAGCCGATGGGCCCGTGGGCGGGTGCAGCCGAAATCTTAAGTGGCTTTTCCGAAGCGGTCACTCCGGAGGGAGACGGTCCGGAGAGGCCTGGAGGGCAGCCTGGGTCAGGCTGCGTTTTGAATGAAGGGAGCTCCCGCCCCTCCCCCCTCCCCTCCACTCGCTGGCTGATCCCCTCATTCTCCAGCAGTCTCCCTCTCTGGAGCCCCGCATTCCCGGCTCTCTGATGTTCCTGTTGAAGTCCTGCGTTAGCCTATTTAGTTCCGTGCTTGACTCCTCTGCCTTGAAGTCCTGCCATTTATTTTTGAGCCTCTCAAAGTCAGCCAGGGTCACTGTCATATCTGTATGCCGAGCCTGCTGTGCAGGGGACACGCAGGACACGCACAGTGAGTGGAATTTGACATGACTGGTGATTTCTGGTTGATTAAACCAGGGGCTGAGCAGCCACGAGAAAGGGACTTGAGAGAAGAGAGTCTAGAATGGAGTCTGCAAAAACCCTCTGGGTGGGCAGTGTTCACTGGGGAGGCGACAGCCTGCAGTTCCGTTAAGGACATGCTGAGGAGGCCCTGGGCAGCGGAGGCTCGGGTGTGGGTGCTGGGTGCCGTGGGGTGAGGGAAGAGACGGCGGAGAGCCTTTCTGCCCTCCTCCCACCTGGCCCGCCCAGCTGGAATCCTTGCAGAGTGTCAGCCCAGGGAGACCCGTGGACGGGGCCTCCTGTGTTTTGAAGTGGGATACTCAGGACTGACGCCCCTCCGTTGACACTCGGTTGCCTGCCTTAGCATGTACTTCTGCACCCCCATAACCCATCATGTCTCAGGTGTTCTTGTTCAGTCATGGTTGGAAGCAGGGCTTGTGCCCAGGGCAGGGGCTGCTGGTGTGAATTATTGCAGAGAATTTCCATATGCTTCATCTTCCCTTGGGCAGGTGAAGAGCAACGTGGTTGTGGGTAAACTGGGGAGGTGACGTGCAGGAGAGTGCAGTGGGCAGCATGGAGTGACCCGGGCCCTCTTTGGACCCCTGGGAGCCGGGCAAGGCCCAGGTAGACTAGATTCCCTGGTAGCTGGTGCCTGTGCTCGGACTTGACCCGCCTCTCCCCACCGTGGCATGAATAGCACGGGAGTGAGCTCCTGCCAAATTCTTGGGCACTACCATGGCTTCGATGTGACATGGGTCTGTCCCCAAGTGTTCATGTTAGAAGTTTGGTCCTCACGTGGTGATGGGAGGGTGGTAGGATCTCTAAGAGGTGGCCCCAGTGGAAGGGGTCTAGGTCCGTGGGGCCTTGGTCCTTTGAAAGAATCGATGCTGGCCTTGTGGAGTACGGTGAACCTCGTAAGAGTGGGTTGTTATAAAAACATCAAGCCTGGCCCTTGAATCCCTCTTTCTGTCTTGCATGTGATCTCTCCCTCTAACGGATGCTTCTGCCATGGTACTGTCTACCATGGAGCCAGCAGATGTTAATGCCATGCTCTTGGGCCACTAGAACTAAGCTGAATAAACTTCTTTTCTTTATGAAGTACCTAGCCTTGGGTGTTTTGTTATAGTGCCACAATAGAGACTAATAGGAACACTTTATCTCATTTAATCCCACTACCAATGTGGTGAAGCAAAGTTAAATTTTCCTTCATAAACAAAAGGGGAAATGGAGGCTGGGGGACTTGAAGTGACTTGTGGAGGCCTACCCCACTGGGAAGAAGTAGATGCACTGGTCCACTGTGGCCGCATCCTAACTTAGCTGTGCCGGGTAGCTACAGACCCACTGAAGGGAGCGTTCAGGTTTGGAAATGGAAGCACATGCAGGGGTGTGGTGTCACGTGCCCGCCCTGGCAAAGCTCCGCCTGGTGTATGAGAGAACCAGCAGCAGCTGGCAGCTGCTCAGGCCACAGGCCAGCCCAAGGGCTGGGCGGGAGCTTTCTGGGCAGTGGGACACCTCCTTTTTGGGTGGCTTAGTTTGTCTGGGGCTGGTGAAAGGCAGTTTGGTCCCTCAGCTGAGGGAGCAGCCCCAGCTGACAGGGTGAGTCAGAGCAGAGCCCAGAATAGAAGCCAGAGGGCACGTGTGCCAAGGCCACCTCTGTCCCGGTCATCTGGGTTTTAAGATTCCTGTTCAAGATGATTAAGCTTTTATACTAACACTGTTTGCAGACTGCTTCATGATCATTTATTAGTGTCTCCTGGCAACAGCTCCCCAGATTAGCCACATGCATTCATCAGAGGGTGCTTAGCACTGTATCCACCCAGACCCTGGCTCCCCGCAGGGGCCTCGTCAGGCCCTTTCCACCCCCTGCTCTCTCCCTCCCGCCCTCCAGGCACCAGCACCCTTTCCTGGCACCTCCCCTGTGGGCGGCTTGGGAGGGACACTCCTGTTCACGGCGGGGGCTGTGTACTGGGTGGGGAAGGTGGGCATGTTGGTGTTCCCGTTTGCACCACAGTAGGAGCACCTTGATCGAGACGAGCCTGAACTCCGCGAAGGCAAAGCTTTTCTTCTTCATCTATGAGCCTCTGGCGCCTGGAAGAGCGCCTAGCGCATAGTAGGTACTCTGTGGACATTTGGTTCAACAAAGACTGTCTGCTATGTGTCCGACTCTGTGGGAGGGGCTTCTTCCATGAGAGTCTGGTTCTCCCCGGACCCTTCCTGCTCCTCCCGGTGTATTCGTCCCCACTCTAGGGGACCGCTGAGTGTGTTGACTGGTACTGTCTGGTAAGCGTCATCATAAGCACTTGCCTAGCAGGTAATTCTCATCATGACTGAATGATAACAGAGAGGTTAAGAAACTTGCCCAAGGTCACACAGACATAATAGTTCAAGCCCTTTCTTTACCTCCACACCAGTGCCATCAGTAGAACGTGTGGTGTGAGGGACTTGCTGTTTCCACTGTCCAGTACAGGAACCGCTAGCGGTCGATGGCTAAAGACTTACACCCAAGCTAGTGCCCCTGAGTGACTTTCGTTTTCCTTTCAGTTATTTTCATTAATTTAAATAGCCACATGTGGCTGGTCCTCCATTCAGCCGCAGCTCTCTGCTAGTCCATGTCTGATAATACTGGCAGCTCTCCTTTGAGTGCCTACTACACGCTGAGCAGTCTCCAGATGCTTTCCATGGTGAATGATTTCAGTCGGGCCTCTCAACCAGGTGGATTTACAGGGGTCGGGCAGCTTCTCTACTTTGAAGATTTTACAGCAAGAAACTGGTGTAGCCAGATGCTCCCCCGGAGAACACCGCCTGCCCCAGCGCTTGAAACGACTTCTTATCTCTCTGTTTTCCGTGAGTACAGCAGTGGGCTTTGCCATGAAAAATAAGAGCCCGTTGTTCTCTATACTTGTCCCCAGAGACAGCGCTGCCCACTACACATCCCCATACAGGGGTCCACCCACTCGCAGACTCGCGATCTCGCTGTCCTGTCAGGTGGCTCAGGTGGGTGGAAGAGCGTTTATCTACGGGAGATGAAGCTGCGTCAGCGTCACTATGAAAAAAAAAAGCCAATATTCCTTACCAGGATGTTCCGTCACACCACAAAGCAAACGAGACAAACCGACTTCGTGCAATGGTGAGAATATTTCAAAGTCAGGGTGGGAAAGCCACACTGAAATGATCTGCGGTCTTGCGGGCTGAGCACCAACGGTTGCGAGTCGTGGGTCTGGTGACGTTTCCCTTCCTGGCTGTGCCTTCCTTCCTGAGGATGGCTCAGAGAGAGGGTCTCTTGTCACACTTTGGATGATGGGAAGGGACGGCGTATGGAGGGCTGTCCGGCAGGGATGTGAAGCAGAGGTCTCAGCTCTGTCCACAGTGGAGGTTCTTGGTGGAGGTCTGCGGTGTTTCATCCTGACACTCGCTGTGTGCCGAGTTGGACCTGTCCTCTGTGCCACAGCTCATTCAGAAACTGTAACCCAGCCTAGGAGCGGGGCCAGGAACCTGGGCTAGGAGCAGAACTGGGCTAATGGTGTCCAGGAGAGACACGTGGAGAGAGAGCTAGAGAGATAGTACCTAAGGATGAGGACTCGTTGGGAGTGCTGTACAGATAGTCAGACTGTGCTGCCTGGGGGCCACAGGTGAGGAATGCTTTGTGTTCTGAGGAAAGGGACAGGGACACAGGACCACAGGCTGCGGGAGAAAGCCTTGTTCTGTGGTCTCTGGTTGACTAGTTAATCCATATTCCTCCCTCTGCCGATTCAAGGCAGTCATGCAGCTTCCAAAGGGAGCCCTATCTGTTCATCCATCCAGTTTTCCATCTGTCCAGACATTCATCCATCCACCATCCATGCATCTATCCATCTGTCCATCTGTCCATCCATCCACCCATCCATCCATCCATTCATCCATCCACCCACCCACCCATCCACCCATCCACCCACCCACCCATCCATCCACCCATCCACCCGTCCACCCACCCATTCATCCACCCATCCATCCATCTACCCATCCATCTACCCATCCATCCACCCACCCACCCATCCACCCATCCATCCATCCACCCATCCACCCGTCCACCCACCCATCCATCCACCCATCCATCCATCTACCCATCCATCCATCCATTCATCCATCCACCCACCCATCCAGCCAGCCATCCAGCCATCCTTCCTTCCTTCCTTCCATCCATCCATCCATCCATCCATCCATCCATCCATCCATCCATCCATCCGTCCTTCCGTCCATCCATCCTTCCATCCATCCATCCATCCATCCATCCATCCAGCTTTGAGTCTGTCTGTCTGGTCCTGGGGATAGCAGGGTAGACAGAGTGGGCAAGGGAAGACTTGGAGGCTCAGTACAAGGCCGACTGCCCCTCACCCATGTAGCTTTCCCCAGCAGAGCTGGTTTTCCCACTTCCCCTCTTGTTTTATCACATAGGTACTTTTTAATCTGTATTGTGCTTGGAGTATTTAGTTGTATTGAGCAAGTTCTTTATTGTAACCCTCCTGAGACTAGGGGACCCATGTCCTCCCTGGGCTAATTGTGGGCACTGGTGGGGACTCCAGAATTATCAATGTAAATAGGAGCCCCTGCCACTTGCGAGGACCTTAACAGACGTTGGTGATCTGAAGGGTTTTCTTGACCTTCTCTACCACCTGTCTTCTCCTCTACCTCTCTCAGCAATGTCCTCAGCAGATTCCATCACGGGCCATCACCAGGCAATGGAAGAAAAACAGGGAGTGGCATCCCCAGAAGGCTGGATTCCCATTTGCCTGAAAACATGGGAGGCATTGGTGTGACTGGATTGACAGATGTGAGATCTCACATATTTACTTTGTCTTCAAGCAAAACTGCTCTAAAACAAGCATGCTACTCGATGCATTGGCTACCTAAACCCCCGGGTTGCTTTTGGTGTCTTCAAGTTCAGGAATGATGACTTCCAATCTTTCCAAAATAAAAGTCTTCCTACCACCCTTTTATTCCTAATGAAGTTCAGGAGAGCTCAGAAGGATTTCTAGAAATGGGGATGCACTGGGCATTACCAGGTGTGCGGTCCTCCACCTCCCCTGGAGGCAGGGCACAGCGGGCAGGCCGGAGAGGGCAGGAAGGAAAGACACCAGCGTGACTGAGGGCTTTCTCGGTGACAGGTGCTTCCTCGTCTTATTTTAACTGTCTCAGTGACCCAGTGAGGCTGAATTCCTAAGTGAGGAAGTGAGGCTGACAGAATGACATGCCCAAGATCAAGCAGCTGTGGAGTGGCAGAGCCGGGACTTGATCCTAAGGTTTGGGATCCTGGGTTCCCCTTGTCCTCAGTGCCACAGTGAGTTTCCTGCCTGCCTCAGCGTGGAGGGAATCACCTTCTGGAACACAGTTCCGTAATCTTGGGCACCTTAATAGACTTGTGCCTCAGTTTTCTCATCTGTAAAACAGGACAGTAATAATATCTTACAGGAGTAGTGAGGTTTAAAGGAGGCTATTCTGGGGAGGCTGACATGTGGTAAGCCTCGGTGTGTGGGGCGTGGGATGGGTATTTGCTATAAGAGGAACTTTAATCATCAACCTCATTTGGGTTATTTTTTACTTTTGGCAGTATTGGCCGTAGGCTGCCCCTTTTTGTTAATAGAGTTGCTATTTTAATAAAAACACAACTGTTCCAAAAAGAGCTTGTATTTTGCAACGTGGAGCCCAGGAGCCTTGTCATGGTGGCCCCTGAAGACCCACGACAGAGCTGGGGTCTGAACCCAGACCTGTCTGGCCTCTGTCCCCTCACTGCCTCTCTGGGTCCGGGTGTCCAGCTGGCACTCAGCCTTGCGTCACTGGCACTCAGCCTTGCGTCAGGTGGTCCTGATGTCCCTGCACTGGCAGCCACTGCATCAGGAAGACCCATGATCCAGTTGAGGAGGAGCCCAGGTCTCAGAACGGGAAAGGGAAGACAATACAGGGTTCTGTGTCCTCGGAGGCCGGGGCCACCTGGGGCAGCTGCCATGACTGCTGCAAACGCCCTTCCCTGGGAAGGTGCTCCCTGGTGCTCCCCAGGCAGTTCAGGGCCACCTCCCCAGAGAAGCCTTCCCTCATGACTGGCACCCTCCATTGCAGGCTCCAGGCAGAGCGAGGGGCATCTTCCTCTGCCCCGTGGCCTCCAGCCTCCCCCGTGGTGCCCTCTACTTGGGCTCTGTGGCTCCTCTCTCCCACCCGCTGCTGGGGACAGAGGTGTGTTGCCCTTCCCTCCCCTTTCCAGTCAGGCAGAACCAGGCATCGCACTCCGACTGACAGGGGGTGGGCAGGTGGTGCCCAACTTCAGCTACATCCAGTCCCAGAGCCAGGGGACTGGAGCAAGGTGCAGGGACAGGACTGGGAGTGGCAGGCCTACTGGTCACTGTTGCTTACAGCAGCACCAGGAGGCCAGGGTGTGAGTCCATTCTGCAGGTGAGGCTCCTGAGGCATGATGAGGCGAGTTGCTTACCTGAGGTTCCTCAGCTGGGATCCAGGTCTAGTTCTGGCTTGTTCTGTGACAATTTGCTGCCATTTGCTGATCCTGATTTCTTGTGCTGTTGCAGTTAAAGGTAGGCTCAGGGTGTGCGGGTGGGTGTGCAGTGAGCATGGGGGGGGGGTGCGGCCAGCAGAGGGGCAGGGCTGGGTTTCCTTTGCAGAGTGAGTGATGGCAGAGATTGGCACCCGAGCCCGGGTGGTGGCTGCTTCCAGGTTAACGGAGGGAGAAATGAGTTGGCAGTTCTCTCTTTGCAGACCTCAGATTCCCTTTAATGTGCAGCTTGGCTGAGAATACCAAGATGGGACTGTGCTTACTGACCTTTCTCGCTCTGTGCATATGGGAATAGAAACATGGAAGAGAATGGGAGAGAGGAAAGGCATCGGAGACGGTGGTGCTTCCTTCCGTGTCTCGGGCTCGGAGCCTTGCAGCCTCGCCCTGAGCTTCTGGGAGGAAGGCTCTCAGAGGGAGATCCGGAAGTATGGGTCTTGCACCCCAGGGTCCTTGCAGAGGGCATGAGAG
Organism: Sciurus vulgaris; assembly: GCF_902686455.1. Classification (NCBI taxonomy): domain Eukaryota; kingdom Metazoa; phylum Chordata; class Mammalia; order Rodentia; family Sciuridae; genus Sciurus; species Sciurus vulgaris. The sequence continues at coordinate 168,102,614 of NC_136465.1, read as the reverse complement.
TGTGCAGGTGTGGGCACTGGCCTGCAGAGGGGCCTCGGGCTGGCAGGGCCCACCCTCTGGGCCCCTTGCAGGTGGATGCACCCTTGCAGCTGGTGGGGGCACCTGGGGTTGTGGGCTGGCCGAGGAGGGTCAGGGCTGTGGTCTGGCGATCTGGATGTGTTGGTTTTGTCTCCATTTTGCCCTGGCAATGCCACTGAGTTCAGGCGAGTGTGTACCAGGTATTCTCCTGCACCCTTGACCCACATTCATCCTGAGAACCGTCCCCTCTGAGTCCTGTAGGATTCTGCCACCTGCATCACAGGACGCTGAGTATCAGAGAGGCCAGGTGGCTTTCCTCAGCCTGCTCTTGCTGTCTGATAGACCCGTGTTGGGTCATGATGTCGTGTCTCCAGAATTCCTGACTGTTAGGATTGCTCCTCTAGACCCTTCACTTCTCTGGGCCAGTTTCTTATTGTGAAGATGAAGATGGTGAGAGAAACAGACATTTATCTGAACCCCTATTACATGCAGGTGCTCTGTTGAGATCACCTTCATTATATTACCTAAATCTTCTTTTCAAACCCTAATGTTACATGTCATTTTGTTGATTCAAAACATTTTCTTAAAAAAAGTCATAAAAAGTCTGCATGTAACATAAAATGTACCCTTTTATTCATTTTAAGTGTACAGTTTAAAAGTGTGAAGTTACATTCACATTGTACTTTAGGTCTTGCATATTTGGAACTCTGTACCCATTAAACATTGTCCCTTCTCCACAGTCCCTGCAATCACTATCACCTGGATTTGACTATTCAAGGTATCTTATATGAGTGACAGCATGTGGCATTTGTCCTTCTCTGATTGGCATATTTCCCATAGCACAGTATCTTCAAGTTTCATCCATATTGCAGCATACGATGGGATTTCCTTTCTTGAACAGTATTTTTCCTTGAAGGATCATCTGTGATGGATTGCTTCTGCCTTTTGAATGCATTGGGTTGATATTTTTTAATCAGTGGAGACCAAGGCCACATGGCTGGATTTAGACCCCAGTTTCTTTTGACACTGGACTCTGACTTCTTTTTACTTCTAAGTTTTCTAAGGACTTCTAAGATGTCCTTTTACATCTAACTGGAGGAATTGAAAAGAATTTTGATACATGTGAGAATGATGCTTTTGTAAAGGGTCCCAGGGAGGAAGTTCTAGAAATGTTGGCTGAGGAAATTTTCTTCCTGACCTGTGGCAGCCAGGATTCTGTGTTCTGAGTTTGTTCAGTGGCTTGGCAGCTGGTTCTGAGCTGGATCTGGGGGGGTGTAAGTGTACAGGAAGTGACTTGGAGGAAAAAGAGCAGAGACTGTCTATGTGTGTTAGTCAGCTTTCCATTACTGTGACAAAATACCTGAGATAATCATCTTAAAGGGTGGAAAGGTTTATTTTGGCTCACAGTTTGAGTTACCAGTCCATGGTTGGCTGGCCTGTTGCTTTGGGCCTGTAGTGAGGCAGCAACATGGTGGGGCTGTGTGGTAGGGTGGAGCTGTTCAGTTCATGGCAGCCAGGCACAGCAAGAGGCCAGAATCCCAAATATCTTCTTCCAGGGCACATGCCCAGTGACTTCACTTCCTCTCACTCAGTCCCACCTCTTAAATGATATACTATCTCCCAATAGCATCACAGGCTGCAGACTAAGCCAATAACAGGTTGGGCCTGGGGGGACATAGAAAATTCAAACCGTAGCACCATGCCTCTCTGTAAGCCTGAGTGGGCTTGGGCCTCCTTTTTCTGAATCTCTGCTTGGAGAGCACTTTCCCCAGGGGCCTGGTAGGGACCTAGTTTGTGCCACCAGAGGCTGCAGAGTGTGAGCTGATGGTCTTTGGTTTATATTTCCTTCCTGCCTGGTATTTCCCCAAAGTTTTTTTTCTTTCTGCTGAATCTACTCCCAGTTCGTTGGTTCTGTACGCTCTTGTCTTGGTTTCCACGTTTTAAAGATGGCGTTGGCCAGCCCAGGAGGCCAGCAGCAGGACTGTTGGGATGCTGGCGTGGGTCTGCCCTGCAAGCTCCCTGGAGACCCTGCTTCTGCTCAGGCCGGGGGCCCTGTCCATGGATGGCTTCTTCTGTGCACAGCGAAGTGGTTTGTGTCAAAGGGGACACCTCTCCTGTGCTGTGCCCTAGTCTCTGTCTGACTAGCCGGTCATCACTTTCTATTTAAAACAAGTATTTCGTCCATCCGGTAGAGCGCTGGTGACCACGGGTGTCCTTACCTCCAGGAACCGCCTTTCCTTAGCACTCTCCCCGGAAAACCCGCTGTTGGCCTCATCTGGTGGGGTTGCATCCATCAGGGGATCGTTATTGCTCACATCTAGTATTCCAGCCTTTTGGGGTTCCCTCACCATTTGGGTATCAAAAGCTCATAATGGATTTCTCCTGCCCTTGAGGTGCACCCGCTCCCTCTGCCTGTCAGCTTTGAATAGCGGCGGCGAGAGGGTCACAGGGTGAGCTCCCAGAGGCCCCGAGTCTGTCTGCCCCGTGAACCTCCCTCTAGGATATTCCTTTACTTTTCCTGCTTGCTCTTGGCAAAATAAAAATTGTGGAGTTGGAGGGGGAAAATAATGACAGACAGGGTCATCTGACACGAGTTTTAAAGGAGCCTTGTCTCTTTTTCAGAACCAACGCTGAGAAAGAAATTCAGTGGGATCAGGCATTGTAGAGAACTCGGGTACCAGGTCGGTGTGATGCGTTTTCAGTTGTCTTATGACATCTGCACAGAAACCTTTGCAAGTCTCGCCTGTCAGCTGTGGGAGCTGGTGGTGAAGAATGTGCTGATTGTCGCAGGCCAACAGTGGGAGCGCCGGGCTGGGGTCAGTGCTGTCCTGCAGGCTCAGGGCTCTGTTCTGGTCCTTCCCAAATAAGAGAATGACTTCCTCCCAGGGACTCCGAAGCACATCTTGTCTGCTGTTCCAGAGGGACTTTCCCTGTCTCTCTCTCTTTGCTGATGATCAGATCGGTTCCCACCCCGTGCAGCAGGAAATACCTCCAGGCTTCACTTTAGCCTCTTAATTGGGACCTCATTGAAGCCTGAGAGTAAGGTGACTGCTTGGACCTGCCACCCAGTTTGTTCTGCTGGGAGTGACTCTGTCCCGGGCATGGAGGGGTGAGGGACTGACTGTCTAGGGGGGACATTTCCAGAGGAGCGTGGTACCAGGGGCTGTTCTGGTATAGCCATGCCTTCCCTCTGGCTGGGTTCTGCACTTGGGACGTTCTGGAATCTTTTCCGTGGAAATCTGGCATGGCATGCTCGTCCTCTGCCAGTCACCCCTCTCTCAGGGAGGAAGGCCTTCCTTATGTGCTCTTCACCCAGCTGCCAGTGCAGGGCCAGGTGCCCAGGAGCCTCAGTAAGCCCTGCTGAGGGGAAGGTGCCTCAGAACACTCAAGCTCAGGCTTGATACCATCGTGCGTTATTCGTGTCCTCTTAACCTTTTATACTGCAGTGTCCTCCTCTAAAAAAGGCAGGGGAGGGGCGCAGGGAAGTGAGGGATTCAGCTCTTACAAGGACTCGGTGGCAAACCCATGCGGTGGGGCACTCAGTAAATATTCCCTGGATGACTGAATAAGTAAGGAATCCTCTCTTCTGCCCCACTTTGAAAAATGAGATAATGGTGTAATGCCGTGGTTCTTAGGGGTTGCTGCCTGCCGGAAGTGCCTTGGTGGCTGAAAGAGAGGGTTCTCCAGAGAAATGGAACCAATAGCATGTGTATCTGTATGAGAGGATTTATCAGGGGACTGGCTTACACGGCCTGTGATTTCCTGGCTACCCAGACTGCCCCTAACCTGTTCACCACAGAAGGTTACGGAAGAAGGTTCCACGCTGGCCTTCTGCAAGCTCTCCGAGCCTGTAGCCGGCTCAGTTCAGGAAACCAGAAGCTTCAGCCCCAGGACTGCTGAGGGTGCAGCCCTCAGAGCCAAGAGCTGCTGAAGACCACCAAGTGCAAATCCCAGAGGCCACAGGTAAAGAACCAGAGTCTGACACTCAGGCAGCGGGAGGAGGAAACACCTGTCAAAAGGAAGAGCCAGAGAATTTCCCCTTTCTTCCTCTTCGTGGTCCATCCTGGTTCCCCGCTGCCTGGATGGTGCCCCCCACCCGAGGGTGAGTCTCCCCCACTCAGTTCACTGACTCACATGCTGATCTTTCTCGGAAACATCCTCCCAGAGACATCCAGATGTCATGCCCTACCAGTTATCTAGACGTCCCTCAATACTGTCAAGTCGATACCCCAAATTAACCTTCCCAGGGCCTTTCCCAAAAGCCACAACCAAACCCACTCCTGGAATTCTGATTCCTTTCATCTTGGATGGAGCCTGGCACATGCATTTGGAAAACAGGGTCTCAGCTGATCATTGGTTCACAGCCCTGGTGGATAATGGGCTCTCGGGCCTCTAAATTTTTTTTTGCCTGCTTCCGTATTGGACAGGGCAGTTGAGGTAGCCAGGAAATCTTTAGGTTCCTCTGAATGTTGTACTCTACTCCTCCATCCTTCAAGGTCAATGCAGAAAGACTCCTGAGCCTCCTTCCTGGAAGCACCCTCTCTCTGCCGTGTGCCTCATGGTCCTGCTTCCCAGGTTCTCTACTACCAGGATCAGCCGTAAGCCTATTTAAGCGTGTCACCAATTTATGAATGACTTTCAAAGCTAACTTCTTTGCTTTTATATGTATAAATAACACTGTCTCCCCCAAGATTCCTTCTGTTCCTGTTCAGGCCAGTAACACAGGGTGTTCTTATTAAATTGGCCTTTTTTTTTTTTTTTCCTAATAAACCAGAGACACTTGAGGGGGGAAAAAGCAATCCATTTTTCCTTCCTAATTAGCCTTGATGATTAGCCTTTTTTTTTTTTTTCCCATTATGTTTTATTTTTACTTCGCTGGAATATATCAAGTGGCCTCTTTTCTGTGAAGGTTGCCCTTCAAGGAAGCAAGGGAGCTTGATTAGCACACTGGGGATTTGCTTTGTGTTTTTTAAAAAGTAAGACTCAGGATGGGGCAGGCTGGTGTGAGCGGTGGGGAAAGGTCAGCCTCTGAGCGGCAACGTGGCTCTGCACCCAGCAGCTGAAACTCAGGCTCCGAGGATAAGATTTTCTTTTTTTTTTTTTTTTTTTTTTTTTGTAGTCAGCTGGTTAAGTAACTAATTGTCACTTTTACTTTAGAATTTGTTTTATATTGAGCAAAGCTTCCTGACCATTCCCTGGTGACTCGTCTTCTGGGCCCAGGGCAAGATCTTGCTTTTTTTAAAAGCATATTAACAATCATATTCATCAGCTTTGACTTTGTGGCATGTAAGTTACTCGAATGTGACACGCATTTTATTGTATTTTGCTCTATAGGTGGATTTGGGGGTCATTTCTAGAGTGGCTTGGTAGACTTCTTAATCCCCAAGAGGCTACTTAGCCTTCTTGCTCAGCCTGTGGACAAAAGGTCTGGCAGGCTGGTCTGGGCATCTGGCTGGCTGGCTGCCCATGGGAGGGACTGAGCCGGGACTCGCTGAGACCAGTTTCACTTTCACACTCGCTTCCTCTTGTCCACCAGGGAACCGAGAGATGTTCCTGGGGTTCCCTAGAATGTTGAGAACCATGTGCAAAAAGAAGAGCTTGCCTTTGCCCAGCCAGCAGCCAGCCAGCCAGCCAGCTGTGTCCTGTCTCCGGCAGAGTCTGGGGGTACAGACCAAGTGGCTGTCCACATAGACTCGCTCTTGGCCTGTGCTGTTTCCAACCCAGCACGTGTGGGAAAGGAACTGGCATTTTTTTCATCTCCTTGCTATCTGGGGCATATGTAGGCATACTTATTTAAGCCTTATAACCCTCTGTGAGTTAAGTGTTATTGGGGTTTTATTACACCCCCATTTCTATGAACATCACACGCATGCAGTGTTTTGCACAATAGAGCTTTGAAATTTTGCAGCCTGGTTTTGAGAATTAATTCTGCCTCTTACTGTGATGTCCAACAAGGGGCTTAAACGTCCATAGCCTCATGCTCATGTCCCCTTGGTTCGGTGAGGCTAAGGGTCAGACCTCCTGGGGTCACTGAGTAGGTCACACTCAGAACGTCGGTTGGGTACACAAACGTTTTTGTGAACCTGCGTGTGGGGCGCGAGGCAGAGGGTCTTTCTGGTGGAGTCGGTACTCTGTGCCTGTGTGTGGAGTTGCTCCGGATTCCACCCTGCGTGACAACCGCCTCGAATCCTGTCTATCCCAGGAAAGGCAGCTCACGTCGGGGAATGTGGAGACGCAGAGCTGTTCCTTCTGGATCTGCCTTTGCGTGGTCTTAGACGAGTTCCTCAGCCTTTCCAAGTCTGTTTTCTCATTTCTGAAATGAGGCAATGGTGCCAGTTATCTTGGGGAGGTTTTCTTTTGGCTTTTCTTCCTCCAGGACCGTTCAGATTTCCCAGGGCAGAGGCCTCCCTGGGACCTCCCCTCACCCTGTTCCACTTTTTCTGTGTCTCCAGATAGCACTTCTCACCTTCCAGCTCTCTTTGTGGTTTACTTTTCATTTATGTTTATTTTTTAGAAACATAAAACGAATGTTACCCTCATTGGAATATAGTCTCATGGGATGTTTATCTATTTATCTTGCACTCAGACCCCCTTGAAACTGCCTGACGCAGACGATTGTTGTGAATGGTTGACAGGTTATTGAGAAGAACCACCTAGCCTCCTCTGACTGCCATCGGCACGAGGCTGGCCTGGCTCTAGGACCGAGGCCCTGGTGGTCTCCTGTTGAAGGTCTCCTGTTTCACAGAACCCTGACACGTGAGGGTCAGCAGTGTTGGTGACAGAACAAGGCAACAACAAGACCACTCCATAATCAACACTGAGCAGAGGCAACAGGAATGTTGCAATCCACAAAAGTGACCAAACGCTCCCTTCTCTCAGCTCCCATGGATCACTGCTGTCTCTTTCCTGGCTGTAGTGTAGCTCTACTCTGCCCCTCTTGCCTCTTATTTAAAAATCATTGAGATACCAGGTTATGGAATTCTTGTTTTATGACAGTGCCTAATCTGGAGCAACTCTGTACTTCCTCAGACCGAGCACAGTCCAAATGGAACATCCTCGTTCTGAGACACCTGTGATTCTCCATGACACTGTGTCTTCCATATTGCAACGAGTCAATAAACCCAGTTTGTCTGGCTGCAGGTGTGCTTCTAGTGGCCTCTGCAGCCTGGAGCCTGCCTCATGGTGACAAAGCTTTGTAACGGGCAGTGCTAGAGAAACGTGTGCTCTGTCACTGCAGCTGGGTGATCCTGCAGAGCCGAGTTATCCTCTGGGTCTGAATTTCTGATCTGTAAAATGAGGGGGCCGTCCAGATGATTCACCAGGTTTCCTTACAGACCTCACATTCGGTTATTCCTGAATATTACTGAGCACCTACTGTGTGTTGTGCACAGTGAGGGCCATAAAAAGAGGCAAGCGGTGAAATATTGGAATCTCTTAGGCTGCAGCACTTACTTGCAGCTTGACCCTGGGGAAGACAGAGCCGTGATCTTCAGTTTCACTTAAATCTTAATCACAGTGCTTCAGTGAACTCAGATGATGGTAGTGATGGTGACTCACCAAATAATATTAATGATTATAATAGCATAAAATTTCCAGTGCTTACTATGTGTTATATAATCAAACTCTCATAAATTCCCACAGTAACCCTATGAAGTAAGCAGTGCTACTTCATTAAACATGTGAGGAAATGAAGACACAGACAGGTTAAGTAACTTTTCTAAGATCACACAGCTAAAAAGTGGCAGAGCTAGAATTTAAGGTAGGTCTTTGCAACTCTTAATTCCAGCACTTCTGTGAATTAAAAGGATGGCCATTTATGATCTGCTTAAAAGAACTCAGTTCTAGAGTTAAGAAGTGCACTATTCCGTGGTTGAGAGATCCCCGGTTGTGAGGAAGGTGAGAAGGCAAAGATTGGGGTACACATGCCCGAAGGCATGTAGATTGGGAGAAGGAGGACGCCTGGCGTGTTGGGGTGACAGGAGCAGGCAGGACTCCAAGAGGCAGTGTGGTCTGGAGAAGAGGTCTGCCTTGGAGTTGAGAGACCAGCGTCCCGTCTGGGTTTTCTACATGCGAACTCTTAACTCCTACTGTCAGGTTTTGGGTTTGTAAAAGCTGAGCTCAGTAAGCTCCCTCGTTGCCTCACGTGGTAGCGCGCCTGCGTGGAAACACCTCATAAATGGCCAGGTGCCCAGAAGCACAAGGCCTTGCTGTAATTAGAGGGGAAAAATAGGCAGTTTCAAGATATTGTACAAGGTGCCCAGTGGTGCCTCTCTGTCTTCTGCTACCCAGACTTCAGGATACAGGGTTGCCATGGGAACCTTGGCTTGTCACTCAGCAGCTGTGGTCAGCAGCTCAGGTGGAGTGGTTTTAAAGACTTTTTCGGTTATCTGTGGAGTCTTGGGGACAGGAGTCTCAGGGTCATGGTGGGAAGGCCTCCTAGAGGCTGGGGTGGAATTATCCTAAGGACAGGAGCCAGCAAGGCATGTCTCAAAAGATCCAGCTGCTCCCTGGTGGCACCTCCTCTGGTTCCCTCCATGGAGTTGGACTTAGTTATTCCAGGATTTAAATGGGAAAATGTGTTGGATGATCCTTCCAAGTAATTCTGTATAATTTATACCTGCACTTATGGGGGAAGATTTCCTTCTATGGATGTTTCACATGGTGAGGATGATAATAATAGTGAAAAGAATAATAATACCACAACCATCTGTCATCTGTCGGGTGTTTGACATGTGCCAAACACCACGTCCCACATTTGCGTATATTACTTGCAAGAAGTTTATCATTATCACTTTGCAAATAAGAAAACTCAGGCACAGAGAGGCTAAATTACCCACCCGCAGTCAGAGACAGCGGGTCTCACAGCCTGGATTTGCACTAAGTCCTTCAACCCTGAAGGGCTGAAGTCTGGAGACCCTGTTCCAGGGTTCCTTCTGGATATTCCCAGAAGCTGCTCTTACATGTGACAGCCATCTGCTGGGACAGGTGAAATTCCTGCCGGGGGCCTGGGCCTAGGCCTCCTGATCCAATCGAGAGGGCTGCCGTGGTCTTTCCTCTGCTGGGTTAAGTATGAGTGGCCCGTGCTGGTTTCTCTGTTCCCTTTGTACCATCGGCTTGGAAGAATCTCAGGCTCCAGAACCAGACGGTGGGGCTGGCAGCCGGCCTGCACTCCCTACCAGCCACGTGACTCTGGACTCAGTATTTCATCTCTTCGTGGCTTTCTGTTTCCTCGTGTGTGAAATTGGGGTAACAATTATCTCTTTACCATAGGGCTCAATAAGCGCTAAAGGAATGAATGTATATCAAACCCTCATGCTGGTGCCTGGTGGATAGGAAGTCATCAGGAAGAGCTGTCTGTGGACGAGGCGATCCATCCCTTGTTTGAAGGGTGTAGTTTCAGACGGAGTCAGGTCTCGTATCCTGGAGCTCTGTCCTAACCCCAGGACTCATCTCCTCCAGGATTCCTGGATGCTGTTGATAATAGCAAAGTCGATGGGCGAGTGGGAAGTTGTCACCGTCTGCTTACCAAGTCGGTCAGTCCAGCCAGGTGCCCTGGATGTTCTACGAAGGGGACCTGTGCATGTCTCCAAGGCCTGGCATTCCAGGGACTAGTTTACCTGGAAGCAGCGTCCAGTTCTGGGGTGACCCAGGAAGGCAGTGTCATCACCTAGTAATGAGACACCACTGCCTCTAGTCCAGAAACGGCGCTGGGCATACAGGCATCCTTGTCTGTCTGTGCACTGTCCCTGGGACAGGGCAGCAGCCTGCTGAGTGGGCCTGGGCCTGGGCCTGGGCCTGTCCTCGGTGACCTGGTGCAGGTGAAGCAGGTGGGTGACGTGAAGAGCTGGAAGCAGAGGGAGGAGCGAGGAATTCGCATTTATTGGAGATCAGGCTCTTTAATCCTTTCTGAAGCCAGAGGATGTGGTCCTTCCGTTTAGAGGCTGGAAGAGGCCTGAGAAAAGTTACCTGCCTACCTGGAGGTGGATCAAGGACCTGGACCCCTGTGCCCTGCGTTCCCCTGTGATAGATCAAAGGGATGTGTCCTGAATGATTAACTGAACACCAGTTTATTCAAAATGAAGGGTCTTTAATTGGGGGTAGGCATGCTTTTGGTGAAGATTTTTAGGGCCCTCCTTCCTGGGATTGTGCATCTTTGCCTCATTTGGCTTCAGGACTAGCCCCCCTCCCTCCCGTGTGGGGATAGGATCTGCTGGGCCTCTTCCTGCTCTCTGAGTAATTCAGTGGTCCTGGGTGGGGTGCAGATGGGTGGGGAGAGGCAGAGAGCTGTGCGCCCACAGCCTGGCACGCCTGCCCTTTCTTGCCCTGCTGCCTCCCTGGGCCTGTGAACCTGCTTTTAAAACCACTCGGCCACCATGCTTATATCAGGTGCCCTTCAGTTGTAAAAATGTTGGTAATGAAACATGTTGGAGTAGCTGAGATAGATACAGGGTGAAATATGTCCTGATATCTTACCTATTCAATTATGTTCTGAGCCTTCAGAGTAGAGGCCCTCAATGTCGTAATAAAAAAACACGGACAGAGAACTTAAGAAAAACGGACCCAAAACGCTGTTACCTGATTTAGCTCTGATTGCTCGTGTTCCCGACTTTTCTTCATAAACTATTAATGGGCTACGAAGAGTGACTGCTTTTCCCACACTGGGTCCCTAGACATGAAGCAAGATGGTGACATTGATCATTCTGGGGTCCTTAGTCATCTGGCTGCATTGAAACGGGTTGTCAGATTTCTAACCACTAGTTAGCATTAGTGGAGGAGGCAGGAATGACGGGTTTGATTATTGATCGGGGCTGGGGCTTATACTTAAGCTATTTGGAGGGAGGAAATGAATCTGATGAAATGAGTTAAGGTGGGACAAGATGGAGTCATGCTGGATTTTTAGGCCATTGTTTTACAAAAAGACAAAATGTGGAATGGTTGAAAACAGGAATTGAGTTTTCCTGTTTTACAGTCTGAGAAGATGCTTAGCAGTTTCCAGAAGTCTTGATTCTGCCACATGCTGTGTCTGTCGCTGGAGTCCTGGGGCACATCGGTTCATGATGTATCTTCACTTCCCGGGTGAGCAGCCCGGGCTGTTCATTGAGCAGCTGTTTATCGTTCGCTTCTTCTGCCTAAAATCATCTAGTGGACAATTGTCTTCTGAGCCATTCGAGTTTAAACGATATCCAGTATTGTCAACATGTGGCACATATCTTACAGAATTGTGATTTTTTTAAAAAAAATTAGTAGTATCAGGTTAAGAAGTTTCAGAACAATATTGGAGTTTGATGCCATTTGGGTAAAAATAGGAAATTATACCTGTGTATATTCACAAAACAATTTGGAAGATGGATAGGACGCTGAGCAGTAAGCTGTCTAATAAAGAAAATGGTAATTGACAGCTGTCAGCTTCTGAAAGAGAAACAGCCAGATGGTACCCTGTCTCTTGGTGGAACGTGGATTGATCGGGATTCTAGGTCCACCTACGAAATTATATGCATTATAAAGAGCAGAGAGGCCCCTGTTAAATGAAGCACTCAATGAAAATTCAGGCAGTGGAAGACTCTAGAAAAGCAACTGTTCTTCAAGTAAATTGGAAGAGGGCAAAAGCCAGGGAGCTGGTGGCCTGTGGATATTTTAATTTCTTAGTGGAATTGAAACTTCATTTTTGCTTGAAAGGTAAAGATTTTGACCATGATGATGCTGTACTAGAGATTTGCCCCAAAATAAACCTGGGGGTGGGGGCGGCGGAGCCGAGAGTGAAGGGATGGGTGGAATGGAGGCGAAGGGAGAGTGGCTTTAGCTGATCTTGTGGATGCTGGGTCATCAGAGAGACGCAAGGATTCTCTTTCCTTTTTTTTTCTTTTTTAATAACAAAAATTTAAAATGAATTATAATTTAGCCTATTTCTTAGTCACCCACGAGTAAGATCTTGAACTGTTCCGACCTGGTGTGATATTAGAAGAATGACCCAATTTTCTAAACGGCTCCTTGAACTTCTAGGATCCTGGGTTTCCGGCAGCTGGGGGATGCGACGGTGTCAGTCAGCAGACATCTGAGTCCGAGAGATGCAGTCCAGACCCAGCTCTTCACCTGTATGCTTTAGAGCATGTTTCCCCATGACATTTTGTTTGGAATGAAAAGGGGGTTTGCTGTTTTAAAAAATCTAAAAAAAAATTTTTTTTTTTTTTTAAACCATCTTATAACTTTATAAATGAGGAACCTGAAGCCCAGAGAGGGACAGTGATGTACCCAGTTCATGTAGTAGGCAAATGGCCATCCCTGGGCCCCTGGTGGTCACTGTCTTATACACTTTCCGGCCATTTCTGAACTGTTCCTCTTTGAACCCTTTTGCATGAGGTCCCTGCCTTCCGGCCTCCAGCACTGCCTTATCCCCCAGTGGAGCTGAGGCGAAGTCCTTCTCTGCACACAGCACCCAGGACAGACCCTGAGCTGGTCTGCTGTGTGTTCCAGGCTACCAACTTGCTCTTCCAGTCACCTCCTAGCCTAGCACCTGTGCAGAGAGCTTTGCAGCAGGAGGAAGACACTGAATTTGGAAACCAGCAATCTCACTGGGACTCTGCACAGGCTAGAGAGGCTGTATATTGAACACTTAGTCATTTTTAATGATAGTTTTACCTGTTGCTCATCTTTTTTATGTTTTTGCCTTCAATAAAACCAAAGAGCCTCAAGGAGGTCAAGAGATATCCCATCTTGTGGCTCAGGGGACACCTGTGGAGCCCAGCCAGGTTCTCTACCCAGCAGAGGATGGGGAGGGGTAAACTGGCAGGGACAGATGGCTGGAGCTGAGTGCTCAGGCTTCCTCCCAAGCTAATCTTAACCCAGTGGCCCTTAAACTTACTTTACTGCACCAAAACCCACATGATAAGGCTTCTTTCTATCAGTCACGATTTGGTTGAGGGTTTGGGGAGGGTCTGTGACTATGGTGGGGCAGATGGTGACGGTGGTGGTGGCAGTGAGTTTGGGTACAGTTTGCATTAGCTCTGATCTCTGTCCTCTTGTCCTGCTCACCTGTTGGGATCCCTGTTTAGTTTCCTAGCTTGACCTTTAGAGGCAGACTGCTCGGCATTACGGAGAACACTGAGGTCTGAGCTCAGACCTGGCCTCCGTCCACCGGCGGCATCATTCATCATTTTAATCTTTAATGAGAACCATACTCTGGTTTATGGGGTTGGTTAAGATCTAGTCCGTACTCACAGGTACACTGTCTAATCATGTAATGAAAAATAACACATAAGAGATCAATTTTATTGAGTCTTTGCTCCTTGCCAGGCCTCTTGCTAGTGTTTTGCCTGTGCTTGGTCATTTGTTAAGTACTGGGCAATGACTAGAAAGGGGAGTTGCACCTAGTAACCCCATTGTACAGATGAGGCATTGTGTTAGCTTTTTGTCCTGGTGACAAATACCTGAGCCAACAACCAAGAGGAGGAAAGCTCTATTTTGACTTCTGGTTGAGGTCAGCCCTGCTTGGCTGCTCCATGGCTTCTGGCCTGAGGTGAGGCAGAACATCATGGTGGAAGGGTGTGGTGGAGGAAATCTGCTCAGCTCACAGCAGCCAGGAAGTGAAGAGAGTGGAAGGGGCTGGGTGGGGACAAGCTAGACCCTCCCAGGCATGCTCCCAGTATCTTCCTCCAACCATGCCCTCCCGGGAGTCCATCCAGCTACCTGTGGATATAGCCATGGATGAGGGAAGACCTCTTGGGAGCCACTGACTTCCCCAAAGCCCCACCTCTGAACCTAGTTGCACTGGGGACAAAGATTTCAACACATGAGACTTTGGGGTTCATTTCAGGTCCAAACCACAGCAGACTCTGAGGCGTGGAGAGATCACATAACTTGCATGAGGTCGTGGAGATAGTACCAAGTGCTTGGAGACAGGATCAGGGCCCGGCAGCTGTCTCCAGGATGCTCCATGACCCTCTCCTGCCTTCCACGTGGAAGGGATCCACTGGTGGCTCACCGCTGCAGCGTGAATGGAGCCTCGGAGGAGGAGAGCGAACCACTCGCGCATGGAGGGGTAGAGAGGAAAGCCAGGAGAGGTGCCACAGAGTTGGCGAGCCTTCGAGGGCGAAAGGCATCTGCCACGTCGGCCAGGAGCGTGGGTACTAGGGACCAAAGAGGCAACTCCTGCGGGAGCGCAGAGGCACAAACTCAGGCCCGTTTGGAGAACTGCATGTGCATGTGAGGTGCTTATGCTGGGATAGGAAAGGGGAGCCACTCAGAGTCCAGATGTGTTGGAGAGGCTCAGTGATCACCTCAGCTCTTCTGCAATTCAGTCGCCACCAGCTATGTGGTCACTTGAAATGAAATGAAGATTTCCGTTCCTCAGGCCCAGCAGCTCCATGCCGTGCGTGGCCACCATGTTGGGGGGCACAGGTGTCACCCACACAGCATCAGAAAGTTCTGCTGGACAGTGCTGGCAGGAGCATTTCCTGACATGACACAGGCCTGTGAGCATCGTGGCCTCCGAGAGCCTCAGGTGTCAGGGTCGCGTTTGTTTGGGCGAGGCACCTGTGCTGGCTGCCAGGCCCCGGTGCAGGGCTGGGCAGGCTGGTGTGCGGCGAGGGGAAAAGCCGGGTGCAGGTGCTGGAGGGAGGAGCGCTAGGGACTTTTTTCTTTCTTTCTTTTTTTTAAACTCTGCTCAGGTCAATATATAAAAATCCCAAGAAATATGTCATTTTCCCTCTAAGCCAGCAGAGATACTGGTTTCATTAAAAAGGCAATGGCAAATCTATTTTTAATTTTATTTTTTATTAAAAAACGCCTTACTGCTTGAGATTCTAATCTCTAACTGAATAATAGGTGTCATTTTCAAGTTGCAAATAGCCTGCGCCGTGGTCCGCATTGAAGGTGCTTAATAAATAGGATTCAGTGCTTCACATTATTGTGGGGACAAAAATAGGTCAAAAGCTTTTCCTTTTTCCTTTTTGAGTACAGTGTTCTGACTTTCCAGATGGTGAGGAACCATTTAGAACTATAAAGGGGTTTTGACTTAGATAATGGTAACCTTGTTTAATTTCACAAACTTTCTATTTTGTAAAAAGAACGCGGGTTTTCTTTGAAGCCCTGTAGGCAGTTGTTAAATATTTTAGACTTTATCTGTGACCAAGAGAGTCCGTTGGGAGGACTTTTTGTGATTTCTCTCCCTGTTTTAAAATAATAGGTCACTCTCGGAGTACCTGGTCTTAGAAGGGTTGTGCTTCAGTTCTGACTTTGTCTCTTAGTATCTGTGTGGTTTGGGGCAAGAGGCATAGCCTGTCCTGGGCATCGCCTGGCGTCCTAGCTTACCATTTCTTCATTTCCCTCTGCACCCACGCCTTACCCCATGCATTTTGGTGAAGATGATATTCTGCAGGACTTCCGGGTGAGACATGTGACTCGGATTATCCCTGACCTTAGTGATTGCTTATAGGGTGGGCACAGAACCCAGTCAAAGCCATTAAGATGTGGAGAGCCTTTTGCAGGAACTCTTGAGGGGCACGCTGGCTCTTTTGCTCTGGCCTCGAACCTTAGAGGGTGTAGCAATTCACCTCCTGTCTAGAATCTTTCTAGCAGCCTGGTCACCGGGGCATCTGAGACTGAAATGAACCAGAGCAGAGGTGAGAGGGTGCTGGGAGGAGACCAGGAAGTGCTAGACCCAGATCAAGTCTGGTCTGACAGGACTTTGCAGATTGTAAACCATTAAATCCTTACTTTTCTTAGTTTAATTCAATTTTTTTTTTCTGTCTCTTCAGTTGGAAATCCCTCTTAGAAATTCCATGAAACTTTTTTGAACATTCATAAGATGAAAAATCCAAAGGGGGTGGGGTGTCAGGAGTAATAATACTTGTCCGTCACCTAGGCTGTTGTAAGGATACAGGAAGGCACATATCCAAAAGCATATTAGAAGTGGTAGAATATTAGATATTGGGGCAAACATGCTAGAATCTTAATTTAAACCATATTGGGACTCTTCTAAGAAAGGACCCAACATTTTAGTTTCCTAGATGGAAGCTAATGGGGGAGATTAAACTCTATTATATCTTTCATTATTTTGCCAAATAAGCTAGTGCCCAAAAACAGTTTTAAATGAGCACGTGTGTAAAGTTCTTAAAGACTGGACAGAAAAGTGCAACAGGATTCTTCATTTGTAGGACCTTTTGTTTGTTTGTGTTTTGCATGGTTTCTGTTCGTTTTCCTGGTTTTCGCAGTGCGGTGTCCACGCGAGGGTGCAGGTGTCCCTTAGCTCTTGGGCCAGCTGTTTTGCACATGGTATCAGGTCAGGCACCTTTGTATTTAAATGTGCAGTAGGACAGAATCCCAGGCCTAGCTGGTGTACATGTGTCTCCCACTTACTCATTTTCCTGTGCTGGTTCACATCATTTCTAATCACCTGCAGTTCAGATGCATTTTAGAGTTTCTATAAAGATCAGGTCTGTGAATCATTCCATAGTCATTTTATACTCCTTATGTGATTATATGAAATGGGCAGTGTTATATGTCTTTTTTTGTTTTTTTGTGGTACTGGGGATTGAACCATGGCTTAACCACTGAGCCATGTCCCCAGCCCTTTTTATATTTTATTTAGAGACGGAGTCTCCCTGAGTCACTTAGGGCCTCACTAAGTTGCCGAGACTGGCTTTGAACTTACGATCCTCTTGCCTCCATCTGTGACGCTGCTGTGATTACAGCGTGTACCACCGCGCTGGGCCAGCCTTATGTCTGATGCAACAGAAAGGGCCTGGACTTAAAGTTTAAATGGACCTGGGTTTGAAACCCTGAGCCCCATTCCCCTTGGGACTGGTGACCCACATGAGGACCTGGATCAGTGAGAGTCTCGGAGTCCTGGACTGGGTTAAATGAGGCACCGGGTGTGCAGGTACCTTCCACCTGCCGGGCATTAGTAATCACTTCCCTTATTTTCTTTTTTTTCATTCATGTAAATGTGTTATTTTAAGGCAGTCAGTCTGACTCTAGGGAAATTAAGAATTTTATTGAAGGATCTGTTGGCCCCCGTAGCATTCAGTTTAATTCTTGAGGCCACTGAATCTTATTCTCCCTAGATGCTCTGTTTTTGTGATTTATACAAGTTGTGGTAGATTAAGAACATTCTGTTGATGTGCTGAAATGTGGTCATTCATTCATCATTTGTTCAACATATGGAATATGAGGACCATTTCGGGAAGGTGTCCAGGAGCTTTTGGGTTTTTTTCTTCCCTGGTCCCGGCATTGGAACCCAAGGTTCTCTACCACTGAACTACATTCCCAGCTCTTTATTTTTCACCCGAGACAGGGTCTTGCTACATTGCCTAGGTTGGGCTTAAACCTGGGATCCTCCTGCCTCAGCTGTCAGCGTGGCTGGGATGACAGGTGTGCCTCACTGTCCTGGTCAGGAGTTATCTTTCTCCCTGTCTGAAGTCCTTTCTTGTCTTCTGGGTGTTTCCTCCTGCGATTTCATGTCACTCCCTCCCTCGCGTGGGAATCTCCACGATGGATGTAGTCCATGCCTTTCCTTCTTTTCTGCTTCTGACGCAGGTCAAGATAGACCCGGAGGATATATGGGATTGATTCCTGCACATCCCACTGGGAGACCCCGGAGCGCTTGGGGGAGGGCATGGCACAGAGCCGTGGGAGCCACCCCCAGCGGGACAGGCTGCGCAGAGTGCAGCTGAGAGCAGCTGACAGGGGTGCTTCACACCAGGCCACAGGGCCATTTTTCAGACAGCATGTTTTGAGATCGCAGTGTTCTGTGACTCCCTGAAGATTCAGTGGAGGAGACTCCACAGCCAGAGCCCCAGGGTGGAATGTCAGGAGAGCCTTGGCCTTCAGACCAGGTGGGTGACTGAGGGGAGAGCGCAGGAGCCTGCAGGTTCACATCCCAGGCAGCCCGGGAGCTAAGAATGGCTTTTGCATTTTTAAGTGTTCCAGGAAACATTAAAAGAAGAATACTGTTTGGTGGCATGCGGCAGTTCCAGGAGGCGTAGACTCCATGCCCGCCAGCACGCTTTGGTCTGCACAATGGCTCTGCTCTGTGGCTGCGCCCCTCCCGTGGTGTGCTCGGAAGCTGCAGCAGAGGGCTGGCATGCAGATGGCACGCGGAGCTTCAAAGACTCCCTCTCTGACCTTTTACAGAAAAAGTTTGAGGACTCCTGTTCTAACGTGGACTGGCCTCAACCTTCCCACCCTGAAGCTTCATGGGAAACGATGGCCATTGTTCAGCCACTGGGATAAATAGAAGTGCCTGCTGGCCGGGCCCCAGCGCTCTGAGACTCGGCTGTGTCCCAGCCTGGAGGAGTCCCATTCAGTTCCACCTGCGTGCAGTGCACACTCACCTGGGCTCACCCCTCTCTGGGGCGTCTTGAAGACACCTCACGGACTCAGGTGTTTCCACATGACTGACTCTCATGATGAGCTGAGTTTACAAATGCCACTCACTTAGCTGCTCTTTTCCTCTTTGTTCTCAGTCCCTGTTTTTCTCTTTGATGATTCCTTTGGTCCCAGTCTCTCCATTTGAGTTGCCCCTTCCTGAAAGTATTGCAGGCAGGGATGAAGGTGGCTCTGTTAGAACATAGATTCATATGTGGAGTAGATGCTGTTCCAAAGCAGCTCTGCCTTTGATTGACATTTATGGTGTTGGCCACGTCCCGGACACCGGCTGAGAGAAATGGCCTTCACCTGGTGGATGGCCCTCCTGGGAATCCCTGCTCCTGCCTTCACGGTGGGAAGCCGACACGCTGTCATTTCAGACTCAGGTCAGCATCCCGTGTGTTGGGTGAGCTCTAAAAGCTGAGGAGTCAGTGTAACAGTGGAGATCAGTGACTTGTATCTTCCAGAATGTGGACGAGAAACAGAAACAGCTACTCAGTAGCTGGAAAAGAAGCAGATGAGGAATTCATGCATTTAGCCGATAGCTCTGGTCTTCCTTCTCTGCCTTAGGCACTCATTTCAGGAAAGGGAATTCTTTTAGAGAAGTGGAATGGGCTCCTTGGATATTCGATTTCACAGTAAAAGAATATAGAAAGTTTCGTGGGTTTTTCTTTTTTTGTGGTGGGGGAGTGCTGGGATTGAGTCCTGCACCTTATGCACACTAGCACACTCTACCACTGAGCTACATCCTGAGCCCTAGAAAATAGTTGTTATAAAACAGATATGAGTACTATGAAGAAAGTAATCCAGATTAATGGGGCAGAGAGTAGATGGTAGGAGGTAAAGGCTAGGTGGTTAGGAAAGGCCTCACAGGGCAGGGGATATCTGAAACTGCAAGGACAGGATATTAGGAGTTCTAGGCAGGAGGCATAGCAAGTGCAAAGGTCCTGAGGTGCAAATAGACTTTGCCTGTTCAAGGGACAGGGAGACACCATTGTGGCTGGGAGGTTGTGGTAGGATCTGAGGGTGAAGGCAAGGCTGGCATGGTAGACACAAGGAGCTGCTGAGTCACAGACCGTGCCAAGGTCCCTTGTGCCGCCTGGGTTCAGGGTCTGTGTTGCTCAGGTTCACTATACTTGCCCCTCTGGGGTTTGTGGGTGGGAGTGCCCTTCCCTTTCACTGTCTTCCGTGCGTTCCCGTGACCTGAGCAGGCTCTGGGCTATTTCTGGTGACCAGGTCACCATAGCCAATACCTGCAGTGTCCCAGGCCTTGTCCTCATGCTGTTTCGTGGATCAGCTTATTTTTTTTCTGATGAGGAGGAGGATGATCATCCCCATTCTGAACCATGGGCCTCTCTGGTTCTGTGGCACCTCTGCAGGCAGCAGGCTGAGCGGCACTCTGCACAGGTCACTCTCACCCTTTCCTGGTCATGGGTCCATTCAAGAGGCCACAACCCAGAAAGCACTCATTTGTGCCCAGGCACAACAGGGAACAGAGCTTGATGTGCCAAGTCAAGGCTTCACTGAATCCCTTCTCTGGGTCCAGAGTCTTGACCTTGCAAACTCTGGGTGGGCCTGGACCTGACCCAGTTGGGAGCAAGAAGAACCGAGTGATTCTGACCCTGGCCTCACCTGGGAGCTTTCTCCCCAGCAAGCAGCCACAATGCACGCAGAAGCCAGCCCGCCTGGAGTGCCTGATCTGTGGCAGGTCTGGGCCAGGAGCTCCTTTTCATTTCCATGTCCCTAGAACCCCCTGCCCTCCTGCCGTGGGTACTGGATTTTCCCTACTTGAAGGTGGTGGAACAAAGCTTAGGGTTGGAGGGGTGCGTGCGTGCCAGGTGAGCGGCAGCACGTGGCTTCTTGCTTCTGAGTTAATAGTGACTCTCAAAGTAGTCGGGCTGGCTGCCTTAGTGCCAGCAGATCTGCAGCATGAGTTAAGGAAGGGCTGCAGATGCTGCTGGGCCCTCGGCTCTCCTTTGCCGCCCTCCTGGGTTAGGCAGCTCTGCTCCTGCCTGTGGGGTGGGGGTGGGAGGGCGGTGCATTTCTGGTTTCCTCCTGAAAGCCAGCCGGCGCATTCGGTGCATTCGTCACTGTGACCGTGTCGGCACCTGGCACTCGGGGAGGCTCCAGAACCGTGAAGTTCCAGCAGCTTCTCAGGTTTGCAGCAGGGCAGTCACTCAGTCCCTGCCGAGACAGCGCCGCGCCGTCCAGGGTGTGGGAAATCACAGGAGAGGTTTGCACGGACTTGCCAGGCACTGCAGACCCCAGAGCGCAGCCTCGTCAATGGAAAGCTGCCCGGGTAGCGCGGATGCTTCTCTGGCTGTAAAATGTTATGTTATGCTGATGCAAAGCCGGGATAATCAGGTAACGACAATGCACGCACGTGCCCGCTCTGCAGAGACTGGGCCTCGGTCAGTCTGCGGGCTTTCTCCCCGGCGGAGAGCGCTGGCCATTGTGTGGATCCCAATCTGGATGAAGACAGAGGACGCCATTTCCCTGAGTGGCAGTAGGGTTGGCCTCCCACTTGAGAGGGAGGAATTTCTATCGTTTCTTTGTTGCTGTGACAAATTAATGTGATGGAAACTTCCTCGGGGCTTCCGACTTGCCTGGTATTTTCATACACTTAGAGTGAAATGAGCGAGTGATTCTCCAGTACTTTCCCCCCAAATAGCCACTTTTATGTTTTGACTCATTCTTGAGAGAACGCTTTGTTCGGCTTCAATATTTATAGTAAAAACTATAGCATGGAATGAAAAAAAAATAAATTGCTCATATTCCCACCACTTTCCAGTTATTTCTGAAGGTAAATATATTTATTTGGTGGTGGTTCTTTTTCTTCCTCATTTATCGGAAAGCGCCACTAGGGAAGGGACATTGTCTCTTTTGGTCTCTCTTGTATCCTTAGCACCTTAAAAAGAGCTTAGCACATAGTAGATGCTAAATAAATACTTGTGCTCCTGGTGGGTTCTTGGGAAGTAGACGGAGCCAGGCCCCTTCCCCCTGGGGTCCAGCTTTACTACGTAGTGACTTGAGAGGCTCCTGCAGGTCACCCACCTTCTTGGAATTCTGATGTTCTCGTGGTGAAATGGTAACAATTGTGCACCAAGACTGAGCTTGCCTGACATATTAGTTTTTTAGACTTGCCATAAAAGTGTGTCACCGACCAGGGGATTATATAGATATTTGTCTTCTCAAATCCCAGTGGCCAGAAGACTGAGACTGAGGTGTCCGTGAGCAGGGTTGTTTTCCTCCGTGGTCTTGTTTGTAGATGTTGTCTTCTCCCTGTGTGTGTCTACGTCCTGACCTCCTCTGAGCACCCTCCCAGGTGGGGTCAGCCACCCTAATGGCCTCGGTTCCCCTTTACCTCTTTAACAGCCCTGTCCCTAAATACAGTCACATTCTTGCTTACCCAGGGGTAGGACTTCAAACTCTGAGTTCTAGGGAAACAGTGCTTAGTCCATTGCTCACGGTCACTGATTTGGACATATCTTATAATTGGTAGTGTGATTTGGACATTTAGGTGATACTGAGGGGTATAAAGTCTAATTGAGGAGATGATATTAATTAAAGGTTAACGGAAACATCAGCTGCTCTCCAGGTTTGTTATACTCTCTGACGAGCCTGGGGCTCTTAGGGTGTGGAGTTGACAGCATCCCCCCGACAGTGGGGCTTGGTGGAATTGTCCCGAGCATGCTTTCCTGTTGAAGTCAATGGGCACTCTGGGGGCTGCGGACTCACTGTGGCCTGCACTTACCGCCTGAGGGCAGGGCTATAACTCAGACATGCGGTAAGGCTGCCCTCCCTGGCTGGCCCAGTCCACCAGCAGTGGTCTGATAACCAGTGGCACTGTCACTGTGACTGGGTGCAGTACTGTGTGCCCTGCCTTTTCTGGAGTTTCAGTGACTCTCCCAGGGTCACACAGGGCTCGAGTTGGGGGTTCTGCTGCAGGCTGTGTTCGTACCTGCTGACCTCTTCCAGGGCCCAGGGAATGTGTCCTCCTCATGGCACCTGGAAGCCCCGGCCGGGAGCAGGTCTGGGCCTGCAGCTCACCTGGCCTATTCCAAGTCCTCTCGGGTGGCGCCATTTTGAATGGCCCTGGCTGACTTCCACCCTGTCGAATTCTACAACTGAGGAGCTGGGCCAAGCCATGAGGCCAGGAGTCTGCGTCCTGGCTTCTGTGGTCACTGATCCCATGTGGCTAAGACTCATTCTAGCATTTGTATTTCTGACCTGGACTTCAGCCCCCGGGTTATGTTCCTGGTTCAGGCTTGGATTTTGCTATCTGGGGCTTTCATCTGCCTCCATGTGTGACCATGAAGCTGGACGGGTGCCTTCTGCGGTTCGGGAGCACAACTAAGCCAGCTCTGCTGCCTGGAGCCTGGCCATTATGGTAGGTGCTGGGACTCAGGGTCCTACTGGGTGCAGAAAGTGCACCAGCAGGGACCACATAGTATTACGGGAGCCCAGAAGTGGGGCCACTCACTAGGGGCTTCGGAGGTGTTTGATTCCACAGTGCTGAAAGCTGAGTTGGAGTCAGGTGAAAGAAAGGAGGAGAGCCTGGTGCCTAGTGGGAGCGGCGGGTTGGAGGGTGAGGAATCTTAGAGGGTGACCTGTTATTCCACTGCCCAGAAGCCTAAGGTTTGCAAAGGTGACGTGGCTGCCTGAAGGTTACCCCTGGCCTGGTTAGGAGGAGCTTTGTGTGCAAAGCCAGACAGCTTGAATGTCACCCTCTTGGAGGGATCCAGGCTCTGCACGTGCATATGCGTGGGTGTGTTTGCTTGCGTGGTGCATGCATGTGTGTACGGGGTCATCTTCCAACTCTCCAAGCCTGGACTCCCTGTCTCCAGATGTGTTGCTGGAGGAATCGTGTGTTACTCAGGTTTTTGTCACCGTGAACAAAATACCCGAAGAGCAACATCGAGGAGGAGAAGTTGATTTTGGCTCATGGCTGGCCGGGTTCAGTCCTCGGTCAGCTGAGTCTGGTGCTCTGGCCCACTGTGAAGCAGAACGTCATGGTGGAAGGGTGTGGTGCAGAAAGCTGCCCATCTCATGCTGCTGGGAAGCAGCAACAGAGGGGGAAGGAGCACAGGGAAGATGCACCCTGCCAAGGTATGCCCCCAGTGGCACCTCCTCCAGCCACGCCCTGCCTGCCCACAGTCACCACCAGATCAGTCCATCTGGGTTAGAGCTTGGTGAGGTTCCAGCTCTCACAATCCAGTCATTTCACCTTCGACCATTTCTGCGCAGGAGCTTCTGGGGGACACCTCACATCCACACCAGAACAAATAGGAAAGCAGAGGCAGAGGAGGGTGCTCCTCTGACCCCAGTGCCATAGAGAACAGCATTTGTGAGAAACTCGATGAATCTTGTGACTCCTTTGCTCAGAATCCTGGCCAACACCTGAGCAATACCACCACCACCATCCTCATCAGTATCAGCCTTCCTTTGGGCTGAATATTTGCACCCCCTCAAAAAAATTTTTGTCTGTTGAAAACTAGTTCCCAGTGTGATGTATCAGGAGGTGAGGCCTTTGGAATTTGATTAGTCCATAAGGGTGATGATGTGATATATGGAATTAATGCCTTTATGATAGAGACCCGAGGGAGCTGTCTTGCTCTTTTGCCATGTGAGGACACTGCTGGAAAGGACCACTGTGAACCAGACCCTGAATCTGCTGGGCCCTGACCTTGGACTTCCTGACCTCCAGAACCACAAGGAGTAACTTTCTGTTGCAGATAAGCCACCCAGTGTATGGAGTTCTGTGACAGCAGCCTCAATGAACAGACAGCCATCGTCACCACCACCATCATCATCATCATCCTCTCCTACTTCTGTAATACTTCCATGGCCAGCACCTGTGCCTTAGGCGCGACGATGAATTCTCGTAATAACTCTGGGAGTTGAGTTTTTATCGTCCTCATTCTACCTCTGGGTAAACAGAGGTATGGAGATGCTGAACAAGTTGTCCAAGGTCACGCAGCAGAGGAGTGGCAGAGCCAGAATTCAGAACTGGGCCATCTGGCACTGGTGTCTGCTTTGAACCGTTTCCTGCTTCTCACAGCAGAAACATGTCCCTGACAATTTCCACACCTGGGCGCTGGGAGGAGGGAGAGCTTGACAGCAGCCACTCCCTGTGTCTCAGCTGCTGTGCCGTGTGGTGTCCTCTCCTCCCCAGGACTCCCTATGCTGTGTGTCGTAACCAGACCTGCTCAGCACTTGCTCATGGAGATGGATGATGCCCGACAGCCTCTTTGTGTAAGCGTCAGAGGTGGAGTGTCCCTTGAAGATGAGGTGGCTGTGGAGCCAGGCCTTGAGTGTCAGGGTGGGTGCACACAGAGCCTCTTTAATAAATGAAATGAAAGCCAGGTTGGCTCCTGGCCCGAGAGACCTTGTTGGCTGGTGAACAAATGGTATGTCCCATCTGTCATGGCCACCGAGTCCTCCCCCCCTCGCAGCCGTTATTTTGCCAAAGCACTTTGTGAGGAGTTTCTCCATCTCCTCCTCTGGTGCGCCAGGCATCTACGATCTCAAGTGGGGACCTTGCCGCCTCCAGCCTTCCCCCTGGTGGGGAGGGGTGGTTTCTCCTCAGGATGTCTGGCAGCTCCTTGGCTGGGAACGGGTTAAGTCCATCCAGGCTGCCTGCTGAGAACCTGTCCCCCGAGATCACTGTTGACTTTAATCTTCATTATCGTGAATGACAATGCTGTCAGCACCCAGGAGGGGTCCTTGAACAGCCAGATGGTGGCTGGATTTTTTCTACCAGTCATCAGTTTCCATCGGATTTGGGCACAGGTGCAAGGGGGAGGAGTTCTTCAGTGTTCCTTAAACCTTCGCTGTTCAAGCACGTTCCTCCAGGAAACCTCAACAGGTCGATTAAGGCTGGGAGAATTCCAGAGAGGCAAGGTAGTAGATCCATTCACTTAATAAATATTTATGGAGCACCTACTATGTGCCAGGGACTGTAGTAGGCACTGGAAGCAAAGTCTCTGTCCCAGTGGACCTTATATTCTGGCAAACAGGTAAGTTTGGAGTGTATCAGGTGTCCTGAGTGCTGAGAAGGGAAACCAAAGCAGGTTACTGTTTCAAGGAACCAGAATCTGGCTGGGTACCTGGATGTTGCTGTTTTATCAAAAGATTATTTAAAGTCTCTCCAAGAAGATAGTTCTTGATCTTTCTCTGAATGAAGTGAGGGAGCAACCACTTAGATAAATGGGGAAGAGCATTCCAGAGAGAGGGGCCGGCATTACAAGGGCCCTGAGACACAAGCTTGATTAGTAAGGAACCTGTGTGGCTTAGGTTGGGGAGGGTGACCCAGCCATTTTATGTGCAGAGAATGTTTTTTCCTTCTCTCTCTCTCTGTTGTATGATTACATTTTCTCATTCATTCGTTTGTTCATTCATTCCTTCATTCATTCAGAAACCCTTTCCTGGGGATGCCATTCACATCAGGCACGACTGCTTAGGGAGTGTGTTCTTTGGGGGAAGCCCCGGGGATTCCAGTGCCCTCATAGATGGCGCCTCCAGAGTTGTCTTTCTCAACATTCACTTTGTTCTCCTTTCTCCTTCATTACCAAGCTTCAAAGAAGAGCCTACAGCCAAAGTTTTCACTTTCTTAGCTTGGCCATCAGAGCCTGGCTTCTGTCCCACCAGCTGCCGTTTGTGCCGCATGCTGACCTCGCTGTGGGAGCTGAACCCCTTCCCTCGGTGCTCCTTTCTGAACGCTGTGGTGGACTTTCATGTTCTTGACCATCTCCTTCCTCAGAGCCTCCCTCTCTGCACTTCCTGTAAGGGGACTCCTGGGGACTTGCCTGCTCTTTGAGCACTTACACTCAATCACCTGCATCATCATCCTTCTGCCTTCCGAAGGCAGGTCACCGCCAGGCTCTGTGGCTTCTTCCTGTGTCTGAATTCACTCGCTTGGTTGTGGATACAGTTGCTCACCTTCAGACTTACTTTCTCAACTGCAGAACTGGTCATCTTTCTCCTTTTAATGACCCACCTTAACACCCCACCTCTATCTGTGAAAGGTGTCTTTGTCCTCTTCTGCCACCTCATGTCTTCTCATCTATAAAAAGTAATAAGAATTCTCCAGGACTGTTGCTGCTATCCTTCCTCTTTGTTCCATTTCTGCAGCCTTCCACCACCAGGTCCTCACTGTGCTTTGGATTTGGAATGTTCCCCAAAGCTCATGTGTTAGGCAGCCCAGCAGTGTTCAGAGGTGAAATGCTGGGCTCCTGAAGTTTCTGAATTCATCAGTGGATTAATCCATTGATTTTAAGTGTACTACTGGGAGATGGGACCTTGTTAGAAGAAGCAGATCCATGGGGTCGTGCCTTGGAAGGATTTATCTTGTCCCTGGCCCCTTCCTTTCTTTCTCTCTTTCCCATCTGCCATGAACTGAATAGCTTTCATTCACTATGCCCTTCTGCCATGATATTTCTGCCTTGGAGCCAGCCAACCATGGAATGGTCTCTTCAAAATCGTGGATAAAAATAGATGTTTTCTCCTCTATGTTTTTCTTGTCAGATATTTCGATCATAATGATGCACAGCTAGCACAAAAATGGGTACCAACTGTGAGGTTGTTACTGTGAGGTTGGTACTGTGTACCCAACAATGTGGTTAAAATCCTTTGGGACTGTCTTGTGGGTTGAATTTGGAAATGTCTGAAGATATAGGTTAGAAAAGCCTTAGAATGTTGTAAGCTTAGCATAATGGGCAGTTCTGGTGAGAGCTCAGAAGACCAAAATCCTGATAGGAATGGAGACAGTAAAGACTGTGCTCATGAGGTTTCAGCTAGGAATCAGGGAATTAGTCTAGAAGCTACACTTGTTACATTGTGGCAAAAAAAAAAAAAAATATCTACAGTTTGCCCATGTTCTGAGATTTTGTCTGAGGCTGAATATAAAGGCGATTGGCAAATTAATCTGGCAGAGGAAATTTCAAAGTAGCACAGCATTCAGGCAGTGGGATAGGTATTGCAAGCTACTTTTAGCCAGGTTTTCTGTGAGAACTCGGAATGAAAGGCAGAGTGGAAATATTGGAAAATCTGCAGTTTGTCCAGAAAAGCTTATTTAAAATTAGGGACAAGGAAGTTGTGGTTGCTGAAGAGATTATTACCACTAAAGAGAGTCTAAGTACTTTGCACAGTGATTATAGAAAATATGCCTTGAGGGCATCTTAGAAATTAACAAGACCATGCCCATTGCAAGCTCAAGGGTATAAAAATGAAAACTTGTTTGAAAGACTTTGCTTTAAGAGGAGACCTTGCAGGTGTCCTGCATCACAGTGCCACTTAGGAAGTTGTCTACCCAGAATTTGTTTCATGGTGCCCAACTACCCAGACACTCAGAAGCCACTGCAGCCATGGTTCAAGGGGGCCTGGGTTACTGATCAAGCTGGTGGCAGACTTTGGCATTATCTACATGGTCCTGTTTCTGCAGGAATGCAGGACTCTGGAGTGAGGCAGTCATGGAGGCTTCTGCAGAAATTTAAATGGAAGGCCTGGTAGACTTGGCAAAGTGTCGCAGAGTTGGAGTCCCTGTGGGTAGTCCCCTGAGAGGATGATGTGGGAAGCTGCAGTGCAGACTCTTGGAAGTTAAAGATGTCAGAAACATGGAACATCTGCAGAGGAAAGCTGCAGGAAGTAGGCAGAGCAAGCCCAGGAGAGAGGCCTGTTGGGCTGCAGTCAAGCAAGACCAGGATGTGGGGCTACTAACCCCTTTGGAGTTCATATGTCAGCACCATGTGCCTTGGGCTTTGGACATGAAGCTACAGGACTCAGTGTTTGCTCAGCTGATTTTCAGTCTTGCTTTTATACCACTCCTTTGTTTTATGCCCGTTTCTCCCATTTGGAATGGGATCGCGTGTACTCTGTGCCATTGAATGTGGGATGTATTTAACTTGATTTTTTTCCCCCTGGGGCTCAGAACTGAGTCTCAGGGGAGACTTCGAACTTGGTTTTTTGAGCAGTGCTGGAATTGTTAAGACTACTGGGACTTTTGGAGATAGACCGAATATAGTTTGCACTGTGATATGGGCATGAGCAGTTGAGGGCCAGGGGTGGATCTGGGATGATCCCCAAAGGTCCTGTGTTGGGCACGCAGCATGTTTAGCAGTGAAATAATCAGCCCAGTAGGGCTCTGACCTCATTAATGGATTAATCCATTTGATCAGTGAATTAATTAACTTGATGGATTTGATAACTGAATGGACTACTGGGAAGTGGGATATATTGGGAGTAGGTAAGAAGGTCACTGGGGTTATGCCCTAGAAATGTTTGTCTTCTCCCCAGCCCTCTTCTCTTTCTCCTTCCGTGCTGCCTTGAGCTGAGCAGCTTGCCCCCAGCATGCCCTTCTGCTGTGGTGTTTCTTGCTTGGAGCCAGCTGACCATGAACTGAACCCCCTGAAACTGTGAACCAAAATAAGCCTTTCCCCTTCTAAGTTATTTTTGTCAGGTATTTTGGTCACAGTGATGCAAATCTGAGTAACGCAGTCCTCCTTTGGACAGTGGCTTTCCAAGGATGGTTCATGAACCAGCAGCCTTACCGTTACCTGGGACCGTGTCAGTGACTGCCATCCCTGTCCCCATCCAGATCTACAGAATATGCCGCTGGGGCCGGCCCGGCAGTCTGTTCCAGCGAGCCGTCCACCTGGTGGTGGTTCACCTAAGGCAAGAAGCCCCTGGCTGGCTGCAGACCCCTTCCTTCCCTGTCACGCTCTCTGCTCCAGTCTGCCACACACTGCGAAGACCTCCTTCTTTTTTCTAAAGAACAGCCCTGTGCAGACTCTCATCCTCGTTACATCCCCTCCGTGACACCTGTGTGGCCCCTGTGGGACACGTATGAGTCCACATCGTTCAGGAGTGAACCCAGGCCAGACCTCTCGAACGTCTTATTTCCACCCTGCGAACGCAGAAGTTGCTTTTTTTATCTCCTGTGAACTACATCCTCTTGTAGAGATGTGGTTCAATTCATGTAGTCATTGTGCCAAATATTTAGACATGGTGGGTATTTGGCGGGGAGGGGAGGATGTGGGTAACAATATTCTTTTCAGTGAACTCTTTTCAACGTCCGGAGAGAAGCCATGGATTACAGAAGCTTTCTTTGCTAGGCTGGGTCTTCTGGGTGATCCTGGGCAAATCACTTTCTTCCTAGGCTTCTTTCCAGCTGCAGGCAGCTGAGATTAGCTGATTTCTAAGGCTATTGCCACCGTGGGTATTCTAGGTCCCTGTCTCTCCTTCATCTGTTTTGAAAGGTTAAATGTGTGTGTGTGTGTGTGTGTGTGTGTGTTATATGTATAATTTTATTTTCTTAAAACGAGGTATGAAGAAAGTGGTAGTAGGCTAAGCAGATCGGGCCCTAATGCCCAGAGTCTGTCCCTGGTACCTTAGTTGGAAATGTGGAAGGACCCTGTCTGATGTGATTTAGTTAATGACTTTAGATCAGGAGGGAAGCATGGGCTGTGATCTACGTGGAACCCAGAGGCCTCCCCATGCATCCCTGTGAGAGGGACGTCAAGAGGACATG
The DNA here is from genome assembly GCF_902686455.1 of Sciurus vulgaris. Classification (NCBI taxonomy): domain Eukaryota; kingdom Metazoa; phylum Chordata; class Mammalia; order Rodentia; family Sciuridae; genus Sciurus; species Sciurus vulgaris. The sequence goes on along the minus strand of NC_136465.1, from coordinate 168,072,706 downwards.
GACCCAGAGAAGGTGGAAGGGTCGTGTGACTGAGGCAGATTGGAGCCGTGCAGCCAAGGGATGCTGGCAGCCCCAGAACTCGGAAGGGCCTGGGACAGAGTCTGCCTCCTCGCGCGCCCTGGGAGGGGCACAGCCCTCAGTTTTGGGCTCAGAGCCTCCAGGGCCGTGAGGGAATGTGTGTGTTGTTTAAAGCCATTGCATCTGTGCGACGGAAGGTCCGGGGGATTTCACCACGATCAAAGAACACTGTCACGAAGAGGCAGCAGAGGAAGAGGAGGGGTGTGCCTGTCCATGTCCTGCATGGCGGGATGCCTGCCCGAGCAGCAGGGTGCACTGGACCATCCCTCCCCAGCCCTGCTGGGCCGGCACCTCCACCTGGGCCTCTGCTCCCCTCCGCGGGCGATCGCGGCTTCCTCCGTCCCGATGCTGGCCCGCAGCCCACCTGCTGTTGGCTCTCTGCCTGCAGCTGGGGAGTTCAGCAGCTTCAGAGTCTGCTGGAGTTGGGACGGCTGGGTGGTAGGAGAACCACCCTAAGCTCTGTTCCCTTTTTCTGTCACCATTCCGTACTCTGGTGTCTGATAACTGCATGTGGCCTGAAATGGACAGACTGGCATGTCGCAAAGTGGCCTGCCGCAGCCGTCATGGTGACAGTCATTTGGGGTCCCTCCATAGTGCTGCGTGGTAGAAGCCTCGGCTCTCTGAAGAACAGACTTGGGGACTGACGGGAGGCTTTGTCGCCGTGTTGCCTATTTAGTGATCAACTGCTGAAGCCACAGATAGCATTTTCAGAGTGTTTCCTGGAAGTGACTGAGTCCGTTTTCCTCATCTGGCACAGAAGAAAGCAAAGACCCCAAATGTGGTCTCTGGGATGTGGTACAAAAGAATGTGACATTGGACTTGGTCTTGCTACCCACACCTCTGTCCCCACTCCTCCAAAACTCTGCTACGATGTGTTGGTGGACAGTAGCGGTCAGTAAATCCAGTTTTATAGATAGCTAGCATTTATTGAGGCCATACTATGCACCAGGAACTGCTCTCAGCACGGTTTCCTGTGTTCATTCATTGAATTCTCATCACACCCCTGTGAAATCGTGGCTGGTATTAGTAGAAGTAGATTTTATAATTAGACAGACCTTTAAATTCTGTAGCCCTCATAGTCTAGTTAAATTTAAGCCTAATGTGTGAAATGGGGCTAATATGCCCTAACTGAGGTCCTCGATGGATGTTTATAGGTAAGAGGAATAAATAAGTGAGTGGATAAGTCAGGGATTCAGGGAAATAGATGTAATTAAGAAATGTTGGTCCATACAATGTTTGCTGAACCCAAGGGCCTGACTTGTGTTTAACCCGAGCGTGTGACGTCAAACTTCTGGTTCTATCCTTTGCTCATCTGCAAAATGAGGAAGAGTCTGTCTACCTTAGAGGGTTGCTCTTGGGGTCGGGATGTGTTGCTGTGGTCTAGGTGTGCTTTGACTGTGCCCATCAAGCACCATGTCTTGGGAGCTTGGTCTCAGGGTGATGGTGCTGGGAGGTGAGGAGCCCTTTAAGAGGTGGAGTCTAGCGGTAGGTGTTTGGGTCACTAAATGCACGACGCCCTTGGAAGCAATTAAGGCACTCTTATGGGACCCCTGAGCTCCTTGGCTTCTCAGTGTAATATTTCCTTGTACATATATACTCCTGCCATCTGCCCCAAGGTCCCTGCCAGAGTCAAGTGAATGCTGGCACCATGCCATTAAATTTCTTGGACAGTGAACCTAATGAACCTGTTTTCTTTATAAAGTTTGTCTGCCTCAGGTATTTCATTATGGTAATGAAAATCACCTGGTGCACCAAATGATGCCTTTAGGTTAGTGAACCTTCAATACATGCCAGCAATTATTTATTGGCTGGTATTTATTTAACAGGGCACAGGAGGAATGGACTGTCACTAGGGGAGTGGGTGCTCACGGGTAACTCTGAGGATCTGTCCTTTAATCGGGTCAGCACCGACGCATGACGTGCAGATGACTCAATTTGAACAAGAGTATCTTGTCCCCAGAGGGCAACAGAAAGAGCTCTGCCCACAAACAAGTCAGGCTGGGAAATTTCTCCCGAAGAGGAAAGCACGTGGACAGAAGGGGCCATCGGCCACGTGAGGAGGCACCTGTGCGTAGTCAGCTGTGTACGCAGATGGTCATTGACACAATCCGAAGGTGTGGAAAGCAAGGCCCCAGGACACATTCTGCCACCGGCTCCCTCTTAATATACCATTTCTGTTTTCCAGGATGGACCAGGTTATGCTGTTTATATGATCAACCCCAATATTTCGTGATTTAAATAATAAAGATGTATTTCTTAGCTAGGCAACACATTCATCTGAAGATGGATGGTAGGCAGGTGTGTGTGTGGAGGGGTAGTATTCTGTTCCATGTCACTCATATCCTGGGGCCCAGAAGCTCCTTGTGGATGCCATGGATCCTTGTGGTCAGAGGAGGTGGGAAGCTAGGGAATCACATTCTACGTCCTACAGGCTTCTTTGCTCACTGCTTATTGGCCAAAGCAAGTCACTGGATCACTGTTCATTTCCTGGGGGCCAGGAAGATCACTCTGACCTGTGACTGCAAAGACCTGGACCAGAGAGTTCTGACAGCGTTAATGACTTTCACGTCATTTTGACAGGCTCTGCCTTTGAATTCAGCGTGGGTCACGGGTCAGTGCAGGAAGCAGAGACACACACCACCCTGCGTCACTGTTCCCTCTGTCACCGTTCCCAGCATCCTGATTCCGTGAATGCAGAACAATCATCTTGAGCCATTATGCACTCTGGGGTCTGTTCAGCCTGCTCTAACTAATGCGCCGTTCTTCCTGTCTAATGATGGTTGTGATGAGTAAATAATGAAAATTTGCAGAATACCCGCTACAGGACCTGGCATAGGGCCTGGCCACATCACAGGTATTTAATTTTTTCTCCCTTTATTTTCTCCTGGAGCATTTTGCCCCATCTCTTTAAAATGATAATGGATCAGGTATCAGCTTCCCCACTGATAGTGCTGGATCCTCATTCATCCTTAGAGGCTATTAGTTATTAGTAATGGCCAGCAGCCATCTGTCAACACAAAGTGCTGTATGCGCAGGGTTTTATGTCATCCTTACAATAACCCTTTGAGGTAGGTCCGAGTAGTGTTCCCCTCTTGGAAGACCGAGGCTCAGCAGGGTAGGTGTTGTGGTCAAGGTCAGAGCACTACTAAGTGCTGAGACGGGGCTCGACTCCAGGGCTGATGTTCCGACTCCAGGCTTGAGATTCTCATCCTGTCCGAACCAGGGCTACCTTTTCTCCCAAACCTGGTCCTTCTTGCGGCCGTCCTGGCACACCTTGTTGCCTGAGCCAGGCACATGTGGCTTCTCCCTCTCCTGTCTGTCCTAGCGCCCTGACCCCAAGCCCTTGCGCCCATCCTACTCCCCCGTGGGAGCCTGCTCCCAACAGTGGCCCTCAGGTCCTCCTCCTGCTGCTACCTGAGATCCCCGCAGGCCCGCCAGACCCCCAAGGCTCCTCTGCACCCGCCGGCACACTGCCCTCCAAGGCACCTGACACCCCTGCACTGACCTGGCCCATGGACGGACAGTTTCACAGCCCTGGACTGGATGTTCCCTGAGGGCAGGAGCCTGTTCTCATTGTCACTGCCTCTACGTCAGTTTTTATTGTCACCAGGAATAGAGCTGTAAAGAGGACAAATAATGCCTGCCCTCCCGGGACCCTTCTCTGGTTGGGAATCTCTCACTGATGGAGGTCGCCGGACAGGTACGGCGGCCGTGGCTGAGACCGGCGCCAAGAGGATCCTGGTCTCATGAATGCGCTTGTTCCCTGTGTGAGCACGTAGGAGTCTCACTGACTTCCTCACAATGAAAAAAACATAAGCAGCAGCAGCTGGGGAGGGCTGCTGGGGTCCGGGGAGCTGAGGAAGGTAGCCTGGGCCAGTCCTGGCACTTGGTGGGCCGTGGTGGTGGCTCCACATCTGTGGCTTCAGCAGCCACGAGCCACAGGTTCAACCACCAGAGGATCCACACTGTTCTAAAATGAAAAGATGGCTCAGTGTGTACCGACTTGTGAAATCTGTGCTCAGTGTGTACCGACTTGTGGGTATTCCTAACACTGCCACAGTTTGCACACATCTGCACTGCATTAGGTATGACAGGCAACCCAGAGAGGATGCTGTAGGCGAGATGCTAGACCATTCTAGGACTGGTGTGTCTGTGATTTTCATATCCACAGAGTCCTGGGACCAAGCCCCCAAGGACGCTAAGGGACATCTGTGTTCCCTTCCATGCCAAGTCCAGCTCCGAGGGTACAGGAACCATGTCTGGCACTTCTCTTTCTTTCCCCACTGTGCACCAGCCATAAACCATGTCTGACTAACGTTCCACTGGTTGGGAAGTGAAGACCCACAGAACAGCAAACCCAAGGCATCCAAGAAGCTTTCTTTCTGAACACCCGCATAAAGAAAGTCCAGGGGCCTGCACGGAAGGAGCAGGGAGCGGAGGAACCAGGCCAGACCACTCCAGAGGATGCCGTGTGCCCATCCTGTCCCCACCAGGGTCCCACGGGTTGATGAAGCCCACACTTCTCCTGGCAGGAAGGAGCATGGGTGTTTGTGTGTGTATTTGTGCACATAAGAGCTCAATTGTCAATACGTTACTGGAAATTTTTGATAATTTTTGAATGTGATGGACAAGAAAAAAAAATTAGAGGAGAGGCATTGGACTGTAAAGCCTGCCCAAATGATCAGGCACTTAAAAAGTGTATGTGAAAGAAAAGAAAAGCTACAAACAACCATGCCCAGTTACCAGCTTCCGTGGAAGTGACTTCTTTTTAGGGAGCCAAAGCCCTACTGTTTCTGTTACTAAAACACTGAGTTTTAACTAAGTGCAAAGACACTCCCTGATCTCATAATCCATGTAATAAATACAGTCTAGATTTTTCCTAATGATCCTGGTTAATTATGTAGCCCCGATGCTGGCATGGTGCCCGCCATACACACTGTGTGGCACCCCGTTTTCTGAGGCTACAGTGGCGTTACCTGTGCCCTTGGGAGCCGCAGAGGTGTCTGGTTGGCTCCAGTAGGACACGGTCTGACCTCTGACAGCTCCCTGCAGGTGCGGCTTTCTTAGAAGTCCCCATTGGTCAGACTGTCACTTTCATTTGCCTCTCTGGCCACCTTCAGCAGCGCCTTTCAAATGCACTATTTGTTGATCTCTACAGTTGGGGAACTCATGCATCTTGTCCTCTACCTGTGACACCTGTGATTTCCCACCTGTAGACACCGACATCTAGCAGGCCCAGGACGAGAGCGGGGGCGGCAGGGGAGGCCCACGCCAGCTGGAACAGCCACACGGTTGTCCTCAGGGCACGGAGGCTGCGTGCTGTCTCACTCAGCGCCCAGAGGTGAGAGCAGTCGCTGTCTGTCAACAGCCTGGTGTACAGGCGGAGAAACAGTTTCTCGGCAAGAAATGAGCTTCCTTAAGGCCACGGGGATTACGTGTGGGGTAGACAAGGTTCCCATGCAGGCTGTTCTTTCCCCCACGGGCCATGTGCAGGTAGGGGTGGGAGGTGTGGATTTAGGAAGTGGACTTAATGGGATTAAAGGATTACCAAAGGTAATTAGGTAATTAATAAAAGAGGGGTGTTTGAGTGCAAGGTAACTGACCTGGACGCTCAGGTGGTGGGATGGGCTGGCACGGATGCTGGGAGGTGGGCGGCCGGGCCCCTGGCATCGGGAAGATCAAGGACTTGGCAAGCTGGCGAGGTGGGTGAGTAGCATTAGCCAGTGGTCAGGTTGCAACGGGAGGCCGCCTGAGATTGTGGAGTGTTTGTCTGGGGCTCTCAATCACGGACAGGGAAAGCCTCATCTTCGAGCCCTGCCTCTTCGTACAATATCGCACTGATGTGCAGCTTCGCCCTCACCTGGCCCTGGGAGGAGGTCAGGTGAGGGGTGACCAAGGCATGGGCAGCATTTGGCTGTTGTGCTCAAGGCTCTCAGATCACAAAGAGCACAGGAGCCCCCGCGAACTTGGAGGTTGCTTGACGGCTGGGGTCATGCTGCTGGGGAAATCCCCCGGTCTGTTCTCTTCAGTCGGGTGGCCTTTCCAGTTGTTTTTGAGCATGAGGGTGAATCAGGCTGTCAGTATTTATTGAGCACATACCATGTGCCCAAGTAATTAGGGTCCTGGTCCTGGGATGGTGGTGGGCAATGGGAGTGGGCATGACCTGCACTAATAAGGCCTCTGCCACCCCGGGGGGAACACGGCACACTGACTTCCCAGCGGGAGGGAGACTGAACTCTCACCCTGCCGAGACCTGTGCTCCTCAGACGAGTCCTCAGCCCCTGGTCCTTGGGTGTCTCATCTGTTCAAAAATCAACCCAAGACACAGGCAAGGGTGCTTGGATTTTATTATTTCGTACATATTCGCTCTGTCCCATCTGTTGGGTCCATGGCAGACAAAGGGCAGGATACAGAGCTGTTGCCCTCAAGAAGCAGAAGGAAGGAGATGGACACCTGCAGGGGAGAGGCGGGCTTTTCCAGGCTGCCACGGTACCGATGGAGCACTTCCCCTGTGCTAGGGCGTGCGGGCTGCTGCACAGCCCGCCCACCTGCCCGCGAGCCAGGTTCCATCCAGTGCACCTGCCCGAATCGACCGTCTCCTCCGCTCTCCTTAATCCTTTCTGAAAATATTTATTGCACAGCCCCAGCTCATCAGACACTGGGGCAGCAACTGTGATTTGACAGAACCCCTGTCCCCAAGGAGTGTGCTTCTCCTTGGAGCGACACAGATAATAAGTAAGTGAACGTAGTGGTTTCGATGGAGCTCTTGGGAGACACAGCTGCACAGCCAGTGGGAGTCCTGTGGAGGGAGCAGCAGCCACCAGGGGACTGGGGACCGGCACCTGGAAACACAGGTGGAGATGAGAACCATCTCCTTTTCCATAGCTGAGAAGCTCAGGCACAGAACGTGTCCAGCGCACATGATTTTGGAGGTGGGGTCTTTTCTTTTCCTGGAAGAAAGGTCCTTCTTCCTCTGAATGAAGCTGCCTTTGATCACCACTATGGCCCTGCTCTTCCTCCCTCCCTCCTCCCCTCTCTCTCTCCCTCCTTCAGCTTCTCCATCTGTCATAAGTGGATAATGATTTTGTCCTACCTTACTGCTGACCCCCTCGATAATATTGACCTAGCGAGGAAGTTGTAAGGCATAACTAATAAAAATGACAGTGAAGCATTTGCCAATGGAAGATGTGCCGCCGCATGCTAATCCAGGAGAGCCATCTGGGACGTGAGGGCAGATGTATTAGGCAGCTGTTTAGCCAGCATGATTCTTCTGCCCCCAGCTTGACAGGGCCACGGAGCCCAGTCCCAGCAACTCTGTCCTCTGGACTTTCGCTTTGGTACCTTTCTGTGCCCTCTGCCTATTTGGATTTGGTGACCCTGTGACCACTCAAAAGCCCTTTTGCCTGGTAATTGGGGTTGGCAGTCGAAGGAATGGTGGGGTCTGTGCTAAAGGTCTTCTGGTCCAGAGAGAGGAGAGACAGGTGAGTGACAGGTGCAGCCCGCAGCGGAAACTCCTGAGACCCACACCCAAGCACTGTTGCTCCTTAGCTCAGGTGGAAGGAGGGAAGAGGGGCTGCTCAGGGAGTGTCCATAAACAGTGACACCAGACCCGCTTCCAGAGGCGCCAACGCAAGGTTTAGGAGCTTGAACTCTGGAGCCCAGCTGCACTTTCCAGCTCTTAGACCTTGGGCAGATGAATTCCTACCTGTCTGTGGTTTGTAAATTGGGGTGGAAACGCTGTCTACCTCTCGGGACTGTTCAGAGCATAAACTGAATTAATATTTGCAAAGAGCTTGGAACAGTATCTGATCTCTAAGTGGAGGCGTCAGTACCTGCCAAAGCCTGCAGGGGGAGTGCTCTTTCAAAGGGGCCTGCAGTGCATATATCTGACTAGATGCACGCACATGTATGCACGCAATACATAAACGCATACGCATACTTTCACGCATGTGTGTGTACATCACTCGCAGAGTGTGGTGGCTCTAGGGACAGTGTTGGATGAAGTCAGGTTGAAGTGAGTGACTTGAGTGATAGAGGTATGTGGAGGAGCTTGGTGGTCCGTCACAATAGCCTTTCCTGGACAGCATTCCGGAGCTGGAGATGGTTGAGTATGAGATAGCGCTGTGTCTTGGAAAAGATGTTAATTTTGGAGGCCTGGCTTAGAATCTTGGCCTTCCACGTCCATTGGTCTGTCTGCCTGGTGTGAATGTTTGTGTCTTCCCACCACCAGATTCATACATTAAAATCCTAACCCCCAATGTGATGGTATTGGGGAGGAGTCTTTGGGAGACACTCAGGTCACGAGAGCACAGCCATGGGGAATGGGGTTAGTACCTTTATAAAACACCCCGGGGAGATCTCATGCTCTACCGCCGTGTGAAGACCGTGGCCATCTGCAAACCGGGAAATAGGCCCTCTTCAGATACTGCATCTGTTCTTGCACCTCCCCGCCTTCAGAACTGTGAGCAAGAAATTTCTTTTGTTTATGATTTCCTTGGTTTGTGTTAAGCCCACATGGGCCAGGATACTATCTAGGTATCTGTTGAGAGGCGGTACTAGCTCCTGGGCCTGAAACCAGGCATGGGCACCCAAATGTTCAGCAGGTCCTGTGGCTCCTCAGTTCTTCCCCAACAGACCACAGGGGGCGCTTGCCGGGCCAGGCCTCGGGCTCCCGTTACTGAGACCCACTCTGCTTGTACGAACGGTGTAGGCATCCAAACGCCAGGCCAGCAGTTATGTGATCATTTAATGAGAAAATTGATTGTAAAAGTGGAAAGTTTGGAGATAATTGAACTCTGGAGGGTTGCCTGGTTTGGGGAGGTGATGAGCAGTCGATAGTTTCGTGAGATGTGCTTATGATGCTTTGCAAATGGCACCCCACTGAATCCTGACTTCCAGAACACCCTCCCTCAAGGCTTCCTCTACCTCCGACCTCCCTGGTGCTCTGCAGAAGTGCAAGGCCCTGCTCGGGCATCCGCCTGGGAGTGAACACCCCACCACCCAGTGCTGCCTGGTGCTGTCTTGCGGGAAGACAGAGGGTTCAGTCTCTTGCTCCAGCTCCTACGTGAAACTTCCCTTTCTCATGATCCTGCAGTCCTTTCCAGCCGCGGGCCAGTGTGGAATCCCTGGGCTGGGCTGACAGAGTAGCCTGTTCTTTGCACGCTGAAATTCCCAAGGATAGGTCTTGGATAAACCCCTGACTTCCAGGGCGGAAGCTGCTGTCACATGCCAGTCACTCCCCCACTTGTGGTAGAACAGGCGAAGGAGTCACCGTGCCTTTTCTCCTATGGCAGATTCTCCCAGCGCCAGGAAAGGAGCATAATTGGAAAATGGGCAATATCCACAGAGCAATTACTGAGCCTGTTAATGAGGTTTACGTGGAGGCTTCCAGAGAATTAATGAAGAACAATGATTTTGGCGGTTATGTGGAACAGCTGGACAGCTTGATAAGGGAGCAGGCTGCGAGAGCCCTTGGCTTAGACAAGGTGATGAGGACTGGTGGAAATTCCAGCCCCTGCTAGCCCCTTCTGCTCTCCCTTGGTCTTGCTGCTGTCCTGGAGAAGTTGAACGTGCTGCTCTCCAAGACAGTGACTCCTCCCACAGAGAGCAAAGAGGAACCAATTTGGCTAGGACGTGGGCTTGCGTCTTCCTTGGACTGTGCCTTGGAATGTACCCAGTGGTGAATCATTAAATCTCTTCCTTTCTTGGGATATTCTCATTAGGGACATGGTGACTTGCAGGTGTTGTGGGGTGGGCAGTGTGTCTTGGAAAAAGCAGCATATCATTTTGAATCCAAAGGTCTGTATATAAATAATGGCCCTGTCACTTCATATCTGTGTGCTCCTTGGATATGTTATTCACCTGTGGGGACCTGCAGTTTCCAGCAGCAAAATGGTGAGGATCAGATGGAAGAGTTACATGGAATTACATCATGCATCTGTTGGAAGCATCATTATGGGTCTCCAGAAAAAAATACAGTAGGGTCTCTCTTTTATGTGCACACGCACACACACAAAAGTTTAAGGAATTGGCTCATGATTGTGGGGTCTTCCAAGTCTGCATGCTGTGGGTCACTTGGCAGGCTGGAAATCCAGGCATGAGTGAAGGCAGGATTTCTTCAGGAAACCTCTATCCTTGCTCTCAAGCCCTTCGACTGCTTGCGTGAGGCCCCTGGTGTGATTCAGGGTGCGCTCCTTCACTTAGTCGCTGGCTGTAGTTGTTAACATCTACAGAATGTTTTCAGAGCAACACCGGTACTAGTGTTTGATTACCTCACTGGAGTCTCTAACTAAGTCAAGGTGACAGGCTGAACTGGCCTCACAGTCGTCACTGTTGCCGTTGATGTGTCAGGGACCACCGAGTGTATTTGGGCCTGTTGGGCACCATAGGAAACACATCATTTCCTGGCCAGACATGTACCTAGTATCTTAGCTCTGGGGACAAATAAGTTGGGGGGAGGCCAGGGTGAAGGCAGTGACTTGAGTGAGAGAGTCTTTCAGAGCAGGTGGACAGACCATCCAACCAGACTTTCTCAGAGAATGTTCTGGACTGTGACATGATGGATTGAGGCATGCCAGGGATATTAATTGTGGAGGTCAGACAGACTTCGGATCTTGGCCTCAGCTTGTCTTGCTCCCTGACTTCCAGCTGAGATAAGTAACTTAACCTTGGTGATGGTTTCTTCACGTTTTCCTTTAAATCTGGAAAACAAATGCTTATCTTGTAGGCGTGTTGCACGAGTGGACGGATTTAAACATGCAGTGAGTAATTGTTTTCCTCCCTTTGTATTTGTTGGGTGTTCACTGAGTGGTTATACTGTGACCTTGGTTCTGATCTAGAGACTCTCCAATGAGGGGTTTGCAGTGGAAGCCCGGAGTCTTGGCAGATTGCCAGAGAGTCCTGTGTCCGTCGGGACAGGAACGAGGGTGGAGTTCAAGGGCGCCTGGACTTCTGTGCTCACGGTGAGTGTGCATTTCACATGTCAGCATTCCAACATTCTCTAAGACCAGCGGTCCGTATTATTGATCCCGACTGATGTGCTGCATTGTCTGTTGGGTGAGGGAGGGGTTCCACGTGCCAGGCACATGTGTCTTCCACCAGGATGTTTGCATGAGACGTGTTTGGCGCCCCTGTTTTATTTCTGGTCCTGGGGTACTTCCCAATGGAGATGAGCGGAAGAATCCACTGACTCGGGCAGATTCCCAGAAACCTCTTGGGCTTGTTGGCCTTACCTGGAGAAGCTCATCGCTCCTTGGAGTGGCCCTTCCTCATGCCATAGCCATAGTTATTAACCCCTCTTCAGCCATCGCCAAAGCGGAGCCTGCAGGATGTGCCAGCCTGGTACTACCTCAGGCGAGAAGACCAGAAAGCAGGCACAACCACTGTGTTCTGTGGAGATTACTGGTCTTGTTGGTCTGTCATCTCCCTGAGGAGGCTCCTGGAGGGCCGGGTGGCTGTCTCCTCATCTCTGTGCTCCACTGCCGAGCCCAGGGCTGGTCAGACCGTGGTGCATGTTCTTTGGATGAATGAAGAAACTGTGAAGAAGTGTCCTGATGCCCCCTGAGCTCTGGGCTGGACAGCTGGTGAAGCCTGGCTGTGCTTAAGGATTGAAATACTCCACACGGGGGCGACTTGGTGATGGGCCAGCCCCTCTGGGGATCATCTCAGAAGGTCTGATAGATGGACAGGATGACCCAGAGAGCCACCTGTGCCTCCCACCCAGCGGGTCCGAGACGAACGTGTGATGTAGTCAGGTCTCACAGTGACAGTGCACCCTGGCTGGGTCCCCGAGGCTCCAGTTTGAATCTGCTTTCTCTGGAGGCCCAAATAGAGAGAAGCAGTGCCGTGGCGTGGAGACAGGCCGCCAGGGCTTGCGCAGAAGACGTGGCGGGCCACAAAGAGCTGGACCAAAATAAGACCAAGAGACTGTCACGAATTGCAGGCAGGTGAGATGCTACATCAGAACCACGAGAAGGCAGAGGAGACTAGCAGGGTTCTCAGTGGGTTCCAGAGCTCGGGCGGAGCTTAGCCCAGCCCAGCCTCATGACCCAGCAGCCCTCTGGACTTTTGCTCCTGGAACTTTGGCTCGTAAGAGCCCTTGAGCAGGAAGAGAAGCGAGTTTTCAGTGTCTAGGTGTACATGTTGTGAATGGCTTCCTACCTTTGCTCTTCCACTTAAACCTACAGGATTGTTTCCAAAAGTCTCCTTTAATGATGTTCTCACGTACCCAAGGTCAAGATCTTAGAGTCGTCTTTAAAGAAATGTGCTGGGGGGCTCCCCTGTCCGCGCCCCCTCTTCCTGAAGTCATCAGTGGAGCACAGAGTCCCAGCTAGTCCATTTCCTCCTGATGTCTCCTGCTGGTTTTCCCGCCTCCATCTGTCACCGTTCTGGGCCGGGCTTCCGTCACCCGGCCTGGAGCGTGGCGCTGACTGTTGGCCTGCTCTTCTCCTTCGTGCTTCCTCATCTATCTTCCTGCTGCCAGGGTGGTTTTTCCTAAGCTCCGCTCTGCTCACGACTTTCCTGCGTAAGCCTTTTGGCTCAGTCCTCACTGTCTCTAGAAAAAATCCAAACAACTGACGTGACCTCATCAGGCTGCTCCTGGCCGCGCTCCGGCCTCCTTCCTGGCCTCGGCCCCACCTCCATATTCCAAAATGCAATCTCCCCACTCCCCAAGTGCAACCCACCTGTTCCTCCATGTTGCCAAGGTGTGCGGATTCCTGTGTTCCCTGGGCAGCCTGTCGTTACCTTTTTCCTCCAGCTGGGCTTTGTGGGTGGAACTGAATCCCACGGAAATGGTGAATGAGAGGTGCCGAGGCGGGCGGCCTCCCCGGGGCGTGTGACTTTCGTGTCGTGGAGATTCTCTTTGCTGGAGCCCCGAGTACCCCACAAGGGAGCCTCATCGGTTCGTGTCTTTACTCGCTCTGCTAAATCGTGTTTTATTAATGTGTGCGATTGTACTGATGCTCAGGCTACTGTGCTAATGACTGATAATTGCCTTAATGAGCTATTTGTAAGAAATACAGTCAGACCAGGAGGAATGAGACCAGACCCCCGCACAGCTGGTGGTGTAATAACCCTTTCGCTGATTTCAGGGGGAGCAGCCTGCAGGATCCTGCAGTTAACACAAGGAAGAGCGCAGTCACCTCGTCCCTCGACACCAGATCGGCGCACCCCTGACTTGCACGGTGGGATCATCCCTGAGGCTAGAGGGTGCCACAGTAGCAAACCTCAGGTGCCATCATTGACCTTTTTCCCCTGGTCCACGTGACCATCCCAGGTCACCCGTGGCCCTGTTCCATCTCGGCTTCACTAAGGGACCCAGGATTGTGAGGCAGCCTCTCTCCAGGGCATCGCCGGCCACTCTGGCAGAGAGAAGGGGCACACACTGCTTCTCCAAGCTCCCCTGCAGCTGCTCAGGCTCTTACTTTGTTGGCCAGGGTGAGTCCCAGGGCCGCGCCTGGGCAGAGAGGTCCTATCTGGATGCTCGGAGCTGCAGAAGAGATGGTCTTGAGCAGCCCGCCTGTGGGGTGGCCCTGGATGCTGTGCTTCTCGGGAGTTGATAGGGAGATTCTCTGGCTCCCACCTGAGGCTCAGAGAGTGGCATGGTGCGGCCCTGGGTTCCACCAGCCCCTGGTTCAGTCCTGGCCCTGCTCCCCGGCTGTGCGATCCTGTCAACGCCGGTGTCTTTGTCTGCACCTTGACAAGAGCAGTACCTGTCTCACAGGACGCTGGAGGCGTCCATGGGACCACGGGATGGAAAGCGTCCTCATTTGTCCAGTAAACGTTGCCCTCTTCCCTCCTCCCTCTGCTGGACCTTGTTTCAGCCAGCCATTTCCTGTCTGTTGTGTGCAGCCAGTGGTAGTGGGAACCTCTGCCCTGTAGGGTAGCCACGCCCACACGCCTGCTGAGTGCCGGGAATGTGGCCAGGGCTGCTGTCCATGGGCTGACCCCCAGACCTGATTGAGTCCTCAACATTTTCATTTACTGTTCCTGTTTAGATTGGCAGATGACATGGCATGTTTTTGTCATGCACAGCCTGATGTTTCAAGGTATATATACAACATGGAACGCTTACATTCAGCTAATTAGCAAATGCTTTGCCTCATAAATAATTTTCCTGGTGATAAGAGATAACGTTCACTTTCCTTACATTTTTCAAGAATATAACATATCATCATGAACTGCTGTCACCTTGCTGTACAACAAATCCCTTGAAATTTATTCATCCCGTTTAACTGCAATTGTGTAGCCTTTGACTAGCACTCCCTCTCCCTGCCACACCTGATCATGGGGCCTCTACTGATCTCTCTACCTCTGTGATACCAAACTTTTATATTGCACATATGAATGGAATCACATAGTGTTTGCTTTCTGGGCCAGGCTGATTCACTTCATATAATGCATGCTGTGTTCCTCCAGGTTGTCACAAATGGCAGGATTTCATTTTCATGACTGTGTAGTATTCCATTGTGTTTATATACCACATTTTCTTCATTCATTCATCTGTTGGTGGACCCCGAGGTTGATTCCATATCTTGACTGTTGTGCATACTGCTACAATAAGCATGTGAATGCAGATGTCTTTTCAACATACTGATTTCACTTCCTTTGGATGTATACCCAGTAGTGGGATTATTTGATCTTACTTCATATTTAAAGACTGAAGCAAGGTAATATATTTTTTATTTTAACACACAAGTTTATGGCTTTGAAAGGTCTCCATTTTACTTTAATCATTGAAAATTTAGCAAATAAATGGATAGAGATGTACTGTGAGTATAAAACGTCTGATCTTGCCTATTTAGAATGAAAAATAGAATGTAAATTATCCTATTAATTATTTTTATATGATGTCATGATGAAATGATAATAATTTGATATATTGGGTCATACAAGACAATTTATTAAAATTAGTTTCACCTGTTTTTACTTTTTTAAAATGTGGGTACAAGAAAATTTAAATCATGAGTGGGTAGCATTGTGTTCCATTGGGCAGTGCTGGTTTATAAACACAGTCTGGCACAGGCTTACCTGGGGCTTCAGACTGACTGGCCAGTGGTCCATCATTGTCTGTCCATACTTTGAGTCAATATATATTCACTGAGCGTGGGTTAGGGATGGTGCCAAGCTCTTGGAAGGCAGTGCTGACACCAGTCTCTGAGCTTGCTGCTTGCTGGGGCGTGGAGGCTAACGGGGTCATCATGTGCCTGTGCATTGGCTGAAGGCCACATGCAGATGGACCTGACATTCTCAGTGCGTGGGGTGGGTGGGCAGGGTGGGAAAGATGCTGAGATCAGAAGGAGGCGGAGGAGCAGACTGGAGGACACCGTCTGGGATTTGGAGAGGAGTCTTGTAGGCGGAAGGACGAGCCTGCTGAGTCAGCTTCTGAAGCTTGGGGGCAGCTGCTGTGGAACCGCTCCATCTAGTCCTTCAAAATTCAGTTTGTCGGGCTGGGGAGGTAGCTCAGTTGGTAAAGAGCTTGCCTCACAAGCACAAGGCCCTGGGTTCAATCCCCAGCACTGCCAAAAAAAAAAAAAAAAAGAAAAAAAAAATTCAGTTTGTCTTCACCGGGGAACATGGAGGATGGCCTCTTGAAAAATACCTGAAACCCAGGCTCCTTCTGCCGAGTCTTCTAAGACTTGGAACTGCAGGGCATGCTTCCGCCCCACTCGGGGGTCCCCCTGCTTGCCACCTGGAGATGTGCAAAGTGCTGCCAGGTTTTTAAAGTGTCAGTGCTGGTCGATTGGACGTGGAGTTGCTGGAGAAGACTCGTCACCTGGGCGTCCTCCTTACTGTGCCAGGCACCGTGGCAGGGGGGTGCCCCACCTCCCAGCACCTTGGCAAGGATTCTTCCCTCTTTTTCCAGAGAAGGAGATGCAGGAACTTGGTAAGGCCTGAACTCAAGAAGAAAACAACCAACCAGTTAACAAATGACCCGGGGACCTTAACTTGTTAAAGAAGACAGCCACAAAGCAGTGCATTTATAAAGATGCCCTGCGTTGTTTGTCCCCTGGGAAGTCCAACCAGAACCTCAAGCCACTGCTGTCCTCCTGAAGGAGAGGCCGAGACCTGGAGAGCTGCCAGGGCCAAATGCTGGCAAGTCTGTGGCGCACCAGGTCACCTTGGGACCACGGAGCCACGGGGCCACTGTGGAAGGCAGTTGGTCAGTGTTTTACAAAGCCAAACGTGTTGTCCGAGGATCCAGAATCATGCAACTTGGTGTGTACCCAGAGGAGCTGAAACCTTACGTCCACGCCCAAACCTGCACATGGATGTTTACAGCAGCTGTTCCCAGAGTGACCCAAACCTGGAAGCAGTGCGGAGTGCGGTTGCCCCTCGGCGGGCGGGAGTCTGTTGACTGTGGAACCTGGCAACGGTGGGATATTATTCAGTGCTAAAGACCATGCGTAGTCAGGCCGAGAAAAGGCACAGAGGAACTTAAACGCTTATTGCCAAGTGAAAGGTCAACCTGAAAATGGCGCTTATAGTACTCTAACTGTGGCCTTCTGGGAAGGCAACCCTTGGGAGACACTGGCTGCCAGAGGTCAGGGCCGGGAGGGTCCTTAGGTGAGTGAAACTACTCTCTATGATGCTTTCGTGGTGGACACACGTCACTGTCAAAATCAACAGAACGTACATCAAGAATGTACCCTAATGTAAACTGTGGACTTTGCATGATAATGAGGTGTTAATACAGGCTGGCCAGTGGTAGCAAACGTACTCCTCTGGTGGGGGCATTGCTAATGGGCCAGGCTATGCATATTTGGGGACAAGGATTATGTGGAAAATTTATATACCTTCCCTAATTATGAAGGCCAATGCTTATTGAATACTGAATGAGAGTGCGTCAGACAAGTTAAGACACTTACCCAGAGTCACACAGCTTGAAAGTTGCAGAGCTGGGATTTGGATTTGGCATTCTGATTCCGGGGCTATCCATGAATGGCTGTGGTTTTACCTCCCACGACAACCCGCTTATCAAGCTGTTTTCTGGAAGGCACGTGGTTTGAAAGCACAGGGAGGGATTTGAAGTCAGCTCTGAGTCTCATTGTGTCCTGTGAGCAGGAAGCTTGCATCATTAAGAACCTTCTAAGGCACGGACATGGCTCTGGGTGCTGGGATTTAAAGATAAATAAGCCCTCATCTCATTTTTGAAGGGCTTATGGCTGGAGAGATGTTACATTACAGGTAATTTTGATATAATGATACAGTCATGTTCCTGGAAAGTGTTCAAGGAGCTGTTTGTCCTCTTCCCGTAGGTGATTATGTGAAGCAGTATTTCTGCTGCAGGTCCTGTAAGCACTGCATCTAGAAAATGTGCCAGAGTCACTTGCAGGACTCAGGCTGACCCGGACGTCAGCTTGCAGACCGAACATGCCCTTGCCTGTGTCCACCCACCCACTGAGCCGCATGTGTTTTCTGTGTCTGATCCTTCCAACACCCCAGTGAGACTTGTATGAGTCTCCTTTTGTTTCTTCTTTGTCCTCCCTTCTGGAAGATGTATTGACCATTTATTTACTCTTCCATCCATCCATTCATCCATCCACCCACCCACCCAGTCATCCAGTCATCCATCCATCCACCCAGGTATCCATGTATCCATCTATTCAACTATTCATATATCTATTCATCCATCCATACATCTATTCATCCATTCATACATTCATCCACCCACCCACCCACTCACTCACCTGCCTACCTACCTACTCAGTCATCCATTTATCCATCCACCCACCCAACTACCCATGTATCCATATACACACCCACCCACCTACTCAGTCATCCCTCTATTCATCCATCCATCTATCCATCCACCATCCATCTGTCCATTCATCCTGTGACCCACCCACTTACCCACCTACTCACCTACCCATTCATCTATCCATCCATCCATCCATCCATCCATCCATCCATCCATCCATCCATTCATCCATCCATCCATCTAACACATGTTTATTTTTGTTTACTGTTTTGTTTTCAGGAGCTATTTCTAGGTACTGGAATCATGATGATGAATGAAACATAGATTTTTTTTCATCATCTTAGATTCTAGCAAGGGTCAGTAAAAGCAGTCAGACACAAAAGGCCAGATATTTTTTGATCCAGTTTATAAGATATATTCAGAGTACGTAAATGCATCTAGTGAAGCACAGACTGGTCATTCTCCCGGGCTGGGAGGAGGGGGGATGGACAGCACTGCGTTGTGTAGAAGAGTTTATTCTCTGTGAATTCCACCTTACTATGTTTATTAAATGTTCAGTCCCCTTGTGCAGGACACAGTGCACACCCGTCTGTGGTGACGCTGTGGAGAGCAGAGGGAGAGTCACCTCTGGACGAGGAGAAACCCAGCAGAGAGCGAGATGCTTCGACTTGCTTTTTGGAAAGATCCCTTTGGCTACCAATTTTAGAAGGGACAAGGGCAGAAGCAGGGACACCTGTGAGGAAACAAGGTCAGCAGCTCAGCCAATGCTGAGCCAATGCTGGTGAGGTCAGCAGCTCACCAATGCTGGTGGCTTTGGACCAGTTGATTGCAGACTGTGGCAGAAGTGGTGGGAGTTAGAGAACCCCAGTGTGTTTGCAGGGGTTAATCCAGGAGGATTGGCTGCCATGTTGGATGTGGAGACGTACAGGAGGAGAGGAGTTGGCGGGGAGTCTGGTGTCTTTTTGAGCCACTGGAAGCCTGTGTGTTTGTGTGGGTGTTCCATTTACTCTAATGAAGAAGCTGGAAAGAGGAACCGGCTTGGGAGAGGACATTTGGGGCGGGGGGTTGATTTCAGTCTTACTGAACTAGTGGTGCTCTTTAGACATATCCAATGGAATATGTTGGGCTGGGAGGTCGGAAATGAACCATGGGTTCTGGAGCAAGGCGAGGGTGGAAGATACGGACTGAGGGTTGCCAGCATTTAAATGGCATTTGAGACCATGAGCCTGGATGAGATTGGCGAGCCACAGGAGCAGGTGGGGAGACTGAACTCAACTGCACTCTGGAGCCCTGAGTCCTGGGGTGCACTGGGAACCGCGGGGCTAGTTTATTCCCTGTGGAAACCAGATCGTTAACAATTTCAGCATGGAGTTGCAGCTTTGGTCCTAGGAGAAAATAAAAATAGGCTGCTCAAAAGCAGAGAGGCACAGAGCTTCATGGGCAGTGGTGCCAGGTGTTTGCATGGTGTTTGAGCAGTGGTGAGCTGGACGGTGGCTTCCTGCAGCCCTCTCAAGTGACAGTTACCCTCACTCACCTGCCTGTGGTAATCCTAGCAAGACAGCCACCCTGAGAGCTCCAGGACCTTCAGCCAGGCCTGAGGACTGCTCTCTGAAGTCCCTCGCCTGCCCTCTGAGCCCTTGCAGGAGGTCAGGTGACTGTGGAGCTGCCCGTTGATGGAGCCGGGTTATCACCTGGCTTTGGTTTTGCCTAGGGCCAGAATTCTTGTGCTTTCTGATCTACTTTCTTTTTTTCTTTGAGAAATTGGGCCTGGCTCCTGTGATCCAAGAATTCCTTAGTCATCCCCCTCAACCAGATCATTCCTTCCCACATTCTGCTTGCAAGCCCTCAGTATTTCCAGGGTTAATTGAATGTCAGGCACTTTACTCTAAGGACTTTAATAAGGTAGTCTGAGCAAAATAAGGTAAAACAATAACAGCACCGAACACTATGTATTGGGCACCGTTTAAGTGCTTTATCTAGTGCAACTCTTTTCTTTAACAATGGATGTTGTAATTATTTCCCCATTTTACATCTGACACCAAGACAAGGGCATTTCGTAATTTGTCCAAGTACCTCTACTAATCTTGGTGCTTGGAACACCGAAAGCACAATTCATAAACAAAACAAAATGGCTAAATTGGACCCAATCAAAGTTATTATGTGGCTTTGATTCTGCTAAAAGGATGAAAGAGAAGCCAGTGGCTGGAGAGAATTATGTAAATCACATAGTTGATGGAAGATTTGTATCTGGATGTATAAAAAAAATATCTCCAAGCTCAACAGAAGGAAGCCAGACAATGCAACCAGAAAACAGGCAAAAGACATGCCACCAAAGCTAGTGGGCAGATGGCACATGAGCACGTGGCAAGCTCTCGGCCCCACCAGCGAAGCACAGACTAAACCTATAAATGGCTGTGATTGCCCCACTGCAGAACCACTAAAGTAAAATGCACTGGCAGGAAATACCAAGTGCCCGTGAGGATGCAGAGAAAGCGCGTCTGTGGTGGAAGGTAAAGGGGTAGCCGTTCTGGAAATCTGCATGATGGTTTCTTTAGAAGCTAAATATGTATTTACTATATGATCCAGTGGTCGCATTGCTGGGCATTTGTCCTAGAAATAGAAAACCTGTGTTGATACAAATATCTTTATGGGAGCATTATCCATAGTAGCTCAAAACTGGCAGCACCCCAGATGTCCTTCAGTTGGGTGAATGATGAAACAAAATGTTTAAACAAAATCGCACCAAGTTCACTGCTTTTTCTCACTGAGGAATATTCAATGTAAAGATGTACGCAGGCAAGGAGGGTCTGAAGGCATCCTGTTGGGCGGAAGAAACCAATCTCAAGGTTCCATAGTGTGCGATTTCAGTTATGTGATGACAAAATCATGAAGTATAGAAATAGATCATTAGATGTCAATAGAAATAGATCAGTAGGGGTCAATAGAAGTAGATCTGTAAGTCATAGAAATAGAACAACAGGTGTCAAAAGAAGTAGATCAGTAGGTGTCAATTGAAATAGATCAGAAGGTGTCAATAGATCAGCAAGTGTCCCTAGAGATAGGTCAGTATGTGTCAATCAAAATAGATCAGGTGTCCATAGAAGTAGATCAGTAGGTGTCATTAGAGATAGATCAGTAGGTGTCATAGAAGTAGATTGGTAGGAACCAATAGAGATAAATCAGTAGGAACCAATAGGGATAACAGAAATGGATTAGTAGGTGTTATTAGAGATAGTAGTAGTAGGTGTCGATGTAGGTAGATCAGTAGGTGTCAGTAGAGATAAATCAGTATGGTCATTAGAGATAGATCAGTAGATATCAATTAAAGTAGATCAGTAGGTGTAAGGGCTCGGGGCTGGGGGTGAGTGGAATGGAGTAGTGTGAGTTATTTCTTTTTCTGCCACTGAGCTTCACCCTCATGGCAGTATTTTTCTTTGGGGTGATGGTGTTTACACAGTTCTATAAATGTGATAAAATTTTCATAGGACTCTGCAAAAAAGGGGGCGGGGAACCCCGTCGTGCATGCAAAAGCCAGTAAAATGTAAGGTCTGTGGTCTGTTTGCTGATGCTAATTTCCAGGTTCTGAGAATGACATCACTATATAAGACATCAGCACTGGGGAAAACCAGGTGACGGTACACGGGGCCTCTATATTATTTTTTCAACTTCTTGTGAACCTGTAGTTATTCCAAGATAAAAATAAATATGAGGTTCAAAACATACACACACACACACACACACACACACACACACACACACACACGGAGATGAATGTCTAGTGGCTGGAGCATTTGATTTAATCCTTGCCTGCAAGAGGCTTCCTGTTTGACGGAAGCATGTGGCGTACCTGCGTGAAACTTTTGAATCAGCCAAGGCACTAGGAGTCTTAAGAAGGAGAACCAGCAGCAAGCAGGTGGGGAAGCGAGGACATTTTTCCTCCTTACTTCCTGGCTAAATGTAGCCGGCCACACACACCTATGAGCACAGATGCTCAGCTAACTCTAGTCCCAGCCTCAAATCCCAGCTCCTCTGTGACCTGGGAAGCTCTCTATTTTCCTTCCCCCTGAACTGAGCACTTCCCTGAACCAAGACGCAGGTACCCAGTCTGTGTCTCCAGGTTTCCCCTTTCCCTCACTCCCTTTGTTTGTGTGGCCAGTCACGGCTCCTTCCTGGCCTCTGTGTCTACTGAAACAGGCTTCCCTTTTTGGTAGCTCTCTGTGGTTTCCCTGGAGAAAAAGAAAATTCCAGGAATTTGGAAAAATAATCCTGAGTGAGGGTGTCCAAACACCCCATGCAGACCAGAAGCCACCATTTGCCATGGCAGACTGACTGTGGTCCAGGGTTGCTGTTTTTAATGGAGTGCAGTGGTGTTGGGTTGGAAGTCGAGATGCCCCACCTTGAGCTTCCTTTCCTATTCGGAGTGTTTCTGCCCCGCCGTTGGGAGTGTGTGTCCCTCTTGAGAGCAGTGTGGTGGACACGCGGAGAAGGCTTCTGAGGATGGGTGTCAGGGCGTTTGCGTTTGCAGCTGCATCGTGGACTCCGTGAAGCCAGTCAGCTGCCAGTTTTCTTTGTGGGTATTCCTGCAGGCACCAGTAGCTTGGGATGGCAGGAGCCTGACTAATGACATCATCCCTCCAGGTTGGAGAAATGTGTCAATGTCCTGCGTCCAGCGTGTTGAGCAGCAGCGCCAGCGTAGACTGTTCCTGAGGCAGCAAAGCTCTGTGTGCTCCTGGAGAACGGGGGGTGGGGGATTGTTGTTGATGGAGTATTTTCAGGGGTAGCTCCTTCCATCAGGTCTCCTTTTAAACTGTGGGGCTGGCTGCAGGCTTTCACGGGGTTCCTGTTCAAATGTCTACTTTTTATTAGGGCATGTGCATGTTCATTTTTAGATGTAATGCACTCTGTGCCTGCGTGTGTGCATGGTAACACTGGACTCGCATTTCAGACATGGTGAGGCCCTTCCACACTTATTATATAATTTATGCAATACCCCTGGGCGTTGGGATTTTGATCCCTCTTTTATAGGTTTTCAAAATCAAATGGAACAGGGTGGGAGGGGGTGTTTAGGTCACTTACCTAGGGTCACAGTCATAAATGGCAGAAGGAGACTAAGATTCAAAGTAGTATACCTTTGGAGCCATTTTGCAAATAAAGGTGGGGATGCCAGAACTTAAGAGTCCCGGTATTAGTTAGAATGCCTTTGGTTTGTGGAGCGGAATCCACAAACTGGCTTCAGCCTTTGGGAACACGCTGGGTGTTGGCTGTCATCAACCACTCCCGAGGCAGAGCTGGCGTCAGGTGAAGTTGGCATGTGCTCCCTTGTCCCCTGCTGTTTCCTAGACTTACCCTCTTCCCTGTGCTTCCTGTCCTCCAGCCACCATCAGCTCCACCCTAATTGGAGTCCCTCCGCCACTGGGCTTTGATTATGCTGTGGTGTTGGTTAGCTGGAACCATCCATAGAATTTGGGAACTCCTGAAACCCAGTCTGCTGGGTAAACGGGGTCCTCTTGGAAGAGGAAGGAGGAGGAAGCACCCATAGGTAAGAAGCAGACACAATGTCCCTTTGTCTGATGTCACCGGCAGCAGGGATAGCTGGAGCTGTGGCGGCTTGGTCAGATGGGGAAGGGGACCCCGGAATGCAGGAGGTTCAGGCTGGGGAGAGTGGAGATGGCCTGGCCGGAGGGGACCTGTTTCCTTCTCTTTTCCTCTGCCTGCTTCTTCTGGGTTGGCATTCAACTCAGCCACGACTGGACCATCCGCCTGACCTGTCTCTGATGCTCTTTGGAGGTTCCCACTGTCTTACCAGCTCGCCCTATCATGGAAGTGCCCCTCCTCTTCCACCTCTGTTCCTCCATTTTCCAGAGTCTTCCACAAGGGGGTTTTGCTATTTTCATTCTCCAGTTTCTTTTATTGTCTTTTGGCCTGATAATTGTACTTGAAGAATACTGTTCCACTCTCCCAGTCTTTTCTCTCGCTTTGATTTACTATTTTATAGGTTTATTCTGCCTCCCCCGCTCCCCCCACCCAGACTTTGATTAAGAAGTACCTCCAAATCTGTCAGTTTCTTTAGTCTGTCTGTCTGTCCTTTCAGTCAGAAGGGCTGAGGCTAGTGGGAGTTGCTGCCTTACCCTTTGTTCTGTCTGTCTCATCCTTCTGATATTTGGGATCCCTAGCTCTCCATGTTCCAGTCCTCTTTGGAACCACCTCTTAAAAAATGTTAAATCAAGTTACCTGATTTGAGTACAGATGTGAATGAAAGTATACCTGCATAATAGTTGAACACAGTATGCTTTAATTATTATGCACAGACTAAATTAAATGGCATAGAATCCCTATGAGGTATGCATGATTATTGTCACATTTTACAGAGGAAGAAATGGAGACCCAGAGACGTGAATTGACTTGTTCATTCACACAGCCTAGAAAGGGCAGGGGCAGGATTTAAACCTAGGCCCTCTCTAGCTCCGGAGTCTGTACTGCTCTCTCTCTAAGAGGTACACATGTATTCATTAATGCATATGTTTGCCATGTTCTGCAAGGAACAAATTGGTTACATCTGTGTCAACACAGGCGTTGGTAAGTAGAGTGATAGTTTCCATGGCGGATGGTTAATGCAGTACTTACTGTGTAGCAGGCCTTGTGCTCAGTGCTTCAGTGACCCCATGCTGAGCTTTCAACAATCCCGTGACTCGGTACAACTCATCACCCCACTTTTTACATGAAAAACTTAAGGTTTAAGATTTAATCATTTCTACCAGATTACACGGTTTGCAAAGATCAAGTCCGAATTCAAACCTCTTAAAAGACCAATTTTCTTTAAATAGGATCAGCAGCAGCTCTTGCTACTCACTGGGTCCTGTGACATGCTCAAGCCTGAGGAAAACCCTGCCTTCCCACCCTCCTTCAGCCATCTCCCCAGCTGTCCCGACCTCATTTTGTGTGAGCAGCACCCCCTGCTCTTGGGCTGTCCCCTGTTGGGCCATGAAGTCTGTGGTTGCTAGATGGATGAGGAAACAGGTTAGAGAATTGGTGCAGCTCACACAGGCCATGCTGAAGTAGGAGGGAGCTGGGCTTTCAGCTCTGGTCCATCCCCCAGAAGAGGCCAGATCTCAAGTGCTACAGGCCCCTGGCTTGCGGGCTTTGTTGCTCCTTGCTCCTCCTGAGAGCAGCTCTGGATACACAAAGGTCAAAGGTCAGAGCTGCCCATACCTCATCCTTAGGCCTGGGACCCAGCTGGGATCTCTGGATCTTGTGTGGCCATCTTCATTCCCATTTTCTGTCGTTCAATCTTCATCAACATCTTCAGATTGCTCATAAATTATGTGTACAGCCACATGGACCCCTGCCACATGCTTTGGGACCTGGATGTGTGTCCCAGGAGGCACCTGGACCAGCGGGTATAGGGGCCGCCTCCCGCCCACCGTAGGCTTATCTTCCCACACTTCAGACTTAGAATATTCAAGCCCTGTTCTTCCTCAGCATTCATCAACTCGATTTTCCCTGGCATCCTAGGAGAGGGAGGCCCTGTGCAAAACTCGGAAACCAAAATATACTCCTGTGCAAAAGGAAAAAGACAAAAGCCACCTCTCTCCATTAAGTTTTTTTTTAAATTAAAGTATTTTTCTCTGTTAGTTTTTTTATTTTTAATTTTTAGATCCATTGTCACTCACACCACCGGTCCTCTCAAGCTCATGACAGAGAGGGTGTAAGAGGACAGGCTATCAGGAAGCACTCATCTTGCCTGGTGGAAGAAAGCAGCGCCATGCATGGATGAGCAGTGAGTGCAAACGAGCCAGCAGATTAGGAGGAAAGGGAGCAGGATTCTCCCCTGGGTTCTTGGGGGAGGCAGGAGAGACGCTCAGAGGGACAGTGGCCGTCCGTGATCTGGAGTTAGAGCCGCTCCCCGCCCCAGGCTGGATTCAGGATTGTAGTGGGAATCGGGCGTTGAACCTTTTCATACCCTACACTGTTATTCTCATAAAGAACATGAAGTTCAAGGGGGGAGCTCCTGGAGGTCACCGCTCCCTGTGGGAGGGGTTCTCCCCTTCAGTCCTGGTGGGCATCGTCTTGCCAGGCCTGGGCTCCACTGTCCGTGCCCTTCCCGATGGGAGCCTGGAAGAGTCTGGTATCCTGCCTCCGACGTCGGCCTTCATTCGTTTCCTCTTCTGCTCCAGCCCTGATATTTTTACACTTGACAGCCCCGCCGTGATCTGGTTTGATGAGAGAGAGCGAGACTGACATTTTAAAGTTTCAGAGCATGTTTTCCGACTCTCCCCTGATTGCAAATGCGAATGATAATGCCGTATTGAGCACTTATCTCCGAGATGCCTTGGTAAACATCTCATAAATCTTCCCGGCTCCGCTGGCGATAGCACAGCCAGGTTCACAGCCTGCCCGCCTGGGTCTCCTCTGGGCCCGCGGCATCGTGGGTCTTTGGGTGGATGCTAGAAGGCTGCACTTGGCTGAGGCTAATGTCTCCCCGAGCCCTTCCTTGTTCCCACCGCTTCCTTCCTTCTTTTTCTGGGTGGAGTTTTTGGGAAGTTGCTGAAACCAGAGGGTAAAGGAAGTGCATTCATTCTCTTGGAAGTTGGAAGAAGCTGGCTCAGGGTGCGGGAGAGAGGGTTGTGGGTGGCGGTGGTGGCAGAGGGCTTGGCAATGCCTGTGTGTCATAGGAAGCAGGAGGCTCAGAACTTGGACCTTGGGTGATGGGTTTTGATGTTTGTGTGTTTTTGAATATATGACTTTATTTTTCTGGTTTGTCCTGTTGCCTTTAGGGAATGGAAGATGCTGTCTTAGCCCATTCTCTGCTGTTGTCACCAATGTGTGCTGCCACAGATTGGGTAACTTAGAAATAATAGTAGTTTGTTTGGCTCAGGGTTGTGGAGGCAGAGGAGGCCAAGACTGAGGGGCCCTGTCTGCTGGGGACCTTGCTATGCCATAACACAGTGGAAAGGCAGGCACATAGGGTCAAGGTGGAGAGGAAGAGCAGACCCTGCTCCTTCTTTCTATCAGGCTCCACTCTTGTGATTATGGCGTGGAGTCCCTTCCAGAGGGCAGGGCCCCCAGGCCCTGAAGGTCCCACCACTTAGTGCTATCACAATGGCAATTAAAGTCAGCCTGCATTTTGGAGGGGATGTTCAGACCCTAGCAGAGGTCTCTTGTCCTGCCTTCTCCGAGGGCTCCCTAATGCCAGATCTTCCTTCTACGCCCCTTTGCCCTCACATTGCTAATCCTGGGCTGTCTGCACCCACAGCGTGTTGTCCTGCAGAGTGAGGAGAACCCTGGCTTAGGAGGAGATGCAACCGAGTCTGCATCCCACCCTGCAGGGACTAGCAGGGGCCCTGGGGCGCTCCGTGTAACCTTTCTAAGGTCAGATAGAAACACATTTGTTCCTATAGAAGCTTATCCACAGGCCTATAACCTGAAAAGGCAGTGTTAGTACTGCAGCGTTCTGTACAGATCTGAATTGTCAGACCAAAGGACACTTTTCCCCTTCAGAAGCAACACTTCCAAAAAGAATGTAAAACCAAAGACATGTAATAATTTTATGGGAAATTTTCGAAACATGTATTTTTTTTCCCTTTCTCCAGCGGAAAAGACTGGGTAGTATTTGCATTTTACCTAGTGTGACTCAGTTCCCCTCTGCGACATGCGAACTCCGTGGGAATTATTGGGCTGGGAAGGAAGGTTCACCACTGGGTCCTTGGTCCAAGAGATTGTTTTGTGGCTGTTGTGCTGGGTTTCCATGGTTCTTTCTGGGGCCACTGTGGTGACTTATGTCCCCCACACCTGAATTGCTTGAGGGTTTGACAGTGGCCGCAGCTTTTTTGGTGTTCAGCACATGGATGGTTAACTACCAATGTTATCACTCAAGAGCTTTCCTCATTTACTTCTGAACAAACGGTTGTTCCCTCATTTGAAAGTCTTGTCATTATAACTAGTGCAAGTTATAAAACTGGGCTTCTATCCCTTATCTCTTAAGGGTGAGTGTGTGTGTCTGTGTGTGTGTGTGTGTTTTGTATCAAAATAATTTACCTGGTGTTCAATTTAAAAGGATACGTGCCTGCATGCATTTTAAAGCAAAATAAATGAATAAACAAACAAGTAAAAACAGAGGATTGAACATTCTGAAGTTATTTAAAATAAGTATTCTGGGTATGTGTTGCTATGAAAACAAAATTCAAACCTGTTTTGGAAATACCTGTCAATGATATATCACATTTAGCTCAACTTGGGGAGTTGTCCCATCAGGCCAGTAGGTGCTCTGGATGTGGAGTTTTTCCATCTTTGTGACAGGCAGAATAAATTCACCCTTGGTCAACTTCCAGAGCTGCATACCTGGTCTTTCATCATACTTTCGAAGGCAAAAAGATAGATGGAAATCTCTAGGTAGTGTGAATTCTAAGTATTTCTGTTGAGTTACAAATACCTGAAGGAAAAAGAACTTGGTTTTCTTTTTATTCACTTAACAGATATTTATTGGCTTTTGAAGCAGCTCAGTACAGAGCCTGGAGCTGAGACCATCTTGGATGTAGAGTGGAAAGACGTGGTTTAAATTCCTGCAGTGGCCTCACAGGAACCAGCTGAAGTCTGATTCCCTTCATGAACAGTTGCCCAGTGGCTGCCGGGTGCCAGGTGCTGCGGCAGGTGCATTTCCAGGTGCTCTGGCAGGTGCAGTGGATGGGGCCAAGAACCAGCTGGACGTGTTGTCCCTGGCCTCCTGGACCGCACAGCTTGGCAGGGCTCTGTCATCTCTGTCATTTCCATCTTCCCTTGCAGCCTTTGGCCACATCCTTTAAAACCTTATCATTTGCTTAAATATATTTACCGTAAGAAGAGTTCTGCACTACTCTCCACACGTGGCAAGTTACCGAAGGGGCTTCAATCCTGCCGAAGCCTCACTGGATGCTGCTGCTAGCTGAAAGACATCGGCTGGGGGCTTCGGATCCCTCCCCAGGGTGGAGGGCTGCAGGGAGTACCAGCCCACCCTGAGACTCCCCGGAAAACCATGCAAAGGGCTGAAGAGGGAGGAAGGAACTTTCTCATTAAGTCCTTTGAACTGAGATATGAAGGTTTTTAAAAAGCTGAATGAAATGCTTGATTTTCTCATTCCGATGGCACCGAACTGTGGATAATGGGCAAGTCTTTGTGGAGCAAGCCTTCCTCGAGTGGCGTCTGGAAGAACAATTAGGAGTTGAGCTGGAAGATAATTTGGAGGAAAGGCTTTTGAAAACTTGCTCTTACTTGGTTTTGAAATGCACATTATTTTAGAGCTGGTGTCAAATGTGGAAATCTGAAATTCTAGAAATTAAAAGCTATTTTAGAAAAATGTTGAGATGTCCCCATGAAGACTGGTCTTTGGGAAAAGCATGGGAACAGTGCTGGTCAGTGTCCTCAGGTCCTGCTGTGGAAGAAAGCATCATCATTGGGGTGAAAGTCGCCTTTCTAACCAGTGCCCCTTATTCCCTGAGACCTGCCTCTGCAGGACTTCTCTAGAGAGTGGGTTTAACCTGCAAAGGAGAGCTTTCTGAGTTCTTCCCTTGTTCCTGTTTCAGATGAGTAGAAGATACTAGCAAGCCACAGGTTGAAAGGAAAGTGTGTCCTTCACTTCACTTAGATGGGAGCGAGGCCCTGTTCTCCTGGAGGGACAGCCATGGCGAGGAGCCAAGCAGGGAAGTCTAAGCGATGGGTGGGATAGGAAGGAGAGGGAATGGGGCTGCTCCCTGCCCCTCCATTTGAACTGAGTGAGACCTGAAGGGCTATGCTAAGGTGACAAAGGAGGGAAGGAGGAGGATGCTCAGAGGCCCTTGGAAGGAGTGCAGAGGAATGAGACCCTCAGTCTCCCTCTACAGTGCCTCTTTAAGAGGTCAGAATATTCCATGCATTTCCTATCTCCTGGGAAGCAGAATCGACCCTCTTCAGGAAACTTCTGCCAGCTCTGGAGACCCTCCCATAGAATTCCAAGGGCATGACTATGACAAAGTGTAACTAATTCATCAAGAAAGAGGTGCCCTTTGGCAATATGTCAGCAATACGGAATCTTGCCTTCATAGCGGCCATGGGGCACTTTGGAGGGAGATGTATTGGGGGCTACTCTGTTACTGCAGTTAATACACTTGAACCTTAGTGTTTCTTTGCATTTTCAACTTAAATATTGAAAATTAGAGTGTCTCTCTCCTAGCAAGGGCCTCGACAGGGCTTGGAAGGCACCTTCCCTGCCTCCCAAGCTTCTTGCCACTGTGCTTGGCTGTTCCTCGGTGGGAGACGGGCTTCTTGAAGAATTTCTCATTTCCTAATAATCCTTCACTTTTAAATTTAAAAGCATTTTTTTTTTTTTTGCTACCTACAGAATTAAAAAATAAAAATTAAAAAGAATCTGTCAGACTTGGCCTCCAGGCAATTTATTGCTGCCGGTGGTTTCCAGCTGGGCACGATTTGAACAGCCCAGCCACCTCCCCACCCTGCCCTGGTTGTGGGGACTTAGTACAGTGCGTCTGTAAACATCCACTCCTTGTTTGCACGGAAACAGTGCCCAAATTGGATCAAATAGCATTTCCTTTCTTTCATGACAGCTTGGATTTTTTTTCTTTTTAAGTGGCTTTGACAAGAGTGAAGGCCAAATTATTAAATCACCAGGTGACCCTCTCTGTTCATCAGCTGCTAATGAACTTGGAAAATTGAGATCTCAGCTGGCACACAAACTCATTTTGTTTGACAAAGGATCTAAAAGTATTTGTAAACAAGAACACATTGTTTTTGTTCTTTTTTTTCTTTTCCCCAATTGGCCCTGTAGTCCATCCACATGGACTTAGAGTCCCCCTAACCCCCGCCCTGCACTTGCCAGAGGTTTAAAGCACTGGGTGTGCTGGTTACTTCCATTGCATGAGTTAATTGTTGGCCACACAGCGGCTGGCCTGGGCTTCAGGTACACTGTTACCTGGTACGGGTTGAGTGGCCCTTATCTGAGATGCTTGGGACCAGGATTTTAATGCCATGGGATTTTCCATTGGCATCAGGTTGTCACTTAAAAAGTCAGATTTTGGAGCATTTGTGATGTGGATGCTCATTCTGTACTCATCTTGTGACTTTATAAGTTGTTTATCTTGTCTCTCCACTTCCTAATTCATGAAATGGATGGTTAACTTATAAAAAATGATGCGTATATGTACATACATACACACACATGCACACACATATATACACTTGTGTATATATTTATTGCACACACATTACGTATCTCTACACACAATGTGTATATACTCTCTGTATAATGTATACTATGGATACTGGATATATATTGTATGAACATATGTAGTATATGGTTTATGTGTAGTATGAACAATGCATATGTGTTTACCATGACGATTCATTTTGTGTTCATGAGTACTTTTAGCAGCTTGGACTTCTTAGAGGATAGAACGGCACATTTCTTTTAGCTTTTCAACATAGTATTTAATGTTGCACTGATAACACCTAAATTCTGAACTAATGTAAAAAGGTAAATTAGGGCATTAAAGATTTTTGCCTCCAATTTCTGCTCCCTCAAATCAATGCAAGAATTTAGTGGTTCTTTGGTTAAAGGCCGGAAGCTCTTGCCCTTTAACGGGACCATATGGTGAAATAGACCTTCTGCAGTCAGATTGCTGGGGTTTGTGTTCTTCTTCCCTCTTTTTCTGGCTGTGTGACTTTGGGCAAATTGCTTGATTTGTCTGGACAATGGGAACAGCACCGCCTAATCTACAGGGTTGGGCTTCAGTGAGAAGCCCATAAAGCACTTAAAAATGCAGACTTGGCCCAAAAGTACTGCCCAGAAAATGATTTAAAATAGGACTACTGATAATGAATAGTCTTACACATCAGCAGTGAAACAGCAGTTGTTAAGCAAAACCAAGTGCAGAGTCTTTGGGGTGGTCCCTGAGGAGGGGCTGGAGGTCATTTGATCAGTCACACATGGAAGGGGGATGAAGGGAGAGGGAAGTGAGAGAGGGTCTTCGTGATGCCCCGTCGGTCGATTTTACCAACTTCAAAGCTCCTTGGACTACGTGGCCCCTGTTTTGATCCACAGTGATAGACTCTAACCCCCACACTGCTCTGTTCCTGCCCACTCCTCCCAGCAGAGCCTGCTGATCACTCACCTCCAGGGCAGCGGGAGCCACTTTGCAGGCACAGATCAGGTGTGGCAGGAATGCTGCTGCTGTCTTGCTCCTGCTCTCAACCAGGTCCTCTGATCCCAGCCGGGCAGCAAGCAGGATTTCTCCTATAGCGTTGGCCACGGTGGACTCAGACAGAAACCTCTTCTGCCTGGAAGTCAGCCTGGTAGACGCCTTTTCCTTTCATGGCCACTCTCAATTTACCCATCTGTCTGCCTTCTTTTTCTTCCTGGGACCCGACTCGAAGAAGCTTCCGATACATCCAGGATTGTTCTTTTCCTGAGAAAATGTAGCTTCCACTTAAAGGGACCCACCCTCTGCTGAAAGACCCAGGTTCAGTGAACTGAAATACACTTTGCACAGCGCTGTGATAGATGTAGAAAACAGGCCTTGACTCCTTAGGTGAGCTCCTGAGGGAATCTCTTGGATTCTTGGAGACTTGGCCTTTTCACCTGCGAACTGGGGACCATAGCATTTATGTCACCTGATTATTGTGAACTTCACACCAGGCCACAGCATGTAGTGTGCTTAAATCTAGAGACAGCTTCAGAGAGTATGAGGGTGACTAGCAGGATCCTTTAAAATTTTTTTAAAACCACAGATTATTTTGGTGATAGCTAATCTATGTAATGGGGCACTACAGACCCTTTATTGTTCTGTGTCTTTGATTTTCTTTAAACTGAGGAATAACTGTCATGAATTTCACCCCTTTAAAAGTCTATCATCAGTGTAGTTAATCTATTCCCAGGTTGTATTAGGATTGTTACCACTAATTCCAGAGCATTTTCCTGACCCCCCCCCCCCCCAAAGGAGCCCCTTCCTCACTAGCAATTGTCCCCATCCTCCTCTACCCCTGGATCCTGGTAAGCACATTATGTCTCCGTGGATGTGGACTTGGAAATTCTTGACAGGTATTTCCCTTCTCGTGTTGAATGCTTTTGGACTATGAATCTTCTCATATTTTGGCCCTTAATACATATATTTTTTATGAGTTGATTTGATGGTGACAATGAAGATAAAACTGAAGTATCATGAACTGAGAACCTGACTTCCTTCCATGCTTTGCTCCCTAGGTAACTGGAGGCAGCTCATTGCTGTGTCTGAGCCTCAGTTTCCCCTTCAGTATTGTCTTGGAGAAGCGCCTCCTGCCCACACTCTCTCCAGGTGTGAAAGCAGGGACCTTGAGTCTGTGTGTGCATGATTAGCTTCCAGCAGGTACTGGTTCTCCTTGCTGCTGTCTCCTATCCACAAAGCTTTGGTTTCAGTGCTCTGCCTGAGTATGGAAGTGGATATATTGTGTGTGTATTTGTGTGTGTGTGTGCTTGCAGAACACAGTGATGCCATTCCAGGCAGCTGTCCCACAAAGACTGATGAGTAGTTTTTGTGAGTCACTGAGTACAGGGTCTGGCACGTAGGAAGTACCAGATAAATAGTCTCTGCTGGGTGAATGAGGGCTCACCCGGGGTAGACCAGTTGCCGTTTGCTCCTGTGCGATCTGCTCAATGAGTTGTCCCAAATGATCCCAGCTGGATGCTCTCTTGATCTTTGGATGGGGCCTCTGATGTCTGTTTCTTTTCCTCCTTGCCATCTTAGTTTCTGGAATCCATCAGTGTGAAGGGACAGATTTCGAAAACAAATGCTGTGAGACCAACAATTTACCTTATCCTGTCCTTTTCGAGTTGCCCGGGAAATGAAAAAAATGTCCAAACTAAGACAAATTTATTGGATACCAAAATCACCGGGCTATTGATTCTTAAAGCCAGACAGCCAGGTTATGAATCGGGTGATAAAAATGGAATGCATTTAGCTTGACTTCCAAGACGGGGACAGCTTTGTGTGTTATCACAGCTATTGGGTTCTGCTGAGACTCCCACAACTAATGAACTAGCACTTATTAACTCCACTGTTTACTTTATTTGCGGCGTCTGTCTGATGTGCAATGTGAGTGAGATAAATCTGAACAATTTGAATTTTATGGAAGCCTGGGTGCCTGGGATTTAATCTCTGCCTGTGAAGATGGCAGTTCAGAGTTCTCTCCCAGAGCTAGGAAAACAAGAGATTGTTCAGAGCCGGGAAAGGTTCTGCCCCGCTGCAGATGAGGGATGTGTATCTCCAGACAGGCGCTGGAATGGATGAGCAGATCCTGTGATTCAGGTGCTGGAGACGAGTTTGTTGAGTGCATGCTTGCCTTAATTAGGAGCTGAAGTCTGGAGAGGTGAGTGTCCAGCCGGGTCAGAGAGTGAATTTCGGGTTCGGTTCCTGAAGCCCAGCTTCATCTTCTTTCACATCCTTTAGAAAGGTGAAGGCGATTTAGAGAAATTTCAAGGCCATCCTGTCCGCCTTCAGCTGCCTGGAATCAGTCCTGCCTCTCTTGTCAGGTGGTCTCTAGCCACTGGCTACCTTTGGAACTGAAATGCCTCTTCCTGACTCTGGATGCCTTTTGCCTGATGGTGCAGGTAACTATTGCAGGTTGAACTGCACCCCCTCAGGCCCCCACATTTATATGTCGAAGTCCTGACCCTCAGTCCTCAGAATGTGACTTTATTCTGAGACAGTTTTGCTGCAGATGTTGCTTGTTAACATGAGGGTCATTTTGGATTGGGTCAGGCACTTGGTCTGGTAGGACCTTGGGCTTTTACATTTGGACACAGACATGCATAGAAAGAATACCACGTGGGGAGAGAGTTGTGCTGGCATAAGCCAAGCAATTACCAGAAGCTAGGAAGGAGGCCTGCACCTTGCACCTGCAAAGAGACACACCTTCGTCACACGCCATGATCTTGAACTAGCATCCAGCACTATGCGACCAGCCTCTGCTATTTCAGCCACCCAGTTTGTGGTCCTTTGTTATAGCAGAGCTAGCAAACTAATACAGTCGCTCAACAAGCAGTCAATACCACTGGGGGATAATTAATTGTGAGATAGGGAAGAAGGACAGAATAAACTACCATGCAGTACTTGATCAATTAATACTGCATACCGGATGATACGCTGGGCAATTTTTACCATGGTTAATCCTGGTTCTATCCCATACGATGTGTGTTACATGTGGGGTATTTGTTATTCAGCCCACAGTGAGCCATGGTTATCTGATCTCTCCAGGGGAATAATGATACACAACACTAAAGTTCTGGGCAGATTAAATGAATGTAAATGTTGTCAAGTGCCCAGAGCCAGACCTATAACAGGTGCCAAATAGCCACTATTCCTTGAGCTCCTTATATAACTAGTTCTAGAAGTTTAAAGTCATCCATAGCAGCCAAGATAAAGTCTGCATGTGTGGAGCAAAGGGATTTAGAGAACCTGGGGAAAAGTCACTCTTCTCAACCAGGTTGCTGTGCAGTGTCCCTAGCAGCACTGAAGCCCACTGCCCACAGGTGGCGACACCCCAGGTGTAGCCTCACCTGATGGATGTTCAGACATAAGGAACGCTGTGCTGATCCATGCTAGAACGTGACACCCCCGCACGTCAGCTGCGTGAAAGAAGCCAGGCAGACGAGGCCACATCTTGTGTCATTGTGCTCACACAGAACATCCAGAGTTAGTAAGTCCACAGAGACTGCAAGCAAGCTGGTGGTTTCCAGGGACGAGAGCTAGGGAAGTGGGGAGTGGCTGAGGGCTTTTTCTTGGCATGATAAAATGTTTTTTGGAGCTAAAGATGTTGTTTGCATAACGTGGTGCGTGTGCTACATACTGCTGGATTGTACACTGAAGGGATTCATTCTCGGTTCTATGGATTTCACCTCGATCATAAGAAAGCCACGCTCAGTCCTGAGGTCATGAAAGTGGCCCAAATCAGGGGAACACTGACATGGGTAAAGGGTGTTCCTGTGGAGGCCATCACCAGAGTAACTGAAGGTCCTGGAAATCAGGGCACCCTTGGCCTCCGTGTGTGTTTTAGTCAGCTTTCTCGCTGCTGCAACTGAAAGATCTGACCAAAACAATCATAGAGGAGGAACAGTTTATTTGAAGGCTCTCCGTTTCAGAGGTCTCAGTCCATAGACAGCTGGCTCCATTCTCCTGGGCTGGTGGTGAGGCAGGACATCATGGCAGGAGAGCGTGGCAGAGGGAAACAGCTCATAGGATGAGCAGGAAGCAGAGAGAGAGAGACTCTATGCTCCAGATACAAAATACCTGCAAGTCACACCCCCAGTGACCCCCATCCTCTAGCCACTCCTCACCTGCCTTCAGCTACTGCTCAGTTAACCTCATCAGGTGATTATTCACTGATTGGGTTAAGACTCTCGCAACCCACTCATTTCTCCTCCGAACCTTCTTGCATTGTCTCACACGTGAGTTTTGGGGGACGCCTCACATCCAAACCAGTGTGTGCGTTGCCCTTAGACTTTTTCTATGACCTAAAACAAATAAGAGCCCTACTTGAGCCGGGAATGCCTTCCTGACCCTCTCTCCTGTGGGTTTGGAGACTGATGACTCACATTTTCACAGCTCGTGACCAGAACTGTGTCTCAGGCCAACCCCAAGCCAATCCCCGCCCAAGAAGGAGGGTATTACTTTAACACACCCAGACTCCTGCAGCTAGAGGTCCTGTCCCTCTGCACTGTGCTGCCCACCTATGGACTGGGTCTGCTTTGACAGGGACTGTTCCAAAAATAGGGCACGACTCTCTGGGAGGGCCCCGCCAGGAGTCTTCAGTGCGGGCTCCGAGCCTGTGCTTTCTCTTCTGCCCAATCCAGTCCTCACATTGCTGTTGTTTTCTTAAACACAGACACCTTCTTTTGTGCTCCAGAATCTTCTGGAGCTGCCCAGGGGCCATAGGACCAAGTTCAAGTGCTTTGCTTAGTGTTCGGGCCCATGTGGTTCTCCTGGCCCTGGCTATCTGACTGAAGGTTCTCCACACCCTCTCTCTAGGCCTGAGTGCTCAGCGCTGTCCCTGCTTCTGGGCCCGCCCCGGGGCTGCTCCTCCAGCTTTCCTCTGCCTTTTCTCTCTTGGCCTTTTGAAATCGTGTCAATCACTTTGGCTCAGCTCCGATGGTTTCTTCAGAGAGCCTTGTCTCCCCTGACCCTGACTTATATATGTGTCTGTCTGTCCCTTACAGTCTCTTGAGACTGCTGGAGGTCGGAGACCCTGCCACATCCATTTCTGAATTCCCAGCCCCTGGCCGAGCACTGGAATCGAGGATTCCCAGTAGACTGAGATGAGTGGCAGGGGGCGGAGACACGGTGCCAAAGCCGCTGCCTTCTTTGCACCACTTGCGACCCAACATACGTATGTAAGATCTGCAAAGGCCTTGGGACCCAGAGAGCAGAAGCCCGGAGACCCTGCCGCAGTCCTCGGTGCTGGCTGGCCTTTTGCAGTACCGGCCATTGTTGCAGAGTGGCTAGGTGTGGAGGAAGCCTGAGGTTAGACGAGAGGTGGACCGTTGGGGCTGCACGGAGTCATGCAGGTCCTTCACACGTGTGCCGCTCCCG
Organism: Sciurus vulgaris; assembly: GCF_902686455.1. Lineage (NCBI taxonomy): Eukaryota > Metazoa > Chordata > Mammalia > Rodentia > Sciuridae > Sciurus > Sciurus vulgaris. The sequence continues at coordinate 168,035,344 of NC_136465.1, read as the reverse complement.
GGTGGAGAGGTGTGATCGAGGCCACGCTGGGACGTGAGGCTGGAAAGCAGAGGTCAGCAGGGGTCAGGCCTCGGAGGCCTTAGTTGCCATACGGAGGACAGCACACTGATTGGAAGTCGGAGCCTTGGGCTTTATTCCAGGGCCATCCTTTTGAACTGTGTGACTTGCCTCTTCACCTCTTTGAGCCTCTGTGCCCTTTTGTATCCAGTGCAGTCTCACGATGGGTCGTGCAGACTGAGTGAGTTAGGCCATGTGAACGTGTCCGTAGGCACCTGGGTATCCTGGTTGCGCGGTGAGCTCCTCTTTTCTAAGAACTCTCTCATCCAGCTAAATCCAGTTCCTCCTGCCCTTGCTATTTGTCCAGCCTGCCTTACTACAGAGGCTCCTGGGTCCTCTTCCTCCATTCGGTTCAGTTCTCAAGCCTAGAGTTGAACGTCCATCCCTGAACAGCACAATGTGGAGTCTGAAATATTTAAACCTGCACATTCCCACAATGAGGCCACTAGACACAGCACTTGAACGCTTGAAACGGGGCTAGTTACAAAAGAGATGTGCTGTTAGTGTAAGAGACACTTCAATATCAATGACTGGGTGTGGGAAAAAGATTGTGTTGATCGTATATTAAAAAGCTAATATTTGGGATATACTAAGTGTAGTAAAATTTATGATTAAAATTAATTTCTCTTTATTTTTACCTTTTTTAAAGGTGGCGATGGTGAACCGAATGAGTTTTATTACACTACCCGTTGTCTTGTTCAAGGAATATTGGTTTTTCATGAGAGAATCATTTCGTGGTGTTAGTTGTCCTACCTAATCTGCAGGGATTACATTTCAAAACCTCCAGTGAATGCCTGAAATCATGGGTAGTACCAAACCCTATATAACATTCTTTTTTCCTGTGTACCTATAATGATGATAAAATATAATTTATAAATAAGGCTCTGTAATAGATGAATAATAATAACAAATAATAACAGAACCATTATAGCAATGTACTGTAATAAAAGTTATGTGAATGTGGTCTCTCTGAATCTCAAAATATGGTTCTGTAGTCACCCTTGTGATGATGTAAGAGGATACGGTGGCTGCGTTATGAGACGAAGTGAGGTGAATGACATGGTCATTGTGACTTAGGCTTGGCTACTACTTAAGGGTTACTTGAACCTAAGTACTGCAATACTCTGACAGTCCATTTGATAACCGAGAGGGCTACTAAGTGACCAACAGGTGGGTAGCATATACTACATGGATACTCTGGACAAAGGGATGATTCACACACATCTTGGGCATGGTAGAATGTGACAGCATGAGATTTCACCACCCTACTGAGGTGGTGTAAAATTTAAATTTGGGAATTTTTTATTTGTGAAGTTTTCCTCTTAATATTTTCAGACCATGGTTTCAGTTACCTCTGGAAAGCAGAAGTGTGGGTAAGGGTATACTACTGTATATATATATATTTTTTTTTTTTTTTCATAGAATGATCTTTTTTAAAACTTAGATATGGTCCATTTATGAAGAGCAGTAACTTACCGCATGATGAGTTCACAGGCGGTTCCCCTCCCGCTGCCCAGATGTGGGAGTGTTTTCTCCTTTTTAGTGGCTCTTCCTTTATCAAGAACAAGGGCACACCCTATCTGTTAGTTCCCTTCCCTCTTCTACCTGATTTGTGGATGTCAAAGCAAGGAGCTGATCACGTCTGTCCATCCTTAGGATTTGATTGGATAAGCAGCTAAAATCCCATCGGTTCATTTTCATTTGAACGCTACCATATCTCACATGGTTCTTATTTGGTCATATTTTGGATTTCATTTGGTGTCCCTTGACTCTTGCACTTTACATCACCATGGGCCATCACTCAAAGCTGAGAAGGGGCTCCTGGGTTCTGACCCACTTGCCAGGCTCCTGTAGCCACGATGTACGGAGCTGATCCTTGAACAGGTCTCCGGACTCCCAGGGCTTTGGAAATGCTGCGAGTCCCATGCAGGATACAGACCGTGCCTTGGAGTTTACTTTTCATGAGAAGACAGGCAAAACTCTCAGGGGTCAGCAACGTGTCCCAACCACAGAGTTGAGTGAAAATAGGTGGAGGAAGACCGTGCTGGAGGCCCCGGTGAGGCCGCTGCCTTGATCTGTGACATCACAGTGTCTCTGAGACCAAAAGGACATGTGTTCCTGCAGCTAGAGAACTGGACTTCACAGCAGGATCAAGACCAACCGGGCTGGCGGGAGTGGACCTCACGGCTGTCACCACACAGTGAACTCCAAGTTTTCAGTGTTCATTCTGAGCATATTGAATGTGGCTTTTTCTCTTTGGGCTCACATGTTCAATTTTTAAACAGTGCCTCCAAGGCCAAGTGCCACTCTCCAAATGAAAAAAAAGCAATCGGGTGTGCCAGGTTGACAGGCCAAGGGCTGTCAGAGGAGGGAGACGTGTGAGGCCTAATGTGCTGAGACACACGTCGTGTAGCTCAGATGCAGCAGCAGCCATCAAAGTCTTCCTGTGTGTTCTCCCCGATGGAGCCGGGCAAGGAGGGAGCGTCACCAAAATCGAGCCTCGCGGGTGACCTCTGATGCACCCAAGGGTGTGTCTGAAGGAAACGCCGGGCCTGGAGCCTCTTGAAGCATTGAGCAGATTTCCTTTCTCACATTCCAGATGTTAGACAATCAGGCAGCTAGTTGGCATGCTTTCGATTAGAAAAGGCTTATTGAAACAATACTAGGGTGACCCCAAGGTACGGGAGGGCACACTCATCCGCCTCTTTATTCCCAGACACACATGGACTGTTCTCTGTGCGCCTTGGTATGCAGTGAGTGTCAAGCCGTCATGGTTTGTGCCCCAGTGAAGATTAAAAGCTGGTGGGTGCGGCAGCCATCCAGCATGTAATCAATCAAATAATCGGGTGATTTTGGAATTTGATGAGTCCTGTGAGGGAAATGACCCAGCTTGCTGACTGGCAAAGAGGGAGGTTGCTCCTCAGGCATGGGGTTGCCTGAGGAGTGTTCTGTGAGCAGTTAGCCTTCAGGATCTGTCACCCCATCAAGCAGAGAACAGGGGAAGAAGCATTCCAGCATCAAGAAAACATTTGCAAAGGCTATTCCAGAAGCTTAAGGGCCAGTGTGATTGGAGTAAGACAAACCTAAAGGGAGAGTGGCCAGAGGTGATGTTGGAGAGATCTCACAGGGCAAGCCAGGCAGGACCTTGCAGACAATGCAGGGTTTGGATTTCTTTTAAGAGCTGTTGAGGAACACTGAATAATTTTACTCAGGACTTGAATTAGGTGACTCGCTCAGTAGGCATAAACATGAGATGACGGTGGTTTCAGTTCCTACAGTGACCACAGAAACGGAGAGAAGTAGATATATCAGAGGCATATTTTAGAGGTAAAAATGGCCGGTTTGAGCATGTGCAAACTGGACAAGATGAGGAGGGTAAGCAAGGAATTGAGACTGACTCCCAGGTGTCTGGCCTGAGCAGTGGAGTGAGTGATGTGACCCTCTGTGGGGTGGAACAGTCTAGACAGAAGCACATTTGGAAGGGGAAATGAGAAGTGAGGTCTGGCGTGCATGAGGATCTATCCAGTGGGTGTAGGAAGGAGACCTCTGTGTGGATGTATCTGGAACTCAATGGAGAGGCCAGAACCAGAAACATAAATATGGTAGTCCTCGCATGAAGGTGATGTGCAAGACTTTGGCCTGGGGAAATCTCCCCTAGGGAGAAGAAAGTTGTGAATCTCCTACTGAATCCTGGAACATGCTTGGAATTTGCCAGGGCGTGTTAGGAGGAATAAGATGTATGAAATAAACATCCAGGAGGTCAGATGGTACACGTCTGAGCAGTTGACTGTAGAAGTGTCTCAGAGGAAGGAATCTGCCTGCCCTGCGGTGAGACGGCCCACCTCATTTGACTTGGAAGGTAAAGCCATGGAGAACAAGCACGGTGGCATTCTTTTGGAGCTTTGGATTTTTCCAGGAGAGAAGGAGGGCTGAGGGAGGCGGAGTGCCTGCAGAGGGAGAGTTTAATGATGAACTGTGGCTTCTAAGCTGAGCAAGAGAGAGAATAGAGAAAACCTAGACCTGCCTGCAGAGTGCTGAGGAGGGCCAGTGGATTGGGGTTCTCAAAGGCAGTGAAATGCGGGTACGATGGTGACCTTGGGGTGAGGGGGAGCTGGGGGCGTGGTAAAATGCGGGTACGATGGTGACCTTGGGGTGAGGGGGAGCTGGGGGCGTGATGTGAAAATCTTGATGTTCTGCTGCGTTTGTTAATAACAGGTTCTCCAATGTGGATTTGTTCATGGGAAGTGGCAGATGTTTTGAGTAGGCCATTTTTATGGTGGAGTTGGGATGGAGAGGAAGAAGACTATGAGAATGTGAGGTGGAAACTAAAGTCCGCAAGAATGAGGGAGTGGCCAGGAGTCGCCAAATGACCATGATAAGGACAGGGAAGGACAGTGAGTGACTAAGCAGTGGGGCCTTTGTCGTCCATCTGGCTCACTGTTGGTTGATCAGCTCCTGCGTGCCAGATACTGTGCCAATAACGCAAAAACCAGCCATGCGTGCACCGGGCAAGGTGTTTATGGACTGACCAGAGAGACCGGGTGGTACAACAGGCATCCTGCAGCAAAGAAGCAGTTTTCTATTTGTACAGAAAACGGTACTAGAATTTGAGTCCCAGGATTCCCGAGATCTAAGTCAGTGTCCTTTGCTTCTCTTTGTTTCTCTCCACCCTTTTCTAAGGTGGGGAGGACAACACCCTCTGTGGTGGTCTTGGTGCTCTTCCATCGTGGTTCCAATGTCAGAGGAGATTTTGATGGGAAGCTGGGGCGTGGGTCATCAGAGCCAGTGCTAGTCCAAGGGACGCTTTTGTTTGATTAGAAAATGGTACTTTTTCCTCGAGGAACTCTGCTTCCCTTGCTGGAAGGCTGCTGTGGTAAACGCACTTAACGCAGTCGAGGATGGGAAGGGCTCTAACTCGGCAGCCAGTCCCTGCACTGGGCGTGGGGGGAGCTCAGGAGTGGTGTCAGGCCAGCTTTGTGCATTAACCAGTTGCCTGCTAAGTGCTTTAGTATAGCGTTCTCCCCCATCACACGATGGGCGGGAATCACCCGGGGCCTCTTACCAGTGCAGATTCTGATTCAGCGGGGCTGGAGGGAGGCCAGAGGTTCTGTGTTTCCACGGGACCTCAGCCATGCTGGAGCTCTCGGTTCCACAGGTGGGTGAGTGTGAACCTTCCTTGGACTTAGAGGCTGGGCTCAGGGAGAGGCCTCAACACTAACACCAAAGACCTGGATCCTTTGCATCTAAGGGGTCCTAGTGTAAGGAAGAGAGTTTAGCTACTGCCCAGGAAATGTGGAGGACAGTGAAGTGATTCGGCATGTGCTCAGGTGGACTCTAGGCTCCCAGGGAAGCAGAGCCTCCAGAACTGTCCTTGCCAGAGTCCCACAGGAGCAGCAAGGACTTGAAAGTTCCCCAGCCCCAGGAGAGAAGGAAGGATATTCAGTATAGGGCCAGGGGGTGAGGGGATGGCCAGGGTAAAGGCATGCAGTGGTGATGACTTAATAGTTATAATGCACGTAACGATAATGAGAAATGAATAGCTGTTGAGGGTTTGCTGCGATAGGACCCATTTCATAATAACCTCAGTGAGGTCCGGCTGGTCACCCTGTTAGGCAATGTTGCAGCACTTTGTAGAAGGGATGGATGACATGGTGTGAGTGACAGGCTTCATCAGATCTTCAGTAAGGATCAGCGGCCCTAATCCTTCAGTTACTGTATGCACTAAGGATGCTTTTGGTATCCTAAGTGATTTATTTGGGCCATTTGAAGTATTTGGGCCATTTCCTTTCTGAGATTTATTTTTTCCACCGACATTTGCACCGTCTTCAGGTGCAGTGTGTCTACAGTGCACACATAGTGAACCCCCATGAAAAAGTCATTTCTAATGTCCATGATGCTAATTCAAAGACAGCCTCTGGTGTTGATGGCAGGTAGCTGGGGCAGGTGCTTGGAATGTGGGTTTCTGATTGGAGCCTTTTAAATGGCAACCAACAGCCCTGGAGGGCGTGTTCCCAATTAGGATACCACAGATGTTGACTCACTGCACCTAGCATGTAAATTAAGGCTCATTCAGATAGACCTCAGGGTGTGGGCTGAGGTATTTTGAGTTGCAAGCCTTATAACCAGACATAATGATTTAAGCTTTTAAATAGTCTTAAATTATAAAAGCAATGCGTGCTTCTTGTATAAATTTTGGGAAATGTATATTCATATACCATGAAATTATTCCAAATCTATATCCAGTGATAACTTCCAACATGTTAATCCATTTTTTTGATATGTATACATATGTAGCTATTAGCCCATCTGTATAGTTCATCACTTTGGACTGAGGGGGTACTTGTGATTGTCAGTCGCTGACCCTTGAATCCTGTTCTTGTGTCTTAACAGATAGGGTGAGTTTTCTGGCTTGTCTTCATAAACGTGAATTCCATTGGTGAAGGCAGATGGCAGAAGGCAGATGGGGCAGATGTTTCTAACTGACGAGGGTGGCCAGGAAGTTGGATGTTGGAGTTGAGGCAGGCATGCTTAGTGATCCCCTGGGGACACCTAGGATAGCAGGTGAGGGATCTCCCATCTACCTGGCAGGGATGGAGGGGAGCCGGGTGGAGGCTGGCCTTCCTCATAAGGCTTCTGCATTGGCACCTTCGGGGTGGAATTCAGCTCACCTCCTGGTCCTTCTTCTTGTGTGGATTCCCATGTTGACTTCCTGGAGTAACTTTTGATATAAATTGGGATTTTCCTTAAAATCTGTTTTTAGAACACAGAGGTGTCTCTGGAAAGCCAAATCCATGAAGGAATATTTTTTGCCTGCTGGGTTTAATTTGAGATACCAGAGTTATCACCACAGGCAAACCACCGAAGACTGTTTTAAAACTTTGTACACATCGTGCAAGTTGAAATTACCTTCTGCAGATGGAGAGAGCGGGGAAATAAGTATCTTAAAGAGTTATTTTTCAAAATGTTATTTAAATATTAATAACATGAACTCAGGGGAGTCTGGCTCCCATCCTTCTTTCCCGCAAAGCCTAAATTCACCTATAGCCCTGCTTCAGTTTATAGATGAATAAAATGAGGGCCACCTGGAGCCAGCTAGCTGAATGCAGCAGCTGAACTTGAACCTGGATCTGTCAAACGGCACTGCCCTCCCCCCGCTGCCCTCCCTCCCTTCTGCCAAGAGTCTTGTGTCTCGGTGGCTCTTATTCTCTGCGACTTGTGGAGTGTGTGTGCAGAGTCTGTTTCCCAAGCTTCAGCATGAAAAGCTTCCCTCGGGGAGACTTCTCTCAAGTCAACATTCTTGGTTCAAGAGGATTTTGCTTTTTCAGTTTTCCTTTCTAGTCCAGCCCCTCCAGCCCTGTGGTCTTTCATCTGTTTCAAAAGAAGGCCATTTAGAAAATTCCGTCCCAGTGGCTGTAGAGAAGAAAGCCCGGCATTGACGGGCAAGATCGGCCCCATTAGGTGTTTGTCGCTGGCAACTTGCTGAACACAAACTCCTGAAGCTTGAGAGTGTCGCCCCTGGTTAGATTCCATTTATTCCCCTAACAGACGATTATCGGGAGTCTGCAGGTGACAGGCTGTCTGCAGAGTCTCAGGATGCAAGGAAGATCGGATGGGGTGGGGAAAACCCAGACCCGTCTTTCGGAAACTCCGAGGCTGGTGGGGAGAGGCGGGGGTTCCACTAGCCCACCTGGGGGAGGAAGAAGCACTGTAGGAATCTAGGGGGAGACACCAGGCCAGTCACTTCACAGACAGCTGTTCTTTGGGAGTTGGTGACATTCCATACGTGTCTGCAGTGGGTGGTTCTCCTCTGTCAAGGACTCTGTGTGGGTTTGCTCTCCAGCTGTCACCAGGTGACATCTCTGTTAGGGATGGGTGGAGATGAGCTCTGGTGGCCTGTGGGCTCAATTTCCACGTAAGTCACATGATTTATGGTCACATATTCAGGTGGAAGATCCTGGCTCTTGCTCCTTGCGTCTTGACCTCCCCTCTCTCCTTTGAAAACACCATGGCCAGTCTTCTGCCCTGGCCTAAGGACAGTGCCTCTCCAGGCTGGTTAGAGATTATCCATTTGTTCCTGTCTCTTCTCTGCACATTCTAGTCATTTCTCTGCATGCAGCTCTTCTTCCATTTGAAGGCAGAAGCTACTGAGGGCATCTCCACTGACTTGTGTTTGGGTGTCAGCTCTGATGGGGTCCAGGTGTGTGCAGGTGGATGCTGTGACCCAGCTCAGCTCCTTTCCCTTGCTTGTGCCCTCGCACCTCCTCAGGTGCCCCTCACGGTCCCCTCTGCCTGGAACCTGAACATCTGCCCTCTTGACCACACAGGAATCTGTCAGCATCTGCACCTGCTCTTCATATTGGTCCGTGGAAGTCTTGATTGTCACAGTCTTAGGGTACCCGTGACATCTTACCTTGATCTGTCTCATTAGGCTACGCCCTTTGACGTCCACCTATGTTCTGGTCTTTGAAAGCATAGCAGCTGGCTGGTGCTTGGTAGGTAATAGGTGCTACTTAACTGCTCCTTGAACCTGTGTCGGAAGGTACATGTACACATGCCACCTGGGAGGTCCCTTACAGAGTTCCTCATTTATGGATTTAACTGCCTCAGTGTTGTTAGACTGCAGCAGCATCTGTCATCTCTTGTGATAGAAGATTAGCAGGAAGTCATCGACCAGGAGGACTATTTCCAGGATCTGTGGGATATTTCTCTTCTGCAGTTTGCATCCATTTATAGCGCTAAGGACTCAGCCCTTCCTCTTTGCTCTTCCTTTCAGAAAGTATTATGAGGGAGGCCGAGGACTTCACGCTCCAGGCAGAGACACGGCGCTGGGATTAGGGATTGCCACTTCTGAGAGGATGCTGGGAATCTGCAGAGGGAGACGGAAATTCCTGGCTGCCTCTTTGACTCTGCTCTGTATCCCGGCCGTCACCTGGATTTACTTGTTTGCTGGGAGCTTCGAAGGTAAGAAGGGAAGACCGAGTGAGAGGGAAGGAGGGAAGAAAGGGAAGACAGGCTGTCAGAGGAGCCTTGGGGCCATCAGATGACAAGGTGGCATTTGGTAGAAGCCTAGAATATTGATGCCTGGTCTCAGGAAAGGACCTGCCTGGGGTTGCACAGGTAGGTGGGGGGCAGTCAAGTCAGCAGTGTGAGGAGAAGGAGAATAGCAAGTACAAACCAAGATGCCCGCGATGCCCTGGTGGGATCATGGGCACACTGAGTCCAACTCCTCTTGGGTTAAATGGCTCCCTGGGTCGATGGTGGGGAGACTGAACCGTGGAGATTAGCTCAGCTCTTCAGGGAACCAGGTGTTCCATTCAGCCATCCAGCTGTTCATTCATTTCTTCACACATTTTGACGTTGTTTGATGTCCGCGCTCGACCTCCTGCTGAGATAGGGAGATCAGGGCTCTGGACACTCGTGGGCTGGTGAGGAGACGGGGGTTAACAAATGGCTGCTGCACACGGCGGTGCGTGTTCTGCTGGAGAAGTTGGCTGCTGGGGGAGAGGTCTGTTGGAGCTGGGGATGAAAGATGATCCGACATCCCCAGTTGCCCAGCACAGGGCTGCCACAGAGTGGCCCTCCCCAAACACACGCACACAAACGGTAATCCCAGCACTATCCAGAAGTCAGTAGGAAGGACAAGGCACGTGTTTTCCAGCCAGCCATTTCAAATTCAGTGCAGTGTTCCTAGTTTAAAAGATGGCGCCCCAGCTTTGTGGGGGGCGGGTAGTGGCAGTGTTGACCTGCAGACTTTCTTTTTATTTACCCCCACACTTGAATTATGAGGGGGGAAAAATCAAAGGAAATCTGTCTCAAGGAAGTCACTACTATGTTTTTAAATACTTCTTTTATGCATAATTTTATTGACAGCTCAAGGCTACCTTTTAATTAGGAGCTGCACTTCACTTTCTGAGATTTGCCTTGAGTTAGCTGGAGTGACTGTAAACAAGGTGGAGCTGTGTGCTCGCCCAGCAGGGAGGTTGCGAGATTCCCAGCCCGGTGCTGGGACCCAGCACCACACCTCTGTCACGGTTCCAGTCCCTTGGCTACATGCCTGAACTGGTCAGCTGCGCAGCCAGATGGAATAGGTTGTGCCTGGGTGGTGGATGGGGGACTTCTCAAAGGGATCAGAGGGCGCGTGGGGGGGGTGCTGATCTTAGAAGAGACAGGAGGAAGCCTCCTCCTCAAGATGGCAAGAAGGAGGCCTTCCTAAAGAGGTCTGAGGCCACTGGGCTGGTGCAGGTGTAATAGGAGGACACACTGCCTCTCTGCAGGGTAACCAAACTGGTGTTCACTGTCATGGCAGAACAGTACCCGTGGCAGTGCCCAATGCTGACAGCGTGAACAGCCGGTGTTGTGAGCTCCTATTAGGACCAGGCCTTGTCCTGAGGACCGCATACCCCAGTCTTTCTTCACAACGACCCCACACAGACCCTAGTTAATACCCCTGTTTTACAGATGGGTAGTGTGGGGCACATAAGCTTTGGTGATCTGCCCGGGGCCTCCAAACCAGTCAGGATGGAGTCCCAAGAGCCTAAGTTTTTCTAAGATGCCATACTGTAGACTGGGGCTTCACCCAGGTGTGGGATTTTGGCAAGGACTGTGACAGAGTGTCACATGATGGTCTTTCTGCAGGGAAGTTGTTGAATTTTGATTTGTAGTCAGTGGCAGAAACCCAGCCCAAACTGGTTTTGGCAAAAAGGGGTTATGGTGATTAATATAATTAGTGAGTCTGACGATAGCTCAGGCATCAGGCAGGATTGGATCCAGCGGCTCAAATGATGTTTTTGTAGCCAGGTCTTTCTAGGTCCCTTTGTGGGACTGTTCTTCGTCTCTCCTTTGCTTTCTCAGGGTGACTTTTCCTACATAGAACCAGTTTGAGGTTTGCATATTATCCCACTAATCCCAGGAGAAAAGGGACACTTCTTCATCGTTGCCCAATATTGCTTCTGACTGGAAAACCTGAGTCACTAGTACTGACCGCAGTCCTGTGGCTGGTGGAGACTAATGAGGGAACACTGAAACCTGTCACAACTTTGGTCACAGGGTGAGGGGAAGGGAATTGCCTGAAACATGAAGGGAGACTGAGGGAGCGTTGGTTCTCAGTGCAGAGAGTAGGCGTTCCCGGAGAGCAGGGGCTTGCAGGGGAGCCAGGTGATGGGGAATTGGTAACTGGCTGTGTTCATGGTTTGGCGTCCATTTTAAAGACCCCAGGTGCCCTCCTGCTCCTGGTCTGGCCCTGGCTGCTGGGATGACTGTGCTCACTGAATATGTGTGATTCACCAGATGGGCAGATAGATCATGGGAAATTGGGAGCATGGAGGAAATACTGGAGTCCACAGTTGGGCCGCTGCCTTTATTTCTGGACTCCACACTGTTAGAGCAATCGAGACAGGTCAGCTTGCCTAGGTCAGCCACAATGCCCAGTCAGACCTGGCTACACACGAAAACAGCAGAGAGAATCGGGGCCCCTGGCGCTGGAGACGCCGGGGCTCAGGGCTCACATGATCAGCCTCAGCAAGCATTCGGAGGCTGTCGCCTGAGAGAGCTGACCATTGCTCTGATGGCCCCTGAGACTGTGGAGGGACGTGGCGGTAAGCCCGAGGTCAAGGTCCTCATAAGGAAGATCATCTGCCCAAAGCTAGAACGAGCTGCCCTGGAGGAAGGGAGACGCTCTGGGGACAAATGTACCAACACGAGTCCTGCTTTGCAGGAGGGAGTCCAGCAATAGGGACAAACACGCAGGATGGCCCCTGTGACCTGACCCAGGACTCAGAAGAGCCTGAGCGGTCATCTGGAGGCAAAGGCCGTCCCCCGCAGAGTGCTCTGCACATTGCCAGGGCACCTGGGCCCTTCCCTCCACAGGGCCATCGAGAGCTTCCTCTCTGCAGTTGAGCAACACAGAGTTGCGATCTATTTATTGACACCCTTGAGTTTTTGGCTTCATGGCAGATGAAGCCGTAAATAAGGACCGAGTTGCTGCCTGGATTGATGAAAACTACTTGCGCTGTGCGTGGGTTTACTTTTTTTTTCCAACCCAGTTTAATTTCAGCAGTCTCCTGAGAGCAGAGCCCGCCTTCCCTCTGGGATGCAGATGCTGCCAGCACAGAGGGTCGGGGTTGGGTTACCTGCAGCAGTGCTATAGGAGGGGAGGGCCCTGATGGTGACCGGGCCAGGCAGGCCCGGGGACCAGCGCAGCTAGGTGGCTGAGTGACTTGGGCCTTCGCCTCCTTCAGTGTGGAATGAAGTTCCACAAATGAGGCCCACGTGTCGGGGCGCTCCCTTCCCCAACGAGGCTGTGGTTCTCAGCTCTGATGTGATCGTAACCACCAGAAGCTTCTCCGCCTGTGGGGTGGGGTAACAGGAGAGGGAATGGGCTCACTGTGTGTGCTTCGTCCTGAGTGTGGGACCAGGGTCGAGGGGAAGCAGGCCTGGACCTGAGGTGAGAGGCCCTTTTCTGATTGCTCTCGGTGAGATCCTGTTCCTGGGGCCATTTGTCCATGTGGGTGGAGGATGCTAATCAGCGATGTTTTTGCTGGAATCTCTGTGTTCCTAGACCCACCTTCTCCATTTCTTCTCCAACCTGCCTTTTCCCCTCCGGTGTCTCGGTGAACACCCAGCCACACCGACCTCTGCTCTGCACTGTGAACTCCTCTTCCTTCCCCCTCCCTCCTGCACCCCTTGGATGCCATGTCCTGGCACACCTGGTCTTGGCCTCTGGCAGCTGTCTTTCCTGTCTGTCTTTCACCTCTGCTGTTGCTGGCTCATGGCCCTGCTGGGCTTCTTGTCCCCTCGCATCTCCTGATGTCCCTCTGTCATCCTCTACCAGGCCACACTGGCTCCTTCCGAGCCTGGCCCGCACTGCTCTGCCTTCCCTGAAACCCTCGCTGGCCCCCGCCGTTCCCTTCTGCCGCGTCCTGCCCGGCTGACTCGGATCCTCAGGCCTCGCCCCTCCTTCCATCAGCTCTCCTCCGGGCTGCCCGCCCCTTCCCACGCCCAGCACTCTGCTTTTCTTATTTCCTTGGCCACCTGCCTTCAGGACTGATGTGTGGGACACAGCAGGAGGGAAGGGGCCTTACGCTGGGGTCCCTCTTTCTGCACCTGCACCTGCTGCAGTGTCTGGAGAACAGTTGGTCCCAAACGTTTGTTCAGCGGATGATGGAGTGAATGAACATGCTGTCCTGGCCCGGCCTGCCCGCTGTGCACGTGATGGCCTCCTGGATGTGGTGCAGCGCCTCGCCGTCACCCAGGGTTTTTTGCAGTCTCTCCTCCCAGCCCTTGTTTCTGTCTTCACTCAGGTTATGGTGCCTTACGGAGCCTCAGCAAACTCCTGCCTTCTGCTTTCAGTTCTGGCCCTGTGTTCCTTCTCCCTGCATATGGTTCTTTCTGCTGCCACCCTTCTTCCAGCCACCATCTTCAGTGTCCACGTCCCACGTCATTTCTCCCTAATGTCAGACCACGTGGAAACCAGCGCTCATCAGTGATGGGCTTGATGTCCACTTGCCCCGAGTTTCTTGCGATCAGGGTCAGTTTTGCTCATCCTTGTATCCCAGCAACCCCCTCAGCTTTCACTACAAATGGGTCCTTGCTAATCATTTGCTGGAAAGGATTCTTCCTTCCAAACATTATCTGGAGGGATGCTTCCCTCCTGCTTGAGGGGAGCAAGCACACCTGGTAGGTCAGGGTTCCTGATGCCGTGAGCATCCGTGATCATGAGACCCGGGGACATGGTGCCCAGAGTCTCTCTTTCCTTTTGGGTTGTGACGTGAATTCCTGCACTTGAGAATTCTACCAAGCCCACCTCCATTGGAATTGAGACCAGGCCTGTTCCTTTCCAGCTGAATCACCTTTTCTCATGGGATGATGGGTTTTATCTGAGGTCTTTTCAAGGGGAGGAGTTCCGCTCTTACTGAGTGAGCATGTGGGTGCTTCAAAGCCATTGGCCACCGTGTTCACACCTGCTGCCCATGACAACTCTAAGCCAGCTGGTGCAGAGGCCTCCGTGGAGGGGGAGGCGGGTCAGGGAGGGCGTGTGTATTATTTGGTAGCAGATGTCTTCGGGGCATGCTAAGTCCCAGGCGTTTAAAGTCAGCGCCAGGAGCAAGCTTAGAGTGTTAATTTCTGAATGGATTTCAGCTCGTACCCACACTGGGTCTTTCCTGAAACCACGGCTCACTGTTCCGTCAACTCACACTGCTCTTGGAATGAACGTGTTTAAGAGTCATCGTGATCAATTTCAACAGAAAGCAAAGCGTCCTGACATCGGACCACGTGGAGAGTTGAACTGAGGGCCAAGGAGTTCTTAGCTAAAGCTCTTTATGTGCTTTATTATTCTGAGGGTCTCAAGGTACAGGTGCAGGAGAAGAGGGGAGAAGGAGTGTATTTCATCCAAGGGGGACTAGTCCCCGCAGGACTGATTCCCCAGCTTTGTGTTCACTGCCTTCATTCCTCAGCCCAGAGAATGTGCCAGAAGCTTTGTGAACTCAGACTATACAAGGCAAGAGTGAACAATTTGCTAGGGTTTCAGCCTCCCCCAAGGCCAGGCTATGTGGCAGCTGCGATGGCAGCCAAGCACATTTCCGCCTTCCCGCCGATGGTCTAAATGTATGACTTAATAAGGATATTATGGGCTGTAAGAACACAAGATGCTAAATGCAAAATGAAATGGAAAGTGTAATATAAAAGTTGTATTGATTTTTTTTTAATGGATCAAAAATGAAGTGCTCTTCTAGTTAGTGCTTAATAGCTGTTAGTGCTGAACTTGAGCAAAGTCTTACAAAGAATGTGGATGTGAACCTGAGAGTGAGTCATGGCTTTGGGGCCACAGCGCACAGTGGGGCTGTGCGTGCCGGCACCCTTCCTGAGGAGCCCAGGAAGAGCTCATGAAAGTCTTGGTATCTGAAAGGGCAGGGGAGCCACTCAGCATCGTTGGTTGTGAGGTGGTTGCTTGGATGACCTCTGCTTTTCTTTTACCCAGTCTTCAATCTTAAAATAATAGTGGCCATGCTGCAGAGTAGAGAAAATGACCCATATATCACTAGACTGAATCTCCTGAAGAAGCCATGGCAAGAGCTTAGTCAGGGAACCTGTTTTTTACAAATCTCAGTACCTCGCTTGAATAGTGTGCCCCCTTTTACTCAGTTCAGTTACTAATAGACAACTGTAGTCTGGCACTATTCAATGGAAAGTTCTGGAAATAAGCAATTTACACTTTTTTTTTTTTTTGGTATTAGGAATTTAACCCAGGGACAATTTACACTGAACCACATCCCCCATCCTTTTTATTGTTTTATTTTGAGAAAGGGTCTCACTAGGTTGCTTAGGATCTTGCTAAGTTTTGCTTAGCAAGTCCTTCAGCTTGTGATTCTCTTGCCTCATCCTCCCCAGCTGCTGGCATTATGGCTGGGCAGCACTGCACACAGCTAACAATTTATAAGTTTTAAGTTGCACATCCTTCTGAGTAGAATGTTGAACTTTCACTCTGTCTGTTCTGTTTGGCCCAGGACACAAATTATCCTTTTGTCCAGTGGATCCATGCTGTATATGCTACCCACCCGTTAGCCACTTCATCACTATCTCAATTATCAGATTGACTGTTTCAAATATCACAGCGCTTGTGTTTAAGTAAGTCTTGTTTTATTTAATAGCAGCCCCAAAGTACAAAATCAGTGATGCTGCCAGTTTGGACAGGCCAAAAAAGTCTGTGAAGTACTTCAAGTGAAAGGGTGAAAAGTCTCCACTTCAGGAAAAGAAAAAAAAATCATATGCTGACTTTGCTTATATCTGCAGTAAGAATGAATCTTCTCTCTGTGAAATTATACAGAAGGAAGAAGAAATGTGGGCTCATTTTGCTGTCACACCTCAAAACTGCAAAAGTTATGGCCACAGGGCCTGATGCGTGCTTCATTCAGATGGAAAAGGCATTAAATCGGTGTCTGTATGTGCAAGAAAAGCACAGTATCCCCAGGGCTCGGTGCTCCCTGCAGTTCTAGGAATCCACTGGGGGTCTGAGAACACATTCCCCTCAAATAAGGGGAAATTCTGTTTTAGTTTCCTAGGGTTGTTGTAATAAATCACCATAATCTTAGTATCTTAAGAAATACCCACATTTTTTAGAGGTCAGAAGTCCCAAACCATCCTTCCTACACAGAAGTCAGGGTGCCCTGGGACTGGTTCCTTCTGGAGGCCCAGGGATGACTCCAGCTTCTGACCTGTTTTGGCTTCTCAGGTTGCCCACAGCCTTTGCCCCTGGCTCCTTTCTCATCACCAGGGCCCAGAGTGGCATCCTGCCCTCACTCAGTCTCTGCTTCTGTCCACGCATCCCCCTCTTTGACTGTGAGTCTCTTCTGACAAGGACCTGCATGGTTATGTGGGCCCTCCCAGATTACCCAGGAGAGCAGGCTGTCATAGATCCTGGGTTGAACTGTACCTGCAGAGCCGCTTTGCCATGTGAGGTGATCAGACACCTTCTCCTGCACCCTGTCCATACTCCTGTCCTTTAGGGACAAGCGAGGGATGTTGTGCCAGCCACTTCTCATGTGAATATCTTATCCTGCCTGGAGTTTGCAGATCTTTGATCATTTGATGCTTAAATGTCCAGCAAAGTTCCCATCTCCTGAAAAAGGCATCATATTCTGATGTATCATTGTGAACTGTTTATAGAATTTGGTATCATAATAATTTGTGTATTACAGGCATTTAATCAGCAACCAATAGTGGGTTAAGGTTTTCTAAAAAGAAAGATCCAGAACTGCTGCTCCTTGGGAGTCCTGCTTTTTAAGGCAATTTCATTTAGTTTGGATACCGATTTAACAAAAGGAGAAGGATGCTTTAATTTAGAGAGGCCTTTTGATGATCGGATAGGTACACGTTAGTAGGTGTCACGTTAACTAAAAGAGAGCCATTGGTATAACTACTTCGGAAAGCTCTGTGGCTTGACCAAGCAAATGCCAAGCCTGCTCCGTGACTCACTAGTTCTCTCCCTAGAGACACACCACACAGGACTAAACACACCAAGGACTCATCCTGGAAGGGTCACACCAGCATTAGTTATAGTAGCACACAAGTGGGAAATTAGAAAGTGTCCATGAGTGTTGAGATAAATAAATAGTTTCATATTTATGGAGTGCAGTGCTTGGAATCAGGGAAAATGAAGATATAGTGTGGAGCAACAGAGGCCTGAGCTCATACAGATCCTGGGATTCTAACTCCATCAAGTTCAAAACCAGGTGAGCTTTCTGGAAGCCCCTACAGTCCACACGGTGGACAGCCCTGGGGGAGCAAGGGCAGCATGGAGACTGGGGCCGGGCATGAGGAAGACTTCGGGCTGCTGTTAGTGATTTATGTTTTCACCTGTGTGATGACTGTACAGGTGTGTCGCTTTCTGATAACTCACCAAGTAGTTCACTGAGGATTATCTCACTTTTTGGGATATGTGATTCCAATTTTTAAGCCTATGCAAATCTAGGCAGTTAAGTAAGTAGCTAAATTTGAAGTGATTTGGTAGGTTTTGCAGTCTTTTTAGATGAGAGGAATTTTACTCACCTTTGGGATTCATGAATTGATGTTGCTGTTTAACTTTGAAATTCAAATGCTTCTTAAGCATGAAACTTTTCTTTGGGGATTGATGTTCAATGCTTCTATGTAATTCTGTGCCCTCTTTTCCTTCCTGATATACTCCACCGTTTGGACAGATATTCACTGTAGGAGGGTTTGATCAGAACATTGACCTCAAGATCTGAAATTTGTTCATCAAATTCTACTTTTGAATGAGCGTTTTCATCCAGAGCAGCATTTCTACCGGGACTGGAGCAATGACATAGTTTCAGTTAATTTTAAGACACTATTATTATTGCTTGTCAGAGACATCAAGCCAGAGCGGATATGGCTACTGCCATCTGCATTAGTCAATAAACGTGCGTCTGCATAAAATCCTTGTGCTTGGAAAAAGAAAGAAAACTGTTGTGGACAATACGGGAAATGCACTGTTGAAGCTCCAGCCACGCTGGAAGAGGGAAGAGCTGCTTCCAGTGTGGCCTGTGAAACACATCTGGCTGCCTCTGGCCAGCAGTGTTGCTGCGCATGGCCCTCCCACCGTATCTACCATTTATTCATTCTTTGCTAATGGTTAAATGTTGGGACATGGCCAATACAAAGCAGGACTTTTCATTTCCTTAAAAAAATAGAAAGGTCTAGCAAAACCAGAGCTTCATTTCCTTGCAGCAGCCATCAGCCATCAGCTGGAACTGGGTAGCAGCCATTCCTTTGCCCGGTGCGTGAAGCTGTCAGTGGGTCTATCCTTCCTGGTCCCTTCCTGCATCACCCCTTCTCTGTGGTCGAATATGGAGAATGGAGAAGACAGGCCTTCTGGTGTCTAATGGCATTTCTTGTTGACCTTGCCTGGCGCAGACTTTGCACCTTTTGACTTACTCTGCCTGGTGCTGGGCTAGAGATTTGCATATAGTAATGCATTTATTCCAACAAAGAACTTCACACGTGCCTCACTTTATAGATGGGGAAACTGAGTCTCGGGGAGGATAAGCTGTTTGACGGAGGCCACCCACCTAGGGAAGGAGGGAACTGGCCTGGTCTGAAAAGATGCACTACAGACTCCCAGGAACTTGCAGGTACAGAAACAGCTGGGAGAGGTCACTCGAAAGTCAAGATGCTCCAGTTTTAGACAAGGACAAGGCAAACCCTGGGATGAGTGACAAGGGCTGTCTTGGCTGACCATGTTCTATGGCTCGCCGGATTATTATAAGCCAATAGAAGCAGAAAATTCGATTAGTCCTGTAATGCAATTTGCATTTTGTTTCTGCCATAGACTCATACAATTAAGAGCAGGAACACATATTCAGAATCAGCCAGCAGGCTCACAACCTAAGCAGATAAGACCTTGGAGCGCCACACAAGGACTTCGTGTAGGGCGGGGGCCACGGTGAGGTGGGCACACCCCTGAAGGACAAGCAGGCCCGAGTTTAAATTTTAGCCACACCATTTAAATCACAAGGTGACAACAGGCAAGTTACTCATCCCTGCAGGTCAGTATTTCCTCCATGAAAAAGGAGCATGTGTGTGGCCCACCCAGGTGTTACAAAAGCCAGCTAAACCACCTGCTGCACACAGTGGTTCTTCAGTGATTCTTCATTTTTCTTCCTTTTTGTGTTTTCCTAGAATCCAGGAAAGCCTCCTGGGAAGGGTGCAAAAGGTCACCCACCTGGTCCAGAAGCCCTTGGCTTTGCAGCTGAGGAAACAGGCCCGGGGACTGCAAGCTCACTCAGCCTGCAGCCTCAGCAATCTGGGTGGCAGCCTTGGACACTGCCCAGAGGGCGTGTTGCCACTCACTTCCTGCTGTTGTCCCTTCTCTTTTGTCACGGGGTAAGAACCCGAGCCTAACAACTGGACAGGCCACACCTGTTCCTTTGTATCCACGTGTATTTCCAGGCATTTGCAGCCTTCCCCAGGCCTTAGAAAGGGGCAGAGGAGACGCCGAGACACACGGAAGCTCTGGTCATCAGTCCTCCTACAGAGCCTGGGGAATGCGTGGCCAAGTTTGGAGAAACGTGAATGACCAGTCCTGCACACTTTAAAGAATGACAGCGTAGAAAGGGGCCATCCCCCGATGTAACGTAGGCTTCCCTGACAGATTTGCTGATGGGGGCCTTTGCTGATCAGCACGTCTGATTCTAGATCCCAGACTTTCCTTTAAATGCTGTGTGTCCTCAGCCGAGTCTCTTAACCTCTCTTATCCCAAATTGTGTCTTCTAAAATTAAGGGTGCTGCTACCTTGGTGGCAGGGTTTTTACGAAGACAATGAGAAGCCAGCCCCTCGTGCCTCGCCAAAGGGAGGTGCAGTGTGATTTTGTGCTTTGGATTTGCTGTCTGAGCTCTCAGAAGCAAAACCCTACTCAAGAAGCCAACAGAGTGGAATGTTTGGAGTGGGGGCAGAAGAGCCCCAGCCAGGCCAAGATGACCCCTCTCTCTAGGGTGGAGCCTTCAGATAATGGCTATTAGGCTTTTTTTTTTTGCTCCAGCAGAGGGCACTCCATGTCCCATTTCCCAGGAATCTGGATTCCCTGGCGGGAGCTCAGCCAAGATGGGGATTGAAGCTTGAGATGATGCCCCAGCCAGGAAGCCTCCTGCCTGCACCCGTTGACGGCATGTTCAGTTGGGTGGGGTGGCACCCTGGAATGCGAGCCCTGAACAAACAGGCACCGTCGCGGGCCCTGGGGGTGCAGCTCTGACCACGAGTGCGTCCCCACTTGTCGCGGACCCTGCTTTCCAGGGGATGCAGAGAGATGGGTGGTAGAGATTCATGCTCTGCTCATTGGGGGTGAGCCCAGCAAGGGGAATGAACCAGGGTGAGATGGCAGCACAGCAGGGGGCCGTGGGCTTGGTGAGCACGAGAGCAGAAGTCTCTTCCCATCCGGTGGACTGGGCAGCCTCGCTGGTGCGGGGGAGAAGGAGCTGTCGGGCAGAGGGAATAGCAGGAGGGTGTCTGGTGCCTTCCTCCACCTGCTGGTGGCTGGAGAGCAGAGGAGGGGGCGTGTGGCTCAGGAGCAGGCCCTGGGCAGTAGGAAAGGAGCCCTGGGCTCTGACCTCTCCTTCCTTGTCCGGCCCCTCCTGGGAAGCTTATTCCTTCCAGTCTGAATTTGCTTCATCTGCTGTTTAAAGTGAAGAGGAACTTGAGGCCCCTCCTCCTGCTTATACAGGGGTCTAGATCACTGGTTCCCACATTTGCCAGATGTTGAGAATTGCCTGGGACATTTGTTTAAATGCAGCATCACCACTGGGGACACCTATGACAAATGAAGATGCAGTGTCCTGCTCAGGTCTGCCGAGTGGGGTGCAGTGCCACCAGGAGCGGCCCTGGGACCTGTGTTTTGAATGGGTATCTCAAGGTGATCTTTATTTTCTTGCTAAATTGGAAAGTTTGACCAAGATAACATGAAGCCTCTGAGTAGCTGATCACAGCTACTCTCTGGAGCTCCTGAAGCTATCTGCATGGTAATAACAGCACTAATTGGGCACCTATTGTTTGTCTGGTGTAGCAGGCTTGCCCTCCACTTAGTCTCCTTTGTCAAATCTGTCCTGACACCAAGTTCTCCAGTTTGTACTTCCGTCAATCATGTATTATGATGCACTTCCTTGACATATAGAACCTGCTCTTCTGAGCTTTCGTGGAGACTCAAGTAAAGATGTGCATTGCTTGGGAGGGGGCTGCGAGTGTTGAGAAGTCACCCTGTTGTCATTACCTACTCTGATTCCACACATTCAGGTGGTGAGTGCAGTTGTCTTGGTATCTCTGGGGACTTAGTCCGAGGATCACCCTGTAAAATCTGCCTGTTCTCCAGTCCTGCATGTAAAACGGCTTAGTGTTTGCCGTAACCTGCAGACGTCCTGCCTTATTGTATAAGTCAACGTAGATGCCGGGTAATTGTTGCTCAGTATTGTTAGGGGACAGTGACGAGAAAGTGGGGTCTGTACATGCTCTTGTTCTGCAGTTAGTGGCATTTGCAGATGAGGATCACGCTGACATGGAGGGCCAGCTGCACTCACTCTCCTTGGTTATCTCTGCATCCTTCATCTTTGGCACCTGGAACTGAGCAGGTGCTCGGGGGGTGTGGAAACGCAGGAGTAAGGGTGAAATTAAATACTGTGAGGAGCTTCTTTATGCATCCTTGACTTCTGTCGTCTCTCTTCTTTCTCTGAACTGTCCTATAAGGTTGGGATTGATGTCCCCATTTCACAGATGGGGAAATGGAGGCACATAAGTTCAATACCTTGCTCACGGAGTGAGAGCTAGCAAGGGCAGAGCTAAGGTTTAATGAAGGCAGTCACTTCTACTGTGGCCCCTTCAGTGTTCCCTTGCCTCTTAAGTGGCCTGCTTCTAGATGGCCTTTTCTTCTCTGTGTGAGGCTGCTCCCTTCTGTTCCTTCTCTGTAGACCTGGGGCACTCTGGTCATTGCCTGGGTAGGAATCAGCCTGTCCTGGAGGCACTTCCCCAGGACGAGCGGACTCCTGCTCACCATCCCTGCCTTTCGAACCCACATCTCCTGCTTGTCTCGGACCACAGGCCGTCCGTGTTGATGACTGGGTCCTGCCCTCCAGACAGGTGAGGGTCGCCTGCTCTGAGCACAGGCTCACGCCTTGGCCTTCCAAGGAGCAGCTCTGTGACTCGTGCCCCCCAGCGAGCTCTGCTTGGCTGGCTGCGGAGGGACCTGGGGCAGTTTGGGCTGCTGGACTCTTCAGATCCCCAGTCCAGAAACAAACGGGCACATCAGGGTGCCTGGTGCGTCACGAGCGCCCACAGGAGCATTCCCACAACCGTGGAGATGAGTCTGGGGAGAGACAAGTGTCTCGCCTGTGGCTTAATTTCATGTTTCCGGTAGACAGTCAGAGGTGAGTGGCATGAAGCGGTGGATGAGGGTCTCAGAGAGACTATCTTCGGGATTTTTACGTGGCTTTCTCCCAGTCTCTAGCAGGTAGGCCCGTTCAGGGGCTCGGGTGAACAGGAGGGAGGCTGTTTCCCTGTGGCCCACCCCCTGCTCCAGGCTGCACGTTGCTTTCCAGGTGCTTCCGTGGCAGGTAGTAATCAGACAGAGACCCTCGAATCGTGTGGTTCCTTCATTGTTTCTCCTGTTCCAATCCCAGGTGAGCTTGCAGGACTCCTTCAGGCTCCGATGCAATTCCGTTCTTCTGTCCTTAGCGCAGGACAATAAGAGCTACCCTGGAGGAGCCTTCGCCATGAGTGCCATTGTAAGCGCTTGCCTGGCTTTTTATAACGCATCTCTTGGGGGACGGGCACCAGCATCACTCCACTCTTGTAGATGAAGTGCAGGGTGTCTGGGAACTTACCCACCATGTGCTCCGCCTCTTCCCTCCTGCCTCCCTCCCGCTCCTCTGTCCCTTCCTTCACAATCAAGAGCCTATGCAGGTTTCCTCCTGTGCTGATTCTGGAGAGGCTAAGGTCTTGTCCTGGGGCTTGGGATGGCATAGCTACCCAGACAGATCTATCTGTGCCGCTGGTGCCAAGAGGACACAGTACACAAGGTACGGGGGTCCTGAATGACCAGAGGTCAGCAAAGGATGTCATGGTGAAGGTGGTCATGGAGCCACTGAGAGCATTCTGGGGTCCTGCAGGGCACGATACCACTTAGGATGACACAAAAGAACAGGAAGACCCTGGCAAGAGGGGGATGTGAAGGTGTCCCACGTGCCCTGCGCATTCCACTTCCCAGTGCCCATCACCGAGGAGCATCTTCCTCCTGGGAGCAAGGACAGTGGGAGCGGAAGGGACGCCGGCTGGGCAGGCAGGGGGCTCTTGCCAGCTGTGTGGCCACGGGCTCATCTCGCACCTGCCCTCAGCTTTCTCGTGTGTGTGCGTGTGTGTGAACAGCAGTGCGTCTGTGCAGGTGCAGTCATCCAGTGTGGCCACAGGCAACCGGCTCATACCTGCTTTTCAGCAAATTGCCGCTACTTATTTTATTACTTTCACTTCTGATGAGGTCACTTAGCAATAAACTTCAGTTCCGTAATTGCAAATAAAATACAGTGTTAGAAGTCTGTTTTTGGCACGTAGTTGGTGCTCAATAAATATGAAGCAAAGGCTTCATTTGCATGCAGTTGGACCGGACTGGATGCCAGCAGAGCTTAATGGAGAAGCACCGAACGAGAAGGAGTGGTTCTGTGGATTGGTCGGGGCTCCTCGGCCGGGAAGGGCTGGCGCTCGCATCGCGCTGGATCTCTGTGGCAGCCCTGCGAGTCAAGCTGGGATAATGTTATCTTTCTCTCAGAGAGAAAATTAAAGCCGAGGGATGTGGACGGTCTTGAATATCAAGTTGCTGGCTTCCACCATGGACTTCGTCACCAAAGAGCCACTTGACAAGTCAAGGACATGGTTTCCTCACCTGCCACGTTTGCCCTCAGCACGTCGGAGGGTTGTATGGAGTGTAGAGTGATCCGTGGGGGCCAGGTAGCCAGAGTCCAGGTGAGCGTGAGGCAAGCCGAAGCTACATGGTGGCAGAGGCACTGTGGAGAGAAGGCAGTGGCTGCCTAGGGACAGATGTGCAGCTGGAGCCTTCAGCCTTGGCGCTCTTTGGAGATGTAAGGTAGAGAAGGACAGAAACCAGGAGGACCCCAGGGCTTAGCCTCAGCCAGTGGGTGCCTGAGGAACAGACTCGATGGGGGACAGATGGCCGGGTCAGGACACATCCACAGCAGAATGAAGGTCTGACCGTGAGCACCCCAGCCTGCTGGCAGTGAGCGGGAGCCCTTGAACCAGTGGCTTCCAAGGCTGGTTGAGTGAGGAGTCATCTCTGTGGGGTGCTGGGGGAGACACCCATTAAGAAAGATCAGGTGCCGGTTTTCATTTCTGGTGTGGCATAGGCGTTGTGCTTGCATTTTGATCAAAAGAAAGAGGTGGCCGAAGGAGCGCTGAAGCGGCCTCGGTATGTGGCTCTCTCACCATGTGCCCTGCAATGCGGGCCTGGCTCCGGGGCGGCGTTCTGCTGCGCATGTTCTGAACCTCAGTTCATCGCCCGTGCAAGCGGGCTCAGTCCTGGCCTGGGGTGGTCATGACGAGTGGGCACACACAGGACAGGGGCCTCATGCATACGGTGCCCCATGCAGGAGGCTAGGAGGCTGCTGGTGAGTGTTTTCACCTCCTTTAAGGGATTGGGATGGAAGGACAAAGCACCTGCCGCAGGGTGATAGCCTGAGCTACTTAGACTCTAAAGCACAAGACGTAAAATCAAGAATCAACAAATGTGAGGGAATCAAACTAAAAAGCTTCCTCACAGCAAAGGAAACAATCAAGAGTGTGAAGAGAGAGCCTACAGAACGGGAGAAAATCTCAGCCACCTGCACTGCAGAGAGAGCACTAATCTCCAAGATATATAGAGAACTCAAAAACCTTGACAACAAACAGAACAAATAACCCAATCAATACATGGGAAAGGAACTGAACAGGCACTTCACAGAAGAAGAAATACAATTGGTTAACAAATGCATAAAAATGCTCAACATCTCTAGTAGTTAGAGAAATGCAAATTAAACCTACACTGAAATTTCATCTCACTCCAGTCAGATGGCAATTATCAAGAATACAAGGATCAATACATATTGGCAAGAATATGGGGGAACAGGACTGCAAATTGGCACAACCACTCTGGAAAGCAGTGTGGAGACTGCTCAGAAAACTTGGAATGGAACCACCGTTTGACTCAGCTACCCCACTCCTCAGTTTATACCCTAAGGACTTAAAATCAGCATCCTACAGTGACACAGCCATATCAAGGTTTGCAGCAGCTCAATTCACAATGGCTAAACTACGGAAACAGCCTAGGTGCCCTTCAACAGATGAATGGATAAAGAAAATGTGGTGTATATATATGTATATGCAGGGTGGAATATTACTCAGCCTTAGAGATAAATGAAATTATGGCATTTAGTGGTAAATGGATGGAACTGGAGACTATCGTGCTAAGTGAAATAAGCCAAAATATCAAAGTCTGAATGTTCTCTCTGATACGCGGATGCTAACTCCCAATAAGTGGGGGAGGTAGGGGAAAATAGAAATACTTTGGATTAGTCAAAGGGGAATGAAGGATTGGGAGTAGGAAAGTTAGTGCAATGCATTGGACATCACTTTCCTGTGTTCATATATAAATACACAACACAATACACAATGTAATTCCACATCATATACCACCAGAAGAATGGGAAGTTGTACTCAAATATGTGTATGTCAAAATACATTCTATGTCACGTATAAAAAAGAAAAAGAAAAAAGAACTTGCTGTAGGCCAGCGCAGTTCTCTTGATTTGCACTGATTGGCTTACTCAGCCCTCACAGCCCCCTGTGAAGTTGGCCCTGTTCTTCTCATCTGCTTCCAGGTGAGGCATCTAAGGCAGAGGGCTTGAATATGCGCTGAGGTCAATCAAGTAGGCAGCCGAGGAGGCGGCTCTGGGGAGTCTGCAGAGCCGTGCCCACACTCCCGGCTGTGTTACCTCAGCATGTGGAGGGAAGGCACTGCGGCCCCATCTTACAGATTGGGAAACAGAGGCACTGAGAGGGCAGATGCCCTGTACAACCATGGCGACTCAGTGGAAAAGACAGGTTTCTCTTCTGTGGTGCTTGAAGAACTGAAGCAGGTTCTGTCGAACTCTTAGCCAAGGAGGAGTTCTTCATCCCCAACAGGGGCTCCATCTGAGGCATGGCAGGCTGCTGCCCTGGATTCCTCCTGGTCCTGAGTTTGGAAGGGTGGAGTTCAGGTGGGGCTGTGGCGGATGGGGTGCTCTAGCTCCCTGCCAGCTGCAGTTCCCGGTGCTCCTGGGTACCTCGGTTCCTCCGCCGCCTTTTCTGGGGATCTGTGCATCCTGTCTGTGGTTTAAGGAAACACCTCAGTCGTGGGCATGTGCAGGGCTTGCTGGTGCTCCAGCAGAAGCCTGCAGCTCTCAGGACGCCAGGCCGGGCCGGGCTGGGCGTGACTGCTGGCTTGGCATCCTGCATGTGCCTGAAGCCCCCTGGGTGTTGACAGGAGTCTCAGCCCCGTGGATGCTAACAGTCAATCCCAGTGACTAATGATTGATCTTCCTGTTGTTGGTTCTTGGAGATATTCGTATTCCTGGAAAGTACCTTGATGTTCAGACTGGCTCTTGGTCCCCTAAGCCCCCTCTGTACCAGCCGTGGTGGGGATGGACGCGGGCGGGGCAGTGGTCCCTCCTGGGACTTCTGATTTGCCTTCCTTGCTGGCCAGCAGGGGCCTGTTACTCACCATCTCTCAGACAAGCTCCTGCCCTCCAGTTAAAAGCCGGCACAGTGAAGCCTGGACGCCTGCCAGGCGTGGACCTAGGCCACGTGCTGGGCGTGGCATTTCCAAGGGCCGGCCTCACGCCCAGTGGACACGTGAGCACCGGACACGTGATCACCAGACACGTCTCGATGCCTCCCAGACTGGTTGTCTACACATTTGAAATTTCTCATCTGTTCTATGAAACGGGTCCTGCTCATCCTGTGCAGCCTGGGTGTGAACTTCCCTCTGCTCAAGGCTTGTCTTTCTGGAATTTAGTCCGTCATTCCCAAACCCTGAAACCCAAATGTCAGATGGGGTGGGATTGGGGGCGTTGAGAACCCTGAGTGAACTTGGGATGAAAATTGCCACAGTCACTGATGGAGTCAGGATTTGGGACGGGGCGGAGCAGGGACCCCTCTGCTCTTATTCTACAGCTGTGCCTTTGGGAGATCCACATGTGGATCAGGAGAGACTGGCTGCAGGGTTTCACCCCACCTGCTGGCACTTTCTTCTTGGGTGCTGAAGTTTCCCCTGGGCAGCCTGCTGATTTTTTTGGTGTGTCCATTCATTTCTATCCTTTTTTTCTCTTAGGTCATTGAGAACCTATTAATTAAGCACCAGGAACATTTTTCTGTTGTTTGTTCTATTTAGCTACATATGGCAGTGGGATGCATTTTGATTCATTGTACACAGATGGAGCACAGCTTTTCATCTCTCTGGCCGTCCATGATGTAGAGACACATGGTTCATGTAATCATACATGTACACAGGGTGATGATGTTTGTCTCATTCCACCAGCTTTCCACCCTGCCCCCTCCCCTCCACCATTTACCTCTGCACAATCCAAAGTTCCTCCATTCTTCCCTTATCCCTCCTGCCCCCCTGTTATGTATCAGAATTCACTTATCAGAGAAGACATTTGGCTTTCGGTGTTTTGGAATCGTTTTATCTCGCTTAGCATGATATTCTCCAGCTCCATCCATTTGCCTGCAAATGCCATAATTTTATTCTTTGTAACTGAGTAATATTCCATCGTGTATATATATAGCACAGTGACGCAGCCATATCAATGTTTATAGCAGTTCAATTCACAATAGCTAAATTCCGGGAACATTTTTTGATCCTGGACCAGAGTCTGAGACACAAGATCTGATTAAGGCACAACCTTTGCTCTCGAGAGAATTGATCTTTTGTTAGTCTTAGGTGATAATGACCTTTCTCCATGGGGTCATTCTCTGAGGGTGATGGGTCATTTTAAGAATCCAGGAGATGAGATGCTGGGACACTGGTTCATGGGGTAAGGGAGGTTCTGGGATGATGGGAAACCACAGTTTAAGGCTGAGAGCAGTGGTTTCCTGTGCAGAAGAGCACCCTCAATTGCAGTCCCAAAGACTTGCTGTAATAGAAGATACAAGTCCATATGCTGGTGTTTGGGAACCAGGAGGGACGTTTAACTACCTGGGGACTTCAAAGAAAGGAGGACAGTGTCACTTGGGAAATGTGATGAGGTGTGATGAGAAATAGGCCAGGGAGAGAGGAGTTGAGGCCATAGCTGAGCTGTCACAGCTGGGCTGCTGGACGGCACCGGTTGGTGACAGTCAAGGTCTCTCTCTGCTGAGATCTTCGCATGATACCAAGCATGGAGACCAGCATGTGTAACCAAGCCAGTGACATGATTTTATTTATTTATTTATTTATTTATTTATTTATTTATTTATTTATTTATTTATTTATTTATCTATCTTTTATTTATTGTTCAGGGGCTCTTTGCCACTGAGCTACATCCTGGCCATTTTTCTTTTTTCCTTACTGTTTGTTTTGAGACAGGGTCTTGCTTACTTTCTTTGGGTCTCCCCGCGTGGCTGAGGCTGCCTCCCCAGGTGCTGGATTTACAGGCATGTGCCCCCATGCCTGCAGTCACATGGTTTTAGAAGGAAGAGCTAGGAGGCAAGTCCACAGCACTGCCTGGTACCGTGCCGCGCCTCAGCCAGCAGGCTCCATAGGCACTTTGGAACCTTCCAGAAATCATCTGTCTTCAAGCATTCGGGGTCTCCTTTCTACTTCTGCACCCACACCCCAGAGGCCTCTCACTGCCTCCCCACTCCCTGCTTGCCTTCGGACTCTCAGGGATTCTGTATGAGTAGCAGCGATTAAGCCACCTCATCACAGCGGGGAGGAGCCATTCATCTTCATCAGGCCCAGGGAGGAGTTCAGTTTTTCTGTCTTGCCCTCTCTGGCTCAGGGGCTGTCTATTGTGCCCCACCTGTGGCACGGCACACTCGGTAACCTGCTTCTGCACATGTGAGTTTGCTTCCCCCACCTCCTTCCGGAGCCTCCTGCCACCCAGGACTGAGCTGCTGGAAGGCCACAGCCAGGAGAGGGAGGGAGTGGGAGAGGGAGTGCTCCCTGGAGAGGAGCTCTGGGTGAACTAGCCCAGGGCAGTGCCACTCAGCCTTGGGAACAGCTCACCGGGACCTGCAAGCCCTTCTGATCTGTGAGAAGTCGTGAGTGGAGAATGCTGGATGCCCAGGGGCAGAGGCAAGAGGCAGGGAGGCCCAGGAAGCCAGAACCGGGACAGAAAGGAGATATTCCGAAAGCCTGGCAACCCAGGCTGGTCCTGCATGCTTGAACCAGCTGCCAATAATAACCTGCCCATCATATTTCTACATGTGCCAGGCGCTGTGCTGGAGTAGATTCTACACGGATCCTTTTAATACTGACACCGCCTTGCCAGATACGTGCTGTTGTCCCATTTCCAGATGTGGGAACTCAGGTCTCGGGGTGAAGTCTGTCTGCTGCACGGCTTGCAGGAGGGGCTCAGTTATTTCCTATATTCCTTGACTCTTCTGTCTCACTGTCCGAGCATCTAGGGTGACTGTGTAATTCGTCGTCTGAAGTAGAGCGCTTTCAAGAAGACAGGAAGTTCTAAATAATTACACTGTGCAGCAGGTGTGAACAAGGGGTGGTCCAGAGTGTCAGGCAGGCGTGGTCCCTTACTGCTGCCACAATTGGGGACAGAGGAATGCTTTGTGCTCCTTTGGCTGCAGACCTTGGGCCTCTCTTCCTCACTGTCTTTCACACCTCTCCTCCCACCCGAGTGGTCCAGGGTCCCCACTGGCCTGCTGGCTCTTCAGCCGCCTGATTCGTTTGTGCTCACCGGGCAGAGTATCGAGGTACAGCTAGCTCCCCTCGCCTTAGCAAGCAGCCCTCATTCCCAGACCACCCGGGATCTGCTGGACTCCCTCTGCTCGGCAGGACTGGCCTTTACTAGGCCTTTCAGCACACCTGATTTGCTTCTTTAGCTCAAAATGTGCTCCATTTACATTTCACCAGCAATCTTCTTACTCAGAGGGATTCCTGGGACATTAAATTAGCAGAAAATGACATTAGCGGTAAGAACCAAATTCGATTACCTGAAATACAAGTCTGATTGTAAGGCACGAAGCAGCCTCCTCTCCACCTCCTGCCCCCAGACTGGACCCTCCCACTGAACAGCCTTAATGCCACTTGCCTTTTAGTTGGTGGCATTTTGTATTTTTTGCAGATGGTCTCGAAGGCACAGAGGATGCAATAATACTGTGTGTCAGTGTGGGCAGGTGTGTGGGTGGTTCTCCCAGGTCGGCTGCTGGCTCTTCCAGCGATGGGTGTGAATCTGACATGGCCTGCACGCCGTCCCTGGCCTGGACCCGACTCCTCGGAACCATCCTGACGGCTGCCTTTTCCTCTCGCTCCGCAGGTGC
This sequence comes from Sciurus vulgaris, assembly GCF_902686455.1. NCBI lineage: Eukaryota > Metazoa > Chordata > Mammalia > Rodentia > Sciuridae > Sciurus > Sciurus vulgaris. The sequence continues at coordinate 168,004,752 of NC_136465.1, read as the reverse complement.
CTCACTCTTATTGCCTCACTCCGCTTTTTCCAGGGAAAAATTCCACCGTGGAAGCTCCACACGTTTCCCTTGTTCCTGACCCTTCTACCCTCCTCCCCGCTGGGCCTCTGGCGGGGAGGGCTTTGCACAGCACGGTGTCTGGTATGTCCTGAACGGTGGGACAGCGATGCTGCAGCCTGTGAAGCTGGAACAGGGTTAGATAACACACTGAAAGCCCAAAGCAGGACCAGCCACGTGGCGATGAGTATCAGCAGTGACACGTGTTGAGAAAGTGGCGAAGGGCCATGTGGGGAGTGTGTCTCCTCCACTCGCCTGCAGCTCCTCCAGGGCGGGGGTGTGTCGTTTTAGTCAATTTTGTATCTCTCGGGTCAACGGCAGAGTATGTAGTAAGTGCTCAGCGAATTCAGTTGAGTGAACTAGGTGAAGTAAACGTCTGGAGGGGGAAGGGAGGCTTGAGGAAGACCCTCTACTCCCCCAACCTCTGAGTGGGCTGAGGGCTGAGGCCTGAGACCTGAAATAAATTGGAAACAGTCCTGGAACCAAATAGATGACAAAGGGTCGTTGTGAGCTGCTGCCCGTCTGAACCAGCGTTTGCGTGGGGGAACCACAGCAGCCTGTGGGAGACGGAAGCGGCCCTGCTGACTGCATGGCATCTGGGCAGAGTGCGCGTGGAGCTTTCTGGCCAGTCTTCTGCAGATGGGAGGCAGAGAGCCTGCATCCGAGGCCGGCTGTGCCTGGAACTCACTGGGGCCACGGGGAATTTATTTACAGTCTGTAAAATAAGGGGGGCTGGGCAAGTTAAACAACTCATGCATGGATTTCTGTCCTCTATGGAGGATCAAAATGAAAATCCAGTGGATCATAGATCTAAACGTCCAAGCTAAAGCTCCAAGATCTTAAAAAGGAACACAGGAGTAAATCCCTGTGACTTCGTAGGGGGCAGTGGTCTCTTAGACACAACACCAAAAGTACAGCCAACAAAGAGGGACTTCATCAGAACAAAAACCTTCTGTATTTCAAAGGGTACCATCGAGAAAGGTTGAAAAAAAAAAAAAAAAAAGAAATACAAAACAAGAAAACATTTGCCATTATCTATCTGATAAGGGGCTCGTATCTAGAACAGCCAAAGAAGTCTTAAAACTCAACGGCGGAAAGACAAATAACCCAATTAAAAAATGAGCAAAGGATCGGAATGAACATTTCTCCCGAGAAGATATACAAATGGCCAATAAGCACATGAAAACATGCTCAATATCATTAGTCACCGAGGAAATGCAATCAAAACCGCAATGGGATACCAATTCACACCATCCGGGTGGCCCTTATCAAGACCAGGAAAGAAACGAGTGTCACAGAGGATGCGGAGAAACTGGAACCCTTCTGTCTTGCAGTAGGCTTGTAAAATGGGAAGTAATTCTGCAGCTCCTCCAAAAACTTAAATAGAGGGTTAGCATAGGAGCCAGCAATTCTACTCCCAAGCCCAGAAGAATTTGGAAACAGGCACTCAAATAAAACTCATACAACCATCTCACAGTAGCACCACTCATAATAACCCAAAGTGGATGTGGCACGGGTGTCTGTCAGGTGATCCGTGGATAGACGAGGCATGGGCTGGCTGTGCCTGCAGCATCATTCAGACGTTCAAATGCCTGCCGTGATGTGATCGGATCTGAAAACACACTGAGGGTAGAAGCCAGACACAAGAGACCACGTGATGTGTGATTCTGTCCATGTGTCCAATCCACAGAGCCATAAAGTAAATCAGTGGTTGCCAGGGGTCAGGGGAGACACTCACAGAGACGACTGCAAAAGGGTACCAAGTTTCTTATCTGGCTGATACAAGTGCTCTGGGCTCAGGGTGACGAGGGTGGTACCATTCTGGGACTTCTCTAAACACCACCGAAATGTATGCATGACAGCAGTAAATCCTATCACATACCTGTGATGGACTCCCACCCTTTCACTGCGTTATGGCTTCTCTTTGACACATCCAGATTGACGTCATCCTTACTTGTTGTGGTTTGGGGTACGAGGCATCCCCCAGAATCTCCTGTGTGAAGGCAGGAATGTTCAGAGGTGAGATGACTCGACTCTGAGAGCTGTCGCCTAATTAGCCCACCCCAGTGTGAATGGATTCAGTGGGCAGTAGACGTAGGCAGGTGGGTCATGGCTTTATTGAATTGTGATTCAACAAAGGCAATTCTTTTAGAAAAGACAAAAATAGAGCCCCTCACGGTCCAACAAGACCAGGAGAGTTGGGCTGCCCATCTGTTCTCTCTTGGCACCTTGAAATATCTTTGTAGAGGAGAAAAAAGCAATTTCCCCTCTACCCAAAGTTCTGAGCTGGGATAGATCCCCATAGCGAAAGCAGATTAGCAAGAGACAAACACAGAGAAGTTTAGTGACGTGTTCTTCATATATTCATAGGAGAAAGCCAGGGAATGAGTAATCCTCAAAGAGGTGGCCTAAGAACCTGACCGATCTGATAGTCCCCGCTCCCCACAACCTAGTTTATCCTTCTAGAGTTTCAGTAACCTGCCACCTTCAGTCTGGAAATGTTTATGGAAAGTTCTGGAAAGGACAGTTCATACATTTTGAGTCTCAAGCTGCTTCTGAAGGTAGCACCCTGAAGTCTCACCCCACCCACCCTGTGCAGCCCAGGGGTGCGTCTCCCCTTATCCAGCCTTGTCATACTGTGGTCCCGCTTCCTGGAAACCCTCCGCCATCCTGGTCATGAGATCGGCTGTGGTGGTGCTTGTGTTCAGGAAAGCCTTGTTTTACTTAATAACAACACCAAAGCTCAAGGGTAGTGTGTTAGTCAACTTTTTATTGCTGTGACCTACGGACACAACTTAGAGGAGAGAAAATTATTTTGGCTGCTGTTGGCAGACTTCATTGCCCTGGGCCCCCAGGGGTGGGAAACATGCGCAAGGTGTGGAGGAAGAAAACTGCCCAACTCCTGACAGCTGGGAAGCAGAGAATGAGGAGCCAGCACAAGATAGAAAAGCACACCCCAACCCCTGACCTGCCTCCTCCAACTGCGCTTCACCTGCCTGCGTTACCACCTGTCAGTCCATCCGCAGAGGGTGGCCTGCTTGGGCGACAGCTCTCAGTCCAGTCTTTTCGCCTCTGAACTCTCCTGCCTTCACACAGGAGCTCCTGGGGAGACACCTCACATCCAAACCTTAAGGAACCTTGATGCTGGCAATCTGGGTATGTCAAGGGAAGCCGCAAGCCCACCCTGTAAGTGAGAGGGTGGGAGCCTATCAGGTGGGGGCGTGCAGGAGGGAAGGGTTCAGAACAGAAAGGGTTCAGTAGCCTCCATGGTTTCTGGAATCCATGGGGATCTTGGAGCACATCTTCCATGGATAAGGGGGACTCCTGCAATAACACCTTTAACAAATAGCATTGAGTCTTCAGAGACTTTAACAGCATGAAGCGAAGTCTCCAGGACACCAGCGTGGGGCAGGCAGACACCACGGGGATGTTGTGTAGTTTCCTCTGGTGTCTCCTCCAGGCCAAGAAGGATCTCCCATGGTGACCAAGAAGTCTCAAATCTTTGGTGATGGACCTTTGTTCTTCCTGGTGGACAGGGGAGAAGGGACACCTTTGCCTTTGTTTTATTTAGCTATTTCACTGCTGTGACTTATGGACCCACCAGCACAATTATAGAGGAGGAAAGGTTTATTTGAGGACTCACGGTTCCAGAGGTCTTAGTCCATAGAAGGCTGGCTCCATTCCTCAGGGCTCAAGGTGAAGTTGAACATCATGGCAGGAGAGAGTGGCAGAGGGAAACATCATGGTGATCAGGAAATAGAGAGAGTCCACTTGCCAGATGCAAATATATACCCCAAGGCCACACCCCAATTCCCACCTCCTCTAGCCACACCACACCTGCCTCCAGTTACTATCCAGTTAATCCCATCAGGGGTTAATTCATTGATTAGGTTAAGACTCTCAAGACCCAATCATTCTCCTCTGAACCTTCTTACACTGTCTCACACACGAGCTTTTGGGGGACACCTCATATCTAAATCATAACGACCTTTGTGAATTTATTTCCTGCTTTAGGCAACGACTTTTTTTTCTCTGAGTTGCTTCTCAACTGCCTTCAGCTCAAAGTAGTCTTCATGCCAAGCACCGTATTTTGGGGTGTCATATTCTATCTCCCACGCCTTTGGGGGTCTGGTGGCACTGCTCATAGGACCCATGTGGGCTGGCGTGGATATCGTGATTCTAGGGACAGGAAGTGAGGCGTCCCTGGCAGCAGGAGGGGCATGAGTGATGTCCCCTTTGGCATGTGTCCTCCTCTCCCAGATGGTGGCCACCCCATCTCAAACTGAACAGAAGTGCGAAGACGATGTGATGACGTGTCCTTTATTCTTCAGGCCAATCCAGGTCTGGGTTATTAGGAAGGAGAAACACGAACCCCAAACTCTCCTCCCTTGTTGGAATCTGAAGGTTGAATGTGACACCCACACTCTCTCTAGGGACAAAGGGAAGCAAACAAAAGAACAAATAAAAAGGTAAGAGACAGATGCTTTAAAGCACAGTACTCTTGCGTGGGTCCCGGAATCTGATTCCTCCAGTGGCTTCTTGTCATGAACAGGATAAACTCCAGTGCTGTGGCCTCTGCCAGCTGCACCGCTGGCTGGCCAGCCCCAAGGTCTCTGTGCTCCACTCCTTTGATGGCACCGGTGCTTCTCACTGTCACCTGCTGACCCCTTCATATTTGTCTTTCAGATGTGGCTTTTGTCGTGTTAGGGACGTAGGATGTTGAACCCTGGTCCCCGTGCCTGTGAACGTGCCCTTAATTGGAAATAGAGTCTTTGCCGATCGACGTGAGGCGAGGTCATTAGGGTGGCCCTAAACCCAGCTTCACCATGTCATTATGAAGAGGGACACTGACCAGTACAGATGCAGGATAAAGTGGACTAGGCCCAGGGAGGGAGTGCCATTCCCAACAAGGAACGCCTGAGGCCACGGGAAGCGAAGAGGGACCCACTCCCCCTCACAGCCTGCCAAGGAGCCCACCGGGCCTGCCACGTGCTCGGGGACTTCCGGCCTCCCGGAAGGTGGGATAACACGTTTCTGACCAGTAAGCCACCGTGTGTGGTGCTTGGGGATGGCAGTCCCGGGAAACTAATACACACCCTCTCCAAGAACACGGTGGCTTTTCCACTGCTTCGCACCGGTCCACTCACTTCTTCCTGCGCCTCCTAGACCCTTGTCTTTGATTAGCACGTTGGACATGCTGCATTGTGTTCAACTCTGCTTGTCTCCACATGGACTGTGGTGGGTAAGGCTGAGACCTAGTGCATTCCTTAGACCTAGTGATGTGCCTGCCATTTAGAAAGGGTGAAGGGATGGATGGGTGGGTGGTGGATGGGATGGATACATGGGTTGATGAATGGGATGGATGTGTGGATTGGTGGTTGGGTGGATGGATGGATGGATGGATGAACAGATCCATGCATAGCTGGTGGATGGATGGATAAACAGATAGATGGGTGAATGGGTAGATGGATGAAAGGTGCAAAAAAATCAGTCAATCTCTCTTGATTTCCTGATTCCAAAAGAGAAAAGCCAACTTGCATCAAAGCTCAAAGTTTAAAAAGCAAATTAACATTTGAAAGATATATGTGTCATCTCTGTTTGAGTCCCTCTTTGGCAAGCAATCTCAGGCATGCACTTCCCAGTGTAAATAACTTAGAATGTGTTAAAAAGTTCACCAGTGTTTAAGTTCATTAAATTAATGTTGTCATTCTGAGCGGCTGAGGGTGTTGCTGGTTGTAAGCTATTCATCACATTTCTGTAATTCTGTAGTAATGTCATCTTCAGGAATGTGGTATATATTAAAAATAGAAAAGCTCCTTTATATCAAAGAGTCCGGGACTAGGAGTTAAATTACCAGAGTCTGCCACTCACTGCCGTGTGACTTTATTGATTCATCACCTTAGGCATTCAGCTAACTTCTGAGTGCCAACTTTGTGCCTGAACTCTGTGGAGCATGAGGGGGCATGCAGGTAAAAGCCGTCAGCCCCTGCCCTGGCAGGTGTTCATAGTTAGGAGGGGGTGAGGTATAAGAGATGAGTGAATCAAATTCAGATGCAGACTCATAAGTGATATGATAGAACTTAGCACAGGGTGCTGTGGGGCATAGAATAGGGGATTCATGCTCTAGAGCTGGTTGTGAGAAACAGTGGGTACAGGAGATGACATCCACACAGGCCATGATTTATCTGCCCACAGGCAAAGGGTGGATGGTGTTCCAGACATAGGGGAAAGTATATGCAAAGGCCCTGAGGCCTATGCAGGGCTCAACAGGCAGATCCCTGGGAAAGGGGCTGCAGTGGATGGCAGCTGTGGCATCCACAGGAGAGGCAGTGAGTAGCTTCTGATGGTGAGAGTTTGATAGTGGCCACAGTCCTAGAGAGACTCAAAGCCCTTCTTACTGATGCAGTCACAGCCACCCACCGTTCCCCCCGCCATTTGCAAAAGATTTGTGCCCTTAGTCTTCCATCACCCCCTCACCCCAAGACCCCTTTGTCCACTTACAGAACACAGACTCTGGGGCACGTGCCCGAACCATGCACTGTGGACACATGTCAATGCCCAATAAGCCTCAGGGCCTCCTGGCGAGGCTGCCTCTTGTTCTGTGCTAATCCTCCAAGCCCCGTGCTCTTTGCATGTGGACACTGGCCCCTTCCTCCTTGATCCTGGGACACACTTCCACCTCAAGGACTTTACCCTGGATGCTGGAAGTGACCTGTTCCTTCCAGATCCATGTACCCTTTTCTGCACTGTTCTGTGTTCTCGGCCTGACACATATGGAGGGCATTCCCAGGCTTTCTGGCCCCCAGCTTCCTGTTGGGGGCACCCAGGCAGGAGATGAGCAGGAGGAAGAGAGGGGGCTGGGGGTTTCTTCAGGTTCCTCTTGGTGGCAGCTGGGGTCCCTCTGTGTGCACCACTTCCTGTGCAGTCCAGACCTCCTCCTGGGGCCGTTTCAGCACAGGTGTGGCCCTGCCATTACTAACCTTGGGCCACAGGAGCTGCTTCTTTTCTTTTTGTTTCCTTTCTCTTTAATGAATTTAGTGATTTGTAGTTAAGGTGACTTCAGAGGACACCGGATAGCTGGATAGAAGCAAAGCACTTGACGTGCGTAATCACGATATGCCCGTAGACAGAGGTGGGCTACGGCGAGGGTATCTAGGTAGATCAATCACTGCCCCAGTGACTCTGTCTCAGGCTGCCTTGGTGGTTTCACATTCTCACCATTTTCTGGAGGTGTGATTGGCATGCAACACAGGTGACTCGTAATGATGTGAATTGATGAGTTTGGAGATAAATGAACCTCCCTGGAGCCTTCATTATAATCGCATCCGTCGCCTTCGGTTTCCTCAGCTTCGTTATTATTATTATTTTGTGATAAGAACACTTAATTTCTCATTTTTCTGATTATACATATTGTAGGATCATGTAGGTCATTTATATATGATCTATCAAAATTGTAAATGCATTCGACTGTCACATACCACTAATTAGAACAAAAAAAAATTTTAAATAATAATAAATTGTTGCTACCAAAAAACACTTAACGTAAAATCTACCTTGCTGGTGAATTTTTAATCACAGGACAGATGCTGTATTGTTAGCTGTGGTCCCAGTGCTGCCAGGCATAGCTTGCCACTCCGTACCCTTCACGAATTCCACTGGTCCCCTCCCCGATCCTGGCAACCACCACGGGATGCTTTTATGACATTCTGCTCAAGTTACTCAGTGCGTAGCATCTCTTTCCTGCTGCACTCTGACAATGCACCTAGCTATTTCCATTCCCAAAGATTTTTTCTCAGATATCCATGTTTTGTCCAGATTCTGTTGTCTCAGGAAGTCCCCTCTGATCACTGTCTAAACATGCAAAGCCCCGCATAGCTCACCGCTCATGCCCACTTTATTTTTCTCCTTACTACTTTTTTATTAATAAATTTTTATTAATAAATTTTTGTTCTAATTAGTTATACATGACAGTAGGATGCATTCATACATTTTGATAGGTCGTACATAAATGGAGGGTCATCTCTCAGTTTTCTGATTATACATATTGAGGAATCGCATTGGTCCTGCAGTCAGACGTGTTCAGGAGGTAATGATGTCTGTCTCACTCTACTGTGCTCCCTACCCCAGCCCCCTCCCCTCTCTTCACTGCCCTCTACCTAATCTAAAGCAACTCTGTTCTTTCCTAGGACCCCTCCTCCCCTTACTGTGAATTAGCATCAGCATATCAGAGAAAACATTTGGCCTTTGGTTTTTTGGGTTTGACTTATTTCAGTTAGCCTGATATTATCTAACTCCATCCATTTACCAGCAAATGCCAGAATTTTATTCTTCTTTAAAGTTGAGTAATATTCCATTGTGTGTGTGTGTGTGTGTGTGTGTGTGTGTGTGTATGCCACATTTTCTTTATCCATTCATTTGTTGAGGGCATCTAGGTTGGTTCCTTAGTTTAGCTATTGTGAATTGAGCTACTATAAACGTTGATGTAGCTACATAACTATAGTATGTTGAGTTTAAGTCCTTTGAATATATGCCAAGGTGTGGGATAATTAGGTCAAATTGTGGCTCCATTCCCAGTTTTCTGAGGAATCTCCACACTGCTTTCCCTAATGGTTGCACCATTTTGCACTCCTACCAGCAGTGTATGAGTGTACCTTTTTCCCCACATCCTCGCCAACACTCATTTGCTTGTATTCTTGATGATTGCCATTCTGATTGGAGTGAGATGAAATCTGAGAATAGTTTTGATTTGCATTTCTCTCATTGCTAAAGACATTGAACATTTTTTCATATCTTTGTTGATCAGTTGTATATCTTTCTCTGTGAAGTGTCTGTTCAGTTCCTTAGCCCATTTATTGATTGTATTATTATTATTATTATTTTTTTGGTGTTAAGTTATTGAGTACTTTATGGTCTATTTGAGGTATATGTGGTAAAGAATTTTTCCCATTCTGTAGGCTCTCTCTTCATGTTATTGACTGTTTCCTGTGCTGAGAAGAAGCTTTTTAGTTTGAATCCATCCCATTTATTGAATCTTGATTTTACTTCTTACACTTTTGGAGTCTTAAGGAATTCAGATCCTAAGCTGACTTGGCGAAGATTTGGGCCTACTTTTTCTTCCATTAGGCATAGGGTCTCTGGTCTAGTGCATAAGTCTTTGATCTACTTTGAGTTGAGTTTCATGCAGGGATAGGGTTTTAAATTCATTTTGTTACATGTGAATTTCCAATTTTCCCAGCACCATTTATTGAATAGGCTATCTCTTCTCCAGTGAATGTTTTTGGTGCCTTTGTTTAATATGATGTAACCGTATTTATGTGGGTTTGTCTCTGTCTTCTATGCTGTATCATTTGTCTATGTGTCTACTTTGGTGCCAATACCATGCTGTTTTTGGTTCTATGGCTCTGTAATATAGTTTAAGGTCTGGTGTTGTGATGCTTCTGCTACTTGCTTTTTGAAAAATTTGTTTTAATTAGTTATACATGACAGTAGGAATGTACTTTGACACATCATATGTAAATGGAGTATAACTACTCATTCTTTGATTGTTCATGATGTAGAATCACACCCATCATGTAGTCATGTATGCACATAGGATAATAATGTCTGATTCATTCTCCTTTCCTTCTTATCCCCATACCCCATCCCTTCCCTTCACTCCCCTCTACCTAAAGTAACTGTACTCTTCCCTAGCACCCCCTTATTTTGAATTAGCATCTGCATATCATAGAAAACATTTGACCTCTGGTTTGGGGGCATTGTCTTATTTTGCTTAGTATGATTTTCTCCAGCTCCATCCATTACCAGCATAATTTTATTCTTCTTTAAGGCTGAGTAATATTCCATTGTGTATATATACCACATTTTTGTTTTCCATTCATCTGTTGAAGGGCATCTAGGCTGGTTCCATAGTTTAGCTATTGTGAGTTGAGCTGCTGTGAACATTGACGTGGCTGCATCACTGTAGTATGCAGATGTTAAGTCCTTTGGGTGTAAACTGAGGAGTGGGAAAGCTGGGTCAAGTGGTGGGTTCCACTGTTTTCTGAGGAATAACTGTTGTACAGTAGAGCCGTTTGTTTTGCCGTGCATCTCCCTCCACCTGCACCCCGCCTCTCATCCACACATGCACACCCGCTTGCTCACACACATGCTTCCTGAGGATAGGGATTTGCCGTGGCTGCTCCTTGCTAACTGCAGTTGCCCTGGCTTCCGCTCGTGGCTCCTTGAACACTCGCTGGAGGGCTGAGAGGACAGGCCCTGGGGCTGTGCAGTCCTGCTGACTCCCGCTCGCCCGCTCCTCATAATGGCTCCTGCAGAAGCAGAGAGCGCAGTGTTTGCGGCTGTGGGGTCCCGGCTTAGGGCAGGACTCTGCCGTGTCCACCTTGCTCTCCCACTGTGGGTCACCACTGTCCTCAACGTCATCCACAGTGCGGGGCTGGACTTGGAAGGCCAATCCCAACAGGCCCTGCAGGGTATTTTTAGCTGTGGTAAATCAAAGCTTCCTGATATGGCTACTGTGAGGGAGACCGTCATTAGATGTGGAAAATCTGAAGGGCCACACCCCAGTCCCTCATGCTCTTGGTATATTTTCCTCCCGGGATGTGGAGAGTATTCAATCCATCGCCTTCTGGAATGCGGTGGTGATGGTTTCTGTCCCCTGAGGAGCTGGTGCCTAACCCGTTTCTCGTGGTGGTGTGCAGTGAGTGCCCTTCTGTCCTGGGAGTGAGGTCACGTTCAGCTGGCTGCTTTCCCCCTGCCCTGGCTGCCTTGGACGTTGATGGTTGATTGTAGTCGGCTTCAATTGCTGTGATGTCCTCTAATTATTTTCTTCCCAACTCCTTACCCCATTATGGGTCTCTTCTTCCTTAACCTACACTTTGGTGCTTCTTATACATATTTTTTTAATTGCAAGTCAATTCATTTTGGGGAGGGCAGAAATTAAGGTTTATATTATAGATGAAGTGAGAATTCTTATCACTGCGCCTGGATTAGTTTATCATCAGTATGCATCATTTTATGATGACAGTGAATAAATTGGTTTCTTTTCTGAAATATAGGCTCCTTCCAAAAATTACTTTTCTCTTTGACAGTTAATACCCTTGAATGCCCATACTGTTTTTTTAAACAGGTATTACCAGACAAATAAAGAAATCTGGTTGATATTTCCTTTGGCCACATTGAAAATGAGGCCAGCTACAGACCAAGGAATCACTCCCCTATGTATTTGCCTGCTTCCCTGGTCCTTAACCTTCTCTTAGTAGAGCACTCATTGAATGTCTGTCTCACACCAGAACCTGCCACTGTAGACCCATGGGTCTTTCCTACAAGTCGTTGGTCATGAAGCCAGGCAGGCCAGGCCAGGCCAGGTGGGTGTTCCATCTGCTGGGTGGAGCATGGCCTCCTGGGAGTGGGTCCATCTTGGTGCACTAAGGACAACTTCCCATAGATGCTCTACCTGGAATAAGCCCCAGGGAAATGTTTTAAGTAATAGGATAAAGAGTATTCAGTTTGGCCAGGTATAGTGGCGCACACCTGTAATTCCAGCGACTCGAGAGGCTGAGGCAGGAGGATCTTGAGTTCAAAGCCATCCAGGAGGATAACAAGTTCAAAGCCAGCCTTAGTAATGGTGGGGCCCTGAGCAACTCAGTGAGACCCTGTCTCTAAATCAAATACGATATAGGGCTGGGGATGTGGCTCAGTGGTTGAGTGCCCCTGAGTTCAATCCCTGATAAACTGTCCCCCTGCCAAAAAAAAAAAAAATGAAAGAGCATCTGGGCTGGAGGAGCAACCTGCAGTCCTTCAGGAGGCGTCATGGTGAGCTGGGGCAGGGGACTAGAGGTGGCTGCTTGGGTAGGCAGGGGCAGGAGCACAGAAGTGGGTGCTGGATTGGGGGAGAACCCTTTGAAGGACTTTGTGCTGGTCACTTCTGGGTCAGACTCGGATGTGAAGGCAGTTTCCACTGACCCTGGACATGCGTTGTGGTGATGTGAGCCAGGCTGTGGCTCCAGGCCTTTACAGTCCCTGGGCCTCAGCTCCCTCCCCTCATGACATTCTCCCTTCCCTCTTCCCTGACCTTGACCTTCCTTTTCCACACTGGTACTTTAGGGAGTGCCCCTGGTACCAGCCATCTTAGGGTTTTGCTGGTCCTAGGTGTGTTCTGGGAACCTTCTGTGTCTTCCTTCCTTCATCCCTGAAACAGACCTGATCTTAATACTTCCCAGACAAAGAAATCAAGATCTGTATACGTCCTCAAACAGAAGGGAATTGGGGCCCAGTTCTGTTCCCATTAAATGTCACTGATGGTGCCCTTTGCAGGCTTTTTAAAAACTTATTATAATTATTTTTTTAATCAGACAGTTTCACTTATTACAGAGTTAGAGAGCAAGACCACAGTGCCGTTAAACACCCTGCAACCCTGTTAGAAAAACAGCAGAATGAGACAGACACCATCACCCTATGTACATGTATGATTACACAAATGGTATGAATCTACAGTGTGTATAATCATAGAAACCAAATGATGTGCACCATTTGTGTACAATGAATCAAAATGCAGTCTGTAAAAAAAATTAAAAGTAAATAAAAATTTTTTTAAATAATAAATAAAAGCTATAGAAAAACAGACAGACTAGACTAACAAACAACAGAACAAGACAAAATACCAGGCTCAGGCCGAACCATGAATGAAGAGTGGCTCCAACAAAAATAAGACAAACACAAAACACATCATCTCTGCATGTTGATGTAAAAGCTGCCACGGCCCACGGGAAAGCCACCGGGCGGAGTCACCCAGGACAAGCAACCAAGGGCACCGGAGGGTGGAGAGGGCTGCCACTCCGGCCAGGCCTCCTGGCTCCACTGCAGGCACCGGGGATGCCAGGTCTGGAGGTTCGGCACTGGGTGAGCTCCCGTCAGGGAAGAGGCCTCCAGGAAGGAGGACGCAGGGAGGCGTCGGGAGCCCCTGAGGCCTCCAGTGCCCAAGACGAGAGGCGGCTAAGAGGGCCCCTCTCCCGAAAGAAGGCCCTCCTGGGCAGAGTTCAGGCCTGCTTGCGATCACAAGGTGTAAAACCCCATGGCCATCGTGGCCACCACGAAGCCGAGAGTCAACACCCATCGGAGCAGCGGCGCCCGGGAGAGGCCGCCCAGCAGGGGCTTCCCTCTGGGAGTCTCACAGGGGTGGGGTCTTGGCACCCAGCTGCTGGCATGGTGGTGAAGCCCTGCTCCCCGTGAGGGGCTCTGGTCCTCTGGGTCCTGGGTCAGCAGCTCCTGCAACTCTTCAGACAGCTGAATGCAGATCAGGAACGCAATCTTGGCCTCCTCGAGGACCCTCCACCTGACCTCAGGGGTCATCTCCAGAGTGTTCATGCGCGAGCGGTAGAGCTGCTTGAATTTGGTGGCACTGGCGATGTTGGGGAAGGTGAAGAAGGCCAGGCCCTCGCCGGAGCTGGGCAGGTCCAGGACCTTCTGAGCGATCTTCTTGAGGACCTGGCCCCCCGACAGGTCGCCCAGGTAGCGGGTACAGGCGTGGGCCACCAGCAGCTCGGGCTCCGAGCGCCCCACCTGCCAGAGCCGCCCCACGTAGCGCTGCGTGGCTGGTGAGTAGGGGATTTCTTCCTGCCAGGGCGGCCAGTACCAGAAGGCCATGTCCTGCTCCAGGGCGGCGGCCCTGTGGGTGCAGCTCCTCGGGGAAGCAGAGTGGGGCACAGATTGGGTCATCCTTGTTGTGCTCAATCTCCTCCTCCAGGGCCGCGTAGACGTGGTACAGGGATGCCATCGCCAGTTTGAAGCCCTTTTGGGTCACCTGGACCTTCTGGAAGTTCCTCATGAACTGGCCATTCTCTGCCTGGGTGTGCCCCTCCGTCAGGGCCTGGGACAGATCCTGGGGCATGCTGTTGTGCTGTGGGTTTCCACTGGCAGAGGCTGGGCTGGCACAGGTGGCTCTGGCTATGGCCGAAGAGGAGGCAGTGGGGACAGAGGGCTCTTGCAAATTGACTTTCTCTTCCTCTTCTGTTGTCCAGCTCTGTTTGCTTTCCTGCAGAGTGTGAGACACACAGAGCATAAGATACGCTAGATGTGGATGCCTGTTCTTCCTCATGCTTTACTTGGTTTAGCAAAAGACTCGGCTCCGGGTCCCTCCTGATGGTACTATCTACTGCCTCATTTAATGGAGGATGGCCTCACATGGTGAACGGATCACCCCGAGTTCAGGGCCCAGCAGTGGGTGGGCGCTAACTGACCTAATCAAACCAGACTAAGTTCCATTATTTGATCTGACAGTTTTTGATTTTTATCAACAACAGTGTAACAGTATTGCCATAAGAAGTAGACAATATCATTCTCTTCGGGGGCCAATTCAGGGTCCCCCATAGGCATCTGCTGATGCCTCATGGCATCTCCTTGTCACCTTGACCTTCAGGTAGCCGGTTTCCACTACCAGCACTCCTGTCCATGCTGGCTCTGGCACACTGATTCTCCCCACACTGCTTTTCTGAATGCACTCACATCTCTCTTCCAAACCTCTCTTTCCCTTTCCCCATATTGCCTTAATTTTTTGTTCCTTTGCCATTAAGTAGGTATTGATTTCTATTAAGATGAACATCAGGATTTATTGACCAGAGAGGTAAATATTGACGGAAGCAGGAAGGCGTGATCCAAGTGGGAAGAGAATTCTCCCCCGCCCCGCCGCCCTCATCTTCTGCTGCTCAGAGAACTAGTCAGGCAGAGTCCCCGTGCGGCACCCCAATCTGCATGGGAGGGGAATTGCCCACCCCGAGCCTGGCCAGGTAAGGAACTCTTTACCAAGGCGCCAGCTTTTATAGCTCCTATTAGAAAATTTATTGTCCTGGCACCTGGCTGGGCATGGGAAAAATGCCCGTGATTATTTTTGGGAGGAGGGGAGAAATTTTTGGTCAGGTACTGGGTACCTTCCACCATCGCTGAGGAAAAGGGAAAGGGTTTGGGATGGTGAATGTCACTGCGCACCCACAAGTAGCAAAGCTAACGTTTTAGGTGCGGTGGGAAAGTGGCCCTAAACACGTGAAGCTGGAAGCCAGCCCGCCACCCCTCCTGTGGTTCGGCCGGGGGCATAGAGATTTGGAGCAGGGGTGGGGCTCCTGGCAGAGCTACATCAGAGCTGCTCTCAGGCCTGTCCCCTTCCACCTTCCTGAGTTTCCCCGTGTGGCCTCAGCCTCTGTGTTGTACCAGACCTGTCTGTTTGCCTGCTGGCCTCCCTCACTGTCGTCTCATGGCTTAGGAAGAACCTCACTGTGATCTCTTGGGCAAGGTGATACCTCAGGCCCCAGTTTCTCAACTGGAAAGAAATAGCACTCCACGAGGATCAAAGGAGCAGGGTTTCTCCACCTTGGCGCCAGGCACTCGAGGCTGGAACGTGCCTTGCTGTGCGTCGTGCGATCCCTTCCAGCTCTCCTGCCAGCCGCACCTCTCCCCCGCGTCATGACACCAGAAATGTCTCCAGACGCTGCCAGGTTGCCGCTGGCTGAGAACCACTGCATGGAATGAGCAGTCAACAAGTATCGTGGAAAACACCATCGCTGTAATTACTGTTCAGTGTTTGTTTACCCGATGAGGATTTTTGAAGTGCTCCCTGTGTCCATGGCATGCATTGAGCCCTGAGGGACAACTGGCAGCTGGTCCTGCAGTGCCAGCCCACTCAGAGATGGCGACGAGGTTTGACAGTCACACACCTGTGCCTGGATGTCCAAGGTTGCTTTTGTTCTGGCCTAAATATAGCCCCAGGACGATGGCTAGGCAGACTGGGAGGATCCTCCATCCACGCCAGGTCTTCTCCCTGGGTCCACAGCCCCTCCCTGGTTACCACAGCAGCAGGCAGACATAATGGTCTTATGGGTTGGTCCTCTGCTTCCTCTGGTTCCTGATAAACCTGTGTCTGAGAGAGACTGTCCCTGAGTGAAGTGGCAGGCACCTCTGTGCCCTTGGTGCTGTGACCCTGTGCTGCTCAGAACTGCCAGAACCCAGTGGCAGGTCACCGTCCCCTCTCCCTGCGCTGCTGCCTCTTGAACTGTGTCCCTGCTTCCCCCACACAATGGCAGAAGGCTACTCACAACAGTTGGCCCGTCACAGAGCCTCTGCCAAATGTCCTCCATCAGGCCTGACCACTGGTGGCCTTCCAGAGCTCCAGGACCCACTCCTCCTACCCACCCGTCTGCTCGCCCTGCTCCTGCCGCAGCTGTTCCCTTCGGGAATACTCTCTCCACGGATCCCCGGACTCACAGCTTCACTCGCTGTAGCTCTTGTTTCCCACTGTGCCCCGCCGGGGGAGCCCCCTCGCGCCCTGTGTGAAGTGGAAGCCCTTCCTCCACCCTGCCTTTCCTCACTTTATTTTATTCCCAACTCTGACCATCAGCCAGCACACCCCCGTCTTCTGTTTCTGCAGGTGTCGATGGCCTCCTTGTCCCCCTAGAGCCTGAGAGCAGCGGAGTTGCTGGTCTTAAGAAGACCAGACGAGAGCCTGGCTTGACACTCACGGGCACGTGAATAAAGGATGAACTGATCAGTGGATAAAGGAAGCGGAAGTGCACAGGGCTCTGTGGTTACAGAGTTGCCCGTGTGCAGAAGCTCTCTGCGCCGTTTCCTGGGAGGCGTGGTCCTCCAGGGCCCTGATGCAGGCGCACGGTATCTGTGTGACATCAACCTTCCCCACCTTTCTTGAGATAGTTCTGTCTTGGCCACTGAGCCCAGCCTGGCTTGTGGATGAGGACATGAAGGGTGACCCACGAGGAACTCCAGCCGAGAGCCGTGGGTTCGCACTAGTGCCTCTGACCCACAGCATCGCCAGCCCTTTAGGAAGGACCTGCCATCATCTTCAGCTGAGAGTCTTCCTGCTGCCTCTGCTCTGCTCATCTCCCTCCATGGTCTCGCTTTTCACTCTTCCCAACTGGAGCCGTTGAAATGTTGTTGGGAAGAGCGGAAGCATCGCTTTACCACGGGCCATCCTCTAACCCCTGTCTTCCACCCAGCCTCACCGCCAGTCCACCTGTCCCTCCGGCATGCCCCAGTGCCCACGCGGCTCCTGTTCCCCACCCTCGCACACTTGTGCTCGGCTGGTCTGACACTCTCCTGTATCATCCAGCTGTCCTGCCACCCCCGTGCATCCCGATGGCTCTTCCTGCCCTTGCTGTGCTCCAGGGCTTCCAGCTCTTCCTCCTCTTTCAAACCATGCAGACTGCCTTCAGCTGGTCTTTCAGCTTCTTCCCAGATTGAAGCTGGGAGCTGGTCTGGTCTGGTCTGTTGTAGATCCAGGCTTGTCCCTATGGTATTCCACACTTCCTCCCTCTCTTCCCAGTTTGGGCTGTGACCAAAGACTGGGCTCAGTAACATCACCCAGTTGGATTGGTAGCCTGCCTTGCTCCCACAGAAGGTGGTGTTTGGAACTGTGCTCCTGAATGTGGGTCCCCAAGGAGACCTTCAGACATGGGTAGCGGAAGAAGAAAAGTGACTCGGATATCCACCTAGGTGTCAGGTCCAGCAGGAACCCTGTCCTCCAGCACTGTCCTAGTCATTCTCTGAATTCCACGTCCTTTCTCCTTCCCAGGATCCCTCGGTCACACCTCCTGGGCCTCTTACCAGATCCACTGGGTAGCTGAGCTATTGCTGTGGAAGGCCCGTGGGACCTAGGAGGACCTTCATCCCCGTTCCCACCTCCGCCCTTCACAGGGCCCTGCAAGACTCAGTGCGATTTCCAGAAGCAGCTGTAGGCATGACGTGGCTCTGGAATTTCTTTGCACCTTACCCATATCCTCAAGTGACTTCCTGGGAGACCTGGGGGTGGGGGCACGCCTCCCCCTCCGCTGGGCCTCGGAGGCTGTGCTTCCACCATAGACCCAACCTTTGCCTTGCTGTGCCGCCCAGCTGGAAACTGGTCAGTGCATCTCCCCCTTTAAAGAGCTTCATAAAGTTCTTTTGAATTTGGAAACTTTTTCTCTCGTACCTGCTCCTCATGGCTGTCTTGTAGCTCTTAACTAATCGCCTGGACTTTTCCCTCTGCTCCGTTCTCACTCAGAAGCCCAACCCTCAACACACAGCACCCCGGCCATGAGGTTGGTTCCCAGGTGCTTACGCTGCTCTTCCACTCTGTGGCCTTGTCACCGTGCAGGGCCAACTCTGTCCTGCTAGGCCCACTCAGCTTCTCTGTAGTGTCCGTCTTGATGGTTTGTTCCATTCCATCTGTGGAGTTAGTTTAGCCCTCTTTGGTGTGGTCACCACGGGTCCCTGTGTGGTGGGCTTACTAAGGCATGCCTTCTGCAATGATGCAGTTTTAAGTTTCTCTCTGTCTATGCAGTTTGGGGGGCAGGAATGGTATAACCCTGCAGCGTCCACCCCGATCCCATGCATGTCGGAAGTGCTCAGGATATTTTCATTCAGGCGAAGAACTGTCGATGTTCTTGTCACTTTGTTGTCACTTGTGGCTTTTATATGACATCATAGTGTTTCCTTGGAATTAACCAAGTCATTACTTCTCTGATATCTTTCTGGATCGTTCTGACTCACTGTTCAGAACCCTGTGTGCAAACACAGAAGTGAAGTGTACAAAACTCTGGGGCTTGTGCAAAAGGCTTCATCGTTCCCGATTAGGAATCAAGGGACAGGATAGTGCTCAGACTGAAGGGTCAGCTGCCTTCCTTGCACAAGAGACAGGAAGTCCAGAGCTTGTGGGAGAAGAGAAACCTGCCCTCCTCAGCCTGTACAGTCTTCCTGTTTCACCTGGACCTGCACTGACCAGTTAGCTTCAAATCACCTCTGGCTCTTCATCTGGCAAACACATTTCCGCCCTTTGGTTGGGACCACAGATTTGACACAGAGGATGATCTTCGGAGACACTACCTGAAATGTTGCCAAGTGTGCTTCCTCTCTTCCTCTTTGTGCTTACAGATGTGTGGACTTCTTTGTTCTTCATTGTCCTCCCTGACCTTTAAGATAAGAGGATACATTTCTGAGATGCACGAATCAATATCTATCTCCTGTTGCTATCAATCATTTATACTTACAATGGACTGCACACGGGGCTGGGCATGTGGCTCAGTGGTAGGGTGCTTGGCTAGCATGTGTGGCCTAGGTTTGGTACCCAGTACTACCAAGAGAAAAAAGGAAAAAGAAAAAAAAAAGGACTTGCAGATTCATGTTCTCCCCCAATCCTCACAATAAACCCGTGGAAATAGGAATTATTTTGCTGACATTCCATGAGCGAGACAATTGCAATTAAGAAGAAATGCATTCATCTGTTGAAGGGCATCTAGGTTGGTTCCACAATCTAGCTATTGTGAACTGAGCTGCTATAAACATTGATGTGGCTGTGTTACTGTAGTTTGCTGATTTTAGGTTCTTTGAGTTTAAACCGAGGAGTGGGATAGCTGGGTCAAAAGGTGGGTCCATTCCAAGTTTTCTTAGGAATCTCCATACTGCTTTCCAGAGTGGCTTCACCAATTTGCAACTCCACCAGCAATGTAAAAGTGTGCCTTTTCCTCACATCCACGCCAACATCTATTATTGTTTATGTTCTTGATGATAGCCATTCTATTGGAGTAAGATGAAATCTTAGAGTTGTTTTAATTTGCATTTCTCTAATTACTAGAGATGTTGAACACTTTTTCATATATTTATCAATTGTGTGTCTTCTTCTGTAAAGTGTCTGTCCAGTTCCTTGGCCCATTTATTGATTGGGTTCTTTGTATTTTGGGTGTAAAGTTTTGTAAGTTCTTTATAAATTTTGGAGATAAATGCTCTATCTGAAGTATATGTGGAAAAGATTTTCTTCCACTCCATAGGCTCTCTCTTCACATTCTTGATTGTAGAACCAACCTAGATGCCCTTCAACAGATGAATGGATAAACTCTGGTATATATACACAATGGAATACTATTTAGCAATAAAGAATAATAATATTATGGCATTTGCAAATAAATGGATGAAATTGGAGAATATCATGCTAAGTGAAATAAGTCAAGCCCCCAAAACCAAAGGCTGAATATTTTCCCTGATAAGTGGAAAATGATATATAATGATATATAATGGGGGGATGAGAAATGAGAGAATAGTGGGGGAACTTTAGAATATGTAGAAGGAAATGAGAGGGAGGGGTGCGTGAAAAATGGTGGAATGAGACAGACACCATTACCCTATGTGTATGATGAGTAAAACTGCAGTCTGTAAAAAATTAAAAGCTAAAAAAAAAAAAAAAAAAAAAAAAACACACCCTACTGTCAGTATAATTAAAAAGAACAAGTAAAAGAAATCAAAAACTTCTTTAAAAAATCCCATTAATGTGATGCTGTCACTTGAGTCAGATACATTCAATTATGCTACTCATTATTACATGAATAACTTTTAGTTTATCACAATAAAAATGGTGATTAGTTGTCAAAAAAAAAAAAAAAAAGAAGAAGAAGAAGAAATGCTTGTTTTTCTGAGGCTCAGTGACAAGTTTAAGGCCACAGCTGGATGGTCAAGATGTCCCTGCAGACCCAGCACCTCCAAGGCCAGTCCTCCTCCTCACACCGGCTCACTCCAGGTCGCCGTTCCCTCGAGAACCCTCCCTTCATCTCTTAGGGGTAGTAAAACACGTAACCTGCTCCCTCATCTGCGTGGCCCCGGTTGCTGAATTCCACGTCCACGTTTTCCATGAAGATCTGGTTTGTTGCAATGCCCTGAGTTTCTGGTGTCCTTCACTCCCATAGGTACTGCAGGAATTCACAGCTACTGAGGACCCTGAACTGCCTCCACTGTGGCCCTCTGACCCTGCCTGAGAAGGAATTCTGGGAGTGGACTGCTGTCCTAGCAGCACCTGCTCCAGGGGCTCCCCTCTTCCGAGCAGCCCCCTCAGCTGTGCCATGCAGACCAACCATCTTTTCCCCTTGCGTGACACCCCTGTTGGCTTAGGACGTCTGAACTTCTGGAGACCTATGTGGGTCTGTGCGGTGTGGCCCCTGTCCACCGTACAGCCTGTTCCTTCCCTGACATTTGATGTTCCGGCCTTCAGTGACCACAAACCGTGTTCTCTAGCACGGGGCCTTGGGCCTCCAGGTGTGTATTAGTATCAGGACTCTCAGAAAAGACAAACAGAAACAAGAACAGAAACAAAACGAAAACAAAAAACTAAAAGAGAACGTGTAGTACTTCTGCTGTAGGGTTGTAGTGTTACTTATTTCCTTTTTTTTTTTTTGTAGTTTAAAATAATTTATTTTAATACCAAGATATTTCTTTTATAATAAGAATTATTACAATTATTGTGTCTAAGATTTGAATCTCTGAAGGAAATCTAATTCCAAGTTTACCCAATGGATTAGTTTTCTACAAAGAATTTCCAGATCCCAGGGTAATGGACTGTCTTAGATACTATTGGAAGCCTTCCCAATTCTTATCCCTATACCCTCCTTTCTAATAAAATTTTGATTCCATTCAAGTATCCATTTAACCCCATGCAACTTGTGACTTACATACGGCTGACTTTGTCCCCATTTTCAGAGAATGAGACGTTTAGTCTAGGCCAATTGTGGTAATGCTATTCTTGGTGCGTATAGATAGATGCTCCTGAGGTCCAATGCCCTATTCTGTGGCCAAAGGTTCTCCCACCAGTACGAGGCAGTGCCAGCACAGCACAAGACCCAGGCTGCTGGGGACACCCCTCTTCTCCTATCATGGAGGTGGTTCTCGGTTGTTGGGATGTGGGTCAGGTGTTCAGGTGTTGCTTCTTCCAGGACAATTTCTTGCCCAGCGCCCACCCTTCCCAGATGGTGGAAGCTCTGTGCTGTGCTGTGCCCTCCTGGCTAACACGGGTTCTAGGTAGCACTCACTGGACCCTGTCATGATGGTGTGTGCTTGGACATCTCCTTCTGTCTTCGGCGCTTTGTGGCATGGTTTATTTCTCTAGTTCAGCCCTGCGTTCTAGGCCAGAGACGTTGATGTGCTCCACAGATGTGTGCTCAGCAAAGGCTTTTTTAGTGGAAAAGGACAGTGACCTTAGTACTTGGCTGAGAAGAGTGGTATTCATACAAGTTCAGAGGGTGAACGTTTCACTTGCAAGGCGTGGGAGTCGGGTCCAGGGTGGAAAGTGGGGGGTAGCATTATTTATGAGAGGTGGGTGCTGCGTGAAATCTCAGAAACAGGAAGTGTGCAGCCCGGTTTTGACCTGAAAATTAGGGACCGCAGCCATTTCCTCCAGGATGACGGTCGGGCCTGTCCACTTCTCTGTCTCCTCATCTCTCTCCGTCCTTTTCCTCGGGTGTTCTTCCTGTCTGTCGTCCCCTCTCTTGCTCCCTAGCCCTGCCCACACTCCTTCCCTGTCTCTCTTTGGTCATCAGCTGGGTTTTCTTTTCCTGCTCCCGTTCAGCTTCCTATGCCTTTTCTTCTCTGCCCCTTGGCGTGGTCTTCCCAGCCCAGCTCTCTGTGGCCTGCTCAGGCACCTAGACCAATTGGAGTTTTGATTTACAGGCACCTCTTTTAAGATCTCCATGAGAAGTGTCATTGGCTCAGCCCTGCTGGTTGAAGCCTCTGGCCCCCATTTTGGATCAGGATGCTGGGGCTGCTGTGATAGTGGTGAGGGGGGAGGCTCTGAGGTGGGACACGCAGGCCGTGGTGGGTTTGCTTGGAAACTCGGAAATGATGCCCCCTGTGGCGCCCTCCCAGGCAAAGTCGAAGCTAGACATGGTGGTATTACGAGCTGGGGTGGGGAGCCTCTCTACTCTCAGTGTAATAACCGTGGGTCAGCCTGGACCCCGCTGAGCCCACTGACCATGTGGCCAGCCAGCTCTTTGTGAGCTCTTGTTGTTTCTGCCCAATGAGAACTTAAGTCTATTTAAAAATAATTGTGGCTTCAGCTTCTGTGAGTACCTCTGGGAGTCCATTCAGCACATTAATTAATTATCCTCAGTGTGAACAGATCTCCTCTAAACAGCCTCCTGTCTGTTTGTTTTCTCAGCCTCATTCTGTGCCTTCCAATTTGTCCAATCAAGTTCCTCTTGTAAATTGGTCACTGTCTTAGATTCTCCCCAGCATCTGGCGTGGCTCTGCACAGCATGGTCTGCACTGAGCCAGCTGTGGTTATGTTGGGCCACACTAACCAAGGAGTCCTCAGAGCAGGAGGCTGGGCCTCTGCTTTGCTCTGCCTGTTGTTTGACATGCTTGGGCATTTGCTGTCTGGACACAGCTAGTTAATGTACTAATAAGGGACCTTGAGCTGACAAGAAATAACAGCACATTTGGCATGGTTGAAAGAAAAGCACAGACAATGGCCAGAATTTTCTGCCATCAAATGGCAAAGATTATCCTTAGTCTTGTATTGTGAGTGAGCTTCTGTTTCAGTGGCTTATCTGGAAAAGTCTAGCAGGATCCTAGAGATTAGAAAGGGCAACGTGTATTTGCTGAGATGGATGGAAATCAGAGTGATGACAAGAAAGAGGAAATTCATGACGTCAGGGCTGGACAGAACTGTCCCAAGAGGGCTGGAATAGGGTGGACACCTGCCTCATGACAAAGGACTCTGTTGGATGTGTTTGAAATGAAATTTCAGAACCTGGTTGGGTAAGCTCTGTGTATAGTCTTGATAATCATCATCTTTCATGTGTTAAGTTTTTTGTTTGTTTGTTTGCATCAGAAAAATAAGTGCAAGTTGACTCCTGTATACATCCATGAGCGCTTGGATTTGCACACAAAAGAAGCATCTGTTGGGCCAAAAGCCTTCCCAGCCCAGGAGCTCAGAACACTCTGGTTTCACTGTGGTAGTGAGAGTCCTGGAGTGGGTTCATTGATCCTGAAAGGATCCTCTGTGGTTTTCTTGGATTTCTTCAGGGTTCTAATCTAACTCCAAGGAAGTACTCAGTAGCTGAGAGAAGAACTGGATCAGGAGGGAGTCTGAATTTTATCAATATTGGAAATGGAAAAGCTCTTAGTCTGTGGGCACAGATAAGAGGCAGCTTTAGGAAATACTCCTCCCGAAGAGTCCCTGGATAGAAAACACTGGTGACTAACCAGGGAATGAGTCAGGGCTACTAATTTGTGATGTCTCTCTAGAACAATTATTGTATTGGCTGTTACAATAGAGAGAGGATGGATGGGTGAAAGGATGGTTGGAAGGATGGATGGATGGATGATGAGTGA
The DNA here is from genome assembly GCF_902686455.1 of Sciurus vulgaris. Classification (NCBI taxonomy): domain Eukaryota; kingdom Metazoa; phylum Chordata; class Mammalia; order Rodentia; family Sciuridae; genus Sciurus; species Sciurus vulgaris. The sequence goes on along the minus strand of NC_136465.1, from coordinate 167,980,569 downwards.
ATGACTGAATGACTGAATAAATTAAGAAGCAAGAGAGGAAAGAAGAGACAGAATGTCCCCAAGACAGAAATGACTGTCAGCTTGTTTGGAGGGCAGAACAGAACATACAAAGCTAGGAGGAGTCTTCTTTGAGAATCACTTGAGAATCACCTGAATGCTAGTAACAGAAGACCCTTAAACAAGTAAGAGTCAGTGGGTCTTAGCACAGTGGCAGCTTGGAGGCAGTGGGTGTTGGGCATGGTTGCTGGTACCCTCAGGTCATGGCTCATACAGGAGTCTCTGCAGGAGTTCTGTCTTCTCCTCACATTTGCAAGTTAGCTGCAGGAACTCCAGCCATCACCCAGTAGTGAAAGTCACCCCCTCTTCCAGAGCCCTTGTTAAGCATTTGCCAACACATTGCTGCCCGTATCTCATATTTCCAGCCAGTAGCACATAGCAGAGACTCAATAATTATTTTTTTCCTGTGATTGAACAGATGTCATTGGGTTTTCAGATAAAATACAGACCTCTCTGTTAAATTTAAGTTTCAGATAAAGAACAAATAATTTTTTTTAAATGTAAGTCAATCTGAGGGATGTGATGGCATATATTATACTAGAATTTTATCGGTTTTTTCATCTGACATCCAGATCTCACTGGACTTTCTATATTCTTAATTCCTAAATCCAGCAACCCCTAGGATGTAGGGGGTCACTTTTTGGAAATCTTCCTCTCTTTCATAAAGTGAGGGCAACTGACTTTAATCACACGTGCGTCTAGGTGGTAGGGTGGAAATGAGACTGCAGATTGTGCAAAGCGTTGGAACAATTCATCTGGAGGGAAACATGGAACTGGAATTAGTAGTTAGTAACAGGGAATTAACTCAACATTAAGTGAACTTGTGGATGGTTTGTAACTCCTTAGAGATTTCTTGGTGCGAGTTTCAGAACAATGAAGGAAAGCCCATTGTCAGCAGGGACCCAGAGCATGTCAGAGTGGGTCCAGTGCTCAGTGACGTGACCACGTGAGAGATCTGAGCCTTGCCCATGGGAGTTGCAATGTTAGCCAGCGTGTCTGATGCCACAGGATCATGAAGCGGGGCTCCTCTGACCTGCTACCTTGCCACATGTTGTTAGATGGGGAGAGAAATTTTCTGCACTGAAAACTTGTTTGAAATACAAATATTTGGGTCTTCCTCTGGACCTACTGCAGCAGACACTCGGGAACCTGAGACCCAGCAAGCCCCACAGTTTCAGCAGTCTGCCAGCAGGCTCTGATGCCCTCTGGGGGCCACTGGGGCCACTGTTGTAGGCTTTGGGAGCTATGGAAGCATGTTCGCTCAGCAGGTGGAAGGGTAGCTGTATCCCTGGCATGGGAACAAGAACCCAACCTGTGGGGAGACCCCTGGAGAAATCACTGGAGTGTTTCCAGTGTCAGGTGACCAGCCTGCCCTTAGGATTCAAAGAATGTTACCGCAGAAGTGGGGTCTGATTGACCTCCAAGGAGCCTTGGGAGGAAGGGTAAAGTGTTTAGAAGACCCTCAGGTGGTTCAGTGGACTCATGAGCACAAACTCGTAAGACGTGGGCAAAGTCCTGGCTGATCGGCAGGTGCCCCAGGTTCCAGTCCAGGACTGCCCAGTAACTTGCTGAGCAGCCTCCTGTGGTTCCTGGTCTTCTGGGTTCCCGCGTCAGATGGTGTAAGTTGGGGATTTGGAAGGAACAGCCCTACCTCTGGTTCTCTTTAGCCCTTGTTTCCCCTGGGAGGGCTGAAGATGGCAGAACTTCCTGTGAGCTGAGCGTGGAGTTAGGGTCTTCCTGCTTCCCAGCCCTACCCTGTCCTCTCCTTCCTCACCCCCTTCATCTCTTGACAACAGGTCCTAGCGATAGGTGGTGAGTGTCCAAGTGTGTGAAGGAGATGGCCTTCGAATCCCAGAGGACACCAGCAGTGGGCAAGGCCCATGCGGTACACGTGGGTCATTACCCTGCCAGCTCCCCATCACCCGGGGTGGCCTAGGTGGGATCCAGATGTGGTGGAGACAGGAGTGAGGCGCAGAGCCATCAGAGACCCACGTGGTAATGTTTTTCCGCAGCCCCTGGGACGGCCGGGGCCTGCGTGAGAACCAGCTGAACAGCAATGGAAGACGCTGTCCTGCTCACGTTTTCCTGGACACTGCATGTTACTCCACAGATTTCTTACATTTTTCCTCACTTTAACTGATTTGTTACTATAGTAAATTTACTTTCTTGAGCGTTTGTATGATTTCGCCACTTATTACTTCTTGTCATCCCCAGTAGATTGTGGGGTATCTTCTATCTCCATTCTGACTTTGCTCAGGTGGTGATACAAAGTGGGTCTCACTGTTTCCCCAGATTAGAAGTGGCCACAGGCTGGGGGTGGTCAGGGGTGAGCTGTGCTTCACAGCCCAGAAGCCAGGATTGGAGGCTGTGCTGGCTGGCTCTGGAGCTGGCCTTTAGGTCCTACCACTTTTTTTTTTTAGTTTTTAAATTTCTTCTAATTAGTAATACATGACAGTAGAATATAGTTATGCACTTTGATATACCATACATAATGGGGTATAATGTCTCATTTCTCTGATTATACATATCACAGGATCACATTAGTCATGCAGTCGTACATGTACATGAGGTAATAATGTCTGTTTCACTCTATTATCCTTCCTTCCCCCATGCCCCTTCCCCGCCCTTCACTCCACTCTACCTAATAAAAAGTAACTCTATTTCTCTCTAGCCCCGCCCCCCTTTATTGTGAATTAGTATCTGCATATCATAGAAAACATTCGGCCTTTGGTTTTCTGGGATTGGCTTATTTCCTTAGCATGATATTCTCTTAACTCCATCCATTTACCAACAAATACCATAATTTATTCTTCTTTAAAGCTGATTAATATTCTATCATATATATATATGTATATATCACACTTGCTTTATCCATTTATCTATTGAAGGGCACCGAGGTTGGTTCCACAGCTTAGCTGTTGTGAATTAACCTGCTATAAACATTGATATGGCTGTGATCAATTTGCTGATTTGAAGTACTTTGGGTATAAACCAAGGAGTGGGATAGCTGGGTCAAATGGTGGGTCCATTCTAAGTTTTCTGAGGAATCTCCATACTGCTTTCCAGAGTGGCTGCACCAATTTGAAGTCCTAACAGCACCAAAAGAAAAATTAGGAAAACCACATTGATTCATAGTAAACTCAAATAAAATAAAGTAAAATACTTGGGAATCAATCCTACAAAAGAGGTGAAAGACTTCTACAATGAAAAGTACAGAACACTAAAGAAAGTAATTGAAGAAGCTCTTAGAAGATGGAAAGACTTCCCATGCTCCTGGATAGGCAGAATTAATATTGTCAAAATGGCCATACTACCAAAAGCATTTTACAGATTTAATACAATTCCTATTAAAATTCCAATAATATTTTTCATAGAACTAGAAAAAGCAATCATGAAATTCGTTTGGAAAAATAAGAGACTCAGAATAGCCAAAGCAGTCCTTAGCAAGAAGAGTAAAGCAGGAGGCATCAGAATATCAGGCCTTAAATTATACCACAGAGCTATAGTAACAAAAATGGCATGGTATTGGCACCAAAACAGACACATAGACCAATGGTACAGCATAGAAGACACAGAGATAAACCAACATAAATGCAGATATCTCACACTAGACAAAGGAGCCAAAAACATTAGAAAACAGATAGATTAATCAACAAATGGTGCTGGGAAAAATGGAAAGTCACATGTAACAAAATGAAATTAAACCTCCATTTCTTACCCTGCATGAAACCCAGCTCACAGTGGTTCAAAGACTTAGGACTAGAACAGAGACCCTGTGCGTAATAGAAGAAAAAGTAGGCCCAAATCTTCACCATGTCAGTCTAGGATCTGACTTCCTCAACAAGAACCCTAAAGTGCAACGAGTAAAATCAAGAATCAATAAATGGGATGGATTCAAACTAAAAAGCTTCTTTTCAGCAAAAGAAATCATCAATAATGTGAAGAGAGAGCCTATAGTTTCGGAGAAAATCTTTACCAGGTGCACCTCAGATAAATCATTAGTCTCTAGGATATATAAAGAACTCTAAAAGCTTAACATCAAGAAAACAAATAACCCAGTCAATAAATGGGCTACGGAACTGAACAGACACTTCACAGAGAAAGAAATACAATTGGTCAACAAACATGAAGAAAATGTTCATCATCTCTTACAATTAGAGAAATGCAAATCAAAACCATTCTAAGATTTGATCTCACGCTCGTCAGAATGGCAATCATCAAGAATGCAGGCAACAGGAGATGTCGGGCCCTCCCCTCTTCAGATGCAAGTCCACTCTCTGAACAGTAGGGTCCTCCTGTTTCTGAGCAAAGACTGACTGTTGCATTGCTTTGGAGTTATGTGGTCCTGTACATGATGGGAGGGGAAACGTATTTGCCAATCTCCTCAGTGGGAGGATGGTGGGGACTCCCGGGGTAGCAGGTGCCTTAGACCAGTTGTCAATACCAACTAATGGGGACTCCTTTTTAAAAATATACTGATAGTGATTATAAATATCAAGTGGAGTGTTGTATACAACGTGTAGTGATCAGATTAATGTTTAGCATTTCACTGTAGTGGGAACATACAAAATCCTGACTTCTATTTATTTTGAAGTATTCGACTCATTCTTGCCAACCATAGTTATACTACTGTGCTGTGGAATGTAAGAAATCATCTCTCCCGTCAGACTGCACCCCTGCTCATAAGCCGTCCTCTCTCCATTGCCCACCCTCCTCCCGGGCTCCGTTAATCACTATTCCAGTTTCTGCTTTTCTGAGATAAGATTTTTAGTTTCCCCATAAACATGTGGCATTTGTATTTTGGTGCGCGACTTATTTCCATTTAATATAATGTTCATCGGTTTCATTCATCTTAATGCAAATGACAAGATTTTTAATATTTATCAACACTTATTTAATCTCTATATCTTTTTTGTTCTGATTAGTTGTACATGACAGTAGAATGCATTTATTTATTTTGATTAGATAATACGTAGAGTGTAATCTCCCATTCTTCTAATTATACATATTGCAGGATCATACTGGTCATGCAGTCATACATGCACATGAGGTAATCATGTCTGTTTTACTCCACTACCATTCCTTTCCCCATCCCCTCCCTTCACTGCCTTCTATCTAAAATAAAGTAACTGTATTCTTCCTTAGCACCCCCTGCCCTTATTGTAAATAAGCATCTGCATATCAGAGAAAACATTTGACCTTCGGTGTTTTGGGGTTTGTCTTATATCACTTAGCATGGTATTCTCTAACTCCATCCATTTACCAGCAAATGCCAGAATTCATTCTTCCTTAAAACTGAGTAATATTTGATTGTGTATATCCACATTTCTTTATTCATTTATCACATTTTCTTTATTCATTCATCTGTTGACAGGCATCTAGGTTAGTTCCATATGTTAACTATTGTGAATTGAGCTGCTATAAACAATGAAGCACAGGAAGTTAAATCAAGAATCAATAAATGGGATGGATTCAAACTAAAAAGCTTCTTTTCAGCAAAAGAAACAATTGATAATATGAAGAGAGAACCTATAGATTGGGAGAAAATCTTTACCACATGCATGTCAGATAAAGCATTAATCTCTAGGATATATAAAGAACTCAAAACACTTTACACCAAAAGACAAATAACCCTATAAATAAATGGGCTAAGGAACCGAATACTTTACAGAAGATATACAATTGATCAACAAATATCTGAAAAAATGTTCAACACCTCTAGCAGTTAGAGAAATGCATGTTAAAACTACTCTAAGATTTCATCTCACTCCAGTCAGAATGGCAATTATCAAGAATACAAGCAACAATAAATGTAGACGAGGATGTGGGGGAAAAGGTTCACTCGTACATTGCTGGTGGGAATGCAAATTGATGCAACCACTCTGGAAAGCAGTATGGAGATTCCTCAGAAAGCTTGGAATGGAACCACCATTTGACCCAGGTATCCCACTCCTCAGTTTATACCCAAAGGACTTAAAATCGGCCTACTTCAGTGACACAGCCACATCAAGGTTTGTTTCTTTTTTATGGCTGAATAATGTTCTGTTGTGTGTGTATGTGTGTATGTGTGTGTGTGTTTAGGTATGTGTCTATGCTCATTTTTATGTGTTCGTCTGTCAGTGGACACCTAGGTGGACTCCGTGTCCTGTGTATGGCTCTGTGCTGTGCCCAGGAGTGCAGCACTGTCTTGGACATCCTGATTTCATTTCCTTCCGACATGCACCTGGTAGTAGGATTGCTGGATCATATGGTAGATCTATTTCTAGATTTTTGAGGAGCCTCCATACTGTTTTCTGTAATGACTATACTAATTTACATCCCCCCCAACAGTGTAAGGAGACTCATTTTTAAACGCTGAATGTCACGGGCATAGAGTAAACAAATACATGGATTGACCATTTATGGATGAAGAAATTTTAACCTGAAAAAAAATAAAACTCAAATGAAACCCCCGGATAGATAATGAAGGGTGTCAGTGAAGGGTTTGCTGTGTCCAGCTGTGTGTGCTGGCTCGTAGGTTTGAACATAAACCACTGGCATCTGTGGGCATGCCCACTGTAACTGATGTGCTTCCTGTGCTTCGCAGGAGCCAGAGATGGGCAGCAGGGGAGGGGGGCTCTTCTAGCCTAAGGCCGTTCAGGGTACATTTCAACACGGTTCCAGAAGGGTCAGGAAAAAGCCCCTCTGTTTTTCTTTATCCAATTTGGAGGAATCAGGGAGCCGGTGTTTCTGAGCACAAGTTCCATCCATTTCCTTAATGAGCTTCTGAACAGCCAAACCTTCTGGGCCTCTTTTGTATCATCATTCCCTGAGCCGCATCCATTTCCGCTGGTCTGTAGATGTATCTATCCCCTTCCTCCTTTTAAAACAAAACTGATTAATTATAAGAAAACCAATAAGAAATGAAACTTGGAGCTTCCTGGCTAATCTCAGCCCTCAAGTGGTGTGACTTTGCTCTCAAGATGGAAAGTTCCATAAAAGGATGGTTTTGAGGACAAACAGAACAAATTAGCCACAGGGATAGGCAATCTAGGTCCCTTTAAATGAGCAACTGTCATTGTCACCATCAACAAGTATCCATTCTACCCACTCCTGCAGTTCTGCAGCTATGGAAGACAAGGCTGTAAAGACAGTGGCGTCTGAGCTGTGGAAACACAATCCAGGTTCCCTTCCGGGTGAGGCCACTGAAAAGACCGGGCAGGCGCCGGCCTCTGCCCTCTGCTGTTACCTCCGCTTCTGGGGTCAGAGGCGAGTGCGTTAGTAGCTCTTTTCCTGGCTTCCTAGGGTGCATCTGCCCAGAGTACCTGCTCTCTGAGTGCCGTGACTCAGCCACCTTCTGTTCCCGCTTCTCTGCCTGTCCCTTCCTGGGTTTTGAGCACATGGAGCCACGACAGGGTTTCCTGATAACTCTCCCTGATGATGGAGCGGAACAGCTCCCTCACCTCCTTGCTCTGCGGAACCTCCTCGCCACTGAGCTCCTGGCCCCAGCGAAGGCGCCCCTGGGGGTTTTCTCCTCTTGAAGGCCTCAGCCGCAGACAACCTCAAGGAGGGGCTGTTGGTCCAGCAGAGGCGGACATCCTCCCTGGTTTAAGGACATTCACAACTTCAGCTGCCCTGTCAAAGAGGCAGCCACCCCTGAGCTCTCCACCCGACAGGGTTGGACTGAAGAGCACAGTGGTGTCCTCACAGCCAGGGGCTGAATCTTGGCGTTGACCCCCACGGGGTGGGTGATCGGTCCCGTCACTCTGCTCCCTGTCCTCAGCGTCCTCATCTATAAGATGGCCCACTGTGCGATCTGCAGCAGGCATCGATTCTTACCTTTACCCTCTGAAACTGGAGAAGCGACTTCTCTCTACAAGCCCTGTTTCTCCTATCTTCCCGTTACCCTGTGCTCTTCTCTTTCTGTCGCATCTCAGGGATCTCTGCTCTTGTCATTTGACTGTGGTCAGCGCAGTTACCCTGTCATGTGGGGAAACTCACTGTGGGCAGCTCGCCTCTCTTCTCTGTAGCAACGTGATCAGCCCCTTTTCTCGTTGCCAGTGTCCTGCAGACGTTTTTTTTTCTATTCATTATTTTAGGACACATGTAAATGGAAGCCTGCGGAGTTCAGATTGAGGAGGAGCGTAGCAGTGTTGGGATGCAGAGGTTGGCGTCTGTGAGAGACATGGAGTCTGGCCTCGGGGCCTCGGTTCTGCCCTTTGCCCTCTCTGCTGTGTCCCCACATGGACCTTTGGTTTCAGCGGTCTGTAAACTGTGAGAGCCCCATGGATGCCCCTCGCTCACCTGCAGAAACTGCCCCCTCTCCATGGCATTAAGCTGGAGTTGGATGTTTCCCACCCGCTCCTTCTCCTGTAAGGCCTGGCATGCCCATCTGGGCTCGGCACCTGGCACAGGGCATCATGCAGAGTAGGCACATGTTGGGGGATGACCCACTGCAGTCCTAAGAATAAAGGTCTGGAAGAATTTACTGGGAAAGGTCTTTCCCAACCCTGTTGCTGTGGAAATTTCTAATAATTTAACTGTTTTTTTGAGAAGAATATCATGTCCCCTTGCACTCTCTTGCCACTTTGTCAAGACAGTGACCTCCTGCCCGTCTTAAAGGACTCTTGCCTCCTTCCTGGGTTTGTACCAGACCTCCCTCTACACTCGGATGTTGCCTCGGCCACTGCGTGAGCCTCCCTTAGTCCTTTCTGCTCCAGTCCAAGCGGTGTTGTCGGGATAGAAGTCATTCCTCAGAAACTTGCATTATTTTATTACTCGGCAGGGAAATCGAGTGGGTTTCTAGTGCCCACTGTATCCGTCTAGGTGCTTCAGCTTAAGCAGGCCAGCCCTGGTCCCACGGGAACTCCCTGTGCCCTGCTCTTTGGTGCCAGTCCATTCATTCTTCTTCCCCAGCCAGCTCAGCATCTCGGTGTCCCTTTCCCTTTACATAATGTCTTCTGGGTCTTTGATTTATGCCCCTGCCACTCCCGACTTGCTTAGCACCAGGGCCCAGTCCATGTTCTAGGGCATGAGTGACACAGACCTAACCATTTTCTAGGGCCAAGGATGCCAGTTTTAATTTTCCATGTGATTTCTTGATTCACCCAAATTCACAGTCTCTTCTGAGAAGCCTTTATTCTTTAAAATCCTTTCCCTAGACTGATTACCGGCTATTCTTCCAAGGCTTAACACTTATTAATACAATTTGTACTACATTATTCTGCATTCTTGAATATTTTTTATCTCCTTGAATTGCTTGTAAATGCTTGACTGTCGGGAACTATTGTATTCTGCTTCTTTGGAAACTGCCCAGAGAGGTTCTTTGCCTGTGTAGCTACTCAGTCAGACATTTGTTGAATGACAATGACATTTCCCAAGTAGAAACAGAGGCAACAGGGACAGTAGAGTTGGAGAGTGATGGAAAAGTTTTTATTTTCCCTCTAGCAAGGGCCTGATGAGAGAGGGAAGTATATTGAGGTAGTGTTGGCGTTAATTATTAGGGGAGAGGTTAATTGGTTTCAGGGACTTCCCATCCTTCTGTAATGGGCAAAAATCCATTGTCCTCATGGGCAGTTCTTATCACTGCCTTGTTTCAGTTGGTGAAACTGACTTTACACGCAGCCTCGAAGACCCACTGAAGAGAAAAAAGGTCCTAGTTCAGGTCTGATGAGTCCTTGGTCATCAAAACAGTCTTACTTTGTCACCCCCTAGAGCTGAACTATGGAACTTGAAGTGGAGAAATGCCTTTTAAGGCTACTTGATGCCTCCATTCACTCATTCACCCACCCATCCATCCATCCATCCATCTTTCCATCCATCGGTCCATCCATCCAAGTGTGTATTCAGCTGGCGTTTCTTAGGAAACAACTCCGTGCCAGTTTTTGTTATTGTCACATAGTAGTAGTGCATGTGGCTGTTGAGAACTTGCTCATTTTCTGTGTGTCTCACTTCCTCAGAGGCATAGAGAGACAGTAGCTGTTAGGGGCTGAATCATGTCCTCCCTGCACCATCTCACCCAAATCCACGTGCGGAAGTTCCAACGTCCAGCAGCTGAGAATGGAACTATATTTGAAGGTAGCGGTGTTAAAGAGGTAATTTAATTAGACCAAGGTCACTAAGGTGGGCTTTGACCCAGTATAACTGCGTCCTCATGAGAAAAAGAGATCTGGGCACTGATAAACACAGGAGGAGGAGGATTTGCAAACACAAAAAGGTGGCCATCTCCAACCGCAGGGCAGAGGACTCTGCAGAAACCAGCCCTGCCATATCTTTGACTTGAGTTTCCAGTCTCCAGAACTATGAATGTCAGCCCTAGCTGACCAGTGCCAAAGGGGCCACCTGAGAGATGAACTGGCACGAGAAGGCCTGCAAAGTCTATCCTGGTGTGGCGCATGGCAGTGTCCCAAGGAGGCCAAGTGGAGCAGGTGGAGGCCGAAGTCTTGGTCCAGGTCTCCGTCCGGGCTCCAGCCAGGTCTCTGTTCTCATCCACCAGCACAACCATCTTCTGTGGTGCGCTTTGCTCCTCATGGCCTCCGTGCCTGGTGGGCCATCGGGTTCACTAGAGTTTCCTTATTTGGAAATGGCAGCTCTACTGGTCATCAGCAATGCCGCTTCAGTCTGAGGAGGCCAGACCCACCGCCGTGCCAGGCTCTGTTGAAAGCCTGCTTTTCTCCAGGACTTGTGTTGGTGTGGTCCCGAGTCCACCATCCACACAACGGCCGGGGAGTTTTAACTACGGGTCCTTCCGGGTGCTCTCTGGGGCCACGTCATCCTCTGTGCTTGGACTTCAACAGCCTGGTTAAGTGTCACTGCCTCCCCGAGACCCTGGCTCCGTTCAGCCAGCGGGCGGGAACAAATGCCCATCTGATGAGTCTCTGTGGACATTTCCAAGCTAAGTGCACTTTGGTTCCCCAGCCTGCATCTCAGCTTTCTCAGAAGTGCTCACTGTGGCCAGTTTTATGGGGGTGCTCGCCCCCAGGGCCCTCCCCGTAGTACTAAAATCACAACAGTGACATCAGCCACTTGAGTGTGTGGGTTGCCAGTGGGAGGCAGCTCCATCTGGAAACTAAAAAGGGAATCAAAATCCTCTTATTTCCCCGGGATGTGGCTGTATTTTTGCAGGTAGACAAGGCCAAGTAGGGAATTTACAAATTGCCACTTTTCTTTTCTATAGCAGCTTGATATTTTTATGAGTTCCTTTGATTCCAAAGCGTTAGGAGCAGGGAGCAAGGTCGGCTGGGAAGTCAGAACACCTGGAAAAGTAGGGGGCCTGAGGCAGGCGTACCTGGGAAGTCTTGGATGTGAACCCCAACCCAAGGAACTCCATCCCACCCCCAGCTGCTAACACCTGGGGTCTTGGTTGTAATGAAGGAGGCTCATTGGCAAGCCAAAGTGGGTTTTATGAAGTTTTTTAAGTATGGCCTGAGTGCTTTTCTTATGCACCTGGGCGTTTACCCAATTTTCCCATTGGATACACAGCACAAGAAGATGATTATCAAGCCATGTGTACCAGAGGGCAGGTGTGGTCCCCCGAGTTGTCCCTTGAGCAATTGGCAGACACAGAGACAGGTGCCAGAGTGCTTGCCTCTCCTCCCTCCCAGTCCTCTGTTGGACTGTGCTGCTGTGTCCCTTTCGCATCCACCAGCAATGACAGGATTCCTGATGGTGGGGATAAAGGTATCATCTCAGGCTGCTTTCGCTGTGCAGTGGTGCCAGGATGTGGCTACTGCAGGACCAGGAGGATCAGTGCTGGTAGCATCCCTGGGGCAGAAAAGGGCTGATCCGGGGCTTAATGTCTGTGCATTTGAGAAAGAAAACTTCAAAGAAGGTAGGCTCATTATGCAGATGATCCTGGGCAAAGGTATCTTTTCTCCTGATTTGCTGAATCATTTCCTTTCTCTAAAGCTGTGCAGTTTTTACTGGGGTCTCTTTCAGCACTCCAGCAGGGAGTCTGCAGTGACATCTGGCCATTTAAGTTCTGAGTTGTCCTGGGGCAAGATTGACTTGCCCCAGGTTGCTATGGGCAGAGGTGGGACTTGAACCTGAACCCCAGCGAGGGCACTTTCCTTCCTACCCTGAGGCTCTTCCCCTTCCACAAGCTTCTTCTGCTGCTTTCTAGGAGCACTGGCTTTGCAGGGCAGATGGTGCCCCAAGAGGGAGCCTTCCCTCCAGGCTCAGGCTGGTGAGAAGGCCCCGCCTAGCCCCTGGAGGCGGTGGCCTGCTGAAGGCCTGGGCTGTGATGTGGGAAGAGCCGTGTTTGCTATAATGGGAAGCAGCTCTGAGAAGAGAACAAGATGCATTTGTATGCAGCCAGTCTGATGGGGTTGAAATGAACCCGGCCCTGATCAAACTGCACACAGCGAGCACGTTGCAGGGAAGGCAGACCAAAATGGAATGTTGATTTTGCTCACTGTCTACTTTGGAAACTTTCTTTCCTGCCACCCACATGGTGGTAACTGTTGGTGGCAGCCCTGTATTCAAATCTATTTTTTGATGGATTTTTTTTTTTCTTTTTAAATAATGCATGGGGAAGTCCTTTTTCTTGAGCTCCAACTCTTTCTATAAATGGGGCCTGGTAATGCACGGGCATGGAGTTTTAGAGTTGAAGTCGTGTATGCATGTGAGCACTTTTCAGGTCATCTTGCACTTGTTAGCTTTCAGCAGCAGGTAGGTGCCCTTCCCAGCATGGCGTCTGTCTCATTGGCTTGGATGGAAGTGATGGCATGTGTCACGAGTGCCAGATCTAGAGCCCAGCCTGCAGGTGTGTCCTAAAGGAGAGCTGCTACCGTCCCAGGGGATAGCTCAAACAGCCCAAGGACTGAGCAGTCACAGTGGAACTAGAAGGTTCCAGGACTTCCATTCTGCTCCCAGCGCTGTTGAAGAAAGACACCAGAAGGCCGTGCCCTGCCTCAGCGCGGGTGGGTATGATGTGCGGGTGGCACCAATGTCGTCCTGTAACTCAGAGGTTGGAGCAGTGGGTTCTTCATCTCGCAGAGTCCAAGAACGAGATCTACAGACACAAGGGCAAGAGCAGAGTAACAGGACTTATTAGAGTAACAGAAAGCAGAGCTCCCCAGAGAGGGATGCCAACATGTCTGTGGTCTAGGGGCTTTTCTGGGCTCCATCTGTCCCTATAGATGATCGGTGGGATATGAGATTTAGAAAGGGGACCAATCAACTCTATGTTGCTTCTTCAGCAAATCTGGGGGGAAAGTGATTTCTAAGCCTTAATCAGCACTAGAGTGGGGTCTGCTGTGTAAGAGGAAGTACCTTTTGGGATTGGTCACTTCTAGGTGCTGTTAAGGAGCTGTCCCGTGGCCAGGACGAGCTGAGGTCAGAAGTTGGGTTTCCCAATCCCCTTTTCCTCCTTTTCTTCTCTGAGACCCTTTTCCTGGCTGCCCACGGGTAGTTTGTCTGCTTGCCTCCGTTCTTTCTGGAGAGTCACCTGCCAGTTTATCGCGAGCACTGTGTGTATCCTTTAACTCTGTGATACACCCATTAACTCAGTGATTTTTGTTTTTAGGAAAGATCGTTCCCGAATATAGAGTCTAAAAGGAAAGGTGGGAGGGGTGGAGCAGACCTGCAGGTGTGGTTCCTGGCAGCTCTGTTTAAATGATCCCAGACTCGAGACCTCCCGCTTTGGTGCTTCACCACGGAGCAAGTGGGGAGCATCAGCGGCCTGGAAAGCGGCCGTGGCTTCCAGTTGCTCCAAACGTCGGCGAAGGTGCCAGCCGCTGTTCTGAGGTAGCAAGGCATCGCCCAGGTTTCACGCTGTCACGTGTCAGGGCGAGGCTCCCGGGTCAGCCTCCCCTGCCATGGCACTGCTCTCCGTGGGTGCCCTGCTTTGGTGACAGCCACAGCACTGCCTTGGAACCTTTGTGAGTCTGGCCTGTGACCTCGGGGGTCTCGCGGCAGTGCCAGATCAGACCCACATCTGGGCTGCTTAGGTACCACCTTGGCAATTCCTTTGGCAGAAAACGACATTCAGCCAAGGGTGGAGCTTCTGGAGGTCCTGGAGAGGTGCGTGTTGGGAAGACAGTGATGCAGAGGGTGAGCAAGGAAGGTAAGGGGCTGGCTAGCCCCTCCAGGGACCTCTCTGTGTGGACTGAGCAGGCAGAGGCCCGTGGGTCCACAGGTGGATGGATTATCCTCCTCAGGCCTCACCCACGGGCCTTCCAGCAGAAGCACGGGAAGAATCGGGGTCTGTCCCAGAAGTCTTGGGCCTCTCCATGGCTATCAGTACTGTGACAAAGGATGACCAGTGGTCTCCATGAGGGAGTGCCCACAAAGCTCTGACCCCTGGAGCTCTGACCACTCGGTAAGTCTTGGCTTGGCCGCCTCCTTCCATCTAGTCAGGATTTTGTGGAAAATCCCCAGATTCGTCTGCACACATATGCTGCTATGTTAGGATCGCATCTCTGCGGATCCAGATGTGCATCTTCCCGAGTCTTGGAGTAGGATTGGGAGGGATGACGTGGAGTAACACATTCCACTAGCTTCTCTCCATATATCATCATAGTCTGTGATTGAAGAGTCCGTAAAATGGGGATTTAGACGTGGCAATTCCTAATGTAAGGTGTCAAAAGTGACACTTCAGAGCTTCAGCACGGGCAGTCTGACCCTAGGATCCTGCTGCTGATACTGTTCCTGGGCAGCTCCACTCCTTGGTGAGGAGGGACCAGACCCAGCCCTGAGCATACGTGCTGCCATGATTTTTCCTGGAATTTCATTTTTCTGACATTGTCCTTTAACCGTCCTGTTGCATCGGAAGCCGCGTCTATGTATTAGCTGACTGTTGTTGCTACAGAAAATGTCCACACATTTAAAATGATATGCATTTGCTCTTTTATGTTTCTGGAGATCAGAAGTCCAGATTCACCATCTCAGGGGTAAAGGCAGCCTGCTGGCCAGGCTGGTTCTTTCTGGAATCTTTGGGTGAGTCTGTTTCCTTGCTGTGTGTAGCCGCCCTGGCTGCAGCTCCATTGGCTCGTGGCTCCTTCCTCTGGCTTCAGAGTGGCTCCCTTGGCTCATGGCTCCTCACTCCTGTCCCTGCTCCTGCCGTCACACAGCCCCAGAGCTTCCTGTGACTCTTCTTGCATCTCTCTACATGACCTTGTGATTCCATCAGGCCGGGGTATTCCCCCATCTCAGGGTCTCCCGTCAGGCCCACAGAGACACTTTCGCCATATCATGCAGCACCCCATACCGTCTAGAAGTTATCACATGGACATCTTGGGTGGGGGGGAATATCATTTAACCTCTCACACTCTATACAGCACCTGTCTTGGTGCCTGGTGTTCTTGTTGCCTGGGACACTTTGGCTGCCGTTTTTTGCAGTAGGCTCACTCCTGTTCATCCTTCAGAACTCAGCCTCAGGGTCTGCTCGGTAAGATTCCTTGGAATTTACTTCCTCCTGCCCATAGACCTGGTAATGTGCCTCTCTCCCCTGCTCACTTAACATCTGGAGCCTGTAGCTTAGTAACATCGTCACACACCGTATTGTAATTGCAGATTCACTTGTCTGCCTGTCTGGACAGGGACCACAGGCTAACCCTCTCCTGTTCCTCCACTTAGGCCCGTGGCTGACTATGGCAGCACAGTTGCCCAGGAAAACGGGGAGCAAGGCAGGAGCCACGCCTCTTGCCAGCAGAGATCCCACAGGGAGCCCTTCCTCCTGATTTCCATGTAGCCTGTTGGCCTGGGATTGCATTTCCTCCTGGGAACTGCAGTCCTTCACACTGCAGTGGGTCAAGGACCCATCTTTTCCTGTTCCTTCAGCTACCTAATTCCCTCTTTGTTGGACTGCAGTAGATTAGCTTAAGTGAAAGCGAATAGACAATTCCCTATTAACATTTATATTGCTTTTCTTTTCTATTTCTTGGCAGGGCTCTGCAGACTGGGATGGCTGCGGAAAATGTTCTTTCATCTATATAATGTCCCAGTTGGGGGGTTGGGTTTTGGCTTTTTGCTGGACTCTGGAGTCAACTGGGTGTGGTCAACTCATGAGCCCAGGAAAATAATAAGGCTCAGAGGTCAGACCAGAAACTGCAAGTTAGATTCAGTCAGCACATACTGAGAGTCCATGGTGTCTGCTCCCATGCCAGGTCTTGGTGCAAGGAATTAATATGTAGCACTTAAGGGGCCATTATGTGTACAGCATTTTTCCAAGTGCTTTAATTTTATTATGTCTTTGCCTTCTTAGAACAACCCTGTGAAGAGTAGGCATCAGATTTCTTTTGAGTTTTACTGCTGAAGACACTGAGGCAGAGAGAGGTGACATAACAGTTGAAGGTCACATTCCCTTAATGGTACCAAATGCACAAGATGCTCCTGGCCTGGAGGGTGAGTTGGAGACCCACAGGTGGTCGGAGGTCTGGAAGGGCATTCCAGGCAGAGGGGATAATAAGATCCAAAGCAGGAGGGTGTAAAGGTGGTTATTTTGTTCAGGGAAGGTGAAGTCGCAATGCAGGCTGGCGTAGGTTCCTTTTAAGGTTGTAGGAAAAGTTGACAAGGAGCCTCGAATCCTTTGAAGGAGCCAGAGCAAGAGCGTAGGAGGGCAGGAGAGCATAGTGGGAGAAGGGCTTTCCGTCTGCAGCCTGGGGGTGAAGAGGAGGGTGATAGAGCTGTGTCTCAAACCAGAAGGGCACACGCCTTCCCTGGAATCTTGCTAAAATGCATGCTTGGGTCCCTGGAGCTGTCTGCCTTTCCGCTCAGCTCTCGGGTGGTGCTGATGCGCTCTCTCAGCGAGACCTTAGGAGGGGAGGGCATGCTGAGTTGACCAGGTTCCCAGGGGATGCAGATAGATGGCCTGTGTGCTCCCGGGCCGGAGTCTATCTGTGTCCTTTGCTTTTGCTGGCCTGCGTGTTTCTGCCTCCTCTGTCCTAGGAAACCCGTCATCGTCCTATGACGCCCACTCCCATTGTCACTTCTTCGGACAGGTCCACCGGGACTCTTGAACAGAATCAGCCCTGTGTCCCCTGAACAGAGCATGGCGCTGGCCCTTGCGTCAGCACCCAGACTTTCAGTTTTGTATTTGATAAGCAGTTGCTCCAGCACGTCTTCCCTGGACCGTGAGGAAGCACTTGGCCCAGCACCATGCCTGGTGCACGATGCATCCCAGGGAGGTTGAGTTAAGCCCCAGTGCACGGTGACACTCGAGCGCTACGGTGGTGGGTGCTTCAGCTGTTTTTCCTGGAGCAGTGGCTCCTAATCTCTAGGGCACATCTGAGTCACCTGGAGGGCTTGCTAGAACATTCCCCCTCCATCAGCTTCTGGTTCAGTAGACCCTGGGTGGGCTTGAGAAGGTGCAAGTCTAACAATTCCAGCTGCTGCTGCTGCCTGTCCTGGAACTACTCTTTGAGACATGCATTGAGAAATGTGATTGAGAAATGCAGAATTACTGTTGTCCCCCAGGGGACTCTGCAGTGTAAGTCAGGCCTGAAAATGGACATGGAAATTAAACACAAGGAATGCAGTCAGTGGAGGAAGCAGTAGAGAAATACTTGGGGCCAAGGGTGGTTGGAGTCTTGTTTCTAATTTTTTTTTTTTTGGAAACAAATTTCCAGTTCCCACTAATCTTCGAAGCTGATGATTCTAAAACGCAGTTATTTTATGTAAAGCCAAGAAATGAAAAAAGACTTTTAATTAAGCCAGAACACAATGCTTTCTCATCTCTTTGAGTCTTTCTTTTATACTTATTGAAGGAGGCTTTTAGACTTAATTAGATGAGTTTTTATCCTTCTTCACTGGAAACAAGGGCAGAGATGTGGGTTCAGGGCTTCCCAAACTTCTTCATCCTGAGCCTCCCTCTTTGGTGTGTCCTCTCCCCCGAGGGTCGGCCACTCCACGTCTCTGCCTGTGCTGGCCTCCGTGCCCTCACGAGGGCTGCATCTTACGAGGATCCTGTGAAGAAGGCGGGAATCTGCTGCGCCGCTCTGGGCTGGCCGTCTCCTGGCTCCTCTTGCAGGAACGTAGCTAACCATGTCTGGTTCTTCATCTCCCTGCCCCTCCCACAACTGTCTGGTTCATAGCAGTTAAAAATGGACCCTCTGGCGTCTGTAGGATTGTCCCCAGGGCCACGGAGGCCCACTCACACGTTCTGTTCAGCTGTATCACAAATGCTGTGTGGTCTCCAGTTTTCAGAAGATGCTTCTCAACTTGAGACATTTAAGAACGTGAAACACTCTTTGTCTTAAAGTCAGTAAACTTTCTACAAAGCCCACCATGCACTGAAAGCGCACGTTGTCACTACCATGGTTTGCACGTAACTGGT
The DNA here is from genome assembly GCF_902686455.1 of Sciurus vulgaris. Taxonomy (NCBI): domain Eukaryota; kingdom Metazoa; phylum Chordata; class Mammalia; order Rodentia; family Sciuridae; genus Sciurus; species Sciurus vulgaris. The sequence continues at coordinate 167,962,259 of NC_136465.1, read as the reverse complement.
CTCCGGTCCTATTGTCCATAGTTGCCCGGGGTCAGCATTGGGAGCCTGGTGCAATAGAGGAGGTCTCAGACCTGCAAGTGCCATTAGTCACCCCTCAAATACTCATGGAGTGCCTACTCTTCCAGCTCCGGGCAGACTGAGGTGTGGGGATAGTTCCCTGGGGAGATCGTCAGTGAACAAATAGGTATGGAAGACCCAATCACACAATTGCCATGGGGAAAGAGTCGGGGGGTGCAGGGGGTTGGGGAAGGCTTTTGGAGTAGATGCAAGAGTGGGGTTAGGATGCACATATAAGAACATCCAAAGCAGGCCGATGCCGTCCAGGGGACATTGCCAGTGTGACAGGCCTGTGGCGGGACGGGCCTCATCTTGTTTGCAGAGCAGAAAGGAAGCCAGGTGGGCTGGATGAGTAGAAATCCAAGAAAGGTTTGATGGATGGCCCAGGCTGGTGTGCCGCTGAGCTGCGATTTCCAGATCTGTAAGTTCCAAGCTGAGGGTCTGTCCACGTGTGGGTAACTGTGAGACGCCAGTGCAGATCCGGTCCTTCTGTTTATTAGAGTGAATTTACTCTTTTAAGAAACAAATGTCATGAGTAATTCAGCTCCAGCCGTGAGGCTCAGCAGAAAAATATGCTCATCACTGACAGTGTTGTGCCATGGAACAAGGACCCACAGCGTCCGATTCCTGAGCAGCAGTTGAACCAAGCTGGGGAAAGACAGCCGCCAGGTGGGGTGAGGAGGAGGCGACTGTGGAACACAAACATTTCATTCCCTGTGTGCGCTCTCAAAATAGAATGTGGGCTTTCAACTCTTTCTTCTTTGAGGAACACGGTTGAGAGAGCGACTCTGGCAGCACACTGCAGAAGAAAGCGCAGAGATCTGGGTTTTGATCCCCACTCTGCTAGTAATTAGCCGCAGGACTGTGTCCCTTAGAGTTCAGTCCAGACCAGAGGATGCAGGAGTTGGCACAGAAAAGAATTCATCGCCATTAGCGGGAGCCTTGCCAAGTTCCAGGAGAGGGGGTTCAGGCTGAGCTGTGCTGTCAGGGGCAGCGCGGAGTGCCACACAGCACCAGGCCACCAGGACAAAGGGCCAGAAGCCCGGGACCCCTCCTCATTGGCGGATCACGCGTCCGCCACCGAGATCTGTGTCAGCAGGGTGGGCACCTTCCTTTTTGGTCCTGGAGAAGTTTGGGAGTAGATGCTGGGGGTCTAACGCCAGCTTCCTCCAAAAGGAAAACCCTTCCTTGCCCCAGCTTGCCAGGGAGCAGCAGAGGCAAGCACGGGGTGTCCACCACCTCTCGCCTCTCAGGTGTCTGCCTGATGGCAACTGTTTGACGGTAGTGTCCAGGATGTAAAGGCAAGTGTGCAGTATGTTCAGGTACCCCCAGGAGGCAGGAAAGAGCACAGCCAGACGCCTCTGCGAACCCACAGGAATGGCTGAAGTTCCCACAGGAACGAGGCAAGCGGGCAGCATTGCCAGCTGGCAAGGATGCCGCGCATCTGGAACTGCCCTGATGTTGGTGGGAGCACAGCGCGGCCCATGCCTTCTGAGGAGAGGTCTGGGGGTTCCTTATGGAGCCTAAACGACACCCGCCGTCTGACCCGATTCCCCCAAGCTGGGAACAGCCCAGGTGTTCCATAGTGAGAAAAGGATCTGGGGCTGAGCTTCGTACCCGTCGCTGACCAGCAAATACAGAACAGGCTGCCAGGGCGTCCCTCGGGGGCGACTCGGAGAAAGCAAGCCAGCTTTGCTTTCTGAGAGGGTTTGGGTGGTGCAGGTGCGTGTGTCTGTCAAAACTCACCTGCTGCTCTGCATCCCGCTCTTTGTACCTCTTACCTTAGAAGAAGAAAATATCCTCTAAACACAGCGACAGAAGAATCTTACACCACAGCATAATTAATGATGTACATCCCGAAAGACCAAGGAAGAAATGTGCAGATGACGGACTTGCTGTTTGAAAGGCATTGAAAGAAGAAAAAAATAAATAAAAGGAAGGAGGGTTGGTGGATGGAAGGAAGGGGAGACAGCTGTGATAAATAAACTCTGTTAAGATGTTCATGCTGCACCGTAGGCATGCGTATATTTATGCTTATTATAAAATCCCTCCAGCTTTACTGTGTGCTTGAGATTATTCATAATAAAATGTTAGGGAAAATAGTTCTCAAAGAATCGTAGGATGGATGGTCTCCTGCTCTTGTGCATCAACTGGCAATTGGTTGTTTAAAAAAAAAAAAAAAAAAAGTCATTCCAACTCTGCTAGCTACTTTATGGAACAAGGTGATTCTTACTCAGCTGGATAAAGAACACGGATCTCAAAAGGGATATAGTCTGGATAGGGGGCCCTTCCATGGAAGAGGCCCCATAAGCACTTCCTGTGTTTCTCTTAGTCTGTAAAGATAGGTCCAAACTCTGATTTCTGTAATCTCCTGGTTCTTGAAATCAGTACCTATCATGCAAAGATGAGGAGCCATTTCTTAGATAAAATTTGATGTAAGCTTTTATAGCTGGAAGGGACCTGGGTGACGACTTCCATCCTTCCATTCTGATCATCTACCATGTTTAGCTGAACTTGTCTGTGATAGTAATGACCAAAAAGTTTGAGGTGGAAGAGCCTTTTACTGCACGTATGTGGAAAATAAAACCCTTAGACTAGATTCTGCTACAGGAGGTGGCGTTTATCAAACCGTCTTTCATTAGTAGGCACAAAAGGATTCAGGCTGTTTTCAAAGCATCTGTGGGGTCTCTGTCCACTGCCCTTTCAGTCACGGCATTATCGCAAGGACCCCTGCAGTCACCCCATAACTGAGCATCAGGGAAACAGAATTCCTCCTGAGCAGTGGCCGGAGAGCGGGCAGCTTTGGCATCACCCCTGGGACACCATCCCTGAGGACGCCAGCGTCAGCCTGTCTAGGATCCGTTCTGCGTTATGAAAAGCCTCCTCAGCTGTCCGCCTTCTTAAATCACCCTCTCACTGTGAGAGCTCTTGGTTCTCACGTCCAGCGTGCCAGTCAACAACGCTGATGTCACCAAGAATAAAACACTCCGCAGCTCCCTAGACCAAGGCAAAAGGAGCCCCCTTGGGAGTGTAGCCTGTCTGAAATGCTGTGGGTGGTGCCAGCCCTGCACCGTGTGGACCCCTGAAGGAAGTGGTCACTTGGGGAGGGGACGGGGCTCGGGGGAGAGGTTTTGCTGGTGTGTGAGGCCTGGTTTCCATCCCCAGCTGCAGAAACAAATAAATGATGTGGTCTCTGCCCAAACCGGGCCTGTCGCACAACCTAACTACGACACAAAATTCTGCAGTCAGCGCCCACAGCACAAGGGCCCTGGATGTGGGCTCCTGGGCTGAGAGTTTCCTAGTGGAGGGGCTCTTTGTTTGATTGTTTGTTTAGGTAATGTATACATAGCATAAACTTCTCTGTCCCCCTATTTCCAAGAGTGCTATGCTCACAGCGGGGACATTTGCAGTTTTGTGCAACCCCTACCTCTGTGCACCACTGGACCTAAGCTCTGTGAATCAAACAGTATCTGCCACTGCCTTCATCCCTCCCCTTCCGGGAACCCCTGTTCTACAGTCTGTGGTCATGAACTTGACCACTCTGGTGACCACAGACCTGGAATCACAAATGTGTCCTTTTGTGTCTAGTTTGTAGTACTCAGCGTCATATCTTTCAGGTTATCTTTGTTGTATGTGTCAGAATCTCCTTTTTGAAGGCTGAGTAATATTCCAGTGGGATGTGCATGAGATTTTTTTTTTTAATCCATCCATCTGTGGATGGACTTTGAGATTTTTCTACTGTTTGGCTGTTGTAAATAATGCTGCTGTTTTTTTTTTTTTTTTTTTAATACCCAACTTCCCAAAATGTGCATATCTCAATACCACACTTTTGGGGTGATGGTTAATGAGGAAATTTTACCTTTCCATTGCGAAAATTATTATAGTACTCTTGATAAAATGACATGCTGCATTGAGTTCCAAGTTCTAGGCAGTTGATACAGGCACAATTAGGAGAACATTAGAATCATATATAGACGTTTTGAAAAACCCCAAGTGTCGAGGAGAGCAGAGTGAGGGGCCAAGATGTGGTTGGTGCTGAGAAGAACTGCATTCCTGTGGGTACAGCCTACTGGCCACCAAGCAAACAGCCCTGTGACCGGGAAGCAGCGCCTTAAGCATCTCTCCATTTACGTACAGGTGTCTTATGATGTCCTCTTTTTGTTTTTGGAAATTCATGGGGAGGAGGGAGTTGGCTGAACACGATGCGTTGTAATGTTTTTTATAATTTATAATTATGATTTTTACTGCTTCAAGTAGGGGAAATTGGTTCTGTGTTAGCTTTTTGGCATATTTTCTTTTCAGAAACAAATGACTGTAACCACAGGGACGCTGCCTGTCTTTTAAGGTGTGTTACAGAAACTGTACCGCTCCTGACTTGGAACAGGAATGCAGAGGGAGGGAGCAGGGGAACGGGTCCCTGGGGAATCCATCCGCTTCCCCTTCTGGGCTGGGGCTCTTTCTCTGTCCTTGTGGGTCCTCACTCTCTTCCTGTCAGAAGCATCAGAGGACTGGGCTCAGGAGGAGGCAGCTGGTTGCTAAGAGAAGCCAGGGCCTTTGCAGATGCTCCTTAGAGACCTCCGTGAGGGCGGGGCATGCAGGTAACCTAGGAGAGGTGGGTGGGGCTTGGCCCAGCGGAGTGTCCCATCTGAGTGGAGACAGGTGGTGCTTGCAGATATGCCTGCGTGTGTCTTGCCTGCTGCTGAGCTGTCTTCCTGCCCTGGGATGAGCCGATCCAGTCCTGGGCTCAGAGTCTCCTACTGTGCAGCCAGTGTGGCTGCGGAGCCCTGTGGGTGCCGCTCTGCCCAGTACCCAGCCGTGCCTGTTTTCCCTGGGATCAATGTCCTGTGCGTGGCGCGTAGTGGCAGGGTGGCAACAAATCTATTTTAAATTCCTTCCTTCCTTCCATGTATTAGAAGAGAGTGAAAATACTCCTCCTGACCAGCGATGCTCTCCCCTCCCCCCTCCAAATGTCAAGTGGATCAACCTTTAGCAGTGGTGGCTCCTCCACGTCTGCTTCCCGTGCATGGCTGGGCTTTAGCAGGCAGCTGCATGGCTGTGTTGGGCTGCTGTGTTTTCTCTGGGTGCTGTCCCTAGCAGCTTTGCATTGCTCTCAAGCCCCAGGATGATGGGGTGCAGCCCCAGGGCCGCCTGTACCTCAGGGGCCAGGACTCTGGGCCGCCTGTCTCCCAGGTCTGCTGCAGGTTCTGAAAGAGGAAGGACGTGGCGACTTGCCGAGGTTCCAAGGTGGGGTCCACGTGAGTGTCCACTCTGAGCAGTGGCCATGGCCCTGCAGCCTTGGAGGAGTCCAGAGAGTACTGGGTGGGAGGAAGAGCTGGGCCGGCCCTGGAGGTGACCCCATGGGGTTCCCAGGGCTGGCCCATGGTGCCAGATGGAGGTGACCCTAGGGACAACCTTCCCCCTGGCTGCCTTTGTCAAGGAAGCCTTGGGATCCTCTTCCCTCCTCCGCTTCTCTTCTCTGCTCTGCTCTCTGCTTTCTCGCTGTCTCTGCTGTCGCTGGATGGGGGACTGTCCTCCTCCCTGTCTTTTCTTCCCACCTTTCCCTGCTTCCCTCCTTCCCGTCCTGTGCTCCCTGGTGCGAGGGGCCTGCAGCCTTCTGCCTCCTGAGGATCAGTGGGTGTGTGAACCCGGGGGCCACCTTCTTCAGGGTTACCTGGGACTGCAGATGCCCACTTCTGGGCTTGGTGGGTGGTCTGAGTAATCCCAGTGGCCCCTCATTCCAGAGCCCTCAAGTTTCCATAGCACTTACTAATTCTGCACTTGTCTTCTCAGTGAGGCCTCAGGACAGCTGGAGGTGTGGACCGGTGTCCTCCGTGTGCAGGGAGGAGGTCAGGGCTCACAGAGACCAGCCAGCTTCCTGAGGTCACAGAGCCGTTCAGGGAGGAGCTGTGTGGGAACCCAGTGCCGCCTGGCTCCAGACACCGTTGTTCCCTCGACAGCAGGCCAGGTTTATCCTCAGGTGCACCCAGCACATGGGAAGCGAGGAGCTCCAGTTGACTGGACATCTTGCATGTGCTTTGTGGAAGATGCACGGTACTGCAAGCACTCTTAGGAGCAGTCATCCCTGTTGTCTCTCTCTCTCCCTTTTTAGCTCTTCCTCCTTTTACACGTCTAGCCATTGTTTTTGGAAGGGGAGATTTCACCCCATTCTTCTCTCTTTCATCTTTCCTACGTTTTGATCTCCCCAGGATATTCCCTCTTCTGCCATGTTCTCTTCCTGCCTCCCGACCTCTCCTCCTTTCACTGTTCCTTGCCTGTTATTGTTTTCTGCCTTTGCATCTCATCTCTCTCCATTTTCCTCTCCCTCAATGTGAAGTCCCTGCAGGGAGGAAGCTGGTCCCTGACCCAGCATGGCAGGAGCACACGGGGCCTTGCTGGCCCGGCCTCCCTGGAGGACAGAGAGCCCCGGCAACCCTGGGGTGAGGTGCGGAGTAGGCCTGCAGGGGGCGCCACTGATGCGGGCCTGCAGCTGCACACCCAGCCTACCCAAGGCAGGCGAGTTCCAGGGTAGCACTTAGCCAGGCTGACGCGCATAGGCACACACCCAGGCTTGCACGCCCGTGAAGGCAGTAAATCTGTCAGCGCATACAGTGACACACAGTTCCAACACCGGCTCGGTGGGAAGAGAGATGGTTACTGTGGGAACCATAACTTTTAATTTACTGGCTTGAAGCTCTGAGCCAGGGCTCCGTGCTTAACGTAGTGTTTTTCCGTTGGATGTGTGCTCAGGAAAGGCATAAAACTGTGAAGTTAGGACCAGTGCTGGGGAGTCACCAGAGGGGGTTCGGGGGGGGGTCGACAAACTGGGGAGTGGAGTGAGGCCTGTGGACCCGTCCATGTCCCCTAAGCCTCAAGTGGACAGCCCTGCTGGAGGGCCCAGGGGGCCAGGATCGGAGCCTTGGTGACCAGCAAGACTGTCCCCTGCTCCAGAGCCAGAGAGAAAGGGTGACGTTGCCAGGAAGAAGGCTAAGGTGACTGCGTTGGGGGCCCCGGGTTTAGGTTCAAATGACATGAAGTAGGGGACCTGGAAGCCTGGCTCTGCGGGATGCTGGGCGCCTCGGTGCTGCCCGTGTCCTCTCTGCAGCGAGCCGCTGTTCTCGGGTTGTCTTCACAGCTCAGCGAGGCAGGTGACTTCTCTTCCCTCTGCTCCCTGGAAGGACGCCGGGTGGGAGGGCCTGGGGCTGGGTCTGCTCCCTGGCCGTCCGCTGTGGGCGCCGTGCTCCTCCCTCTCTGGCTTCTGGCTCGTTCCTTCCTCGTGCTTCCCAGGCACACGGGCGCGTGCGCTTCGTCCTCGAGGGGCGTCCTGGGAGAGGGCGAGCTTGGGGAGCGTGTGGTGTTCCCCACAGGTGTGATGCCACCTTCGTTCACCTAGGAGACAGGTGAGCGGGTGCCCCGTTGGAAGGAGGAAGGGGCGGGGGGGGGAGGCATTTTTGCTTTTCCAGTGGGTGGCACTCCCGTTGGCATCGGGCCTCCAACCGAGGACTGATTCTCTTCCACCCCCCTGCCTCCTCCCTCCTCTTTTGGGGGCTGCATGCCACAGCCTCCCTTTCCCGCCCCCTGGCCCACACTGCACCCCACACAGGGTGTAAGGGGAGAGGTCGGCAACACTGCTGGGCGCCCGGGGCTGGGGCAGCTTCGGCGGTGGCTGTGCTTTGCAGGCTGGTGTGTGGGGCCTCTGTGAATATGGATTCTTTCAACCAGGGTTCATTTAGCATCTACTATGTGCCAGCCACTGCTCTCAGCTCTGGGTTACGTGAATGACTGGGGCAGACAGAGCCTTTGCCTTCGTATATTTTAATTTTCAGTGAGGGACATAGGTACAGACTACATTCTATCAGTTGGTTGTGTTATTCAGAAAAGGAAATTAAAAAGATGGAGACTGGGGCTGGGAGGAGAGGGGGCATTTAGCAGGTCAGGGAGGACTTCTTTGAAGAGACCTCAGTGAAGCCCTGGGAGGAGCCAAGCAAATGCCTGAGGGAAGAATCTTCCAGGTGGCGGGAACAGCAGGTGCGTGGATCCCCGGGGCCAAAGAGACTGGCTGTCGAAGGGCAGCTCGGAGGAAGGGATGGGGGCAGCAGGCTGATGCCGGCAGTGTAGGGCTTCACAGATGCTCATAGAGGGACTGAGTTTTGGTCCAGGTGGCAATAGGAAGCCTGGTCACGGGGCAAAACACAGGATGGCCAGTTAAATTTGAATTTTGAATAAACCATGGATAACTTGGGATGTACCTGGGCATCCTGTGTTTAATTTGGTAAATCTGGTAACTTACATTGATGGGCTCAGGTCAGGGACCCGGCGTGGACAGAGCCTTGGCCGGGACAGTGCTCCCAGGCTTGGGAAGGAGGCCTCTCTGGTCCCCAAGTCAGAGGCAGGGCTGGTCCAGCCCACAGTTCAAGCAGAGCCGGGAGAGGTGTCTGGCTTTGGGATAGATGGTGATATCTCTGGGACTGGGTAAGGGGTCAGACAGGCCAGGTAAAGAGAGGGTCAGGCTGAGCCTAAGCTCTAGTTCACTGGGAGAAATTGAGTCTCAGGACCTGTCGTGTCTTCACCAAATTGCCAGCTGTGTGCCTGAGCCCAAGCCATACACCTCTTGGTTAGAGATTCGGGTGCCCACAAGGAGGAGAGCTACTGACGTCATTTGCCACGTTTTGCTGTATTTGTTTTTGTGCTCAGTGTGTGTAAATGCACCCTATGTGCAGAGATGAGATGATCGGTATGTTCCTAGACGCATCTGTCATCTTTTGAACACTTAATCCTGTGCCAGGTCCTGGGCCAACTAACTGCTCTCCATGTCTGAGCCTACCACAGCGGGTGGCATTGTGCTGTGACCGGTCCCATTTCACAGCTGAGGACATCGAGGCTGAGCGAGAATGTGGCAGTTGTACTTCCTTCCCCATTAAAGGGTTGGAGCAGCGAGTCGCCCAGACCACATTCAGCCTTGAACAGGTGCTCTGTTGAGATGAGGGGATTTGTGGGTGAGCTCTGTTCTGTGGCACTGAGGATGGACCCCGGGGGTGCTCTACACTGAGCTATATCCTCAGCCCTTTTTTTTTTTTTTTTTTTTTGCCCAGACTGGGCTTGAGATGGCCATCCTCCTGCCTCAGCCTCCTGAGTCACTGGGGTTACAGGCGTGTGCCACTGTGCTCAGCAAGGGGATGAATCGCTCATATAACTGCCCTGAGGCTAGAGGCCAGAATGACAGCCCAGCTCCGTCTGATTCCATGATTTTATATAGCAGTGTTCTTAGACCTTAGTGGGAATGAACCACCTAGGGCTTTTGTTACGAATGCACACGCTGAGCCACGTGCCTGGGATTCTGAGTCCGTTAGATCCAGGGCGTAGGTCCCTGCTAGAAGCTTAGCACCAACATGATGGTACTGAAAGGTGGTGGGACCTTTAAGAGGTGGGGCCTAGTGAGGAGTGATTGGGTCAGCACCACCCTCAGGAAGGGATTTATGCAGGTTTCACCTGAAGGAGCTCCTTCCCCAAAGAGCAGACAGCTCTAAACAAACAAAGCAGCCCCTGTGTGGTCTCTTTCTTCCTGTCTCTGTGAGCGCTTTCCCATAGGTTCTAGCCATGAGCCCTTGCCTTATTGTGATACAACCATGAAGCCCTCACGGAGGTCACACAGATGGGGACAGCTGATCTCGCTTGGGTTTTTAACCTCCAAAACTGTGAACTAAATAAACCTCTTCTCTATGTAAAGCGATCAGCCTCAGACATTTTGTTATAGCAATACAAAACAAACCAAGACACCCCCAAATCTGCATTTTTACAAAACCACGGTTGATTCAGATGCCACCGTTCCTGCCTCTGCTTTGGAAATGCTGCATGACTTTGCCTTCATTATGCCAAACATAGAAAAACTCACGTCCTCCAAATGCCCCCAGTGGGCCGTGCCTGGATTTCATAGCTTGGGGATCAGTCTGAATGCAGTTTGCCAGCAGGTGTTACTCACTCCTAGTTGTAGGACTTTCGAGATGCTTTGATCCATGTCTCCAGGGGGAGCTGCTTCCTGCATTTCAGGCAGAGCTGCCTTGAGTTCCACATAGTGATAGCCCCTCACATTTGCCCAGCAGTTCACCAGGTATTGGGGGTCCCTCTGTCCCAGTCGTTCCCATCACTGGAACCTGTCAGCTGTCCCCAACACTGTCTTGGTGAGAGCTCTTGCCCTGTCCTGCTGTGCACAGCTTTTTTTTTTGGCGGTGCTGGGGATTGAACCCAGGGACTTGTGCTTGCAACGCAAGCACTCTACTGACCGAGCTATCCCCCCAGCCCGCTGTGCACAGCTTAGTGCAGCTTCTCACTTACACGGTTTCAGTGCCCTCTTCCTCCAAGGGAAGTCTGTGGCGTTGGCAGTTTGGAGTAGTGGAGGGTCTCTGCCTGACAGTTCCACCCCAGACCCCAGGAAGGCCTTAAAATGAAGGTCCAGGGAGCCTCGGCCCCTTAAAGAAGCGAAGCAAGAACTTCAGAGCCTTGGCCAAGAAAGCCGAGGGAAAGAGGGTGGAACCTCACTTTGGAGAGGTCTGTGCAGGGGTCCCTGGGGACGAGGGAGTTGAGACTCGTACCTGAAGGAGTCTGGCAACACTGTCCTTCATTTTGGGTCGTACTAACGAGGACCTGTCACCTTGTACTCGGTGACCCTTATTGTGCTAGTTCCTGAAGTACCACAGTTCCTCACTGTCCCCAAGAGGGCCGCCCCTGGGTGGTCAGCAGCGCTGCTCGGGAAGCACCAGAAAGGTTCTCAGGGTGTCCTCTGCGCCTTTTTCTCCTCTATCAGGTTTGTTTCCTGAGGACGGATGGTGGCCCGTGGGGACCGGGTGGGGGGCCTGGGCCTGGGTCTAGGTCCTCCTGCCCTCACTGGCCTTGATGACGTCGCTTAGGTTCCCTGTAAACTGGCCGTCCAGGCGTCGGTGGTGGGGACCTTGTGCAGGGCAGGGAGCGGATGCCAGAGAAGCGGGGGTCCAGGGAGGCGTCCTCCGATGGCCCCTCTCCCCAGACATAGCCCCATTGTTCGGCGGACCCACCTTGAGCACCGCCATTCCCAGCTGAAGGGCAAGCCCGCGTGATTCTGCAGTCGCTTCCCTTCTCACTAGTTGCTGCTCGCTCCAGCGCTGTCATGCTCGCCGCTCAGGAGGGTTTGCCATCAGCGCCTCCGCCCTGCTGGCCTCTGTCCGAGGATGGCCTTCCGCTGGGGCAGCCTTTCTCCATGCTACCTGCTGCGTGCTGGTGGGGGTCAGACATGGCTGTGACTGGACCCATCGGTCCCCTGCCTGTGGTAAACACCGTGTCCACTCTAGGACTTCTGAACCCATGAGGGGGCTTTTCTTCAAGTGCCCCAGAGAGGGTCGCCTGTTACCCCGATGGCGCTCAGTTAGCCTGTGGGAGGAGAAGGCATGGGCCCAAGCCTGGGTGCAGACACCTTGACCCTGCTTTCGAAGCCATGACTGTGGGCTCATCCTGTTCTCAGTTCCCCTCACCTCTTAGAATGAAGGTGCTTTAGTTCAGGTTCTCCAGAAAGAAGAATATCTACTTTATCTATCTTTTATCTGTCTGTATCTACCTATCTCATTCCAGCCATCCTCTTGTTTCCATTATGTATTATATGTAAAGGGACTTTTTATAAGGAATTGGCTCTTATGATTTGGAAGACTGAGAAGTCTCAAGAGTGGAGGGGAGGGGCATGTAGCTTAGTGGTAGAGAGCTTGCCTGGCATACGCAGGGCCCTGGGTTCCATACCTGGTACAGCCAATATATATATATATATATACACACACTCATACACTCACACACACATACACACACACACACACACACACACACACACACATATATGTGTATGCAGGGGGCTAGGGATCCAGAAGGGGACAGAGGCCAGGACGAATGATGGTCATTTGGACTAAATATCTGCAATTTCAGTGTTGAAGTGCAATCCCTTTTCCCATGTTTGTCAACGTCACTGACCCCTGCGTTGACATAAATTATTTTCATTATGATGTTACTTAAATGCTCAGTTTGGTATAACCTCTGTATGGGTAGGTATAACTTGAAGGAATCGTGAGAATATAACAGGTTTATACCATAATCCTAATAAAACCCCTGAAACAAGCCGTTTGAATTGTTGACATTTTCACGTGTGGTGCTGCAGGACTTCCCGCGTGGTATTTGGGAGTCCCTCCTCCACGCGAGGCTCAGTTTTCCTGCCACTTTCCACTACTCTGTTGGAAGAGCACTGACGGCTCTGCAGCAGGCCCTTGACCTTGGTTGGCTGTGACTACTTCACTTGCATATCCAGTCTTGCTCTCCTCTCTCCTCCTTGTCCCAGGATGGTTTAGAGGCCTGACCATCAACCAGGGGTACAGGTGAGTGTGGCACTGGACTCCCCCAGAAGATTGTGGTCCAGTTGACCCTGAACGGGCTTCTGCAAATATTTTCAAGGATTATGACCAAAGGTTATTATCAAAATGATTATTGATTTCAAATTAGCAAACATTTTAAGAAAACAAAGCCCCATGTGCTTACATTTGATAAATAGCAATGACTAAAGGAAATTGGGGGAGATCTGGTCCGCCATCTTGTGCTAACAGAGAGGGAAGTATTGGCGATTATTGGCATCGTGTGAAGCATGGTAATTGTTAATATTTTAGGAAATGCTCTTTCTCCTGAGAGCTCTAATTGCATCTCTGTGTGCTAGTCACTGTTCTGAGTTTTCTGTATGTTATCCGACTGAATCTTCAGGGCACCCCAATGAGGTGAGTATTGCTATTATTCCCATTTAACAGAAAAGCAAGGTGAGGCCAGAATGGGCCGAAGGGCAAGAGGCTTTAACCAGCAGACCTGTGGTCTCAACCCTGGCTATCTGGCTCTGCGCCTCTGGCTCCTGAGTGCCAAGGGTGTGGATTTACATTTCGACTCTTGCTTTAATAACTTCCTACACAAATAACTAATGACCCATTCACATTATTCCTTGCCGGTGTTTGGGGGATGACAACTTGTTAAAACTTAATATTCAGAGCAGTGCTGCCACAGCTCTGTGACAGTTTCAGATATAAATCTACCTTAAAGATGTACAAGTACAAATTATGCAATTTGATTTTTAAGTGCTTTTCCAGCAATATAAATAATGAAGTGTGTTGGAACTGGCAGGTATAGTACATTAAATTGAGTGCAATTAAAACACTGTGATATTTTTAAATTAAAAAGAAAAAAAAAATAGGTGTCAAAAATCAAGAAATCCGAATCTGTCTCTGCGGCCTGCCCCAGCTGGTAGCTGGATGGGTGATTGCAAAGGGTATTAGTAACATTGACACTCTGGGTTTCAAGTGCCATGATAGTCGCATTTAGCACAAAGAGCACTTTGATTTCACTTCTGTCGAACAGACAGATGACATTTTCAACAACATCATCTTTGCAGTTTTTTTTTTTTTTTTTTCCTTTTCTTTTTGGGAAAGCAGATGACAAGGGGTATTCTGAGAAGACATCTGAGTTGAAATAATGCTACGCCTTCTGGGTAATGTCTCAACCAGACATCTGAAAGTCAGGATTCTCTTTGCAAGACACGGGACAATCTGCATCTTTCACACGCATGGGCGGCTTCACCCTTTCCAAAAGCCAACAGTCTGTTCATGGAAACCAGGAGAATGTTGGGGCTGTGGGGTTGGGTTTTATGACCTTTCCAAGAGTTTGACGTGCATGGAGTAAGATCCGCTCTCTACCAGTAATTACTGTAGAAGTAAAGCCTGATCTGTACGGATTTGTGCATTGAAGTTCTCCCCATCCCAGTGCTGGAAGTGGGAAAGGCATCACTGTCAAACTGTAGTGTAAACACACCTGCATCTCTGCATTCATCTGAACACGACCTCTGGAATTGGCCATCTCACCTCTCCACTTATTACCAGTATTTATTTGCTGCCCTTCATCTGTCTTCTGGGACTCCATGGGGATCCTATTTGTAAACATGGATGTATGGACCTGCAGGGTATTGCTTTGGGTGGCCCAAATCAGAACAGAGAGCAGGTTTTGACCAACAGGCAGTTTCCTCAATTTGAAATCCTGTATATTGATTTGCTCCAACTCTCACAACAAAGTACCCTAGGCTGTGCTTTCAACAATAGAAATTAATCGTCTCTTGCTTCTGGAGGGTAGAAGTCCAAAATCTCGGTATTGGCAAAGCCAGACTCCCCCAAGAGGAGCTGTTCCAGGCTTCCCTCCTGGCTTCTGATAGGTCTGCGGCTCCTGGCAACATAACCCCAGTCTGCACGTGGTCTTCTTTTGTGCACGGGTCTGTCTCTGCATCCAGTTTTCCTCTTTGAGAATATCAGGTACATTGCGTTAGGGCTCACTGTGCTTCTGTTTCTACTGAATTACATCTACCACAATGCTGCTTTCAAATCAGGCCACATTCTGAGCTACTGGGGATTGGACTTCATCATATAACTTTCTGGGGTACACAGTTTGACCCATAAGCCCTGTGTTTTGCAGAGGGGCTGAGATATAGAATATGAACTCGTACACTCAGAATTCACTCAAGTGTATATTTGAGTGCTTTGTCAGGGACTATTATAGATTCCAGAGATAAAGCAGTGAGCAAAACAGTTAGTCACCTGGTTCTCAGATAGCTTGCATTTTAAAGAAGGAGACTGATATTAAAAGTATAATCAAGAAAAATGGGCCATGGGGTGTGGAAGACTAGTGGTAAGAAACGGTGAGGCAGAGCTGTTGATATTTGGGTAAAAACTTTTTTGGAATTGAGAGTTAACCATGGCAAGGTCTTAGAAATGAGTCTTCTAGATACAGGTGAATGCCCACTTGTATGCTAATTAAATACTACCAAATTGTTGAAAAGTTACTATAGCAAAGGAGTTTATTTTTAAAACATCCTGGAAGTTTTTGGAGAACAAATTTATTTTTTTATTTGTTGTTGTTTGTTTGTTTTGAGGCTGGTTTCAGACTCCTGGGCTGAGCTGATCCTCCTGCTTCAGCCTCCCAAGTGCTGGTACTACAGGCACCCAATGTGGAGTGTGAATTCTGGTAACTAAGAGATAAGTTAGCATGTCAGGCGGCTATCTGTTATGGAGAGCACAGAGTAGAACTCTCAGAAGCTTGTGTCACATTTCCTATGAACATTGGCCTGGAAATTTTTTTTTTTTTTTTTTTTTTCCTAAGAGCGTTTCAAAGGGATCCACCATTCTAAGCCTCGGGTCAGGGAATTCTGTTCCTTTTTCAATTTTAGACTTATGGGCTCAAAGAAACTCAGAGTCTGTTTAATACTTCCTTGCACCTAATGCCAAAATGAAGCTCCTCTTCCGGCCTCCCAGCGGGCTCTGAACTCAGCCCCTCCTGATCTCCTCTTGGGATGTGTAGTCAGACAGCCTTGCAAACCTGGATCCCTGGCCCGTGGAGATCCCTGCCCCTCTGCTTCTCCTCCTTGCCAGGGATGCCTGTCTCTCCTTGCTGCGAGCTGTATCCCAAACCAGTGGTTCTTAACACAGGCTATGTGAAAGAATTCTGTAGGTGGCTGATTCTGGGGTCCCAAAGCAAACCTACTGAGTTCCCTGAGTTGGGGTTTTGGGATTAGGGACCTTGAATGTTTTTTATTTTAATTTTTTATTCGAAGCTCTGAGGATAATTTTGCTGTTTACTCAGGGTTGAGAATTGCTGCTCTAACATATGCATGCTCTTCTTGTAGTGATCCACTCTTGTTGGAAGAACATCAAGAAAAACAATTGGGTGGGGGGTGTCCCCTCTGTTCCCTCAAGGATGTCTTCACCACTGGGAGGTAAAACCATCGCAGAGGTGTGCCTCTTCCTCAGGAACCTTCCCTTGGAAGGTTCTGTTTTCTCGTGCAGTAGGCTCAGATTTGTGGAGAATATATCACAATAACCACACTCTCCTCAGATCTCAGCATGTCATTAAGAAGCGCTGAGAGATCTGGGTCAACTTGGAGAAGCAGCAAAGAGAAGGAGCTGGTTTTAGTGCTGTTGCTAAAAATAGAACTTGAACTGAGATTCATCTTCTCATCTCTTACGGATCATTTGGACAGAGAAATAAAGACAATGATAAAGCCTCCTGCATCTCCAGAGTGAAAATCTTATCTAAAGTGAAGGCTTCTTTGCAACGTCAGTCACCCCTCGATCTCCAGATGTCTTATGCACATGTTAGGGTGATGATTTATATCGCATTATCCATGTTGATTCACGCATTTCATCGTACTCAACTCATTGGAATTTATGATCAACTTCAAGTCACACAGAAGGCCCCTGCTTTTCACACTTTGCCTCCAAGAGAAATAAAAAGTAGCTTTTGACAACCATTCAAATAGGATCCTTTTTTTATAAAACAAGAAGACCCCCCCCCCATTGTATTTTTACAATTTTGCACACATGATTATTTTTATCCCTCTCGTTTGGTGTTATTCCCAGTCCTCCAAATTCTTCCTGAACTGTATAAACACATCTCACTTCTTCTAAGTGAATTTTTGCAGTGGGTTCTGGACTCCAGTTGGCTGTGTGCTCCTTTGATCTGTCTGCTGTGTCCCTCAGATTACAGAACCCAGAACTGCTTTCCTCTTTCTGATCGTAGACATGGTGATGGGCCTGCCTGCCTCTCAAAGCACTGGGTCTGTCTGTGGCATCTCCATGTCCTTGGTGCCACGAGGCTGCTCCCTTCTCGGTCATTGCTGATTGGTGTGAGACTGTGCCTGTGACTCATACCTAGCTGTGCCTTGCAAGGGCCTGTAGCCTACTGGATTCTTCACTGCAACAGTTTGGACAGAGACACAGAGCCACGCCATGGGACCAGAGCAGGAGAGGCTGACTCAGGGCAGAGGTACAGCTCTGGCAGGTGTCCTTGTTCTCAGGTGTACTGGGACCTAGGGCCAGCACCTGTGAGCTGGAGATGTCAGATGGCAAGAAAAGGAGGGTGCTGCAGACAAGAGAGAGGCCGGAGGTGGAAGGAGGGAGTGAGCGGTGGACAGATTCCTGGTGTCTCTTGGATTTCCATTTCCTACAAGGATCAAAGTGCTCTTTTGCTATGGTTTCCTACATCTGTGGTGAGCTGCGCTTTTCCCTTGGGCCTCTGTTCTTTGCTCCTCTAAGATGCAGTCTGCACTGTATCTGGAGCTGGTACATCTTGAGCATCCCACCACCCCATTCCCGCATCCTTCTCAAGGAGGGCTCTCTCTCTGTCTACCCTTAAGCAATCATGAAAAGCCTCAGATTTGACTTTTGGCTTTGCTGCTTGTAAGCTTTGGGATCCTGTGCAAATGTCCAAACTTTCTGAGTCTCGGTTTCTTCTTTTGTACAATGAGGATAAATAAGATTTGTTTTATAGAGTAGGGTCTTATGGACATATAAATAAACTTTACAAAACATTTTTAAATGTCCTTGGTGTGCGCTCTCCGAGCTCTAGTTTATTGCCTGAAGGATATGAGAAGACTTGTTCTTGACCTTTAAAGACAAGTTGGCAAATGCTGGCCTGCAGGTCAGTCTGGCTCTCTACATAAAGTTTTATTAGCATGGGGCCAGCTCCCTTGTTTATGTATTGTCTGTGTCCGCTGTCAACCTACGGAGGCACAGAGGAGCCATTGCAACAGATTATGTGGTTCACAAAGTCTAACATAGTTAGTATCTGAATATTTTTGGAAAAGGTTATAATCCCTATTCAAGGATCTCACAGTCTTGAAGGGAATTAATAAAAGAACCTTCTAGTATACACATCTCATAGGATAGCAGACTTTGGACTTTTAATTTTCTGGTGTGGATCTCTGGGTCTTAGATACGTATTCTGACTTTTCACATAACCTTCTGGTGTATGCCTTTCTCAACTCTCTTTCACAGCTGTTATAAAACCTTCTCCGACATTCAGTCAGCAACATAAGGACGTGCCAGTTTAACCTGTTGGATGCACCCCTCACAGGCAGGGGATTTTATGTGGCCAGTGATGTCCTTCACAGGGTCCTCCCACCGTGACTGCCTGACTGCCTCCTGCTTTCCCGGTTCCCTCTGCAGAGCCTGCCCTTCAGGGGAAGCCCCAGAGCTGGGACCCACATCTCATCAGTGGCCCCCATAGTGAGCAGTGAATCTGCATCAGCCACTTGGTGATGTTTTGTGCAAAAATATCCTTTGTTACCAAAATATCACCCTGCGACTTGGACTGCTCTTATCTGTAATGCATAAAAACATAGCACTGTCTTTTGGAACAAAAATTGAAATAAGCTTTAAAAAAAAAAATCTGCAGGCTTCCCAAGAGCCACGGTTTGGTGAACATACAGATTTGGGGGACAGATCTCTGTCCAAATCCTTTGACGTACCTGCTGCACGGCTGTGGGTCAGTTAGTTAACTTAATTTGAATACGGTGTTCTCTCCATTGGAAGGCATGTCTTCTGCAGAGAGCCACCCAGTGGACTGAGATGGCGCAGATGAGCAAGGGTCATTTGCTCCTTGCTTGAGCGAAGTGGCCTTAGGATGCTGAGTAGAGGCAACTCCTCGGACAGTGCACCAGAGTTATAATGGACCTGCTCGGAAGAGGGGTCTTCAGAGAGCGCCTGTTGGCCATGGCCGGGGGCCCATCCTCCAGTTCCCTCCCCGTTCGCTCTGCTCCCTGCTCACTGCCTTGGTTTGCTTTTGTTTCATCTTCGTCACTCATTTGTTTTCCAGTTTTCTAAATCACACCAAAGCCTTTCTTATCTCAGGCCTTTTCCATGCCGTCCCTCCTGTCTGAGGGCTACTGTCCCCCTCGCATTGCCACCTCCACTAAGAGATTGGGCATTTCATATTTGCCCTTGACCAACAAAGGGCATGTATTGGGGACATGAGGGAATAACGCCCTGAGTATGAGAGCTGTTTTCGCCAGCTTCTCCGCTGCTCTGACTGAAGACCCAACCAGAACAACTGTAGAGGAGGAAAGGTTTGTTCAGGGGCTCACGGTTTCAGAGGGCTCAGTCCATAGATGGCAGGCTCCATCCCTCAGGGCTCGGACTACACATGGCAGAAGAGTGTGGCACAGGGAAGCAGCTCACATGATGATTAGAAGCAGAGAGAGAGAGACTCCACGCCCCCAGTGAACCTCCTCCTCCAGCCACACCCCACTTGTCTCCCCGTTACCACTCAGTCAATCCCACCAGGGATCAATCCACTGATTAGGTTAAGGGTGTGGCCTGCTCATTTCTCCTCCAGTCCTTCTTGCATTGTCTCTCAAGTGAGCTTTTGGGGGACACCTCACACCCAACCATAGCAAGAGCCATAGGTCCCTCTCAGCTAATCTGAAGGCTGCATAGGCTTCATGAGGCTGCAGGTCCTGGAAGCGTGGCCTGTGCAGGGGAATAGCCTGGACAGGCCCGGAAGGGAGGGAGCGATGGGGCCCTTGGCTGGACCTGGGTGAGGGAGAGTCAAAGTACTATTTGAAGAGGTCAGCGGGGCTGAGAGTGCACCCTGGGCCCTGGGACAGTCTTGTCTCTGTCTGTGATAAATTCAAGCCACCGAAGGGTGTCCCATGGAGGGCGCCATGGCGAGGCTGGTGTTGGAAACAGGGCCCGCTGTGTTGAGAATGGCTTGGGGGCGAGGGCGGTGGTGGCTGAGGACATTGTGCTGAATGAAGACACGACTGTGAAGTTCTGCTCAGAAGAGCTTCCCAGAGTCATCAGATTCTGAGAGGCAGAAAGTGGGGTGTGGTTGCCAGGAGCCAGGGAAGAGGAGTTGGGGAGCGGTGTCAGGGGTTCCTCGTTTCCACTTTGCAACATGAATCATTCTGCAGGTGGATGGTGGTGCTGGCTGCACCGTGACGTCAAGGCGCCTAATGTTACTGACCCATCCCTTAACCAGATCTTACACTTGTGTATTTTACCACAATTAAGGGAAAAAATAAAAATCAGATGCAAGAGTGGTGACAAGGTCAGCAAAGTACCTGTGACATTGCAGTGGATCCACTGGGGTGCAGCTTCAGAGCACAGGGGGTTGTTCAGTGAGGGGTGGTCCCTCGGGCTCAGCCTGGCCCACCTGGTGGGGCCGTTGACCGAGGCAGAGAATCTCCACACATCTCTCCCGGGACCCTGTGCTCATCCTACTTCTAACTAAATCCTTGACCTGACAATCAAGGGTCCTCCTGATGGACTGTGAGTGGCAGAAGGCATGTCTGTCACCTTCACCAGGTGTCCCCAGGTGTCACTCAGCATAGTGCCTTGCGTGTGATGGCTGTCCTGCAGATACTCGGGGAAAGCCCATGGTCTGTGGTTGGTGAAAGCTACCTCTCCACTAAGTGACTTGGTGCTTAAGCTCATTTCTAGCATCGATGTTTAGGGATCGATTTGCAATGTCCCTCTCTTCCACGGCTGCGATGTGATCAGATGGAGAGAGACACAGGGACCCAGCAGAAAGAGATCAAAATATCACTTTATGTTCAAAGAATTTAGAGAGTGTATCTCAACAGGTAGACTTATTTCCTCTCCCAAATTAGACTTAGCAGCATATTGAACAAGATCAGGTCCTCTCCCTGGGGCATGTGGGACTCTCTCGAGGCAGACAGACCTGAAGGAACAGGAAAGCAGGGCTCACTGACTCTGCCCAGGTCCATGACTCAGACTTGCAGTCATTACATGTATCAGTCCTTAGAAAGGGCAGAACCGGGAGAGAAGCTGCCCTGTGTGTTGCTCCAGGAGAATGCACTCCTCAGGGACATGTGAGGAATGACTTGAAGCATTAATGTCAGGTTGGACTTTTCTTGCTGCGGTTTTTGGAGCTGTAGGCATTTTTAGGGAGAGATCTTGGGATCCCCCCCTTGATGGTTTTCTGTCCGATATGAGAACAAGCCTGAGATGCAAGTGGAGCACGTCTCCTCCTTTTAGCTCTTCTTCTGAGACCCACGGTGGACAGAATGATTTGCAGTGATCTAATACACAGCTGTTTTCTGTCTTTTTTGGAACTACCAGATAAGGTGATGTCTTGGTCTACTTTCTGTTGCTATAACAAAACACCTGAAGCTGGTTACCTTATAAAGGGAAGATGTTTGTTTTGGCTGACTTTTTGGAGGCAGAGAAGTTCAAGAGGATGGTGCCAGCATCAGTTTCGTTTGTGGTGAGGGCTCGTGCTTGTTCATCGTCAGGTGGAAAGCCTATTCTCCAGCTCGGTAAAGGCTGGCACACAGGAAGAAGATGCATGAGGGAGACACACCGACAGCAACAGAGACAGATGGAGTGAGAGAGAGGAAGCAGGACAGCCAGCTGAGAGAGCTGAGCCCACTTTCTAATAACCCTGTCTCACAGCAACCAGTCCAGTCCCATGACACCCCACCCACTCTCATGAGATTGGCATTGAGTGTTTTCCAGGGCTGGTGGCCCCCACGACCCCGTCACCTGCCACTGGGCTCCATCTCTTAAAGGTTCCATCATCCTTCAAGACTGTTAAATTGGGTACCCAGATTCCACCAGGTGATATAGTTAGTATAGCTTTTGATTGATAAAAGCTCTTCTATGCCAAGTAAGAAACTCCTCTTAAAACATTTTACAGGGAAAACACTTCCACGTGAAACATTTTAAGAGCTATGTTTTCAGGTATTTTTTTTTTTTTATAAACAGAGGAAAGAATAGCCAGCATTCTGAATCTTAAACAGTGCCTGAAAGGATTGGCCAGTCGTTGCCACATGCAGAGCGAATCCCGCCCTTTAGGCGGTGGCACAGTTCAGATGTCACCAGATACCGCTTTCTGTTCATTTCCAAAGGAGTTTCTGAGGATCAGGGAACGAGCTGTTCCCAGCTCTGCACGGCATGAGCTTTGGCCATAATATGGAAAGGAAATTCGAGCAGCCTGTCAGGCAGTGGTTGAAGGTGGGACTTCACCTGGCTGAGGGATGGCCGATGTGGGAACGTGAAACACACGTGTGGATCGATGCTGGATCAGTCACTCACTCGACTTCATGAAGCAGAGCGTTTTGCATTTCACACTTTATGGCGCTCTTCTTTCAGTTCGCCGGATTAGGTACAGTCACAGGCCATTCCCTAGAGACCTCACAAGGGCTGTCCTCTCACTTGGTGTGGTATCCACACGACAGGCTGTGAGACCCAGCTGCCCGGAGACTGCAGAAGTCAGGTGACGCTGCTCTTGCTGCAGCAGGTAAGTTTAATGCCTCCATGGCTCCTGTTGGCCTCCAGGTGAAGTCCAGGTTCATTGCTGGGCTCTGGCTCTCCTTGACCCGATTCACCTCTTTCCAGCATCTTCGTTCACAGGTCCCGGCCTCTCTCTCCATGCATATCAACGTGTTTTGTATCCACCAGAAACACCACATCCTCTGATCTCCAGCCAAAGGACCCTGCATTTTCTCACTTCCTGGTGCTCTTGACATCTTAATTTTTTTTTTTTTTTTTTTTTTATGGAATACCTAACTTTTCTACTTACAAAATATTTACATCCTAACAACTTAGTGGTTGAGATGCCGGTGATGAGAATCAATCAGGGCCGAGTTCCATATCGCCAGATGTGAAGATTGAACCCCCAAGAAATGCAAGGCAAGTGTAGAAAGCAAGTTTTATTCAGAGGCTAGAACAGAGACAGACTTCTCTGCAGAGAAGGGGCCCAGAGCTGGGTGTCTGAGGATGTGGGGGTTCCTGCCCCCTTTACACACTTTAGAGTTCCTTTGTTCCCACGCCCCCCCCTTCTCCCCTTATCTTGCCTACATAACTAGTGACCAAGAGGTGGATCAGAGGTAGGAAGGAAGCCTTCCAGGGGTGCCTCCTCTCCCTGTCTGTCTGGTCTGTGGCAGGAAAGGAGCCACCCAGGAAGTACTTCATTAGTAGCTTCTTGGGAGCAACAATTCCCTGTAGGCAGCTAACCTTGGCAACAGGGGGAGGGGGAGGCACAGGGTTCTGGAGGTATTAGCTTTTGGTTTCCTTTCCTTTTGAACCAGCCCCCATCTCCCCAATCAGACCCAATTATTTGTTATTTACACTGATTGTCTTTTTACCTTGTCTCAGTTTGAAATACACACACACACACACACACACACACACACACAGAAAAAAAATTGAAGGAAAAATATATTGTTATTTCACTTTTTTTTTTTTTTCTGTTACTGGTCACTGAACCCAGGGGTGCTTTACCACTGACCACTCAACTCCTGTTTTATTTTGTATTTTGAAACATTGTCTCGCTAAGTTGCTATGAGTCTCACTAAATTGCTGAGGCTGGCCTCGGACTTGCTGTCCCCCTGCCTCAGTCACTGGGATGGAGGCCCATGCCACCGTGCCTGGCATTGTTCTTTTGCTTATGGGCTGTCTGTACCTGCTGGACACTGAACGACTTCTTAAACCCAGATCATATTGCACAGCTGTTGCACAATGTTTTATGTGCTTAATAATTTTATGATAGCAACCTTTAGAAATCCAGCTTTTCAGAAATATGGTCTCAGAAGGAATTAGTGCAGCCTAATGTTGAAATTGTGAACGATCTTGAGTTCCAGGTTGGTTCGGTGTCTAGCAGATATTGAGAATTGCTGTGCTTCTCTGAAGTTTTTAAAATGTTCTGTGCTTCCCCAGACGGTTCTCTTGGCACCCCAGGGAAACTTGGCTCAGAGTTTGGGAACCATGACTCAGCCACTGGATGTGCTCCCTCCTCTGCTGAAATTCTGCTGTCGATCCAGCTTCTTGGTGCTCAACTCTCCAATCTCAGTGTGGACATGATACGTCCCAGACATTTTTCCCTTCATCTGTAAGACTTGAGTCACAACATGCTTCCTTCTGATTGTTAACACACTGTCTTAGATCCTGCTATTTTATCTCTTTACACTATGATTTTATCTTTATCTATCTTTTTCCCCACTGAGTGTTAAGTTCTTTGTGGGAAAAGCACAGTACAGTGACTGTCGTATTGTGAACACTTCATGAATAGATGGATGAGTACCTATTACTGGACCTTGTTGAATGAGCCTGTCAACTGCAGAAAATCTAAATAGCAGTACCAGTCATGTGGATGAGCACAGGGCTCCTTGTATTTGTGGGAGAATGCTTTTTATAAAAAGTGTGACCCTAGAGACACGCATGTGTCTAGGGTCCTGTGACCTCACGTGTCCTTGGCTGCAGGTACGAGCCCTGGCTGGTTGTAGGCCCAGGGCCCCATGGATGTAATGGCCCCACTGACAGGGTCAGTTCCATCCTTTTGCATTTATTCATGTTCTGAGACAATGACCCACATGCGTGTCTCTTTGCTTCAGAAACTGTAGGTATAACTTCCTTCAGATGTGTTTGTTCTTTCCTTTAGAGGAAAATATATTAAGTTGACGGATGGCTCAAACTCCCAGCATGATAGAAAATACGTTATGTTGCAGCAGTTTAATCTAGAGGAGATGGAGGCTTGGGGACTGTGGTGCAGAGCTCCCCAGAGGGAAGAGCACCTGGGTTTTAGACACAGCTAGTGGGAAAGGTCTCTCCAGGTCTCAGCTAGCAGATGGTGGCTGTCCTTGTACTCTGAGTGGTCCTGTGTATTTCCGGTATCTGTTCCTGAGACTAATAGACCCTCAAGAGCCTTCTGACATAATGAACGCCCGGGAAGAGGGAAGAGGGGTGACCGTGTTCTTCACCAGGCTAAAAGAACTCAGATGGCTTTTCTGAGCTCTGTGGAGATCGCTTTGCTCCAGTTTTGCTTTATCCTCATAACACGAAGACGATAAAGCCGTAATCTACCACAGACAACTGTTTTCATTACGAGTTAAATAACCGGGTGCGTGAACTTTGGCTAATAGTAACAGTGATAGTAGTTTAATCCCAGTGAAGGCCTGCTAATCTTCACTTAGAACATCCTGTTCCATTCCCGCAAGGTTTCCTGTTTTACCTGGGCCTTTCCCACAGGCTTTTGCAAAAAATGCATTTTCAGAATAACCCTGTAAAACAGGCAGGAAGGCCGAGAAGTGTAAAGTTACTCACTCAAGGTCCACACAGCTGAGGACCCTTCCGTACCTACCTCCCAACATTTCGGGTGTTGCCAGGGGACTCTGTTTTCACCTGTGCTGTATCTGTGTGCACCTGGAAGCCATCTGTAAGGCAGCCTGGCCCCAGGACTCTAGGTGGGTTGAAATATCTCACTTGGAGGGATAGAGGTCTGCTGAGGGTCTTGGCAGCCGCTTCAGATCTGTTCTCTCGTGACTACGCTTTCACAAGGGATGATCTGTTCCTGTGGATCCCTTCACGCCATTAACCACCTATACTACTCCAGTTTGGAAGGTGACTGGTGGCAACAGAACATCTGGGAACAGTTTCAGGAACATGAATAGCATGGGGACAGGAGTTGATTCTTTACGTTCTGCTCCCAACATTCCCAAGACCTCAGGGAAGTGCCTGTAGGTCTCTGGGCCTCACTTGCATTGTGTGGAGTGGGTACAGCCCTGTCCCTTCTGTCCACACCAACTGACTGGGAGATCGGTACGCTCACTAGCTCAGCTCCACATGCTCTAGAATGATCTCATAGTGTTCTGCCAGGCAAAGGGTCTTACTTTTGCACTTATAAGGGGCACTTACTTTATAACCAGGACACATGGTTTACACAAAAAGTGACTCAAACCATCCAGTAAGATCAATGCTCATAACAACTTTTGCCAGCCCTTACTTCATCCCTAGTTTGGGAAGCTAAGTACCTCCTGTGTATTCTCGTTTGTGTCAACAGTACCACAGGGGAAGTGCTCAGTCGAAGATTCTTAACTCCCCTCCCCTTGAGAACACTGTAATCCCAGCAACTCAGGAGGCTGAGGCAGGAGGATCACAAGTTCAAGGCCAGCCTCTGCAACTTAGTGAGACCCTCAGCAACTTAGCAAGACCCCATCTCAAAACAAAAAATAAAAATAGCAGGGATATAACTCAGTGTTAAAGTGGCCCTGGGTTTGATCCCTGGTACCCAAAACAACCAACCAACCACATGCAATAAACAGGGACATTTTTGTACCTCTGTGAAAGTACTGCTCATTGCCTACAGTCAGTGCGATATTCCAACTCACAGCCTGGCATTGGTGATCCCACCAGTGAAATTGTGTGCTCAGCAAAAGACATTTTAATGTACTCTCACGCCTGATGTGCTATATCTTTACCGTGTAATTAAGTAATATAATTTCATTATTACTTAGAGCAGTGAAATATGAGTACAGGAAGAAACATTTCTATAAAAAACCAAGTTGTATATTTTGGAACAACAGCCAAAAGGCAAATTGCCTTAAAACAGCTGTCAAATGAAAATGTAAGCAAGACAAGTGAAAAAAAAAATGGGGGAAAAGATAAAAATACGAAAAGGGATTCTGTTCCCTGATTAGTTCAAAAATGTCTTTTAAGTTTACTCTCCAGTTTAAAGAAACTGAAGCTGAATGTGTTTGGCGATTGCTTTGTGGCTTATGCAAGGGAAGCAATTTCAAATTTTAGACCTTTGGCACGTCTTTATAGAAAGGACCTGTGCTCACATCAGAAGATTGTCAAACGAATGCGTGTTCCCATGCTGTAAACTGGGATGGAGTGTGCCTAGCTTGCACGCACCCTAGCAGTACTGTGTAGGAGAGCTCTCTTTTGCCCCCATTAACCCCTAAGGACCAGGAGGCACCAGGAGGATCACAAACTTGATCAAGGATTAAGAGACTCAGGGTTCACAAGTTTATATGAATGTTTTATTCTATTGTCTGTTTCTGGTTCCAGAATTTCATGGGCTTAAGTTTAGACACCTTTTCGAGGCTTGCTTACTACCCTCAGCTTGAAGGGCCTCCCTCTGACGTTGGTATTTTGAAGTCTGAGTTTTCCAGCCATGTTGAGGACCCTACCCTCCTCATCCTCCCAGAAGTGAAGGCTTTGCTCCACCATGGTGCCCTTTCCCCGGCCAGGAGAAGAGACCTGCTGCTCACAAGCCAAGATAAATGTCAAAGCAGAGACAGGTCATCAGATACTTGGAATTTAATGCCTTGGTGTGTCTTTCTCACTTGTTCTTTGGGACCGAAGCATCTTCGTTGACAGGTGCAGAGATTAAAAGAGTGAGGAATATGTGAGGCGTGAGCAGCTATCTTTCTGGAGCAACTTAAGGCTGTTCCGTCAGGCAGGAAAACAAGCCCGGTGTGTGTGCAGGCAGGTGTGTGCGCGTGTATGCACGCCCTGCCTGCACCAGGCTGGGTAATCATAACCCTTATGGACGCTTATTGTGGTAGGACACATCCTTCTCAGATCTGGAGAGCGAGGTCTCTTATGTGAGCTCTGGATTTTGACAAATGGCCTATTTTGGGACATGGGGGTTATTTCAGCTGAATATCTGGCTTGATTAGCATGAAGAAGCACATGCAAATCAGGCTGGAGCCCCACCCCTCCCAAACCTCCCCATTTCTGTACAATCAGGAAGCGCATTCTCCCTCCCATTGTGGCTTTGGAGGGAAGTGTGCTTTACATATGCAAATGCCAGCCCCAAGTTTCACTTAATAATTATCAGCTGGAGATTCTATTGATGAGCAGCTGAAGCTACTCAGGGGGAGAGAAACCGAGTTAACCATTTGCAGGCCCCTGTGGAGACCCTGGTGATTGCAGAGGAAGATTTCTCATCCCGCCCCCCCCCCCCCCCCCCCATTCTGCACTTCTCCTGTCTGGCCAGAGCCTGGTAGCTGAGTCTCTAGGACCCTTTTATTGTCTCCTGTGCCTCTTCCTCCTGCCCCTCCTTTCTGTTCTATAGACTATGGAAGGCGAAAGCAATCCATCTCCCTGTGCAGGAGCAAGACTGCACACAGCTCTAGAAATGGTGGCCTCCTTTGCTCAGCTTCCTGCAGCAAAACCACTCGGGCCAGATGGAGTCCTTTTAAAAGGACCCAGTGGGACTCCCAGGCAGGGTGCCCAGGATGGCCCAATCAAGGCGGCAGGCCCTGGCATCCTTAAGTCTTCTCCTTTTCATCCTCTGCATCCCTGCTCCCCTCCGGGGCACGAGATAGAGGACCAGGGCCTATTTGTCAGCTCGCTCCCTCTGACCACCTGGTAGTTCAGTGGCCCTTGGTGTTCATCATTTTACCGGAAGCTCCTTACTGTCCTGATTCTGCTCGATCCTCTTCAGCTTCCTGTCTGTCTTGTAAGTGTAGTGAGGGGTGAGACCACTTGGTTCCATGGGAATGCAACCTTCTTTTCCTGGAAGGAGGTATGGAGAGGCATAAGACAACACCTCATAAGCTACTCTAAGGTAGTTGGGTCTTACTTTGGGTTTGATGGACAGTCCTAGGAGGGGAGTCCTGAGCAGGATAGTGATGTGATGAGGTAACCGCCGTTAGTCGTCATCTGACTGTGTGTGGCAAGGCGAACTGAAGCCGAGGGACAGTGAGGTCACTGTTGAGTGGTTCTGGGTAAGAAGCAGTCAGACTGGAAGTGGGGTAGTAGTGGTGGGAAGTGTTTGTATTCAGGGTGTACTTTGAAGGTTGCAGTTGGGACATGAGGAAAGGCCTTCAAGAGTGAGCCTGTGTCTTTGACCTGTACCCAGTGATACCATTTGCTGAACATGGGCCTGGCCTTCCCTGGTGCAGCCTCTGCGCCAACAGGTGTCCAGTTAATATATGTTGAGCAAATAGTCACTATGTGAGGCAAACTGCAGAAACAGCCATTGCACATGTAGTAAGAGCCAGCATCTTAACAGGGACTGTGGAAATCCCAGGGACAGCGAGAGGCATGCAGGAGCCTGCTCACCCTGGGCAGGTTGGGGAAGAGTTTCCAGGAGGAAATCTTGAGCTGCTGTTGGAAGGCCACACCAGCAAAGTGGCCAAACTGCAAAGGAAATAGCACAGATATGCAATGCTTATTCCAGTGGGCAGGAAGTTAGCAAGGGGCTGGTATGTGCAAGGGCTCCAGAAGTCCTTGATGGTGGAAGTGCTTGGTTCCCCAAGGTCTCCTCAGAATCTGAAGATGGATTTGTAAAGTGCCAGTATTTCCACAGCAATTCCACAAAGTCCAGAAAGTCTTGAGCCAGGAGCTCCTTTTGACAAATCGACTTCGTCATTCACATCCCAGCCCTGTCTCTGTGCTCAGGTGGGTCTCTGCCCTGCAAGACCTCTTCTCCTTGGGACCAGGAATTGAGAGCCTGTGCTGGAGGCTCCACCACCAGAGGCTTCTCTTTGGTACCCTGTGTCTGGCAGAGCTGCTTCCACCTAAGCCCAAGACTCCTCTCTTGCAGAGGAAAATCCCAGCTTCTCCTCACAGCTGAGCTGAGTCAAGGCCCCTTAGTTTATTCTTGCTTTGACACGACTTTTGAAAGCACCTTATAAAAAAAAAAAAATCCCGCAAGTAGAACTTGGAAGAAAATAACAATCTGTTGGAAGTAGAGATGGAAGGTTTTGAACTTAATAGGTATTAGCACAGCATTTTACCCAAACATCTATCTTGCTCTGGGTAATGTGTTATCTTTGCCAAGTGCCCATCCTGATAAAGCATTATTTTTGTCGAACTGAACTCCTGATAAAATCTTCTATCCCCTTTTCCCTGAAGTCTATTTCAATAAAACCACACTCTTCATTTCTGATTTCCTCCTAAGGGGTAGTTTGGATCTGTGGGAAAGAAAAAAAAAAAAAAAAGTGTTATATATATTTTTTAATTTAATTCCCCTTCTCTTTTATTTCTAATGTAGATACTTGTGGGAATTGGAATATAGCTTTAATATAAGTTAGATTGATAAAGGGCTGAAGATGGTGAAGAGGGAAAGAAGACTTTAAAAAGGAGGACAGTCATTTACAGAGACATGGGCATGTCCCTGCAGGATTTGGCTTGTTTTCCCTTGTTGTTAATTTACAATTGAGCTGGACGTGACAACACTGATTTAGGTGACAAGGCAGTGTGGAGCAGGGGACGCTGTGGAAAGAATCCCACACATTCACAGAAATGCTTGCGTCCTATTCTTGTTGAAACAGGTATGAATAAATACACGTGTTGCTGCTATCCAGGCCTCTCCATTGCTAATGGTAAGAAATGCAAACCAAGAGCCCAAGTTGTCTTTGATAACTGGTTCTTTCTCTCAGCCTCCTTGCCAGCCCCTCCCTTTCAGTATTCAAGGGCTAACCCCACAGTGAACACTGCAGGTCAGGCTTGGACCTTCCTGGTGAAGG
Source organism: Sciurus vulgaris (assembly GCF_902686455.1). NCBI lineage: Eukaryota > Metazoa > Chordata > Mammalia > Rodentia > Sciuridae > Sciurus > Sciurus vulgaris. The sequence goes on along the minus strand of NC_136465.1, from coordinate 167,932,120 downwards.
GTGACCTGCAGACACAACATCCATAGAAGGCCAAGGAAGAAATGAGAGTTCGTATGACCTCGTCAAACAGCCAGGTGACTGCAGAGGAGAAAAGATGTGGCAGAGAGCCCCAGGAATACAGAGCATGTCAAACATCAAGTCAACCCCAGCAGAAGCCAGAACTCCAAGAAGGACCACAGAGCGGTTGGGGGGACCTTTGATTAATGTAAAATGAAATTGAAAACCTTGGCAGGGTGCGGTGGCACATACCTGTAATCCCAGCAACTCTGGAGACGGAGGCAGGGTGATCACAAGTTTAAGACCAACCTTACAAACTTAGGGAGTCCTTGTCTTAAAATTAAAACAAATAAAACGATCTGGGGATGCATCTCAGTGGTAAAGTACCCCTGGGTTCAATCCCTAGTGCTGCAATAATAAACAAAAAAATAAATAAAACCTTCCTGAAAATCAGCCCATGTGGCTATCTTGATTTGTGCAAGGTTTTAGCTACCCCCCAAAATCAAAATAACAGCAAGACAAAACCTTCATTATTTTAGTCAGCTATTTCACTGCTGTGACTAAAAGATCTGACCAGAACAATTGTAGAGAAGAAAATGTTTACTTGAGGGCTCACGGTTTCAGAGGTCTTACTCCATAGAAGGCCAGCTCCATTCCTCAGGGTTTGAGGTGAGGCTGAACATCATGGAGGAAGAGTGTGGCAGAGGGAAGCAGCTCACATGATGATCGGGAAGCAGAGACTCCACTCTCCAGATACAAAATATATGCCCAAAGCCATGCCCCCAATGAACCACTTCCTCTAGCCACACCCAACCTGCCTCCTGTGACCACTCAGTTAATACCATCAGGGATTCATTCACTTATTAGGTTAAGACTCTCAAAACCCAATCATTTCTCCTCCAAACTTTCTTGCATTGTCTCACACGTAGGCTTTTGGGGGGCAACTCATATCTTAACCATTTCACTCATTATACATTTTTATTGTATGATATGAGTGTAGCACATCTCATTTGCCACTCTTAGAACATAGTACTGTGATTTTAAGATGACTATGAATATGTCGTAGAAAATAACACATTTTCTACTAATTAACAGAAAAATGCTTATGAAATCTTTCATATTGAATGCTGCTCAAAAGAAAATTCAGCAGAAAGTCTAAACTATGTCTACGTCTATTTCTGTAGTCCCAAGCCACGTTGGTGACTCAGGTGAGGTGACCTGTTCATACTCGGCAAAGGTCAAACTCATAGTTCTGGTTTAGTAAGGGGACTCTGTCCAGTTTTTGCATCTTTATGAAACAGAGCTCAAAAACCTCTTCCTGGAGAAGGCTGTTTCCTCGCCTCAGGCCTTGGTGACCACTGCTAATGCTGGTGGAGTCTGTGAGGCTGAGTCAAAAGGGATGGACGTAAATGGGCTCAGTGGAGGCAGAGGGTGACCAGAGATGACCCGGATGTGAATTTATGATCTCCTCACTGGCTGGTTTTCGGATTCGGGCTGAATGACTACTTACTGTTTCCAGTCTCTCCTCTTCTTGTGGCCTTCCAGTAGCTGTTTCCTAAACCACCTGCTGCTTGGGGGAAGCCATGACTCAGCTGTCAAGTGTTTCCGTCACAAGGGAAACAGAGCGCTACGTTCCTCAGCCTTGGCCTTGTTTGGCAGTGATCTGAATACCAACAAAACTAACAGAAAGTCCGTTCTCAACACTCCTTTGACATCAATGAGGAAGATAATTTAGATTTAAAACCAGATTTAGAAACAGAAAGACTTCTGCTTGCTCACTGTGAGAAGTTTAAAGAACAACTGTCTCCAACTTCCAGAACTTAGCATATTGGATAGAAAATATTTAAAATCATTGAACCAGAAAGTTTCAGGGGTAAAACTGACATCATTGCTCATTAGGACACACTTTAAGCATTTATAGCTGAAACCCAGCTATGAACACAGCAAATTTGTGCTAAAAATGTCTTCATTTTCTCCACTTAATGAAGCTCTTTATAAGAGAAAAGGTTCTCGAAAATAATTTCACGGAGAAAAATGTCCTAGCGATCACGGTGAAATGAATCCAGGCTGTGGTCTCTGGCACTGTGGTTGCACTTTCTGGAACCTTGTGAAGAACCCTTTTCTTACTGTCATCCTGTCCTTGCCAGAAGGTCTCCAAGGCCCTTGCTGGAACTGCAGTTCACTTTGGTTGCCAAAGATGACTTCCAGAAAATGGCTTCAGGGAATCTTTGGGTGAAACATTCCCTGTTCACCCCACAACAGCCTCTGTCTTCATCCTTGACATATTCCTTCCCATAGCAAATCTGAGGCCACGTGCCTGGAACTCAGCAAATAGCTCCTCTGAACCTGTATCTTGCTCTGACTTATAAACTGCTGAGAATGTCAAAACTGATGACATGCTGGCATACTCCTGTGGACAGCCAGTGATCACAATTACCAAAAAAAAAAAAAAAAAAAAACTTTTACAAAACTTTTACGATCCAAGTGAGTTTTCTGAACTTCTTTAAAATGACTTGGGCTGCAATTCTTAATTGATTTTGAAGTTTCAAATGGCATGGACAGAGGATGTGAAATTTTGATGTTAATCAAAGGAGGGTATTGTGTTTACAAAATTGCAAAGTATTTCATGAATGCGGCTTCATGGGAGATGAGAAATTGGAAAATACAGTGGAATGCAGTGACCAATGGCTGGTCAAGGGAGGGGGGCCTGGAACCAGGGCCACTGGACAGTCAGGCAGCTGGAGGGTAGGGCCCTGCTTTTTGAAAGAGACTTTCATCCAGGAAGGAGGAAGATGCTGGGGTGGCACAGAAAGTGCCTAAACCTGGAGGAGCTAGGATACTAGGAAATCCAGGAGGTTCTGGGTCACACGCTGGCAACTTCTCTGAGAAGGTAGTAGGAGGCTTGGGCAAGTGAACTGGGACCCAGGGGGAGAGCCACACAGCACTTTGGTGTGTCTGCTCAGATCTCCTTTGCATCTAAGCGAGAAAGTCTCTGGAATTTCAGGCTCGGTCACAGGAGAATCTCATGGCAGTAGCTGCTTTTGAAAATGCTTATAATTAGACCCCCACCTCCTGAGAGTCTGGGCTCACTGCTCTGGGGTGGGACCTGTGCACATCAGTATTTTTTAACTTTCCTAAGCGATTGCAGCCGTAGCCAGGATCGAGAACCACTGGCTAAGGAATTGAGCCATGCCCATTTGTTAGGTATTTCTGTGGTTGCTTTCAGGTACAGGGACTGGGTCAGGTCCTTGCCAACAAAGCAGGAATGACCACCGGCAAGAATTCAGTTGCACTTTATTGGAGAGGGGTTGATCAGGAGACTTCCTTGTTTGATATATAAAGAGCCATCAACGTAGAGCCTGTGAGCCTGGGTTCAAGCCCTTCAGGCTGCTGTTTGCTGCCGGGATGTCCCGGACCAAGTTAAATGGTATTTTCATTTCTCTCTGTCTCTCTCTCTCTCTCTTTCATTAGACCAATAGGAGTAGTTAGAACAGCCACCTTATTACAGTGCTGCATGAATTAAAATGAGATGATAGTGCACAGCATGCAGACTGGGCATGCACTCAGTGGGAACAGACCAGGTGTCTGTTGACTGGCAGTAGCTGGATTCGCATCTGTACATTGTCAAGCTGCAGATGTGGTGAACCAGGATTGCAGAACATTATCTCACCCGTGAGGAAGGCTGATGGAAACAGGGAAGATTGGAGAGCGGGTGGCTAACTAGGGAGATCAGGGGAATGTTCTAGGACAAGGTCCACCAGCTGGGACCACACACTCTGTCCAGCTTTGGCCCACCACTTGTTTTTGCAAATAAAGTTTTATTGCAACGCAGCCATGCCCATTGTTAGGTATTTCTGTGCTTGCTTTTAGGCTACCATGGCTGGGTTCAGCCCTTGCAAGAGGGATGATGTACCTGTAGTATGACAACTAAAACACACTTATTCACTGGGTATTTACGGAAGAAGTGGGACAACCCCTGTGTTAAGCTTGGCTTGGGAATGAGATGTTTGAAATAAAATGAGAAGAGCGAGTGCTTTGAGCATCAGAAAGGGAGAATGGGCAGGCCTCGCTGACAGATTGTACGTTGGGAGATTTTGCCATATAAAGGTTAGGGATGGAGGGTCTTTATCACCCACAGAACGATGCAGGAGGACAGCTCTCCTGAAGTTTGCCCATGATTATGGAATTCTGGTTCCTCTACTAGAGAGGAATGGTTGGCTCAGCACAAAAGGCTCAAGCCCCCTGCATGTTAGGGCTATCCATGTCTGGCCCCTGATTCCTTCAATGAACTCCACAATAATATCCATTTGCAAATGGTGGATCCCAAACATAATGCTAAACATTAACTAGCCCTCTGGAAAGATTCAGAGATAGTTAACACACACAAATTGATTAAGATCATTACTTGGGACATTTTAGATGTCAACTCCCTAATCTCTATCATGGTAGTACTCGGATGTTGATTTTCAATTTACCTTCTTTGTTCCAAATCTTCACAGTTTAGATTCTTAATTCAGAACATTCATCCTGAGTGGCTTCAGAGATTGAAATTCTGCAATAAATTCATATTTGTTAAGTATAGGAATGGCACCAGGCCCTGGGACAAAGCGACTGGGTATCAGGCATGGCCAGCCAAGGTGTGCGTTACAGACCATTGTGTCTCTGAATCAGGTTCTCCAGAGAAGCAGGACCAATAGGTGTGTGTGCCTGTTTGTGCTTGTGTGCTTGTGTGTGTGTGCATGTTTACACAGATGCTGGTTAAAAGCATTTTTTTCTGTGACTAGAGGCTGACTAGTCCCTACTAAGTCAGCTGGGTTAGTCAACAAAACAGAGGCCCAGGAGAGCCACCGTGTATTCTGAGCCTGAAGGCCTCAGAAGGAGGACAGGAATGGTGTAGTTCCAGTCCGCACGCCAGGAAGCTGGAGACCCAGGAAGAAGAGACGTTTCAGTTAAGCCGGAGAATTTTCCTCCCTGGGGGTGATCAGCCTTTTTCTTGTCAGGCCTTCAGCTGACTGGGCGAGGCCCACCCACATTAGAGAAGGGTTTCTCAGCCTACTCAGATAAATTTTTATTTCATCCAAAAATACCTTCACTGAAGCACCCAAAGATCTGGTCTCCCCACAGCCCTGTCAAGTTAACTATCACAGTCCCCAAACTGTTACTGGCTGCAGCAAGATACATATGGAGCTTGACACTAGGCATTTAGAAACTTCTAGAGCACCTGGATTTTTTGATACCATCAAGCATGTGATCAGTAGATTGAGCTGGATGGACGACTTTATGCCAGTTTGTGGAGTTCAAGAGGAGATTCCTCTGTGGGGCAAGCTCTATACCAGCCACATGTGTTTGGGCCAACTTTTGTCCAGGATGGATTGGGAGAGGAAACAGGTTTTTCACCACTGATAGTTTGAGAAAAAGGCTGATGAGTGCACCGTCGCGTCCAGTGTGATGACTTTTCCAATGTGGTTTGTGCAGAGAGCATAAGGAGTGTCCCTGGGAGAGACTCGAGCCCACTGACCTGACAGAGGAGTGCAGACCACATCTCGGGGGCTACCTCCTTTCACTGCCTTAACTCTTCCCACTTCCTCACCCCGAGAGCCAGGAGAAGCCTCAAGGAAAGGACTCAGGAGCTAGAGGAGTGAGCGGCCCAGGAGCAAAAGCCAGAGTCTGAATAAATAAAGCCAGAAGGAGCCGTGAACGAGCCAGGCAGCAGGCTCACCCATGAGACCCTGGGATGGAACAGCTGGGTTGGAGGCAGGTCCACAGAAAGAGCTGAGAGGGGCCCGGGCCCCTGTGCTTCCTTCCTGAGGGGGAGGCGGGGCCAGGGCAGGAGGACGTACCCTGCAAGGAAGCAAACTAGGGTTACGGTCGTGCCGTTTATGGGGCACTTCGTCTGTGCCAGGTCCTGGGCACAGGGGAAGAGCTGCCTGCATCAACATCAGCTCCCCTGGTTGAGTCCCATCAACTGCCACTGTGCATACCTTCCTGGGTGACAAATCCGTGGAGTTCTGAAAGTGGGAAACCACCTGCAAGTATTTGGGAACTGAGTTTGGTTAAAGCCACTTGGGGTCTAACGCAGGATGGAAAGGAAGTGGACCCCAGAGGTTAACAGCAGTTCCCAGGAGCACACAGAGAATTGCCATTCATTTAACGTCAAAGCGTAAGATGTGGCACTTGTGGGAGGGGGTTGGGGATGTGAGCAGGCCCTTCTGTGGAGCCTGCTCCCCTCCATGGTGCTTGTGGGTGAACACTGACCTGGCCACAGCTCTCAGCAGGAGGCAGGCCTGCCACGTATCCAAGAGTCCATCCAAGGAAGCCAAGGCTGGTGACCAGCGCACCCTGAGTTCAGAGAACACACAGCTTTTAACCTTAACTTATATCTCCAGCTCATCTTGCCCACAGCTTCAATACCCCTGCCCTCACTGGGAGGAGCTTGGAGGTGCTTGTTTATCCCAAGGAGTTGTACTTGAGAGGCACAGGGCTTCTTTGTATTTTGGCCTCTCTTTTTAAGCCTCCCATAACTCTTGTGAGGTTAGCATTTATGTTCCGATTCCACAGAAGGGAAAACAGCAACTCAGAACATTGATGTAGTCCTTCCAAAGAACAAACCCTCTAGATTATCTTGGTCGGTAATTCTCTGGAGTCTCCAGGATACTGAGTTTGCAGACTTCCTGGGTTCCTGCCTCAATGCTCTACGATTCCTTCATAAGAACGAAACTCCTCTCAGGCCCCAGAGCTTCTGTATCCTTAATTCAATAATGCAGAAGACTGACCCATTGCAAAGTGACGGAGAGTTTGCTTCCTATGGCGCTGCCGCATGATCAGCACACAGTTTGACTTTAGTCTCCGTTTCCTCACCTGTAATGGGGCTCACTCCTACCTGTGTGGTGCTGACTTCTGACAGCATGAACCACCCAGCATGCTGCAGATCTATAGCAGGCACTACACAGAGCCTCACTCGCTGCCTTCCCAAGGAAAAAGATGCTCATCTTTCCGCACCCTGCCGGACAGATCCATGTTGGGAAAATACAATTACTATTAACAGCCTATTCTTTTTCATTCTCTTGGTTGAACTAATTTGGCTTTACCCAACAGGGAGACAGGTTTTTCAAAAGCTTGGGTAGGAGCTTATAATCGGCCAGCTCTGTAACAATGCAACCTAATCAACCTGTGATTTCACATCCCCCGTGGATTCTGCCTCCACCTTTGATTCCTGGTTCCAGGCAGTGGAATTCAGTGAGTCGTATTCATGGCATTGACAGGAGAGAACCCGGAGCTTGGGCGTTTAACCCTGAGGTGATTAAGAGGGGAAAAAAAGGAGCCCTGTTTGTCAAGGCCCAGAGAAACATCAGAAAGTCCTGGGCAGAGGCCTGCTCTGCACAGGCTGCTCGGGTGAGACCTGCGGGGTGTCATTCATCACAGTCTTTGATCCTCAAGTTTTGTCAGTCAAAGAGACTCTCTGGGCCAGTTTGGAAGCTCAAGGGGTTCTGGACGGGAAAAAGTATGGAAAACAAATGCTTTTTTAGCAGGCAACTGAAAGAGGGTCATTTTGGAGAGATGTGATTTTTTGCTGGACAGCATCCAGTGTACTGGGTCCTGGGATTCTGAAGAGTGGGGATAGAAAGAGGTAATGGCTCTGGGTATGTCTTCTGGCACTGCCACTCCTCAACACCAAGCATACTTTAAGCACCCAGTATATACAGGGTGATATGCCAAGTATCTTGGGGAATTTGGGTTTTTACATTGTTAAAAAAAAACAAAAAAAAAAAACAAAAAAAAACCTCTGGCTCTCTGAATAGCCTTTTACAAAAAGTCACTGAAGTGGACAGTGCACAGGCTCAGCCTAAAAGGGACCCGGGTGTGAGTTCTGAAACCACTCTCTGGTTGTGGGACTCAGAGGGACCTACTTCTGTCGTCTGTCCCCGCTTCTGTTGCAGGGTGGATGATTGTCATATGCGGTGTTGCTGCGCTACTGGTAATTTTTTTTTTCTTTTTCCTGAGAAAACCAGGATATCAGTCATGCCCCTACTTTCTTCTTCCTGTTGCCCTTAATTATTTCACTCTTGGCATTGATGCATGCGTCTTCCCTTCCAGCATGACAGATACATGTTTTCATAGTGCTGTATACAAATTGCTTACACTGTGTACAAATTGCTGTTGGAATATGCTGAAGGATATTGTGCCTGCAGTTGAAGGAAGGCTTTGCCCTGGGAGGTGATACTTTTCAAACCAGGTTTTGAAGGATGAATAGGAGTTCACATAAGAATCGCTCAATAAACTTAGCCCTATTATTACTTTCTTTTTCTTCCTTATCTTCCTTCTTGTTCTCTTCCACTTCCCCATGCTGTTGCCCTCCAGTCTCCTCCTCCCCATATCCATATTCATCATGCTTTATTGTTAAGATTGTCTACCTGGGAACATGTACATAGAAGAGGATGGTGCATTTAATTAGAAATGATTGCATTATGATTGTCTTCTCTAAACAGCATATTAAGTTTTTATTAACGTGACAAGTCATTCTGCTCTCAACTCTGTATGTATGTATACATAACACTTGTTCCTCGTGCTTTCCCTTAGAAATGGGATGGGGAAGGAGCCCATCTGGCAGTGGGTATCCAGGGACCTGGAAGGGCGGTTACTTCTGGTTAAAGCTTTCCCTGTTCTCTCCACAGATGGGAAGCCCGTGTCCCTGTCACCGCTGGAGTCCCAGGCTCACAGTCCCCGCTATGCAGCCTCCAGCCAGCGTGAGCGCGAGAGCCTGGAGGTGCGCATGCGCGAGGTGGAGGCCGAGAACCGCGCTCTGCGCAGGCAGCTCAGCCTGGCCCAGGGCCGCGGCCCCGCGCACCGTCGAGGCAACCATTCCCGGACCTACTCCATGGAGGAGGGCACCGGGGACAGCGAGAACCTGCGGGCAGGCATCGTGGCAGGCAACAGCTCCGAATGTGGACAGCAGCCGGTGGTGGAGAAGTGCGAGGTAAAGAGCAGGGGGAGGAGGCGGGGAGGCTGGAGGCCCCTGCAGCCCGTTGACCCCATTTCTTGCAGATGCCAGGTGGAAGCACAGCCAAGTCCTGGAAGGACTTGGCATTCTTGACTCAGACCTGGGTGCGAATGTGACTCGAACCCTGGCTTTGTTGATTGGCCTGGCAAGTCATTTAAGCTCACTGAGACTGTTTCCCATTAGGAAAATGGGGGTACAAAGACCTAGCCCACAGAGACTTAAGGGGAGCTAACTGATGTGAGCCGCCGCCTGGATCATCTGGACATGCTCAGGACTTCTGTACCTAGTTTGCACGTTGGGGCAGCTGTCACTCACACTGTAGTGTGCATGGTGTGCCTGGATTGTGGGCCTACCGTGCTCGTGGGCCTCGTTCTTCCTTCAGTGCACCGGGCCTCTGCTGCTCAGAATCAGACTCGTTGCTCAGCTACAGCAGCCATCTGAGCTTTTCTAGCTTCATATCTTTTCCTCCATTTTAGAGTGTGCCTTCTTTCCTAGGAACTCCTTGGAAACTTGGAACACTTTCCCATAATTGTGGTCTGCCCCTGCCACCCTGGCTTTCTTGCATCTGTGCTTATTTCTACAATGAAGATACACATACACACACAGTCACTCACTCACTTCCTGCTTCTTCTGCTTCTTGGGAAAGAGAAGAATTAAAGCCTGCCTGTTCATCTCACAGCCTTTTGAGATGCAGACTAGGCGGAGAAGACTGGGTTCAGAGCTGAACTTTGGTGGTTTCTGCTTGTGAGCACTTGAGCAAGTTACCCAGCCTCTCTGAACCTGAGACATCTTGGCAGTACACTTCCAAGAAAAATACTTGCTTCGTGGAGTCTGTGAGAATTAAATGGGAATAGCCATTTAAAAGCCACAAACAGTTCCTGCTACATAGTACATTTTCAGATATGGGTAATTTGTATTATTTTCAGTTAAATCCAGGTGTCACCTGCCGTTACTTTATTCTGTTTCCTGGACTAAAGAATGTTAGGCTTCAAACTCCCCGAGGAGAGAGCACATTGTGAGCCACAGCCTCTGCCTGTCAGAACAGGATCATTAGCAATATTGGTGGTCCTCCAGTTTGTTGCAGGAATGCTGTTTTTTTTTTTCAATGAAGACTGAGTTTTAAGGAAATTCAGCTGTGAGGGAAGAAACTCTGAGGAGAGCAGCAGCCTGGTTTGTGAATTGGTAGAGGTGGAGAAAGGCAGGTGGAAGATGGGTAAGGAGGACTGTCATGTGACTGGGACAGATGTGGCCTCAGGACTTCCTGTTGCTCATGCAGCCAAGTCCAGAGAGCCTGGGAGGGGAAGCGGTCATCATCAGCCACTCATCCATTCAGCACCTCTATGACACCCGCTTGTGGGTTTCACACCATCTCTTGTGCTGCAAGTAGCAGTGAATCAAAAAGACAAAACTCTCTTTCTCTGGTTCTTATGTTCTACACTGGGAGGTGGCAGGAAGCAGATGATAAACAAATAAAGAAGTATAAACGGCCAGAGGCGATGCATGCTGCACATGCTTCAGCCCTGACAGCAGGGCAGGCCCTCTCTTTCCATCTTGGAAAAGCACTGCCAGTCTTTTCTTTACTTAATATCTGTCTTTTATACCCCTGCAGTTGGGGACAGCGCAATGGTAACCACACCCTTGACCTGGGGTTGTCTAACTTTCAGAGAACCCACCTTCTTTGGAAACCGCTCACCTTGTGTGGATGAAGACTCGGTTGATTTCTTGCAGGATCTCTGCTCTCAGGTCCAGGCCAGGGTGTTAGTTTGAGTGGGTTGATGGGAAACCTGCTGACAAGGTTGGGTGGCCCAGAGCGAGAACGTTTTCCCCCATCCATTTACATTTTTATGATTCCATCCTGCCAGAGAACTAAGAATCAAGAAGATGAGAAAACAGCAAAGGAAAAGTCTTGGTCTGGGCGGGGCACAGGGTAACAGAAGGAGAAAGGATTCTAGGTTGCTGGGAGCTTTCTCTTCCTGCTGTGCCTGTCTCCTAGGGCTTTCCTCCCCAGCTTAATTTCATAAGAGCCACACATTCTGCTTTGGAAGTGGGTGTCTGTCCTGAATCCCCTGCAAAATAAAGTAGACAAGATGGCATTGGCTTTGAAGGTAGGGTCATGAGTCTAAATCCTGCTCCTTCCTCGCTTAATAGCTTTATTACTTTGAGCCTTGGTTTTCTCTTTCCTGTGCCTCAATTTCCTCATTTGCAAATTGTAGGTTAGCATCAATTTTCTACCTCACACTATTTCAGTGGTGAGTGTGGATATTAGAATTTGAGAGGAACTTTAAGATACTAAGTTGTGTTAGCATTACATTCTGCAAAAGCCAAACAAACAAAAACCAACTAACAAAGGCTTAAACAAGATTTGCGCCTTATTTCTCTTAGTGATTAAGATCTCTGGGGTTAAGATGATTTGATGTGGGGACGTTGATATCCAGAATGCTGGATTATTCCATATGTGACCCCCATACCTACTGGATATTACCATGGTTTATCTCTGGATTAGTAATAAATATCAGAGCTTCAGTATGTTGTCCACATTCCAGCTGGCAGGAGGCAGGTGTTATGGTGGGACATCGTGCCTTCCTTTAAGAATGTGCCTTACAAATTGCACACCTACGTTTCTTTCAGACCCCGTAGGCAAAGCCAACTTGTAAGGCTGCCCTTAACTGCCACCTAGACACAAGCCTAGAAAAGAGATTTTATTCAGGGAAGCCATGCTTTCTGCTAACATTTTAGAGTTCTGCTACTGTGGTCACAAGGAACATTCTCAGTCACTTACGTGGGTGACTCTTGAACTTGGTTGTATGTTGAAATTGCTACCTAGTAGAAATATTGATACTTGGGACCCAGGGCACTCCTTCCGATGGATAGGCTGTGGGAGAAGGGCCCAGGAATGTTAGTATTAAAAAAATAAGTCTATCTAGGCAATTCTGAGATAGCAAAGAATATTTGGAAACCACTGCTTCCTGGCACAAGGAAAATGAAAGATGTGGCTCTCTGTTTCTGTGCTCTTTGAAGATAGAGTAGCAATGTAGGAATTTAGACTCTGAACCCCTTAGCTCTTACCATCACTTACTTCCTGGTCTTTGGATTTGCACCTGAGAGTTAGCTTCTGTCTGTCTGTTTTTCTTTCCTTTCTCTGTGCTTCTTGATCAAGTTTCTGCTTATACCCAGAGCCGTCATTTTTCGGTAGGATTCTTGGATACGGAGCCTGGCCCTGGTGAGAGCTTCGGTGCACGCGTTTGAAGACTGTCTGACTGCAGAGCAGCCTTCACAGAACAGTGTGCACTTGCACAGAGGCGCTGGCTTCATACCCATTAGCAGCACGCTCCTGTCCCCAGCACTTGACGGAACATTTTCACGAAAAAGCCAAAGAGGCAAACAAGAAACGTCAGTCACTGTGCTCGGAGCAGAAGCTTCTCTTCCTCCTGGCACTTTCCCACTGCGAGTGCTGCCGCTGTTCTTGACATCTTGTCGGAGTGCAGGGCCATGCGCCGAGGACGTCACAGTCGTCTGTGACTGGGCTGAAGCTTCTCCCGGCTCTGACAAGTATTTTTGAAAAGTCTACTGTAACGACATCCGGGCTGTCAGCTGAGATGTCTGGTGATGGAAACAGTGGGCCTCGCCAGACCCCATGCCCTCTCGTCATTTCCTAATTATGTGGCCTTCAAACACTGCCCATTTTATTCTTGCATATTCCGTTGCCCAGCAGCGCCGCTGTAGTGAAGGCCTGGTATCTCTCTGCCTGGGAGCCCGGAGCACAATGCTTCACTCCAGCCTGTGTATGTTTGCATGTATTTTTCTTGTCTTTCTGCTCTCGTCTGCTCTGCAAGTTGACAGCAGTACAACAGAAAAAGTCACTGGACTGGAGTCACAATTCCCAAACAGGAGTCTTGCCCTTGCCACTCACTTGTCACGTGACCTTTAGCACTCCACTCAGCCCCGGGGGTCTGTGGATCATAAAGTGAGAACAATAGCATTTTCTTCCCTTTTCAGTTATTGGGGTGAAATGAGAGAGTTGGCGGGACTCTGAGTGGCACCTGCATTGGTTATGGACATTCTACTTCACGTATGTTGCCCAACAAACCACCTGACACTTGATGGCTTGGAATGGCACCGCTCCTTTTAATAGCACTCATGGTTTCTGTGGGTCAGTGATTCAGAAAGAGATTGGTTGACTGGTTCTGGTTTGGTTTTCCTCATGCTATTGGTGTTAGTCTCTGGCGAGAGCCAGGACCAAACAAGACTGGAGCTGTGGACGCTGGCCCAGCATCTCATGGACTTAGGGCCTCTTCATGTGATCTTTCTGCCTAGGCCACTTTGGGCTTCCTCACAATATGGCGGCTCTAGGCAGCAAGCGTTTAAGTGACATGTGAAGGTTTTAGGTACAGGTGTCCTGGTGAGCAAAGCACATTGTGTTCCTTTTGCTGATGGCTCATTCTGTTAGCGCAAATGATCACAAAAGCCCACTCACTTTCAAGGATGAGTAGATCTCAACCCAGCTCCAAATAGGAGGAAGGTCAGAGAATTTATGAATATACTTTGTGAAACTGGGTACACTTTTTATGGACATTCAGTGTGCCCTCAGTGGTATCAGGAATTATCTGTCCTCTCTTCTGCCCCTTGCATGGAGCTTCATTCCTCAGTAGTAATGAGAGCCAACCTTGACCTCTCTCCCTTGAAGCAGACCAGACACCGTGCTGAAAACATGTACAAGATATCTCCTTTATTCCACACCACGTACCTTCCTCATGTATAGCTCAGTTAACTACTGTGAGTAGACATTACACAATTAGTCCAAGATCACACAGCCAGGACACAGTGGGGCTTGGATGTGACCTCCCTCAATGCCGGGCCCTGGAATGAGGGGATTCGATGGCTGGAGGACTCTGATGGATTGTCGGGGCTGGTGGTTTCCAGAGAGCTTGGATTCTGAGCCTGGCCTTTGCTTCCAGAATCTGTGTTGCTGGCCACTGCCCTGAACGTCTATGACCTGGGGCCTCGGACCCACACCTCTAGCTGCTAAGCCCCAGACTTTCATGTGCATCTGCAGGGCCTTGCCTCAGAAGGCTTCAGGGTGCTCAGTCATGATCTGGGAGTCACCTTCCACTTTGGGGGCTGTGCAGCCCCAGGAGGGGGTAGATTTCCTAAGCAAGAACTGTCTCTTCTTTTAAAAGGCCTTGGATTGTTCTCAGTCTCCTCCAGATTGAGCTGCATTTGTTAGCTGGGTAAGGGTTCGGCAGTTTGCTGGAGGCAGTATGTCTGGAAAACGGTCACCTCTCACTCACGTCTTCTGGGCCCCTAGCTAGCCCCCAGCATTTTGATCTACTTTAATTTTTTTTACTTCATCTTTAAGGATTTGACATACTAACTCAGTGGAGGGGCCTGCTGGCTGTCCGCCCCATCCCACCTTGCTGTTGGAAGATACTGTTATGGTGTTTGGACTCCCGTTTCATTAGCTTTCATGGGTCTTCCTTGGCCTCTTCAAGGATGTAAATCCATGGAAATGTCCTTGCTAAATGCCAGGCCCTGGAATTAGGGGATTTTGTGTCCAGAAGATGAGTCGATTGTCTGGGACAGTTATTTCTAGGGAGTCTGAGTACCATGGTAGTGTCTTATAGCACCCCTGGTGTGTATTATTTACTCACTGGCACAGCAAGAAACCTGGAACCTTACATCTTTAAACATCAAGTGCATATCACCTGTCACAGTTTCTGAAAGCAGCTTGGTGGCCACTGAGAATCTGGATCTTAATGAGGCTGCAGATGAGATGTCTAGAGGCTGTGATCTGCTGAAGGCTTGCACCTAGCTAGCTCGATGACATTGCTAGTGGCCTCTCTTCCTAGGACTGCTAGAGAGTTCTTCTGACACAGAAGCTGACTTGCCCCAGAGTAAGCTCTGTATACAGATGTGCAAAATGGCACGGTGTCTTTTACAACCCAGCTGTGGAGGCCCCCACCATTCCTCTGCTGAACTTAATTTGTCACACAGCCTGACCCCAAGGCACTGCAGGAGGCTTGAACACCAGGTGGGGAGGCTCTTTGGGTTGATCTTAGCGGCCGTATTTCTGGGCTTGTTTCCAAAGAGCCCTGCCTGTATCTGCTTATTTATTGTGGTCTAATTTTTTTTTTTTTTTTTTTTTTTAGAAAATATGTCATTGAGAACAATAGCAGCAAAGAAAGATACAACCCTCTCTTTTTAAAGATAATGAAACCTAAGCAGAGAAAAATGAAGGGTCTTGCCTCAGGTTACAAAGTTGCTGCCACAGCCCAAATGAGAATTGTAGTGTCTCATCTCCTCAATCCTGTGTCCTTTATCCTTTGATATAGAAAGAGGAAAACTGTGACATCAGCAGTTTACAAAACACGGAAATGAGAAATCTCTCTTTGAAAACCCTCGCTGCAGGATGTGAGGAATACCATCCCAGCCCCACCTGAAGGTGGAGCGGGGAGTGAGGGCAGGAGGGAGGTGATGCTCTGCTGTGAGGACTTTGAAGACCCGACCTCCACAGTGCCCTGGAGCGTACTCAGCTCTCTTCCTGGTAACAGTCGGTATTGGTGTTAATAATGGTGATTGCTAATTCGTCCCCAGCAGTCACAATGTACCAAGCTCTAAGCTCTTTGGAATCGTTTTAGGCACTCTGAATGTGATTGACACATTCAGTACCCCCTAATGAAACTGAGGTCCAGGAGTGGAGTTATGTCTTGAAACCAGGGGGAGGTTTGGCTAGGTGAGGGGAAACCCCTGGGCGATCCAGATGGATGGCACATCAGGGACCCAGAAGGCTCACTGCCTTGGCCAGTGTGATCCTTGCCAGGCCTCTTGAAAGCTGGGGCAGGGCTGCTGACGGTAGCCATGTCAGTCACATCTGCTCTCGCTCACTGTGTGCATTGGTGCCACACACTCCACCGACACACGTTAGCTCTAGTGATCGTTTTAATGAGCCCGATTGTACAGACGGGGAAGCTCAGGCTCAGCCAGGCCGCAGAGCTAGGAAGCGCGGATAGCATTGCCACGTCTCAGGGCTGGGGTGGGGCTCCCTGGTGGAGCACGCGCCTGACAAGCCCAGGGCCCTGGGTTCCATCCCCTGTACTACAAAAACAAAACAACTGCAGATTTTGTGCCTCTTTTTGTATTGTTCAGTTGTGATTTACAGAAACCCACGTCACATGAAATTCGCCAGCCTCGCCATGTTTAAGTGCGATTTGGTCGCGTTTAGCACATTCATATTGCAATGTCCTGGATCTCCAGAACTTTTATATCTTGCAAAATCGAGATTCTGTCCCCATCAAACGATGGGATGGGGACGCTCATTTCCCGCCCCCCCCCCCCGCCCCAGCCCCAGCATTCCGCTCTCTGTCGCTGTGAATCGGACGACTGTAGATGGCTGATGGGAGCATCTGTCTTTCCCTGAGTGGCTCGTTTCACTTTGCATCATGTCCTCCAGGCTCGTCTGTGTCACGCCGTGAAGATTTCCTTCCTGCGAGGCTGGCTAACGACGTCCCGTGGCGTGTGTATGCCACACCTTGTTTAGCCATTCGCCCCTCAAGGGGCACGTGCGTGGTTTGCATCTCTCAGCTGTGACTAGTGACGCTCCTGTGAGCAGAGGCAAGCACCTGTCTTGGACGCTCCCTGGTCACTTCTTTTGGAACTGCTGCTTCGCATGGTGGTTCCACTTTTCATTTTGGAAGGAGTCACCATTCAGCTTCCCAGAGCGGCTGCACCAACAGCGCCTCCTCTCCACGCTGCGGGTGCTGTTCTGCTTCCTCATCTGGAGACGCTGACTGCGAATGGATCACTAGGGACTTTGAACCAGGCAATCACCTGGCCATGTCCCTCAGGAGAAGCCAATCCTTCCACATTCCCAGGAGCCCCAGAGGGCCTGGCCTGTGCCCCACGCTGGCTCTCTCCCAGCTGTCCGGCCCGATTCCCCTCTCCAGGCAGCCCCCGTCTTTCTCCAGATCCCTGCTCTTCCCTCTGGAATGCTCTTGCCTGGGTCCCTGAGGTTCCGGCCCCCAACCCTTCAAGGTGTGTGCGCCAGGGTCACCTTTGAGGAGACAGCTTACTAGAGTATCTGATTTTAAAATACTAAAACACAGTTTCCCTGCCTATATTGTCTTCCTGGACATCATCTAGTGGCTGATATTTTACTTATGTGCATACAGGCCTCCCTCCGTATCCACCAGGAACTGACCCCCTCGTGTACACACATCCACAGCTGCTCTAGTCCTGTGTGTAAAAGTGCCATTTAGTGAATGGCTTGCACACGTCCTCCCAGCACCTTAAATCAGGTCAAGCTTCTGTATAGTACTCAAGACAATGTCAAAGCTGTGTTAGTAGCTGTTGTATTGTCTCACTTAGTGAATAATGGTAAGGACAAAGTGTCTCCATGTTCAGTGCAGACACAGTTCTAGGTTGCCGGGTGAATCTGCGGAAGCAGAATGCAGGGATGGGGCAGGTCCCTTGCACATTTTCTTGTCTCTTTGTTTAAATTGCCTCCACTATACTGGAATGTGGGCTCCTAGTGGTTGTGCTCACTGCTGTAGCCCCAGCCCCCACAATTGAGTCTGGCACATAGTAGGCACTCAGCTTTTGTTTCTGGTGGAGGGTCCAGCTGAAGTATATGGACTTTTAGGATCAGTCCTGTCCTTTAGAAGCCGCCCTCCCCACGATGGATCAGCATCAGGCTGTTTAGACAACCCGCCTGCCCTGCACAGGCTCCTGCTGAGCTAGCCCTGTAGCTCACTGGGTTTCTGATTCCCTGGGTTGTTCTTTTCTTCATACCAAGAACATCAGTCCTAATGCAGGCCAGGGCTCTGGGTGGTCAGGAATAAAGCAGACTGTGTGGAAAGTGCTGGGTGCCTCCCTCTTCCCCCGACCCCTCCATTTACTGGACTTTGGACCTCCTGTTCTCCCACTCAGCCCGCATACCATGACTCCACCTGTCCCTCACCAAACCCCTGGAGACTTGGCTTCCAAAGTTAGGAGATGTCTACTTCCACTTTCTCAGGCTTGAAGTAACCTTGTCTTTTGAATCTGTGCAATACAAAAGACAAAATCTGTATTTTGAACAAAGAAACAGACTTAGATCAGTGGTTTCCCAGAGGCTTACGGGTGGTTGTAGATGGCACATTAGCAATACAGCCTTTCTATTTTGATAGTCAGTGTGTGTGTTTTACTGCGGCAGGGTGCTGTGTTCCACTGTAGGGTTGTGAATTCAGCCCCTCTGTCTGCCACTGACTAGCTGAGCCGTGTCACCTCAGTCTTGTGATGTACCTGTTCCATGCACTTGCTGTATTTTGAATTTCGGAGCATCCTGGAGGTTAGGGAACCTGTTTGCCTGTTTCCCAAGGCCTAGGGGCACAGAATGGCGGCTAGATGAACACTGCCTTTATTACTTGGCTGAAATGAGCCAAGGGAAGTGGGTGGCTCTCCCTAGCTGGAAGGAATTGGAAGCAGATCCCTTGACCACCCCTCACACCGTCAAAATAATTCCAGCTGGCCTCTGGGGAGTTCTCACTACAGACGCCCTCCAGAGTGCTTCAGATGGAGCAGTGACTTCCCACACGTGGTCACTGGGCCAGCAGCAGCAGCCTCTGGTTGCAGAATTGTTCTCAGCCCCCACCCAAACCTCCTGAGTCAGAAGTGGGGAAGGGCCCAGCTGGTGCTCTCGCTAAGCACGTGGGTGTGTGAGAACCACTAACTGGGTGAGTTCGTCAGTGTTCCATCACTGTGACAATATGTCTGAGATCATCGACTTTTAGGGAACAAAGCCTTATGGCTCATGGTTGCAGACGCTTCAGTCCCTGGTCATCAGCCTCATTGCTTCCGGCCTGTGGGGAGGCCTATGGTGGGAGTGTGTGGCGGATCAAAGCTGCTCACCTCATGGTGGCCAGAAAGCAAAAGTAAAAGAGAGGGAAAGGGGCCAGGGATAAAGTCTACCCTCCAAGGGCACAGCCCCAACGACTTAGGTCCTCTCTCCTCTAACTGGACCCCATCTCCTGAGGTCCAGCCACCTCCCAGTTGCTCATAAAGTTTTGAATCCATCCGTGGATGAATCCACAGGTGAGCTCGGAGCCTTCATGATCCAGCACCTTCCAAAGAGACCCCACCTCTGGACACTGCTCTACTGGGGACCAATGCCTTTGAGGGGCATTCCAGATTCAAACCATATCCCTGGGTCCCCTCAACCACCCCTCGAGTAGGATGCCCCGCATTTTTCAGATGAGGAAGTTAAGTTAAACAGGAAGATGCTGTGTGCTTCCTCTTGGGTTTGTTCATTCAGCAAAGGGCAAAGAGCCGACTTTTACTCCACAGCTGACTTCCATTCCCCTGCCTAGTCCCCACTGCAGCTGGGGCTGTCTCTTTGTCTCCACCTTTCAGAAGGGACCAGGAACATATGGGGGTAATGTCACAATGAGTGCTCGTGGTTTACAGGACGAGTGCCTTGACCAATGTACTCAGACAAATAATACAAAAGACTGATCTCAGCCATTATCTCTTCCCTAGTGTGGGGAGCTAAATGCCCCCCATGGGTTACCTCCTTCATTACCCCCTAGGAGTCGCCAGCTGCTGTTCACCATCTGTGCGGTCTCCTGCCATAGCACCTCTGAGGCCCACGTTCAAGTATGTCTCCCTGGCTCTGCTGCAGCCTCCCCATCGAAATGCATAAGGGAAGAGTGCCCCAGGCCCTGTTCCTGCAGGGGAGCAAGAGCCCCGGGGTGCTGCTAATGCTGGCGCTGGCAAAGCAGTGCTGGCAGAGTGTAGGTGGCCCCTCCCAGGCCAGGGCTTGCCCTTAGCTTGGTCTGAATTTCTTTGAGGACGGTGATTAGTTTTTGGTTACCTGGATTTATGAGAAAATACCTTCTGAAGACATTTTTCCTTCTGGGGGTAGAGAACAGAGAACTTCCTTTCTCAGGTCCAGCGGAGACTAACAAGCACAGTCACCGATTCCTCCAGGCCCTGAATGTCACCTGTGGCAGGTTGCGCTGGTCTGATCACTTCAATGCCTTCTCTCCTGGAAGCTTTCCCCACGTCCTCTTGGTCTGGGATGCAGACACTGAGCTTGCTACCCTAGATGTCTCCTGCGTCTGCGCTGGAGTTCCATGGTTAGCTCTCAGTGAGCCTCTGCCCTTGACACCTGAGGATGGAGACTAAGGTACCTTTACATGCTCCAAACCCAGCACGGTCCTGGGCTCAGAGACCCCAAGAGCACTCCTGTCATGAGTCCCTCCTGCAGGTTCTAAAGTAAAGGTCTTCTCTTGACTCCGTAGCGTCAGGAATGGAACCTGGTTCACAGCTCTGACTACACCTCACCTGTGTCTTCAGGTGCAGATTGCAGAGGTTCAAGGTGTGCCGAGCAGCATGTCCTGGACTAGAGGAAGGGAGGGAAAGCTTTCAGGGTTTCCTTAGAAAGAGGCTTTGTGTCTGTTAGTCTAAGAAATTTGTGAAACTCCTTAAAGATTGTAGACAAAAGTTATAAATCTCAGCTTTACATTAGCGCCCTCCCTTTAGGGATCAGTAAACATCACTGAAGTCCTTGAAGTCCTTTGCATTCTTCCAGCCTCCAGTACAGGTGTGCTGGGGAAGGTCCTGCTGTTGGTTAGGACTGGCACCATACAGGTGGCGCACTCAGGGATGACGAGGGTTTAGTGGCAAGATGAAGGCGTGGGCAGAGCAAGGGAACCTGCCAGGGAGGTCATGCTTTCTGGAAGGAGTTGCTACATCCCCAGGGAAGGAAGAGAAGCAGCAGGATTAACAGAGCTGATAATGTCCGATAGGGCCCCTGATCTGACTTCTCAGACCCCGCTGGGGCCTCTCACTCTTCAAACTCAACCAGAAATGGAGCCAAATGGAGCCTGGTTAATTTAGTCTATTGAAGGTGGGCTCCAAGGATAGAGGATAAGTTGGAGAAGGGCAGAGTAAGGAGAGGCAGCTGAGAACACCTTCCCACCCTCCGTCTAGACTGTGGGAGATAAAGATGAGTCTGATACCTGCCATCACAAGTCCAGAGAGGAAGGCTTAGCCCGAGGGCCCCCATCACAGAATCTGACATTCAGACCCCACCTTTCTAGAGCAGGTCCTGGTCCTCAGGATCATCCTTAATCCACCATACCACGAAACTTACAACCTAGACTTCATAGCTTCAAAACCCAAAAGTGAACTCTCTACCTTTGGGAACATTCCTCCCCCTACCCCTGACCCTCTCTCTGTGTTCAATTCGACACCTGCAAATTTTCAGGCCACCCCAAACCCTTGCAAGAGTCTATTTGATGATGCTATAATCTTCTCCTTTCCTAGGTAGCAGGGCCCTGCTGCTCCAGCCCCAGATGATGAATTTATTCATAGTGGCAGGTGTATTGGATGAAACCAAAGAGATTGGAAAATTATGTAAAATGTTTGAGAATGTGCACGCTTGCACTTACATTTAATGGACCCATTTGAAAAAGTCCCTGAACCCTGAAGCCAAGACAAAGTTTGATATCTCGGAGGCAACATGTTTAAATATTTGTGATTCAGAAGAGCCTGATTCTGCATGTTTTTCCTGGTCCTCGACCCCTCCCCAGATCTGTCTCTGGGGTGAAGGCTTCTTCCTATTCATTTCCTTCATGATTTAAATGGGAGCAGTTGTACCTGCATTACAATCCTTCATCCTGAGTCTTTTGGAGATATTATCCTGAGATACATAAGGGCGCCTTCCTTGTTAGGTGGGGAAATTCAGATGTGCATAATTAGAGTGAGCAAAGGTAGCAGTAGAATCCAGAAGGATCTGAACTTCTCCCCACCCCTGTTTTCCTTCCCCTTTCTTCTTAAAAAAGGAGTGCTCTTGACCTTCTGGGCAGTACAGTTCTTTGTTGGGGGGCATCTTTATGCACTGAAGACTGTTTAGCGGCATCTGAGGTCTCTACCCACTAGGTGCCAGTAGCCCCCCCCAACCACACGTGGCACATGTTGACATGCTAGAAGGTCTCAAGGTATCTATGAATGTCAGGCAGTAGGGGCAGGAGGAGGCAGCTTCCTGCTGAGGGGCACTGCCTTCCTGTCTCCTGTGTGAGCATCAGAGACTCTAAAGTGGTGGGTTCTGGTAGCACAAAGGGCACAGGGTATATTTAAAAATCTTTTGAGTATTTCTGATGTACCAGCAGGGTTAAGGATTTCTATTCCAGAGTTCAAGTCCCAACTCTCTCACCATGTCTCCTGGTATGTGACCCTGACATGATCGTACTGTACCAGACTCACAAAAGTGTGTGCTATAACCAATTCCTAGTACCTTTTTCTCTTCTTTTCTCTCTTTCTTTCCTTCTTTCTTTCATTCTTGTTTTGTGGTCCTGGGGATCAAACTCAGGAGCATTCTACTTTGGAGGTACATACCAATTCCTTTTTAATGTATTTTGAGACAAGGTCTCACTATGTTGCTGAGGCTGGCCTGAAACTTGTGATCCTCCTGCCTCCCGAGTCTCTGGATTACAGGTGTGCACCTTTGCACCTGGGTACATATTAGCTTTTATTATGCTGACTTCTGTCTTCATCTTTCTCCTTAGTACTCATAGAGCAGAGGAGGGGGATGCAGCACCCACCTGGGAATGGGGTTTGCATCGGGTTAAGGGACAGTGGGCGGGGCTGAGGACAGGAGGGATGGTTCAGATGAGCAGCAGTAGGGTCCAGGCACGGAGGGAAAGGCAGGGCCAGGTGGGCAGAGCCACATGGAACTGTCCACGGAGGACAAAGGGCAGGCAGGTGTGGTGGGTGGCTTCTGCGAGCGTCCTACAGGTGTGGCAAGGTCATGACAATAGGATTTCTGAGCAAGTGAAGTTCTGGATGAAGCTGAAATTCAACTTCTAGTCCAGGTGGGATGAAGGTCATTGCAATCAAAGAGGTCATGGAAGTGGACTCGAGGCTGTTAGGTGATTCATCCCTGTCAGATGCATTTCCTGTGGTGGCGTCAGGAAGTGGGCTGGTAAGAAATCTGGCAACCGGGGGCCAATCTCGCAAAATCCTATCAGGGAGTGACCAGGATGTCAGGACCACGTTTTGAAGTAGCTGACCAGGAAAGGGGGGAGTCCAGAAGCCAAGCCATAGGAGCAAGAGCTGCGAGCCCTTCTGAAGAGAAGCGCCACCTATTTTAAGCTCCCTCTGACTTTAAGTTAAATTTTGGCTCTCGGCAGGAATGTCCTTCTGCAGTCCTGCCAGGAGGGGGCATGACTGGAGTGGCAGTTTGGACAGACTCCCACAGGGAAGGCTGCTCCCCAGGCAGGCCAGGATCTAGGCACACACTGTCTGTTCTTCGGGAGGCCAGATGACGTCCCCTACGGCTTGCCCTAGAGCAGAACTTCGTGAAGCCATGCCACATGTCGAAAAGGGTGATTGTCAGGAGCAGGAGGTGAACAGGAATGTTGCTGGCAGCAGGGGTAGCTGGCCTGGAGTCCCCAGCCTGGCCAGGAAGCTGTGAGCCTCTGAAGAGACGTTGCCACAATAATCCAATCAAGACACACCCGGTGACCCAGGTGCCCCCCCGGGCAGCACTGCTGCAGAGGACGTTTTGGGTATGATTGGAGCTCAATGTGCTGAGCATGGTGTCCTGCTCTTGGCACTGTTCCTCGCTCCAAGCAGTCACCCTGCAAGCCACAGATCATGCCCCTCCGTCAGCTGATGGCAGCTTCCCTGGGTTCAAGGACAGCGTAGGTGACTCGTCTGAAGCCCGTGCTCCTGTCTGCTCAGGTGAGATGAGATTAGGTCTCCCTTCAGTTCTGCCAGTCTTGAGGGGACCTGGAGATGTTTCTTGGCCCCGCTTCTGTCACTAGCTCACTGACCTCACCTAAGATCTCTCTTCAGAGATTCACAGACTCTGGGAGCCATGGCCTGTCCTCTGGACCCCTGATGGTCCACCCGTCCTGTCAGGGTGCATTTCTTTCTCCTCTGTTCTACCGTCGTCATTGTCTTTGTGCTGAGGGGCAGGGGACATGGTGTTTGCCTATTTGAACCAATCACCATTTCTCTCGTCCCCAAAATGTAATTGAAAAGAGTCTTAATGGCTTCCAAATGATGATGGCTCCATAAACCGATTAAAAAGGCTTTAATAAAACTGTCTTGCGATCCTCTGGCAGCAGCAGATGGTGCCCTTTGTTTGCTAATGATCCCAACTTTGAAGAAGGCGCTTTCGCTTCCTTGTGGTCTGCGTCCCGCGAAGGCCGTCTTCCGCCTGTCTGAGTGCTCATCCTGTGGTTTTCTCCTCCCAGACCATCCACGTCGCCATCGTCTGCGCCGGGTACAATGCCAGCCGGGACGTGGTCACCTTGGTCAAGTCCGTCCTCTTCCACAGGTAGGAGCATCCTTTACATCCTGCGGGCTGGTGCATGTCCCTGGCTGCCTGGGGGAAGGATCGAATAAGGGTAGAATGTTCACCCCTCGTTCATGCTGCCAGGAAAATACATTTTTTTCTCCCCAATCCTGGGAAGGTTATTGTGGTAGTAATGTTTCCTAGCAGCAGTTAGATGTTGCCTCGCCGTGGTTAGAATCGTAACTCTAAGGTGTAGAGGGACCTTCTAAGACACCCCAGATTAGCGCTTCAGTTGTACCAAAGCGGTAGGAAGCTCCTCCTGCCTGCCGTTCACCAGATCTCTTTTTATACATCCGTGCTGGAAGGTTATATGGCCGGCCGCATTGTGTCTTCCCAAATTCATACTTCAAAGCCCTAACCCCTGGTACCTCATAATTCAACTGTTCAGAGATAAGAAGTTAAAAAGAGGTAAATAAGTTAAATAGATCTATTTAGGCAGGCCCTAATCCAATATGACTTAGGTCTCTTAGGGAAAAGGAGATCAGGACAGAGACCCTTAGAGAGGGAA
Source organism: Sciurus vulgaris (assembly GCF_902686455.1). Classification (NCBI taxonomy): domain Eukaryota; kingdom Metazoa; phylum Chordata; class Mammalia; order Rodentia; family Sciuridae; genus Sciurus; species Sciurus vulgaris. The sequence goes on along the minus strand of NC_136465.1, from coordinate 167,907,280 downwards.
GACCACGCCCTGTGCACACCAGGGAGGGTGACCTTAAGATAGCCCTGATTTCCAGCCTGCAGGACTGCAGAAAAATAAACTTCTGTCCTTCCAGCCAGCCATCTGTGGTGTTTTCTTAAGGCAGCCCTCCTAAACTAAAGCACATTACTTTCTCTGTCCCAACTCTGGGCATTTCTGACTGTTGAGAAGTCCTGCTTTATATTAAACTGAAATCTGCTCGTGCCCACGGCTGAGAGCCATTGGCCCTAGTGGATCCAGTTATGGAGCCAGTTTAAGAATTGGTTTCTCTTGCACCTGTAAGCAGGGGTGCCTCTCCAGAGTCTTCTGTAAGTTAAACATTCGCCGTTTGCTGCCACTTTCTCACAGGACATTTCTTCTGCCCTCTCACTATTTTGGTTGATATCTAGACATGGTCCCATCCAGAATCATGTCTGCGTTTCCAGCTGGTGCCCTCAGCTCTGCATTAACTTCTTACCAAGAGTTCAGACGAAGCTCATCCACAACTGTAGCCCATAGTACAGAGGTGTATCAAATGACCAGGTCAGGGACCAGAAGGCTCGCAACAGAAGCAAATCTTGAGAAGCTCTCAGAGTTCAGAGGGTGGCCTTAAGATAGCTTTACACCTGAATCCTAACATCAGTGGCACAACCAGAGATGGGAGAAATGGTGGACCTAGACACACCAACCCCAGAAGACCCTGGGGTTCACCTTGGGTTCCTTCTCCCTCGGTGCCCCCATGGCAGGCTGTTTCCCATCATGCACTGAAGTTCTCTAGATGTCCTTCAGGTCCACCACTTTGTCTCCTGCCCACTGGGGCCGTCACAGTCCAGGTCTGCCTGTTTTCTAACTCAGAGATGTCTTCCTGCCGCTCAGGTTTCTGCCCTTCACGTCCATCTCTTCTGACACCAGAGTGCTATTTCAGACAGGCAATTGTGATCTCTTAAAATCTTCCAGTGGCTTCTCCTTGTCAAGAGGAAAGAACCGAATCTCTTTGCCGTGACACTGTGACAGTGGGGCCTGATGCTGTTCTTCCTATCACTGTTTCTCCTCTCCTTGCTTTGACTTCATGCCCCACAACTCTGACCTGCCCAAAGCTCCCTGTCCTCCCACAGGGCCCCACTGGCTGTCTCTCTTCCTGGTACTCTGTCTGTCCACTCTGTCCTTCTACTTCTCCCGCCAGACCCACAGTGGACTCTCCTCACTGTTCCCTTTGCATTACTGTGACACAATACCTGAGATACACAACTTAGAGAAAGAAAGACTTACTTTGGCTCACAGTTTCAGCTGGTGTTTGACTGGCTCCATTTTTGAGGGACTTGGTGAGGGAGAGCATCATGGTGGAATGGCATGGTGAAGCAAAACAGCTTATGGCACCTGGGACAGGTGAGAAAGAGACAGAGACAGAGACAGAGGAGATGGAGTGAGAGAGAGGCAGGGGCAGGGGTAAGACATGGCCATCTACCTCCAGATAGACCCCACCTCCCAAAGTTTCTCCCACCCTCCACGAATGGCATCAAATTACTAATGCATCAGTGGATGAATCCCCGGATGAGATCAGAGCCCCCCGCCTCGATCCAGTCACTTCCTCAAACCCCACCTCTGTACAGTGCTGCATTGGTGACGGAGCCTTCAATACATGAGGCATTGGGTGACATTCCAGATCCAAGCCATCATAACCTCTTACCGTGTAAGAGGGGTCACTTGAACAGAAAGCCCACCCACGCCCCTCAGCTGGGGTGCTGGCTCCTCTTCTACCAACTGGCAGTACCCTGGGCATTTTTCTGTCATATTTCTTACGTTGTTCGCTGTGAATCCATCCATGGTACGTGGCAGAATGTAGGGCTCACTATGCCTTCTTTTTCGGTATCCCCCGTGTCTTAGCAAACATCTGCCTTGTACTTTACACTCACTGAATGTTCACCTGTTTCCCACATGAATCTGGGGGCATCCAGTAGTAAAGAACCTCAAGATACCTTCATTCACTCAGCTAGCTGACATGCCCAGCCCCGGCTGAGTTCAGTTTCAGACTGTATTCAGAATTGCCACTGCACGGCTGAGTGACTTCCAGCAGGTCACTTAAACTCTTGAGTCCCTCCATCAGTTTTTGCAAATCAGTTTACTCTAGCTTACTGGGTTTACAACATTTACCACTCACTGCGCTCACCTGTGTGTTTCTTGTGCACCCCACCCCACAGGTGGCTATGATTAGCTGGCAGGTTAGCCACACGTCAACTTTGCTGTCCTGGGGACCTGGTGGAAGAAGGAAGCAAGAAACTTTCATAATTGTGTCAGCGAGAGACAGGGTCTCCCACCTCTCCCCCTCTCCATCCACTGGGAACTGTGATTTCAGTGGTACGCTGGAGGAGGGAAGAGGACTGTCAGGGAAGGAATGGCCAAATGGGTCTCAGCCCTTGACTTCTGGTTTTAGGAGGGATGTGCTTTCTGCAGGGCCCAGACTGCTGGGCCATTGGAGAGCCTCCTGGCTTCTGCATCCTTCGTCCACTACTTGAAACCAGCTGCCGTGTCAGCCAAGCCATGAGTTAGATGAGATGAGTGATTCTCTGCTTGTGTTTATTGCCCGTCTCCCTCACAGAGCGAAAAAACCCACTGTTCTGAAAAAGATATCTGCGTGATTATAGCTATTCAATTATGCTATTTGTCAATTATGATAAATTTTAAAGTTATGAAAACTTCCAAGGTTGTTGTCAAGTATAAATTTTGTTCCTGCTGCTTTTGCTACAAATCACATCATCCAGTAGTTGTTGAAATTGTGAAAATCCTGTTGAGCATAAACTTTCACTCCTACAGTCACTGTGCAGCACAAAGATGTTAAATTTAAAAATAACAGTGGTATTGTCAGCAGCTGCTGGCAGCAGTGACTTCCAGGCCGGCACGGGGTTTGGAGAAGAAAGCCAGTTCATGTACGTAATGAAAATTCTGCCGCTTTATGAAGGACTGCTTGATCTTCTTGAACCAAATGACCACTGAAATCCCACCAGTAAGAAGTCCTCTGTGTCTTGACATGCTGGTGATAATGAGTTGGGATATCAAGACAAAAGGACTTGGCAAAGACTTTCAGTTATGCTTGGCAAAGACAGTTATGCTCACATAACTGTCTTACTACCTTTTAAAATACAGGGTGCTCACTGTCACCAGGCATACTGCAGAAGGAAAATTGACTTGATGTAGATAACTTTTTTTCTGATATATATATATATATCAGAAAATATAAACAAGGTCAGTTTTATTTCTATTACCCAAACACAATTTTAAAAAGTGCCAGTTTCATACATTTTCTGTTATTTTTTTCATCCCTGTCTTTTGACCCTGTACATGTGTACATACACATCTGCACACTGGAATACATGTTATGCCTTCCATTTTGAATTTTACTTTTGTTCATTTTATATATATATATATATATATATATCAGAAAAAATATTCTATATATATATATTTATATATATCAGAAAAAAGGTATCTATATATGATATATATATCATACAGATGTATGATATATATACATACAGATATATGTATATATATATATATCTGTATGATATATATACATACAGATGTATGATATATATACATATCATATAGATATATGATATAGATATATGATATGTATATATATCTTTTTTTTTTTTTTTCGGTGCTGGGGATTGAAACCAGGGCCTTGTGCTTATGAAGCAAGCACTCTACCCACTGAGCTATATCCCCAGCCCTGTTGCATGTATTTTTAATCCTGTTATTATGTAACCTCTATGTTGATGAAAAAAGGTGGCTGAGAAAAATATATACCAAATATATGTGATGAAGTTTTATAAGTAGTAGAAAATGGCACAATACACGTCCATGTCACCTCCATGGAAGGATATTCAGTGAAAAGTTTGGAGAATGTCTGTAACACCAATCCCAATTGTAAATCAACCGGGAAATATTGCTGCTCTTCAAGGAAACCCTGCACTTAGCAGGCAGAGAAAAGAAATATTTATTTAGTAACTAAGCATTTACCTCCTGGGCAGGAGGGTGGATAGCTTGTAAAATTTTAATGTTTGTTTGCCAGGATGATCTACTGGCTCTCTCACTCTGCATTCCTGTTGGCAGGAAGAAAATGGTTATTTCCCTTACTTTGCATTTCAAGCAGTTTTTGTTCTTACTGGTTTAAAAAACTTTTGATGCCCCCGAAGAGCATGAAGGGAAAAGCTTATTTGTGACCAGTAAGTGCCTCTGCTTGTATCATTGCTTATGCCAGCTTACACTCTGGCAGAGAGTCTTCTAGGTGCCCAGGGAGGCATAGACGGGACTGAGAACTGGAAGCCCACCGAGGTGCTGGTTCTGCTGTCTCCCGGCAGGCACTGGGGACCCAGGCAAGTCACTGTGCTTTGGCTCATTCACCACCTGCCAGAGAGCTTTGAAGGTGGAAAGGCACTCGTGATGATCATATACCAACACTGATGTGGCGCTCCCTCTGCGTCAGGTTCTAAGTGCTGAATGCCCTTCTGCTTCCCTGAAGGGCACTTTCATAGTCTCAGGTCCAAGACATGAGGTCATGACCCAAGGTCACTCAGAGAGTGCGGACCAAGCCAGATTTGAGCCCCCTCGATCTGACTCCAGAGTCAGAGCTCTTCACCAGGGCAAAGGCATCACTTCCGTCCCAATACTTACGGCTTTAGTTTTAATCTTCAGTGTGGGTGGTACTACAGACATGGCACTCCTTACTGTGATCTTGGTAATTGTTTTTCTTCTTGTCGGACATGTGCTTTTGAGGCGCTGATTGTAGAATGCATAATGCTTTTAAAGGTTGGCTGTCTGGTTTCTGGTCAGACTGAAGAAGATAGCATGGGTAAGGGGCACCTTTGGACACTAGGAGATCTGTGCTCGTTGTCCGTGCTGCGAATGAGAGTCCCAAAAGGACTCACCGTCACAGATGAGCTGCCAAGAACAGTGCATTTGAACTTCATCTCGGCCCCAGAGGATGGATGCCACTAGCCTCACAGAGGGGCGGGTCTAGCAAGGCCTAGAAGTGTTAAGGTGTTCACGCCAGCTAGTAGGTGCAGATCCAAGGATGCCCCCGGCTCTGCTGAGCCCCACCTCCAGGCTGTTGCTGCGCAATGAAGCCTTTTGGTTTTTTCTAGAAAACCGCTCTGCTCTTCTCCCGTGGAGAGCATTACTGACTGGTCTTTGACTCTTCCCAAATGATCGAGGCCACTTGACCTCCCTCAGACCAAGGACTCAAGCTGAAAAACCCTCATCCCAGCTGCTGTGATTTTCTGAGATGAATTCTATTAAATCTCTTACGTGTCACAGCCTCACTGAGCAGTGGAGGTGCCTGCCGTCAGAGGCTCTCTTCTCCTTCAGTTGCCAGCACATCAGAAGCTTAATAATTAAAGATGATTCAGCCCCTCCGACCTTGTGTATTTTAATATCAGCAGACCCCAGATCGCCTTGTGGGGGCTCTGGCTCCTTCCCCACAACATAAGGAAGGAAAGCAGGAGAAAAACATCGCCTTTGCTTCTTCCTCACCCCATGTCTGTTGCATCCTGATCGGAACAGGGAGCCGTCGAGGAATCCAGGCGGCAGGAGCGCTGCTCATGAGGAGAGAAGTCTTCAGGCCCCACCGAAGACAAGGCTCAGCTCGCTCCCTTCCCTTTGTACTCACGTGGACTGTTGACGGAACAGGATTGATGTCTGCAGCCGCCTCTAGGATGCTGTAAACCAGGCAGCAAGGCAGGACCGACAGGACCAAGGCGGGACCAAGGACACCTCTGGTCAAGGACCTAAAGCAGCACTCCCCCAAATGCATTTATAATCAGTGACTGAAGTAAACAGCTGTTTTAGATATTCTATTTAGAAAACTAAATAGCTTTGAATCATTTATTGAGAAAATTATTCCTTCTGAATGAGTTTTTATTAACTTCAGTTGATAAAATTCACTTGGGTGTAAATACGTCCTTAATATTTGCGTAACTGGTGCTAATCTTTCTTTGAACAAAAGGGAGCTGATGTTGGAACGTGCCTGGCTCTGCCGTGACCACTATTTCTTACCCGCCTGAATTATGGAACTAAATATGAAATACGACTCAGAAAGCACACGAATGGGGAATGGAGTAATCTCCTTGGTTGCTCTCAGTCAGAACTCATGCGCTGTTCTTTTAACTGTGAATAATCTTTCTTGTCCCCAGGGACTTACCTCCCAGGGAGGAGCCTGGTCTGGACCCCTGCAGGCCCTCCCACCTGGGAAGACCATTTATTGCACTGTACACTGTACAGGCCCCTGAGCATAGAAGTCCAGCAACATCTGAACAGTTCAGGTCTGCTTTCCCTCCCAACTATGTATTTGTACACCAAAAAACTTGCTTTGTTTTTTTTGGTTACTGGGGATTGAACTCAGTTGCACTTAGCCACTAAGCCACATCCCCAGACCTTTTTATTTAATTTTATTTTTTAAATTTTGAGACAGGGTCTTGCTAAGTTGCTTTTTGAACTTGCAATTTTCCTGCCTCAGCCTCCTGAGTTGCTGTGATTATAGGTGTGCATCCCTATGCCTAGCCAAACCTTGCTCTTTTAAAAGTATAAGATCAAGCAGCATTTAGAAAATTCACTAAACTTTTGCAAACCTTTCCACAAAGCACTGAGTCTGTCTCTGTGGATTTGCCTGCTCTGGACATTCCATTTAAGTGTAATCATGTAAAAAAATAATAATCAAGTCTTTTTGACTTGATCTTTCAGTTGGCATAATGTTTTCAAGATTCATCCTTGATGTACCATGTAATTCTCTTTCTTTTTTGTTGCCCAGTACTATTCCATTGAATGAATAGCCATTATTGCCCCATGTATCCATTCACCAACTGATGGACACTTTGGTATTTTCTTCTTCTTGTCTATTTTGAATAATCTTACTAAGAATGCTTGTGTATAGTTTTTGTGTGGACAAATATTTTCATGTCTTTTGTATATTACAAGGAGATGAATTGCTAAATAACTTAGCAATGGTAACTGTGTGCTTATATATTTAATTTTTAGAAATTGCCCAACACTTTCCCCAGATAAACTACATTATTTTACAATTCCACCAATAGCAGTGACAGGTTTCCACATCTCCACATTCTGGTCAACAGTTGTTATTGTCCATCTTTTTAAAAATATTTTTTCGTTATAATGAACACAATACCTTTATTTTATTTGTTTATTTCTTACGTGGTGCTGAGGATCGAACCCAGTACCTCACATGTGCTAGGCGAGTGCTCTACCACTGAGCCACAACCCTGGCCCCTGTCCATCTTTTTAATTTAGGCCTCCTAGTGGCTATGGAATGATACCCCATTGTGGTTTGGATTTGCATTTCCCTCAGGGTTAATGATACTGAGCGTCTTCTCATGTGCTTCTTAGCCATTTGTATTTCTTCTTTGAAAAATGGTTTTTCAGTCCCTCCCTTCCATTTTTAATTATCCAGATACAGGCTTGCAGAATACTTGGTTCCACTCTGGGTTTTATTTCTCACTCTCTCGATGACGTGCTATGGAACACAAGCGTTTCTTTTCTCTTTCCCTTTGGCTTCACACTCTAATGGATCCCCTCTGCTCTGGAGGTTGGGTGTTTGAGATCTGGGTGCTCCGTGATCGGGTTCTGGTGAGGGCCCTCTTCCTGGCTTGCACAGGAAACATCTTCTTGACGTGTCTTGTTCATGGACCCAGAAGCAGGGAGAAGCTATTTTAAGTGAAGTGAAGTCTACTTTATCCATTTTTCCTTTCATTGTTTATGCCTTAGGTGTCAGATCTAACAGTCACCAACCCAGTGTTCACAAAATAAAATGTTCCTACCTTTTCTTCTAAATGTCTCTGTACCTAATTTCCAGTTAATTCTGTATCACAGCTTTGACCTGCTGCCTGCTGAGCCTCTGGACCTTGTCTGGCTCTTTTTGCTCTTAGATGATGAAGTTTGTAGTTTTCAGGATTCACACACTGCTCTTAAGTTGTTGTCCCTCTTTCGCCTTCTGTCCTCCTTGCTCCTGGCATTTAGTAGGTGTCCAGTATGTACAGTACGATCCATCCACGTAAGACTCTTTCCCGTCACCTGCGGGCTCCGTCCTTCCCACTTTCTCCTTGGTCTGGTGTCTGCTGCAGACTACCTTCTGCATCCTCTGCTGTCGCCCTCCCAGAGGGCCTGTTTAATTGCCGTGTAGTTCATGGAAACTTTCTGCATTCTCCATGACTGAGAAGTGGTCTCTCTTGGCTTCTGCTTCCTGCAGAGGGATATATAGCTAAGTTGTGGGCCACCCACCCGTAGGAGTGCCTTCACATCATTGTCCAAGTTATCCTCTGCAGATGTGGGCATGTCTCCCCACACTCTGTGGCTCTGTGTGGCAGCCCAGCCTAACGGCACCTGTTGGCAGGATCTTGTAGTTACCACTGCCAGATGGTAAGCTCCTGAAAAGAGAGCTCCTAGCTCATGCCTCAGCTGCAGCCCAAATGTGCCTTGCTGTGGTTAATGCTTCATAGCTCTTTGCTGGACATTTCTTCACACACACCTGTTTTCTGTCTGTGGATAGGGGAACTAATTCGAAATACTTTATTGGAAATCCACCCATCAGCACTAGAAAAGATGGTACAAAAGTAGTAGTAGTCTAGCAAACGGAGACTGGTGACAGCATTTATTGGAATCTTACTGTGTACCAGGCACTTTACTGAGCACTTCTTTATATCATGTCACTTGATCCTCACAGTCACCCACGGTCATGTCATTTACTCACCATTGTCATTTCTCTCCTGAAGAGGAGACAGTTGAGGTCTAGAGAGATGGAGCAACTTGCTGAGGATTGCGCGGAAAGTGCTGAGCCAGAGTCTCAAGCCAGGCTTCCTGGATCCGAGTCCAGAGTCTGAGCTGTCATACGGAGGGCGTCATCTACTGGTTTTCATTCTTAGCACTGTGTTTATAGCAACGTGGGAGGGTCACTGTGTTGTGTTTTTTTTTTTTTTTTTTCCCCTCCTGTTGAAGATGTTGATGAGGACAAATCATTTGCCAGACTCTTTCCTGGGCACTGTGGATGGGGATGACAAGATAGTTCCCGTCCTCAGGAGCCAGGTGATTGTGTACCTGCAGGCCATGTGCAGATGGCGGGTTAGCTTTCCAAGCACAGTGCAGAGTTAGCAGGAGAAAGATGTAGGGAGAAGTCTCCAGGAGATTGCCAGGAGGAGAGGACTCAGGGGAGCTTTGAAGGGTGGGTGGGGCCTCCAAGAAGGGTGTGGTCCCTCTGCAGAGGGAAGAGCACCAGCAGAGGTGCAGAGGTGCAGAAGGCCTGGCATGGCGGAGCAGCGGTAGGAGCTTAGGAGGGGTGTGCTTGCAGTTGGAACTCCAAGGCTTTAACTTTCCCTGGACTTCCCCTGTCCCTTACAGACGGAACCCTCTGCACTTCCATCTCATTGCCGACTCCATCGCAGAGCAGATCCTGGCCACGCTCTTCCAGACCTGGATGGTGCCCGCTGTGCGTGTGGACTTCTACAACGCAGATGAGCTCAAGGTATGGCAGGGAGGGAGGGCCGGCCTCTCTGGTCTGCCCCCACTGGGAGCTTTTCTCCTGTACCTTTTAATGGACTCGCACTGGCAGGAATCTAGTGGATAATGTCCAGGATATGACGGTTTTATTATTGAAAGCATTAAAGTAACCAGTCCGTTAGCACAGAATCCACGGTGGTCTGCACTGTTCTGGCCACCAAGGCTTTCCCTAGATGCGGGAGGCCATTGTATATTACGTATCTGAAAGGGTTCCATGGTAGACTGAGAGAGGATTTTGTGCCCCAGGAGGCAAATGCTGAATTCAATCTGAAGGACCTGGGTTTGAATTTGTGTGTTGTCATTTACTGCTCTTAAGACACAAGGTAAGTCACGTGCCTCTGGCCCTGTTTTCTCATTGATAGGAAGGTGGTTAAAATTCCAACTCACAGTGTAATTAAGAGGCTCAAAGGAGAGAGTATATGTGCAGGAATTTTAAAGATGATGCTAAGTACATATTAAGGACTGCGTCAGGCCAGAGGGATTCAACCCAATAAGACCCTTTTGGCTACATCACCCCCTTGCTGAAAGTCCTTCCTTAGCGCCACCTTGCTTGCATTGAGACTGAGGTCACAGTGTGGTTAGAAGTCTTGTCATTCTGGCTCTCACCTCTTTTTACAGCAGTGTCTTTTGCAATTTCTGCAGACTTTCCCCCATTACCAAGCTCCGGTTAATGGAGGAATCTTCTGGCTCTCTTGGCCTTCTCTTCCATGATTGAGTCTTTGCTTATACTGTTCCTTCTGTTTGGAGTGCCCTTCCCACCTATCTTCTCACAACTCCTACCCACTGTTAGGACCCAGTTGCATTAGCACCTCCTCTGGGAACCTTCCCTGATATTTCCAGGGAAGAGGAAGAACTTTTCTATTCACGTTTATCTACTGCAACATTCTTAATGGGCTGCTGGAGGAGGAAGCATACCTTATTCTTTTCTGTATTTCTCGTGCAAACTAGGCGCCCTGTAAAGCTTGTGGATTTAGCAAATCGCTATTATTAGAGGAACATGGAACTTTGCAGAAACACGTTTGATGCTTTGTCTCCAATCACCTTGGGAAGGACTCAACACCTAGGCAAGAGGCTGATTCTGGTAAATTGCTTGTTCCAAACCTCATAAAGCCATTATCTTTTCATTTCAGAGCCATAACATTTTAAATAGATCACAGAGATGCCAGCCAGAGTTTCTGATTTTTTACATATTTCAGGCTCCGAGGTTGATCGAGATGTTCAGAATTTAGCATTTGGGGATTGTCGCGGTAATTTGTGTGCCATTCCAATCTATTCTGAGCTAAAATTGATTAACACTCTTAAAAGGGGAAAAACAAAATTTAGCAAATTGCTGCACTAATTAAGGTGAAAGCAAGCCACTCTGTCTCCCAGGGTCTTAGCACCAACACCATGGGGAGAAGCAGCGGGGGAGGAGGAGCCGCAGCTGTCTCGGATGGAGGCCTCTGCCTCCCGCTCCTGTTCACCTCTGTGTGCCGTGTCCCTTGCGAACCCGCATTCTCTGCTTATCAAGAAGACGCAAGGGATGGAAAAAGAGCCCAAGTTCAAATCCCAGTTTTCCACTGAAGAAACATCTGAGTGGTTCCGATGGTCGGTTGTCCCGTCTGTTGAATGAGCAGGGACAGCATCAGTGACTAAGGAAGGGATGGCCCGTGTGATGGTCCACCAGGGTGTACAGCCAGGCAGTTCTTAGAAACGCCAGCTCCTGAGTCATGGTGGGGTGCACCTCTAGCAGTCCGAGCTAGTTGGAAGGCTGAGACAGGAGGATCGTTGGGTCCAGGAGTTTGAGGAAGCCTGGGCCACATAACAAGATGATGCCTGCTTTAAAAAAAGAAAAATTCTGATCCACTTGGAAGCCATGACTACATGCTACTTAAAATGCTTGTGCTAACGTGGCCTTTTATGAAATCCTTTAGTAGTTGGGAGGCCGAAGGTGTAAGGCACCAGGGACTGAGCTCTGCTCCTGGGAGCCCAGGGCTTCCCACGGGCCTTGGATGCTTCAACTGCCCTGCCCACATCTATCCAGGTAGACCAGTTGTCTACTGCTTTACATGGCAAATTCTTATCTAGCTGGGAATCAAAGCTTCCATAGCTTAAAAAAACAATGATCTTAACAATATAATGGGTTCTAAAGGATGGTCTCCAGAGTCTTGTTCTTTCGCCCAGCCTCTACCACTGACAACTCCAGAGAAGAGTCCTAATGCCTGCGGATTTCTCTGCCAGTTGGTCACCCCACTGTTGCATTCCTGAATCCCATGAGACTGAGGTCAGAATCCAGTAGGATGCTGAGAATGAGAGGCTTTGAGAGAACTTGGTTTTTCCATGGTGCTAATGACCACAGTAGTAGTAATTTATAGGGAATCCAGCTGAATATAGCCACAGCCATGACCTGCCCACTCCCCCTGTCCCGCCCCCTCATCTCGTGGCACCGTCACCTACACAGCTAATCATCCAACCTGGGAGCTCATCTCTCCCTCGCCCTGATTCCGGCCCTCATGCTCACTAGCCTGGTCCTGCTGTCCCTGCCATGGTCCTCCTCCCAGCTCGGGTGACTTCCCCAGCACATGGCTTGTCTCCACCCTTCTCTTCTGCTCACTGATTCCCTCCTAAATTGCTGCCCATTCGCAAGAGTCAGTGTTCCAAAAAAACTAGCCCACCAGAGCCTACCCTTCCCTCCGTGAAACCTGCAGCGGCGTCCAGGCCCTCGCGAGGTGGAAACCACATTCGGCAGGCTGTTTCTCCTCGTAGTGCCACATTCCCCAGCCTCCTTTCTCTGCCCCACTGCTAATTCATCCAGGTCCTTTGGCTGAAGTGATGTTCATGGAGGAAAACCTGCTCTGCCTTCCTCATCTCTCAGGTTTCTTTGTTTTATGTTCTTGTAGGAGCACATCCATTTCTCCTGGAAACTCGTTACAGAGTGGATTTTTTCATGCCCTTGTGTGATGAGCTGATAAATGTCTCTCTCTCCTCTAGACCACAGGCTGCAGAATGACCAGGCTTCTGTCTGGGTTTTACCACCCCAGTATGCCTAATGCTTCATTCTTAAGGCCCACTGTGGCTTCGGTGGGCAGCTAGGTGTTTGCCTACCTGTGACCACACAGTGGCACAAATAAGGCAGCTCCATCTATCTGTACCAGCCCAAGTCCTGAGAGCAGCCCTGCGACAGCTGAGTGAGTGCGTTTCCGTGACAGTTACAAGGAAGAACATACAGAGAAGCATCCTCTAGATGACATCAGAGAATGCAGAAGCACAGGAGAGAGACAGGCTGAGGCCGTGTTCTGCAGCTGTGTTAGATAAGCGTGTTAGATGGCACCTTGCGGGCACGGACGATGGCCTCCCTCGATACGGCTCCAAGAAATCACTTTGTGCAGCTGTTGAAGATGGCGTTTCTCAGAAATGCTCCTGTGGGCCTCTTATTATATCTGTTAGTGCTGGAGATTGAGTCATCGGGAATAGGAACTTTATGAAGGATTGGTGCATGATTAAAAATGAACCGTGAGAAATTCGCAGTGGACTGGTACGCGGCTCCATAATGACCAATTAGTGTGTATTTGCAAATAGCCATCGCTCAGCCTGCCTGTCTCTGTAGCCTGCAAAATGCTTATTGGTCTTCCTGATATTTACATGGCCCATTTATTTTCAGCCTCCAAGTTCCCATATCAACAGGTTGCCAGAACTGACAGTGTTTCTGTGCTCTGATCTCTGCTCAAAGCACGCAGCTCTGACAGTCCACGGGGGAGAAAGATGAGCAGGGCTGCTTTGGTGTAGAGCTTTGTAGATGGTGGCATGCTGTCACCCCTGGCAATCCTGTGCAGTGGAGAGAGAAGTTTGGTTACCTGCATTTCACAGATAAGTCATAAACTGGAACACAGAATCGAAGAGTATTTGCCTAACGTCAGGCAGCTAGGAAATGCCAAGACTGATATTTGAGTTTTCCCTTTTAAGATGAAATGATAGGAGAGGTGGGATTATGTAATCCAGTAGACAGGAAGGTGGTGCAGACCTGAAGGACAGGACAGAGCTAAGTGAACAGGGAGTCAGGACTCCTCTCATCACTGACCATAGGCCACGTGGACTGGGTCTAACACCTGGTACCATTGGACTGTTCATTTTTGTGTTTTTCATGCTTCTCTCCTGGAACTCTTCAAATAGCTCCGTGGAGTAGGTGCCATTGTCCCCATCCTACAGATCCGGCAACCAAGGCTTAGGGAGGTTAAGTAACTCCAAAGCGTGTAGCTGGTATGCCAAAACCAGGATTAAAATCCAGAACTGACTCCACAGTCCCCTCCCTGTGGCTTGCATGAGCTGAAATACCGACTTTAATTCTCACGAGACAAGGGTCCTCTAAGCGCTTGGTGTAGTGCTCCCTTTCTGGCTGTTCCTGAAGAACAAATGAATTAAGCATAAACCCCGGATTTAAAAGCCTACTGAGAATGGAGCTTCCTGCTGGGGATCAAAGTGGCCCATTCCAAGGATGCTGCTGCGGTTGGGGATGGCCCCGTCCCTGCCATCCTAGGATCAGGTTCTAAACTGAGTGGCCATCATTCTAGAACAGTTGGCTTTAAATCAGCAAAACATTTCTTGCCAGTTTGCAGGCGAGGCCCCGCAGGTCTCCTGGCCTTTCATCTTGCCCCATTAGGCCCAGAAAGACACCCTCATGCCCCCACTGGGGTGCAGATGATCCCGAGCTCATGAAGGGAAGCAGCTGGGCTAGTGGCTGTTTCATGATTCACCTGTCTAGCGGGGAGTCCTAATCTATCTCCTTTTCTCTTAGACCTGATGCCTGCTCGTTACCAACATCAGAAAGATCATGAAGTAGGAGTCAGGACTGTGGCTACAAAAATATTGATGGTTGACTCTGAAAATTGGCTTCCTACTCCTCCTTAATTGCCTTTGTGGAGTGTGGAGGCTCTTCAGCCCCCTGCAGCCTCCTGGGAGGTGCGCTTCCATTGTTCTCCCTGGAGGGGTGGTCAGCCACCGCCTGGCCTATCTAGGTCCTGGGAAGACATACTTGCTGCAGCTGGGTGTTTTCAGCTGGAAGGGCATGGGGAGAACACAAAACCACAGTGGGAAGGGAGCCTAATACTCACAGTTTCTATTGAACAAATGGGTCCGCAGGGGAAGGTGAGTTGCCTCACATCTCTGAAATGATTCTTCCTGACACTGACCTTTTCCCAGAGTTGGATCTGGGTTTTCTGATGCCAGGTCTGAAATATAATTCAGAGGTTCCACACTGGTCCGTGGCCGTGACCAGACCCTGCCACGGGGCGGGGGCATTTCTAGGCAGACCTGGGCACATCTCAGGGAGGGCCCGACCTGCTGCTCAAGGGTGCCCTGTCAGGAACGGGGTTGCAGTGGGGTGGGCGGCCTTCGGATCCGAGGACACGTGGAGCGACGACCAGGGCTTAGTAGCCTGTGGACTCAGCAGCTCTGACTGCCGAGTTGGTGATGATTAAATGCAGTTAAGACCTTGTCTTGCACTCAGCAAATTCTGTTTCCCTTCCCTTCCCTCCTGTCTGCCTTTCGTGTAGAGGGTCCCCAGCTCATGACGATTCCCGTGTATCATGTCTCAGTATTACAGTGGTCCCAATGCCTTATGCATTCAGTAGAACCTATTCTTTGGATTTTGAATTTGAATCTCTCCCTGGCTGTAGGTACTAGGTGGGTGCATCCGCCCTCCTGCTGCTGGGCTGCAGCAGCAGTGAGCCTTAGCTCGTCAGTCATGCAATCAAAGAGTAAACAATTGGTAACTCTGGTGTTCCCTGGTGCTCAACTAGGATTTTTAGGAGGTTAGGTGCATTAAATGCATTTTTGACTCATGATAATTTCAACCCAAAACAGGTTTATTGGGACATAAACCCATTGTAAGTTGGGGAGCACCTGTATTTGAAGATGGCTAGAATGAACCCTTTTTTTCTTTAACCAGAGATTGAACCCAGGGGCACTTACTCACTCAGACACATCCCAGCCCCCATCTTTTTCTGTTTTTGAGACAGGGTCTCGCTGAGTTACTTAAGGCCTTGCTAAGTTGCTGAGGCTGGCTTTGAACTCAGGATCCTCCCATCTTAGCCTCCTGAGCCACAGGGATTACAGGCATACACCCCTGTTTCTGGTTCCTCATTTTTTTTTAAGAGTTACCAAATCTCAGACTAGTGGATAGCACGGTGGTGTCTCCTGCATGCCTGTAACAAACCTGATCGTCTGACTTCCCAATCCCTTCCCTTAGCCTCCTATCCGCCCTCGCACTTCTCCCCTTCCTCTGTTTGGTGGTCTCCTTCCATTTTCCTGACATCTCTCTTTTTTTTTTTCCCTTCAACTCACACATATGAGAGAGGCCATATGACGTTTGTCTTTCTGAACCTGGCTTATTTCATTTAACATAGTGTTCTCTGGATCCATCCATTTTCCTACAGATGATTTAATTTTGTTCTTTATGGCTGAACAAAACTCCGCTGTGTGTATATGCTGCTTTTTCGTCCTCCATCTGTCTGTTGACGGACACCTAGGCTGGTACCATAGAGTAATTCATCTCTTAAGCCTTCTGTTGCCCAAGCCTGCGTGGCACCGCCTCCTGTTCCCCCACAGTGACTGGTGTGTCTCCATACGCTGAGCCTTTGCTTTTATAATAGTCGATGGATTTATGCCTTGTTCCTTCTATCCTTCTTGGTCTCATGTTACCAAGAAGGCCCTCAGAAGTTGAGGTGTGCAAAAATTCACCACACACCCATTTTCTTTATCGTTTTTGGTTCCCGGAATATCCGTGTGATTTGCGAGTAGGAGGCAGGTTCTCTGAAGCCCACAGTGCACCTCTGGCCCTTTGCAGAGGCTGACCTCTCAGATAGTGAGGGCAAGGTTACAGAATGGACATGTATGGGTAAGTGTAACTCATTTGAAAACATAACCTTTCTATATTTAGAAGTCTGATCTTTGGCTATTAAATAAGGGACCTTGAAAAAATGTAGGTAACCGTCTGAAATGTTCATCAGCATTAAAGAAAAAAACTTGCTTATGTCTATTTTTAAATTCACTTTAGATGCAGGCAATTTTTTCTTTGTATAAAGGAGACTTCTAATGACTGGTCCTTGTCTCCTGTTGAGAACCATAGAATCTTCATTGGGAAGGAATTTGGCGATCATCTGACATCACCTTCTAAGTTGTTTTATAACTTTTATACAAAGCCTTTCCTTCTGTTTTTGAACACTTCCAGAGATAAGCGGTCATTACCTCCCACAAGACCTTCTTCCATATTTAGATATTCACCTTGGGCTGTCCTGAAATCTTCATCTTTTTTTCCCCATTGGTCTCAAGCGTTAGTAAAGACCGAGTGTGAACGTACATGCCCTTTGTCTGCCAGTGTGACCCGTCTCCTTCTGTACTAAACGTGAGAACCTGGAAGGCCAAAGCTGTAACTTTTATCCCTGTGCCCAGCTCCTAGGACAAAACCTGGCCAATGGTGGCCCCCAACAAATGCGTGGATTCTGTGCCCTGGTGCTGAGCAGAGTTGGGTCGGTTGGTGGCTTGAAGGCCTGGCGTATCCACTGAGTCCTCTTTCCTCATTAATCGCCACCTCGTATCACTAGACATGTCTCAACTGACAGTGCTCAGGGCCTTGGTGACCTTGGGTGTCGTCTTCCCTGCATGTTTAGTAATGGTCTGCAGGTGACTGTTTGGCATGGATATCCTCCATTTTATCTTGATCTCATATCTTTATCATTTTTTGAGGTTTTCCAAATGACTGCATTTTTTTTCAAGATCTACTTACATGACTTGTCCCAGCTGGACCTGTAATTGGTCTGAGCTCTGAGGCTTTTCAAACTTACTTAAAACATCGAAGTGCCCTGGACTAACCCTGTTCCCATCCTGTGCATTGTTTTCTTCTTGTTTTGCTGATTTGCTGTGTTCTTCCTTCCACAGCTCATTGACCTGGAAGAAGGTGGTGCTTGTGCAAACTTGATGTCATGGGGCACATGTTTATTTTATTAGTAAGGAATTTTTCAAACAAATGATCAGCATGCTGCTGATCAGAGGTGGAACGGATGCTAGCATCTAGTTCTTCTGCCCGTCTGTGCAGTACTGTTCTCTCATGTACCAAAAATCTTGCCAATCACAAACTTGGGTTAAAAATGACTTCTTCAAAAGTGCGGTTATTTTGATGGGATTTGGAATGTAAGCTGGATCAAACAAAAATGGGAAGCAAGGGAGAGAGTGAAGAATTTTTTTGCAATCGGAACAGTCTTGATCCACATGGTTTGAAATGATAAAGGTCTAATTTGGGGGAGCGAAATGTTAAAGCTTTCGTATCTTAGATGAGCTCCTCTTTGTATTTGTTTGTTTGGGGCATGTTAGCCTAGGATGCAGTAACTGAGAAGTATGGAAAAAGTCAGTGAAAATCAGGGACTCCTGGTGCTGCCAGGGCCAGGGTACTGGGTGGTTTACCCTTAGAATCATGGCATTCATGAAAACTTGCTGAGAGCTGAAAAGATTGGTGTGCATATGGGCCAAAAGAGGTCTCTGCAGTGCAGGTAAAATCAATGATAAGTTGCCCATATCATTTATACCCTGAAAAAAACATTTGAATTGCAAAGATTAAAACAAAATCCTTCCTTTAAAAATAATGGTTTTGGCGTGGGAAGTATAGCTCAGTAGTACAGCGCTTGCCTAACACACACAGTCCCAGCACCAAGTGTGCATTTACACTTGTGTAAATCTAGTGTACATTTCACACTTCTCAGTTTGGACATGCCACATTCCTGGTGCTTACAAGCCAGGTTGGGTTGATGGACAAGGTATAGAATTTGACTTCTAAACAACCCTGTGTGACAAGCATAAAGGGTGAAGAGAAACATTAGCTTAGAAAAATAAAGGTCCCCCTTTATTTACACTGTGATAATGTGTCCAGAAAAAATGTTTGCAGAGTTTTGTGCAAAATAGGCAGAGATCCAAGAATACTAACCAAGTGCGCTTGTGTATAAAGGCAACAGAAAAACTCAGATGCTATGTAGAAGCTCTGAAAATACACAACAGTGGTTTTTTGTTTGTTTTGCTGTACTGGTTCTTAAGCCTGGGGGCACACTGCCACTGGGCTGCATCCCCAGCCCTTTATTTTTTAAATTTTGTACAGGGTCTCCCTACACAGGCTGGCCTCAAAATTGCAATCCACCTTCCTCAGCCTCCTGAGTCACTGAATTCCCGGAGTATATATTCGAAGAAACCATCCTAGATCATTTGCTAGCAATGCAGAGAAAGTAATTGAATGAATATTCAAGAATGAAAAGGTCTTGTTCTCCAGGGGCAGGCAGTGTGTACTGATAGAAGTTACCTGTAGAATGATCTATAAATCATTGTTTTAGGTCAGTTGTAAAGTTGAATGCAAATGATAAATATTTTTTTTTTGAAAATGTATACCCATAACCAGCTGATCACAGTCTTTTCCAAACCCTCGGAAGTCCAGATCAGGTTTAAAAACTGCTAAATTTCTTGAATTTTGTGGACTAACTCAGGGGGAATCTTTTAACCCTTCACCTTGATTATCCTCGGGAAAAAAGATAAGGTGTTTTTGCAAAGCTCTAATGCCACCACCGGGAAGTTATGAATAGAACTAGAACAAATTATTGGAGATGATTGTTGCAAATGAAATGAAGTCTACATAAAATAGGAAAGCAAGAAAATGAGAAAGAAACAATGATGCTGGAACATTAGATATCCACGTGAAGGAAATAAATAAGCCTCGACCCTCACCATAGACCTTTCTGTCAAGAGGAGAGCTTCCAAATATGCAAAAGCAAAGTGATAGAAATACAGACTTTGTTAGGAGAGTCTCAGCCCTGAGAAGGATATATTGTACTGTGTGAACAAAACCAAGTTTAACAGTGTCGTCAGTATCAATAGGTATCTAACTTCACATCCATCAAATGGAATAAAAATTGATTTTCAAATACTCACCAAAAAAATCGCAAAAATGCTGACCCATTAGGGGACCACGAAGTGTCATTAAATTCTACCCCAGAAAAATACCCCCCCTTAACCCCAGAGCGGTGAACCTGCCCATCGGAAAGAAACCTTCAAAGGCTAGGTTCCAAAATACTTGGAAATCGGAGGAGGCTGAAGCATTTCCTGAAATGTTTTTTTAATCCAAAAGGAAATTAAGACTAAAATTGCAACTTATTTTTTTGCAACCAGCAAGGGGGCAGTATTTCACATGAGTTTATGGAATGTGCCCAAAGCTGTCACTGGGGATATTTTAATAGCCTTCGATCCTTTTATTATTCAGAAACGAAGATGAGGATAAATGAATCGACATTCCATTCAGTAATTGATAGAGGAATAACCATGTGGTCCTAAGGAGAGCAGAAGGGAAATAGAGGTAATAGCAGAGACCAGGAAGTAAGAAAATAAAAACCAGGAAACTAAAAATATCGATTCCAAAAGCTAGTTCCATGTATAAGAAAATGGCAAATTGGATAAATACAGTAATAAAGAATATTAATATGCAAAACAGTAAATCAGGTGACCCTTAAGAATATGCATAGAAGAATTGTTATAAAATAAAAAACAATAACCACTTACTTTGCTCTTATGCGTATCTCATACAGTACTTAACAATTGAGGTGGGATATCTTTGAATGTGGTGCCATTAGAATTCTGTTTTGCAGATGAGGAACCTAACTAGAAAGATGGCTTGGCCAAGACTTCTTTCTTAGCTCGAAGGGGTGGAAATAGCACATGAGCCCTTCAGCCTGGGCTTTACCCCCTTCCTACAATGCTATGTAAAATTCCATAAGTCATGACTTATATGACTGAGTTGCAATGTTGTGTTTATGGGGAAGAATATCTGCATTCATTGTTGCCGATTGCCCAAGGCACTATCAGTCCTAATTGCTTGGAATTAAATTCTCCACTTGGGACAGCTGGAGACACTGTGGTGAGTACGTGATTCTCAGGAAGGGTCCCCTGAAGGGAAGGACTGGGGTGTTCACTGGCTCTTGCCTGATGCACGCTAGGCTTTTCTTCTAGATCACTTGTCTACTGGGCGTGCAAGATTTGGGGGCCCAACTTTATGCAGTAGCCTCTCTCTGCCACCTTATTACTAAGCCAGGCCCTGGGCCTCACCCTCTCAGCTGCAACCCTGTAAAAGTAGAAGTTCAAGAGAGGCCTGCCTTGGTATCAGGAAACAATCAGATTTTCCTTCTGGGACCTCCTTGTAAGTTTGCAGTTTTGCTTTTAGGCTGACTCAAGTTTTCTATGCGTACACAGTGCAAAGTGCATGCGCACATCCACACATATACATTTATATATTTTTTAACTTTTATGAAACTTTTTACTGAGAGGATTTTTTTGGCTTATCTAGTTAGTTACCTAAAATAGAGGCCTTCCTTTCCTCCCTCCCTCATGGTCTCCTTTTTAGAGCTTGGTGTAAATCTCAAGAAAACCCTTCTGACCCACCATTTCATAAGCAATTGGGTCCCCTGCTGTGGGTCGTCATGCCACCTGGACTCGACTCTGTAGATGCTGTTCTGTTCTGATTTGTCAACTACCTCTGGTTGTGTACTTGACTTGCTTACTACAAGGTGAAGTTCATCTGGAGGAGCTCTGCTGCCTGTCTTACCTCCGCATCCCTGTTGTTAGCCTGCACTTGCTCAGAAGGAATTCTAAGTAAATATTCAAATAAAGAAGCTTCGGGAAGGATTCAGAGGCTTTGTCTTGACTCAGCAGGAAAAAGTTCCTGTTATTTTTATCTGTGGTGAATATGAAAAGGAAAAAGTAAAAATTTACGTTCTGCCTATCTATCAGCCCTTGCTCAGAGAAGAAATTCCAACCTGAGTAAATGAATTACTCAGCAAAAGGCATTTTGTAAAGATTGAGAATTTGGAAAAAGATGGGATAAGATATTACCAAATACAAAAATATGTTTTTGGCTAGGAAGGTGCTTAGTGGTAGAGCACTTGCCTAGCATGTACAAGGCCCTGGGTTCAATCCCAAGCACTTCAAAAAGGGAAATAAATACATTTTTTATTAATTGAAGACTTACAAATATTATAATCTTTAAAAAAAAACTGGAAGAAAAATATTAAAATGTTGGTCAAAGGGCAAGGAATTTTGGTCTATATGCCCAAGATAAATGAAAAAAATTCTAATGGGAAACTAGATTTGAAACAGATGTAGCATATAATACACAAAGTTTTCTTACAAATAAATAGGAAAAATTGGCCAACGGAAAAATGGGTAGAATAAAAGAATAAAGGAATTCACAAAATAAATACAATTAGTAAAAGCATATGTATACTAACACAACAGCCTAATAAATACTCATAAAGAAGTAAAATTTTTTGTATATAAATGGCAAAGATTAAAAATTTTTATTACTTGATATTAGCAACTAAGTATGTACCAGGGTTAACATTCATGAAAGTGTCTGTTGTAAATGAACATCAAAACAGCCTTTCTTTTTAGTTGTCTGGCAATATCTGCCAAAATTCTTATAAAGTATACACTTCACGTGATATAGAAAATTTTTGTCTCAGGGGAATAAAGATGGAGTCAAAGAGCTGTTCATTTGCAGTAAACATTAGACACAGTGCAGAGTGGGTAAGTACATTATGGTATATCCTCGCAATGGAATATTGGAAGGTTTGCAGAATTACTTTTAATAACACTTGCATAGATTTAGTAATAAAGTAGAATTTTTCTTGAATAAATTAAACAAGAAAATGAAAACACTTGGGACATAATATTAAGTTTTTAAAAAGTCCCAAAACTATCTCACCTCAAAACTTGAAGTTGTCTGTATAGTTTAACAATCATTTAAGTGTCTGGCAGTATTCAGTATGTGGAGGAATTTCAGTGTTTTGTTTTTCTTTGATTATAGTTCATGAGTTTTTTAGGGCGGTTGTAGTATAGTTTTCAAAAAATGTATTTTTCCTTAGACTCTGAAAAGAACAGAGGGAGGGAAGGAATAAGAACAGACAGGTGATTGGAGGGGACCTGGGGCAGCCCTATGTGTTCAGACAGTTCTGGGGTCCAGCCTGTAGCTGTCAAGGCTGCTGCCATTTCTGTAGGAGGGCTTCTCAGGTGAAGCTCTGGTTGGAAGTGTGCCCTTGAACTTCTTGGACTGTGCACCAGACAGCCACTCCTTTAGTTACATCATAGTCGAGGTCTCTTAATGGGACACATTAAGGATCATCGCGGGAGAGGGCACTGAGGACTCCTTTCACACCCTTTTGTACAGATACCGTGGTCCCTTTCTGGAAAAATCATAACCCAAGTAAAAGTGGCTTGAATACTTTACTCATTTTCTCATTTAGCAGGAAGCCCTGAGATTGGCAATACCAAGGAAGATGGATGCTGTCCTGAGAATTCATTCGGTCTCCTCATGGTCACAGTTGATCATAGCAATTCAGCTATGAGCAACTTACAGGACAGCAAGGAGGAAAGACTTCTTTCCTCCTCCCCCTCCCCCTCCTCCTCCTCCCCCTCCTCCCCCTCCCCCTCCTCCTCCTCCCCCTCCTCCTCTTTCTCCTTCTTCTCCCCACTCCCTTCCTCTCCCCCCCAACCCCTCTCTCTCTCTCTCTCTCTCTCTCTCTCTCTCTCTCTCTCTCTCTCTCTCTCTCTCTCTCAATCTCTCTCAATCCCTCTCAATCTTTCTCTCTCTATAAGTGAATTATCTCCTCTGTGTCTCTCAGGTATATGGGCCAGGATGGTCTTAGACTCATGCCTAGTCTGTGACGACTAAGAAAGTAACCGTGTGTGTGTGAGTGATTTCAGTTGAGAAGTGAAAGTGTTGATCTGGGGAGGCAACCAGGAGAGGCTCACATTTGCTTTGTAGGTAGGAAGCAGAGATAATCAATAAATGCAAGTTTCACTCCTCTGGCTCTGACTTTTGAATCTGACTTTTAGCTACTCAGGATGAAGTCTGACTTGGGTAACACTGTCAGGATTCTCCGAGGCCCTTAGTGTGTACATGGGGAAGGTGGCAGCCCCTCCAAGATCAAGGTGGATGGACTACCCTAGTTCCCATTTTCTCAGTGACACAGGGAAACAGGCTGGCTTGAGAAACCTGATGCTTGCTCTCATTAATAGGTAGCTGAGTCCCCAGCTGATTGGGAGGAAGCAGCTCAGTTCTGTACCGTGGTGCAGATCCACGCGTAGGTAAGGAATGCACACTCCGCTGAACGTACCCTCTGCCTGGAGGATACAGATGTAGGGAGGCTAAAGCCTTCTCTAAGAATTTAGTGAAACTAATGAAATAGGGAACAGCGTGATACCAATCAGTTACCAGCTGGTAGTTGGGGTTACTTAAAGAAAAAGCGGGGCCTGGAGCTGGGTTTGGGGGCTGGCGTGGCTGGCAGTGCCCTTGTTAGTGAAGTGTGTCATCGCCGGGCACACAGTAGGTTTGAGGAGGAGCTGGCTCTGTGGGGTGAGCCAAGCAGGGCTCCTTCTCTTGCTCATTATCTGCTAGGCTTCACTATCAAAGTTACTATCCTTGTGATTGCAGTTTTTCTATCAGAAAAGAAATGCCTTTTTTGATCTCTTTGGCACTTGTATTTTTCACTTATGAAGGGTACATACACTTTTTGATGGTTGAGAAAACTAATAAAGCAGATCACAAAAACTATCACCAAAGACTGCTCAGAATGTCCACGGGGGGGGCGGGGGGGAGCGGGGGAATCATGGATTGATTTTATCTTCCATGATTATGAGTGCATAGTATCTACATTTGTGTGTGCATTGGTGTGGTGCTGGGGGGTGAACTTAGGGGTGCTTCACCACTCAGCTCTATCCCAGCCCCTTTTAATTTTTTTTTTTTTTATTTTTTTATTTTGAGAAAGAGTCTTGTTAAGTTGCCCAGGCTGGCCTCAGACTTGTGATCCTCCTACCTCAGCCTCCAAAGTAGCTGGGATTACAGGTGCGCACCACCATGACCAGCAAGTATATCTACATTTTAGTTGAAAACAAACAAGTCACAATTGGAGGGCGGACTCTATGCAAAGCATCTTAGAAAGCACTAGGGCAACTCCAGCGCAAAGCGGTATATCTCTTCCACAAATTATGCTTATCAGGAAAAGATAAATGAGTAACCCAGGGAGCCACCCGAGGAGTTAACCAGACCAGGGGAGCAGACTTAGTAGTGACTGACGAGTGTGGCGTGACACTAACTGGCCTCATATTTGGAAAACTGACCTCTTTATAGTATACAGAAACCATCCTGGAATCAACACCCCTGACCTGTTTAGTGGATGTGAGGTCTGAAGAGGGGGAGACTGGATGAGACAGGCATATGGTTCCGCTGCTTCCTGAGTTCTGGGGTTTTTTTTGTTTTTTTTTTTTTTTTTTTTGTTGGGCAGTTTGCAACAGATTGCCAGTTGTACACCCTGTGGCTTGTCGTTGAGATACACACATAATTTAAAATCCTGACCATAAGGTACTCAGGTTTGGTGGCCTAGTGATATCATGAATTGCAAAGGGCAGATGTCTCAGTGGATAGATGGAAAACCAAGATAAAATGACATCAGTCCATCTTCCCAAGACTTTGCTCTGTGACAGTTCCCAAAGAGAAGGTTCATAAGAGTTTTGGTGAAAAACTCCCTCCATAGACTTCCGTGCAGGTGGCATGTTGTGGGACAGACAGCTTGACAGCTGAGCTGACAAGGTGTGGAGCATGTTGGGTGTGGCAGAGAGGTAGATCTGGATGTGGGAGAGAGGGATCAAGGCTGACTTCTAGAATTCTGGACCCAGCTGGTGAGTACATGGTTGTGGACAACTGGGGAGATTAAAGGAAGGGACAGGCTTTGCAGGAGGAGTAAGGGTTGGTAGCTTCCAACCCTTGGAGGTTGAGCGAGGGCTGTAGCTTCCCCAGAGGGAGCTCTATCCCTCCTGCTAGGTGTGCACACAGGATCAGCAGAGGCCCACACTTCACTCTAGACATCTGGGGATAGGTATACCCAGGCTGGTTCTGGCCAGGTACATCCTGGAGCTGTGTACCAGCAGAAGGAATCCACTCTCCCATTTTTTTTTGTGTGTGTAGGACAAACAGGAGACTGCTCTTGATCTTGAGAATTAACATTTGGGGTTCAGATGTTGGGGAGTCTAAATATAGGTGAAGTATTTAGGGAAATGTTAAACAACCTTGGCTGTCCAGCACCTGAAACTTGGAGACCTTGGTTCACTTTGAAGTTGTTTAGGGTGAGACTTACCTGCTGGGTGGACAAGGTACCTAGGTCTACTGGAAAGGTGTACTCTGTCTTGCTGGGAGACGGACAGCCACAGGCTAGCTCACTGACCCCATCCAGAAGATCTTCCAGAATCCATCACTGGACAACCTTGCTTTTCCAAACTTTATATTCCTTTATGGGTAAGTTTCATTTAATTACCTTCTGTGTAAGAATTATAAATTTGTCACTGTTATTCCTTTAAGTAAGGAAACTAAGGACTTTTGATTCTTGCCTCCTTCCTCCTTCAAGGCATTTCCTTGCCCAGTGCAGTATTTTCTATTAGGTCAAAACTTGCAAGATTTGTACTGTCATACTAGCATAAAGTCAAGACTCTGCTTGTTCATCCACCTGCACTTCTCCAGGTGTTCATAGAACTTTTGAGTAGGTGCCTTAACATTAGCACCCTTGATGTTTTGGACCTGATGATCACTTGTCATGAGAGCCAACCTGTCTGAGAGTGTTGAGCGACATCTCTGACTCTACCCACTGGATTCCAGTAGCACCCCACCCCAAGTTGTGACCACTTCACACGTCCCTATCTTAGTTAGCTTTTTTGTCACTGTGACAAAAATACGGGACAAGAACAACTTAAAGGAGTAGAAATTTCTTTTTGGCTCATAGTTTCAGAGGTTCAGTTCCTGGTTGGCCAACTCTATAAATCTGGGACCAAGATGAGGTAGGACCTCATGGTGAAAGGGCATTGTGGAGAAAGTGGCTCGGGACTGGGAAGCAGAGAGGGAGTTCTGCTCACCAGGGACAAACCAAACCCCAAAGGCACAGCCCCAGTGACGTACTTCCTCCAGCCACACTCTAACTGCCTACAGTTATCACCCAGTTAATCCACATCAAGTGGATTAATCCACTGCTCAGGTTACACATCTTATAATCTAATCATTTCTCTTCTGAACATTCTTGCATTTTATCACCCATGATAAAATATAGTTTAGCCTATATCTAAACTATAACAGCCCCCAAGAATTGCCAAATGTCTATTAGGGCAAAATCACCCCTGTATTAGAATCTCACAAAACTAGGGGTGATGTGATGCTGAAGGTGGTAAGATGTAAAACTCAAGTCACTAAAGTCAGAGACCAGTGGAATGGATTTGTGCCTTTTTAGTCCCAACCGTGTGAGATGTGGTGTTGCCTGCACTGGATACATCCCCTGGCACGCCCCCTACGTGTCCCTTGGTGCTACACGTTCATGACTCTCTTACCCCATTTGGGACACTGCAGGATCAGATTCTCTTGGTTCTCTAATCAAAGCATGGAAAGCAGGCCAGAGTCATTTCCAAGATGACTTTGAATAGGAATCTTGGAAACGTTCTAGGCTTTCATCCCTGGTTGTACCTTGTTGTGAACTTGGTTTGGGGAAAAGATACATTTACATATCAAAATGTGGGGCAGTGGGGCCTCAAAGCCGGTTGATTCTACTTGTTTCTCATGATATAGTTAGATATTGGCCTTGTGACAGTGGCTTTCCTGAAGGTCAGATAGGGTGAGTTTAAACTCTGCCACTTACTAGCTATGCCTTTTGGACAATGACAACTTTTCAAAAACCTTATTTCCCTACACAAATGAATCCATTACTTGTCTAATTCACAGAATTATTTCAAGAATCAAATGAAATGCCTGATAGTAAATTGCATTGCAAGTGAGGCTATCCTGCACATTTATTATTATTAATGTTATCCTCATCATCCCTATTGTCATTTTGAAAGATAGACATCTTCATAAACTGACCTGTTAAATTTCCTTTTATATACCCAACTCCCTTGGCTAAAAAAATCATCTAACTAGGATATTTTCATTGGATTTAACCACTCAGCCTGGCTGAATTCAAGAACCCCAGTGGGTTTTAAATCCGCTCGCTACTGGCTAAATAATACGTTTGAAGAGAAAATAGCAAGCGGTGATCAACATCTTATTCACAGGCATAATCACTCGGCCGCAACTCCCCCTTCTCATCCCCTGTTATTAGTAATATGGTGTTATGGCTTAACGTACCCCACATCCCACGGTGTGCTTCTTGCCTGTACATTATATATACATAATGTGTGAGCCCTACCCTCCAAAACCAGCCATTGTAAAGAACCAGAGGAGATCACAGTGTCGACAGACGTGCTCAGGGACCAGCGATTTGAGCTCCATCACTGTGTTCTGGCCTTTATCCCACTTGCCGTTTAATGAAATGTTCCTTCTTTCCAGATTCGGAATAAACTAGGAGCGTGTGAGTGCCGATTCAGGTGCACGCCGTGCTGTGGACTTCCCTGCACAGCATGTCAGGTTCGGTCATACAGAGCAAGCAAGTGGCTTTGTCTCTCTTTTTCAGACGCTGAAGCTGAGAGTCAGAGAAGGGAGTTGACCGCACCTGGTCTGTGTTTGCACACTCTGAGGACGGTGCTCATTTCATTACTACATTTTGCTTCCAGAACAATGCAGCTGGAATATTTGCCATGGATTTTAAAAAATATACTGTGTGGGATCTTTGCAATATTTGTGCAGACAACAAAATAATAACTAAATAATAACAGAGAAATGCCATTCATTTGGGTCTTGATTTTCCCTCGTTTGACTTATCTTTATTTCTGCAACTGTTCTGAACTTGATTGCTCAGAGGAGTTGCTTGGTGGGTGTTAGTAATACAGTAACATCCCTACAAAATGCTGGGGCCACCCTCAATTCCACATTAGCATCTCGAGTGGTCTTCCTCATATCCAAACAAGCACAGGCCAGGGCCCACTGCTCGATGCTTGCTTTCCTGGGTAGGCCTGGTAGTGGCCCATGTGGGTGTGCGGTCAGTGCAGGATGGTGGCTCGGGCAGGTCTTCGTCTGTGTGCTAGAGAAGAGCATTCCCACTACAGCAGACTGCTCCAGGCCAGCAGTGGCATTGCTCAAACACTCCCTATTGCTTGCACAAGGTCAAGAACCAGGGACTGAGATTTTCCATGCAACTCTGGTTAGATGGCAAAAAAACTAAAATTTCAAATCCTTTGCAACAACCTTTTTTGGATCTGGTCATGTTTCTTCAAGCTTCCCTGTCTGCTTTTTGTTTTGGTGTTAAGAGTCTTCCTAATACGTTGTTGCCGGTCACTTGCTGTCCTATGGAGATTGGGGAAACATCTGTAATGAGAAGAAACGTTAGCTGTATGGAACCTAACTATGTTGGAGAGTTCATTTCTGCTTAAGTGCGAGCTCCACAAAGTAGTCACCTTCATTTTTTCCTATGTTACTTCCCTTTTCCATCCTAAGAGTTTTAGTAAGAATTTGCGTATAGTTTTTACTACCTTATCGTCATCTGAATATCTTCCTTGAATCAATTTCTGAGAGGGTGAAGATTTTTGGAATGAGAGAGATTTGATTTCCAATCCCAACTCCTATAATTCTCTTTCTTTCTGGGATTTCATTGGCATCTACTTGATAGGATTATTGTGTGGATTAAAAGGTGATATTTGTAAATTGCTCTAGGGTACTCGCTGTTACATAGCTAGCATTCAACAAATATAAAATTACCACCAGTAAAATAATATTCTCTCCTCTTTACCTATGATCTCCAAAGAAACAAAAAATTTTCCAATTTGCTATATCTGGTACAGAATTTGGCACACGTAGTAAATAGATAGTGATTTTCAGAATTAGTTGATTTTTTTTTTTAATAACATGATTTAGAGCATCAAAGTTTCTTTGATGGGTAGCCAGGTCCCCACGTAGAAGCAAAGTCATAATGGAATTATCTATTTTTTTTTTTAATATTTTTAGTCATCAATGGGCCTTTTCATTTTTATTTTTATTTTTTTTTTTATTTATTTATTCATCTGTGGTGCTGAGGATCCAACCCAGGGCCTCAGGGCCTCACACATGCCAGGCAAGCACTCTACCCCTGAGCCACAACCCCAGCCGCATTAATGGGATTATTTTGATCCACGCATCTTGACCCACGTACCCCTGTCTTCTAAAGGTGGCATTCTTTTCCCTTCCGCATTTTCACGTATGGTAAATCCTACATCTAGACAGGTTAGACAGTTATCCTCAATCCGGTTTCCTTGACAACCATCATAGAAATGGCAAGGGTCTGTTGTGGAGGGAGAATGTCAACATAACCACAGTCGTTGCAGCCTCAAACAAGGCTTCAAGGTCAAGGTTAAAATATTTGAAATTACAATCAGACCTTTGGTTAATGTTTGTTAGATGTCTTACAAGAGCTGAATGAAGGCATCGTCTTTTCAGGGCTGAACAGTGAAGAGGGTCATTTTGGCTGTTAGCTGGGAGAAATTCAGACTACTGTGAACAAGGTTTCTTCTGAATCCTTTCACTATACCAAGAGAGTTCTGCAGTTTTATTTTTTTTAAACCAGCCAGAAATTAATTAAGTGATGCCTCTGGTTCATCCTCCTTAACCCTCCTTACCCACTTGGGAGTCTCCCTCCCCTGTGTTTAAACTTAAATTCACCTGCGTGGTGGATTTCTGAAGCTGAGAACAGAGGTGGTCACAGGCGAGGGCTTCACCTACAAGGTGCTCCGGAGCCCTCTGCAAGTGAAAAGCGAAGCGCCTCATTATGCAGAGCAGCCAGCTGCCTGCCTAATTGCAGCCTGTGTGGCTGCCCTTTCCATGGGCCCCTGCGAAGCAGGTGGTGAGAGAGGGGAAGGAGGAACAGGAACAGGGCGAGAGTGAGAGACAGAGCTCCCGCTCTCCTGTGAACCTGAGGACAGAGAAATAAATGTGCTTTCTGCTTAAACCGCCTTCTCATTAAATTCGGGAAGGCAGGAAGAACAGGGAGACTCAGCAGATGCTATTGCTACTGTCTGGAGTCAGGTTTTGTGTGTGTGTGTGTGTGTGTGTGTGTGTGTGTGTGCGCGCGCATGCATGCGTGTTTTTGCACACTTTTCTGCTTTATGGCTACTTTGGAATTGTTTAATCCTGTACGGCAGCATTTCTCAGATTCTTCTTAAAAAGCATCACCCCCACCCCCAACAAGCTTTTGGAGGTTTTACTCCCTAATGCAGCCCCAGCTGCTCCTGTCCTGAGATTTTAATACCAAACCATTTGAATAGCTGTAATTTTTTTTTCTCATGAGAACCAGTTTTTGCTCCTGGTAAGAGTGCACGCAATAAAATAAATTCACAGCAACAGGGAAACAAAAGTCTTCTTTATTTTTTCCCTTATATTTATTATCTCCACTCTCAGCACTTTGAACAGCAGTTGAGTATAGTTGTAAAAATCTATGTGCATATGTGCACACACACATGCAGACACACACACACACACACACAGACACATGAGACTCACTTAGAATTAGGGGTCCCTGACATGAGCAACTTATCTCCCCTAGACCACACTCAGGTTCCCGGATCACAAGTGATATCTTAATTCCAGGCACGTACACATACATGAAGATTGCAGATATGCTAGTCACAAATTGTGCCCTCTAACTTGGAAATAGATGAGTGTCACCCAAGCCACCTGCATGTCACCATCTCATCCCCAGATCCCCTTTCCCACCCCTATCAAGATAAACCATGTCTTCAGAGTTGTGATAGTGCTTTATTATCCATATCCCTCCAAACTGCGTCATTACTTCCTTAAGGCAGTTGGAGGCTCAGAGCCTCAAACTTAGAAGTCACTTAAGTATTTTTGAACGCATGAGTTGTGTTCACCAGTGTACAGCAATCAGGAGAAAAAGTTGTCAGGAAGCATTGTTTGTGTAACTGTATTGTTTTACTTTTTCAAAACTCCTTACCGAGTGCCTTCTGTTTGTCTGACACTGTGCTAAGTACACATCCAGAAATACACACTGTGCACTGTAATAAGAATTGCAGCTTCTAAAAATATTAAGTCCAGACTATGCAGGAGCTAATGCAATTTTCTCCTCAGTGCATTGAAAAATCTATTAGTTGCGACGGCAGCTATATTTCAGGAAATTAAACCACTGAAACAGTCCAGTTCACAAATCAGAACTCCCAGTGCGTTGAAATACTCCATTTCATAACGCAGAGTACCGTGGGATGTTCAGGCAATCCGTAAACGCTCCGGTGACCAATCCCCTCAAGCTTCACGAAGCTAAATAGAGGCCGCTTCTTGCCAGGCAAAGAGAAGGGAAGGGTTTTGGTGGGAGAAGAAATGGGTGTGTGGAGCCATGATCACATTCCCTGTGACTCACTGGGTCTTCGTCCTTCTAGGATTACTTATATCTGTAGGAGATGGTTTCTGGGTGGATTTCTGAACAATGGACATGTCAAGTGGAAGCCAGCAAATCATGTCAGGCTAGGGAATGCTAAATAAATACACATTCATTGATGCCTGCTGGAGATTGCTGTCCCCTCCAAAGGCCAGCTTTGAGGCTCTTGGGAAGTTTCCCTCCAAGCGACTGATGTGGAAGATGTGAACTATGTACTTCAGCTCTCATAGTGTTGCTAAGAATATCACTGTCAACTGACCAAGAGCTGTTTCCATTGAAACAGAATAGGTTTAGGAAGAATTATAGCCAGGGAACATCGCTGGCCTCTTAGTCATAAATTTTCTGTAAGGTGTGGAGATACCTAAGAAATTCCTGATCTTACATCAACACTTTTTTTCATTAATCTTTGAGAAAAGTCTTCTCTCCCTGTGCAACCAAGAAAATGGCAATTTCAGGCAAGACACATGGGCTTGGGATTGTCTTATGACTTGGTCTGAACAGTGCATTGTTTGTTAATCCAGTGTAAATGGTTCAGCCCAGAAGACCTTGAGAAATACTGTCCTGTCCTCTCACTTAACATCTCGTAGACTCTCATCTAGGACTTTAGAATCACTTTAGAACCTAGGGGTGTTGGCTCAAAATACATATTTCTGGGCCCTACCCCAGACCTCATGAATAATCACCTCTGAGTATAACCCTGGGAATCTGTTTGCAGTAAGGCTTCTCCCAAGTTTCTGAAGCTCTCAGCTGTTCCTTTTTCCTCCAAAAGTCACTGGAGTCTATTCCAACAAGATGAGGTCATATGTCTGCTAGTGAAGACCTTTGTTTTTTGTTTTTTCTATTTTTCTGGGATATTATCCAGTGCTCTTTAGCATGGTGTGCAGGACTCTCCAAAATTCAGCTCTTCCTTGCCTTTCTGTGTCCAGTCCCATCATGTCCAACCTTGCTCTGCCACCAAGGGAGACTGAGCCTAGTTAGTTTGGGCTCACACATGCACCTTTCTTGAAGCCAATACTTCACCTGCCATCCTTCCCTCCCCATGTTTGAGAAATGGCACTCCATCTCATGTTTCAAGACAAAATTTAAGGCTCATCTCTTCCAGAAACCTCCACCTGATTCATTCTGCCTCCTTTCCTTCCCCTCCCCTTTAGCTGGGCTCCACACAAACTTGGGATTTCTCACAATCCAGTTCGTTCTGTTCCGTAATTGATGTGGTGGCCGCTTTCTGAGATGGCACCTAGCAGTCCCCGTCACCTAGTATTCTCACCCTCGTTGAGTCCCTTCCCATAGTCCACAGGCTCACAAATACGACCACATAGTAAAAAATGACACCACATCCTTCCCAAGGCCAGGTCATGTCAGACACGCTGGCTCCCACCTTGTTCTCTCTTGGACGACTCCCTGTGGGGAAGCCAGCCCACCTGCTGTAGACACCCACAGCCCCCAGGAGGTGAGGAACTGAGGTTCCTGTGGACAGGCAGCGGCAGTGCCCCCAACGCAGGTGAGAGGTAGATCGTCCAGCTCAGAGCCCGTGTTCACACGCCTGCAGCTTCTTGTGAAATCCACCTGGCTCATGCCCCCAAACCCCTGACAGGCAGAAACTGTGCCAAATGAGTAACTGTTGCTGTTTGAAGTGGCTGTGTTTTGAGGTGACTTGTTATGCAGTGATGGGAAGTGAATATCCCATAGGCCACGACCCCTTGAGATGACTGGGGCTGGCCCCTGGGCCCTCCTCAGTACCTGGCCCACATTAAATCTCCCATAAGCACTTATTTAAATGCTCTCAATTTCTGTTTGCCGATCACAAATGCAGGTGGCTTTAACAAGTAGTTCTGAATCTTGTCTTTTCTGTTGTACATCCCGTTAGTGACTGTCAGTAATTACTAGTTGCCAGTGCTTACGGATAGCATGGACATGCTCACAGTGCTATAGGGTGTGTGCTGGGTCTCCACTTTATAGATGAAAAGACTGAGGTGCCTAGAGCTTTAGCTGCTTGCCCAAAGTGTCCAGCTTCCTAATGAAGCCAGGATGGAAGCCCAGGCGGAGTCTAGAGTGTGTTGTGTGACCCTCCTGAAAGCGATTGCTGAGCCCACACCACGTCACAAGCCTGCCAGGTGACTCGATGCTCCTGCATCACCACGTGCTTTTCTGAAGCTCACACGCAACGTACTTTTGTTTTCTCTGTTTTAAGAGGGAGGAGGTTGAGTCTGAGACAGGTGAACCTGCCTGTCTGTCAGTGGTGGAGGCAGGTTTGGAGTCCAGCTGGCTGGTTTTCATGTCATGGTCCTCCTCCCGGCATCTCCTGAAGCCCCCG
The DNA here is from genome assembly GCF_902686455.1 of Sciurus vulgaris. Classification (NCBI taxonomy): domain Eukaryota; kingdom Metazoa; phylum Chordata; class Mammalia; order Rodentia; family Sciuridae; genus Sciurus; species Sciurus vulgaris. Next base: position 167,873,029 of record NC_136465.1, on the reverse strand, counting down.
CCCCACCCCAGGACACCTACCCTCGGGTCCCACTCACGGCTGTTCTGAACTTGCTTGGTTGCCAAGACAACCACCCACAACTTGAAAGGCAAATGATTTTTCAAACGTTTTGCAGCTACCATGACTTCTCTTTTAAATTTTTAAAAATGTGTCAGGGTGATTTGTAATTCACAGAAAAATGTTGATGTGAGTAAGGAATCTATTTTGAGCCATAAATATTTCTAGTAAGATAGGAGGAAGCTTACAGACTGCAAACACAGTAACTCCCTAGAGAGAAACAGGACAGCATTCCTATTTTACAGATGAGAAAATTCAGGCCCTGGGAGATTGAATGCCAGGAATGCCCAACTCTAAGGCCCTGGTACCTGATTGCCCCAAAAAACTACTGCTTGGTGAATCAGGATTTTTTTTTTTTTTTTTTTTTTTTGAGAGAGGCTCAGTTCCACCCTTCCAGGAATCCAGAGGAGTGAAAAGCCCACTTGAGTCTGCTAGAACACCTGAAAGGAGGGGAGAAGGAGAAGAGGAAACCATTCACTTAAAGGAGTCTTTCTGAGGCAGCAGACTGAGATTACAGTATGGGAAGGGACTTGGCCCTTATCCCCTGAACTCTGGGTACCTGAGTACCAGTGGGTCTCTGGGGCTGGTCAGGAGGGGTTTAAATAAGACATCATACATAACGCTCTGACCACAGTGGATGACCCCAATAAATACTGGAGTCTTATTTTCTGTTATCACTTTACAGGGGCAGCCCAGTGCCTCTTGAAAACCAGCGTCTTCAAGAAGCGATGGGCCTCCTTTCGTGAGCCCACCAGCCCCTTTGCTGACTTTCCCTTGTGTAGCAAAGCTTGGCATTCTCTCTGGCCAGCGCTGTCCTTTATACCCTATGTTTGCAGGAAGCTTTGGAGAGGTATCTGCTACCTGACCCTCTGCCCCCACACTCTGTCCCTACTGTAGTCAGATCTTCTAAGTCACTTTTCTGGGGATCACCCAACCTCAGAGCTACCCTGAAATCCCTTGCAACACTTTTTAGAAACTCTGCTTGAGGCACACAGAGTAACAGTTAGCTTCAGGAAGGTGCCTTTGAGAGTACCCCCGCCCCCACTTTACACACAACTCTTACAGTCTGAACTGCTGATGGCCCTTTATGTAAGCGTAGTAGGAGGGGATCGTGAGCACAATTGCATTTTTGCTAATTAAAGCTTCAGCCATGCTGCTTGGAATTATTAACAGCCATTGCAAAGATAATAGTCCATCCATTAAAATGAGCCTAGCTTTCATTTTTATTATCTTTTTAATTACATGAACCCTTTGGCATATTTACAGTGATGAAGAGCGTGGTAGGAGGTTGTCCCACCAGGTGCGACCATCTCCATAGCATGCTCTTGGATAGACCTGCGTGGGGCTCACCAGGTTTCCCCAGCTTTCCTCTGATCAGGATGCTCTTCTCTCCACTGACCCCCTTAATGACCCTGGTTGGACTGGAACTCATTGCCAGGGAGGAGGAAAATCGATCACGGTGTGATTGCACCAAGGAGCTGCCCAGAAAGGTCTCTTGGGTGACCATTCCCACCCACTTTCCTCCTGACACCAAGGATGGGCTGTCTGACTTGAAGATCCACTTGAGGGGTTTTGCATTTTCCAGCAGATTACGGTTTGTGGTTTTGTTAACGTTTTCTATAGAAACATAAGAAAGGGTGATGAGCAAGTGACTTCCCCTGACAGACCATCTCCGTTCTGTTTCCCTGTTATTGTCTTCCGTAGAGTAGTTTCTTGCTTTTATCAAGCTCATAACCCAGAACGCTGAGCTCTGATTGCACTGACAGCCGCACACTGGGGAGCAGAAGTGGCTTTGTGGAGGCCGTGTACCCATCACGAGCTGAATGCTTCGCAGCCCTGGCAGTGTTGGAAAGTCAGTATTGAAAGTCCCCATTTTGTGATGAGAAAACCTAAGGCTCATAGATGTTAAGTGACTTTCCTGAGGTTACAGAGATTCTTCGAAGTGGAACTGATTCCAAAGACCAGGCTTGGGGGCTCATCAGATAAGCTTGTTCCTCTGTGCGTACTGACCCTGAACTTCTGCATTTATGGACACTTCTGCTTCTAGTTGAGGACAATGCCAAAGGTAGGATTTGAACCCAGGCCTGGTGGACCCTGTGATCATGCACATTCATCAGACTCTTCTTGAGTAATTATTGCGTTGAACATTTGCCAGGGTCAAAAAAAAAAAAAAAAAAATTCTCCCTGCCTTAAGGAATTCCAGTCAAATGCAAGAGAGAGACATGGGAAATTAAAGCCAGTGTGAGAGCAGCCTGTGTGTAGGGGAGGGAGACGGCCAGCCTCTCGAGGTCCGTGCATCCTGGGACACCAGTGACTTGGCGATTGGAAGACAGTGGCTGCCACACTGAGACTTTGCAGGGAGAGCAGAATATGGATGGAGGTTGGGGAAGAGCGTAGAAGCCATGCTACTTAAGAGGATGACTAATCTATTATTGATGTGCTGCTTCCTATCAGAAGTTCTCCCCCACCCCAAAGATGCCTTATTTTCTTCCCTTTCCTGGGGCTTTCTTTCTGAGCACAAACTCATTCAAATGCTTCCCTTACCTCTAATTGAACACTTGGACTTAATTGATTATGTATTAAGTTGGGGACTTGGGGCGACATTCAGGCCTGGGCTCATGTTGAGATTAATTTATTCCTGTAGTCCTACTGTTTGGCCATGCATCTGAGTGTCTCACATGTGTGTTAAAAATAAAGCTGAGAGTCAGGGCAATCTAATTAGATGGCTTAACCCAGCGCTGTGGTGTTCGGTGTGCACCAAGCTCTCCTGCTTTGATAGCAACCAAAATAGATGAATAAGTTAATCAAAGGTCTGATTAAATAGCACCGCTCTGCAGCATGGACCACTGATTGCCAGGCTTCAGTACAGGCCAATTCCCAGAGGAGGGAGGAAACCGAGCTGAGTTCCAAAGGCCAGGGCTTTCATGAGGAAGAGTTCCATAAAGCACACTGGAGGGAGTTCTCGGATCTTAAGCTGATGGCTAGTCTAGAAGCCAGCCCCCGAGGAAGGCTAATGTGGTTTGGGAAAGCACAAACCTTCTCCTGTTAGATTCTAACTATAGCTTTGCAACTTACTTGCTGTGGGAGGAGGACACATCACTCAACCGCGTGGCCACTCACAGATTTCAGGTATGGACTTTGCGCCTGTTAATATGGAAGGCCCTGTGCTTTGCTCTTGCCATGGGGTTTTAGCTTCTGTACCTGCATTAGCAGCATGGCTGCTGGTTGTGACAGGTTTGTCCGTCCAGGTCCCCTGTAGCCCTCCTCTGCCCTCTTTGGGCTCCACGAGGCTGACACGTAAGGGCTGCATCTCTTTGCTTCTGGTCCCCATCTGGACTGACAGAGAGGCACCTACTGGGAGACGGGGGCCTGGGGAGAGTGAGGTGAGCCAGCTATCCTCATTCCTGTCCTGTGGCCTGCCACAGATAGGCCTCTAGGAAGGCTGCTGCTCCTGTCAGATGCCCTACTCAGGGGGCTTCCCTCTCTGGATTCCAGCAACTGCTGACTGGGCTTTGCCAGCCTCAGGGTGGCTCCTCCCTCCCCAAGTATTGGTTCTGTCCCCAGTTCTGCATGCACTGCAGTGAAGAGTCCTTTATTATTAAATTGTCCTTAAACTTCCCAGTTGGGTGTGCTATCTATTCACTCTCACTGATGTGAAGAAGGCAACCCTTAGAAGGAACTGCCTATCATCAACCCCAGGGAGGCTGAGCTGACTCCCCGAGGACCCATGATTGGCGGCACTGGAGTCCAAGTCCAGGTGCATTGGACTTTAGAACCCAGGATTATGCTCTCCTCCACACCAGGCACCCCACCTTCAGTAGGAAGCCATTCAGAAGGTGTCAGTGTCTAAGTGCTTGGATAGGGGACTCAAGCAGCCCCGGGGGGATCCTAGGTTTGCCAAGAGCCTTTCCCATGCCAGGCGCTTAAATGCCTCATGGGTGGCTTTTTCTTTGCATCAAGCGTGTGATGTGGCCATCGGCTGCGTTTTATGGATAAAGAGACGGAGGCTTGGAGAGATCAAAGCTGTTGAGGCCGGAAGCCACACCTTGAACCTCTGTGTCTTTTTCCTTCCCCCACTCTGCTCAGGACAAGGTGACAGGGAGGACAGGCAGAATTGACAATTCTTTCCCTGGAGATGGACACACGGCAAATAGTTCAATCCATCAGTGTTTCCTTTCTTTTTGTTCTTGTCAAAACTACTACTATTCATTTTAGCAAAAGCACCAAAAGATTAGGGAATAACTAAAATGTTATTTTTAAATGAACTGTAAAGATGAAAGAATAATACGAGGTAGATTTGAGAAATCGGAGGGGTCATATGATTTATCACAGGATTGATAGTTTGCCAAAGTGACATCACCATTAGGGGATCAGGATATGTTTCAAATGAATGTAGTCCTGAGTTTCCCTAGTCAGCAGAAGTAGTTGCTCACTTCATAAAGCTGGAAAGGATCGATCACTAAAATGTATGTGTATGTATGTATATGCACGTGTAGTTATGTAGTTAGAGACTCAGGAAAATACTCCAGAACGATCCCTTTGGGTAATTTGATGTCTTGCTTCCATTTCTTCTTTCTCTGCATAAATTTCAGTGGATGTATTTTCATGCTGCTTGAGAACACATAGTGGGTTTTAAACAAAAGTAGTTTTAAAGCTTGGTTTTTGTTTGTTCTTAACCATCATAGCTGATTTCCTTTTATTGCATCTTAATCTACATTGTTTCCAGCCACTGGATAGTATGCTATCAAATAAAATCGTATCATGTTTTAGTTAATGGCTCGATTTGGGGGCATTTGGATGGTTGCTATTTCTTTACTTTATAGCATAGTAACAAACATCTTGGAGAATAGAACTTTGGTTTTCATTTTTAACTTTGATTTGTTATTCTTTTTTTTTCTTGAAGAACAGTCCTCTAAATGGAGCTCTAAATGGAGCTAAAAGGACAGAAGAGTGTTTTTTTGAATATTAAAGATGAGCTCATTTCCCATTACAGGGGTTCTATCACTAGTGCACCTCTTGAGAATGGGCCCTAACTCCCATGGAAACCCAGGGCAGCCGGGACGGCGCCCCTGTCCACAATGACCGCAGTCAACCCAGGACCTTGGAAGGCTATCATCACAAAATGTAGCTCTGAATGCCAAGTGGCCCCAAGACCTGTGCCTGGCAGATGACCCCGTCTACCTGTGGGCACCAGGTGGCTCCCCACGTCCTATGAGATCTGTGATATCAGCAGTCCCTGGGTTGTTCACTGCTGTCCCTGTGTGTGGAACCTAATTGCTATTAAGTGAAGACTGTCCATAGATGATATGATGCCCCAGTCCTCTGTGGGCATTTTATTTTATTTTATTTTTGGCTTTAACGTATGTATGTTATTGGTTGATTGATCCATTCCTTCATTCATTGCACACAAGTGGAGTCCAACTTTTCACTTCTCTGGTTGTACACGATGTAGATTCACACCATTCGTGCAGTATACATATACATAGGGTGATGATGTCCGTCTCATTCCACCATCTTCCCCACCCTCTGCCCCCTCCCCTCCCCTCATTTTCCTCTGCACAATCCAGAGTTCCTCCATCCTTCCCTTACCCCACCACCACCACTGTTACGTATCAGCATCCATGTATCAGAGAAAATATTCACCCTTTGGTTTTTTGGGATTGGCTTATCTCACTTAGCATGATATTCTCCAACTCCATCCATTTACCTGTAAATGCCATAATTTTACTCTTCTTTATGGCTGAGTAATATTCTATTATATATATATATATACATATATGTATATATATGTATGTGTGTGTGCATATATATATACAGACACACTACAGTTTCTTGTTTCTTATTCGTCTATTGAAGGGCATCTAGGTTGGTTCCACAATCTAGCTATTATGAATTGAACTACTATAAACATTGATGTGGCTGCATCACTGTAGTATGTTGATTCTAAGTCCTTTGAGTGTAAACCAAGGAGTGGGATAGCTGGGTCAAATGGTGAAATATCAAGAAGGCACCATTACTAACCTATTCAATTATGACTTAAAAAATATAGCTAAGCATAAGCTTTAAAATGCTGGTAAGTAGTGATGTTTACGATGCAGAACTGGAATATGACTTAAAAGAATCACACCTGCCCTGGAATAATTCAGTACTGATTGCAAAAATATGATTCATGTTTGGTTCCTTTATGTTTTCTTTTTACATATCTTTCTTTTCTCCAGTGAACCTATATAATTTCTCTAATAGCTGAAAGTATATTTTAAAAGACTTCAGCAAAGGGTTTGTTATGTAATAATTATTTCATCATTCTTGTGTTTCCTCTCTCTTGATTCAGACACACTTTCTTCTCCAAAACTGGTGCCAAAATGTAAATTACATGAGCAAAACACTAAGAAAATATTAATTTTTTTTCAAAGAATTTGCATTGAATACCTTATTTTTTTTTTTTGGCCTGGTGGCTCACATCTCTAATCCCTGCTGCCCTGGAGGCTGAGGCAGAAGGATCTCAAGTTTGAGACCATCCTGGGCAATTTAAGGTGACCTTGTGTCAAAATAAAAATGAGAAAGGGCTGGGAATGTAGCTTAGTGGTACAGTTCCCCTGGGTTCAGTCCGTAGTACTGGGTGGGAGGGGGATTTAGTTCCTTTCTTTAATCACGTTCTTGAAATCAAAGATTTTGTTAGCACCTGTTGCATTGTGTTCTTGGCATCGTAAAAGTGATAGCAAAGTTGATAAAAAGAGAAAGAGGAGAAGGTGCAGAGAGCACCCTGGGGGAGGGGGTGCTCTGGGAGAGGAGAGCTGCACTCAGTGCATTTTATGTCTCGGGCACCATTTGTGATGTTTCAACAACGAATTAATATAGTGACTTTCCCCCCCTTCTCCAACTCCCTCTGTGCCTTGTCCTATCTAGTCTGAAGTTTCTTGGATCCCCAACAAGCATTACTCTGGGATTTATGGCCTGATGAAGCTCGTCCTGACCAAAACTCTTCCTGCCAACCTGGAGAGAGTCATTGTCCTCGACACAGATATCACCTTCGCCACCGACATCGCGGAGCTCTGGGCTGTGTTCCACAAGTTCAAAGGTAATCGCGGCTGCTTTCTTTCTGGTATCCTTGTAGGTGTCGGCACATCAACCCTCCTGACTGTGTTTCTTTAAAGAGATGAGTTCACCTCAGATAAGGTCGTGCTATTCAAGTCAATAAGAAATCTCAAAAATAGTTACCTTTCAACTCTACTTGGATTTGAAACCTGTTAGAGTAAAACTGGAATTTGCATGTCTTTACTAAATGAAGTGGTAAGATGCGTGTGACTAGGAAGAAACCAATTTAGGATACTTTGTAGCCATTAAATATCAAATGTGTGTATTTCGTATGCAGAAAATTGAGTGTTGATGTACTTGTGTAGAAACATGCATTTATTGGTTTTCTCTTTTTTGAAATAATTCTTTGATTGCCAAGAAAGCCTTTGAAGTAGCAGAAACAGGTATTGATTATAGAGTGTTTGAAATGTTCTTATGGCTTTTGCTTTCCTTAGCATGATTATTATTTTGAGGAGGTGTGTTAGTTTGGTTTTCAGAGACCTCTCTTCTCATCTGGTAACTTTCTTCTTAGCACTTACTATTACCTTTGTGAAGACCTCAATGTATATGAGCCTATCTGATAGGCAATTGTGAGCCCAGTATTATATTTGATTCTGGTGGGGCATATGAGAGAAGTCACAGGTTACCAGGAATTTCAGGCTGTTTTAATACCTCTTTCCCCAGTGTTATAGTTTTGAAGTTCCTCTCTCTATTGGACAAATGCAATGAGAGAGAAATTTGTTAATAAAATCACTAATTTCCTATCTTTTTCTTTGTCAGATTGCACACTAGCTTCTGCTTAAAATCACTGTGCATTTTCTCTTAGCTCTTTATTCTGTGAAGGTGAAATCCTTCTTACTAATTTTCAATGTAGCATTTCCCGTTGGTCTCTATTTCCATTCATGGGCAGGGTAAATTCCTTGCCTACTGTGGTCACTGCCTGCTTCCTTCCAGAATTATCATAGCTCTGGGCTAAGTGAGGAAAGTGTTCAGCATATCACAGGATTGACATTGTGCCCCTGGGACTCTTTTCTTTATCAGGATCAAAATTAACATTTCTTATCTGGGTCAATAATGGCATTAGGGAGACATCCTTTAACAAAACTGGGAACGGGGTGTCTCTGCTGTCTAATCTCTTCCGCATAGAATGCTGGGACCTACCCTTTTATTTCCTAAATCAAGACACTGAAGTTTGGAGGGATGCAGGGTTTTGCCCAGAGTTGAGATCAGAAATATGTGTGCCTCGGCTTTTCTCTGTTGTTTCTGCTGTGTCTCTTTCTGGTCACACACAACTCATTTGGGACAGTTTTTCTTTAATTGCAGTGTATTTTATTCATATTTTTATGCTGATGTTCAATGTTGACTGATGCATTTATTCAGTGGCATTTATTGTGTCCCAACTGGGTGTCAGACTGTATATCTAAATCAGGAAATGAAAAGAGGGGTAACAGAGGGACAGGGAGAGTAGTCACCTGTCCTGGAGAGGGGCATAGTAGTCTGATGGGACGCATCACAAGGCAGGTGGTATCTGTGTACTGTTTAGTTGGGAAAAAGCAACAGATGCCCATGTTCCCTTTGAAAAGAGGGGACTTTGCTCGCCAGCTCCTGGGAGTTCTCTCTGGCCGTGGCCCCCTGCCGGGAATGCACCATGCCAGGCGTTGACTAAGGATCAGGGGACCCTGCTAATCAGCTTTCTCCCTGGGGACCACCTCACAGCCTGAGGCCCTCTGTCCAGTCCTGCTCTCTGTCCTCCTCTTTCAGAGGAGCTGGTCCCTAGAGTTCTCCCTGATTAACCTTCCATGTGCTGATTTCTATCTCAATTTGCTTCTCTTGAAATCAGCCCTTGCCTCCATCCACAGCTCTAGGTCTCCCTTGGAGAAGTGCAGCTCAGCAAAATCACTAGGACAGGTGATCAGAAATCTCAGCGCTGCGTCCAGGAAATCACTTTCATTCTGTTGCAGCCAGGGTGGGCCGTAGCTCTAGTGGCGTTGTGTAGCCAACAGCAACAGCACTCATACATGGTTTCAACCACGCCGGCATCTCCTGCAGAAGGGCAGGGAGGCCTCTGGGCTCTTGCTGCCCCTGGAGTTGCAGATTTGGAGGGTGCTGAGGTTCAAGGCGGCTCCTGGGGCTAAGCAGAGTATATGGGCCAAGGCCAGTACAGGCCCAGGGGACCTTTGAATGCCAGAGCTGGGTTATCGGGCTGTATTCTATTGTTCGTTCTTTGATTCATTCGTTTCTAGCATTTACGAGGCCCCCACTGTGCAGGGGAGTTTGTTAGGTATCATTATTCCCCAAAACTGTGTGATGTGGCACCTGCCATCAGGAAGCTCCCCGACGGGGCAGAAGGTGTCACCACCACCTGCAGAGGAGTAGAAGTCTGAGGTCCTCCTGCCCTGATTCTCGTTTTCGTGAGGAAACGCAGAGGTGAAGAGAAAATAGGTAAGCTCTTCCCTGCTCCGCACTCAGGCCTTCTGGGTTTTCTTTTTGGTGAATTTATTTTTCCTTAATTCTATCTATTAGAAGTCAGGTCATGGAAGAGGGAGGAAGCCTCTTAGGACAGATCCATCAATGTAGAAAGTTCTGGCCGGAGAGAGAATTCCGCTCTCATAAAGCACTTCCACTTGACGCCTTTGTTGTTGAGTATTTTGATTGACAGCGGTGGCATGTGACCTTGTTCGTTTGTCTCGGTGCATTGCTTGGGGCTGCAGTGGTACTTGTATACGAGCACACACAGGCTTGGCTCCTCCCTGGTGCTGTGGAAACCCTGGACCCTGCTGCACCGTGTGCAGTGTCTACTAACAAGCCTGTTATTAAGGACGCAGACTCGTCCTCTCCACCTGCTGCCAGGAGCCCTCAAGTGACTCTTGGAGCCATAGGCCTGACTTCACCTCGGTGGCACATGCCTGCCTCCCACACCAGTGGTCTCCACCCTTCCCCGGCCTGTGCAGCCCCTGGGTGGGAGTGGGGGGGGTTGTAAATACAAGATCTCACAAGAAGGGTGACATTTAAGCAAAGAACAAGCAAGCCTGCTGTCCCCGAGGACAGAGGAAGAGGGTCTGGAGCAGAAGGACAGGAGTGTCCACTTTGCTGTTAGTGGGTGTGGCGTGTAAGAGGGCTGGGAGAGATGGCCCAACACAGCAGGAGGTGCCCAGGAGGCGGCTGGGGGTTGACAAAGTCATATCACAGGGACCTTGTTTACAGGATCCCAGGGGGGACACTGACTTTCCTGCCAGGCACCTAGAGGACCGTCAGTGAACTTTGAGCAGAGGCAGGACTTGGATCTGCTCTGTTTCTGATGGGTCATCCCGACTGCCCTTTTTAGGATGGAAGGACGTGAGGAAACCATTCAGGAGGCAATTCCAGTCCTCTAGGTGGGGGTGACAGGGGCTCAGGCCTGGGTGGAGCGGTAGAGGAGGGGAAGTCGTCTCATTAGGGTAGGTGTCGAAGGCCAAGTCACTCCTGGAGTGGCAGAGAGCAGGGTGGAGGATGACCCCAGGTGGCTGGTGGGTGCAGAGAGGACTGAGAGCGTCACGGCGCTCCAGAGCTTGCCAGGCTGGGTAAATGTGAGATCCTGCCTTGGATGTCTGCCTGGAGAGGTGAGGAGGCAGGCAGGTAAGTCATGTTTGCAAAGCCAAGGGAAGATAACTGTTATTTCTCAAGTCCTTCTTCTGTTCCGAGCACTGAACTAGAAGCTTTGTACATTTGAAAGTTAAATAAACCGAGCCTGAGGGAGATTAAATTGCTGTCCCTGCTCAGAGAGCCATCACACAGCAAAACTGACCCCAGGCCCTTTGACTCCGGAGTCTGTGCTGTGTCCACGGCCTTGTGTCACCTCTCCTGGATCCCTGCTGGGGTGGAGAGGGGGACGCCCACCAAGCTGGGAGGCAGGGTCTGCACTTAGATCAGGTGTGACTCATGCTTCTGAGCCACCAGGACCCTGGGGTGCATTAGTAAACTGCACACAGAACTGGAAGCAATGCGTGATTGTAACATCCGGGGAGGAAGCTGTGAGGGCTGAAATCAGAGCCTTTGGAAGAGAGCCCTGCTGAGCATTAAAGACGGTCATGTCACCCACAGGGCACGTGCCTACCCCTGAAGTGGGCATGTCACCACGGTGTACGGTTCTGGCCTTCAGGCAGGTGTAGTCACTACCCAGCTTACCTTTGTGTGCCACAGCTGTGCTGTGGGCATCTCTCAAGGGCCTGCCAGGCTAACCATGGCTGATCAGAGCTCCTGGGCTAAGTGCTTCCCTGACCCAGCCACTTGGTTCAGCACTTTGTGAGTGAACTCAGTGGCCTACCCAGCCCGGCGTGGAGCAGTCACTGTTGAGGTCCCTATCTTAAAAGTTTGGGATTGGATTCTTCCCGAGGCAGGGCAGCTTCTCCAGGGTCTCACCGCTCTCACGGTGTGAAACTGGGATTGGAACTCAGAAGACCCAACTTCAATCCAGTCCTCTTCACCCAGCGCCCCGCATTCCTGAGAAGGGGAAGAAAAAGCACTCTGTGGTTGTGGCCAAGAGTCTCTTTGGAGAGACAAAGGGGGGACCCGGGGTGGCTGTGTAAACCAGTTTGGAGAAGTCAGACCCAAGGTGACACCAGCATTCAGAGGCACAGAGACGTACAGACGCCGGCATCCCGCCCGGCGTGTGACTTCCCGTAATTCTGCATGTGGAGTGACTGTGGGCCCCAGGACCTCCATCCCTGGCTCATGATGGGCTGGTAGAGGAGGTCAGCTGGGCTCACTGCTAACTCTTGAATAGGCACTATATTCTGAGCCTTCGTGTTCCCCCAAAATTCATAACCCCAAAGTTAATCCCCAGTGCAATCATATTAAGAGATAAGCCGTTTAGGAAGTGATTAGATCATTAGGGCTCCTGTAATGGGGTTAATACCTTTATAAAAATGGCCTCAAGGCGGTTGTCTGTCCTTCTGCTGTGTGAAAACAGAATTAGAAGGAACCATCTAATGGAGCAGACAGCGAGCCCTCGCCAAACACCAGGTTGATTGTTGCCTTGAAGAACTATGAGAAATTAATTCTGTTGTTTATACATTACCAATTCTAAGGTGTTTTGTTACCGCAGCTCAAGCAGACTAAGATGACAGGTTACCTGGCTCCTCTGGGCCCAGGTGAACTAGAGGCAGTGCTAACGGGGTCAGTGTGAGACCCACACCAGGTCACTGCATTCTTCTTCCAACGTTCCCTTTTCTCTGAGGACTCCTGCCAGCGCCTGTGGGGTCCCGGTGGACACTGTTACTGTGTGTCTGCCCCATTACCTCTCAGCTCTGTCTGTGAAGCCATCGGGCTGGGGGTGGCTAAAAATGTGAAATATCATAGGAAAATGGAACGTGAAAACGTCAGAGGTGTTATTTCTGCAAAGGCATCTGTAGAACTTTTATGCTTATACTCAGTTGCCTTGAAGAAGTTTTTAAAAACTCTTTAAAGTTCTTCAGGTCTCTTCTTTCTGGCTGTGCCCATCTCCCCTGATGGGATTTGGTGGAGTAGCATGAGCTGAGCAAAGAAAGAGAGCAAGTTCAAATCCCTGCTGGCCTACTTATCAGCAGGAGAGTTGGGAGGTCATTACCCGCTCAGCCTCGCCGCCTCCTCGTCTGTAGAAAAACACTGACGTCTTTGCGCAGCGATCAGGTGAGGTTTGGGAGGGGCCCTACCCCTGCTGGTACCCAGTAGGCTCTCAGACCGTGTTGTACCTTTTCTCCTTCCTTCCTCCTCTCTCCCATGTCCCAGGCCACTCTTAATGGTCTCTTTTCCATTCATTTAAACCCTCCTCTGTTCCTCCTCCACCTGCCTCCAAATGAGGCCCTCCGTTCCCTCCCTGGCTGGTGTGAAAGTAGAAATCAAAGTAGACTTTTCAGGATGACCACGACCCCTTGTGCTGGCCAGGTTTCCCCGATGAAAGCTGTCCCTTCTCGTCCAGTGTGACAAGCCCTCTCCCAAGGACCCACGTAGATGTCTACGCGTCTCGCCTTCTCTCCAGACAGTTCCTAATCTGAGAGACTGTTTGGCCAGAGGGAAGAAAAACAGACATTTTTAAAGATAAAAATTCTCAAATAAAGTGCTTTAAAATGGCCTCAGCAGCTGGCGTCTACTCGGGCGCGGGCGGTGAGTGCAGAGCCTGGAGCTCTGTGGGCCAGAGCCAGCCTGGGCCTGTGTTCTTTGTCACCAGTCACGCAATTTTGCTAAAAGACTGGGGCACTTTTGTTAAAAACAATCTGTACCGTGTTTTAACATTATCTCTGGCTCTTCTGGCGTTGATGGGTTTCCCTCCCTGTCACTAAGTTGTATGTGGCTTTGGTTTTTAACTTGAACCTCCTAGCTGATTTTCCACTTGGAGAATCTCAGTGGCTTCTTGCGACCTGCCCCCTCCTTTCTTCTCCTCGCTTATCCCTGCTGCCTTTCGTCCAGGATCAGACACCGGCACATCTCCTCTGAGGCGCTCCTGGTCCTTCCACTGGGCCAGCGGAGGCATCAATCACTGGGACCACATGGAGATGGCATTCCTGGGAACAGGAACAAAAGGATTTTCGTTATGTTCATAGTAACTTGGCTGCAAATCTGCCTTTTCCTATGGCATTAGGCGACCATTTAACGTCTCAGGCCTCTTTGGGCTGGTTGTTTTTCTGAAGAGTGAGGGGAGGATCCATTAATAACTGCCCCCCAGGCTTTATCTTGGTGGTTATATCAGATAGTGTTTGTGTATTGCACGTTATGTAATAAATGGTAGTTTGCTGCCTTTCCTTCTACATATGTTTCTCTTGTTCCTAAACCTGAAATTCTTGAGAGTTAAGGGAACAGACGCTGCTCCCCTCCCTTCTTCCCGCTCCATTCCTCTCCTTTTTCCTCCTCCTTTCTTCCCTCCCTCCCTCCCTTCCTGCCTTCCACATTCATTCAGTCATTCATTCTTTCCTTACTTCATTAGCTGAGCCCCTGGGCCAGCCCTGGGTCCTGGAGATGAAGCAGTGGATAAGGCCCCCTGCCCACCCTCCTCTAACGCACGTCCCTTCAGCTCTGTTTAGGTGTCGGGCCCTGGACCATCTCCTTTATCTCTCATGGACGTCTCTGAGTAGCTCACCTGAAGTCACTACTGAGGAGTTAGTGGCAGGACCTGACTTGAAGCCAGGCTGACCTCAGCGCCCACACTCCTGACACAAGATTCTAGATCCGTGCGAATGCACAATTACACACACACCCAAAGTATGGGACATGCCGTGAAAGGGAAGATGCAGGCCGGGTGTGGAGGCACACACCTGTAATTCCAGGGACTCAGGAGGCAGAGGCAGGAGGATCACAATTTCGAGGTCAACCTCAGCAATTTAATGAAGTACAAATAACTTAGTTGAGACCCTGCCTCAAAATACTCAAAAGGACTGGGGATGGACTTAATGGTTAGGTACTCAGGTTTAATTCCCAGTACTCCACAACCCCCCCCCCAAAAAAAAAGGAAGAAAAAGAAGAATAAAGGAAGGAAGGAAGATGCAGGGTGAGGTAGGACCGTACCGTGGGGAGGGCATCTGAAGCAGGAGACATGGATGTGGCCGCCTTCTGTTCTGCACCAACCGTGACTGGCGGGAGCCTAGGCCAGTGGTCCAGAAAGAGAACAGTACAGACAAAACTGAAGGGAACATTAAACAGGCTCCTCAGACAGAGGGCGGCTGCCGCCTTTGTTCCCCACTCTGATGTTCCCTCTTCCTGGAACGCTGGTCCTTCAGACCTCTCAGAGTCTCGCTGCCGTCAGTCCCTTCAAGTCTGTGCTCAAATCTCAGCTTCCAGAGAGGCTTTCCCTGATGTTCCCATTTCATCTGCACCTGGAGACGCCGCCCATCCCTCCCACCCTGCTCTGTCGTCTTTCTTATCCGTCACACTCGGGGCTGTCTGATCCACTGAGCTGGCGACTTACCGTGTGGGTTGCTCTGCCCCACCCGGCAGGCGCCCCGGGTACGGCCGGCTGTGCTGCTCATTCCGTGTCCTTCCTGCTGGGGGATAAGGAAGTACCAGGAGGGCAGGGACCATGGTCATCACGTTCCTGGAACTGTGCTGAGCACACAGTAGATGCTCAGTAAGTGTTTATTGAATAATGAACAGATAAAGCTGGTGATTCTGGGTGGAATGGGTGGTAGCGAACGAGTACCACGGCTGCTGTAGGTCTGGGCTTGGCGTTATCTGCTGGTCACTGATAGATGACTCAGATTTTCAGAGTTGAAGAATTCCCTTTGGTTGGGTGGGGACCATCTGTACGCTGAGGCGGGAAACCGGCCCAGCAGTTCCCTCCTTATCTGCGGGGAGTTTGTCCAAGCCCTCAGTGGCGCCGGAAACCACCGGGAGTCCTGAACCTTATGTGTACTTTTTTTTTTTTTTAATACAGACATACCTATGCCAAAATTTGATCTATAAAGTAGATGCAGTAAGAGATCAATAATAATAAAATAGAGCAATGTTAACAATAGACTGTACTAAAAGTGATGTAAATGTGGTCTCTTTCTCACTCCAAATAGCTGATTGTGCTTTTACCTTTTCACCTGAAGAATACCCTTACCATCTTCTCTTTGGAATATTCCAGTGGCTGGCCTTGCACTCTTGTGCTATTGGATCATTACAAAGAAAAATAAAGGTTATTCAAATATAACCACTGCAGTACCTCAGGAGCAAGCTGATAACCACAGCAGCTACCAAGTGACTATTGGGCAGGTGGGCCATACTGTGGACAGGCTGAACCTCAGGAATGACGCACAGCCTGCGCCGGATGGAGCAGTATTTTATTATGCTACTCAGGATGGCGTGGGGTTTTGACTTTTGAATTGTTTATTTTGGGGACTCTCCATTTAATATTTTCAGACCATGGTTGAGTGTGGGTAACTCAAACTACCAAAAGTGAGTCCACAGATAAGAGGGGCCTGCTGGGCTGTGACAGGGAGCTTCAGCAGCACCCGGGAGCCGCCGCTCCAGGCTAAGCCAGGGGTGGTGGCGGCCGAAGGGGCAGAGCAGAGGCCGTGAGGAGAACTTGCTCTGGCGGCAAGTTCTGTTGGGACTTGCAGATCTGGATCCTCCAAGAGACCTCTGGCCTGGAGGTACCTTCAGGTGTTTCCTGTTAAGACTAAAATGGAGCTTGGGGTATGGAAACGGAGGATCTCGGCAGGTAATTCCAGTTGGCTTCTCTGGACCTCCAGGTGTGCTCCATCCAGGGTAGAGCACTCTCCCAGGATTCCCACCCAGGGGAGGGCACCAGGCCCTGCGGGGAACACCACTGGATTTGATGTCTAATAGAGAGCTACGTGGGTGGGGGCAGAATGGAGTCAATAAGGACCAAGGCGGGGCAAGATGGGGTTGGTGTCCTAAAATCCACATGGAGGAGGAGTTGCTGATGGATGCCTAGCAAAGTCAACGAGAACCCCTGGGCACATTCCAGTGTGTCTGGAGCTCCTGCTGGTGCAGACCAGGCCAGTGAGTAATGCCTCTGCCTTGTAAGGCCAGCCTGCCCTGAGCACATGGGGCAGAGGATGGAGCCATATTGATCCATCCCTAGGATCACTGACAGCATGGCCTCTAATGATTTCTTGACTTCCTTAAATGGACTGGGCCAGGCTGTTGGGGAGAACACCTTCAGTCTTATCATCAAAGAGAGGAAGGACAGACTTCTGGATGTGGGCCTGTCGTTCTTTCCCCACTTTCTGCCCCTTTCCCTATCCAAGGGTCCACTCGCAGCATGGTTGGTTAAAGAAGCTGAGGCCATTATTTGGGGTTGCTCAGCATATTCTTGCCATCTTTATAACCTTGGTGAATTACTGAGACCTCTGAACCTCTATTTCCTATGGCCAAAATGGGGGTCATAATACTCATAGGGTATTGGTATAAAAAGTCAGCTTTTTGTCACTATGGTGAAATACCAGAGACAAGCAACTTATGAAGGAAAGAGGTCTATTTAGCTCACAGGTTTGAAGGCTTGGAGTCCAAAGGGCATAGTGTTGTATGGCAAAGGCCACCTCTTGGCTGCCTCACCCTGGCTGCTCATGGCACAGATAGCAATGGTAGGAACATGTGTGGGACCAAATGATTACGTCATCTTAAACCAGGAGCAGAGAGGATGGGGTGGGGCCGGGCCAGCCTCAGGCCTTTGTAACAGTCCTCTTGGAGCAATTCAAGGGATCACATAAGAACTACCATGGAAGTGTATGTCCCCTGTGCCCTAAAGACCTCCTGCCCAGTCCCACCTGTTGAAGTTTCAGTCACCTCCCAGGAGTACCCCCCAGGGCACCAAAGCTTTAATCATGGTGGACCCTTGGAGTACACTCACACCACATCCAAAATGTAGGAGGTGTCACATGAGGTGACCACGTGAAGGTCCCAGTGAAGCAGGGGACACTGCGCAAGCACCCGCCCGAGTCAGCTGCTACAGTCATTAGTACTGGAGTCACCGTCATGACGAGGGGCAGCCTCTGCACACCTGAAGGTTCAAGGCCATGGCGGAAGTTCTTGATATCGGAGGGGACGGTACTAGTCCTGCGTGATAGAGTGGTACCAATGGCCTAGACGGCCATGAGTGGAGGAGGCCTGGGGACAGGGTGACATAGGCAGAGGGACTGAGGTTTCCTTCTAATTGGAAAGAACTGGCCCCTCATCTCAGCAGGGAGGACGGAGGCTGTGGAGTGAGACGCCCCAGGGCTGGTGAGAGGCCTCGCCCGCCCCTGCCGGCCACACTCCAGCTTCTGCTCCTCAACCGGAACGGTGTTTCAGGAGCAAAATGTGTACTTCACCTAGTACTTTGCAGGCATTGGCTCTATGAGCTCAGTTACACAGTGGAGGGCTGTTCACATTTTACCATTTCGGAAACTGAGATGTAACTTGCAAAAGCGACTTGACAGATGGTCTCTTCTCCTGGGAAATGTTTCGATAGATCCTGCAATCAGTGGCCTCTTAGAATCCAGGAAGAAAGACGAGTGTTATTATTTTTATTAGTGTTATTTCTCTAGCTTTTTCTTCTATCTTTAAGTGGTAGAGGAGAGAAGGAGGGTGGATAGAAGCTCTGGACTGGAAAGAAAGAGATGGCACAGCCAGCGGGGAGGGTTTCCGCCGGCCCCTCCTGGATCACCTTGTATTGTCTGACAGGGTTCTGGAACATCTAAGCCAGCACTGTCTTTGGTAAATATCAGGAAACAGGGCTGCCCGGAAGTCTCTTCTTGCTCATTTGGATATTCAGACAATGTGTCTTGAGTCCCTCCTTGGAATGAAATGCACCAGTTCTGCTCTCTCATGCTCTGTCCATTAGGAACTCATGTCAGTACCTTCTCTGAATAAATCCGGTGGTTCTTGACGTGAGTCGTTGGTTGCGGGCTCATCCAGCATTGAGCCGATATTGGCTGCCTTGGGTTTTGGAGATTTCAACTGTGAGTGTAGCCGAGAGGATGCACAGAGGGGCAGGGCTATTGTAGGTCATTCTGGGGGAAAGTGGGGTGAGGGAGCAGCTGGAACCCAAGAAAGGCACTAAAAAAGAATAAACAGATACATGGAGACCAGAAGCATACTTGTTGAATGGACTGATGGTGACAAAGACTGAGTTGTCCACGTTTACAGTCATGTGCCCAGGGAAGAGACCAATTCCTTTTTCTCGTTTGCTCTACAAGTAGCTTGACCCAGGGACCTTACGTCCTACTCTTGCTCTACCTTAGCAGCTCACCAAATTGGATTCGTAGGCGTGTGGGAGCCGAGCAGGACCTAATGATCATCGACAACTTCGTCCTTTGAGCACTCGTTCTGAGTTGCAGGGCGGAGGGTGACTTCTGTATCACAGCAAGCTGCAGTCTCCACGTTACACAGGGCAGCGTCCACGCCCGTCCCCCGCAGTGGCCCACACTCCACCGCTGATGGAGATCAGTGCTCCGGTATGGATTCTCTCCTTGGTGCTGTTGACCTGTGGGGCTCCATGACTCTTTGTTGGGGGGAGGGCTGCTGCCAGTGCTCTGCAGGATGTTGAGCAGCACCCCTGGCCTCCACCCGCCAGATGCCAAGAGCATCCTCCCCCGGCCTCCAGCCTGATCATCAGGTGCTAACTTGGAGACTCAACATCCACATGCCTTTGAGTGACTTTCTGAAGGGGTTCTATGCTAGGTTCCTGTTGCTTTAGACTTTCTTTCCTTTCCTGTTTATACTCAACACCAGCCACAAAAGGTGCTTGAACTGTGAATTTTCTCTTTGAGAACCACAGAGTTGAGCAACCTATAGTGAAGGTCCGCTTTCAGAAGATAAATGAATGCATCTAGTTCCTTCTACCTGAAGGTACACAACACCAAGGGAGGGTCAGATGGCATTAATCAGAACCCAGAGCATCTGTGCCCACAAAAGGCCACAGATTTGATTAGGACTCATGAGAATTTCTGATCTCGCCTCAAAATTACAAGAGCCACCAGTTTGCTCCTCATCTGCATATTCATAAAGAGAAAAACTTGGTACGTGCTATTCCACGACTGTCAGGGACACAGCTATACTCCTCCCTGTGAAATGCATAGGGATATTTTTAGCAGCTCTCCTATGGGACGGGGTGGAGGTGACCTGTCAGGGAAGGCAGATGCCAGGTATCCTTTCCTCACTGTGCTCAGGGTTGTCCACGGGGAAGAGGGCAGCAGGCAGAGCCAGTCAGGAGCACAGAGTGCCTGTGAGAAGGAGGGAGGGGTCTTCCATGGGAGCTTGGTCACCTGGAGTGGGTCACAGTACTTCCCTGGTACAGACATGTGTGGAGATATATATATATATATATCCATCTCCAAACCTGCCAAAATTCTACCACCTTCCCGTGGCATTGCAAAGTGGTGCCACCAGGTCTTTAACCCATGAGACTGTCTGACCTGGGGAGGCTTCAGATTCATTGTGTGTGTGTGTGTGTGTGGACATATTCACCTACACATACATAGGTCTATTAGACTCACTATCCTCATGCCTTTGAATGGGAGTCTCTGAATTTGCTCAGTGCAAAAGCTTCTACTGAATTTGCTTTAGACTTTTTTTCATAATATATATATTTTTTTCCCTCCACTAACAGCCACCTTCATCAGAACAGAAAACACTGGGGTGTTTTGTTTTTGCTTTCTTATTTGCCTTTTGATGGGCCGGAGGGACCAAGAAGGTTTGGAGATTTTAGGCGCCACTTCTTTAATGATTAGCTGACAAAAAAGACCACAGGGTCATCTCCCATGATGACAAAAATTCTTATGAGAGAAAAGAGAAGATTCGTCGGATCCAGCCAATAATCCTCATTTTAGAATTTATATTTGAGATGCTGTCCTCCAGAGTGTTAAATAAGGAAGCAGCCCTCAGAGCACATGCCTTACGTGGCAGAGGAGAGGAAAGACTGTTAGTCAGTGATACAACTTGATTTTCTTAAAAATATGTCTAGTTGTAGATGGACACAATGCCTTTATTTTATTTATTTATTTTTTATGTGGTGCTGAGGATCGAACCCAGTGCCTCACACGTGCTAGGCAAGCGCTCTACCACTGAGCCACTAAAAAAGAATGAAGAAACAGATGCGTGGAGACCAGATATATACTTGTTGAATGAATTGATAGTGACAAAGTTTTAATAACTTTGAAGCAGCTTTAGTTTGGCAGAAAAAAAAAAAAAAAATTGTACCTCAGTGGTAGAGCGCTTGCCTAACATGTGTGAGGCACTGGGTTTGATCCTCAGCACCACATAAAAATAAGAATAAATAAATAAAATAAAAGTATTATGTCCATCTATAGCTAATTTTTATAAAAAAATTAATAAAAGAAAAGATTTAGGCTTAAAAATTTAATATAGAGTGAAGAGTGTCAATGTACCCTGGACTCAGTTTCCCTTAATTAACATCCTGTATTAATCTGGTCGTTTTTTAGAACACTCGCCTCAAGAGCGTCTGATGTAGTCCAGACTGCATGACAGCCTAGATGACCCATGTTCTAAGTTCCTGTGTTAGTCAGCTTTCTGTTGCTGGGATAAAATACCTGAGATAAAACAACTTAAAAGAAAGATGGATTTATTTTGGCTCATGGCTTCCGAGGATTCAGTCCATGCTCACGTGGCCCATTTGCTTTGTGCCTGTGGTGGCATAGCACAGTGTGGTCGTGACAGTGCATGTCAGAGAAGCCTGCTCACCTCAGGGTGGCTGAGAAGCGAAGAAAGAGAGGAGGGGGGCCAGCGTCCCCTGTCCCCTTCAAGGGTACACTCCCATGGCTTCCTCCTCTTGGCCTCACCTTCTAAGGTTCTATCACCTCCCAGTAGCACCACAGGCTGATGACTAAGCCTTTACCCCATGAGACGATGGGGGACACTTCAGATCCAAACGCTATCAGAATCTTTTCTTCATCCGCAAATCCTGACACTTGAGGTCTAGTCCTCACTTACAAGCAAGGGAAGCCAAGGACTGAAGAGGTTAAATAACACACTCAATTCACCCCTCGAGTAAGGGGCAGAGCCAGATCAAGTCTGTCTCCCCTTTCATTCAAGTCACCCTTCAGGAGTGTAAACAGTCCCCCGGTCAGTCTCTAAGTCAGTACTGAGTCTGTAAAGATGGAGGGGATGGTCCATCTGCCATCATGGTGATAGCATGGTGCCTGAAATTCAGGAGAGCAAGAGTAAGAAAAGACTGTGGAGAGACCAGGGGCCGTAGTCTAAGCATGGTGGGCCACCGTGGAGGAGGAGTTAACTGTGGGGAGGACAGAGTGGACCAAAGACACGAACTGGCCCGGTGTAGCCTGGACATCAGGAGGTTCTCTGTGGGCAGGATATTTCATACTCAGAACCAGGTAGGCGTGGGAAGGTGGTTGAGATGGTGACAGAAGACCGAGGAGTCTGGCTAGATGGTGGAGTGTGGGCTTCCCTGAAAGATGGAGGGAATCCATTGACTGTCTTTACAAAGAAGAGGGACCTGGTCAGCCCAGTCAGCCCTCAGGATGGAGAGGACATTGTGCTGAGCAGTAGGTAAAGGGGTTGGGGGTACAGAACCAAAAACAGAGTCCAATCTGGAATCAAGTAAGAAATGATCATTGCCTGAACTCCAGGGAGGCTGGGTACAGTGGCAGAATCGGGGCCCGTCTTAGGGTTAGAGGTGAGTGTGCAGGTACAACAGGTACAAGAGAGAAAGGTGTGAGGATGACTGTAATCCCCAGGCTGGTAGAGCAGGTGGAGAACATGAAGGAAAGAACAGGTGAAGGCTGAGCTCATAGGCCCATCTCTTCTGTCTCTGCAGTTCCTGTTGGTTATAGCCATTGGTGTTTGTGGACAGCTGACTCTTCCCGCAAAGGACTACGTTGTCCTCCACCAAGACAGACACACCATTCTGCCTTCTCAGCAACCATTTTCCCCTTCCACAAACACCAACAGAATGTCTGCTTTTCTTTCGAAAGCCTTTCCTCCCCTAGTCTCATTGGCTTTGGGTGTGTGAGGGACGTTGACCCTGACTGTGGCCGCAGGGATGAGGATGTGACTCATCCAGGCCAGCCACAGCCCTGGACATGTCTCTCCCTGTGGTGATGGGCTTGGGGTTGCAATGTGACCCAAGCTGGGCCCACCAGAACTGATGGGCATCAAGCCAAGGACTTGTAAGAACTACCAGAAAAAGTATTCTTTCCACTGAGGATGCCAAACTCTGAGGACACGGAGCTAGAACCACCTCCTATCACTCGGACACTGCCGGAAGCCCCAAGACTACCTTAGACTACCTTAGGTTTGCTTAGAGTACCCCCAGACTCAACATTCTACCACCCTCTTGCATGGGGTTTATGACAGGAAGAAGGTACAAACCAAAATCCACAAAAGCAAAGGCACCTGTAGGAAAGCAGAGGCCACTGGACCCCGGCTCCAGAGCACCCCACTGCAGAACCCCCAGCACACTCTGCACTCCCCAGTCATGAGTCCTGAAGCGCACGTGAAACACTGCCCACCAGGGAAGCTCATCAGAGCTCTGCACCGAGGGTTTTCCAGGTGACTAGTCACACAGGCCCTCTCCCTAGCACAGACCAAATTCCAGATGCAGGTGTCCAGCATAAACTGTGGTCTGCAGAAGCTCATTAGCTATGGTGAGCCGTCATCAGGGAATGATAGCACACCTCCAGAAACCAAGTGCCCCGAGGCCAGCCAAGGTCACCCTCACAAGCAGGCCTTCCTAGGGACTGTGGTCTCAGGGCAGCTGTGCACCCTCTCAGACCTCAGGCAGGTCTGAGAGCTTGAAGTGACACACTCCAGATTCTGTTGTGTTGTGGCCCCTAGTCCTAGGCTTGCCTGAAGCAAGATTGTCCTTTTTTCTTAACTTCCTAAGTCAGTTTGAGTTTCTGTCACTCACGACCTTAAGAAGCTTGCAGGCTGGTAGAACCCATTCTCCTTGACAGAATGTTCTCTGAATGTCTTTTCCACTCATCACTATCGCTGCTTCCCTTCTTAAATAGTGCAGGACTCGACAGTACCTGCCCTCTCCTAGACATTAGTTAAGTTTTTGATGCATGAATAAGTTTTCTTTGGCATTTTAGAGGATTATTCTGTTTTGATAAAAATGGTTTATCCAGTAATATGACCTAAATTAAAATTTTGACCCAGTCGATTATGTCCTGCCTTCTCCTTTTTATAAGTCACCCTTCTCGGAGACCTTGACCCCTGCTCTTGGGGAGCAGGGCCTCTACTTTGGCTCTCTGTCCTGGGCTTTCTTCCTTGTTTGCCAAATTAATTATTTAAGCAGATTAAGTGAGTGCCTTGTTGGGATATCGATTAAAAATGAATTCGTGTCCGTCAAAGTGGAGGGGGACATGTTAAAAATAAATTTTCTCTTTTTTCTTGTATGGAATGAGTTGAGAACAAAGGGTGCCTTGTAATGGCTTTAGTGACACGCACACAAGTGGGAAATAAGAACAGGAGGGATCATGAGCTAGTTCAGTGCTTCTCTTTGCAAAGGTGAAGCAAGGCCCAGAAGGTCTCCGACTCGTGGGATGCACTGCAGAACAACTTAACGGGACACAGGTCTGTATTTTATCTTTAACAGCCTTCCGCAGGTCTCTCCTGTTGATCTGAGGCTATCTGTTCAATAAGCATTTACTGGATGACTGTAGGAGCGAGTGACAAGGGGCCTCAGCGTCTCTCTCAGTTGCACCATCAAAGGCAAAGTCTTGAGCCACATAGAGTAGGGATCCCCTGGATGCCTGTCTTGCCCCCGCACCCTACATTTGTCTGCCAGTATATCCTGCTGGCTCTTGTCAAGGTTTACCCAATGCAAGCCTGGTAGAAGCTAAAACATTAGCTACTGAATAAACACAATTAGACCTTCAGCCTCTATGGCCCTTTGGAGTCTACATTTTTTATATATATTTTTTCTGTTCTTATAAAGGAGCAAATCAGAGGTTTTCTGGAACTACCATGGGGACTTGAATCACTAGTTCAAATCCAGGCATGAAACGTTATCCATAGCAGAAATAGACACAGAGTAAATGACGGTGATGAGCTCCACCCCCAAAACAGGCTTCCGTGAGACTTCAGATCTCCTAAGAGTAAGCAGGGCCCAGTGAGAACCTCAGAGCCACGCTTGGCTTCCAAGTCCTGCCAGATCCTCGCAGAGGGAGCTCCAGAGCAGACCTGAAGCCATTCCAGGGGCAGGTGGGTTCGGAAGTCCCTCTTAATGCTTTTCAGAGCAGCCTACAGTAAATACGCAACCGAAATGTTTGTTTCCTTAACATAGGACAGACCTGTTACTCCATGGCATCAGGTCTACTTTTTTAAACAAAATTTGGGGAAAGAAAATATGTTTTCTTGGTAGAAGGGTAAGAAGAGAACATCAGATAGGACTTGGGCAGAAACCGATTCCCACAAGGCCTTCCTATGATACCGAGGGAACTTCATCTCCAGAGGCAAAATAAGGAACTGAGATCCTTTCAAGAATAACTGCTCTCACCCTGGGGTTCACCAGATGGATCACTATACGTACTGAATAAAATCGATCATGTCCATATCAGCACCTACCTGGTTAGGTGTTCTAAATCCACTTCAGAGACTTTCTGTGCATATGGGACTAAAGTGTTTTTTTTTTTTTTTTAATTATGATCATATTATGATGCTGTTGGATACTTTTTCCTCCTGACTGCACATTACTTTCTTTTGCCCTTGTTATGCACCAGGTCATGCTCTACGGTTCCTAGCATCTGTGGTACAGCCGTGTTAGAATTTGCCTCTTCAGGCCTCCTGTTTTGAATTCCTGGGCTATTTCCACCTGTTTGCGGATATTCTAAAGAATAGTGAAATGCCCTCTCTTTGGAGTTGTGTCAGGCTGTGGCTCACATGCAGACATGTGGGTGCTGTGAGCTCAACAGCACAATGTCTTGGCTACCAGACGTCCCACAGTCCTGTGTGCACATCCCAGCCTTGCCATGGAATCTTTGGGGATCCAAAGCTAACCTCTCCCTGCCATGTCTTCTTTGTAGGAAACTGGGCACCTGCCCTACCAGTTCAGGGTCTGGCACGTGGTTGACGGAGATCACCCACCATTGTGTCCCCTGCCTTTCTCCCAAGCATGGCTGTCCTCAATACTGACTTCAATTAGAATTATCTGGAGGGCTCCTGAGTGCAGATCCCAGGCCAATGCCATACCAGCCACGTCCTGGCCTCTGGTATGAATACTGTTCTTCCATATTTTTAAAAGTTCTAAACATAATGCTAAAATATGGCCAATATCAAGACTCACTTTCTTAAGGTTACTGGCCAGGGTCTGCTGGCCACTGTAACACAGAGACATTGTGCCTTGGTTGTTTGGCTGTGGAGGCAGCGGGGCAGGGTAGTATTAGGGAGAAGTGTTTGGAGACAGGATTGAAATCCTGGCACTCGTGCCTCCCAGGGAAAAGTGCCAACCTGTTTATTTTGTGTCAAGTGCTCAAACACTGATCAAAATCCAATCCGACATCATAAATGCCAGAAAAGGTCAGGCTGGGGCTGGTCATGGGATCAAGCACACAGAGCCAGGCCAGGGTTGGCACTTAGTCAACTCCAAACTCTTTGCTGGCAAATAGCACAGGGGGGACTTGGCAAGGCCGGGCGCTTGGCACCCCAATTACGGACCACAGGTTCTCCTGGCTCTGCCACTTTTGCCGAAGAAGGAGAAATGCCATTTTCTCATCCGTCCTCCTCTCTGGCTCATTAGCGGCGTTGGCGTGTGGTTATTTCTTAACTTCTCTGTAAACCTTCATAGGAAGAAAAGGGGAGTAGAAGGCAGAAGGTGTTCATGTTTCCTGAGCCCTGCCAGGCTTCTGAGGGCACACAGTCTGCAAGGGGCAGAGCCGAGAATTTTATCCCAGGTCAGCAGAATTACACATCTCAAGAGTTTGGGGAAGTTAATTAGACTATTTCTGGAAATTCAGGTCTTGATGGTGAGACTCCAGAGGAAATCCCATGGTAGGCTATTTAAAGGAACTTTCCACGTAGGTCTGTCGGGCCAGCCTAGGTGATAGAACAAGATATATATATGCAGGTCATTTCCCCCGTGAAGCCCATGTGGAACCCCACTAGATCCTTTAATAGAAGAACACCCCAGTCCTCAGGGGGGGACTGGAACAAGTGAGATGTGCAGGCGCCTGTGGGCACGGGAGTTAATCTCCCAGGCCCTTTATTAAAGGGGCTGGCAGGACTCCAGCACCAGGCCCTGCTTTCTTCAATCCACGAAGCACGGCTGTAGGGCTCTCAGGACATTTTACAATTTTTGGACAGTATCCCACAGTAAGAAATACATTTTGCATCACCATCCAAAAAATGTGTGTTTATGAGTATATATGCATCTCTCTCCTTCTCTCTCTTTCTCCCTGTCTCTATGTGTACACACACACACACACACACACACACACACACACACAAGCAGACAGGTTATACAGATGGACAACTAGAACAATATTTTTACAAAATGATAGTTAACCTTACTGTGTTCAATGTCATATTTCGTTTCTACTCTCTCCGATGTATGATATATTTTAATTTTTAAAGTACTTGCCGAGACCCACCAAATTATTTTCACAACCAAAACGTGTCACAAACCCTCATTTCCGAAACACTGCGTGGTGAGGTCTTTTAAGGTAGTTTTCAATTCTGTCTTAAGCACCCTGAAGTTCAGCAATGCTACTCACAATCAAAGAGGAGGTCATAAACTCATTTTCCAGAAGCTGCATGAATCTGGGATCTCATCCGAGCTGCTTCCTTCTGCTCTGGTACCTTCACTTGAATGAGCTAGTGTGGGTGGCAGTGTGTAGCACGTGGCTGGCACATTGTAGGGGTGCCACAGGCTACATTTTCTCTACTTTCTAGGCAGGTGCTTGCTGTGTGCTCTTTAGCTCTGTACTCCTAGCAGCTAGTATATCATTCAACCTGGGCTCAGTAAATTGATGGGAGAGAAAAAGAAAAAAAAATGTGGCTCAAATCTGTTCTGTTCACCTCCGGGGAAGGTTGCACAGTCTGCCCTTAGGGTGCTATTGTTTTCTAAATTGGCTTCAATTCAATTCAGGAAATGTATTGAACACCTACTTTGAGCTGGTAATGTCTGACTTGGGAGACTCTAAATAACGCACAAGAAACTGAAGGGATTGCTGCTCTTGGGGAGCCTCGGATGAATGGATCCAGGGAGAAAGCAGAAGCAAGTGCAGAGTGGCATGATCTTAGCCGAGCAGAGGGCTGTTCCGAGGGACAGCAATTGAGCTGGGCTTCAGAGTTTAAGTAGGAGTTCACGAGGATCCAAACAGCAGGGAATTCTAGGGAAAAAGAGCACCTTGGAAAAGCATGGCAGAATGATCCTGCAGGAGCTATTTCTGTGGGTGTGGCTAAAGCTCAGAGTTCATGAAAGGTGCAGAGGGTGGGGTTAGAACAGCCTTAAAGGCATAGGACAGAGACCTGAATCCCCGATCCTCCTCTCTGCCTGTGCCAGGCTGAATCATGGCCCCAAAGATACCCCCATTCTAACCTGTGTTCTGTGTTCACAGAATCTGTAAAAGCTACACTGCGTGGGAAAAGGACCTTCCATATGTGACTAAGTAGAGGCTCTTGAGATGGGGAGGGCATCCTGTGCTGTACAGGTGGGTATAACAAGTGTCCTTAGAAAAGGGAGGTGGAGGGAGATTTGGTGCAGAGAGCAGCAGAGGTGTCATGAGAAGCAGCAGCTGGAACCATGAGCCGTGCAGATAGAGCAGAGGAGCAGGAGGCAAGCAGGAGAGCAGGTGGCCATCGAACCTGAAGGAGGCAAGGAAGCAGATTCTCCCCTCGGAGGCTGCAGAAGGGACCCACCCCGCCGCCACCTGACCTCAGCCCAGTGAGACGATGTCACACTGTGGACATCCAGATCTATAAGCCCGTAGTAGGCTTGTGTGTTTCCAAGCCTCTGAGTTTGTGATTATTTGTGACAACAGCAACAAGGAACTAACGTACTACTTCAAACAGCCTTTGGAATCAACTCAGATGTTTGCAGCTTCTGTTTCCACATGTAAAAATGAGGGTAGGTGAGAATGAGCTTGCCTGAAGAAGCAAGCAACCTCACAGGGAAATCCCTGTCCGGTGACAGTTGCGTGTATTCACCAAAACACAGGCCCAGCCCCACACCTGGCAGGTAAGAAGGCCAAACTTAGTTATGGAGGCAGATCAAGCTGAGCAGAGGCATGATCACGGATCAACTTTAGGTCGACTTGTCTGGTTGGTACTCTCTCCCTCCCCCCCCTCCCGGTGCCTGCACACATGTTAAGCCTTGTAGAATTAATTTATTAACGATAAATGCTTGCCCCGGTACATTTGGAGAGTCTAAGTTATAAATAGCACAGAGGGCTGTTTGCAGAGGGAGAGAGCTCAGGTCGGGAGATGCCTGTCACTGCAGTCGTCCTAGTGAGATGACTTTCCCTATCTAGTTAAAAACCCCTCACATCACCCTGCATGCTCATGCTCTTCAACTCGGTTCCCAGAGCAAGAGAACAGCTGTGACCTGTCCTCAGATGGTCTCTTTTCTACCATTATTTTGTTCTTCTGCCTTCTCTCCCCTAGCAAAACAACCAAAATTGTGGCTTTCCCTTGTTCAGAGGGCTGTGTCGTGTTGCCTGCAGATGTTGCAGGCAGGTGACCCACAGGACAAATCTGGCTTGCACGTGAGTTCTAAGTAGCCCGGACACCCTTTTTTGTCAACTGTGAATGATAAAACATGGCAGCTCAAACATATGGGGTGATCTCCAACACCACTAAAATGGCAAAAAAATAACAAAAGAAAACAGAAGTTCACAAGGACAGAGATAATGAGAAGCAGACAAGGGGTGGCAGCAAAATTGAGGAGGGGTGCTAGACATCAGAGGGGGGCAGGCATGAGAGAGCAGGGACCCCGCTGGTCAGCAAGGCAGGGCAGGGGTCGCTTGGCTTTGCTGAATCCAGTAAGGCTCAGCAGCAGGTGGCTCCAGGTGTTCCCAAATGCCATGTGAGATGGAGACCCAGCCCTCAGAGAGGCTCAGGTGACTGTGTGAGAAAGGACTGGACCCCCTGACCCACCTCAGCCCCCGCAGCCGGACAGAGGCTCCTCTGCCAGCCTGGCCCACTGCTGGAGGTTGGCTCTTGGTCGAGCCGCGTGGGCGTGGCTTAGAACACAGCTCTGCATGCTCGGAGAGCGCCACAGCAGGATGCTGGAGGGAAAATGGGGAGACCGACAGGATG
This sequence comes from Sciurus vulgaris, assembly GCF_902686455.1. Classification (NCBI taxonomy): domain Eukaryota; kingdom Metazoa; phylum Chordata; class Mammalia; order Rodentia; family Sciuridae; genus Sciurus; species Sciurus vulgaris. The sequence goes on along the minus strand of NC_136465.1, from coordinate 167,843,227 downwards.
TCTGCACCCCAAATGGGAAGGGACGCCCCTCAGCAGCTCCCTCCTCTTCTCAGAGGCCAGAGGAGTCCAGGCCAGATAAGCAACGATATGATTCCTCTCTAGGCAAACAGCCAAGCCCAAGGTTCTGACCAGGTGTTTGTGGTTGGCCCACTGTGCCTGTTCCCTGGTCCTGCTCTGATGTCTTGAGGCTGGAACTCCACATTTCAGGGCACTGAGACTGGAGGGGATGAGCGACTTGCTCCTGCTTGCCTGCTTTCCACTTTCGTCAGTCATCCTAGCAAAGCCGCCTCCTCTGGTTGTGCTGTTGGCTTTGCAGCTGTGCCCCCTCAGTTCAAGTCCAGAATGGCATGGGCGCCTTTCCTCGGAGGCCTGGACCCCTGTGTTATAACCATCCTGACTCCTTCCCTTTGTCACCCTGGAATGGCAGCTGGCACTTGGAGCTGCTGGTGTGGACCTCAGCTGCCTGGGGGCAGCTCTCTGTTGAGGTTCCCAGGTGGAGTTCCTGGTTCTTGGCGGAGCCCTGATGGGTGGGCCCAGTGAAAGGCCAGGACTTGCCCCATCGGCCTGCAGTGAGGGTGTTGTGTTGGACGGTTCTGTAGACCCGTCAGAGCTGCTGACCCACTTTTAGCATCTCACTCCCACGCGGCGTGGGGAGTCTGTGGGCCCTGGAGGAAATGCTTTCATGTAAAAATCAGAGGTCAGTTTTGACAAGTTGAAAAATGAAGTGACTAAGAAAGAGACAAGGCGGAGAAGAGCCAGAAGCTTCAAAAAAGCTGGAATTAAGGACCTCAGAGAGATGAAACAGCTAATATGGTCAGACAACACAGGCAGGTGCTTACGTTAAAAGGTTTTCAAAACAAGTTCAAAAAACAAGGTGGAGCCTTAGGAAGTGAAAAATGTGAGATTTGACATTTTCACCAAATGGTCAAAAGTCAGAAGCCAAAATTGGGTGGTTCTTCTAGATTCCTGCAGATGACTCGAAGCTCGTGAGACTGACCCAAAGTCAGACATGAAATCCAGGCATTTTACATCCCTGTTGAGATTCTAAGGCTCAGAGCACACTGCCTGATTTCCAAACTCCCATCAGCCCCGTCGCCTCTGAGAAGGGGAATCCGGCACCACCCAAGGCAACTGACCGAGAAGCTCCGGAGGGGCTCTGCAGGGAGACAGACTCTTCGTCATCTAGCTAATTGAAAAAAGAAAGGTGTTCCACGTGGAGCATGGCTGATATGAATAGTCCCAGGAGGGGACTCATTCTTCCAGGCATGGACAGGGCCACCCGGCAGCTGACAGCATTAATAAAATTGTCAGGCAGCTATTAGAATAACAGATTTATCCAGATTTTTATAGGTTCCAAAAAAGCCCGAATAGATCTTGTCTTTGCTCATAAAATGAGCATCTGCTAGCTCCTGAAAGACGGGCACCCGTTGTTCGTGGCGGACTGGCCCCCGTTCCATCATGGGAAGGATGCTGAAGGAGCCCGGTGGGCTTTGCCCCTTCTATGAAATGGCCCTGACAGCAAAGGCACATGCGTGGGGTTGTTCTCCCTGAACATCCTCACCTTTCCTGTTTCTCCCTCTGAAAGGCCTTGAAATCATGTTTTTGGCATCAACAAGCAGCTCTTGAACTCCGACCTACCCTGTATCTTGCTTCCTGTTGGCCCTTCCGGGCAGCACTTCATGCTCTCTGTAGCTACTGGACATTCCATAGCAGCAACTTCCAGGCCAGTTGTGCCTGACGCCATGCTTGTTGTTCACAGGGCGTTGAACCCATCCTTGGCTCACATCTAAGGCTAAAGGATCTCAGGACTGAACTCTTTCTCTCATGGTGTCAAATCAGCCTGTTCTGAATTTTATGTCTTAGAAATGGCAGGAGGAGGAGGCGTGGTGGCACATGCCTGTCATCCCAGTGACTTATGAGGCTGAAGCAGGAGGATCTCATGTTTAAAGGGCAATAGTGAGACCCTGCCTCTAAAAAATAAAAAGAACTGGGAATATAGCTCAGTGGTAGTGTGCCCCTACATTCAGTCCCCAGGGTAATTACATACATACACATGTACAGACATACATACATACATAGAAACAAAAAGAAGAAATGTCAGGAGGAGAGGAGAAACCTTGAACTTAAGCAGTGGATGATGACGATTACCTTGTAACATTTTCTCTTGCTATAACAAAATACCTAAGGCTGGGAAGTTATAAAGAGAAGAGGTTTAGCCGGACACAGTGGTCCACACCCATAATCCCAGAGCCTTCGGAGGGTGAGGCAGGAGGATCACAAGTTCTAAGCCAGCTTCAGGAACTTAGCAAGACCCTGTCTTAGAAACTAAGAAAGGACTGGTAATATAGCTCAAAAACTAAAAAAGGACTGGCGATATAGCTTATAGTATGCTGCTACATACATACATATATAAATACATAAATAAGTAAATAAAAATAGAAATAAAAAGAAGAAATGTCAGGAGGAAAGGAGAAGCCTAGAACTTAAGCAACTGATTATGATAATTATCTTAGTCCATTTTTTCTTATTATAACAAAATACCTGCTCTGGGAATTTATAAAGAGAAGAGATTTATTTAGCTCATGGTCCAAGGTCAAGGTGTCACATTTGGTCAGAACCTTCTTTGTACTCAGTAGAGTCCCAAGGCAGTGCAGAGTATCATGTGGCAAGGCAGAGCACCCTAGCTTAGGTATCTCCTCCTCTTATAAAGCCACAATCTCACTGGATTAAGATCCCACCTTCATGGCCTCCTCTGTCCTTAAATGCCTTGCAAAAGTCCCACTCCAAATTCCACAAGTTTGATTACATTTATGCCCTCTTAATAATAGATCACAATGTTGATCAAATTTCCACATGAGTTTTGGTGGAGGCATTTAGACCATAGCAATGATGAGAATAATATTTTGCAGATAGGACCTGTGCTTCCCATTAGCTAGCACCCAGACCATGGCCGTCAGACTCTTTTAGACTTAGTTTTTATACCAGCAAAGTGGGGATAAAAGTCTGTGCCTTAGAGTGTTGGTGCCTGGGTCATTCAAGATGTTTATAAAATAGTCAGATTGTACCTGACATGGTTTTGAGTTCTGTGAATGGCTGGTCCCTAGTTCCCTTTTCTGGGACTTGCATATCTCTGCAATCTCTTGATACATGTACAGACCCATCCAAGAGCAGCCTACGGACTAGTGCATTTCAGCTTTCTAAAATTCCTCAAAGGTGAGCGGAGCAGGTGCCCTGAGTGGGGAAGGAGCGGTACGTTGAGAGACCAGCAACGTACAGAACGTACTTGGCAAGTAGTAGGGATAGGCTTGGGATGTGTATGGTCCTCCTCTTCCCTCTGATGTTCATCTGTTAATTTAGCTAATATTAATTAGTTTCCTCCTACCTGCCAGACACATCAGAGTTCAGCATGATTGCCGCATTGAAATTCTTTGCCAGATTACACTAAAATAGCTTTCTAAATCACCTGGTCCTCCTGCAGCTCCCAACCCCTCCATAAAAAGTCCCCTCCTTGTGGGCATGCAACTTCTGTAACTTGCACCCATGGAAGGATCCCCCCTGGATGAGTCTTCTCTGCTTCTAGCAGCTGAAGGAGACCTCAGTTAAGCCTAAGGCAGTCTAACTTCCTCTTCCTGGTTTGACACACTCCAGCCTTGGCTGATTGGTTCTCCTGCGACAGTCTTTGGAGGCCACTATCACCACCACAAGGAAGGCTTCTCTCCTCCAGACCATTCTGCATTTCTCCAGATAAAGGATTCCATGTTCATCAGGATCTCTGCCTGCGGGTAGCAACAGTCACAACACCAGCACAGGCAGAGCAGATTTCTGTTCCTCTGTGCCATTTTCTAGCTGTGTGACCTTGAAGCATGAGTTTCTCTTCACTAGGCTCCTCAATGGGCAAAGGAAACATTATCTTTAATTTTAATATTCTAATCTTAAGAAAAACATATTTGTACAATACTTTATAATTAAAATTAAATTAAATATGGTGGTTAAAAAAAAAAGAAGGTGGAGGTCACAATGATGTCCATCTCGTGGTAATTTGAGGATTAACTTAAGAGCGCTACATGCAAACGGGGTTATTCCAGTTGTCTGGAGGCACATTGCTGCTGGCTGGGTGTGGTCAGGCCTCAGGTTGTAGCTTAGGAGGTGAGGTGCAACCAGGCAGGTGACCTCCTGGAACGGCACCTCTGTTGGTGAGAAGATGAGGTGCTGAGATCAGGTACCAGTGCTCTGTCCCCACTGAACTACTGGATGGAGAGTCAGTCTCTGCAATGCCCGAGCCTCTGCTGTGTGCACTGTGGAACTCAGCAGCCATCTATAAAATACTAGCCTTTCAGCAGCAGAGACAATGACCAGAAAAGCGAGTAATTGCATCAGAATTCTTTGCCCATAAAAATCCCCATTATTTTAATGTGCATCAAAAACTGCCCCACAGGAACATTTTAGAACCTATGCCTCAACCTTTAGAATTTAGATTCAACCTTAAGGATTTAGGTTCCGGAGAAGGGCCTAAACTCTTGTGAAACCTGTACACTTCCAACCTGGTGATTTTTTACTTTCCTTTTAAGTTAACAAGAAAATATAAAGTCTATCATTAGGTGGCTTTTGTGATGGCATAAAAATACCTCAGCAAAAAGGTCTTTCCCAATGGGCTGTGTTGTTTGCATTCAGTCGGCATAGGGCTGGTGTGTGTGTCTGTCTGTCTGTGTGTGTATGTATGTGTGAGAGAGAGAGAGAGAGTGGGGATTGAACTTGAACCCAGGGCCTCACACATGCTAGGCGAGTGCTCTACCACTGAGATATATCCCCAACCCTTTTTATTTTGTTTTGAGACAGTGTCTTGGTAACTTGCTGAGGCTAGTCTTCAGCTTGTGATCCTCCTGCCCTAGCCTCCTGAGTAGCTGGCATTACAGGCATGTGCCACTGCGCTCAGCTTAATGTGCAACTTTAGTTTTCTAATTTCTCTGCTAGCTGCTGTTTATATCATTTGGCTTTTCTTTTGGACTGAAAGTAACTGCTTGCAGCAGTAAAGAGTTAGGGAGTCCAGTGTTTGAACAGCAACTCCACAATTACTCCAAGGTCCCAAATTCTGTCTCTGCTTTTTCCATCCTTGGCACGTTGACTTTTTCCCGATGTCTTTATTACTGCATTATGATTTACACAATAGCACGGTTCCTTGTGACATATTGGCATACGCACATAATTTGCTCCATTGAATTCTTCAGGCCTGCTTCTCTCCTCATCCTTGCAAGCTGGTCACCGTAGCCCCAGACATCTTGTTTCACTTCCTTTCCAAGGAGAAAGGAAGAAGAAAAGCTGGGTTCTTTCTTCTCAGATGGTCCTGCCTTCTTACTCAGGGTGGGAAACTCCCTAGTAGCCTTTCCTTTATGTGCCAAGGTTTAGAAATTAGTTTAGAACTGACCCCTGGACTCTAGACCCTTTCAGTGCCGCTACCATGAACACATTCCCATGAATGGCTCCTGTAGATTTCGAGTCATCCTTTGGGGATAGGGAGAGACTCACCTTCAAAATCAGGGATTTCTACCAGCTGCCTAAACAGGGGAAGGCATTTGTGTGGGTGTTGGATAGTATCTCCCTTGATGCTCAGACAGTCTCCGAGAGGGTGAGTGATTTTCCTAAGACACACAGCCAGCAAAGCTGGAGTCAGTGGCCCAGTTTAGGTTTACCTTGGAAGCCTGTGTTTTTCCTATTTTGTCATCCTGCATCTAAGAACACAGCACCTTCTAATCAACTAGAGAGACTGTGCTCTGGAAACCTTAGAAAAGATCCCATCCACTGGGAAAATGGTGGCCAGCGTCGGGAAGACAATCAAACTAAGCTCACTCAGCTGCTTGGTGAACTGTGAACCTGTCGCCTTTCTGTCTTGCCACCTGGTGCCTTCTGCCCTGCCAGCAGCTATCACGGGAGTTGCTGTTTTTTGTTTTGTTTTATTTTGTTTTGAATCCTCTGTGTTTCATTGTGCACTGTCTTTTTGAGCACCAGCTTCCCAATAGGTATTTCTTGCGTGGATTCCCAGTAGGTAAAGGGTGTCCACAGTAAATTAGGAAGGTGATTTTTAGCTCTTGCATTTTGATGAATCTCAGTGCTGGAGTCGTGACTGCACCATGCTGGTCTAATGCGAGGATGGCGGGAAGGGCAGAGAGCAGAGGCCCTGAGCCGCCAAGCTAAGAGGTCATCAGGGCCCTCGGTGGCATCGACTGAGGGACTGGACAGGGGCCATTTTTTTCTTCCCCAAACAAGTAAGATAACCTTTGCCACACCTCTTCCAACTCTTTTGGAAAGTTCCTTTTGGGTAAGGCGTGCTTAGGAAGTGTGGGGCATAGGAAGTGGGACAGTTTTGTCCCTGGTAGGTGGCAGATTGTTTCTCCACCCCAAAAGATGGGGGCCTCAGCATCACCTGCCTCGGCATTATTCTGAAGACTCAGTGACTCCATGCATGCACAATGCCTAGAGCAATGCCTGGCAGGTCCTAGACGGTGACTGAGCGCTGTTGTCATAAACATCACAAACTTTGTGAGCCTTGACCCTCTTGAATTCACGGTTTTTTAAAGGAGAAGGAAGTGGTGGTCATTCACTTTGTGGCCGGGTCTGTTGCTAGAAGATTTTATTCATATGGTTATTTGTCCTTGAATCTTTGCATCAGCCTGAGAGATCAATATTAATAGTCTGATTTTATAGAATAGAGAATTTGCAGGATCCAGAAAGATTAAGCTATTTTTCTAAGGCCAGAGACACTTTGACACCAAGGGTGTCCTGCTCTTCTCTTCCGGATGACCCACCTGTGCCTTGCCTGGCCGAGGCCTGCCCTAGGAGCTGGGTGGTTGCCATGGAAGAACAGCTAATTGTTCACTACCTACAGGGCCTTCCCCTCCCCCGCCCCCCGCTTTTTTTTTTGTCTTTCATTAAGTATTTATTTATTTTTTTATTGTACTACAAATGGGATACATGTTGTTTCTCTGTACTTCCCCCGCCCCCTTCTATTTGACATTATAGTTTGGCACTTTTTCTTTGTGTTCTCACCTTCCTTTAATGGATCAGCATCTGGGCAGATGATGAGCTCTTCCCTCAAGGAAGGCAAAAGGAGCCAGGGAGCGTCAGATTCCAGATGCAGTGGTGTGTCATACCTGTTAATGGGGCCTGTCCATTATCTGGATACAGAAGGACAAGAGTGGTTCGCGTCGGCCCTCGTCATCACGGGGTTTTCTGAACTGATTGTCATCCCAGTACCGCCCACTGGAGAAGGAATCATCTCAGCACTTACCTCTCCTGCCCGTGCGTCCCCTGCCTTGCAGAAGTGGCTTCCAGAGCCCATGAGCACGCTGGTGCCACTGTCTTCCTGCAGGACACATTGCTTGTGTTCCTCAAGGTGGAGTCTGAGGACCACCTGCTTCAGAATCATCAGGAACACCACAGAAAAGCGAATTTCCGATCTAGCTCTGCAAAACTATGAGCATTTTATCCTTGAAATCTGTATCTTTAAGCTACTCCATTGGTGACAGAGATGCTGTCCTTGGTCCAACTTTTGAGAAATGCAGCCTTCAGCTCTGAGCTGCCCTCATAGCGTGTCTGTAACTTTCTCTTTGCATTCCCAACACCTCCCCTGGTGTATTTTTTTAATCAAAATGTGGATTACTTGAGCTTTTGATTAATTTGTGTACACAAAGAACAGAAGAAAGCCCAGGAAATGGACTCAGTCTAGTTTCCTAGAGTGAAGGAAAATAGAATAAGTCCAAGTTCCCCTGAGAGATCAGAATGGCCTTTGCAATTTAAGGACTTCTGCTGGGTGTTCTAGGGCCCCATCCAGGGCCAGGTCACCTGAGGCAGTCAAGAGCACACGCTGCTCTCTGCTATGCACTGTGGGATTTTAACATCCAGCCAAACCCTTGGGTGGGAAACCTAAGTTGATACGTGAACAAATGCCCATCCTAGGTTATCATCAGGTAAGCTTCTCTCAAGGCCCCACAGTAAGCATGGTTTCCTCTCTGAAATTCATTCCCCTCTCTCCCAAGCAGGGTCCATCCCTCCGTCAGTCAGGTGTCATCCATTACTAAAATAGCCCTCTTACTGTACTTACTTGTTCATATGTAAAACTCACTTATTACACAAGAAACCCTCAACAAAAAGAGTGCCAAGTGTTGTGCACATAGTAGGCACCTAAGAAAACTTTCTGGAATAAATTTATTAATGGAGCAACCAGATTCAGTTGCCAGCTCTGCATCCTGGGTACTATCTGTTTTATTCTCCCTGCATCTGATCTTGGATGTCGGAAATTCGGTGATTAAGCAGTTGATCATGCTGTGAATAGAGAAGATGCTAAGAGGTAGGGCAAAGGGTCTTTTATCACTTTTAATAAATGGCACCGAGGACAATTATTTTAGCTCATCCTCCAAAATGGTAAAGGTATTAATTAGTTAACTTCACTTTGATTTCCACCCCTGCCCCCAGAAATAATTTTTCAGCAGGCACTCACTCATTTGCTGACTCTTTCTTCACATATTTTATGGGTACGCCGTATCTTTTTCTTTTTATTTATTTTCATAGCAACTTTATTGAAATGTAATCCACATACCATAAAATTCACCCTTTTAAAGTGTACAATTCAGTGAGTTTTAGTATATTCAAATATTCAGAGAGCTGTGCAACCAGCAACACTATTAAATTTTAAAACATTTTAATCACCCCAAGATAGATGCCCGGTGCACATCAGCAGTCTCCCCCGCACCCCCACTCCCACCCAGGCTTATGGCAATTTACTACTTACTTTCTCTCTCTAGGATTTTTCTGTACTGGATATTTCATATAAATAGAATTATATAGTATGTGATCTTTTGTGACTTCTTTATTTCACCGAGCATATTATTTTCTAATGCTCATTCATGTTATAGCATGTATCTGTACTTCATTTTTTTAATAGCCAAATGATATTCCACTTTACAAATGCAATACATCTTTTAATGATTTTATCAGCTACCAGACATTTGGGGTTGTTTCTGCTTTTTGACTGCTGTGAATAATTTTCCTGTGAATATTTACATATGTTATTTTTGTATGGACATAGGTTTTAAAATCTCTAGGAGTATGACTACCAGGTCCTACAGTGACTCTATGTTTCACATTTTGAAAAATTTCCAGACTTGTTTCCAAATGGCTGCACCATTTGCAAGCCTGTATCTTGGATTTAGCTGTTCCTGTGCTGAGAATACCAATACCTTGTGTCTTCATTTAATGCCAGCTAACTGGACAGGTGAGGCACAGGTGATGAATGTGCAGCAAAGAACTGCAGAATCTTCCCCTCCCTGTAGCCACTCTGAGCACCAATTCAGAAACAATGTGTCCAGTGTGCTGCAGAAAAACACAGGATCCAGACTTGGGTCACCTAGGAACAGATGAAGTTGTTCAGCCATCAGCTACAGCCTGGAGGATCTTTCACAGACTCATTTCATCTCCAGGGCCTTCGTGCTAATCGCAGATCCAACGTCACTGGCATCTGCCTCTTTCTTCCCCTGGCATGCAGCGGCAGTAACTGAGAGGCTACTTGCCGCCACCTTCAGCTTGCTTCCATCTCTTTTCCTGCCTTGCCCAGTGGCCACAGGACTCCTGATACGTCCGACTTCTTATGGGAGCTCACACTTTCCGTGCTGTAAATCATGCTGAAGCCATGTCCCTGGGGTGACAGTGGAAAAAATAGCACAGGAAACAATTTTGTTGAAGATATTCTTTGGGGGGTGCCTTCATCGGGAAGGATGGTGGCAACTATATCACTGTCAAGACAACTCCTTTGTTCTTGGCGTCAGAACTGCACGATGGGGGTGGGATTTAACTCTCCTCCTCCCTCCTGCCTTCTCTAACCATCAGGCATCTCAGCTGAGATATGGAGTCCATCTTTATGACATCAATACCTTGCCCAATGGAAAGGTTCTAAACTAAAGATCCACATTTAAACCTTTGTAAGCCAGTAGATCTGTGTACTGAATTAATAAATGGCAAATACCTCTGCAGTTGCAACCTTACTGCATTTCAGGTAGAATTTCCTAGTGTCCCTCTTGCCTGGTTTCTTTTCTACAATAAACTTTCTGCCCATCAGAGACAAATTCAGTAGATGATCATAGGAGAGAAGAAGTCCTTCGTGGTACCTTCTCCCAGTGGGCTGAATTTTGCTCATGGCTTCTGTTTGCCATAAGGATTCTTTGGTTGGTTTGGTTTTTTGGTTGTTTTTCTTGTTTGTTTTCTCAGGTTTTGTTTGTTTGTTTATTCGAGCTGTGCCTAGCAAGTCCTGGTAGCCCAGAGTCTCTAACCAACCAGGAAGAGGCAAGCTGGCTTCTCAGACCCTTGGGGAAGGTTTGCAGGTTTGGTCCACCTTCTCACACCCATATTGGGATGGGAAAAGAGACTGGCTGCCTGTGAGCCAGGTGGGATGGAAGACAGTTTCTGGGAGTTGTTGGTGAAGAGGAGATGTTGGGGAGCTGTGAAGGTTAAGATGTCACGCGGGCCCAGGGCGGAGTCAGAGTTCCTGCTCAAATAAACAAACGTGGCATCTGATTATACACTCAGGACATTAGAGAAGATTTCATAAGAATGACAAGAGGGTGAAGAAGAGAATAAACTGATTCAAAGGGAGATAGTATGGGTGACCGGAAGTTAGGGAGGGTGGGTGACCGGAAGTTAGGGAGGGTGGGTGGCTGGAAGTTAGGGAGGGTGGGACTCCAGTGGATGGAGTTAGGGAGATCTTTGCTGTGAAGCAGCAGCTGTGTATCCTGAGTGCCTTGGTAGTCACATGACTCTGCGTGTGTAATAAAATGACTTAGAGCTGCACACAGGTTGTACCAACGTCAGTTTCCTGGTTTGGACATTGTATTATAATTATCTAAGTTGACCATGTTGGGGAAAAGTGAGTGAAGGTACCTGTAACCTTTCTGTGCTATTTTTGCAACTTCCTGTGCATCTGTAAATCAACATTAAAAAAAAAAAAAAAAAAAAAAAAAAAAAACCTAAGGCAGGGGAAGGAAATAATAATGCAAATAGAAAAAAAGAAATGATATGATGGCCGATGCAGAGGATGCATAGAATCTAAACAGGAATATCCCATCCTGGGCTTCTGCACATAGTGACATTTAAAACAGTGGGCAGTCCCATGGTGTCCAATGCCATGGCCTTCACAGGACTTCCTAAGGGGACCATGTTTGTGACACATTTCACATTCAGTGGGCTAATCTCAAAATTATACACAAAGCACTTGAATCATTAAGTATTTTAAAAGATCAGTAATCATAGGCAAAGAATAGCAACACATCGTTCCCAGAGGAGGAATACAGAGATCCCACTGCTCCCTCTCAAAAATTAAAAAGAAAGACAAAAAGAGAGGATTGCCAGTAAAATCCATGCTGGGAGACCACTTCTTAACTCTGGGATTTAGCTACAAACCTGTAAATTGGGCAACACGTTCTGTTGGGGATGCTTTGGAAAGAGGCTCTCTTGTTCTTGGCTGCTGGGAGCACAGATAGATGCAGCCCTCATGGACTATGGCTCAGCATATTGACAAAATGCCTGCAACAGAGACGGCTAACTGTTCAGCGTGATCTCTGTCCACGTCCACAGTCATCCAGTCAGAGCTGGAAGTTAGCTGAGCGCTCTCCTTGTAGATTTATTGCTAGTACAGATTGAAGATCTCTTATCCAAAACGGGTGGGACCAGAAATGTTTCAGATTTTGAAACATTAGCCTAAACTTGACCTAGTGAGCATTCTTCATCAACAAATCCAATTTGCTCCCAAATCCTACACATTTTGAACATCATATTGGTGCTCAGCAAGTTTCAAATCTTGGATATTCACATTAGGGACACTCTGGCTGTACTTACACAGTGGAATAGGAATAGGAAAAAGGTGTATGTGTGAGTGTGTGTGTTTGTGTGCGTGCGAGTGTGTAAAAGTGGGCACAAGTTCTTTCCCTGCTGATGTCCAGGACTTGGAAGCCCCTCCTATCAAGTGGAAGGGTCAGGGTGGACTTGTCATTTATTTTGGCCACTGGGATGATCACAGACACCAAAGAAGGCAGAGACCTGAACTTTGCTTGAGCGTTGATGCTTCTCCTGTTCCACTGGGAACTCTTGTACCAGGATGGGAACAAGCTGGAGCTGGCCTAGTGGAGGTGAGAGGCCACATGGAGAAAGGCCCCATGATCTGAGCTGCCTCCAACGCCCATTGAGACCAGACTACACTAGCCAGCCCTACTGACCCACCACTGACTGCAGAGGCAGGAACAGGCCCTACAAAGCGGCGGTCCACACAAGCCCGCCCCAGAACAGCTCAGCCAAGTCAGGCCAACTTGCTCACCTCCACTTGAAGCCACTGCATTTTGGGCTGTTTTCTCACACAGCAGTGCTGACTGATACAGTGTGGTTCTTCTGGGCCAAGGTTTCTAAGAACCACATATGCCACCAGCATCTTCTCTTCTCACCGTCCTGTGGTTGTACTGTGACAACCCCATAGTTCAGACCTGCAGATGCCTCATTTTTCAGCCAGAAAGGCAGTGCCAGCAAATCCTCACCCAGGCTCTACTTTGCTAAATGCTGGGGTCTCAAATTTGGAAACCCTAGCCTCAAAGAACTTACCCTCCAGTGAAGTGGAGCACATGAGAGCACCACAATTGTTATGATGTCTATTACGAATAGATTTATCTGGGGCATCGGCCAGTACAATGGGAATAAGGTGGGAACATTGTCTCATATAAATTGACCCGGGCATGTGTGCTTGTAGGCTACAGGCCATCAGAAGCTCAACTCCTTCCTGTGACAGAGGTGGAAAGGAGGGCCACAGAGTGGGCCACAGAACCGCCATCTGTTTGCACAGTAAGCCTGTGAATGGTTGTTGGGCCAGTCTCACAGCATCACTGAAACCAAGTCAGAAAACTTTGGGGAATCAGGCGAGCAGCCTGAGCAGCCTGGGGTTCAAGTTCAGGTGGGGAATGGAGAAGCAGCCTGGGAGCTAATTTCTGTCCAGCTGAACATCCAGGTGGGTCGGTGGGGCATGTGGGGGTGAGGTGTGAGTTAGAGATGGCCCTGCTCAGCTGCTGTTTGCAGAGAGCACCCTCCTGTGCTGGTGAGGAGCACAGAGCTCAGGGTCCTCCCTGGCAGGACTGTGGCAGCCTGGAGCTGCATGAACTAGGACCATGTTCATGAAATAGATGGACGCTCTCTTAGCCCCCCAGGGGAGGAAGCCAGGGAGAGAAAACTTTTCAATTCAAGGAAAAGAAGGTACTTTTCAAAGTAAACATCCAAAAGATGTTTAGGATTTACAAATCCTGCTTTCCTCAGAACGTGACTTAGGAAGGGTCCCTTTTCTAGCCAGCATGGTAAACAGTGTGGGCTGGCAAGGTAACCATCCAGATCAGGTTTCTGAAAGAATGAATTGTGTTTGGTTTCGTTTTCATTTCGTTTTCCTTGTTCTTCGCTGTTAAAATATAAAATGTTCTCCTTTGGGTAAAGAGTAGTTATTGAGTAGAGCTGTGGAGGATGTATAAGTAGTGAAAACCTGGAGAAAATCAGGTTCTGATGCATTTTTGAATTTGGGAAGTGAATTCCTTAGGACTGAGAGATGGTGGATGGATCCTGGGGTCTGGGGGGAACCTGGAGGTCCGACTGTGGGCAGCCAGAGAAGGACCTGGCTCTCCTTCTATCTACTCCGGTAACCTGGTTCCCGACTGGTCCCGAGATGAGTTTTAGAGGGAACAGTGCCCCCTTGTGGCTCAAGAGAATAAAGATTTGAGGATTTTGAAGCACAGCTTGCAAAACCCCTCTAGAGTGGAATTGTTCTTTTGCTCTGAAGCAGAAGCTAGGTCTCCTTTGAAGTGAGCCCTCTCGGAATGACCATCACCTGCCCACATGTGGGAGTCCCGGGGACCTGCAGGTGTTGAGACATCACACACTGAATCGGGATCCCTTGGTCTTGACTGGATCTTAACACCCATGCTTGATAATTTTTTTTTTTTTTTTTTTTAAGTCTGGAGTCACCCAGTGACCTGTGACATGATATCGAGACCCTGTGAAACATTTTCTCTTATTTTCTTTGTGTCTAAAGTAAGTTCTAGCTAGCTCACTTAATGGATTTTTTTCTTTTTTTGTAAGTATGGATAGGATTTGTTTCTTCCCCGGTGCATCAGAATGTGATTAGAAGAGAAACTTGCCCAATATCACTGTCACACCCCACCTCTCCCCAGCGCCCCAGCGCCCCCAGCTGTTTGCAGATTCCAGCAGATAGCCCATACAATGTATGCAGAATTCTCCTGCTTTGACTCCTATCCACTTGGATTCTCCTTGGCTTGGAGGCCTAGGAGGGACCCTCTGGGGAGACAGTGTACCAGACACCGAAACAGTCGTCACTAGTGGAGAGGGACCCAGACTCCAGAGTGAGTCTGCCTGAATTCAGTCCCAAGTCTGCCACTTGCTGGCCCTGTGGCCTTGGGCAGGTGCCCTTGGGCAGTTAGCCTTGCACAGGTAGGAAACATGTTTTGGGCTCAGTTTCTCATACATGAAATAGGGACATAAGTCATGGTGCCTGACTGATTCTGTCTCTGTGACTCAGAGGACTCAACGTATGCTGTGTGTTGAGGACGGGCTCGGTGTGAAGCTCTCCATAAGTTAACCATTATTGCTCTGCCGTAACTTCAGGTTGTCGGGTGATTGTTTTCTTGGCAGTATTTTCTCAAGCTCCATTCTGGTCCTCATTGCCTTGGGACGAGAATCTCAGATGACAGAGAAGTCTGTAGGCAACAAGGAAGATCTCATTTAGTTCTGCTCAGGATCTCCAGGCCCTGCTCACTGGGGTCCAGATTTATGGCCTGATTCTTCCAAATGAAGCCCCTAGTTCAGTCCGAATCTGCCCCTGTTCCTTCTGGTGCGCTCTGCCTGTTGGATGCCTACTTTGGGGACTGAGCCACTTCCTTCCCATGGCCTCCTTCCTAGGTCAGAGGCCCTTATCTGGGCCCATAGGATGATTTCAGGGGTTCTCAGCCCTTCTAGGAGGTTGTTTACAAAGTTCTTTGTGCATTATGTATATTTTTGGCAGATCTTCTCAGCATAATTCATCTTTCCCCGGAGGGAACTCTGCTGGAGATACAGATGTGGCAGTGCTTGGTGGGAGATGATGGGGTGGGGGATATAAACTTAGAGCCACTTCCAAAGTTTCGGCCTACAGGAGCTTTCCTGAGTGACCTAGAATTACCTTTCCAGGGGCTAAGGCTTTGGGCCTTGGGATTATCAGTTAATACTTATTCACAATTAAGGAGAACCTGCAGAACACCAGCCACATGCTGCATTCCAGCGCTGGGCGTGTTCATCAGCTCTCTGAATTATTCACACTCCTCATTCCTCATTCCCTTTATTAATGTTGATAATTAGGAGTTGATGGCATTTTGGAGGCTCAAGCCGAATTACAAGAGTGTTTGTTTTCTTTTCAAGATTCTGGCAAACATTTAAAAAGAAAATGATGGTGAGCCCAGGGACACTTCTGTGACATTCTCCTCAGTGCTGTCTAGTAAACAGGGGACAGAGAGGCTTAAACGGGGTGGGGGAGGTCTCCTCCTTGCTCTGAAGCACGACACAGGGGCTAGCTATCTGATCGGGGGTCCCGTGCACAAGGATTGGGCCCCCCTTTTAAAGAATTGTCACAAATTTCAAAATGGCAAGAGCAGAGCATTAAACCAGCAGCCTTTCTCAGCGCGGGGGCCCTGTCGGTCCAACGGTCCTGAGGCAGACCCGGCAGGGATGCCAGGGTGTGGGCTCCTCCCCCGTCCTCACCACTTCAGCCCACGGGTCTCGCTGTGCCTTGGTCACGCCAGCACATGTCTGCTGCACGACTTCCTGCCTGTTTGTTCCTCTGCCTAGAAGTCTGTGTCCCCAGATGACCCTACCGCCCACTGCCTTCTTTCCCTTAGGATTCTGCTTAGCTGTCACCTTAGCACAGAGCCTCCCCTCAAAGCCCTCTCGAACAGTCCCTCTCTCTCCCTCCCCCACCCCCCCACTTCTCACTGTGCATTTATTTGTCACTTGCTGTCATTCTCACTGGTAATGCGTAAGCTCTTGGAGGAATGGGACTGTGGCATGGGCTCGGTGGCATCATCCTGGACTAAGACTTGCACGGTGCCAGTGCCCAGCTGGCGTTCAACCTTTGTGGGGACACAGACTGCAGTGCTCTTTGCTGAGAAGGCAAGGCAACAGGGTTGGGGGGCCAGGAAAGTGAGGAGGCGGGCTCAGGACTCTACCTGCTTGTCGCTGGTGGAGCGATTTCTTACTGACAGCCTTTGCCCTTCTGCGTCCGTGCGTAAGATCCAGTGGAAACACTGAGCAGGGATCTTGGTGTGAGAGGCTGGAATCATCCGGGACTTGGGAGATTATGCTCAAATGCACTCTTTGAGGAGTATGCTCGCAGCTGTTGAGTAGGACGGTCCTGAGCTCAAATGTGCTGAGGGAAGCTGGGTTTTTTTTTAAAAAAGGTCAACATATTTCTCGATTTCAAGATTCAGCTGAGCCCTTTATACACATATGCATAGACTTTCACCCACTCGCAGGCCACGGGAGCCTGTGCTGCATGGAGCACAGCTCATCCGTTGGAGTACCCCTGGGACACCCTGGAATGGGGACGAATGTGCAGCCGGGTGCCAGGAGGCCTCACCCTGGGCTCAGCCCCACCTTCTGGGCAGCTCGCCTGGAAGCCCATCACCACCCCTTCATCCACATAGTGAGGGTGTTCTCCTCTGGGGAACTTCTCTCATGGTTTTCTGCTGAATGCAGCCTGGATGAACCCAGAGCCCTTGTCTTACCCAACATTGAAGAAAAAGAGATCCTGGCTCTCTGTTTTCTGCTCCCTGTCAGAATTCGTCCATTCACTCCACAAATATGGGTCAAGTTCCTCTCACGTGCCAAGGACTCTTCTAGGCCTCAGGGCGGCGTGGCCCTCTGCCCTCCCTCCTGGAGCATGCCCTCTTGTCAATATCTGGGATGAACAACCTGCGCGGATGGATTTGCCATCTGTCCAGTCTCTGTTTCAGTTGGCACTTGAAATGATGCAAAAGAAGGAGCCTGTGGATCCGAGACCTAGAGACCTGGGTTAACTTCCAGGCCACAGCGTCAGCACAGGAGCCTGTGGGGACAAGAGCCAGGAGTCTGAAGCCTCAGCACCCAGGGCCAACCTGACTCTGCTCTTTGTTAAGACCTTGAGTGACCAACTTATCCATATGGGTTTGGTTGAGTTGGGCTTTGTTTCCATCTACAGAACAGGCATGGGAACGCAACCTGCCCCTGAGGACGTACGGCCCAGGAAGCTCTTAGGACGGTCCTGGCTCGCGCTGCCCACACACTGCCGCATACGTGTCCGCGTTATAAACGGTCTCAGTGAACTTGGACAAGCCACTTTTTTTGGGCCCTGGCTGTCACCTTCTATAAGATGCAGTTCCTTTCTCAGCTCTAGGTCTATGATTTTGATTCAATTTAAGTAGTGATGGAGCTCAGCTGATTGTCTCCCCCATGTACACTGAGTGAAATAAGGCAGTGCATATTTACATGTGTATGTTATGTAGGATACATGTGTTGTACATGTACACATGTGCATGCATGAATATACATATGCATCAGCATTCACACACACACACGCACGCACACACACAAAATTGCAGTAGGAACATCAGCTCTTGAAGGTCTCTAGAACCTTCTGCATCTGTCATTGCAAGCTCTCTGCCAGCATTTCAGCCCCTGAGAAGTGCTGCTTTTTCACGTATGTGGGAGTGTTCTAGGCTCAAAATGAATTCATATCTCTTCCAACGCAAGACTTCTGTCGGTCCTGTTGCAATCCAGGGAGATCTTACTCAATTTCCTGCTTTGAAAGTGTTTTGTTTTATTCCTGTTTATTCAGGAGAATTGCATCTGCCGCCCTCCTGGATCACTTCCCCACCTGCTTATGACTGATTTTCTCGGACGAAGAGTTTTCTTACTCAGACTCCATCATTTTGGATGCTATCCGTGGGATTCAGAACCCTGGCTGGAGAGCAAAAGGGTGCAAGTTGCTCTGTGCTCAGTAAAGCGCTGGTTTCACGAGGCTCAGCCCATTTAGCACACAGAGGAGTCTCAGCCACAATGTAGACATGGGTAGCTTTTCTTATTATCTTGAAATTAGTCTCGATTACCCTTAAATTATTGAAGATTGACCACTATGCAAAGTGGTTTCTCCTTTCATTAATCTTACTAACTGGCTGCATTTGTTACAAATCTTCCTTCCCAGCCAGCACCGGGTTTCTTTTCTGAAACAGGCTGCTCCAGGGCCTTTCTTTTCCATTCCTTACTTCTACTTGAGCTTTTGATGGATGGTCACAGCAGAGCCCATCCTGACAACCATACTTCCACCTGTGTCTCACCAGCAAAGCCATCTGGATGCCAGGTTTGCCTCTTCTGGGATCCTCCGGCATCAGGCACTTCCTTTCTCAGACGCCTTGGTCAGGGTGACATAAAAGCATTTGGCTCAGGCATTTAAAAAAATGACCTAAGAAAGCAACATTGAATATATTTGCTCTCTATAGAGTACATCATGGGATATATTGGGGATTAGAGAAAATTAGGGGAGAGAAGACAGAAATCATACATTTCCTGTTCCCTAGAGATCACCGCTATCTGATTAGTGAGTTCCAATCTACTTTTCTGTACATTTTTCAAGAACTGTTTTGCTTCTCTGTGCACTTCTGATCACTGGTCTTTTATTTACACTTAACATGATTGATCTTTGAAGAAATGGGTATAGCTCAGGGGTAGAGCACTTGCCTAGCATGCACACAATCATGGGTTCAATCCTCAGCACCATGAAAGAACATAAGCAAAAAATATTATTGATCTTCATAACTATCGTTTTTACTGGCTGGGTAAATTTTCATCTAGTGATAAATCATCTTTGAAGACATTCTCCTATTTTGGGCCAGTGAGGATGTTTCTGATTTTTTGAAGATTTAATTAAGGCCTTGTTAAATTTCTTTGGCATACACTCTTCCCTATTTCAGATTCATTTTTTGTATAAATTAGCATAGTATGATTTCTGGGTCAAAGGATTTGAATTTTCTGAGGGTTCTTAATCTGTACTGTCAGTTTTCTTCCTAAGGGGGACGTACCACATTTTTAGTGCAGCCAAAGATGTGAGAGAGAGTTCTGTCAGAATATTATATAATATAATATTATATTATATTATAATATTATTATATTATATTATATTTATATAATGTTTTAGCTTATAATGAAGTTCTGCCCATGACTTTAATTTTTTACAGTACTTTTTGATTTTAAAAAGTGCCTTTTAAGAAATAATTGTGTTCTTCCCAAGTTCCCCCACCTTAGAGTCTGTAGACACTATTACCTCATGTACATATAAGACAGCATGACCCATGTGATCCTGCACCATGTACAATCAGAAAAATGAGAAATTATACTCCCATTTATGTATGAGCCATCAAAATGCCTAAATGCATTTTACTATCATTTACAACTAACTAGACCATATTAAAAATAATTTTTTTAAAAAAGGTAAAAAGAAATAGTTGTATGACCAACTCACAAACCAACAGTTCCTTTGCTGAGCCTCAATGTTCCTATCTGTAAAATAAAAAGAGCAATTGGGATAATTTTCTCCGGTTCCATCCCCATCTGTGGGATGGTCATTACAGATGGACAGTTGGACAAGCATTTTCTTTCCTTGCGGGATTGAAGGAGGAAAGGCTGGCCACTAAGTGGAAAAACAACCTTCCATTTCCTGGAACCAGGCAATATTGACATCACTCAGACTGGCCCTCCCAGGATGCAGTGAGCAGAAACTGCTCACAGGAGATGCGGAGGCTACTGAGCAGTCCCAGGTAAGAAGGGTCTGGGGCTTTGCTCAGCTGGGACATGCCCCTCTCCCTACCAAGTACATTCCTTCTACCAAGTCCTTCTCCAGGGTGAAGCCTTCCCTGCCTACCATAACTTCTCAGGGGTTCCATTCTCTAGACTAGATTCATCCTGTCTTTATGGGATTAATCCCAGCAGTGGAACTGCTTAGGTCACCCAAATCCTTAGAACATTTGGGAACTATGATAACAGAGCCAGAAGTGCTCTGGGGTTTATGATGCAAAGCCGAATTCTGCCTTGCTCTTTGCAGTAGCAACATGGATAACACGTAGAAAACCTCTTAAACCCTGCCCGTGCTTCTGTGTCAGACTCCTAGCCTGCTTAACAGTTTAAAGGGTGTTCAATAAATATTAGCACATCGGCTGTTCGGCTTCCAGATCACTCCACATCAAGGCATACAGCAGTACAGGCGCAGGTACGGCTTGTGTGGGTGGAATCTGTAACATAAAGAAGCAGCAGCGATAAAAGCTGCGTGTGGAGGTGCCCAAGTACAGCTGCCACATGTGGAAACATCTGTCCAAATGGGAGCAAAATCTGGCTGCCCCAGATTGGTCTCCTTAATCACTTAATAGCCCATCAGGGGAACAGGAAGAAAGCTGCTGGGTGTGTGTGATGGCTTGCCTGGCAGGATGGCACTGGGCACCCTCCCCCTGGAATTAGGCTTGTGGTCCGTGCATCCTCCCCCTCCTGTGGTCACGGACCACGTGCCAATCATCGCGGGCCTGGGGCATGTAGCGTAGACTTCAGAATCAAAAGCAGAGTTAATTTCAAACTTCTGAGGGCTTTGGTCTCCTTGTCTGCAAAACATGAGCAACGCCACTCGCCAGCAGCAGTGCCAGCATACTGCAGCAGCGGCAGCCCATCTCCCAGAGCCACGTGGCCTGCGTTCAAATTTTACCTGCATCTTTTATTAGCAAAATGACATCCGCCAAGTTACTCAACCTCACTGTGGCTCAGTGTCCACATCTGTAAAGTTCCTAACTGATGGGGTTGTCATGGTGATTAAATAAGTAAATATGTATAAAATATTGGGACCTGCTAAGGACTTGTCTTCTCCTTTGCTGTCACCTCCACCACATCTTACAAGGTGGCAGCAGGGACTGGGGCTAACCTGCACACTGCCTAGTGTGTGGTTTGAGCCTAATCAATGGCCGTCACCGTTACTGTTTAATTTTTTTGACTCCCCACACACTGCCTGCTTATGGTGTTTGGTTGTATGGAATAATGAGGTCGCTGCTCACATTTGTGCTTGTTATGTTTTGGATACGAGGTGTCTCCCCAAAGCTTCTATGTTAATGCAGGAAGTGAAATGCTTAAGTAACCGAACCAATGGATTAATCCATTTGATGGATTACCAGTTTGAATGGATTACCAGGAAATGAAATGCTTAAGAGCAGTAACCTAACCAGTGGATTAATCCATTTGATGGATTACCAGTTTGAATGGATTACCAGGTGGTGACTATAGGCAGATGGAACATGGCGGGGGAAGTGGGCCCCTAGGGATTATATATTTTGTTCTTGGTTCCTCGATCTCTCTCTCTGCTTCCCTCTGCCACGCCTTCCACCATGATACTTCACCTCTGGCCCAGAGGGTGGAGTTGGCTGACCATGGATTGAGACCTCTGGAATCGTGAACCCAAATAAACTTCCCCTCCTTTAAGCTGTTGTTGGGTGTTGTGGGCACAGCTATGAAAAACTGACTGACTGACAAAATTCTCTAACCTTTTAGGTGCTGGACTGTTTATTACTGGATTCACACATTCTCAGTCTAGGTCTTACGTAGAGATGAAATGCAAGGTCAGAGATGAGCATGGGGCTTTTTCCTGATTGCTGAATCATCATAGCTAGATGGAGCCCAGGTATATGTTCATCACTGGCTCTTCCTTTAATCTTTCTATGATTCATTGTGGTCCCAATGAAATGGAGAATAGAGCAAATGTAAAGCACTCACTTAGGTTTGGGGAAAACACTAACAAATCACTCATTTCTAAAGTCCCCATCTTGGCATAATGTCCCTGTGTTAAACATAGCACTGTTTCACCCCTGCATTGAGTGGTGTGTGCTTGAGAATCAGATTGAACTTGAGACCCAGGACTAACTTAGGTTGCGTTGTCTCCATTTTGCAGATGGGACAGCTGAGAGAGGGTGAAGAATCCTGCCTCAACTGAAAGTTGTAGGGACAGTATTGATGAGGCCAGTGGTTCCCAGTAGGTGACCTTAGGGCTAGCAGCATGAGCATCATTTGGGAACTTGTTAGCTGGTCAGAGTCTCGGGTCCACCTGGACCTACTCAATCAATAACAGGAGCAGGGGTGCTGCTCTCTGCTCTTTACCAAGCCCTGGAGGGAAAGTTAGAGAGCCTCTGGGTTAGGCTGAGCAGTGCAGGCAGGGTCTGTCTTTTGTAAGGATAATCTAAGGCCTGGTATACCTGTTCCTTTCCTCACTCCCCAAGCAAACATATACCTGTGACCACACAATCAGAGCGGTAAATTGAAGCCAATTAGCAGCTAAGTAACTGCCAGCACTTGTCACCAGGGTAGTTGTTAGTAATTAGCACTAATGACTCTAGAGACCGAAAGCAGTTGTGGTTCAAAGACATCCCCACCATTTGAATTCACTCTGGGTTTTTTCGACATATTTCTGCCATATCTTTCTTTCACGTGCAAACACCATCACAGTCGGATGGATGCTTCTCCTGGGAGGACAGCCACAGGAAGGAATAGCATGCAGTAGGGTTCTCAACACTTGCCAGTGTGAGCCCTCCGGTGGGGGCTCATGGGAAAGTTGTGGATCTACCTTTGGGATGCACCTTTGCAGTTGCTGTGGCACCTCAGCATGCACAGCGTGCCTTTCTCTGGAAGCACAGAGCGATGTACAGGCATGACAGAAACGGCCAGATGAGGCCACCAAATGACAGTTCTTTCTGCATTAGTGAGAATAGAACCAGAGAAGAAGAGAAGCTAAACAAAGAGAATCTTCAGAGAGAAAGAAAATCAAATGTGCAAACTTTGGTGTCCAGTTACCAAATAGAAAACTCTTCCAAGAAATTCCTCAACATGGAATCCTCCCTCTTCTCACACCTGGTCCCCCTTTGAACACAGTGCATGTTGGAAGAGAAGAAAGGCGACTTTGGGACCCACCAGGCTCCTGCAGGTTGGCAGGGGTTGGATCTCACTCCTCCCAGTTCCCCGTGGTGGCACCATGCCTGGCCCCAGGTGACCCTCCCCCCCGGTCTTCAGAGCGCTGGACTGAGTTGAGTGGAGTCGGATCGGACACCGTCTGATTTTGGCTGCATGGAATCCTCGTGTTCTGTCTAGACACGGTGCTCCACCGTGATCAAAGCTCATCTCCGTGGAAGTGTTTGAAGCTGGCAGCTGCTTGGTTGTGTGGGGTCTGGTTAATTAGGAGAGGGAGGGAGTCATCAAAGGGAAGCGCGGCTGTGTCACTTCTGTCTTCTCTCCTCCCTCAGCCCAGAGGCAAAAAATATTAGGGACGTTCATCAGAAACTTGGGAAGGAGAGGTAGCAATTGTGCGTGAGTTAAAGGTTCACCTCTTTCAGGAGGTGACGGCTAGTGAGAGCCGCTAGGTTGTTTGTGAAGAGTGAGTCTGCAGTAGTCCCGTGGGGATGGGATTCCGGCCCACGCCACACAGACCGTGACACCACCCCTCAGCTCCCTCATGGATTCCAAGCACGTCTCTAGCAGGGCACCACTTGACCTGGCAGATTCTGCCTTCTTTAAGAGAAAAAAAAATTATTTTTCATGTGTATCATAGTAAAATACACATGAGAAAAATTGACCATTTTACCTGTTTTTAAGTATACAGCTCCGTGGCATTAACTACATTCACTCTGTTATGAGCCACCCCCACCATCCATTTCCAGAACGTTCTCATCTTCCCAAATTGAAACACCACATCCATTACATAGTTATCCCCAGCTCCTCCCCCCAGTCCCTGGACCCCCCATCCTCCTCCTGACTTCTCTGTGTATCCCATAGAGATGGGATCCCACTCTGTGCACGTCTGTGTTCGGTTTATCTCACTTCATGTTATCACATTTGATCCAGATTGCAGCAAGTGTCAGGATCTCTTTCCCTGGCTGGGCTCATTTGGGAGGCACGTCGGCATCTTTAGCCACGTTCGCAGAACTCGCCTCTCGGACTGACCTCGCGTCAGAGACCTGCACAGGCAACTCAGCTTCATTTGTAACTTGCTGAGCCAAACGGCCCACCTTCCCTCCTCTGCCTTTGAAAAAATCAATGCATGTGCAGAGGGCGCCATCTTACCACCTGCTGGATGGCAGCTCAACCTTAGGACTATCACCATGGCAAGGGGGATGTGTGTGCTTGGGTCCTGTGAGTTTCTGGTGACTCCCCATTTCACTTCCTTCAGGCTTGAGGACCTCGGGAGAATGCCCTGCCTTGCTCCTGTGAGCTGCCTCTGGCCAGTGCAACCTCTACTACCCTAACAAGTCCCATGGAGTTTGGGAGAAGGTGGGCTGCTTGCTGAACAGGCCAGATGGAGCCAGAATCCCAACAGAATCTTAACTGAAGAAGGAGATATGTTTGTGACCGCACGGATTATTCATCTAGCCCCCTTTCACTTTCTCAGCTACTGCCCAAGGGGAATATTGAAAGTCAGGTTCAGCTTCGGCCAAGAGGAAGGAGAACGGGGCAGACGTATACACCTGATGCAGCTCCACCTCTGGTGCCAGGAAATGCCTGGTCTCTGTGCCTTGCGCAAGGTTGTCCTTTATTGCTGTGCCTAAATGGAAAATTGTCCCACAAGTAGCAACTGTGTCCTCAGATCAGAATGAAAAAGCCAAAAGAAAAGCAAGAAAAAGAAAAAAAGTTAGGATGTACTATGTTTGAAGCATCCTTACATTAATGGAGAGATTTTAATGAGACCCCATCCCTCCCTCCAGGGAAGATCTCATCTTAAAGGGGAGCCAGGTAAGGGCCAAAGAACCACCTGGCTGTGAGCCCCATGGTCAGGTGGTGATTGGAAGCAAAGGACACTGCCCTGTGACTTGCACATCTCACATCTCCTATGCTTCAGGGTCTGGGGCGTCTGGGACAAATGAACAAGTTCCTGTTAAGGAAGATGGCATGATACAGGGTAAAAATCCCTATCCAAAATGATGATTGGGTTCAGAAGCGGGGTTTAGAATATGATTTATTTATTTTGCATTTTGGAATATTTGCATATAAATAATGAGAAGTACTTTGAGGATGGGACCCAAGTCTAAACACAAAATTTGTGTCTGTTTCATATACACTTTATTCATACAGAAGGTGACTTTATACTATATTTTTAATAATTGTGTACATAAAACAAAAGATGCATCATGTAGAATTTTCCACCTGGCAGGGTCATGTGCCATGATATTCAAGAAGTTCTTGATTTGGGATTTTCAGATTCGGGATGCTCCATGTGCAGTTGCATCCAACATAGACCAGCCAGTGCTTTGTAGAAGACGGTGCTGGGCACTCTGGAAGCCAGGTGGTTGTCAGATCTAACACACTAAGCATTGTGGAAAGAAATGGATTGATTCCAAATGACAGGACCCAAGAATTGATTCCTGAAAGGACACCATGACAAAGAATCTTCGAAGCTGGGATGGCCATTTATCTTACCCAAGCCATCAGGCAGCCTGTGCACAGAACCTGCTCTCCCTGACAGGGAACTCACCACCTGTCATGGCAGCTGGTTGTGCCTCCAGAGGGCTCTGGCCTTTGAGCAGTTCTTCACATCCAGCCCCACGTCTCCTGTCTTTCTCCCTTTGTTCCGACCTATACCCCTCACCATGCACAATGATTCCCTCTTCCCAGAGCTCCCTCTCAGATGTCTATGGCATCCCTAATGAGCCAGGCTAGGCTTTCCTTCTTCCTGGGAAACCAGCCCCAGTTCTTGCAGCCCTTCAAGGGATGGGGATTACCCTTGAGCTGCATGGGGGATTAGGCGAGCCTGCCGTGGATCCTGTCATCTCTGCCACGGAAATGGCACCTCTCCAGACAGCTGCCTGCATGCCTCTGCAAACCTCACAGGCCAGAACCTCAGCCCAGCCCAGCACCCAGATGGGCCACAGGAAGCATGTGCTGACTGCTGGCAGGCCATTTTATTCCACTGATCTTGACCCTGTCCTGATTTAGGGTCCCTCTGTGCCCTGTAGGGAGAGAACAGGAGGGGTAGTAGACAGGCTGTGAACCTGCATACCTGCCCAGCCCCGTGAACACAGGCTCTGGGAACCCTTGGCGTGCTGGGCATTTTTTACCTTTAAGATGGAGGCCTTGCAGACAGAGCTGCCTCCTCCTACCTAGCAGCTTTGGTCATGGGCTCCCTTCTGCCCTAGGGCAGCCACCTTGGCTCTGTCTTTGCACCCAAACTGGGACATATAGAAAAGATCTGAGGCACGCAGCCTTGCCTGCAAATGTAGCACATTGTGCTTTCGAATGCCGTTTGCAGCCCCAGAAGTCACTGCAGCTTCTTAAGGTGTGACATTGTGTCGACTGCTGTTTCTTTTTATAGACGCGAGTCTCTCTGCAGCGGTAACACTCACACTCCAGGTGGAATGTGGGCAGTGGAGCATCGCCATGAGTCGGTGCTGGCCTCTCGTGCCTCACACGGCTCCAGGGGTGCTGTTCCACACTGCCCGGCGGTCAGCAGAGCTGGAATCCAAAGGCCAGTCTATTGGTCTTGTATTGGGACTGTTAGTTGCTACTCTCTTTTTTGAGGATTGTATTTCACATACCTTAGGGTATATGATTCTATGGTGTATGATTCATCTACTTCAGTGTTCGTTGATTTGAGCAGAATCACAGAATTATGTAGCCTTCAGCACAGTCCAGCCTTAGAACCTTCAGTACTCCCAGAAGGAACCCTATGCCCAGGAGTGTCACCTCCCTGTTCACCAGGCCCCAGGAAACCACTAGTCTACACTCCATCTCTGTGACATTGCCTGTCCTCAATGCTTTACAGAACTCGAATTATACAACACATGGCCTCTTCTGTCTGGCTTCTCCGACTTGGCATGATGCTTGCAAGTTTCACCTGTGTTCTTGCATGGGCTGGCGTGACATTGCTTCTTGGCAGAATGGCATCCAGATGTGTAGCTGTGCCTCATCTGTCCATTCGCTCATCACTTAGTGAGCACAGAAGTTCTACTTGTTGGCTACTGTGAACCTCGCTGCTATGAACTTGCACACGTGGCTGTTTGCATGGATAGGGGTTTTCATTTCTCTTGAGGTAGACCTGAGCGTGGGAGGGCTGGGCAAGGTGGTACTCCATACTTAGCATTTTGAGGGCCCTGGAGTTTCCAAAGCATGCTTGGTTGGAATCTCAGCTTGGGGACTTTCTACCTCTGTGACCCTGAATTTGTCAACTCTTGTTTTGTCTTCTAGCAGAATGAGTTGGTATAAGAATTCAGTGTAATGCTATGTGTTGAAGCATGGCAGAAAGCCCAGAGTGCACAGTGCTGTAAAAGCACACAGTAGGAGCTGAAGGGGAAGGGGCACACACAAAGCTGACGTACAGAGAGAGATGGCTCTCAGTCTGCTCGCCCGTTCAGCCTCACACCCCTTGCCTGGCTCCCTCCTTTGAGAAACAAGGAGTCCTGTGTTTCTGGACAAGCCATCCTCCCTGCCTCGGGGTCTTTACTCCTGCTCTTGCCTCCAGCTGGGACGTTCTTCCCTGGGTGCCACAGGCCACTCCACCCCAACTTTGCTTGGCCGACTCCTGCATGTTCTTTCAACCTCACCTCTGTTCTTGCTGCCTCAGGTAGAGCCCTCCTGTTCCCTAACCACCCCCCAGTACTGGGTTTCTCCTTCATTGTACTTGCTACAACTGTCATTTTTTATGAGTCGATGTGCACAGTTCTGTAATTAACACCCATGTCCCCGACTCTACTGGAAGCCATCGGAAATCACGTGCTTGGGGCTGGAGACAGAGCATCATCTCCCACATCAGGGCTGGGGAGGAAGAGTCCTGGCACACGCCCGATTGCCCCATCTGGGCCCCCAGGCATGGCGAGCAGTGCTGATATATACTGACGGATGACCAGGTGTTAAGCAGATTGACATGGAGAAAGATTTGGGCTACCTCCTGCCAGCTCCAGGAAAGAACCCAGAGCGTGTCAGATCCCAACCAAGGGCATCCAGCAGGCCTTGTCAGGGAAGGCAGCCCATCTCCCTGCATTAAAGTTGATTAATCTTCCTTCCCATTCATCCTCCTCCACCCTGTGACCACCGGCTGCTACTGATGATCACAGGCGTGGCCTCCCGGGTCCTGGCCCCCTGGGACTCCGTTGGCAGCAGACAGGGCCGCCCGCCCAGCCCTCCCCGCCTCGGTAACTTCTGCGTCCTGCTCTGCTCTGTTGAGAAGTAGTACCTCTCCCCAGCCCCTCTGCTGCTCTCTGCCTTTGAAGTATAAGTAATAAACTTTTACAGATGGTGACAAGAAAAGCCTCATTAGCTTCGTCCCTGACTCGGAGTGGCTCTAATCCTCTTGCCTTCTGAGTCCTGCTCTTTAATGTATCATTTTCAATCCGGTACCTCTCAGACACAGCCCTGAAGCTGCTTTGAAGTGACACCAGCTGTCCCCCCACCCCCAAGCTCTCATCTCATCTTTGTATTCTAGGCCCATCACTGGAGGGTCCTGTGCCGGGCAGGGAAGTCTTCTGTGAGCTCTCCAGAAGCTTCCAGAAGTCCTTTCCCTGGTCCAGCAATGGTGATGTGTCTCTCTGCCCTAAATGCACACCTGTGCAGGGAGCAGAGGACACCCCTCCATTCCCTCTGGGGATGGCCTCTGCCTGTAGTTTAGCTGTGAATTTCCATTAAGCCACTCTCTTGGATTGACTTCTGTGTAAGCCAGTGCTAAGATAATAATGATAATGATGACGATACCTTCCATTTGTTGACAGCGCCACTTATTAGACCAATGGCTTCCTCCATATTGCCTTATTGAACCTCCCAGCGGCCAGGTAAGCAAAGGTGCTTTCATTGGCCCCGTCTCTGTGGATAGTGACTCAGAGAGAGGCGAGGAGCCTGCTGAAGACTTGTGGTCAGCAAGGAGGGGCCTGCACTTAGAACCAGGCAGAGCTGGCAGGGCTGCCCTTGCCCGCCTGGCAGGCCAGTCAGCTGGGATGCCCCCAGCTTGGCACCTGGAGTTTTTATATCAGATGGTCACCCATAGGAGGCCATGTACCATGACTGTGGTTGCCCCTTCCGTCAGTTATCAACATGGTGGTTCTCAAAGAGTGTCTTTGTGATTGGCAGGTAAGAGTGCAGATTTTGAGAGGTTGAGATAAAGTAGGTGCTTTGCTTATCCTGTTGCTGCCTAAAGATGTTCCAAAACTTCATTTTGCTGGTCTTTTGAAAGAAGCACCAGCCACTTGGCACCTTCCTGTTGGCAAAGCCCTGTGGGAGCCCTGGGGATTCCGGGTGATGAGACCCACCTCTACTTGAGAAACTCGTGCGTAGGAGAGAGAAACACCGGAGTGGGCTCACCTCTCGCGGTGTGTGTTTGCAAATGTACTTCAGTGTGTATGCATTTAGATTAGGAGTGGTGTCCTGACTTACCGAGCATGTTACAGCAGGCGCTGCACGGGATCGGAGAGGAGTTCAGGTCTTTGCATGCATGCAAGGGGACAAAATTCTTACCCACTGTCTTAAATGATAAAGGGATGGATTGCTGGAGAGGCAGGGCAGGATCAGGTGGCTCCGCCGTGTTTCTCCAGGATCCATCTCTCATCTTTGCCCTTAGGATGACTCCATTTGGGTAGCTAGTGATTTGCATCCACCCCTGGGGCTGTGGGCTTCCTCATTCACCTCTGGGGGAAAAAGACTCCTGCACTTTGTTCCAGCTGGTGGCTGTGCCATTTGGGCTCGCTTACCCAGCTGTTTGTCCAGTGGTAACGTTGACTAAGGGGCAATGCCAATGGTCTTCATCAGACAGGGTCTGTATTTTTGAGCCTAGGTGAGGTCTGTTCCACTTAAGGAGTAGACAGGAGGAAACCACAAGCTCTAGCCTGCTACAAGCATCTACTTTAGGTACCCTAACCACATTCAAGGCAAAAAGCCCTGGCCTTGGGGTCCACTTTGACCCCAGAGCCCACCCTGCTACAGAGAAGTGGTCTCATCCTGCAGAACACAGCAGGCAAAATGTGGTCTCTGAGCAGCTGTTCTGGATGCCTGTCATCCCAAAAGTCATGTACAGAATTGCCTTTAAAACCATACAGTTTTTTTTTTTTTTAAAGAATAAACCCTATTACCTTCCATTACTACCATTTTATTTACAAGTTTTAAAAGTGCATGGGATTGGCTTATCTCACTTAGCATAATATTCTCCAATTTCATCCATTTGCTGCAAATGTCATAATTTTATCATTCTTTATGGCTGAGTAATATTCCATTGTGTGTGTATATATATATATACACATACACACACACACACACATACACACCACGGTTTCTTTATCCATTCATCAAAAATAACAGAATTAATCAAACAACATTACCCTATGTAAATTTATGATTACACAAATGGTATGCCTTTACTCCATGTACAAACAGAGAAACAACATGTATCCCATTTGTTTACAATAAAAAGAAAAAAAAGTGCATGGAATTCTTGGCTTTTTCTCAAAATCAAATTAAATCTCAAAGAGAAAGATCTGCTAGCCCTTAGGTGTTCAGAAGAATACGCTTTAGGATGTAAGCCAATTCCAACACTTTTGACTACTACAGCAGTAATTCTAAGAGCAACATCATTAATAAGAATCTGTTTGCTAAATCATTAATATAAATCAATAGTATAAATTCGCCTCCCTCTGACTTTTCTGAAGAAGGTGGCTCAATCACAGTTTGCTTTTCCCTACCAACTCATTCTAAGGAGATCTAGAGAATATTTTAAGAGAACCACCTTTTAAGAGGACTCTTACTCTTATTTAAGGGTTAAGGAAATGTAATTAACGAAAAGGTTAATTTCAGATCCCTGCACCCCTGGGGCAGCCAAGAGCCATAATCCCATTTGTGATCCTCAGCTTTCCCATCTGTAAAATGTGTGCACTGTAAACCTCGCTTTGTGCTGTGCAGACAAACTGCAATTGAGTCTGTAAAAGCTCTTCTAAAACACCCAGGTGCGGGTAGCGGATGACGGTGTATAAGT
This sequence comes from Sciurus vulgaris, assembly GCF_902686455.1. Classification (NCBI taxonomy): domain Eukaryota; kingdom Metazoa; phylum Chordata; class Mammalia; order Rodentia; family Sciuridae; genus Sciurus; species Sciurus vulgaris. The sequence continues at coordinate 167,812,131 of NC_136465.1, read as the reverse complement.
TAACTTCAGTTACTTAGCGGAGCATTGGGAGGATGTGGGAGGTCGCTATTAACACGTCTCATTGATATTCATGCCTTGCTGTAGAATAGCTGCTCTTGCTTATTGAACATGTCACGGACACCTTGTACATTTGGTCACATTGAAAAACTGACAAAAATAGAGCCCGAAGCTCTGGCAGGGATCTTATATGAATTAACTCGGAGGCACAAGCCTCTTTTAGACAGTATGCAGAGAAGCTAGGAGAGCCAGCACTGCATTGGCCTGGCTCTGGACCGACCATCAGGAGGCAGGCACTACTACTTTGTTCGAAGTTTTCCTTTGTCTAAAAACATAGTAGAACTTGTTTCTCGATTCTTCAGTCCTGCTCCTGTGTCTGGGTTTTGGGTCCCTACATGTATTCTGGTCTTTGCAGAATACTCAGGAAGAGCCCATTTTTATAGACAAGAACAGAACAAAGAATAAAGAAAGAGAGAGAAAAAATAAGTTGAACTTATTATTTATTTCCTTACCAGGCAAGGCAGCTCATGCCAAAGGAGGCATTCACTGAATGTCACACAGAGGCAAGGTAGGGGATTCTGAGTGCAAAAAAGGAGGTGGAGTGGGAGACAGTCTGAGAGCATTTTCTGGGCAGGACAGAAGGACTTCACAGGTTTGTACAAAGTTGTGGGAAATGACTCGCTCAGCCCATGGGCTCGGAGAGAGGAAGTGCTCTTGAGTCCTGTCTCAGTCCGTGCAGGCTTTTCACAGGAGCGCTCGGATGGCGCTCTGCAAACCACAGATGGTCTTTCTCTCAGGTCTGGAGCCTGGGGAGGCCGGATCAAGGCGCTGGAGGATTCTGGTCTGGTGAGGGCCCATGTTCAGGTTCCTAGATGGTGGCTTCTTGCTGAGTCCTCACTTGGTGGAAGGAACCCGGTGGCTCTCTGGGGTCTCTTTCATAAGGACGCTCCTGAGGGTCGCACTCCGTGAACCAATCACCTCACAATAGCACCACCTCCTAACACCGTCACTCTGGAAATCAGGTTTCGATTTACGACTTTGGGGGACCCAAACATTCACACCACTGCAGGAAAAGTTAGTGTCTAAGGGGATCGTGACCCTTGAGTGGCTTCAGCTGTGAAAAATTGGTTATACCGAAACCTGAACTTCCACTTGACCTCTCCAGCGAGTGCCCCTGGGAGCGGGAAGCTTGGTTTTTACACTCTACACAGGTTGAGTCTCCAAACTGCTGGGGATCTGAAGTGTCTTGGATCTGGGATTTTTCAGGTTTGGGAATATTTGCATATGCATAATGAGATATCCTGCAGATGGGACCGAAGTCTGAACCTGCGATGCGTTGGTTTCACCTATACCTCACTCACATATCTCCAAGCTGATTTTATATAGTATTTTTCATGGGCCAATGTTTTGACTGCAGCCAATCACCTGAGATCCGTGATACTGGAGCAAAGGACAGGAGCAAATTGGTAGATAGCACTTCCCCATCAACCTGTTGCTAACGGCCTCCAGGGGAGGAGGAGGATCTCTTTCCAACACAAGGACTCACCCCGTGGATGGCTCTCTTCCTGTCTCTTGGTCACTCCTGCCTTTTGGTCACATAGGCATGAAAAGAAAGGAAACCTAAAATCTATAAAGGGGCAAGACACCCCCACTCCCTCGGGTCCAATTCTGGATCCCTTCTCCCCACTGGAGAAGTATGTTTCTGCTCTGTCCTTTAAATCGAATTTACTTTCTGCTCTTGTCTTGGTGTTTCTTGGGTGTCTAATCTTCCACACCAGGGAAATGAGGACCCAATCCTGATGTTCGAGACCAGTATTAGCAGGTGTGAAATTTTCCACCCCTGGCATGAGCACTCAAAAGCCTCAAGTTTCAGAGTATTTCAGATTTCAGATTTTTAGAGTATGGACCTGTACCATGAACTGCATAAGGTGACCAAGGCCACCAAGGGGCTTGAGAGACCATAAACGAGCAAAGAACTCCAATAATGCCCAGTGCTATGAAGGATAAGAAAGACAACCTGTTAGCACAAAATGATCGGGCAGGTTGCAGACCTCACGTGTCATCTCAGCTCCTTTTTATTCAGGGGGAGGAAATGGTCCCACTCTCCTGGTGGAAGGTGAGCTACTGAACAAAGAAAGGGCCTGGGTTTGTACAGGTTGTATCGAGGGGTGGTCTAGTGAGCATGAGTCAGTTTTGCTCGGACAGTCAGGAATGTGGCCCCTTTCTGTCCAGGTCAGTGGACAGTGCCTAAAAAGGGTCATGCTTTGGAGGAGATAACGCCTCCTAAGGACTGTTTCCTTTTGAGGATGATGGAACATCCTCTCTGCCTGCAGCCAGCGTCTGGGAACATTCGTCCTGGGAGATGACAGCTGTCCATGTGTGGCCTTCATTCTTACTTGCTTTTCTTTTTCTCGGGTCTCAAGATTTTGAGAATTTCTCATCCTCCATATCCATCACAACCTGGTAGAGACCAGTGGGCGGGAGGGGTTGCTGCCAGAACGTTACCAAGGAAGAGGAGGGAAGGTGTTCCAGGAGGAGAAAACACAAACGCAAAGGCAGGAGAGAGGTAGCGAGGCTGGAGAAGAGAGGAGGCCAGCGTCGCTGAGGAGCAGCAGGTGGGGGTGAGGCTGGGGTGTGGTCAGGGCTGCTCCCCAGGCCTTGCTGACGCACCCCCGGTGGAGAACAGGGAGGAGCGAGGAAGTGAGAGTCATTCCAGACTCGGCTTGGGTGGCATGACTGAGTGTGGGCAAGTGGCTCTCCTCTGGACCCTTGGGTGCAGGTGATAGCACCGAGTCCACCCTGGAGGGGTGGAGAGGGAAGGACGGTCACCAGCCCTGTCATGGCTTGCTGTGTGATCCTGGAGAGGCCGATTATCCTTGTTCATCTTTCTTCGCTGTGATTCTGCAGAATCTGCAGGTGTTTGGGAAGCAGCCCTGCAGAGGGAAGGAGGAAGCAGATTTCTAGTCGGGGTTGACTAGACTAGTCACCAACCCACTTAGTGACTTTAAGGAGTTCTTTTACCTCTCTAAACCTCTCTTTTCTCACCTGCAAAATCAGGATCATGAGTTGAGTTGCCTCCCTGCCAGGGAATTGTGAAACTCCTTGAAAAAATTGGTGGGAAAGCAGTTTAAAATTGTTTAAAAGATACACATTTATAAGGTCCAGATGTTATTGATCCAAAGGATTAAAATCCAGCATCACAATGTCTCATAATTTAATGGAATCAGCATCATCATCATCATCATCATCATCATCATCATCATCATCTCTGGAACACGGCGTGTGAGGTGCTTTAGCATGCTTAAATCTGTGTGGTATTTTAGTAGCAGGACAGTCACTTTATTTATTAACTCTAGCCATCAAGTAGCATTAAACCTGGGGAAACTTAATCTTCACAGTGAGCTCGCACCTCCATTTCACAGGTGGGGAGCTAAGGCCTGGCAGGTAGATTCGGGGCTCAGGACCCCTCAACCTGTGAGTGGAGGGATTCCAGGTCACAGTCAGGCCCTGTGGCTTTGGACCTTGTCACATGATCATGTGTAGCACTGTCTATTTCAGCAAAGTGTGACACAGCTGCTAAGCATCACTGGCACCTATAAATTAATGCTCAGACTTGGCTTCCGGGCCAAAAAGCTTAAAAGGCAAATTCCACTTGGACATTTATCCTTGTGCCGGTTGTCAGCTGGAAAGGAGCATCGCCGTGCTTGGGGCAGCACGTCTTAGATGACAGCCTTGGTCAGGGACTGAGCAACTGCCCTGCACTTTGCAAATGACCATGTCTCACAAGCCCTCCCCCATCAGAAGACAGTGGGTAGGAAGGCAGCTTGAGGATTTCAGGGGAGCAGGTCCACCGATGTTATGACTTTATACTATGCCACAAGGACCAAGGAGCCAGGCCTCCTGGGATCATTGTTTAAATAAAGACTCTTGAGTCCAACTTCTGGGGAGGAGTCCCAAGCCCAAGAAGTCCCAGCTGGGTCACCTTGCACAAATGCCCCAAGCTCTGCGTCTTCAATTTTCTCATCTGCAAAACAAGTACACTAGCACCACCCACTTCTGTGTCGTGCAGAGGAGTTAAGGGGGTGATCCTCGTGAAGAAAGGAGACCAGCCAGTACCAGGCCCAGCACCAACACTCAGCTCTCATCACCATTGGTCTGAGCAGCCTTGTCACCTCCATAAATGACAGATAGGAGCATATTAAAAGCACCCTGCTCTCCTGCTCAGTGGGATGCCCCTCCGGACGGAGAGGGATTTTAGCAGGAAAGTCACGGCGTGGGCTCGCTCTCTGAGTGCACTCAAGTTATGCGCCACGATGCTGATCCTCTCCCGTCAGCCAGCCATTAAACACTATTTTGACTTTAATGGGACACTCTGACAATGTCCATCTTGCCCTGAAAATGGATTGTCAAAGAGGGGACAGCATGGTGGGAAGGGTCGCCCCTCACGACAGGTGCATGCTGGCCCTGCCTTGCCCTCCTCCCCTTATCATGTCAGTACTGTTCAAAGCCCCCACGACGGGCTGTCCTTCCATATGGTAACTACAAACATTTTTTTTCTGTTAAAACACAATCGTATTACATGGTAAAATTGAAAACGTGTACAAACAATTAAAGTAAAAATTGAAACTCCAAAGAACTCAGTCCCTGACTGACGGGCCAATGTGGTCTGTGTATTCTCTCCTGGGAGCCTCTCAGGCACCATGTTGGTGGAAGACTTTGCAGAGGTCTCTGAGTCACACGCTGGTCCTTCAGACCCATGGCAACAAGCCCTCTCGTGCTTCCTCTTTGCCTTGTAACTGGGATGTGTTACTTTAGAGGCTCAGTTTCCTCTGCCGAAAATCAAGGCAGTTTATCCACTAAAAAGGACTTAGGGGATGATCAAAAATGAGGCCAGGTGTTAAGGCAGAAGAGTACACCTGGCAGGTGTGCACCCGATATCATTCCTCACCCTCTTCTAGCATCACTTGACATTAGTCAAGGTGGGCCAGCTCTGTCCCTTGGGCCTCGGACCCCACAGCCCCAGCTCCTGACCCCTGTGTCTGTCAGCTCTGGGGACTTTATCTCAGAGACTGGAGCGTGCGGATGCCTTTCCCTGGCATCTCCCTGAGTGACGCATTGGCTCATCTGTCATCTTCCAGTGGTGACCGGGCCTCATCTGTCTTGCTATAACCTGTGTACCACCTGCTTCTTCTCTGTCATCAGCCCTTCTGAGGCACCCCCTCTATGCAGCTCACTGCCAGGAGTGCTTTTGCAACCTCCGAGTTTGAAGCAGTCCACGGTGTTCCTCACTCTTCCTGGTTTAGCCTCCCTCTCAGCAGAAATTTTGCATTACAGCAGACTCTAGAATGGGTTTCTTTTGCCCTGACCTTGACTACATTGCAGAGTAATTTAGCCCCATCTTGAATTCCTTGTCTTTTCTGTCGCAGTTTGGCGAGCTGGTTTAGTTTCTGCTGTGCAGTACCAACCGACAGGACTGTCAGATTCCTACTTCTGCAAAAGCTCTTAGCACCTACCCTGTACTGGGCACTAAAGTGGAGCTGTAAGATTTATGATTGAGTTTCAGTTTCAAATTAAGTGGCTTATTGTATACACAAAAGCCCCTGTGATTCCCCCTTCACAGGCAAAGAACTAGGGCTCAGGAGAAATGCAGCCAGCCCACACTTTAATTAAAAGGAAATTTCGAGAAGATTCTTTCATCTTCAGAATTTTCTCTCACCTTGATATGAGCATCCAGCATTGTCTTTTAAATTATTGAGTCCTAGCTGGCTGGGAGAGTCAGTTGAGGATATGCATTTGTCTTTTTAACTGCTGTTATCAGAGATTCTGTCTGGTCCTCCACGGATGTGGGTATAATGACCCCAGCCCCTTCCTATCCTGTAAAATGCAGCGTCCTGCTGGCTCCTGAGCAGGAGTTCTGAAGCTGCATCTTCTATCCCCGTCTGGAGTAAGTGGCCGACTACTCAGAAAGCAGCATGTCTTAGGGCCTCCACCTCCCACAATGCCCTGAATGTGCTCGTGGGCGGAGAACAGCAGCACTCAGAGTCATTGCGTGTCCCACGTGCCCACGCTGTCAGATGAAGAGGCGCACGTCCCCCACACCGCCGTCCAAGCAGGCCACGCTGTCTCTGGCCTACAAGACAAGACTCTGAGTCTCAAAGACGTTCTGCCCCAGGAGGTCTCATGGCCGCTGCCCTGGGGCTCTGGGTGTCGGGCTCGGGGTTGTCTGGCTGGGCCACTGAGGTTCTTTCCCTTCCAGAAAAGGTGCCGACAACACACAGGTGCGCAAGAGATGATGGATTCACAGTCAGCAGCGAGCCCAGGGGGCGGCCCGTGCTGCAGGGAGATCATGGAGTGAGCAGCTCTCCAGCTCAGGGGGCTTCCAGAGGCCGGGAACTCATTTTGAGAACAGAGAGCCCCCAAAATGTCAGTACCACAGGCTCCAAAAAAAAGAGCATGTCCACCATATTTGGGCTTTGAGAGTGTTGAGACAACGGAAGTGCAAGCAGCGCCTTCCAACGCGAGCCATCCCCGGTGCTGAGGACCCACCTGGGCTCAGCGGGAAGCCAGGTCAGGGTTCATCTCACTCCAGTGGCTGCAATTGGAAGCATTTCAGTAATGCACGGGTGACAAGTGAAGTAAAGTCATTAGAAAAGAGACGTTAAAAATCCATTTAGATTAATGGTGGTGATGGCCACAGTGGCCACGGACTGAGCAGCCTTTATGTTCTTGGAGCAACTCTAAACACTTGCTTCATACTGTTTTTATTTCAATGGCATATCAGTCCTTCCTGGTAAAAGAACACGATGGAAGGAATAACACAGCTTCGGGCTGGGGGTGTGGCTAACTGGTAGATGCACTTGCCTACTGTGCATGAGAACTTGGGTTCCATCCCCAGCACCCAAATCAATAAATAAATATAAAGAAAAGATAAAATCACTTCTGTTTGGAATAAGGACAAAGTGCAGGGGCACTGTTTTTACTTTTCAGGTAGGGCAGGGCTTGTGGTGGTGGTCTGTGAGCTTCAAATGAAGAAATGAAGATGGTTAAGGTGCTTACCTGGTGGGAGTAGCATACCCATGTGCATAAATCAATGTCCTCTTGCTGGGCACTGGGTTCACCAGGTCTTCGCCACACACTTGCCAGGCTCCAGGAGGACCAGGTAAGGAAGCAAATAACTTCACCTGGGAGGATTGACGAGCGCTCCAGAAGAGGGTACTGGTTTATTCAGTGCTCAGAGGAGGAGGGGAGGTGGGGAAGGAGGAGGTGGGACGTGCACTAGATGTGGACACTGTGACTTCCAGCAGTGAGCCCCTGCATGCGGCCAGGCGTTCCTCTCCCCTCCCCTCCACCACCTGCTTCAGCCCTCAGCGTCCCCTGAGCTTCCACTGTGTCTGACTGGGTTTATTGTCTCTCTCCGCCACTAGAATATAAGCTGTCTCATGCTGGGTCTTTCTATTTCGTTGTGTTCTTTGCTTTTACTCCAGCGCTCAGAACTCTGTATCTAGTAAATGTTCAATAAAAGCGTATTGAATTGAAGGACAAGTTCGAAGAATTCGTGAAGATAATTAATGTCTAGAAATAAGAAAAGCCAACCGCCCCCTAATCTATGCTCATATTTTGGTCTGTGTAGCTACACATTTGACATTCTGTGGGCCTTGACTATTGATCTATCTGTTGTCTGTCTTCTGCCAGTACAGTGTCAGCTCCAGGAGGCGACGGGTTAGACCTTGTTTTCGGTTGTCTTCCCTGCCGCGTCCCCGTCCCCTAGTGTGGTGCTGGACGCCTAGCAGGACTCCACGAGGGTTTGTTGAATGCAGGGAGGAAGGGGTTGCTGCATGGGGATTGAGTGGCGAGGGCAGTTAGGGGGTGGTGGGATCCAGCCCTAGCCGCCGGCTGAGCTCAAGTGGTGCTTGTGAAGGTCGGAAGCTGAGTGCTATGGTGTCATTCGCAGCCAGAACTTGGGACATGGCCCGAGGGGAGTTGGGAGCAAGTTAGAGCATTGGAGAGAGACAGGTAAGACCCAGACTAATGGCTCCTTGCAGCTCAGAATTTCAGGAAGATTTCCCCAGACCATGATAACTAGAGCGCAGTGGGTAAAGTATTCTTTAGTGTGGTGATCAGAATTAACACAGTCTGGGCAAACCATAGGGGACCATTTGACTTGTAGGAGCAGATTCTATATGACTTTTTTTTAATATGTCTTTATCTCTGCCAATTAGTAAAAGATGTGAAAATTTAAGACCTTTTAATGGCATTGAGCTGTTAGTAACCATAGCTACTAAAGCTATCCTATAAAACCATCCATATACCCCAGAAAGTACTTTATCAGAACAGCCCCAAAGTGAGAGCAGCCTGAACCTATTAGTCCTGCAAAATTATTGAAAATATGTTGAAATTTTATGAACTTTCATGGAATTAAGCCTCACGCCTCTCTGTTGACTTTTCTCTCATGTCTTATTTTCTGTACCCATGATCTGTCCAAGAGGACTCTGCACAGACAGAGTATTTTGTGTCTGTGTTGTTTGATATGGTAGGCACTAGCCCCACGTGGTCACTGAGTGCCTGAGATACTGCTGCAATGACTGAAGAAATGAAATTTTTATTTTCTCTAATTTTTATACATTTACATTTAAATGGCTGCAGGAAGCCAGTGACTCTAAGCCGTATTAGACTCTAAACATGTAGATCAACCCTCTCAGAAGTCCTTTGTGCACCAAGGAAAGGTTTGAACCCTGCACTTTTCCAGTGACTCAGAAAAACCCTCTTCCTGGGAAACAGACATGGCAACATCCGTCACCAGCACCTTTACCCCAAGGCTAACATGAGTAGCACAACCAAATTAAACAAGATTCTATGTTACGTTCAGCTGCTTCACGCAGTGCCTGACCCACAGCAAAGGCTTAATAAGTGGCATCGTTGATGTACTCCTATGGCAGGCCTAGGGCGAGCATATCACTATCTCCATTTTGCAGACAGGGAAACTGACGCTATCTGCAAAATCAAGTCCTAGATGACCCTGCAGCCCAGGAGTAGCAGAACAGGGATTTTTTACCCAGCCGTACCTGATTTCCAGAACAGCTGACCAAGAACCAGACTTGTTTTCCAGATTTCAGTGACTTCCGTGGCCTTAAATGTAGTCGTCTCTTGATAGCAACAGCACCACACCGCGTACTTGAAAGTCTGTTCTCCCCTCCACCCCCCAATATTCCAAAAGCACACTGACCCTTTGGGATGAATAGGCACTTCCTCTGATTACCCAGCTTGGCAGCTGAAGGAAAAGCCCTTTAAAACCAGAGCACTCTCCAAGGTCCTGAACTGAGTGACTCATGAACCAGCCTAGCAGCTCAAAGGCTATGTCAGGGGAGAAGCACCCCAGGCTGCAATGCAGGAGCCTATCAGACAGATGCAAATCTGGGCGAGAGGAATTGGTGATCTCCATCAGCAATATGCAGTGGGGACCAGGGAATCTAGCAGACCACGGGTGGGGATGAGAGGCAGGGCTCACTCCTGGTTTTAGGAATTGCTTCTTTCTGTCCAATTTGAATGAGATTCTTTACCTCCGTTGCCTAAGTCAGTGTCTTGTTGATGGTACATGCTCAGTAATTATCCATCAGATGGTTGAACAGGCAAATGGATGAATAATTTGATGAGCCTGAGTTTACCGTGGCCCTGAAGCACTCTTGCTTTAAAGAAAAAAAAGTGAAAAAAAAAAAAAAAAAATGGCTGGCTGCTGAAGGCTTGCGGGACTAGAAAATAAACTCGGGCTGCAGTCCCTTATCCAGAGAGAGAATAAGAAGGAATATTCGCGTCTGCAGTTCAGATCTAGGCTTTTGATAACAGTCACGGAATTACAATAAGAGCAGTTACATAACCCAGCAGATAAGATAGGAATCTTGATGTCTTCTCCTAAATCTGTTCCAGAAGTTTCAGTACCAGCTTTCTGAGAATTCTGCAACACCACCCCCCACCCCAGCCCATGGGGAGTGAGAGCTAGAAAAGCCCATGTATGTTGGTTTGGTTCTGTGTCCATTGAAGCCTTTGGGCCACAGCACCGGGGGTGTTGAGGATGGCTGGATTGGCACCAGGGCGTGCGGCCCCCTTGGGGTTGGTGGGCTGCGACAGTTGCTGAGGGAGTCTTTAAATATGATTAGATGGATTATGTAGAAACAAACTCCTGCCTTTTGGTGTTCTTGGCGTCCCCGGCTCCGAAGTTGCGTTCAGTCTCACTGACGGATCCCCAGCCTCTCTCTGGTCGGGACATTGATAGTAGGTGCACTGTGCTTCATTTTGAGGCTGCTTGAGATTTTTGGGCTGATTAGTTAATAGACAAAATTCATGAGATAATGTAAGAGAAAGCACTTTGTAAACTGTCAAATGCCCCACTTGTGGAAGGGAAGAGAGGGTAAGTGTCTCCTTTCTTTGGCTTAGTCAAACTCCACAAGCTTCATGCTGTTGGCTCCATAGTCTTCGTGCTGTCATAGAACAAAGAAATGAAAGCACCTTCAGGCATAGCCTTCACCCAGCCCTGGGATTCATAAAGAAGGACACCGAGGGCCAGAGTGGATGAGCCTGTTGCCCAGGATCACGAGTGTACAACAGAGCCTATGCTGGCACCCCAGTCTCCTGTTCTCATTCCTGCCCATGCCCCTGCTGGCAGAAGGGCCGAGTGGCAGATCAGCAGGGCCATCGTCCCAATCTGCGGTTCTGTTTCTAGTGGGCTTCCCTTACCCGAAGTGTTGAGGACAGAAGTCTTTCAGTTTTGGGAGTCTCTCAAAGACCACACTCTCAAATTAGAGCTACTTAACCTGTAGTGTTTTGTCCTGTGGGAAAAGAGAAGGTTTCCTTCTTCTCGGGATAACCCCCACTTCCCCAGCAGCCCTTCATTCTCGGACGCTCGGGACACAGCAGCAGACACCTCAGACGTAGGTCCTGTGCTCTTGGGACTCCTGTTCTGCCTGGGGAAACACGCAGTGTGTGTGTTCGCTGGGTGGCCACACAGGCCTCGGTGGGAAACAGGGCAGAGGTGGAAGGGTGGGCCAGGGCACAGCAGGGACTGTCCTAAACCTGAGGGCGGGTGGGTCAGAGCGGCCTCACCGATAATGTGATATTTGACCCAATGACTGAACTTGGGTTATGTTCTGACTTAAAACCCAAACCATGTCTTAATTGGGTAGAAATCAGTACAAGATTTTAAAAAGAAACTAAATAATCCAACTGACAAAAAGTCATCCAATCTTCCCTAAAATCTTAACCCTGATAATGTCTCGTCATTGGGTTTACAATTACTCCTGGTTTGTGGATTTTTATTTCCTTAATTTCCTTCAAGGAATATGCATAATGTCTGTACAAAAACCAAAGACACATGTGTGACGTGGGGTGAGGGGTTTTCAGGATTCTAAGTGACAGGAAGCCCACCCGGGCGTGTGGGGGAGGAGGGGGTGTAGGGCAGGAGCGAGATTGAACCTGAAGCAGATGGCAATGGCTTTGGTCCTGATGCCATAGCTATTGACAGATGGAACTAAAGGAATTTGGAGGAGACAGAGTAAAAGCAACAGTTAGCTGAGTCTTAATTTAAATCGGGGAGAGGGGGCCGTGCCCACTCTGCCTGGGTCCTTTAGCCTTTGCTGCCCCCTTAAGATGCAGAACCTTCTAGAAGATGGGAAAAGAGGAAATTTATCATCGCGTAACATTTGTTTTCCAGAAACATTACCCTCTTCCCAAGTATGATTCATAGTAAGATTTATGGAACAAGTCTTGGGCCTGCATTTAAATCATGATGACATTGGTTTTGGAAAAAGAAAGATTCTTATATGATCATTAAGTTGAAACTCCTCAAGGTGAGGGACCAGGGCTCATTTTTCTTTGTATCACCCATAGCATCTGGCCCCATAAATATTTATTGTTTTATTAGGAAAGATGGTGTGATGAAGTGAGAAGAATATCAGAACTATCATTTTTTTTTTAAAACACAGACATCAGAAGTTGCCCCCAGGGTTTTTGCTATTCCTCTGCGTATTTGGCCAGGAGCCCCTTCAGAAGGTGTCATGTCGGCAGCTCGGGTCGGTGCCTTGAACGTATTTGCAGGAACAGGGCAGAGGGCATGGGCCCAGGTCACTGCTTTCTGCAGTGTGCACCCTGTGTGCTCAGAGATTACCAGAAAATCTCAATATCCGTTCCCACTGGCCCTGGGCCGCACCTCTGAGACCACCACCGTGACAGCTGCTGCCCGGCTGTGCTGAGGAGCAGACCAAAGTGCACAGGCAACAGGTGCATGGTGGCCGCCTCTTGCCCTGTCCAGATCTGCAAAGCCCTCTTCCTAAAAAAAGATTCTAGAAGCCAGTGGCCCACCGGCCTGCCTCATCAGTTTCACAGAGTGAGTATGATTCAGTCGTCCTTTAATGAGTGCCTCGCGGTTATAATTAAGAGCATCAGCGATCATTATCAGCATCCATTAGCCCTGCCAGCCCCTCCTCTGCAGTTCCCCTTGGCTACTTTTCTGGTCACTCTCACCTGTCCCCATCTTTCTTTAAGTGCTGGCATGCAGTTCCTAACCTGCCCCTTTCTGTCCCCATCTGTTCACAGCTTTCTTGGTCCCCTGGACCTGGGCACTCCATAGCCAGGTTTGCCATTCTAAGCTCCCCACCCCATATCAATTTTATCCCCAAGCTTTGCTGGACAGTTGGTTATGAGGAAAGCATTTCCATTACGGTAATGAGACCGTGGCTCTCCAGGTTGGCTCTGGAATTAAAAATGCCTTCTCTGAGAAGAAGAGCTAGACGAAGAAGCATACCTCTGGCCTGCTGCACGTGACCCTCACCTGCGGGCCTTTCCATTCTGCTGCTGCCTGCTTGCTGACCCTTGGGGTGATACCGTCTGGCTCCAGTGTGAACCACGTATAAAGCAGACCAGCCAAGATTTCCAAAAAGATTGAAAGTTTACAATCAGAAGAGAGGGTAGAGAAAACCATATTGGTAAATAGACCACAGAAGGCCTGAGGCTGGCTGAAAGGAGCTGTGTAGCAGAAGTTTCTGGTGTTGTGTTGCTTGGTTTGCTTGAAGGCCCCCTGTGTTGGTCTTATCCCTCACGTAGCCTCTGCCCGCCTGATTTCCCAGCACCACAGAGCAGCTGCAGTGCCCAAACCCTGGTGTAGGCATTGCCAGGAGCAAATGTCCCATTTTATTTCCCCATCCCTTCTTTTAACTCTGACTTATCTTGTAAAGGAAAGAGATTCCTTTAGGGGAAGTGACCAGTTGCTCTATGGAACCCTCCCAGAAAGACCTTCTTCCAATATGAAGGAGATGTTCCTAGAGACCAAGAGACTGTGAGTCTCTTGAGGATCATTAGTGAATTTTTACCCAACCTTCAGCCCCCCAGGAGCTGGCATGGGGTTCAGAATAGAGCGCCACAGAATGACAGTCTGAATGTATGAGAAGGCCAAGAAGAGAAGTGGACAAGAGGAAGAACGAAGAAAATTGCAAGAATAATGTCTATTCACCCACGACCATGGTGCCCCACCCTTTGCAAGAGGGTGGTCTCCAAGGTTTCTCTCAGTTATCACCCTCCCTCCTGCTCAGCCTCCAAGAGCTTCAGGCAAGATAACCCCACCTCATTCCTAATCCAGATTGGCAATACAGTGTCCCCGTCACTGTGGGAACACTTAGCAGATTGGGAAGTGCTTTCTGTTGGGTGTAGGGGCTCCCCCATGGAGGTGGTGAGAAACCTGAGGATTGGAGTTGCCCTGCTGGCCGTTACCCTAATGTAGGCTTTCTGATCCAGATTCTTGACTCAGCCTCTGACCCCCATGTCATGAAGCGTTTATGTCCCCTGAGTGCCCACTGCCTGGCTTTGTCTAAGACAATGGACACATAATCAGTTTCTGAACTAACTGCCAGCTTTCACCTGGGTCTGCACTTGCTCTAGGGGCAGAGTTTACCCAGGGGCCATCCACCTTGAAGAAATTCCCTTTGCTCATCCAACAGGCAGATTGGTGACATCCCTGCAGTGCATGGTGGTGCTTCTCTTTCCGGCCTAAGTTGGGCAGCAGGCAGGGTCACAGCATAGAGAAACCTCAGAGATGCCGCTCCTCCTGCAGAGGATTGGCTGATGGCCATGGCGTTGGACAAATCCAAGCTGCCATTCTTGCTTTTCTCTCCACCCTTCATTCTTTCCCTCTTGCATTTCTCAAATATTCATTAGTAGCCTTCTGTGGTCCCCATGTCAGCTCCTGGGGGTTCAAGGTCAAGCAACATTCAGTAGCAATTCTTACCCACTGACGCTTCTTGTCTTTCTTGCTGTGACAGTTACTACTTGACAAGTAAGGAGACAAGAAACTGCAAATGAAAAATTGGGAGGGTGAATGAGGAGAGGAAAGAGCACCCCAATTTTTTTTTTTAAACAAACTACTCTACAGATAACACACATCACAGGTGAAAAATTATGGATCAGTCTTTCAATATGTAAAATGTTCCTACAAATCAATAAGAAAGTAAGGAAGGAATGAACAAAGGATTTTATGTTCTTCCCTGAAGAAGTGAATCCCAATAAGTCATTTAACACATGAGAAAAGTGTTTCACTTCACAAGGAAACAAAAAAAGTGAAACCTGTAACAGGAATTAAACACTAGCAGAGATAATAAAGGTAAGAAAAAATGTCAACACTTCTTGCTGGAGTGAGTGTAAATCCCATGAGCATTTTTTATAGAGCATTTGAGAAAATGTATGTAAACTTGAAAAATATTTTTTATATTTGACATAGCAATTTCATTTCTAGGAAATTAGATGAGAACACTGAAACTTTACCATTATGAATAATGAGAAGATTTTGAGACAGGTCCAACTTCCAAAAACAGGGACTTGTTAAAATTTGGTATGTCTGTACAATAGAATAATATGGAATGCACACATAAAATGTAGAGGTTGACATGGAAAATGCTGGTGACATATTTATAGATGAGCCATGTAAGGAAGCAAATGGTTTATAATGTTTTACCATTATTCTGTTCTTGTCAAAACATATATCAGTACATCTCAAAAACATGGAATAAGAGTCTAGGTTTATAATCGATCGCCTCCTTCTTCTTTGTGCTTTTTTTTCTGGTTTGCACATTTTATGAAAGGAATGTTTTTTTGTTTTGTCATCAGAAATAAAGATAGAGTGCATTCAGAGTGATTGGAAACATGAGATTTGACTTCCGCCTTTGGAGAGGGGTGTGTTGCTCACAGCCAGGCCTGGCCTCCATCACAGCGGAGGCGGCACGCCCAGGTTCTTGCCTGGAAGGACAGAAGCAGCAGCCCCTCAGCTGTGGAGCACCTCCCAGGCCCGCCTCTCCTCCCTGGGCAGAGAACCAGAGAAATGAGCAGGAGATTTATACCCGCTTGACTTCTTGTTCTTATCCTTTTTGATTAAAAAATACATCAAGACATGAGACGGATGGAAAATCCCATAAAAATTGTTTTACTGCATCATAAAAGGCTTACATTTCTGACATTAGGATCATGAAGGGATTAATTGATATTCTCACTCTGTGCTTCTAGCAGGCCCCACTCTGGCTAGGGTGGCACGGCCCTGCTCCGTGGCTTGCATGACCCCACAAAGGGTGCCGGTTCCTCCTCCGCCCTGTTGTCATTACTCTCCTCTGGGTGCCATTCTAGGTAATTGTAGCTTCTGGAGGGCAGGGACGGTGTCTTGCTCCTGTCATTGAACTTTGTCCTTTGCTTGACTGGTAGGAGACGTCCATTTTTGTGGGTATCTTTCACCATTCACTTTAATTTGTGTGAATATTTAAACAAGCTAATAATTGTTGGGAACAAACAGATCAGGAAGTCATCTCAGAGCATTTGATTTGCCAGTGAGTAGGAATCATTTTCAGCCAACTTTCAAATGACAGGTTGGGTTAGTTGATTTGACCATTCATCTGTTCATTCAACAAATGTTGTTTTAGTTTTCCGTTACAGTATACGCACTTAGTCCAGTTGGCTATAAAAGCGAATGACAAAGGACAGAGGCACTGTTTCTATGGAGTTTATATGCCACTGGCATTTCGATCAGTTCTTTCCTTCCTTCCCTTCTTTCTTCCCTTGGTCCATCTATCCTTCCATCCATCCATCCATCCATCCATCCATCTACCCATCATTTACTGAGTGTTTACACCAGCTGGCAGGCTCTGGGCTAAGCTCTGGAAGATACCAATGAACAAGACCCCACCGATTCTGAAAGAGCTCAGGGTGTAGTGGGTAAGTGAGACAGTGTCACACCTACTATCCAGTTATGTCAGGCATAGTCCCAGGGCAATACCAATAGGGTGCACGGGAACCCAGCCCAGCTACGGATCACCTCGTTCTTGACCAGGGAGGAGCCCATCATTACCTGCTTCCTGCTTTTGCCGCTCTCCTGCTTGCTGGGAGGAAAGTTGGTCTCAGAATTCAGGCATATGGAAGTCCAGAGCGGTAAAGCCACCTTGCTAACAGTAACACACTGTGGACATGACGCTGTGGTGGACACCTTGAAGCAACTACATGTGGAGCCACTGGCTCCATCCAGGGGTATAAACAGAAGACATAAGTCCCACAACACCCTGCAGCCATGTTCTGAGAAGACTGTTCTGGAGAAGTAACCACCACGTCTTCAAGTGCCAAATCAGAATGCGGACTGTCCTTGCTGGCAATGTGCTGCGAAGAAAGAAGGGCAAGGAAGAAACTTACTGAGTACCTGTTAGATTCCTCCCAGGCATTCTGCCGGATGCTTCCATGTGCTATCTCATTTAATTTCCACAGAAAACCTCTGACAGTTCATTATGTTTTCACAGATGAAGAAATTGTGGTTCCGAGAGGTTAATTGACTTGGCCAAGGTCATGGGTAGCCAACTGCAAAACCAGTTGCCAAACAGAACTCTTTGACCTCTCCTTCCTCTGCAATTAGGAAAGCAGCATGGAGGAGCTTCACCCTTTGGCACTTTATTTGAAGTTCTCCCCTGGGGATCCTGTCATCCTGCTTTGTAATGCAGCACTATTTCCCGGCTCTTCTGTAGCATACAGGATGCTGGTACCTGTTCTGGCCAAAGGAGTCTCCGTGGTTAAATGCATCGTGGAGTTGCTGCGCTGAGCTGGTGAACGGTTGGAGGAGGCGATGCTGGCAGGCCTAGAAAAGCAGTGTCCTGCAAACCCCAGGTGAGGGGGCATGGCTATTTAACCTACCGCTCCTCCAAGAGTGGCACCTGGCGACCCCGTTCTTGCTGCCTCTGGACAGTGAGCAGAGATCGTGGTTTATCCTCCATCTCCCCAGTGCCGACTGAACTTGTTATTAGAGCACCCCCAGTGTTTCTGTGTGTGCACGAAATGGAGCCTGACCTTGACCCTGAAGAAGGTCAGAGCTACAGATTTGAGCTACAGGTATGATTGGACATACTGCATGTTTGGAAAACACAGGAAGAGTTTTGGTTGGGGCAGAGGGTGAGTGTTGAAGGTCTGTGGTGGCCAGGAATGACTATGGGTTGGGTTCAAAGCGTTCCTGTTTGGAAAGTTCGCCGTCATTGTGAGATCCTGAGAGGATGTAAACCGAAACTGAATCTAACTGTGGTGTTTCGAGGTGGGGCCTTGGGGAAGTGATTGGGATTAGATAAGGTCATCAGAGTGCAGCCCCCATGATTGAGTTCTGGTGGCTTTATAAGAGGGGAGACCAGACAGACACACATGCCCTCACTCCCTGTCTCTCGCCGTGTGATGCCCTGCACCACCTTGGGACTCTGCCAGCAGGAAGGCCATCATCAGATGCAGCCCCTGGAGCCTGCAGAACTGTGAGCTAAATGCACCCATTTTTCAGTATAAAGAAACCCAGCCTCAGGCTTGTCATTAGAGTAATGGAAATGGGCTAATACATGGATCCTTTAAGCATTCGTACTATTTTTACTTTAATGAAATAGATTTTGGAGGACATCAATAGACTGATGGGTTTCAAAGGTCGTAATTCTCCCTTTATTACAAATTAGCTGCATTGCTCGCTGCTTTCTAAGCCATGGCCCCCCTGCTCCTTGCCCATTCCTTCTAGGTGGAATTCAACTGAGGCAGGACCAGAGCTGCTCACTAAAGTTTTGGGGATGGCACGTGTGCAAGCTTCTGACGGGTCTTTTGAACCCACTTAGTATTTTTCTCAGACATGAAATTAAGGTCCCGTGAGGACAAACAACTGCTGTTTATCTCAGTGGGGATACTGATAGGCAAATTTTCCCCTGATCTTTTATTGAACCTTAAAGAACCAGCAAGTGTGATTCTTTAACAAAGAGGAACTTTTGACAAAGAATCTTTCGAGAGCATAATTACCAAATAGAAAGTTTCAACAAAGAGCCCTTTAAAGATTGCCGAATTCCCCTCTCCTTACCTCAGCAAGCGGACCTCTCTTGGAGGGGCCTGTTGGCCTCACCTTACTTTTGCTAAAGCATGGTAATTGCAGTCGGTTGACGTTCTCCTGACTCGCCTACAGAGGAAGAATCTTTTCATGCAAGCATCAGGCTGTCTCAAGCCCCAGGAGGGGCTTTTCTGAGAACGTTTCCTTACAGAATCCACTTGTCCCCAGCGGTGCTTTGAAATCTCTTAAGCTGCCATGCAGTTCTTAGCTCTTCTTCTTCATCTCTTTGAAAACTTTTTCCAAGAAAGTTATTTCTACGTGACCCGAGAAAAAAGAACTTGCAACAGGCTCCTTAGGCAGCCCCTATGAGAAATCATTTCTTTATGCACTGGGCAGCCCTGAACCTCCTCGGCATCCTTCAGTTCCTGGGCCTCGTTGGGTAGCACCTTTAGACGCACATTGAGTCAATGTCACGTTTATGAAGAAACCCAGCCTATGCCCTCTGCTGATGCTAGTTATCCGCCCCGATATGATGCTGTATGGGCCTCTGATCTCTGCTGTCCTCACTCATGACCTTATCAAGAATGCATACCTCTGTGGGGTTCTGCCTAATTAAGCCTGGTAAGGAATAGAATGGAAATGCAATGTTCCTTTGCCTAAATGATAGCACACTCTCATCACACCTGTTCAAACTCTAGGCACTGAATGGTGCATAGGCAACAAAGTGTGATTAAAAAGAATGCCTAAACTACATAATATGTTCATTATATCTCAGTAAAGCTATGAAAAAATTAATAATGACTAATACTGAGAACCAGGATCTGGACTACACATTCTCTGCATGGATCTCCCTCAATTTGTCTTCCTAACAGTCTCTAGCCTATAAATCCTATTATCAGCCTTCCCTAACAAATGAGTGGACAGAATCAGAGATACGCATCTTGACCCTGTGCCCCATCAAAACCCTCCTGCAGTACTGGATTTGGCAAGATTCTTGCAAAAGCTTCTGAGCTCCCTGTTCTAATCCCCAGAACTCTGTTCCAGCAAATGCAGTGTACCATTCCCTGTCCCCAAGGTCAGCTCTTTTCTACCCACCTGGCTGCTCCATTATGCTTCCCCAAAATGAGTTGGGATAAAAAGAGTTACTATTTGATCAGAGACCCGCGGGCCTCAGTAAGTCCTGATGTTACTTTCAGCAACAGATGTGCCTGGCTTCTCACTTCCATTCCACTGCCTCCTTTTTCAACCCGTTCTCCCTTGAACGAAATCACTCCAAGATCGCAGATGAGCAGCTGTGATTTGGGTGCAGGAGCTTTACCATCTTGCTGACAGCTGAGTTTTCTCTGGGGACATCAGCGAACCCAAAGCACCCTGCTGTTTTTACGCACTTCTTATTTTCCTGTAAGCTTGGGTTGGTTTCCTCTTGTGACCATAAATGAATCAAAAAGAGAACTGTTTTCCAGTTATTCCTTATTATCTCAAAGCAGATGTTCAAGGTGACGCTCAGGATCACTTATCCAAAATACAGAAGGGAATTGTGTCCTGACAGAGCAGGATCTCAGAATTACATTTATGTAGGTAGAGGGCAGGTGACATCAGTATGCAAAGCTTTCCAGGTGTTGGGTGGCAGGAACTCCATCTCTTGCATTGTCACTAAATGTGGCACCTGTCTGGTTCTGTTGCCTTTCAAAAGACTAAATACAACAGCCAAAAATGCATTCTAGGGCACTTTGGGTAGAAGATTATTCAGATTCAGTGACCTTGCATTTCCCTTAAAATCTGCCTTATTATGATTCCTTTTCAGATGCTAGGCCAACCTACTTTCTACTCCAAAGTTGTGTTGGAGAACTATTTTGCAGAAAACAATATTTGGAGATCTCTTTCAAGTCATGGGATGATGAGATATCAGCCATGAATTTCTAGTAAAAAGCATGAATATGGAATTATTTGTAATCCCAGAAACAGGCCTCTCCCGCCCCTCCCCCCTTCTTCCACTCATTCAACAAATATTTTTTCAACACTTTCCTTGTAACTGGCAACATGTGTGCATATATAAAAAATAGGAGGTATGATATTATACGTACCATGTATTTCAATATGCTAATGCTTAGTAGGTTGACTAACTCATCTCAGTATGCCTGCAAATTTCCTGATTTTAGCATTAAAACCTTGTGTCCAGGAAGCTGCTCATTCCTGGGAAAGCAAGACAGTTGCTCATCCCGGATGCCCAGAAATGGCTGCTCTAGAAGACGCAATGAAGTAACGATGTACTTGCATGATAGAATTCCCGTGCATGCGACAGCCAGCAATGCAGAAAGACACGGGCACGATGCGTTGGTGACTCACATCCTCCAAACAGCACTGCTGTTGGCATCATTATTTTACAAAATGATGAACCACTCTTGGTAAAATTCCAAGCAAAACAGAGTACAATCTTCCCTCGATTTACATGGTAGTTGCTTTGCTAGGAAATTCAGCATATATTAAAATGTGCAGAAAACATTTGAAGTTTAAATATAAAATATGATTTAGATCTTATACACAGATGCTTATTAACATCCTTTCCACTTCGATGAATATCTGGGGAGACATTTGAAAACCACGGCAAGCAAGGGACACTTCTTTGTGGAATTGCCCGATACGCTACAAAATAGTGGTCAGCCCTCGACCTTACCTTCCAAATTTAGCCAATGACATTCTCTAGTCATGGTAATGACAAAAACACCCGCAAAGATTTCCAAAGTATCCCCTAGGAGGTGGTGCTCCCCTCATGGGAAACACTTTACTTGACATTTCAGAAGTAAGAATTTAAAAAGAGGAGAGGTACAGCCACATTCTTCTTTCGTTGTCCTTTATTTCATTCTTCCCTTCCCCACTCCCTCTTTTCCCCCCTTCGTTTCGTCAGTCAGAAGTGGTTGACATCCTGTCCGTGTGCAGCATCCCGCAAAGCACTTGGGAAAGTCTGCTTTTTTTTTTTTATAAATTTATTTTATTTGTTCTCATTAGTGGTACATGACAGTAGAATGCTTTTATACATTTTGATAGATCATACATAAATGGAGTGCAACTTGTCAATTTTCTGATGGCACATATTGCAAGATCACATTGGTCTTGCAGTCACACCCGTACCTGAGGTCATAATGTCTGTTTCACTCTACTAGAAAGTCTGCTCTCAATTGCCATCTTTGTCTGCAGAGAGCTTCAAGAGCAGTAGGAAATACAGAACCAACCAAAAGGATCAGCTCAAAATGACCCGTGGCACTAAATTAGGATTATCTGCTAGGCTTCTGATGTGACTGGGTTGATTGGGTGTTCCGCCCTGGCTCTTGACTGAGGCCCTCTTCTTATCTTTTGTTGATCATCATATCAGCCCAGCACTTCCAGCCCCTTGTTTGTACTCTGCTCTGGCAACAGAAGATTGGGCAGGAGTTAAGACCCACACCAGCATTTGGTGCTGACCAGTTGTACACATTTCATTATCTGGGGTGAGACACAGTGGTGGGAAACAAGAGACAAATAAGATAGAAATTAGTGAGTCAGAAATTACTTTAAAATCCACAGTGAGAACTTGATCAGATGCATACTATTCATAAGCACTATTATTACTGGTGCTCTTATACTTTGCCGAGTTGATGGGTGGCCTCTTCAGAATCAAGTTCATGTTGTTGGAAGGACTCCTAATGGGAGTCATCTTTTACGCAGAGGGAATTTCCAGAACTGAATCTAAATGTAATCTCAGATTGCACTGGCAGGACCAGAACAGGGGTTGGCCCCTAGGACAGTGAGTGCCTTCTTGGAGAGGCCCACAGAAGAAGCAACACGCACCCCAGCTCTAGAAATGGGCAAGGATGTACAGAGGAGAGGCCTATGGGGCCCTTCCTGAGAAGTGATCCAGAGCACAGGCCCACACAGACAGCGGCGGCTTCAGTACTAAGGCAGCCCTGTCAGCCTAGGGCACTTAACCACTGTGCGTTTGGCAGAGAAGGGGACTTGAACAGAGGCCTGAACAGTCAATGCCTTGACTCTGATAAATGTCCACTCGCAGGCCCTGGGGGCCAGTGGAAGACATGCCAAGAGTTCCGGTTGGAAGCCATCACCAGGACAGGGCCTATCATCCTTTTTTGAGTTCCTTAAAAATAGTGAGATTTCTAATTAATGAAACTTGCAATTTGTGGGACGTGGCTTTACAGGAAGATTGATCTGGCTATGGTGGAAGAGGGAAGATTGATCTGGCTGTATGTCCGAGGCAAAGACTGGGGAGACTGGAACCCCATCAGCTAGAGAGCAGGAGGGATGAGGGTGCCCTCAGGTGTCAGGTGATGGAAAGAATCTGTGGTCAGAGGAGGGTGGCTTTGAATCCCAGCTGCCCCCCTTTCCAACTTTGTGCCCTCAGCTTCTGTTTCCTCATCTGTACAAATGGGGACTAAGGTATGTGCCCTCAGACAACTAGGGGCAAAAACTACATAGAAAATACATGCAGAGCACCATTCCTAGGAAACCATTCAGGAAACCCTGTGCCTTCTTCTCCTTCCTTTTTTCTCCCCAAAGGAATTTTAAATCAGAATGTGAAATTAATGGAATTCAAGGCTATCAAATGTGCTTCCTAAAAATGGTGAATCTAAGAAATCAGGTATTTGGGTTTTGGACATGTCCATTTTGAGTGACAACCTGTTTGAAATGCCTGGTAGAGCGTTGGGGTTACAGGGCAGGAACTCAGACGGGGTTTGGCAGGAGAGAGTGGCACTGGAAATGTTGCTCAGGAGAGTCCCCAAGACAGAAGTGAACACCCAAGATGGAGCAGAGCCTGGCTCTCCATGCTCAGTGTCCTAATTGGTCACTGCACTTTAGCAAGCGGTGTGTTTGATTCCGTCCAGAGAACTCTTCCAGGTGTTCCTTCAAGACTGGGCAATGCTCAGATTTCTCATCTGCAGGTCATCCCTCAAAGCCCCGTGATGACCCGAGAGAAACTGAGGGCAGGCGCTGCTCTGGTATCCAGAGCAGGCGGAGCCGGCTGACCGGTGTGGGCAGGGGGATGCTAAGAGTGAGACTTTGGTACCTCGATTCTTAACCAAGGAACGCCGGATGGGAGACCCAGCGCTGCTCCTGCCTCTGTTGCTTTCTACCCACCCAGCATTAAAATTATCCAGAAAGCAAACGCCCGTAATGAAGTCTGGGTCACTCCCCATCTGTCTCACTAAATGCCACTTGGAACCAGCGCCTTTTCATTTGACAATAAAATCAATGAATGAAATATCACAGGGTTGGAAGCGACGCCGTACGGAATTCATTATGGGCAGTGCTGTGTTCCAGAGGACGGAGAGCTCTGGCCCTCTGCACTTTACTTTCCCGTAACATCAACACATCTACTTAATGAAATTTGAACCTCCTGTTAATCCTTCACCTATTTGCTTTTAAACTTGAATCTTTTGAACAAAACTTGAGAGGCCTTCTCTTTGGATTCTGCCTCTTCATGAATGACCTGTCATATTAAAAAAGTGAAATATGTAACAGGTTAAGGGAAAAGGAACTAGTTAATCAGGAAAACGGCACATGAGATTAGAGGACTTCTGCTGATAATCACTAGGTCCCCCTTGTCAACAGCCTTTCCTTTGAATTGTCCTTTACATTTGACGAATACCTCAACACCAAGCTCATTGAGCTGAGGGTTGCAGTTTTAGACAGCCATGGAGGGCATGACCAAAGAAGGTAGCCTAGAGAAGAAAGGTGTTCTATGGAGTTAATGCCTGTGGCTTGGAGAGTGGAACAGACCATTGAAGCAACAATGTTTCTTCTTTAGAAATGATGAAAAAAGAGCATCAGAATGAAAGAACCAACTCCTAAGCTGTGGGTATGCATAATGGGGAGAACAGAGAAAAACCAGGGGAGAGTAAAGCCAGGACTGGCTGTTCTGCGACCTTTTCTGAAAAAAAGTGTGTTTTGCTTGAGAAGGTAGGCATTTGATTTGCATAAGGAGATGAGAAGGACAAAGAGAAACATCTGAGATCACAGGTAAAATACAGTTCATCTAAAGAATAACCTTCCTTTTGTGTCTATGTAGTCTTTGAACAAATATTTGCTGAGCACTTACTATACTCCAGAAATAGAGTCACCGATAAGCCTAGGCTTTCCCAGGAGCTTATGTTCAAGTGTGGGAGACAAAAGGACAAGAATACACACACACATACATACATACACACATACACACACACACACACACATAAATTATACATACATGCATGCATGCACACACATAAATGCTACACACCTACATATATACACATACACAAATGATACACGCATACATATATACACACATACATATACATGTACACATACATCATACACGCAGACATATAGGCATACACACATGTACATACATACACACACATATATATGTAATAGGTGTTATGAAGGAAAAAAGAGAGAGGATTCGAAAATAAGGTAGAGCAGGGGAAACTACTTTGGAGAGAGGGACACAAAGAAAGGTGTGTTAGTGCATTTTCATTACTATAATGAAACACCTGAGACAAGCCACCTGTGAGGATAAAAGGTACATTTAACTCACAGTCTTGCAGGTTCAAGGGCACGGTGCCGTGCCTGAGTTGGCTGAGTCTAGTGAGAGTCCTCTAGACTGCAGCACTCCTGGCAGACAGCCATGATGGAGTATGTGGGGAAGCAAGTGTCACTTCTCAGTACAGGAAGCCAGGGAGCTGGGTGTAGCTGGCTCAGGCCTTTCTAACAGCCTTCTCCTGAGAATGACTTTCGTCCCTTCCAAGGTCACAACCTGGTGACCTAAGGCCTCTCACTAGACCCCACCTTTTAAAGGTTCCAAGAGCTCCCAATACTGCCACCCTGGGTACCAGTCCTTGAACTCATAGACCCTTGGGGGATCAACCAAACCCAAACCACAGCCAAAGGCTTTTCAGAGGAAATGCCGATGGCGAACCAGCAGTACACTGCTCGTTTCATAGCTGGGGGGCAAACGGTGTCCAACTCGGCCCCGCCCTGCGTGGGCTCAACACAGTAAGCACACCTAGAACATCCGAAGGCACCCGTGCACAACTGGAGGTATTCTGCAAAATTTCCTGGCCTCCCACCCACAGCCTGTTTGTTGTGTTTATAGTCATTGTTGTTTTTGTTAGTCGCTTTTAAATACATGATATATGTTCTACATGAGAAGAAATACACACAGTATCTCTATTTTGTTTAAAGTTGAACACAACTGTGTTTCCAAGCCATCTGTGGGCTGACGCCTCTAATGTTATAAAAGGAAGCATTCTGCATGCCTGCATGCCTACTCGCTACCGTGGCTCAAATGGCATTGGTAAGGTGATCATTGTTGCAGCATACGAACGTCAGTGCTACCCATGACTCAGTCACAGTAGGTTTATCTGCTCTGTTATCACAGGACACTTAATAATTGTCATTTTGACCATTTATTTATCTCCTAGGGAACATTATCTCCAGAGAGGTTAGAGGAGTGGGTTAGGGTATATAAATTCTCTCTCACTCTTCTTTATTGGCGATTACCAATAATTTTCCAAAATGGTTCTTGTAGTTTTTACCCCGACCTGATGATACAGACTTCCCATTGCTGCCCATCTTAGCCAGTACTTACTCACTATTGGTTTACTTTTTTAAATCATCACTGGTACAGTGGGCAATGACTGATACCTAACTGGAAAAATAATTTGCATTTTTCTATTGCTAATGAAATTACACCTTTTAATGTGTTTATTGCCTAGTTGAATTTTCTCTTCTAAGAAACACTCATTTATAGCTCATTTTTCTATTGAATTGCCCATCTTTGCCTTGATTCAAAGCCACTCTTTATATGTTCTGGATACCAAGCCTTTGCTAATTTTATATGCTGTAGATATTACCTCTCGGTTTATTGAATGTCTTTTCAATGCACTGGAGTTCTAAATTGTAGCGTAGTTGAATTTATTCATTGTTTTCTTTATAGTTTAAAAGCTTTTGTCTTTAGGAAAATAACCCATAACCTGGAGTCATAAAAATACTCTTCATATGTTACCCTAAATTTTTGAAAACTTTGCCTTTCTTACTTAACTCCTTCATTCATATGAAATCGATTCGTATATGAAGTATAGATAACACATATTTACTATTTATACCAAAGTAATTTTTCAAATTACATGTCTCTCACTTGTCTGTCACAAATCAAGTTCCTAGATATGAATATATTCCATGGGTCAGCTTGGATATCCTTGTGTCAATACCACATTATTGCCGGCTTATTATACCTTTATAATAAGTCTTGGTAGCTGACAATGCTGTTTCCATCACCTGTCCTTCTCCCTTCTTTCAACTTAAAAATTGAACTATTAAAGAAATATAAGCTGAAAAAATATATAATAAAAGCTCAATGAATAGTCACAATTGTAGCTATTTTTAAGTATTTAGATTAAGTTTGTTAAGTTCCTTGCATGTGTATATACACATATATATTGTAATCTTGAGATTTTATTGACTATGTATAAACCAATCTGATGAGAATTTTGATCTTTATAAAAAATGAAGCTTCCTACATATAAATGTGATTTGTTGTTTTATTTATTCTTCTTTGATATCTTCCAATAATAACTTACAATAATTTTCATTAAAATATTGCACTTCTGTTAGATAGATTCCTGGATCTCTAATATATTTTCTTGCTATTGAAAATGTGTTATAGTGTATTTTTTACCTCTTGATGGTACATGGAAAGAGGATTCATTTTTGTATACTGATGTTGTTTCCAGTAACCATCTAAACTCTCACAGTAATTCTAATATGTTTAAGTAGGCTTCTGTGTCTTATTGTGCAGACTACCTCTTGTCAGCTGGGCACACTGGTGTACACCATTATCCCAGAGACTCAGAGACTGAGGCAGGAGGATCTCAAGTTCGAGAACAGCCTCAGCAATTTGCCAAGACCATGTCTCAAACTAAAAAACAAAAAGGATTGGGGATGCAGCTCAGTGTTAGAGCACCCACAGGTTCAATCCCCAGTGCCAGCAAAAGACTACCTCTTATGATGTGTATCACTTTGAAGTCTTCTTTATCTGTTATTAATACAAACACCAACTTTTTTTTTGATTTATATTTGCCTTTTATGTCTTTACTATCTTTTATTTTCAAATTCTTTTAAATGACATGTAGATGAATTTTTTTTCAATTTTTCATATGAAAATTTGAAGTGGCTTCTGTTTACCAATGACATACTATGGGGTTGGTGTCATTTTCTACCATTGATACTGAGCTTCCTACTTGTCCTTCTTTTGACCTCGCTACTTCTTCTTTCTTACCATGTTTGGATTGAGTATAGATTTGTATTTCTTATTCTAATTTTAGCCTATACTAGATTGAGAGTTATGTAATAGGAATCTTAGCATGCTTTTTTTTTTTTTTTACCTCAAGTCTGAAATTAATCTTTACTCTATAGGCACCACCACCTAAATACTATACTTATTATTCAATGTATGCTTTTTCTATTTTGTTTTTCTTCTGATTTTATTAATTAGGTAGCATTGTTGATTTGGTGCCTTTTTAAATTGTTACCTATGCTTTTGCTCTTTTCTATTCTCACTGTTCTTTCTCACCTTTCAGACTTTCCTTCTGGGATCATTTTCCCTCTTCCTGAGTATCTGTTAGAATGTCCCTTAGTAAGTGTCTACTGCTAATAAAATCTGGTTTTGATTCTCTGAAAAATGTCTTTATTTTGCCATCCTGAAGCGTGCTTTCCCTGGCTCTGCAATTCTAGATTGACAGTTATTTTCTCTCAGCCTGGGCATAATTCCACTCTCTTAAGGCTTACATTGTTTCTGTTGAGAAATCAGCCGACAGTCATTTTTCATTTCTGTAACTTTCTTCTTGATGCTTTTTCAAATATACCTGATCATTTTTTACAGTGTTCTTTCTTTTGTTGTGCTTTTAAAATTCTGTATAGTTATCTGTTCATGCATAATCAATTAAAATAAAACTTAATGGCTTAAAACAAGTCATTTGTTTTATCTCATGGTCTCTGTTACACAGAAATTCAGGAGGGACTCTGCTAGGCAGTTCTAATTTGGGGTCTGTCCTGCAGCTGCAAAGTCGTATGTCAACTTGGGCTGCAGGATTGGTTTTTCAGATGGCAGGCTCACACCACTGGCAAGTTGCTAGTCACTGTAGGTGAAGGGCTTTCAGTCTTCTCTGCGTGGGGCTCTCTACAGTGCTTCTCCAGGGTCCTCCAGGATGGAACCCAGCTTCTCCCAAAGTGAGCAAATGGGGGGGGGGGGGGGGGAATGCACCAGGCAGAGGTTACACCCTTATTGAAAATTCAGATGCTTCATTTCTATTCCATTCAATTTATTAGAAATGAATGACTGAAACAAGTCAGTGAATGAGAGGGGATCTCTGCCTTTTCCAGGGACGGGAGCTAAGGAATTTGGAGACATATTGTAGGACCACATTCTGCATCCTGATATTTCTTTAAACATATTGAACCCATTTTCCTTATGTTCCACATAATAGTCTTTGGGAGTCAACTTCTTCATTGTATTTCTGCAGTGCTGTTTCCTGGTAGGTTTTTTGCTGCTGCTGTGAACTCATGCTCCCTGGAAATTTATTTGTAGGAATTCTTTGCATTCAGGTTTTAAAATACAGCGCTCTGGAATGGATTTTATGTGCTTCTGCCAAATGCTAGGGCTCACGGTGGTTTTCTTCCTGACAATCAGCCGTGAATTCTGGGCCCCAGACTATAAGAGGAGGACCTAGAGCCAGGAAGTCCCCATGGCTGCCTGTGCCTTCCACCAGATGCAAGGCCAAGACACAAGCTTCCTGTGCTCTTCTGCAGGACTTGCTCTTCCCCACCAAGGCCTTGACTTTGGGGACATTCTGGCTTTATCTTTGTTTTCCAAGGTGTTCTTGCATAGTCCTGGTCTTGTCTCCTTTTACTGTTTGGCCCATTGAAACCAATGCTTGATACTTCTTGAGATAGGCAGACTCCCAGCCCAGGCACTACCTTCAATCTGCTTCTTTCTCGAAATTTGTGTTGTCTTCCATTTCTTCACTGATTCTGAGAATTCACCTTATGTTCGTAGACACTCACCTGTTCCTTTTATGTGCACACATGAATACCTTTTTTAAAAAATTCAAAGTTTTTAGGTGTGTTTTTCTTGTCCTCATGACAAGGTTTTGTTTTTCAGGATTTATTAACCTCTATAGTGCCAGACACTCGGGTACCTAGGAAACTCTTTAAAAATAATTCCCCGGTCCAATTCAGAGTTAGGAAATTTGCACATTAGCATCTCCTGAGATAGGGGCCAGGTACGTGTATTTTTTTAAAGCCTCCCAGAGGATCCCAATGCCCGCTCCTGCTGAGAGCTAATTATTATAATGAAGACATGGTCCAGAAGCAGTGGAAACTCAGCAGGCGAACTAAATTCAGCCCATGAAGTCGGGGAAGGCTGGATAGAGGAGGAAATTGCATTTTGTTCTTTTTAGACATTCACTCTCATCCTGACTGCTATAGTTAGCTTTATGGTGTGCATGCACCTCAACCTCAGCATCGCACCCTGTGTATGAAGACCCCCAGGGAACAGCCAGAGCAGTCATCTCCTCACTGTGTGTGTAGCTTGGCTGCTTTGCAGTCTGAGGCTCCCAGCACTAGCCCATGCCCATCTACACATCTGCCCATCACTTGGGCTCACATGCACCATGGACCCGCTTCGAGTGCAAGAACCACCTGCATTGTTCTCTGGTGCTATTGTGGGGTATGGACGTGGCTGTGTGGTTGGCATGTGCTGCATAAAGTATCAGGGAAATCTAGTAAGGAGAATTCTATAACGGACACGACTCTGCGAAGGTCAGATCCCATTCTTGCATGATCCTGAACTATATCAAACCCTGTGATGTGAAAAGAATTTTATTTGATTTCACTCTTCACTTGCTCATAAAAGACTTTCACTGTGGACCACATCCATGAGCCTCATTGAAAGATGAGCTGTGTACATCTGGAGGCACATGGCCCTAGTTTGACCCCAGCTCTACAACTAGCAGCTTATCCATAGGCAAGGTACCTCAATTTCTCTGTAGATGCTTTCCTTTTCTATTAAATGGAAGGGAATATTTTCTATCTTCTCAGGTTTTCTGCTTTGTTTTGTTTTTGAAGATGCAGGTGAAACCATGTGTTTTAAATGCCCTGTTCAACACCTGGTGTCTAGTGGACATTTCTGTTTATTATTTTCCTGTGTGGTGCACCAAGGGGTACATAGGAATACAACCAGGATTATTTTCATGGGCTTGGTTTTGTTTTTTGGTTTTGGTTTTTGCTCTCTAGGAAATTCAAGGTTTCCTCATCTCTATGTACAAGTCAAGACAGCACAAGTCCTTTCTGGTTCAATTCCTAATAACAATAGTGATCGCTCATAGCTCAACTATTGGACAACCTTGCAGGCTCAGGCACCAAGACAGATCTTTTACCAATGTGACCCGTACTCCTTGCAACAAATTGCAAGTCAGGTTTTATCAGCCCCATTTAAAACAGAACAGCCCCAAACTCAAAGGGCAAAGGATTCTGCAAGATGACACGGGTGGCCAGTGGCCCAGGTGGGACATTGAACCGGGAGCATGCTGTTTGGGGGATGCCCACAGCCTTCCTTCACCATGCAGTTCTTTCCCACAATTGCTACTCAGCCTGGCCTGATCTTGCCTTAGCTCAAGTGGCCTGCCACCTTCTACCTTCCCTCTACACTCTCGCCTGCATTTATAAAACCCAAGACAAACACAACCTGCCTTGTGAGTCCTTCCTCTGGCCCCATCAGTTGCAAAGAACTATCTTTTGCAAGATGATTCATAAATATCTCCTGTCCTTATGTGTAATGTATTCAAGGTCATTATGTCTTACTTTTTATTTAGCAGGAACCATCCATTATACTTAATAGATATTGATTAAATATTTTTGAGTTATTAATGATTACTTTCAGAAAGGTTATTATTAGGTTTATTTTTAAATATGTTTGTCCATAAATTTTTAGTAATGCCATACAAGTGACTGCCTTCCATTAGTGAAGGAAAAAGTTGACACACCTTGGCCCTGGTACCTAGCTCTCGAATGTCAGCTGAACAAGTTGCCAAATTGCAAGTGTTCAGGTCAAAGAGCTACTGCACAGGCCAGTTTTGTGAGCTGTGGAATCTTATTCTCCTTGAACAGATCTCAGTCCAGGTTTTTGTCTGTGCTCTCCACCCTCTGAACTTCTTCATTCACACGTGGGACATTCTTCCAAAGCTGCAGAAGGTGACCGGGTAGCATGCTGAGTTCTATTAGCTCAGAGCAGCAGTCGCCTCCACGAACAAGCTCTTTAAAATGATTCATCATGAGGAGCCTTATACCTAAGCTACTGGGTCACCGTCAGTCAAAGCTTGCATAAGTGAAATGGAATTAGACTCTCTCGGGAGCTAAAAGGTTGCATTTCTAACGGGTTCTGCCATTTCTGTGATGTCTTTCCTCCAGTGACACTTCAAGAGAAAGTTAATTGAAATGGAAAAGATCAAGCACAAAGGCAAAGAGCGAAAAGGGCTTTATAAGATGCTCAGGATTGTTCCACACTTTGATGAGGCAGAGATGTAGAAGTCACCGGGCATATCAAAAAACTCTGTTTCGAAACTGTTAAGACAATGATATGTCCGAAGACGGCCTGTCTCTAAGAAAAATTCAGTAAACCAAAAATAAGCAGTATTGATTCAGCACATAAGGTAGGACAGAGTCCTTGGGAAACTTGGGGTACACATGGTGATCACATTGAGGTCTTAAGCAGCTATGAAATAATCGACGACTGTGGAATCCTAGAGTCAGAATTCCAAAGCACTTTTGGAATTGTTTTGTGGAAATGTTGTGGAAATGTCTTATTTCCCAAAAGTGTAGATCCAGGCTCAAAATAGTTGGGCCTGCCCCAGAGTACAGGTTTCTCACTGCCTGTTTCTCATGCGGTCGGTACTGATTGCCAGGACCCTCACAAAGTTGGCCATAGCACAGGGAGAAAACGTGCAGGCTTATCATGGCCATATGATAAGAGGATGACTGCGTGGAATGTGAAGAACCAGAGCTTAGGGTCCAGAAGAGACCCGTCGTGTTTCCTGCACACCCTGCACCATGCTGGGTAGCCAGTTCCCATTACTGGATTTAGTGACACCCTCCAAGCAGAGAAACAGAATCTAGCTAGACTGGCGCGTCCTCTCCTCATTGTCTTTCCCAGTGGCGATATTTTACCAATTCACCACTGTCAAGTCTTTCTAAAGAATTCACTTTAGTCTTCAGAGAAGCAGCTCTCTTTCCATGCTCTTAATTAATAGATTTACATAATATTTACTCAAAGTACTGGATTGTAGCAGCAAGAACTGGCACGCACAGGCTTGGGAACACCCCAGTCCACCCCTGGAAACGGGAAAGCGCAGGCCTACTAGCTTCCTGCCCCCAGCCAGCTGCCTGCATGCCCTGTGCTTTGGTTTAAATAAAAAGGCTCCTGGAAGGGAAGGAAGCGTTGACAGCAGGCCCTGGATCTGTGGCAGTCCTTTGCAAAACCAGGGAAGAAAGACAAGGGACCTGGCCATTTTGAAAAATATGTCTTTATTTTTAATGGATGGATAGTAATTGGACCTACTTATGGGGAACAGTGTGACATTTTAATACAAGTACACAATGTGTAACAATCAAATCAGGTAATTGGCATAGCTTTTTTTTGTTTGTTTGTTTGTTTGTTTGTGGTACCAGGGATAGAACCCAGGGGTGCTTAACCGCTGAGCCACATCCCCAGCCCTATTTGGTATTTTATTTAGAGACAGGGTCTCACTGAGTTACTTAGGGCCTCACTAAATTTCTGAGACTGACTTTGAACTCGAGATCCTCCTGCCTCAGCCTCCCGAGGTGCTGGGATTACAGGTGTGTGCCACCACACACCACATCTGACTTGGCATATCCATCATTTTAGACATTTATCATCTCTGCCTGTGGGGAACATCCCAGATCTTCTCAGCTAGCTATTTTGAATTATTCAATGAATCGTTGTCAACCATAGGTTTTCTGTTGTGCCGTAGACCATTAGATGTTTTTCCTCCTATCCTGCTGTACCCAGGTACCTGGTAATCATCCTCTCTTCATTCTCCCTTCCCCCACACCTTTCCCAGGCCCTGGTTCCTGGTCAAATTTTATAATATGTGGATGGACCTTCCATCAAATAGAGAAATAATGTTTACTGCGATTCCTTATCTATAGATTGGTTTTATCAGAATGCACCTGGTCTGTTTAGGATTGCTGTGGTCAGAGAACCTCTAATTAATGATGTATGGGTCCTGGCAACCTGGAAAGTAGAATGTAAACTAAGAAATTGTTGGATTGTAAAATGGGATGTTTTGTGATTGATACAGTTCTCTTTAGTGCCAAGTGATGACAACGTACATAGCTCAGAGACACGTGTACTAATTGGGACCAGAATGCTTTTCACCTTGGGAAGCTCATTGGTGGCCTGGGTCTTCTCTGTGCCTTGATGGATGTTCCTAGATCATGGGTGTGGCTCTGATTCTGATGAGTCTGATGCTTTGCATTATCTCCAGCAGGTTGATTTAGTTAAGTTCAACTAAAACAGCCTCCCTCTGGTGTATGTTCAACATGAAGCAGGGAAGGATGAAATCATGGCTTTTCCCTGTGGTTCAGGTTTCTGAGAAAACTTTGAGACAGCCCAGACCTCTGGTTCAAGCTCTGGGAGGCAAAAGGTGAGGGGAACTGGAAGTTGGCACAGTCGGGCTAGGCAGGACACAATGAACGTGCCAGACCCAGGAAAGAGAGACCAGTGGTCAGAGACGTCAGAGTGTGCACTGCCGCAGACCAAGTTACCGGGCCACACCTGGTTTCTCAGATGAGAGGGAGCTCTCCTCTCCCCAGCTGCCCTTGACTCTCTAGGTGGGTTATAGCTTTATAAACTCTTGCCACCAGTGGTGGGTGATTTGGGTTGCTTCTGGGAAGGAAAACTCTGAAGTATGTCGCTGTCCAAATCAGGAAATCAGGGAAAGGACATCATCTGAAGTTCCCATCTATAAGACAATTCCAAACCTGTCCATAGGTGTGGACAATCAAGGACAGTGAAATCAGCTGGTCCTTGATTCATCAGAAAATGAGAAACAAAAAACTTACATACACCAAAT
The DNA here is from genome assembly GCF_902686455.1 of Sciurus vulgaris. Taxonomy (NCBI): domain Eukaryota; kingdom Metazoa; phylum Chordata; class Mammalia; order Rodentia; family Sciuridae; genus Sciurus; species Sciurus vulgaris. The sequence goes on along the minus strand of NC_136465.1, from coordinate 167,777,616 downwards.
CACAGTCAGATCATGCAAGAAAGAAAAAAACAAGTGGAATCTAACAGACCCAATGTTGTACGCACACAGTTTTATAAGTATTACTCGTTTAACCTACTTTATCTAACAGAGGGCTCTAGGCAATCTGTAAGAAAAATACAAGGATTTGTGGACAAGGATCCTTATATCTTACACTCTTTTTAAAGTTGAGCGCTGAGCATCCTGGCAGCCAACATAAAAAAGTCTAGTTGTGTCAACCGGAGAATTCTTGCTCTAAGCAAAAAGTCCAGGTTGAATATTCTTTATCTACAATGATTTGGATCAGAAGTGTTTCAGATTTGGGATTTTATTCAAATTTTGGAACAGTTGCATCTATGTAATGAGATTTCTTAGGGGTACCATCCAAGTCTAAACACAAAGCTGATGTATGTTTCATATACAACTTATATATGTGGCCTGAAAGTAATTTTATATAATATTTTAATAACATTATGCATGAAACCAAACTCTATGGTGTACAGTTTTCCACTTATGGCATCAATCATGTCGGCTCTCAAAAGCTTCCAGATTTGGGAGCATTTCAAAGTTGGGGTTTGGTTTACTGCTTCTCACCTGGAACTTCTCAAAAGCATATCAACCTAGTCCTGCAGTGGACAGAGTCCTCGGCCACCATTCTTGCAAATCTGTGCAGTAGAGAGATTTGTGAGGGGTTTCCACCGGGCAGCCTCCCTTCTGGAAGGCTGGAGGCCAGGCCCAGGTCTCCACGGGTGCCCACAGGGTGGCTCAGACATTCTTCAGTGCCTCCCTGCCCTTCAAGCCATCCTCGGCCACTCTCTCCTCTCTACTAAGACTTGGGTTAAAAAATACTACACCTTCCGGGCTGGGGAGATAGCTGAGCTGGTAGAGTGCTTGCCTCGCAAACACAAGGCCCTGAGTTCGATCCCCAGTACCACATGAGGACATATAATGGGGGGTGGGAGGGGTTAGCGTTAGGGTTAGGGTTAGGTTTAGGGTTAGGGATAAGGAGGGTGGTAAGAATGGAGGAAGGAAGGACTGTATAGAGGGAAAAGAGGGGAGGGGGGGAGGGAAAAAAATAACAGAATGAATCAAACAACATTGCCCTATGTAAATTTATGATTACACAAATGGTATGCCTTGACTCCATGTACAAATAGAGAAACAACATGTATCCCATTTGTTTATAATAATAAAAAAACCAATATGATTTTATTTTACATTAAAAAAAAATACTACACCTTCTGAATTCCTTGAAACCTTGGGAGTGAGTATTGTGTGGGCTAAGGTGTATATTGATTGAAATAGTAATAATTTTACTAAGAAAATAAGGGTGGGGAAGCTGCCACCATGCCAAGGGGTCACTCTTGAACCCCTCAAGCCCTGGGCTATGGGCATGTGCCTGTGTGCACAGCTCTTCTCTACCGAGACAGGCATCCCTCCTCCTGTGGATGGCTTTGAAATGCTGTTCCATCCTAATCCCCCTGTGTCCCCACTCTCTACCTGTTCGCTCTCAAGTGGTCCTGAGCCCCGAATCAGGACCAGCTGTCCTTCCAGGCAGATGTCCTCTGCCACCACTGCTAAACTACTGACCATTTCCAGATCAGGTCTGTGGCAACAGCGTTTGCATGTGGTCATCTCCCCTGGGAGAGGTGCCTCACCCGAGTTGCCACCTGTCCTTTCCTGGAGGCCTCTGTTCATCTGCCGCTCTCTTCTCCAGCCGGCGTCCCTCTGAGCAAGAGGAACGTGCCCTTTCTCCTGAAACGCACCTCAGTTTTGCATCCCGAGCCCTGTGTGTGTGGAGGACCACTGGCCACTGCACCCCAGGCTCTCTGCCCCTTCTGCTGATTTCTTCTGCACGGGGTCTCCTGTCAGCACTCGGTGTTTATTTAGATATTTTATTTGTGTATCTATTTGTGGTCTTGCACTCCACTAGCAAGAAGGTGCCCATGAGACGGAAAGTTTTTTGAGGGTTTTTGTCTTGTTTTCCAACTCAGAACAGTGCTTGGCAAATAATCCACACTCAGTCTATAGCTGCTGGATGGACAGGCGCGTGGATGGATAGCAAGTGATGAAAGGAATGGACAGATTTGGGCCGGAGCTCTGTCTCTGGCTCCTTGTTAGGAGTGTTTTTGCAGCTGAGTGCTCTTTGCTCAGGGTCCCCACATGCACATAATTCACGGAGTTCTTGCTTCTGCTCCACCACCCCTCTCCTGCCGCCGCCCACTCCATCTCTGTGACGTTGCCAGATGGAAATGTTTTCTACCCTCAACATGGATACCCTGTTTTGTCTCCATCAGAAAGGACATCAGCTATTAAAAGACCCGCTGTCGTGCTTTGGTGAGTTAATGACATGCCAGGAGAGGACTGTTTGCTGTCTTGGTGCGTTGCCATTGGTTTGCTAAGGGAGATTTCTCTCCCAGGAGGACAGCAGAGAGCAGGCCCATAGAGAGTGGGGTCAGCGGGCTACCTCTAGCCCGGCCTTCCTAACAGAACCTGGCTCTTCCCCCAAAGATATTGGAGTGTTTGCCGCTCGGCCTATGGACTTTTGTGGTAAGAGAAGCCAGGGCCTGCAGGAAGCCAGGTCCAGACATACACCCATTCTAGCCGTTAATTTCTAGCGATTGCTGATTTTTTCCAGGTATGATATTGTAACCACATAAAGACGCTCTCTACAGTGTTCTGGTGTCCTTGGTAAGTCTGCGCTTGTTAGCACACCTGTTGGCTCATTCATTCAACCCACCTGTGTGGGAGTGTGCGCTGTCACCCTCGGGAAGCACACCGTCCTGGGAGAGGGAACGCCTGTCTCATCTGTGGGCATGTCTCCCAGGGTCCCTCACGGAGCCCAGTACTCAAGCTGAAAGTGATTAAATATTGACTACTTCCAGACTCAGAAATGTCGGCTAATACTATGTCTTCTTCCAAATTGAACGATATTTGATGATTTACCTTTCATTTTGCTCTCAAAATGATAGACATAGGGTGAATCTTATTATTAATCATCATAAAGACATAAAACCTAAGTTCAAACATCAAGCATTTGGGTGCAGGTTGCAGTCAATAATTGGAAAAGCCAGAACTTAAAACATTGGCCTCATACTCCTGCAAGCGAGATCTTTTCTGCAACCTCTGTAGGAAGAGAGAGAAGTTTGCTCCCCCAGACTATTGCTAGTGAGGCGGAGGAGTGTCCGTGAGTGAAGTATCTGGAAGATGCCAACACACTATGCCTGAAAAAAGAGACAGATCCAGAAAGCACAGGTAGGGTGCACTGGACAGAGGCCAGCTTCGCTTCCCTGATGGAGGCCAGGGTGATGGCAGCCACGTGCCCTGGGACTCGGTGTGATAAAAGCAGCCTTGGAAGGAAGCCCAGCAGCTCTGCGTTCCTTTTTTAGTTTTTCCCATTTCCAAAGACCAACGATCACAGGAGGAAGAAGAGAAAAATCATTATTTGAGATTGAACAGGAGTTTTTAAATCATAAATTAAGTTAATGCGGGCCCATCCCAGGAGGTCTCAGGGGTGGGTGGGAGCCTTGTTCTCCATCTTGGCAGACGCGCACTGTCTGCTCCTACATCGAGTGCAGACTCTTCCGAGCCTCAGGCCTGCCTTTGCTCTTCTCCTGTGGTACCCGGGGGCAGAATGTGGTCTCCTCTCAGTGCCCTGGGATGACTGCTGAAGGAAATCAAACTCTGAGAACCCTACTGGGTGCAGAGGACTTTGCAGAGGGTCCTGCCTGCAGCAGGACCACCTGGAACAGGTGGGCTGGTCAAATGCATTCTTTTCCTCATTGTGCCGATGTCTCTGGACTCGCCACGGTGGTGCCCTGTAGCCCTTCCCCCAGGGAGAGAAACTTTTCAATTTCAGATTATTTCTAACCCTCAGTGTAGATGTGAAGACTTCTACAACACAGAGATGGGAATGCAAGACTCCACTCTAGGGTTCCTAGCCACTTGGCCTTGACCTGAGAGAGTTTACCTCTCTAGGCCTCAGCTTCTGTTCTGGAGGTTAGAGATCAACACAGTGCCTGCCTCCTGAGTCTGTCACGAGGCATCTCTGAGATGGTACGTGGACAGCATATCCGAAGACCTGGGCCAGGGACTCGCAGAGAGCCAGCTGCCCTGAGAAGAAGGGTCCCCTCCAAGGCAGCCATCCACACACACAAGAACACCTGTGGGCATTGTCCAGCAGGAGGGACGTTGAGAAGCTCATCATGGGCATAGGATAAAGAGAATTCACAGTGAGATTGGAAGAAGCATTGAAGTCACCAAGATCCAGTCTTTGCTCTGTGGACAACCCCTGCCTCCTCCTGCAGTATCTGGCAGGTGGCAGGTGATACCTACCCAGAAAGGTCCCCAAACTCTATGGGATGTTGTTGAAAATGAAATTGTCAGGCCTCATTCAGATAGTTTCTCCTTCAGTGAGATTTCGGATGGGGCCTGGAATATGGCAGCCAGGCCATGTGAGAAGCTCTCTGGAGAATCAGTCCAGAAGGACAGAGTCTGAGTCTGTCTTCATCACTGCTGTGTCCCTGGTGGTTGACACAGAGTCTCGTGCAGAGCAGGGACTCAGCACATCCTGCTGGATGAGGGCAGAATCCTGCAGCCTCTTCTAGAATCATCTAGTGCTTCGAAGCTTTTCCCCAGAAAGGCAGCTCCTGTCTGTTCTGGTGACCTCTCCTGGCTCCATATGGTCTTGCTCATAGTAAGCAAAATCTAATCTTCTTTTCATCTTCACTCACTCAGCCTCTCAGAGGGACACGGAATCTAATTCCTCTCAGAGGGATTAGGTCTCATTCACAGACGTCAGCAAGGGGGGATATTTTTTCTCCATGTGAATTCAGCGCTGGCCAAGGACTGAGCTGGGGTGGGGGTGCTTCTTTGCCAACTGAAACCCGGGTTCCATCCTGGCGCCATGCTGCCTAAACCGGGGTACATCCACCTGGGAAAGAGTCCCACTGAAGCCTGTGACGTAGAAACCACCCGCATTTCACACATGAAGGAAATGGAGCACTCCAGGTTGGCTCGGGATTACCTGTCCAGTGTCTGCCAGCTGGACTTTGAGGCAGGCAAGAATTATATTAAAGTTCAAAGAAAAAAGCAGCGGCCACATTTGTGAAGCAGAGGAGAAAGGAAGCCTGCGCTCAAAGTCAGAGTCCTCGTAGTTCCGTCGACCCCATGTCCCTAAACACCTCCCTTCCCTCGTCAGCTGCATCTGTGGAAGGAGAAGGTCCCAGAGTCATTACTAAAACCTCTGTGGCGCCTGTAAGTGTCTGTTTTCCCAGAGTGCATTGAGCTGCAGCTGAACTGCCAAAGTAGGAGCTGTGAGACACACAAGTTCAGAAACGGTCCCTTTCAATCTATTCAGGGTTGTTTAAATACCCTTTTGTGTGCATCTTCTCAGGAGATGTTTTATTATTCCGCACCGACTAGCCAGGGCACCTGGGGCTGTGTGCAGCTCTTTCAGGGTGGTTAGTAAATGGCGATGTGATACTCTGGGTTTTCCTTATTATAGACATCCTGCACTCAGACATGCATTGAATGGTGCGTTTAAAGGCTTTTCTACTTGAAAATAGCTTATCAGAATAAACACGAGGCTGGGAGGGCATTGGTGGGTCTTCTGCAATACTCAGGACAGCTTCTGGTTTTAATATTTTCATATTCGCTTGGTGGTGTATGCACAGCTGGTTGGATATGCAGCAGCAACTGGCAGGCCTTCTGTGTACCCAGGAACTTTCCTGGGCGTGGAGGAAAGGAGACAGCTCTGAAGGCATCCTACAGATGAGGCAGGAGCCGCCTGTCTCTGACGGCGACCTGGAAAGGGCAGCTGACACGCCACCACTTCCCTGCCAGTGAGATGGGGTCCACCAGTTACTGAGGGGCCAGCCGGTGGATTGGGCCTAGGATTCCCTTTGCCTTCATTCATCCATCCACACTGTACTGGACTCTGGGAGCATTTAAACATTTGACGAGGCAGGGGGCAGATAGCCCGGGATTGAACTCAGGGCCCTTGATGACTGAGCCACATCCCCAGCCCTATTTGGTATTTTATTTTGAGACAGCATCTCACTGAGTTGCTTAGCGCCTTGCTAAGCTGCTGAGGCTGGCTTTGAACTCTCGATCCTCCTGCCTCAGCCTCCCAAGCCGCTGGGGTTACAGGCACAGGTAAGCATATTAATCAAGGTAGCAAACCATCAAGTGTGTACTTTCAAAATATTTCTTGTGATTTGGGAAGCAGAATGGAATGGCGAAGAGCTTCCTTGAGAGGAAGATGACTAGGGACATCTGCTAAGGGACCCCAGAGAGGGAGAGCATAAGGATAAGGGTATGGCAGAACAGCAGGGGGATGAATTCCAGAAATAGGCGAAGGTAAGTTCTGAGGATCTGATGGTAGGTGGGTGTGAGGAAGGAGGAGAGGGAGGCGTCAAGGTGGACTCTGGGGCTTTGGGCTCCACTGACAAGTTCCATCTCCATGTCCCCATTCAGCAGGCCAGGCAGGGCTCATGGCACCTAAGAGGAGATGATGGTGGAATCGGTTTTGGTCAGCTCGAATTGAAAAGTCACTGTGAAACAGCCAAATGAAGACAGTGAGCCAGCGGAAGCCTTTAAGAACAGGAGGGTAGGGAAAGAAGCCTGCGCTGGGTGGAGATGGTGATTATCTTCCAGTCGGTGCTGTCTGAAGCCACTGGAGCAGACCCTACCGTCCATGGACAAAGGGTACAGCAAGGAGGAAAGGGAATGAAGCACTGAGTCAGTGTTTGCCACTGAGAGAGCAGGCTGGTGAAGGAGGCCTGCAGGAATGTTCCCAGGGAGACTGGAGTCTCAGAAACTGGAGACTTCAGAAAGGTAGAGTGAGTATGGACAGGGGCCGCGGGGCTGAAGTGCACATCATCTAGTCTGTATGGCTAATGTCAGCACCTGAGCAGGAAAACGCAGACCTCATGAACAATGTCAATCCACAGAGGAGAAGGAATGCCTTTAATTGAGCATCTACCCTGAGCGGGGCACCCTGCATGTATTATCTTATTTCATCTGCATATTGATTTTGGAGTTGAGGAGAAGGTATGATTCTTAGCCTTTTATAAGGAAACCAAGAGTCAGAGTGGCTGTAGCTTGGTCTAGTCACACAGACCTGGGGCTGCAGCCCTGTTGTGCCTGAGTTGAAAACCCCCTGTCCCTCTCGTTCCCACTGTCCTCCCACCCAGTGGACCAGTGCTCAGCCTGACCTTTCCACACCAGTCGCTCCAGGTGGAAACAGTGTCCTCCCCCATCCTGAACAGCAGGAGCTGCAGTGGAGGGAGAGAGGGGAGTTCCAGGGCTGGAGCCATCCGTCTGCCGACTGGTGGCACCAACACCAGGGCCCCAGCAGAATGCCAGGCTTGTTCGCTCTTGTCTGGCTGTTCGTCGTGATGTGTGAATGAGCAATGAGACGGCTTCATTTTCATGAGTTAACTTGTGCCTAGAGTAAGGGAGACGGAGAGCGGCACACTTAATCATAACCACAGGCCAGCACGGAAAACAATGACAAAGCCTTTTCTGTTAGTCACGGTGTTTTATTATAATGACTCCTGAGGAGATGAGTGGCTGGTGCCAAATGCTGAGCCGGTCCACACTCTGTGGCACCCGGGGCACCTTCCCTGGGGAATCCCTGAGGTTTACTTCTCCACGGGACGGCAGGCTGATCAAGGTGAAGACTTTGGTCTCGGGTCTTTGGAGATCAGGACTGGGAGGCCACCTGGCCCAGGAGCTTGGATGGTTGTCTCATCCGTGCCGTGACGGGGCGCAGAGGGAACCTCGTTCCGGGATGGTGGACAGCACCAGAGAAGCCGTGGGGGGAGTTGGGAGTTGGGAAGTCTGCCTGAGAGGGTGAGGGGCCACCTGCCATGCAGGAAGGGACATGACTGATGACCGCAGGGAACAGCGGACACCAGGCAGGCAGCACTGTGCTCCGCACAGAATCAGTCCCTCTGCTTTCCGTTCCTCTGACTTCTCAGCATGTCCCTCATTGCAGGTCCCAGGCTGCTTGGGAACTGCTTGTCTTTCTCCTTCTCTAACTGGCTCTGAGGCAAGGACTATGTTTTATTTGTCTTTGAGTCCTTGGTATTTTGTGTGGTGTCTGACACACAGCAAACCCTCGATCGGTATAAAGCTGAAGCAAAGCCTGGGCCAGGTGAGGGCATGTTGGCTCAGGAGGAGAGGCAATAGCAGAGACTAAGGTCCAGGCAGGCGGAGCAGGGTAGGGGACTAATCCATTCTGGGTGTCTGCCATAAGAGCAAATACCTACTATTTTCTAGGCATTCTTAGTGGTATTGTTTGAAAAAGCAAAGAATACACCTTCGTTTTCCCACAAGTTAACTTGTGCCTAGAGAAAAAAAACAACTACTAATTCTGACCATATGTACTCTCTATCAACTCCACTTTACAAATGAATGAAGAAGCCGGCACAGACAGGTTAAGTAACCTACCCAGAGGCACACAGTGAGGAAGTGGAGGAGCCAGGATTCAAACCTGGTAGTCTGAACGTGGCATTCTTTTTCTTCGCTATTTTGTTGTGCTGAAGAAGGAGAGCACTGGAGACCACCCCCCTCCTGTATATTGCTGGCTTCTAAGCTGGATTCAGACACCACGTGACTTTATTTTGTGCAGTGGACCAGCAGTGAGCCTTATCTTTGAGGAAGGCAGACAGAGCTTCCAGAGTCCTCCATCAATAATTCCCAAACTTTAATGTGCATCCTAATTACCTAGGGACTTGGGTCTTTAATGCAAATTATTAGTCCCAGGGTTGGAATTCACATTCAGAAGTGTCAGGGGCTGTGTGAATTAATACAGGATGTGAACCCTACACTCACATACGGATACTGACCCAACTTAGAGGGGCAAGAGCAAAATGTCACCCTATTTTATTGCTGAGGGTGAAATTGGAGGACTCAGCCACGCATCCACCCTGGATCCTGCCAACACCAGTGCCTCCACCCACCGTGGGACATGCCGAGCACCTGAGGTCCTGGTCAGGAGGGAGCTGCCCTGTAACCCACAGCATGGAAGAGCAGGTGGAGGGCAAGCGATCTGCAGCTCCCCGGCTCCCAGAAGAAAGGGTGAAAGAGGCAGCGAAGCCGTGTGATTTTTCGAAGGATTCTACAAGTTTTGGTTCTCTGAAGTTCACCCATCAGGTAGCCCCATCCACACCCATGGGGTCAGCAGCAGAGCCTGGGAAATCCCCCCTCCAGAAACTGGAGAAGAGAAGCCAGGGAAGCAACTTCCTGCTAACCACTAACTTCCAGGTTGTGACCCAGGACTGGTTCTGAGCAGAACCCCAGGCCTTTCTGAAGCACGTGGCCTCCAAGCCACACCTGATGAAACAGGGTTCTCTACGGGCCTCATTGTGCTGGATGACCGCCAAAGACACCTGCATGGCGGGGCTTGCTCTCTTTCAGATGCCAGCAAATTAGGCTGGACAATGATATTTAAAAATAGCTACAACTTACGTGTGCTTAACGTGTTCCAGCCAGTATCGGAAGCACTCAGTACGCTGGAACAACAGAAGTTCTACACCAGACAGCGGGAGATTAGGGATTTCCTCAAGGCTGCCCAGCGAGAAAAATGTCACAGCCAGAATGGGAAACGAAGCCTGACCCCAGCTGTATGCTCCTTGCCCCGAGCCAGGTTGCTCCTGGGGGTCCTCTGTCCATGGATGTTGATGACCTCTGCCTGGAGGACACACTAAGCGGATGACCCGGGGAATTCATAAAACCACACACAGAACTCCACGCTGTTGAGCGACTAAGGAAAATCGCTTCCCATCACTACTGTTTTAATAATTGATAGAGCAGCAAATGAATCCATTTAAAAAGCAAAATGAAGTCATAGTGGCTGTTGATTGTTTTGTTTGTCCTCAACCAGTGGATATTAAAATTACAACTACTGTGTTATTAAATAAGGATTTTTTTTTTTTTTAATGTGAAAAGACTATGTGCTGCCATCAAAGGAAATGCAGCCCAGGTGCAGATCAGGGGAAGAGAGATTTGAATATAAGTCTTGGGGATGCTGGGGCTTGCAGTTCTCCCTGCAGACTCTCCCTTCTCTGGAGATTGAGATCAGGAGTTTAAGCCTTAGCCGAGCAGCCGATAGAAATGCTGTGCTTCAGACTGTGCTCTGTCTTTGCTGTTTTCAACACGGCGGGAGGTAGAGGCCTGAGCTCACAGAGTAAACGGAAGCTGTGTTGATGTTGGGGACCGCAGGGAGGAGCTCCAGACAACGCAGACCAACACCAGCATCGTCCCGCGGAGAGATGGATCTTCCCACCAGACCTCAATGAGTAGCAGACATTCACTCAACACCGACCATGTGTCCGATACTACACAGTCCTTGCCCGTGGACCCCTGCAGAAGATGGATTTTTACAAATGGGGTGTCTTTGTGCCTCAATATTGCCCACTTGGTTCTTTCAAGAGTCTAAGTCACCTGAAGATAAAAATACCAGCAGGAAGCACCAAGTAGAGATGTCTGCACCTAATGGAGTCGCAGAGATGAAGGAACTTGGTTATTCACAGAGATTCAGGCTAAAGACAAGCCATGAAAGCTCTATGGGAAGGGCTCGGCAGGGGGCAAGGGCAGTGCCTGCCCAGGGACAGCTAAGTGAGCCAGAGAACTTTCTGCTCGGCAGGAAGGAAATGTGACTAGTAGAAGATTCGAGGAAGAAGAGGGAGACCCAATACATGTGTGGGGTGCGACAACACAGAATTTGTATTCTGCTATCTAAAGATGGCCTTGGCTGGGATTCAGCTGGCCACCCTTGATTCAGTGAAAGCTCATCCCCTTTCCTCACTTCTGAGTGCATGACCCCTCTTATCAGGCCGTAAACCATGTGATACCAACCTGGGCTTCTGAAACCATTGTGATACCATCCGGGGCTCCTGAGCAATCTCCGCTGTCTCCCTCAAGCACCCCTTTGAGACCCACAGTTACTAAGTGAGGTCTCCAGCTGGTAGTGGCGATGGGACGCTGCCTCTCCGCTAAGGACACCAGGCCTTCCTTCCAGGTCTTGGGTGCACACACATCCCAAGCTGATTGGTGCTTGTCCTCCCTGAATTGGGGATGCATTTTTCGAAGGATTCTACAAGTTTTGGATATGACTGGGCATAGTGAGAAAAAGGGTGGCGGTATTTTTCCCATGCCTCTAGTTTACGTGTGTGTGCTAAGGTGATGATTTAGATAGGAGCCCGATAAATTACACCAAACCCACACGCCGTCCTCTCAGGGGGCTGTCATCCTACCAAGGAGGCCCTGTATCACCCAGCATGGTTCCACAAGAACCCCTGAGTTTTCTGAACATGTCGCAGGGCTTCATGGGGTCAGAGAGCTCTTTGTTGTTTCTCAGATTGGCCAGCATTATAAGAAATCGCCCTTCAGAAGACATCAGCCAATTGTGGAAGAGAGTAATGATTAAATGTGCGACCTTTAGCAAGTTACTCAAACTCTCTGTGCCCCCATTTCCCGTTCTATGAAATGTAAATGCATGATGAGTACCTCAAACTTGTCACAAACTTGTCGACCTGTGGCGTGTTTTAGGGAATGAACGCTCACTTACCTGGATGAATGAATAGCTGTGGATTCCAGGTTGGTCACAGATAACCTGGGTAACTTTGCACAGAGTTGTCAATTGCTGTGGGCTGCCATCTCTCCTCCATGAAATGGGAATGATAAAAACAGCTACCTCATGGTGAAGACAAAATGTGTTAACTCAAACTGAGCAGGTTGGCTGGACGTGGCACTCAGTAGACCTCCCCGTGAACGGAAGCTCTGGAATGACCATCTGCCACCGTTGTTTCCTGAGTCAGTCCTGCCTGGTCCTGATCTGTGGTCCTCCTGAGCCTTTGTATTCTCTGTTTTCAGGTCAGCAGGTCCTGGGCTTGGTAGAGAACCAGAGTGACTGGTACCTTGGAAACCTGTGGAAAAATCACCGCCCGTGGCCAGCCCTTGGGAGGGGCTACAACACAGGTGAGTCCCAAGGTGGCACAGGCCGAGGTTCCAGAAGGTGAGACAAGTGCTCCGTGCTCCTTCCTCAGGGGGAGAACATGGGCAGCAGCACAGCGGAGTCCGCCTGGTTGCCTAGGATCAGCAGTGAGCAGAACAGAGGCGGGTGATCTTCTAGTTCTTTCTCAGTGCTGCAGGGCCGTGGCAGGGTGGCACTGGTACCAGGAAGCCCCTCTACGGACCCTCAGCCCTGGATCCTACTGGATTCTTCCTTGGCTGTTAATGTAGACTAGCGATCATTCTGCGGTAATACGTGTCCTCAGCGTTTCAGTTTCTTAACACACTGTTGTTTTTCTCAGGCATGTTATATGTGCCCTTGAGGTCCACGGGAATCTGTGCTGCCTGTAGGTGTTCAGGATGCATCTCATTGCATCTGCCCACCTATGGGGCGAGAAAGTAGCAGAGGTCATGTTATCTCTTAAAATTCCTTACTATTGTATTGGCTGAAGCATGTCATGTGGCCACTCCTTCCTGTAAAGTTGAGGACAGGTACAACCTACCCTGTGTCTAAAAAGATCCTTTATCTTTTACCAACCCCAAACTTGCTTCTCTTGTTTTCGTTTCTGATTGGCTTCATTCATCCCACTGTTGTGTCCGAGTGCTTTCTGGGTCCTCGGCCCCATGCTGGGGCGCAGTGAGATACTGTCTGTGACCTCATGGAGTGAGTAAGCAATGCAACTCCAGCAACCTCCCCGACCAGCGTCTAGCTATGAAATGCCTCTGGATCCTCTGCCTCGCCCTTCCATCCACTCCCACTGCTGTGGCCCCCTGTTTGTAAAGCATGCAGACTCATGGTCTTTATGGGGATCAGAACTCGGAGCTCAGGGAGCAATGGGACAGGTCAGGCCAAGATTGGGGACTCTTCATCTGAGTCCAGCAAGTATGCGTGCTCAGGGCAGGTGTCTGGGGAGGTCACCCCCTGAAGAGGCTATGTAAAGCCTATTCTGGAAGCTAAAGTCAATCTGCAGTGAGAAAAGTCAAAAAGTCAACTCTGAACACCCATGTGCAACTCCAGAGAGGTCAAATGCAAACATGGGCTCCCCGGGGAAAGAGGACATAAGCCAGGTGTCCAGAGTTGACGGTTCAGAGGTGCCGTCAGAGTGGGGTCCAACTGGAGGAGAAGGCCAAAGGATGTCCTGAGCAGCCACAGGTGGCTACCTGTTCCTCCTGATGGTTCCCAGAGCGTCAGGCACACCCATGTCCCTTGTTCTTGTAGACCTACCAGGCACACAGAGGTCACAGTGGAATTGTAACCACCAGCCCTTCAGAGACCCAGAGCATGTCCTTGGAGATTCCCCTGCTCTGCTGGGCATTAACCCTTTAGTTGCTGGATAGCAGGGAACTCTAAGGAGTCCCCAAGAGAGGCCCTGTGGGGAAGGGGGACTGAGAAAAATCAGCACCGCCTCTTCATTAGCAGGGAAGTGCTTCAGCTTCCCAGGAGCCTGTGAGGCTGCACCTCTGCCTACCAGCTGGGTAATAGCCAGGCTCTCTGCCAGGTGCTGTGTGGGCATTAATCTCATTTGATCCTCACCCTCACCCATGAGGCAGGCTCTCTGCTTATCTCTATTTTATACTAAAGGAACCAAAGCTTGGAGTTTGAGGAGCCTGCGGTGTTAACTACTGACCTTCCTAGCTTGAACTTTAAGGGCTTCAGGATCAAACACTTTTTAAAAATGGAGACTCCTGGACTCTGCCCTTGAAGAGTCTGGTTGGGTCTGTGGAGGAGCCCCGGATTCTACGCTATAGGCAGCCTCGAGGCTGTTTGTGGAGCAGAGTGTCCAAGGACATGCTCTGGCGAAGGATGGCACTGTTTGCCCTGCCAGCAGGCTCAGCCAGCCGCTGTCTTTCCGTGTATTGAAGGCTGGAAGCCATAGGAACCCACAGAGGAACAGTGCGAAGACTCCACGTGCTCTCTGCTGAGAATAAACGGTCACTGGGTGGGTGTCCAGGCTTTTGCAGAGCTGGACACACCCATGTTCGTTTGGGTGGGAGAAGGGAAGTCTCAGATAAACCCTGGTGTGTACATTTAGCTTCTGAGCCTCGGCACCCGTAAGAATAGGAAATGCACAGGGAGGTCCCCTGCGGAACCTCCGATGCAGGATGGGCCGCGGCCATCTGATGAAAACTAAAGCCTCCGTCATCAACCTGGGTTTGCAGAGGACAGAAAAATGTAGCACGCTGGAGAATTTGTCAGGACACAACAGCGTGTCCCTTATTTGCTGCAGAACGTGGAGACGGGAGGCACGAGCCACCTCCAGCTCTTACTTGACGTGCCCAGGCAGGGAGTTGCTTCCCTCCTTGCTGGTACTAAACGGGCAAAGCAATGGGGGAAAGCCCTGTGGGGAGCCATGCGTCCATTTCAATTTCGCCAGTGACACCAAGAGATCATCGTAAAGGGATTCGTGCCACACCAGGATGCACTGGCTCCCGTGATGGAGATTTGTTATTTTAAGACCGAGGATTGTGGCACACAGCAGCAGATGAGTCATCCAGACATTCAGATTCTCGTGGAAATCGAGGGCTCTGCCAGAGGAAACCTGCTACCCTGCATCCCAGCCATCTCTGCCTTGCAGACAGGGTCTCTCCTGCAAAGGTCCTGTGGTACATTGAGCATGATGCTGGGGAGCATTAGCACACATGGGTTAGGACCCCGTCAGGGCACTTAGTCCCTGCATAAGGGAGGTCACTTACTCCATCAGTTTGGACATTTTCCCCTTCACTGTACAGCAAGATAACAAGACCCTGTGTACGAAGATTGCCATGTTAGTTGGTGAATCATCTAAGGAGCCTAGCCTCGTGTCTGGCACCTAATAAGTATTCAGTGGCTCGTCCTCTCTATTCCCTAGCGTTGTTCTACCTCTTATTCAATCAGGGCATGAGATCTACCCTCTCTGAAAACGATGGATGTTGGCTGAGTGCACTTTGCTCAGGTTCCCCAAGCCGTCGGGTCAAAAGGAGCAGTAAGTTTTTCTGTTTTGCCCAAAAGAATCAAGCAGCCACTTTGACATTTCTTTCATATCTCTTCACTCTCTGGAAAAGGTTAGCTGTTCATATTATTTTAAGAAGAAAATGACTATTTGAGTTGATTTATCAATTTCTTAACTGTGTTTTATGTAGAAAATTTCCAGAGAAAGCATGAAATGTTTGAGTGGGAGGATCAGCCTTTAAGACCTGACTTGGTCCCTTTTAGACTCTCTGCCTTTTGGAGAGCTTGCCCAAGCCCAGTGAGCCCAGGCCTACTCATGTGTTACCCAGCTGAGATTCCTGCCTGGGGACCTGCCCACTGGCTCTGTGGTAGCAGAGCAGCTGCCAATGCCAGTAAACCAGGGCACTTCAGGAACTTGCAGTTTTTATTTCTCTTCTTGACCCTAACCTGAGTAACCGTTTGCAAATAATTCAGATTCTGCCAGACATCCCTCTGCGTGATCTTCCTTCATTCCTGGAATTATCTTATAAAGTAGCATTCTCTGTAAATGATCCAGCTTGGTTCCTACCTCCTCTTTTTTTGTTGTTGTTTTTTGTTTTTTCCTTTCTGAGAGGACCCCAAAAGGTTAGGGAGATGCACTCTTCCTCTCCCCTCCCATCTCTTTGTCACCTATTTCTATCTGAAGGAAGCTTCCCAGCCACAGCAGCCGGGGAAGACCAGGCAGATCACAGCACCAGCTCTTGCCCATAACTGTTCAGCTGGACTTAAGGGCACCTCTCACATCCTTGCCCAGAGATGGTCTGTCCCCACTGTGTCCATGTGTCAGTCACCCCCTCAGAGCAAGAAGCTGTCATTCACACAGCATTCAGCTGTCAGAAGGACTTAAAAGAAAAAAAAAAAAAAAAACAGGATTTTTAACAGGCTGATTAAGATTCAACTCATTTCAGTTCATAAGCTGACGGGTGAATATCTTAAAAAGTGAACATCAGCAAAGGAGAGACGAGGCAGGAGGGCTGAAGGTAGTGGGGAAGGAAGGGCGAGGTGAGGGAAGGCGGGCTGGGGGAAGGGGTGGCAAGTACTCAGCTAAGCCAGTTTGCACAGGATCCCAGAGGTAACTGGAGGAGCAGGTGTGTCCTCCCAAGGTGAAGGGTATCATGTTAGCAGAGGACTTTGCAAAAACAACTTAAGAGTAAAATATATCACATTCCTTTCTGTCTCCAAATTAGGCCAGAGACAAGGAGATGGAGAACAGGCTCTCTAGAGAGGGAGGGAGAACTTCTCTAGAAATCCTTATCTGTACAGCAACAGAATTGGGGCGTTCAAGGACTCGCTCACCTCGGGGATGGAAGCAAACTCCGAGCCGTGAGGACGTGGAACACGACGGGTGATAAAGTCAGATTTCGTGACAGGGGTTCAAAAGAAGAAGGCAGTTGACAACTTGCCGAAGAAGTGAGAACCACAGAGATGGAGCGGGGTATGCAGAAGTCAAGGTGCCTGACCTGGCACCTGCCTTTACCTCTGGCTCTGGCCTCTGGGATCCTGGGCTTGCCTCTTCATTTCCTTGAGCTTTAATGGTCTCCTTGTTCAAGATCCCCTCATGCTTTGAAGGAATATTGCAATTGGATGGTTTGTCTATAAGAATCACATCCAGACAAAGCAGACTTAAATGTAATTCATTCATTCACTTGCTACCAAACAGCTACTGTTCCGGCAAACTTGAGGTAAAAAGATTCTTTTGTTGTTGTTGTTGTTTTCTTTTATGGGTGTCCACCACCTGCAGATCGCTATGATTTCTCTCTTTGAAAGTGACTGCTAGACCTGAATAATGTGCACTGGCCATGATCAAACTGTCAGAGTTCACCCAGTGTCCTGAGGCGCGGAGAATACCTGTGCGCCTGGGACGGGCAGCCCCTAGCCCAGGGAGGGTGGCTCTGAATCTCCCGAGATGGGGCTGGTGACCGTTGCTTCAAGCATGCTCTCTGTGGCCGAGGGCTCCCTTACCCAGCTCCTTCTGCATCCCTTTACCACTGCATACCTCCTCAAGCTCCAGTGGAACCCAAGTTCAACTACAGAGCTGCTTGCACGCTCACTGCCCAGCAGACTTTCTGTTCTGTGCTTCTGTAGTAGATTTATTGAGCCTGAAGTACAGATGTTAAATTTATCTCTGGTGAGCTTTATCTGATCCTGGTCAATCTTGCCATCATTTATTAGACTTGATTTTTGTTCTCATCCACAAAAATAGTGGAAATGCCTCGTGTTCATTCAGTCAACTGCCTGACCCCTACTTTACAATGTTTGGAATGCCTCTTGTACAATCCTGAAATCAAATTCAAATATATTATACTCCTCCAAATATAATTTTTTTTTTTTTTTTACAAAATCAATATAGTGGCTTGGCTATAATTCAGTGAAGAAATAAAGGGAAATTAATTTATTATAAAATAGTATTTACTTCAACTTGGAATTTCTACAGCTTGGCTGAGTTAGATGACAGGATGAACTGGTCAGATGCTTTTATGCCTATGTTCAGGATAGAACCATCTTCCTTATAATGGGTGTGCAAATGCAGAATGGAGCTGATGTGGTTCTGGCTGGCAGATTCCATGAGATGGGCTTTGTCATCTTTGGGGGTTATTCCCGTGTAATGAACAAGCTGGATACGGTGGCTCAGGCAACTTGGGAGGTGGGGCAGGCAACTTCGCAAGGCTGTTTTAGTCAGCTGTTTTGCTGCTATGACTAAAAGGACAGACCAGAACAACTATAGAGAAGGAAAGGCTTATTTAAGGGCTCACAATTTCAGAGGTCTCAATCCATAGACAGCAGACTGCATTCCTCAGGGCTCCAGGTGAGGCAGGACATCATGGCGGAAAGTGTGGCAGAGACCAGCTCACATGATGATCAGAACGCAGAGAGAGACTCCACTTGCCAAATACAAATATATACCCCAAAGCCACACCCTAATTCCCACCTCCTCCAGCCTACCCCACCTGCCTCCAGTTACCACTCAGTTAATCCCATCAGGGACTAATTCACTGACTGGGTTAAGGCCATGACCCAATCATTTCTCCTCTGAGCCTTCTTGCATTGTCTCACATGTGAGCTTTTGGGGGACACCTCACATCCAAATCATAACAGAGACCCTCAGCAACTTAGCAAGGCCCTGTCACAAAGTAAATAATAAAAAGGGCTGCAGATGTGACTCAGTGGTTAAGTGCCCTGGGTTCAATACCCAGTACAAAGAAATATATAAAATAGTGAACAACTCCTGGTGAAGTCTTAGATAACAGGGAGTTCCAAGTTTCCTTGATTTTTCCCAAGTTTAGTGTCTGTCAAAGTCATACCAAAATAAAATAATAAGACTTTTTAAAATTTTTTCCGTAAGTCATAACAGCTTCAGGCTCAGCCGTAACAATTATGTACAATCATAAACGTTCACCAGACTGACTCTAATGCAAAGGCAGAAGCGTTCCAGGGCTTTCTCGAGGTCAGTGCCAGGGAACAGGAGAGTGCTCCCTGCTTGCAGCGGGTGTGCAGCTAGCCGTACTACCTCCCAGCGCTTCTCTCTTAGCCCTCACCAAGTCTGTGACTGATCCCAAGCCTGTCCTCTCCACATACTGAACCAGAACCTTCTCTGGCCTCAGAACCCTGCTGCGCAGGTTCACACAGCATAACTCCCTCTTCTCCTGGCAACCTTTGAGGCGTCGAAGTCAGAGAAGGCACCCTGGAGCCCAAGCTCTCCTCCCCTTGTGCCCCATTGCTGCGGTCCCCTCCTGGGGTCCCCCACTCCCTCAGCTCCAGCCACCCGCTCCCTTGCTGATCCTTGAACGCAGCTCTTTAAATCCGCGAGCCTCTTGGCCTCCACACCGCGCCCTCATTCCACCTGTTTCTCTGTCCAGTTCTTCCCCTGCCGTTACCTCCGTCTGGCCGGCTGTGATGGTGCCCGCTTTCTCTTCCCTTCTGTCTCTTTCCAGGCAGATATAACCTCCTCAAGGGTAGTGTTTTTTTCTGCTAATTTCACTGCTTCAGCTCCCTTACCTAGAATCATGCCTGGCATACATTAGGCAGTAAGTATTTATTGTTGAGGGAAATAAATCGTTTTGGAAGTACAGTAGCATAGCAGCTCCCGAGGGAATCAGTGGGAAATGTCGCTACTCCAGGAACATTGGCAATCTCTGGAGACATTTTTGCTTGTCTCAATGAGGGAGAGTCCTCTGGCATTTCAGAGTGGGAGCCAGGGATGCTGCTAAACACCCTGTATTACATAAGATAGTCCCACCACAAAGATCTATCCCTCCTAAAATGTCAGTAGTACCTTGGACAAGAAAGTCTGACATAAATAACATGCTGAGGAAATCATGTTCTTCTAGAAAGGGGTGTTTTTTCAGAGAAGGGTCTCTGAGAAGGTGACATTTGAACTGAAGATGTGAAGGGAGGGAAGGTGGAAGCCATGCAGAGAGCTAGAGTGAGAGCATTCCAGGCAGAGAATGGCAGGGGTGAAGCCCCAGTTAAGGTAGCCTGCAAGCCTCCCCAGCTTCAGGAAGTCCTCGCCATACGTGGGCCCTTCCTGTTCCTGCAGAACCCCTGCACTTATGTCTAGTGATGCTGGAGTCCGAGTCCCCAAATGCTCAGGGTCAGAATGCCCTCTCTTTCTTCCCTTTGGATTCTCTGGCCCATACAGACACAATCTAGAACCAGGCACATGGTCCTGTCATCCTGCCTTCACCCCAAGGTC
This sequence comes from Sciurus vulgaris, assembly GCF_902686455.1. Lineage (NCBI taxonomy): Eukaryota > Metazoa > Chordata > Mammalia > Rodentia > Sciuridae > Sciurus > Sciurus vulgaris. The sequence goes on along the minus strand of NC_136465.1, from coordinate 167,757,937 downwards.
CCAGGAGATCACCCCCAGCCCTGAGCTAACCATGGAAGAGTGCAGCCTCCAGGAAAGGGGTCCTCCCGAGCTGGCCTGGCCAACTCCGGGTCCACAGCCCCCTCGCTCCCCTGCTCGCTCTCCCCCCGAGCTGCTCTGGCCCCCCTCCCAGGACTCTCCCGGCCTCTGCTCAAGGGTCATCTCCCAGCAGGTGTCCCTAACCATCGAGCCAAACTGCGCTCTCCAACCCACCATCCAGCACGTGGCTCTTCCTCAGACTTTCCTCCAGCGTCACAAAGAACATGATCTGAGGACCCGACTCTGCCTGGTGCGGTAGGCAGCATGTCCCCTCTGCCCACACACGGTCCCCGTCCTAAGCCCTGGAACCTGTGAAGATGTTGTCACGTGGTGGAAGGCTTTGCAGCTGTAATTACAGATCTTAAAATAGAGCGCTTACGCTGGATGATCCAGTGGCCCCGTCTAATCACCCGAGTCCCCCGCAGCAGAGGCCCTCCTGCCTTGGCTGGGGAGAGAGGAGAAGTCGTAGGAACCTGAGGAGGAGGATGGACTCCATCTGCCCTTGCTGGCGCGAAGATGGAGAGAGCGTCCAGCAAGGATTTCAGGTGGCCTCTGAGAGATGAGAGGCTCCCCGCTGATCCAGACAGGAAATGTGCACCCCAGTCCTGCACCCCGATGGCTCTGAATTCTGCCAACAACACGGATGAGCTTGGAGGTGGATTCTCCCCTAGAGCCTCCAGTGAAGCCCCCAGCATGGCTGTCACCTGATTTTGCCTCGTGAGGCTCCAAGTAGATGACCTACCTGAGCCCCCAAAATCCCTGACCCACATAGCTGTCAAGTAATAAATGGATGCATTTTAAGCTGCTTAGAGATTCACTATGACAACAGGAAGATCCTTATCTCTCCCCACAAGAATGCAAACCCCATGAGGCAAGGATCCTGGGTCCCTATCTGGGACATGGAAAGCCCTTAATAAATAACAATCGAATGAAGAAAGGCATTCCAGCCTCCCTCGCCCCTGCCTTTCTCCCCAGAGGGGACCCTCAAGCCAATGATCAGGAACTCGAGAGGGCTTGAAAAACTGGTGAGAAATACCCCATGTTCTCAGTGGGCCCAGCAGGCCCTGGGTGCCTGGCTTGTATTCTGTGCTAAGGACACAAATAAGAAATAAGTGTTGTCTTTATTGGCATCACCATTATCCCTATGCCTTCAAAAAACAAGTGGTCCACCTGGTTTTTTAAAGAGAAAGAGGTTAAGGACAACTAAATGCAGCATGGCCTGTGCAGTGCCATGTGGGTCAGGTGAGAAAGGTCTGGAAGCCAGGAAGGCTGCAGGTAGGAGGGGGCGTGGACTTTCCAGCCCAGGAGGTAGCTGAGCAAATACCTGGTGAGGCAAGAACACAGGTGGGCTTTTTAATTTAATCCAAGACGCAACTTCTAGAGTGTATGCCGAGTACAGGGGAGCAGGGGATAGTCCACTCACGGCCCCAACCACTTATGGCTCTTTGGAAGGCCTTAGGAAAGTCTTTTTTTTTTTTGGAAGGGAGCTGACTTTCCTCACCTGTAAGATGGGAGGATTAATACAACCCCATGGAACTTTAGGAAGGATTGTGTGAATGCAAAATGCCCGGTGTGTTCATCACTCTAACAAAGTATCTGGGAAAACGGTCTTTAAGGTGGAAAGATTTATCCGGGCTCACAGTTTCAGAGGCTGACTGATTCTTGGCCTGTGGTGAGGCAGAATGCATGGCAGAGGGTGCAGCAGAGGGAAGTGGCTCACCTCCTGAGGGCCAGAAGCAAAGAGAACTAGAGAGAGGGGACCAGAGACAGAATAAGCCCTTCAGAGGCCCTGAGGACCTACTTCTTTCAGCTAGGCCCTGCCTCCCAAAGTTTCTGCCATGTCCCAACGGCACCCCTAGCTAGGGACCAAGCCTTCAGCACCGAGCGTTGGGGTCCTTGTACATCCAAACCTTAGCACCTGGCAAACAGCAGCACTCCGTAAACGGCAGCCGAGACTCCTGATCCGGCCTTTAGAGCACAGGCTGGGTGGCTCAGGGGCTCTTGGAGATGAGCAGCGAGCTGGTGGCTGGGAGGTCTTAGGTCTGAATGCTGAAGAGGCAGTCCCGCCTTACCCAGCCGGCTGAGGTTTGAAACAATAGCGTCCGCCTGGCCTTAGAGAGAAGCCACCTGCACCCAACATCCTCTTCTCTCTTTATTGTCTCTATTTATGTCTTGTCCCTGAGCCAAGTCTTTATCTCTCGAGGCTGTCTGCAGCTTGTGCAAATTGATTCAGAGGCACCCATCGCAGCCCAGGGCTCCAGCCCACTCCATCCTGCAGCCCCATGGGTTCTCTGAGGCACCCCAGCAAGACAGCCAAGCGAGAGCGCCCCCATCAGTCCTGACAATTAAACCGAGTTTTCCCAGCTGCATCCTGGAAAGATGGCTAGAGATCCCCTTGCCCTCCCCGCTGAGCCAAAACCACAATTCCAGAAGAATCGCTCGTAATTGCTTCCTCCCTTCCTGGGGCATGGGCCTCAGAGATGTGTTTAATTCCAGCTTCCAGAATCTCACTTAAGTGCAAGAGAGGTCTGCTCCCCACCCTCTCCCAGGGAGATCTTCTCTCCCAAACTCTTTTCTTTGTAAATCATCCTGTTTCCTCGGTGGCTCTGGCCACAAAAGCTCATGGTTTTCCTCTCTTTTTGCTAAGCAATTCGCAAGGCTGCAGCATGCTGAATAGAAAGAAGGGAAGAAAGCAAAAAATAAAAAAATAAAACAAAGGCGAATGCAGAACTCCTCCAGCTGAGCTGGGCTCACCTGCCATTGTCTCAGGTGAACTGGAGGCTGCATCTGTGGGTCTGGAATGCAGGGGCTGGGCTTGTCACTTACTGCTTGTGCAGCATGACCTTAAAGGGGTCAGGCCACTTCTAGCCCCATTTCCTCCCTGAGAATTGGGAATGCTAATGCTGGCTTAGGCCACTGGGCTCTGTCCCTCAACGGGGTCGCTTACAAGCAGCAAAAATTGATTACTGGGAAGGCCAGGATCCAGGCAGGGCATTTCCTGGTGAGGGCCCGCTTTCTGGTGCATGGACAGTACCTTCTACCTAGGTCCTCTGTCAGTGGAAGGGATGAGCTAGCACTCTGGGCCCCTCTTCCGGGAGCACTGTTCTTATTCAAGAGGGCTTGGCCTCCATGACCTAATCTCCTCTCAAAGGCAAACACTGCAAATCAAAGGTTGTGTTTCTTTTTGGAGAAACAGTTGGTGAGCACTGACCAGCCAACAGGGCACTGACGTAAAGTAATATATGGAGACCCATGTCCCTCGTTCTCCAACAGTAAGAGCCTTTAAAAACAGTTTGCAGTTTATTTTTGACTTTTTGCTTTCTGCCTATGTAATTACCTACTACTCCCCTAAATCTGCATCTTTTTATACATTGTTATTATGTCCTGTTTACTTAAAAATAAGATATGCTTGTCTTTCTGTATTAGCACATGAAGGTCTATTTTCTTTCTTTTTCAGAACTGCATAGTTTTCCCATTTGATGGGTAGACCATAATTTATTCATTTCATTTCCCATGCTTGGTATTTTAGTTGTTCCTAAGTTTCCCTCCAATTATGAACAATACCCATAATATACATCCTTATTCCTTTTCATTTGCTTGTGCAAGTATTAATATGCAATAGGTTCTAAGGAGTGGCTCTGCTATATCAAATGTTATGGAGATTTTAAATCTTGATAGATCTAAAATGCCAGAAGTATCAGATACTTAATAAATAGGTCATATTTTGAAGTAAACCATTTTAAAATTAAAGTATGTGTGTGTGTATGTGTGTGTGTGTGTGTGTACATGCATACACACCTATTTGTTTTCTGTGTTGGACATGGGGCCTTTATATTGCAGAAGAATTGGTATTTTGTGGAGCAGCTACTTACTAGAGAGCTAGCTTCAGCCTTTTTGGTTGAAGCAGATGGTCTCTGAGTAAAAGGCCCAGAGTTTGAAGCCATAAATCGTGGGCCAGTGGCCTAGTGAAGCGGAACCCTTTGGTCGCTGTGGGTTGTTCCACCTGGATCTGTGTTTCAGTACTGGGCTGAGTTGACCTAGCCTGCCTTAAGACAAGGAGTGGCCTTCCATGCAAACGCTTCTGCTGTGCTGGCCCTGGGAAGGTTGGGGCTTCTCTGTCACTCAACACAGGACTGTAGTATGGTAAGAGCTGACAGGCGCTATGGCCCAACACCCAGATCCCCGTGTGGTTCAGTGTTCAGTGAAAGGCTGGAAGGAAGGTGGTGCTCCTGAACCCTTCCACCATCAAGCATCATCCGGCGTCCATCCTGTGCATGGTTTCCCTGAAGATATATTTAGGATGGGAAGAAGCATCTGATTTCTTAGGGGCTTCTCAAGTTCACAGTACTTGTGCTTTCATGTGCATTAGCTTAAGAAATCCCCATTTTACAGAGGAGCTGACGGAGGTTCGATGAGGTTAGTGGATTTCCTAGGTTAGCAGACCTCCTGACCACGGAGCTTGGGAGTGTTACTTAGTTCTGGGGATCTGTCCAGCTCCGTCCCCAGTATGCGATGTTAGATGGCTGTGGACCATCCTAGTAACATTATGCCCTCCGGGACACTAAACAGCACTTGGCAATCATGGCTGCATATTGGAATCAGCTGGAAAGATTTAAGAAGTCCGGGCACCCAAGACTCACCTCAAACCAATCAAAGCAGAACCTCTGGGGCAAGACCCGCCCCTCCCTCAGGAATGTCTAATGCCAAGCTGGCGGTTCTTATCAATCCCCGTGTCATTCCTGGGACTGTGTTACACCTCTCTTTACCTGCACCCTGTTTCCTTTAACTCTCACTGACTCCTGGGCTCCATAGCTGCTTGAATTCAGCTACACTCATTCAGCAAAGGTGGAATGCGTAGCAGATGCACACCCCATGCTAGGTTCTGGGGATGCTTGGGTGGCAGAAAGAAGCTACACAGACTGCTGACTCAGGAAAGACCTACTGACAGTTACAAACAATTATAGTGCATAAGATGGAGAAAGCCTGCGGGCCCCGGGAAGAGGGGACCAGCAGGATGCAGCCCCGGGGCCTCTCTCCATCCCCGCCACTGCCTGGATCCTGGCCCATGATCCTGTACTTCCCCTTAAGGCTGCTAGAACTCAGCTTAACACACCAGGGATCCCAGGGAGGGGAGACCGGCCTCCTACTCTTTCAGTTCATTGTGAGCTGTTCCCTGTCATCCACCATTATGCTTAAACGGCCCTCTTGTCCCCTCGAGCCCTCAATTGCTGCATCTCATTTTAGAACATATTTGACATTTCACCGCAGCAGGACTGATGTATTTGAATCGGAATGCTGCGGAGGCTCCTGGATGGGTTAGCAGAGCCCCGTGGGACTGCTCCCAGTGAAGGGGACTCTCTGCTAAGGTAATTATCCAAGAGAAATAGCCCATCTCTCAGCCCGACGGCTGTTCCACCAGGCCAGCTCTGCCTGCCAGGCCCCCATGCATTAAACCCAGACTCCACGGCTAGCCCAGTGCAAGCAGGTTCATCTGAAGCCGGGTTCGGCGAGGAGAGCAAAAGAGACAGAAAACCTGGCCTTGCCTTCCAGATGCCTGGCGTCGAGTTGGAGTGGCCAGGTGAAGATACTGAGGACACATTTATTATATTTTCTTAATCTTTTTCTAGTCCATTTAGTATCTTCCTAATGAATATTTAAGTGTTTACAGCTGAATTTGATACATGCCAAATCTGGCTGTTGCCCGTTTTTTATGTCCTGAAGCTAAGAATGGTTGTTACATTTATAGACAATTGAGGGAAAAAAAAAAAGTTTTAAAAGCAAATCTACTTTGTGGCACAGGAATGTTACATGAAATTCAAATTTCAGTGTCCATTAACAAAGCCCTGAGGGCTCGCTGCGGTGCCAGTCATTCTTCATTTGCCTGTGGCCACCGAGGACTACAGTGGCAGAAGTTGAGAAGTTGCTACAGAGACCGTAGGGTCTCCAAAGTAAAAAATCTGTACTTTCTGGCCCTTTAAGAGAAAGTTCGCTCACATGGTTTACGGTGCAGCAGAAGCAGCTGGTCTGGAGAGTAGCGGACGGGGGTTAGAATCTAATCTCTCCGTAGCTGATGGATGAGAATAAGAAGACAGAGGTGGTAGGCCGCTTTGAGGAGTGAAGAAGCCACAGTAAAGGTCACATAAGACCCAACGATCTAGAATTGGGATCGACGCTCAGCAAATGTTATGGGGCACAACTTAAGAACAGACCGATCACCGCTGAGAAGTCCAAATTTGAGAGTCTTTATTAAGCCAGTCAGCTGACTGTTCCACACAACACCCCAAAAATGGCTATTGGGAGATAGCCCCAACCATAGGGTTGCAGTGGTTCTTACACCATAAACCAGAACATTAATCATAAGTATCTGTTGCTATGATTCAAAAGTATAAACTAACATTGTAGGATCTGAATCATCAGCAGAGGGGCAAGTGGGTCAAAATGACCTTACTTAGGTACAAACTTAAGAATGGTTACTAACATCTAAACAATCACGGTTGGCATCACCCTTAACATGGTACATTGTTTAGGAAACTAGGAATCAAAAGAGAACAATGTTTCATTATATAAGAATGGCCATTTCGTCATTTTGTATCGCCAAACAAGTCACGCTAAGCAGCTGTTGACGGGTACAGAGGTGGGGCGTTCCCATGGAAGAAGCATTTCCTACATAACATGGAGTCTCAAGGCTAAGTGGAGTCTGTTTAGTCATTGCCCATATCGCCTGGCCTGTAACATTTCCATGGAGTCAAATATGTCAACCCGTCACATAAATGTCAGTTACCTTCCCTCACCTTACTCATGCACGAACACAGTCTCCTGTCCCGGCGCTGAGAGAAGGGCGGACTCGTGTGGGGCCTGGTCACCCTGTAAGCTGCAGGGGTGGGCTGAGGGAGAGGGAATGGAGCCGCGACATCTGTCAGATGAGTCCTCTCGCCCTTCCTCAAGCCCGGGCAGGAGCTCGGATCAGCCCTGCGTATGGAAAGGATCGCAGATGCGCTTTCACATTCATAACTGGTAAGGTTCTCAAAGACCTGGCCTGTGGAATCAATCAGAATGAGGCCCCAAGTTCTGCTCCTCTGTGCCTCTTCCCATCGCCTCAACTTCTGTCCCCAGGTCTTCTGAAGATGCAGGTCCTGAGAAAAATATTAAATAGGATCCATGTCAAGATGGAATGAAATTTAAGGCAGGCCAGACACATCTGCAACCAAAAGAGGGAAAGGCATAAAAACCGAATGAGAGGGAGTATGGGGGAAGGAAGTCTAGTAGAGTGAAAGACATTATCACCTCAGGTGCATGTAGGACTGCATGACCCATGTGATCCTGCAATACTTACAATCAGAAAAATGAGAGATGACACTCCATTTACGTACGATTTACCAGAATGTATAAATGCATTCTACTGTCATGTATAACTAATTAGAACAAATTTAAAAAAATTTTTTTAAACTGAATGAGATACAGAGAAACAAGATGTATCCCATTTATTTTCAATAAAAATAAATTTAAAAGAAACACTGACTGAGATCATGAGCACTCAGGATATTTTGGAATGCAGGCTTCTTTGGGAACTGTCTTGATGATTTGGAAGCAGGGAATCCTGGCACGGTCTGGAGGTGGAGAGGAAGAGGAGAAAAATTCCAAGATGCAAATCTGGTCTAGCAGCAAGAATTAACATTTAAGACACAGGTTTGTGGGATGGACATGTAAGGAAGGGGACGTGTGGACTGTTGAAAAGAAGCAGGAGAGAGACCCACAGGTGGACAGAGGACAAGCCAGCCATGGAAGCAGTGTGGCTGGACACGTGCATGGTGGGGAGGAGCTGTGGTCATGGAGCAAGCCTGGTTGAACTCGACAGTGAATGAGGAACCTGTAGTCACTTGCTTTAGGTCTGGAGCCCTGGCACAAATGTACCATCAAGTTCCCTCGTAATGAATCCCACACCTCTTTCTGTTAAGCATGTACTTCTTCAGCCTGGTTTCAAAGCTGATTTCTGGCTTCCAGTGTTTGGGATTTTGTAGCGACTGGATGATCGGGGTGAAGGAAATATCTAAGTGTAATGGCAGCTCATTCCTGTTGCAGAGCTTCATCTTTGCAGGTGGGGGCGACGCGATTCCTGACACTGATTTTTAATGGTCTTTGATCTACTGGGTTAACATGACCGCAGAGTAGTAACATGACTGCAGAGGACAAGGGATGGATTCAAGAGCCCAGTACTGCATAGTAGCACCAGCAACATCCACGGACCTTTATTCTGCTCTGCGCCAAGTGCAATGCTGATGCTTTCCATGCCGGCCTCCCTTTGTCCCCGCGACGTCCTTTTCGCGGAGGACCGCACACTTCGTTCAATATCTCACTTACTCAGTAGCAAACCAAGATTGGAACATTGAACTTTCTGTCACCCTACCTGTTGTGCTTTACATCTGTGATCTGCTGATATCTTCAATCCCCACCTGTGACGGAAGCAAGGGAGGAAGGAAGGAGGAAGGAGTGGCAGGTCGCTATTGCTCCCTGAAATAATTGACCAAGACTCTATGATGGAGAGTGACAGGGACAGACCTCTCTGAGGAGGTGGCATTTTGGTCTAGACCTGGAGAGTGACCTGGAGCCAGCTGTACACAGAACCAGAAGATAAGAACATAGCAGGCCAGATGTGGCACTGGCTGGCTCTGGAACTGGCAGGGGAAGGAATAAGTCCAGATGAGACAAGGGATCTGCCAAGGGCTTTCTGGGCCATGATGGATGATACAGAGTCTGAATTTTGTTCTGTGATACAGGGTAGCACCTGGCTCAGATATCAACTCTCTTTTGTGCTTGATCAATTAGTAATGATAGACATCCTGCAATTTTATTTATTAGTCCTTATTCAGTAGTGACTTCATGGGGCCTCTATTTGCATATCGACAAGGTGCTATTGATGCCCCTGGTTTGCACACTAAAAGACCTTGTCCCTCCCCCACTTGGAGAAGCAAGTGTTCATATGATTGCAGGACTCTGAGCTGTAGGTTACTGATTCTGTGTTTCAGCTGTTGACTATTTATCAGTGAGATGGTGGCTTCTCCCTGGCCCCTTGAGGCTCCTTCTGACTCGGGTGGTGGTCCACCTGACTCTGGGATATGCAGCACCACCTGGGCCCTTCCCTTACTCTCTCGCCTCCCTTTTCCTCCTCCCTTGGGATTATCACCAACAGACACCCTCGAACTCTTTGTATAATTAGAGAAAGCTTTCTTTTTTTAAAATAAGATGGACTGGAGTAATTGTGCCCAGAGTAGAATATTTCCTGTAAGAAGCTTGCCTTTGGAGATGAAGACTGTATTGTTCCCTCCAATGCACAGATGAGATGTGAGACCCAAGGAGTCCAAGACACTGCCCCAGGGGCACCTAGCCAAGGTGGGGTCAGAGATCAGATTCAGATTCAGGCCTGTCTGGCTCCAATCCACAAGCTCTGTCTAGCACCCTCTGTTTGGACCTAAAGGCAGAAAATGGGCTGAGGAGGTAAACCAGAGAGAACTTCCTACTAGCCGCATTTGTGACATCTTTTGCCTGGGTGGAAGATGGACAGTCATTTACCAGAAGCTCAGATTTGGACTGCATGGCCTCATTTGTCCTGGCTGAAGGCTAGAGAGACCCCTACCCCACCCCCATTTATCCAGGACCGGCTACCTACTTCGCCCAGTGTCCTGAGGAACTCCGGTGTTAACCAGCTCATTTGTGTGTATCCCGGCACTTTTTGCAATTAGTCATCCTGCAGATGGCAATTAAGGCTCTGAATCACTGCTGGGCAGGCCTCTGGCTCATGGCAGAACTCATGCCTTCGTTTGTCCGTTCATTCATAAACATCCTCGGAGTATGTCTGCTGTGCCCCTGGTGGGCACCATCTGTGCCCTGGGCAGCCCCACACCTCATGGGGGACACGGTGGATGACCGTCCAGCAGTCAGATGAACGTGGCAATAGCATGTGGGTGAAGAAGAGGCAGGTGGGAGTGGCCAGTCCCCAGGGCCTCCGAAGAGAAGGCTGGGAGGAAGCAGGAGCGAGTGGAGGTTGAGGGGAGGCTGGAGAGAAAGAGCGCTGCATGCTCTGGAGAGTGTACGGCTCACTTGGCCCAGTTGGAGCTCAGAACCCTGTGACTGTAGAGGGATTCATAATGGGTTTTGAAGGGATCCAGGCGTCAGGGAGGATAAAGGGGAAAGGAAGCGTTGCTTACAAAGCCACAGGAGGGAGACGGAGAAGTCCTTCATCCTCTTCTCCCCTCCCACCCAACACGGAGCCCATCCATGTGGGAGCCTGTCTGCTGGCCAAAGAGACTAAGAGGCACCCGGGTCATTGCTCAAGTGCAGCTTTTCCCGCCCTTCTCGGTCCCCCACGAAACAGAAGCAGAAATCCCTTTCTGGGAAGGAAGATTCCCCTGCATTAAGTAGGTCCATAAGAGGACAGTGCAGTGTGGCCCCAGCACTGCCCTTACTTCGAAAAAGTTATCAAAGGAAGGACACGTACCACTCCGAAAGCTGGAGCCAGGGTAATTTTGCACACTCTTTTGAGAGGATTGGCACCACAACCAAGCTGGTTTCAGTTCTCCCTTCTTTGTGCCCAGCACTAAATGCATGTCCCACTAATCTAATTTCTAGAAAATCCTCTTTCATGAGCCTGTGGGTTTTCTCCAGTCAGGCTGGTGAAGAGCAGATAGGCCCATTCATTAGCAGAGGTTCAGACCTCAAAGGGCTGCCAAGGCCCTGTGGCCACCAGACTTCCTTCCCATAGATAAGAGCCCGTATGTGCCCACAGGAACTGCATGAACAGTCCCAGCCAGCAACTGTTGAACACTTGTTGGAAATGTGGTGTTTCCAGTGGTTTAACTTCTTGGTTAACGTCACAGCAGCCTTGGGGGCAGATGCTCCTGGCCTCCGGTGCATCAGCTGGCTCTGGGCCTTTGCCTCTCGCCTCCTGCGGTCTTGGCTCAGCTATCCCCACCTCAGAGAACCCGTGCTGTTCACCCCTTAGTTCTTGACACACCCTGGCTCTCCTTTCCTCTCTGTTCTGCTTGACTTTCACCTCCTATGTGCTATGGGTTTAGCTTGCTTCCTTGATTATGTCTTCCTCTTCAGGTAGCCTATAGGCTCCTCCAGGGTGCGGATCTCTGTTTTCAAGTGGGTTCCAGTACATAGGAAACTCTCCAAAGATACTAGTTGAATGAAAAACAGACACGATATCCTCATAGCCATTTTGCAAACTAGGAAAGAAAAGCTTGCAGAAATTAGCTAACATGTCCCAACATGGAGAACAGTGGCTGGGTCTAGAATTCATCTGGGTCTCGGGCCTCTGAGTTTTTCCAACACCACGTGCCAGCACCGGACCACCTACCAAGCCTTCTCTAGACCCGTGGTTGAAGCAAGACATGAGGAGATGCTACTGCTGCTCCTTCCATTCAAGTGTTCCCTCGAAGCCGGCTTGCTGACACACCGGATGACAGGGATTTGCCGGAATAGAGGTATTTTCCAGCCCCTTCTCTTCCCTAGGACTGAGATTGTGGGGCTCCAGGAGAAATAAGGCCTGGTCTCAATGTTTTGAAGGTTCACTCCACTTCAACAGCAGTGCGGTTCATTAACACTGGTATGAGGAAGACCTACTGTGTGCCATATGCTGTGTTGGAAGCTGTGGGTACAATGACGTGCTCTACTGTCCTCCAGAAGCTCACACTTTGGTGACACATGGCATCTACCATAGCTACAACTCTGAAAATGATGGTCTGCGTCACGTCGGGTCTTCCGCAGCCATGTTCCTGTCCTAGGAATATCCTGCTGCCTCTCATGGACACCAGTGTTGGGAAATGCACAGGTTTTGGAGCAGAGGAAACTGGGTCCTCACTTCTTAGCTCATAAGTTATTCAGGCTTTGGGGGATGATATCTGTAAGGAACAGTTCATGGGTTTGCCAGGTGTCACGCTCGAGACCTGCCGTGCTGCTGCCGTTGTTGTTCGTTATCAGTATTATCATTGATTATTACCATTCAGCTTCTGGGTGGGTAGTGAGTGGTGAATTCCATGCCCAAAGAACCTTGTTTTGGTTTTAAAAACCTACCCCAGGTGATAACAACCGCTCCCTGTTTAATTGAGACTAACCTGTGTGTTAATCACTTTGCTCAATATTTCATTTTATCTTGTTTAATCCTCTCAACAGTCCTGTGAGTTTTTCCTTTTTTAGATCCATTTGATAGCAAAGTTTGCTGAAGCACAAACCAGCTACCAAATAACTGAACCAAGTTCACGCAGCTGCTGAACTTGGAGCTGACGTATCAGGTGGGTGCTCAGCTTAGTCCAGGTCTTTATGCTCAGCTGCCCTGGTAATGCAGGTGTGTGACTTCTGAGGTGACTATATATGTCCTCAAACCAATCAGGGACACAGCAAAAGGTACCAAGGGCAGGTTCGAGACCTTGTGCCTGGGCACTGACCCCACATCTCTGAGTCTCCCTTGGCTCATGTAGAAGATGAAGAGCTTGCCCTGTGATTCCAAGGTCCTCCTGCTCCTGGGCTTCGGCTCTGGGGTGTGGCTCTTCATTCGGCATGCTGCAGGTCTGCCTGAGTCGGCACAGGGAGTGTCGCTGGAGTCCAGAAGAGCCTGGTTAAAATCCCAGTTGTGCCACCCACAGGTATATGATGTCTCTGAGCCTCATTTTCCTTATTAGGTAAACTCAATCATCCCAACTTTGTGAGTTAAGAACCTCATAGGATTAACTGAAATTCTAAACGAGTAGCAGAATCCTGTCAAGAGTAGATCTAATCAGATGGTTCAAGATATTTCAATGAAGGGACTGTTCGTAGGGGCAGATGGGCAGGATTAAAGATGCTGAACACCCAGACTCCCAGAAGCAGAGAACCGTAACCAGGTCTGGGCCAAGAAATATGTATCATTTTCTTAGGACATAGCAAACTACCACAGAGTAGGTAACTTACACAAGAGAATTTATATTCTCATACTTCTGGAAGCTGGAAGTCCAAGAGGGTTGAGTGGCAGGTTGATTTCCTCCTTGACTTGTAGGCAGCCATCTCTCCCTGTGCTCACCGATGGTCTCCTCCTATGTCTCTGTGTCCTGCTCTCTTCTTGCCAGATTGGATTGTGATCCACTCTAAAGAAAATAAATAAATAGCACCTCATTTTAACTTAATCACCTCTGTAAAGATCCTGTCTCCCAACACAGTCACATTCTGAGGGATTGGGGGAAAGGAATCCAACATAAGAACTGGAGGAGACACGATTCGGTCTAACAAGAAGAGGAGGGAAGAGACCGTGCTGCCAGAACCCAGTGAGAGCATGGGTCCTGGAGGAAGCCTGCGGGCAGGGGCTGCGGGGGGACAGACACAGCTCCCTGAAACAGTCAGTGAGGCGAAGTGCCCTCTCCTTCCAGTCCGTTGCCAGTGCTTCCGACTAGCACTGAGCCACAGGGATCCCACTGCATGGGGGTGAGTCTGCAGGGCACAGGGAAGGGGCAGGTGGACCTGCCAGAGGATAAATGGATAATCTACAGTGAATACTTGGACGTCCCTGGCACATAACAGACGTGCAAGAAGTGTCCTCTCTTTCCCCCATCAGCTGCGAGCTTCATGTGCCTTGCTTGGTATGCTTGCAGGGTCTGGTTTTCTCTGAAGCTGGGACAAGCGCATAACAAAGCACACACGGCAGTGCCCTTCCGTTGCCGCTCGTTTGAAATTGCAGAGAGCTCTGTGCCCTCTGGGCAGCCCATTGATCCATCCGTCGCTTCATCAGGCACCGGCACATGTTCAACTGGTCAGAACTGTTCAGCCAGCCAAGCTCTCTCACCCCTGTTCGTAGGCAAATGAGGCATTATCTCGTGCAGCGAAGCATCTACCAGACTGGTAGGGAGAGGCTGGCTCATTATGTGTAAAAAATTAAAATCCCTATGCCAGCAAGCAGGTCAGCAGATGGGACTTCTCTTCAGAGTTGTAGTCGTTTTACCATAGCTGGCATAAAGTTGGGGGAGCTTCAGTCATCCACTCCACCCTGCCTTGGGGCTCCGCAGTGCCACACTGGGCTTTTGTATCTGCCTCCGGCTTTTCTATTGTACTCCATTTTATTCAGGAGAGATTTTAAGACCTGTATCTTGGAACCCTATATGCGGTTCCCCTAGAGCTCCAGAAACACCTTCCTGAAAGAGGCAGCCTCGTGGCCAGGAAACTTCCTGCTGGAGGACCATCTTATCTCAGATTGGGTTCTGTAAGAAACTCCATCTCCTGGTGGATCTTCTGGGTGGAGGAGAGCAAGGCCCATGGGATGGTGAGTGTGATTTCTGCCCTGGGTTTTAGTCATCACTTGTCATCCAAAATGGGCAAAATGACTCAGCTTTTAACCATCACCCGAAACTCTGTCCAAATCTGAAAGATAACTGAAGATGACCTAAGTCCATAGTGTAGGGTCCTCAAGAATTAAGTTATTCTTTTATGTTTCTCTGAAGCAAGGCAAAGGTTTGGGGGTTCTGGTGCTTATGTTACTTTACTGGGACTGCCTTACCCAAGAACAGGCTGGGCATCCTCACCCAAGATCTGCAGTTTCAAATGCTTCCAAATCTGAAACTTTTTGAGCATCAGCATGATGCCACAGGAAGAGATTCCACGCCTGACCTCAGCAGACAGGATGCAATAAAAACAGGGCCCTGAGAAGGCTCTGTATGACCTTCAGGCTGTGCACATAGGACATGTATGAAACACAGGGAACCGCTGTGTTTAGACTCAGGTCCCATCCCTGAAGCACCTCATTATATATGTGCACATCTTCCAAAACACAAAAAAGTTCCAAATCTGAAACACTTACTGTCACGAGCATTTCAGAAAGGATACTCAACAGGTACCACAAACTAGGTAGCTTTAAAAAAATAGAAATTTTGTCTTTCTGGTTTTGGAGGCTAGAAATATAAGTCAAAGTGTTAGCTGGGCCATGCTTTCTCTGAATCCTCTGGTCGAAGCCCCTTTCTCCCTTCCAGCTCTGGGATCCAGGCATGCCTTGTCTTGCAGTCTAACTCCTCTGTCTTCCTCTGAGTTCTTGTGGCCACCTCCCCTCTATGTCTGTCTCTCTTCCCTTCTTATAAGGACATCAGCCATTGGGTTAGGATTCATCTTAACGCAGTACATCTCATCTTAAATTGATTTCATCTGCAGAGAGCCACTTCCAAATTGAGATCACATTTACAAATGCTGGGGTTCGGACTTGAACATATCGTTTTGACAGACATGGTTCAACCCACGAAAGCACTTTTTCTCAAATTTTTATTTACAAACCACTCTCTGGTTAAGAGGGATTTTTGTAGAATCTCCTCAGGTCTGAAGAGTTGAACAGATTGGTGCCATTTGTTGATAGACATGGAGACTTCTAGAAGAAAGAGAGTGAGCACAGAAAGAAGGGGAGAGGGTCTCTGGAACGTAAGTCTTTGGCCTTCTTTATTTCGTGTTAAATTGTTTTGCTTTGAGCCAGTCACTTACCTTTCTGAACCCAGTTTACTCAAGGAAATGGGGATGGGATGGGGTCATGGGGTTGATAACCTTCTTTGAGAATCAGTCTGACTTAATATTCTGTGGCTTCCAAAAAGATGAGCAAAGCGGGCAGCAATCACCTCCTATGCAGGGAAGTCCAGCTAGCTTTGAGAAATGGGTCTCTACTGTTACATGGCTAGACACACAGAGCCAGAAAGTCACTTGTCTCCAATCAGCTTTAGAACCCACCTAGTTTTAAAAGAAGCAAGAGACAAACAGGTGAAGAACTCCTACAGACCATTAAGAAAAAGGCAAACAACCCAATAGAAAACTGAGCAGAAGACTTGAACAGGCATTTCCCAAAAGAGGATACCCCAATGGGCAATTCATATGTGAAAAGATGCTGAGTTTTATTAGTCATTAAAAAGCAAACTAAAATTCATAATGCAATGCCATACCACTGTGCAAAATTTAAACCTTTGCCAAAAAGTTTAAAATGCAAAAGGAGAATACCAATTATCAGTGGAACAGAAAACCATAGGAACTCACTACACAACTGATAGTAAAAATAGGAAGAATTACTTTGTAATGTCTACTTAAGCTGAACGTGTGCAAACCTACTGACCCAGAAAGTCCCTCCTAGGAACGCAGCCAGCACCTATTGTTACTAGTGGTTGCTTTGTGTTTGCGACTGTTGTATCTTCTCAAGAGAAGATTTGAAGCAAGACACAGTAAAATACAGCCAAGTTTTTTGGAAGAGAAGGAAGAAGCAGGGTAAATGGCCTACTCAAGGGAGAGAGTGGATCCTCAGAGAGGAGAGTGACAACTTACTTCTCTGTGAGCTCGATTTTTATTGGGTTTAAGGGGTAGTTTTCAGAGCATCTCACCTGAGCACCACCTCCTAACTCTTGATTGACAATTGGATGGTATCGAATTGCTAATCCCTATTGTGCGTGTCTAACTCATGACTGTCCGAGTGCAACCCACACAGGTGAAAACTTATAGTAAGTTTAAGTAATATGTCAAGACCTATAACTCATGAGTGTCCAAATGAAACCCACATAGGTGAAAACTTATAATTATAGCAAGTTTAAGTAGTAAGTCAAGACCTAAAGATAACTTGGGTCATTCTGCCTTGTGCTGACCAATTTTATCTGAACTTGATTTTGTGGACCTTGGGGCCACTGAGCTGTCCAGCCTCTGTCAGGGCAATCTGTCTTTTTCTTATCAAAGGAGTGGTCTTAGCCAAACTCTCCTCAGCCCTGTGAATAAGTAACATAAGTCGAATGGGGCTAGGATGAGTTTGTGTAAGTTGTTTCTTTAAAAACAAATAGAAGAAACATTCTCTTCTCCCTTTACACAATCTCACTGGAAAATAATCGTTTTGAGAATTAGCACGTAGGCTCAGTCTGTCAAATCAACCTCTGAATCTCCATGTTCCCGCCACTCATATCTACCTGCCTCTTATCACTATGACAACAAAAGATGCATTCAGAATGTTTAGGACAGCTTCCAAAACTGGAAGCGACCTAAGTGCCCACAAGCAGGAGAGATGGAATAAAATATCATATTCTACACCATTATGCAGCATTAGGATGAACAAACCTTAACTACATGCAGTGATACAGGTGGATTTTACAAACATCCTATTGAACCAAAATGCCAGTCATAAAAAGGGTGTGTGTTGTACAACTCAATTGATATGAAGTTCAGAAACGAATAGATCCAAATAGATCCGAGGTCTTCACTGTGGGGATAGTGCAAGGAGATTCTGTGCTGCAAGGAGATATTTTGTTCCTTGATCTAGGTTTTAGTTATGATAGTGAGTTCACTTTGTGAAAATTCATCACACTGTATACCATGGTTTCTGTGCTTTTCTAAATGCATTTGATTCATCATTAAAATGTTTGCTGATAAAAGCAAAAAAAAAAAAAAAGTACTCTGCACATCTTGGTTAAAGGTATTAACCAGTCCCCAAACTCTAAGCTCTTGGCCGTGTCACAGCCTTGGCCAAGAGTTATCCGTGAGATCAAGTGTGAAGTGTTCTCTTGAAGGACTTTACCCCTGACTTGAGTTCCAACCGCTTCCTCTGCCTAGAACAGACTTCTCTCTACTCCACCACCCAGAGCTCTCCGGGGCAGGGATCATTGTATTTTCTCTCTATCCCTGGCACCTGGCACGTCCAAACTGCTCAACAAATACTTATCAAATGAATGAAGAACCTTCTGCACAAACTTTCTACAGTCCTTACTCAATCTCATCCACACTCTGACAAAACCCAGCAACATCCGCAGAACGTTTCGGGTGGAAGGATTCCCATTTTCTCTCTCTCTTACTCTCCAGTAAAAGAGCTTTTAGGAAGGAAAAATTTAAAAAGCAAAAGTAGACTACAGAACCTTTTAATTTATTTGATCAAAAGTGAGTCCCAGGTAATATCAGCAGGGGATTTTAAATGAAGTAGTTTTAATAAACTCGCCTTCTTATGGGGTCATGCATGAAAAGACTCCAGCGCTTCAAAGCAGAAGGAGCCACGTGGTGACCGCGAGGTCATTTTCATAAACATCTCCAGGATGAATGCCTCCTGCTCCCAGGAGCTTCCTGCAGAGCTGCAGCTCCGAGCCCACTTGAGCTTTCTCTGCTCCAGACCAGCAAAGCCACGGAACCACTGGGGGACTGAGGAACAAATCTTCCCGTTTGGCTAGTGGTCCTTGCAGTACCAGTGAAGCTGAGGAGATGCAGGCAGAAGCCAGTGGGGACTCAGAGCGAAGGGGCACAGTGTCCATGGGATTCCAGCAGCTGCTGGAACAGGTGAAAACCACCTTTGAAGTTCAGCGTACACGTGGTTTTGTGGAATCCTGTCCCACTTTCCTTACTGTACCGAGTCCTAGTCGTATTTCCTTCTCTCACCATTGTCCCCTCAACACCTGCTGGCACTGTGGAGAACACTGAGCTGAGTAATAAAGGTGGAACTGGAATCCTGCCCGGCACAAGTGCTGTAAGAGTCACGTGGTCACCTTGGACCTCAGTTTCTCTGGCAGGATGAAGGAAGCATGTGGCCTGAATTGACTCAGCCAGCCTTAGCCTTATTCTTTGGTTGCTAACGCATGAAAGCAGGCTACACATAAGGAAAGGGAGAGAGGGAGGAAGAGCAGATAGCAGCAGATCACCTCTTAACCCGGGCCTCACGGCCTTCCCTTTGCCAGGTCGGTTTGAAGGCAGTTCCCCTTGCCTGTAGGAGGGGTCTCCACATGCTGAGAAGTCCCTGAGTGGGCTCAGGTGCAGAAAGATAGAGTCCACCAGCACACAGGAGGGAAGGCTGGCATGAGTCCGCTCTGAAACCTGTCCTCAGGGAAACCTTCCAGGGCTCCAACCAGTTACCCAGTCACTTAGAGGAGGTGCGCCCTGTGCTGGGGGGTTGTCCTCAGAGAGGCCCTGACTGCCCTGACCTTATTGATGCATGGCCTCTTCCCAGGTTTCTAGGGACAAGATTGTGACCTGTGATCTTCTCAAGTCCTTGGGACATTAACTGTCAGTTCCTCCAGGAGCTACTGCTTTGTTTTGGTTTGAAGTCATTAACTCCAACTGGGTCTGGTCATGCTTCATGTGAGCACGTTCACAGACACACTTACATGCACACACACACACACACACACATTGAAAGACCACAGTTGGAAAGTGAGATTTAATGTGACACTTACAATGTAAGGGCCTTAATTTCTTTTCTTTTTTAAATTTTATTGTATTGGTTCTTCTTAGTCATACCTGACAGCAGAATCCATTTTCATAAAATTATATAAGCACAGGATAGATATTATTCTAATGAGGACCCCATTCTTAATGTCTTCATTAGTGGAATGGGGTAATTCAATCCCCCTTGCAGCTTTTTTGGTTTACATTTTTTGGTTTTTTTTTTTTTTATATATATTAGGAATTGACCCCAGGGGTACCTAATCACTGAGCCACATCCCCAGTTCTTTCTCTTTTTTATTTTGAGACAGGGTCCTTCCTAAGTTGCTTAGGGCTTCACTAAGTTACTGAGGTTGGCTTTGAACTTACAATCCTCCTGCCTCGGCCTCCAGAGCCACTGAGATTATCGGCGTGCACCGGGGCACCCAGCCTCCCTTGCAAATTCGTTGCAAGAGTCAGAGGTCTTGTGAGCAAGCTACCTGCCTCCAGTGGACAGCAGCTGCTTGAAGGATGACAGGTCTCATCATCATTGTCACCACTTTTGCCTTCGTCTTGCAATTGCACTGGCAAAAATCAATGTCTGCCCCATACAAAGAAATTTTAGAAAGCACCCTTCTCTCTCGCCTCCCGGCAGATACCTCCTTGCTTTCCCTGCATGGTCGACTATAGAGCTATCGCTACGTATGAGTTTGGGGAAAAACTGCCCTCTGAGCACAGATGAAACAGTCTACCGCTGGACCAGCTGTTCACAGGGGAAGCCTTTGATTTTGAACTTAATTATTAATTCACTTATTTCGTGTTGGTCTCTGTCTCCTGCAGAGCAGCTGTAGGTGAAGCCCTGCGGCCCCACACACCCCAGGCTGCAGGCCCTGTCACATCTAAGGCCTCTGTGCCGAGCATCCAGGGCACAAGGCCAGCTCCCCACTCCCAGCCCCGATGGCAAACATGGAAATGGGCAGATTACCCAGCAGCAAATGCCAGGCAAAGGCCAAAGTCAAGCTTTTTGGCACCACCTTCCTCCTGAGAGCAGAAAAGCAGCATCAACATTGGACTTGGGGCATGCATTTCAAAACCAAATCCATGTCATTTCAGCTTGAAAAGGCCCAATTTGAGATGGAACCATTTTCTATATTTTAACCAGTGTGCACTTAAAAAGCTTGCCTCCACTTTGCTGTATGCACATAATTCGTATTAATTCAAGTGGGAATTATGCAAGTTCAGTGAGTGATAATTAGGCACCTTAATGAGGAAATGCATAGTTTCTGTGACTGTTGTTTATTAAGCTTCTATGTACCACTTCATATTGAAAAGCCCTTTACAGTCATTAGTTGGGATATCTTCCCAGCACCCTAGGAGTGAGGTCAATAAGTAGCTGGAGTTGTGTTTCTCTTGGAAATGTTGTTTTCCAACTCTTTTTGGTTATTTAGAGTTCTGTTTCTCTTGGAAGGGCCGTTTTTCGACCTTTTTACCACCTAGGTACATTCTTCTAACCTTTGAAGAAACAGGCAGATTCCCTCATAAGCTGCTATCAGTGTGATTAGATTTCACATTCTAAACAGACTCCTTAGCTGCTTAAGAACATAATTTATGCACATAATTTGCCATGTGGTGGATTTTCTTTCCTTTATTATTATTATTTTTTCCTTCCCTGTGGTTGTGTCTCTTAGCTGCCACTTGCAAAACCCCAGGGGGTGTCCTAATCACGCTGGTAGTGACACCATAAGCTGACCAGTCAGAAGACTGAGGGGGAACATGGGCCTAGAAATATGTCAAAATGTTGCCAATATTTCAAGTGTCTGATGCATTGCAATACCCAACAGGATGTTGAAGATTTTTCAATTGATCTTTAAATTCAGGCTCCTTCATGAATTACCAGGTCAGGACATTAATGATCAATTACTAGTTCTCAATTCAGCATTAATGGATTCTTTTCCTGGTATAAAAGATGTGTTTTTTTGGTGGTGGTGCTGGGCATTGAACCCAGGGCCCTGTGCATGCTAGGCAGGCACTCTACCAACTGACTATATCCCCAGCCCCTACAATATACTTTTGGAGACACACTTAATTCTCTAAAAAATGTGGGATTGCCCCATGTTACCAACAAGGAACCAGGGCTCAGAACCTTTGTGGCCTTTTCAGGAGTCGCGTCAGCAGTGAGTGACATCAGGACTCGTTTTTCCCACTCAATGCAGTCGTTTCTCTGCATTCAGCCTCCCCTTCCAGGGTGGCTCCAATAGCACCTGTGTCCCCAGGATTCTTTCTGCTGCATTAGTGTGAGGACATGAGGACATTTATTATGTGACTAACCTGTGGCTAATTGTAGATTCATGAGCAAAGGCGAATGTTTTTCCCTATGCTACACAACTTTAGGCATCCTCTTTTCACCTTCTTTTTTGGGAGAACAGGTGGAAATGGGTCATTACCTTTGTAGGTCTGCTGCTCTAGTGTGGTGGGAAGAATCTGCTACCTGATAGTTGTTCAGCAGCCCGTTCCAGTGAATCCACTGCCCCGCAAGGACAAGCCTTTTGCCCTTCACTCTTGCTGCCTCTCACCTAGATATCCCTCTGCACCCTGCAGGTAATGGTTTAGGCATCGTTTCTTTCAGAAGCTTTTCCTTGATGCTTCCTCCTGACCACAGCCATGCCCCCATCCCCCCATCCACAGCTGTCCTGCCACCTCCCATGGATGGGTAAGATGCGTTTGTCTTTTTCTAGTTACCATCCTCTTCCCTGTTAGGCTTTGCTCCCCATAAACAAGGATTGTGCTCCACTGACCACCCAGTTCCCAGTTAACCCAATGAATAAAACAGTAGCTTCTCAGAAAAAAAAAAAAGTTTCTTGAATGCACTACCGTTCCAAATGCAGGGCCCATGATTAAAGGCCAGGCAGGGCCCCAGTGGTTGGTTTGTAAGGTCAAGGGCAGCTCACCAGCAAGCCTGGGAGCTGTGATTGCCATGTGTCATTGTGCCAGTTCTGCTGGAAGGAGCCATCTGATGGAAGGGAAAAGAATTAATTTGTGGCATAACTCAGATGGATCTGCTCCTAGCCAGGGGGTCATGGCTTATTCTTGAAACCAGTTTGAGATTCTGGAGCCTTTTTTTTTTTTTTTTTTTTAATGAAATGACCTTAAAAATCAACATTTAGGTTGACTCTTCTAAAATGGATTTAGGCAAGTCCACTCCCTTGCTCAGAACCCTTTGCTAGCTCCCAGCTGTCCTCAGCAGAACTTCCCAACTGGTGTGCCACACAGGGGTGACAGGTACCAATACAGTCATTCCCTGAGCCATGGGGCACTTGATTAGGGCCAGGGGCAGCTAGAACCCCTGGATCAACCCTTCTGTCCACAAGCCACCCAGTGGTTTATTGGAATATTATTTTAAGTGTAGGAAATGGCATGGAGATGGTTGGACAGCATCCATGCGTCGATGAAAGACTTCCTAACCCATTCCCTGCTCACCTGTTGGGGGTCGTGTTCCAGCAGTTGCCCATTAGCATTCTATTTGAACCATCTTACCAGCGCACTCTTTGGGTCATGCATGATCCGTAACATAATGCCATCTCCTACCTCCATCTCTTGGTCCATGTTGCTTCCCCCCTCCCACCTCTTACTGCCTGACCGATCCCAGTCCGGGCCCACTGAGCCCTTCCACCCCGAGTTCCATTCCTAAGCCGTGCTTATCTTCAGTGATTTCGGTCATCACATGGAATCCTAGTAGTGTGGGAGTCATAAGACGGCCTCAAATCTGTATCCCCACAAAAAGACCTGACAAGTGTTGCGCCTCCCAAAAATATATGTTGAACTATAGATTTCAGATGTATCCCGTGAGACTGGAAAAACAAGGGAAGAAAACCAAGTACTCCTCAGTAAGTAACTGTTGAATGGATAAATGGATGAATGAATGAAAGAAGAAAGGTAAAAGCCATTTTAAGCATGAAATGGGTGAACCTCAGTGAAGACCTGACTATAAGAGAGAGGGAAGATGGAGTAGTTGGAGGCATTTCAAGACAAGTCGCCCCATCCACACAAGTTGTTCAAGTTGTCCTTGTACAACTTTGGAGGCAGTTCCTGGCTAAATTCTCATGCATGTGCCCGAGGAGACCTGAAGTGCGATCAGGATGTTGACAACAGCAAAAACATAGGACATAACCAAATACCCTCCAGGAGGGGAATAAGCAACTAAAATTGTGTATGTATAAAATGAATGAAGTAATTGCCTATTTGAAATATTAACATGCTTAAATGTTAAAGAAGTAAAAGTGAGTGAAAAGGCAAGTCCTAACAGGAAATAGGTGATGCAGAACACCAAAACCAACATATTTTAGTTGTTATCATATGCATGGAGAATAAAAATATAAAACCAGGCATTTACAGGAAGCACAACCACCACAGGATAGTGGTGAAGGTAGAGTAAGTTGGAAGATCTTTTGATTAACCTCTCATTTCTTTTAACAGCAAATGTGACATTGATTGATTGTCTCTGGGTGGTGGGCATTTTTTTACATTAGTTTCTATACTTTTCTCTTGGTTGGAAATGAGTTATCATTTTTAAATTAGTTAAAATCACATGAAATTAAAGTCTGGGTCACTGGGATAATGGTCTTGTGTTTCTGCATTTAGTCCTCTGTCCTTTTATGTTTTAACAGTAGACATTCTTTATTCAGAGGCAGCAGCTCCAGCTTCAGCCCCATCTAGCCCCCTGAGTACTCCTCTGTTCTTGACCCCACCCCATTTTCAAGTAGTCTAGCAAATAGTGCTCAGTCACATCCGCCACTGAGGCTCCCCAAGTCTTAGCACCATTTAAAAGCATCAGTTCTCAACTCAGTCCCCAGAGACAGGTAGATCTACAGCGAACCACCCTGGAGACTTCAAATGTTCACTGTTTATAGCTCTAAAACCCCCTCCTCCATTTTTTTTTCTATATGTTGGAGCCTTGATCCAACCTAATTAGAATTAGTTTTTGCAACAAGATGTAATGAAATTCTCTTTCACACATTTGACTAGAGTCTATTTTTTGCATCAATCACCAGTGACTTACATCACGATATTCTCT
Organism: Sciurus vulgaris; assembly: GCF_902686455.1. Taxonomy (NCBI): domain Eukaryota; kingdom Metazoa; phylum Chordata; class Mammalia; order Rodentia; family Sciuridae; genus Sciurus; species Sciurus vulgaris. The sequence goes on along the minus strand of NC_136465.1, from coordinate 167,733,669 downwards.
TTAACTTGTAAATGTCTTTCCTTTTTCACCTAAGAAGCAATCGAATAATACATCTGTGGCAAATTTTACTGTTTCTAAAAATATGTCCATATTTGGGAGACAATTTCAGTGGTGTGCTAGAGCTCGCTCACACAGCCTGGGAGGGCCAGTTGTTTTGCATTTCTTCCCAGCTCTGTGGTTCAGTGACACACACAGCTAGCTTGAAATGACCCAAAATGGGAGTGTTTACACAATGGAAATTGGCATGTGCTTCCAACAAGGTTGGTTGTGTATCCCTAGTATAGTTGGGGGATAAAGGCCCCTGGCCTACCACATGTGCCAATTCTCTGAGTAGTATAGGGCAAGCAGCGTCCCCCTCGTTTGGCACATGTAGAGGTTGTTGCATTGGCTCTGGGGTGTGTAAGTGGTAGAAGCTGCACCGGCTTTGAAGTCAGGCCGATCTGAGTGTCTGATGTAGCAGCTTTTGATCTGTGAGTTAGACAAGCGCCTGAATTAGCCTCTCAGTTTCCCCACCAATAAAATAAGGATGATGAATAATATCTTGTAAAGACCTTGGGAAATATAGTACCTCATACTATTTTAAGGAAATAGTATATGCAGAATCCCTAACGAAGCCCAAAGGAGATACACAGTAGATAAAATCAGCCTTCTGACTTATAAATTCTTCCCATACCCATAGATGTGTTTTATTTCAACTCTGTCGACCAAACACCCTTCACTCGATGGTGGATATACTTTTTCTCCAAATATGTACCACTTGATTAAGTAAAAAGTCTTCGAGTCACCATTTACGTCTGACTTGGGGAAATCATTCTTCCCAAAGTCTTAGAAGTGTATGTGCCAGGTATCAACTGAGATCATTTTTCAACTTCCCGGAGTTTCCTCTAGCGGCCATTCTGCTGAGCTAAGCATCCTGAGGAGGATTGACTGGGGGGCCCCTGGATGTAACAATTCCATCCACCACATCGACTGCAGGAGCCTGCAGGGACATTCCCTGGCTCTTCCTGTTCTGAGCTCTGGGCTTTCTCTGCACAATTGGACTGAACCTGTTGGTAAACAGCTGCTTCTCAGCCACTGGCCTAAGCCAAACTGTGCTTTCCAATTAGATTTCAATTAATTGTAGAATTAATTAATTGGCCTGAGCAATATATTTAGTTGGGTAAGCATTCTTGAAAATACAAAAGGAGAGACAGCAGAAATTTCCAAATCTCCCTCCCTCTACCATTCCTGATTTACCCAGATCCCTCCCCACAAAAACTCACCCTAAGAAGGTGGAAAAGGGGAACAGTCGAGCTCCCATTCCTCATTTCTTGTGAACCCCAAGGTTTTTGAGCTTATGTTAGAAGACCCCCGTCAGCACTGCCTGCTGGAAGTCGAAACGTGCTGGCCCTGCACAAGCTGAAGAAGACCCTCTGGCCGTTGGGAGCATGGAGACCAGCCCCGTGGCTTGTCAGGAGTTGTTAAGCGAATTTGCAACGATATACTCAGAATAAAGTCAGGGAGGAACTGCTTTCTGTCTGTAAAGATAAGTGTATTTAGGCCTCAAGTATCAGCCATTCTAACTAAGGGTGTCGAATCTCCAGGGGAAAACGCAGGGGGAATTAACACTTGTCAGAAATGTACTGCTTGTCAAGTGCAAGCCATCGGGATAAAGCATGCCTAAGCCTGCCATTGTAACCACATTTATGTTACGGTTCAGTGGCATAAAGTCCATGCACAATGTGGACTTCACCACCGTCCAGCTCCAAAAAGTGCGAGGCTCGGTCACCCACCTCCCTCGCCTCACCGCAGCCCTGGCACCTTGATGCTTTCCTGTGCGATGAAGATGCCTTGGAGGGAGACTGAAGTCTCTCAGCAAGCACCTGGCAGAGCCCAGGGTTGAACATGCCTGTGTTCGTCTCCAAACGCGTGTCCCTGACGGTGAAGCCTCACCGGCTGAGCTTTTGGAGAAAAACTATTCTGCAGCGGTAATTAGGCCTCTTCTCCGTGCCACAGGCTATCCCCGGGAGGCTGTGGCTGTGCCGTGCAGGCATGTCGGCTCTCTGTCTCACTGTTACCTTTTGCTCTCCTATCCTGTGCCATTGTTCAGGGGTGATTCTACTGCTTCTGGATAAGCTGCGGAAGATGAAATGGGAGCAGATGTGGAGACTGACGGCAGAGAGGGAGCTCATGGGCATGCTCTCCACATCCTTGGCTGACCAGGTGAGTGGCCAGGTTAGAAGCACTGTTATTCCTGAGGACCTTGGGTTGGTCAGCATCCAGTGTGTTGTCACTATAACAAATAACCTGCGATGATCAACTTATCAACAGGAAAGGTTTATTCTGGCTCAGAGTTTCAGAGGGTTCAGTCCTTGGTCTGTTGGCCCCATAGCCTTGGGCCTGTAGCATGGCAGCACACCATGGCAGGAGCATGAGGAGGAGCAAAGCCAGAATGAAAGAGAAGAGGATGAGGGAGGCCCCACAGTCTCCTTCAAGGGCACATCCCCAGTGACCTAAAGACCACCCCTTGGACTCCACCCTTAAAGGTTCCACCACCTCCAATAGAGACTAGCGGGGGACCTGGGCCCAACCAGGCCTTTAACACATTCCGGGTGCAAACTTGCAGCCCAGGTGCTGTTGCTCATGGAGACCTTAAAGCAGCTGGGTCTGAATTAGTTTTCCACCTGTTATGTGGCTCGACATGAGCAGAGCTGCCTTGCACCTGGCGGGCTGAAACACAGCACCACCATTAGTCTGTCCTCTTGGTTCATTTGTTTGTTCATTGAGCAGATTTCACGAGCATGGCAGACACTAGGCCATGCTCAGGAGAGGGAGTTCAGCGATGAATGAGGATGCAGCCCGCGGCCTCAGGCGGAACCCTGAGTTGATGTCGGTCCACTGTGCTGAGAGGAGGTCGCCGTCCTTGTCAGAGGCATGACAGGGCCCACTCCCCACAGCCCCACTGCGTGTTTTCTAGTCACGTTTTTGTGCCTCCATGGCGAATAAGCCTGATCTGTCAGGCTGAGATCCTGTCCTGGTGACCCTGAACTTGAGGGAAGTGCACTTAAGTGGGAAGGACAAACTGCCTCGCTCCAGAAACCTCCCTTTCATCCAGGCAGCCTGAAAAACCCTTTGAGTCCATTTCTCATTTTGACCAAGAAAGACCGGGGCCTCCGGTCTTTGTTGCCATTGGATCTACCAGGCCACCCGAGCTCTTGGCCTTGCTGGGGGGTTGGTGGCCGTCTTGGGAACACAGAGATGATCCCTCTGGATTTCTGCATTTCATCACGTCACCTCCCCAAATCCGTGGCCCTCGTTCTCCGTGTTTCTGTCGTGTTCAATTGCCTGTTCCTCGAGTTCCTATACAGTTTTCTGATACAGAGGAAACCAGAAACTCTGCAGGCTTACTTTTTTATTTTTTAAGCACTGTTATTTGGGATTTCTCAGAGAGCCAGAAACAGATTTCCTTTTCTAGAAGAGATACAGTATAATAATGAATGAGTTAAAGGCAAAACTACTCAGGTGCTCTCTTAAGCCTGAGGGGAAGTCATCTCCATCCTCCTGTTTGAAGTCACCACGACTCAAGTGTGTCCCCCAGAGCTAGCAACTGTGTGACCGTGCCCAGTGAGGAGAGTTGGGTCAGCCAAGTCCTGCTGCAGAAGCCCATAATTCACCTCCTGGTGCACCGTCTGCAGTTGGTTAATAAGTGTGACCCCTGAGAGCACCTGGAGAGGAGCCCGGAACAGGGGAGGGGTCCAGAGACGTGAGAGCTGGCTTTGAACTGGGAGTGCATACCCCAGGCACTGTGGCCTGCAGGAGTCTAAGGAGCATCCATCACAAGCCCACCAAAAGCCCCAGGAAGAAACTGCTAGAAGGGAGGAGCTGTAATTTGTCTCAGCCCTCTGGGTGAGCCTGGCCCCTTGTCATCACATGGTTACCTCCCTAGGAGGCTCAGGTGGATAACTCAGGGCTTCTGGTCGGTGGGAGGGGAGGAAGAGACTCCATTTATCATATGCCAGAGAGCATAGGAAAGACGCTCCCTGTCCGCCCCTACATGAGCTCACTGCATGATGCTTTATGAGGCCGGCCAGTCTGCCTGCAGCATTCCCGGTCTCCATCCAAACATTATCCCTTGGTTTCTGGAGATAACAGGCCAGAGAAATGCCCGCAGCCTGAGCTGTCCTGTGCCCAGGCAGGACGCTGGAGGCACCCTCCCACAGGGGACGTGCTGCCTTGAGAGCCAGAACTGCAAATGGAACCTGCTGCCTGCCTTGACCCTGCTTTGGCTTTTGTCCCCCAGGATATTTTCAACGCCGTCATCAAACAGAACCCTTTCCTGGTGTATCAGCTGCCCTGCTTCTGGAATGTGCAGCTGTCGGACCACACCCGCTCGGAGCAGTGCTACAGAGACGTGTCTGATCTTAAGGTAGGGTCAGGACAGGCCTCCAGTGTTGAGGGACCCATCCCCAGAGGTGGGGCGAGGAGCCGTGGTAAGCAGAGGGAAGCCAGGTGGGGGACTTGTGGGCGCAGATGGCTGTGAGCTTTGTGTGCAATGTGGTGAAAGAGCTGAGGGCTCTAAGGAACAGAAGGGACTTGCTTTCTTAAGGCTGGCTCTGTGGGTGTGTGTGTCGCGCGTGCGCACGTGCACCGTGTTGGGCTTTCTGGAAAGCACACAGTCCCTGGAGTCAGAACCAGCTTGTATGATTATTTTTCTTGCCATCTGCTGCCAGCTGTTTTGTTTCATGTCACCTCCCCAAATCCATTCATTTAAGTCAAGTGAAAAATAAACAGCGAAGTCCTGGTCTGTGCCAGGTGCTAGAGATGCTGATGTGAGTGACTTCCTGTTTCCACGTCACTGTTGGCGTAGAGGAAGTGAGAAATGGGTCAAGGAGATAGGTGTAAAACAAGGAGAGACAGGTGCTACAGTAGGTGTGTGAGGTGGGGCGGGGACGAAGCCTGGATCTCATTCCTCTTTCTAGAGGAGGGACGGTGACAGAAGAGTCTTCATCATGGCTCTCTAGGTACCAAGACGAGGCGCCTCGGTTCTCTACCGCCGTGGATAACACTGCGTGACCAACCCTTCTAGCCATGGCTCAGTTCAACCACCATTTATTCAGTTGCCGAGTCTCCACATTGGGTGGTTTTGATCTTCCCTGGTTTAACCAAGTGTCCATGATCAACTTCAGTTCAGATGGCTGGTGACAGGGGCAACTCAGCTCTCCTCCAGTGTCCCCTCTGTGCCCTCAGCAGGCCATCTGATGTGTTCTCACAGTGAAGCAGAAGTGGAAGAGGAAGGCCTAGTGCACAGGAGAAAATCTTGTATCATGGTAGCGAATATCCCATTGGCCAAAGTCATCACGTGGCCAAACCCACAATTCACTGGCTACAGGGGGAAGGGGGAAGAGTTGTCTATAGCTATTGACAGACCGGCAGAACATTGACAGACAGCTGCTGACAGACAGACTGAACGTTGTCCTGTCTAATTCCAATTTCCTCTCTAGTAACCTGCCAGAGAAGGAGTAGATAAAAACATTCCTGGAGAGGTTGTTTCCTTTGAAATTTGCATTCATTGCCTTGCACACTGTAACAACCTGACTTGGAAGTTTTCAAAAAGAAAAGGGCTCTTAGACTTTGCTTTCCTAACAGTCACCTGTTTCCAGTCGGCTCCTGGTCCACGTGCGTGTCATGTCTTCTCTGTACTCATTCAGTTTTCTGCTCTTTGCTTGTTTTATACCATAAGCATTTTCTGGGTGAGCTACACAGTATTAATACACACACCCACTAGTTCCATAACAATCCGTTCCTTACCCACCACCCGCTAACACTTGTTCTCAAATATAAATCGTGTTGTTAGGGGCAACTTCAATCTCTTTCCTCTTTGGTGGCTCCCTTCCGGTGAGTGGAATCACGAGGTCAAAAAGAAAGAACTCTTGTTTACTACACTTCAAGTTTATTGCAAAATATTAGAAAGTATTTGAAACACATCCACATCCTTCATTCTTTCAACACATATGCAGTTCCTCGTACACCCCATGTTCTTGTTAGTCGTAGGAAAATAGATGAAGCAGGAATATTTTGAAGAATCCTGTGTACTAAGAAGTTTGGAGGGGAGGAAAATAAAACCACCCCTATAAAGAATACCTGAAAATGCTGGGTTAAAATGGTTTTTTTTTTTTTTATGATGTTTTGAAAGCATAATAGATCAGTCTACGAAGTAAGGAAATCAGAGACCAGAAACCATGGTAGACTGAGAGTCCAAAGGGTAAGATTAAGCAAGGAGCCTCTGCAGAAAGCATTTGCTCTTGGGGTGATCTGCTGACCCCTGGGGGCTGGGAGTGTGGCTAAAAGGTAGGGTGGCATAAACTGGAGTCAGCCTTGTACCTGGTTCCTGAAGCAGTGGTTTAAAAACAAACAGACACAAACAGGAATGCAAGAAAAGGAGAAAATAAAAGCATAGGGAAAAAATGAGGGGCATAAAAAGCAAGAAATTGAGAGGATGGAAATCAGTCCAAATATATCAACAATCAAATAAATGTAAAGTAATTGTGATAATGAGGGGACCAGTTTTCAGATTGGAAAGAATATACTATCTGGGATACACTGTTTGCCAGACCCATACCCAACTCATTGTGATCTGAAAAGGCTGGCAGTAAAATTATGGGACAAGATCATCAGGGAAATATTCAAAGGAGACAAGGCCAGTCATGTTGGTATCAGACAAACCATCAGTAGGGAGAGAGGTGGTCACCACTTAAAATTAAGAGGTTTACCCAGAAGATGCAGAAATTCTAATCTTGGATGCACTTCATGCTGTAGCACTTGTATCTTTAAATATATGTGTGTAGAGAGATGTAAATATATCTACATATGCATTTATATATATTTAACATATGTTTACATTCACGTACACATGGCTCACTAGAAAGAAGTAGATAAGTCTACTATCATAGTGAAAGATTTTAACATATCCTCTCTGAGTCCTGAAAGATCAATCAAAAAACTTGATAAAAGTATAGCAAACGTGAAGCATATAGTTAACACACTTGATGGTCTGGGCAAGTGAAGAACCTTGTATTTAACAATTAGAGGATGTACTTCCTTCTCAAATTCGCATAGAACATTTGCAAAAAACATTACCACGTAGCAGACAATAAAGCAAAATCCTAGTACATTTTAGAGAATTATATCATAGTTATAATTAAATTAGAAAGCCATAACAATAAGATAAAAAGCATGTATTTGATTAAAATTGAGGACCCGTTTCTAAATTCCACATGGTTCCAAATGGAAATCATAACTGAAACCAAAAACTACTTAGAGACTCAATGAAGACAAAAGCAATACATGTCAAAATTAGTGGGATGAATAAACATGTAGGGAAATATATAAGAGAAGAAAGATGAAAAAATAATATTCCAGGTTTATGACTTAGGATAATATATGAAGAACATTAGAGCAAATTCACAGCAAACTAATAGCAAGACATAAAGAAGGTTAGAGAAGAAATTGATTAACGAATTATTCAATAAAGCCAAAAGTTGGTTCTTTGACAGGGACCAATAATATCGACAAAGCAATGGCAGGATTCATCAAGAAAGAAAGAACTTACCGAGAAATGAATGAGGTGGCTTGAATTCAGATTCATTGATGCTGTCTGTAAATGTGCCTGAGCCAGCAATTCTGAGTTCTAGGAATATAGCAAAGAGCAAACAATCTGTTTGTGGAACTTTCAACTCAATAGATAAAGCAGAGTGGCAGAAGAATATCAAATACTGTGCGCAACATTATGTCGATACACTTAAAAGCTTACATGAAGTAGACAAATTCCTGGAAGTGTATTATTTAGCAAAACTGATTTAAATATATATGTGTGTATTTATGTTATAATGCCTGTATTATATTCCCATTAAACCTTACAAAGAACACAGTACCCTTAGATGCTAGGAAGAAATAATTCCTACCACTTATGTAATCAAAGAATATTTCCAATCTTAAATAAACTCTTTCTGAGAATAGGAAAAGAGGGATACATTTTAACCTATTCAGTGAAGCCAGGATGTCCTCCATACAGAAATTACACAAGGAGAGTTACAAAAAAGGAAAAATAGAGTCTAGTTTTACTAGTGAATACAGATGAAAAAAATCTTAGGCAAAATATTAGCAAACCACATCCAGCCATGTAGAAAATAGATAATACATCATGGCCAATTTGGGTTTATTCGAGGAAAGACAAGGGTGAGCTAACATTTAAAAAATCCACAAGTATCATTGAGCATGTTAATAGATTAAAAGATAAACTCCATACCATCATCAAAGCAGATGTGGAAAATTTATTCGATGAAATTAAACACTCATTCATGTTCAAAACTCATAAATAGTAACTTCTAAAAATCGATAGCAAATTTCTGCTGAGCATTTGCTCTGGGATGTGCCAGCTGATTAATAGAACAGAGCAGAGAGCCCGGGAACACCCACACCCTTGTGGAAACTTCACATGGGAAGAGGTGCATTGCGTTCACTAGAGAAAGGATTACATTTTCCATAAATGGTGCTGAGACACCAGATTCTCCAGATGGAAGAAAAAATTAAAATGGATCCCTGTCTCACACCATGCACAAAATTCACATGGATTATAGGCCTTAAACCAAATTAAACTCTTATCTTAAAAGAGACCTGGAGGCTAGTCCTAAGACCTCAGAATAGGAAAGAAATTATTCAATAAGACACCAGGACACCCCCCACCCTATGCTGATCAGCTGATTGTCAGTTAAAACAAGAATCAGAACAAATGAACCTTTATTGACTCTTTTTTCATCTATAAGTCATATTTCTGGGTCTGCTGATTGAGTGCTGTTGTCTGACATTAACCACCATCATTTTGCATTTTCTAGGGCTATCAGGGTACTTTTCTTCAAAGTGGAACAAGGACTATAACACCTTTCAAGGCAATTGGAGGGACCCTGTGTTGTTTCCAGTTTCTTCCATTCTTTTGGCTCACCCACACTTAATGGAAGGCAAATGTTTTTCCGGATTTATATTCCTTGAGTTATCGCAAAGCACTTAGCTTGTCCCTTACAGAAACACCAACTCTCTTTTTTGCACTTACATATCACTAATTCAAGTAATGTTTAATTAGATTTCCAATTACATGAGAAACACAAGGAATAAAAACACCTTTCGTAGCCAACATAGCTCACTCCTGATAGGCACAGAGCTCAGCATACTGCAGCAGATCCTTCCAGATGCTACTAGGGACACGCTTCCTAGCTGCGAGCATCTCGCCTACCCTGGGTGGCAGCGGAGAACTTTGTACTGAGGTCAGTTAAGGAAATGCGTTTTCACTGAAGAGGCAGAAGTAGTGCGTAGGCTTTTGAAGTCAAGCAATTCTGTAAATTCTAATGATAGTTCTCCTTCTTACCAGCTGAGGGACTTGAATAAATCACTTAAGGTCTTCCAGTAATGGAGACCATTATTCTTGGCCCCAATCTCAGCCAGGCCTCTTGAGGGCTTCTAGAAAAGCACTTGACTTTACCTCCATCTTTTGTGTTTCAAAGACCTTCATTTTTATCTCTGCTGTTCTAAGCCTTAATGACTCAGCCTTCCCTGACTGAGTTTTAAATTGAAAGGGAAAGGGAGGAACCCAAGGAGCATCTTTGTGTCCCTTTACCAAGAGCACAAACTCTTGGAGACCAGCAGAGGGGCCCTGCACTGGTTTGGAGAAGGGAGAGAGGGACGGGGTCTGTGAGACTTTGTTCCAATCCTGGAGGCTTCCATGGGCCATTAGAGAATGAAGCACTGGCCAGTCACAGTTGGTTCTGACTGGGAAACAGCAGGCAGAGGTTCCATCCTGGGTCTGTAGGTGTTACTGGAACCCTAGAGCTGAGTAAGCCAGGGTTCCTGCCCTCAGGAAAGTCACCATCTAGTAAGAACCACTCGGTGAACAAGTGGAAAGTTCCAGAACAGCTTGCTGAGTGCTGTGATATAAGGAAGTGAAGGTGGCTACCTAGCAAGAGGAGGGACCTGTCTCATTGGGCAGGGCTTTCTGTAGAAACCTGAGCTGCATCTTTACATCCAAACTCCCAGATGCCTGAACTCTGCTCCTTCCTCATCTTCTGCCCCCATCCCCTTCCTCGGCCTGGGCATCTTCGCTGCCCCTCTCCCCATCCTGCCTAAACCACTGCTTCTCCCCTGCTGTGCCCTAGAGCTGGGAGTGACTGCAGGGCTACGTGAGGAAAGATGGGAAGCCGAGTGCAAGTCAGGAGCAGTGACATGGATGTGAGTGGCAAGCCATGGGACCTGCACCATCTCTGCCGGAAAGAATGTGGGATAGACAGGGAGCACCTTTCACAGGATGTCGGCCGCCCCAGTTTCATCCTCGACACCAGAAGATGCAAAGATCGATTCGCTGGGAGTGGTGTTCCAGCCATGGCTGCACCAAATCGTAACAAAAGCTTAAACAAGGTGAATCGTATTCAGTCTGTTTTCTAAATCAGGAAACCAAGGAACCTGTGATTAAGTCTGCACAGATCACTTGCCCAGAGTCAGAGCTCAGTGGCAGAACCACGATTCCAACCCACACCCCTGATTCCAGGTCCAAAGCTTTCCGTGGGGCAGAGGCTGAATTTCTCCCTGAACATATTTCCAAGGAAACACAATATGTGATTTAAGGATTCCACAGGACTGTTCTGTGTGCCCCCTTTTTGAATTTAGTAGATTTCACAGGCTTGCTCCAAAACAGAGATCATTAATACAACATTGTCTCCTTGAAAGAACGTGTGAATTTTAACCAACAGATTCAGAGGCTGAACTTTAGACCCCAACCCATTCATAAATTGGGAGTCAAGTACACCTAAAGGAAAGCCCAAGAGAATCTTACCATCTGCACAGGGAAGATTTACTTTCCTAGAGGGAATTGGTAACATTTGCATAGAAGGATAGTGTAGAACTCAGGTTTTAAAAGACTTGGCAGTACTTAGAGATGTGTTGGTGTCCACGTCTTTTGAGGAATGAGGCCCCCTGGGCATGAGCATGTGCCATGTGCCACAGCAAAGCAGACTGCAGTGAAACCAGAGGCGGAGAAGCTGGAGAGAGGGTGGTAAGGAGGACGAATGGTAAGATTAGGATGGATGGAGGAAGAAGCAGCAATGGTTTGGGGGGACAAGATCTAAAATCTAGAATTTCCACCTTCCGGGCAGATCTCTCCACTTGAGGCCAGTGGCCTGTTTAATTTTACTTAGCACAGGTACTCCTGGTGTCTTATTATTTCCATGCATACTGTTGCCACCAGTGCCATTGAGGAGTACTCCTGATAAACAGGAGCCTACTATCCCCTGTTTGGGCCCCGGCACATTGTGGCTGTGCCTTGGATTTGCTTGTACACCTACAGCATGCTTGCCCTAGGCCAGCTCTGGGGCTGTCATACAGTCTTTAGCCTGTCTTAGCCACGTCTCCTCATCCAACAAAATGGGAAAGCGACCACGACTTTACAGAGGAGATGTGAAGTTTCAAAGGGGTGACGTGCCAAGCAGCTAGGGCAGCCCGTGAGACCTAAATAAGTCTGTTATGGTTCAAATAAGAAATCGGCATCGCCCCTGCTCTCTCTTGGAATTTTGTTCAGCTTGGTGGTCAGAAACATGTCCATAGAGGTTCTTCTCATTCATCTGTCCCAACACTCCATTTCACAGATGAGGAAACAGGGACCCAGAGACAGGAAGGGGCCTGCCCGAGGCTAAGCCCTGGTTGTGGTACAGCTGGAATTGGCACCTGCACTTTGAATCACGTGCCCTGCTATCATGCTGGAGAATGGCTTGAAAGCAGACAGGGCTTTGGGTGTGACTGATGTAAGTTATCCACCACTGGCTTTGTTCCACTTAGCCGATGTGCCTCGGATAAAGTCACTCCTAGGAACATCAGCAGGATTCCTAGAAGCAAGGCACCTGGAAAATTACCCTACTACAGCATTTTCCAGAGTATATATCAAAACAGTGCTTAGAATTGCTAATGAGATTTCTTCAAATGGGGGGGAACTGAGTTCTAGTACCATGTATAAAATATAGTGTCTGAAGACCGGCAGTAGGAAATCCAGTTGGTTTTGTTGATTCCTCAGCTTCTCTCAGTGGCATTCTTTGTTGACACACGGAATAGACCTTTTTAATTGTAGAATACTTTATGGGCAGGGCCCTTAGAAGCCCACTGTAAGAAACAATTCCCCACATAAATCCAAGCTCTCTGAATAAGAACGAGATTTTCAGAGAGGGAAGCACCGTGCAAGACAGTGCTTGGTGACTGTAGAATGGAAACCACTGGCCAGGAGCCTCTGGGGAAGGTTCAGGTCCATGGCATTAGCACTGGGCCTCAAAGCCAGTGGACTGAGCCAAAAGAGTGGTCTAGGAAGAGTAGGAAGGTCTCTTTCCTGGACTCTGGAGAAGACCATAAATCCAGAGGCTCATGGGTTCACGGTCAGGCAGTGAGCAGAGCATGGCTGAGGCCAGCACAAGTGCCTGCTTTAGGTCCCCAGTTATGGTGAAGGGGGCCAGGCAGATGGCACAGACAAGCATCTGAAGACCCAGACTACACTGGAGGAAAAGCCTGCCAAGCAAATTTCTGTCGGGCAGACCACCCAGGACTGAGTGCCACGTGTGGAGTGCAAGAATTTGAGGATGTGGAGTCAGGCTGAGAATAGAGAGGCAAGGTCACCATGATCCCTGCCCTCAGGAGGCCCACAGTCGAACTAGGGACACAGGAGCTCCAGCAGATAATTCCCACACAATACGGACAGGAGTATGCAGTGTCCTGGTAAGAAATGGGAGTTCTACAGAAAGGGATGGCATAAATGAACCCAGAGGTCTAAGAGAACACAGTGTCCCTAGAAATGATAAGTGGGCAGGTGCTAAATGGAGGGCATAGGGTCCAGGCTCTGTGCTCTACGGAGGAGCTTGGTTTGACCTATTGATCATGGCACTGAATTACTGCTGAACTGACCTGTTTCAACATACATCTGTTTTTATTACTGTACATGGATACGTGAGACCATAGAAAGTCTACTTTATTATATGTTTGAGTAATTTTAATTTATTAATAATAAACCCTTTTACTCTTAGGGGAAGCATTCTTAGTATTAATACTTTAAGCTATAACATCATTATTGAATGCCCTTCATTATTTTCGCAATGTCGATATGGTTCTTTATGCCACAGTAATTCATAGTCTAATTTTTAAGGCATGTTATATAAAAGTACTTGTTTTTAATGGTTATTATTGCAAAAGAGATATTGCCCTAAACTATGCAGATCAAAATGGGGAAAAGTACATTGTTGACTATGCTGATTAAATTTTAGAGTCATTTTCTTCCAATTCAATCCAAAAATCACATGCATATTTTGGTAGAACTCAAATTTAAGTCTTTCTTGATGACAACCATCTGGTTTTTGCTAATTTATTGATTTTTAATACCTTCATTTTTGACAAACCTGCTCAAAACCCATTGTAATTATTTATTTGGAAGTTAATCTTGATGATTAAAACACTTGTTTTGAAGTTTTTGAAGTTTGTAGAAATGAGGGTTTTGATAGATAACATTATTTCTGGCTTTATAATCCCTTTACCATGGAAACTGTGTCAAACATTGATTTTTCTAAAAGCCGTATCTATGTCAGAAATCTCTTTCTACAAGTACTTATTTTTTCATTCATTACTGCTATATCAAAGGCTCAAACTAAAAGTGTATTTTTTTCAAAAGTGTGAGATAGCATACTACTAACAACCTTCTTTTCACAAAAGCAGGGCTGTGTGTGTCACCTGTACATACTCCATCCCTTAAGAGTAATCCAGAGAAGCTCTGTGTGGTACAGATTTTTGGTTGCTACTCATGTCGGCAGAGAGTGTTGTAAAAATTTTATGAGATTTTCAATTGGACTTTTATAAAATTAGCCAAATCAATGGCATCAAATAACATTTGTGCATCTGGCTTTGAGTTCTTTCCTGTAGACTTGCCTATCAGGGATGTGACGCTGGGAGTCCACTCTCTGTTGGTACCTGGAATTGTTACTCCATTTAAAGCAAACCCACCTTCCCTGGTTAGATACGTGCTCTTTCCGTGAAATGTCCTCATCATCATTATAGAAGAAATTTACTGTTCCGGATAGAACTTCTCCGGGACATCGTGCCACCGTTTGTTTATTTCATTATCTAACAGAGTCTAGCAAATGCCTCAGAATCCTCTGTACTTTGGTTTAGCTCCATGGCAAAACTCCTATGAAATTTAATAAAAAAATGAGTTTCTTCAAGCCTTCGGCATTATTCCCCATCACTTTTTATTCTTGCAATATTTGTTGACAAAGGAATTTACTTCATTTCATGACTGTATTATCTTTTGCAGTTTTGTTTTGTTTTTTTCATCTGTTTTGGCTGCAGCAGAAAAAGCAAGCGTTTCTCCTAGTGGACTTTTCTAGCTTCCATTTTTATGAGAGAAATCTCCAAAGAGACTTCTAGACCCTTTTCATCTAGTGAAGTGAAACATTATGAAGTTTCTGTCATAAGACTTTCAATTAAAAAAAAAAATGATGGAGACTTGTCCTGACCGTTCTGGAAGCCTTGGTTGAAACATTTTGCTAGTCATGTATCTTGTACCAACAGGAAGTACGATCTCAAGTCATAAAACACACTCAGGGTGAAGTTCTTTCCTAACTGCAGTGGTTGTAAATCCATATTTCAGATGCTCTTGAGAATTTAAAGTTTTGGCCAATTTCTTGTTCCATCTCATTAGGTGCTCATTTCTGCACTTTGTGAAGGACCAAAGAATGAGCTGGAGCTGGAAATGGGCATCAGCTCAGCTGTTGGGCCGTTCCCGTGAGCTCATCTTACTGTTAGTCTGCATTCCTTTGGAAAATCTATTTTTTTTTTCTTTGTAAACATAAACCTTTCTTTGGAAGAATTTGAGACTTATGGGAAGTTGCCGAAGCATAGAGATAATTCTTTATACCACTCATCGATCTTGGTCCCTGGAATGTGAACATCAGCTTGCACTGGTACTGCGTTGGGGAAAACCAGCAAACTAGTGTTGGTGTATTACCATCACTAACCGTGGGCTTCATTGCAGTCCCCCTGTTTTTCCATTACGGTCGTATGTCCTGAGTCTCCTGTGTCCTGTGGCAGTTTTTCAGTCTGTTCTGGTTTTCCGTCACTGACCTTGATAGTTTTGTGGAGTACCGGTAGGTAGTTTATGAAGCACCTCTTAAACTTGATTTGTGGTTTTTCTCATGAAGAGGTAGAGGCTGTGGGCTTGGGGAAGGAATATCGTGGAGGTTCAAGGCCCCGCATGTCATGTCCCCTGAGGAGCCATCTGATTACCAAAATTTCTCTGTGAGGAGCATTTGTCTCTTTTTCTCCACTTACAATTATTTTTGAATCATAATCATTTATTTATGTCCATATGGACTTAGGTTTATTTTATACTTTGATGATAATGCAAGACTCTTTATATTCATTTTGTGAGGTTTATTTTATATTTTATTGCTGTTATTAAATAATTTCATTAAGTCTTCTAACAAACCAATAATAGTTTGGCAGGCAGAACATTTCTCTGGGCATATTTAGACCCCATTACTCCCCGGTACGTAAGAGCACCATATCATGCCCTCTCCGTTGGCTCAGTTAGGAGCATGTGCCCAAGTGCCACGGCCCATCTCTCTGACTCTCTGCCTTTGCTTGCCCTGTGGGGACAGAGTGACATCTAGGAGGCCTGGCCAGTGTGTAGGTCCCTGCCATTCAGCAGGTGTTCACTGCACACCTGTGATGAGCCGGGCGTGGGTTGTTCAGCAGTGAATGAGGCAATGCAGACCTTTCCAGGAGTTTATATCCCAGTGCGGAATGCAGGTGTCACACAGAACGGCTGCTCCAGCCATCGCAGGACGCAAAGTGAGCCGTGAAGAAGGCAGAGCAGGGGAAGGGGAGAATGGCTGGCATCTGTACTGCCAGGTCGAACAGGTCGAAGAGGAGGCCTTGCCCTCTCCCTCCCACCCCTGGCTTCTCTCTCTCTCTCTGTCTCTCTCTGTCTCTCTCTGTCTCTCTCTCTCTCTCTGTCTCTCTCTCTCTCTCTCTCTGTGTCTCTCTCTCTCTGTCTCTCTGTCTCTCTCTCTCTCTCTCTCTGTGTCTCTCTCTCTGTGTCTCTCTCTCTGTGTCTCTCTCTCTCTGTCTCTCTCTGTCTCTCTCTCTCTCTCTCTCTCTCTGTCCACCCCGGGTTGTAATTACATGACAGTGGATTCATCACACGTGTTTGCAGGAGCACGAGCTGTAACTTGATCAACCTCACTCCCTGGAACCTTCCTTCTCCCCCCTCATCCCTCCCACCTCCCCAGATCTACTTGCTCTTCTCTTCTTCCTTTTATTAATGCTGTTTTTATTTTAATAAGTGCATCTAACAGAGATGCAGGACTCAGTGTGCGGCATTCCTACGTGGATGTACACGATCTGCTGGTTGGTTGCCGGCACCCTCCCCTGCCCTCTCGTCCTCTTCATCCTCCTCCTCCATCCCCTTCCTCCACTCTAAAGGTCTGCTGTCCATTTTCATGAGTTTCTCCTTCATGTCTGTCTGTCTGTCTCTCTCTCTCTCTTCCTCATCTGAGAGAAGCAGTTGATCCTTGACTTTCTGAGACTGGCTTGTCACTTAGCGTAATGCCCTCCAGTCCCTGCCCCCGTTCACTTTTTGAATATTTCAAACTTACTTGTCTTCCTGCCTCATTTTCTCATCCCCCGAGACTCTGTAATTGCACTACGTTCTAGAACTCTGTGGTGTACAGAGTCCCTACCGCTCTCTCTCAATGCTCCACAGAAGGATTCCGCCGACCATCTTGCTATGGTGCCGGTGCCAGAACTCGGCCCTGTGTTTGTAGGAAAGGTCAGGAGTGACTGCTCGGTCAGCCTGAGTCACGTGTGCTTCGGGCAGGTTGGGCAGGGCCGTTTGCTCACTGGGAGAAGGAAGCGCCCACCTCTGCAAGGGGAGGATGCAGAGCAGACAGAAGCACCAGGTGCCCCTGCAGAAGGTGCCTGCTTGGAGCAGCTGCCCCTCGCTGGGCTCCCAAGCGGTGACTCAGATGGCGCCCACCCCCAGGCGCCACTGACATCCAGCCAACTGGCAGCACTAGGAACCCAGCTGCTTCTTGGGGGCCTTGCTGAAATCCTCAAGTGGAGACCCCAAGCCTGACTGCAGGGTGGCATCTGCCCCCACACCCTCCCATCCCCAGGAGGACACCCTGGGGATTCTGCAGATGAATTTAGTTTTAGTAATGAATTCCACAGAGACAGGAAGAGGACACCGGCTGGTCGTCATTCACAGATCTCATATTGGTTGTCTGCAGAGAAGCTGCGCTAAAAACCAGCCATCGAGGATACTCATGTGGCTTGGGTCCCTTCTCCCTTTCCCGTGATTGGGGCTCTATGGGGAATTCTTCACAGTAGCATAATCCAGTTCAAAGGGATTTTCACCCCCATTTGACAGCAACAGGAAAAGTAGCAAAGAGGAAAGAAAAGAAACCCCAAAACCACTGCAGCTGGAGACTCTGGCTGGAGCTGCTCAGGGCTAGGGACCCTCCCAGGCTGAGTCTTTCCAATGGCATTCATTTTCCTGTTGCCATGGTTTTCCTCTTCCCAACCTCTCCCTCCCCCGGCAGAGAAAAGTGAGAAATGTTTCAGAAGACAGAGCAAGAAACGGTGGGCTTCCAGACGGGGCCTGGGCCTCACACACCGGCCTAAACTTCTCCATTTTCCAGACAAGGAAACAAAATGAGCAGTGAATTTGATCTGCTTTCTTCTCCTTTCCTGGGTGAGGATGCATTTTTGTCTGGGAAGAATTTTCTTTTTCTTTTTTTTTTTTTCCCTGGGACACACAGAAAAACCAAGATGCAACAAACAGGAACCTGTGTAACAGGAGGTGAAGAATCATGGTACCACGGCAGAGCGTTTGTGCTGGAAGAAAAGTCACTAATAAAAGTCTCGGTATCAAGGACATCGCTTTTCTAGGATACCTGGTAATTGTCAGGATTGGGCAAAGAGGAGGAAGTTTGGACTAGAAGCTGCAGTAGTTAATGGGGAGAATAAAAAGGCCGGAGTAGATCCACTGGCAGTGGACCCACCTTGGCCCGGCCTCACTTTGCATCCGAGTTCAGTATGAGCTCGTGCAGAGCCTTCCTCCGGAAGAACCTCTCAGTGGAGTACGTTCCAGACAGTTGATTACATGTGTTGAGCACAGATCCGTTCAGGGCTCTTGGTGGGCACCAGCACGGTGGTCCCCCCTTACCCACTGTTTCTTTCTCCATGGCTTCGACTACCAATGATCCAAACATACTAAATGGAAAATCCCAAAAGTAAGTAATCCGTCACTTCTAAATCGCACACAGAAGTCTCCAACTGTCCCACTTCATCCTACCCAGGAAGTAAATCATTCCTTTGTCCAGAGTGTCCACATCTTATACACTACCTGCCCATACTCAATTAGTAGCCATCTTGGTCATCAGATCCACCATCCTGGTACTGCAGTGCTTGTGTTCAGGGGTTATTTTATGGCCCCCAGTGGTGGTGACACAAAGGAGACACCAAGGCATAAAACATGGAAAGACAGATTAACTTAATTCCATGTGGGGATGCTGATGGGCAGACGGGAAATTACAGCGCACACAGGGACCAGCGCTGTCTGTGGTTTTAGGCTTCTCTTGAGGGTCTTGAAATGGGGCACTGCCATGATAGCTCCTCCAAAGAAAAAGAACCAACAGGAGAAATAACTATACTTTCACTCCCTGAAGAGATTTCTTACGAAAAACCGGATTCTGAGATTGTGGAGGCTGAGAGTCTACAAGCTAGAGACTAGGTAGACTGTGTCCAACCTCAAATAGGCAGAAAAAAGGGGGGGCAAACTCTCTTCCTTGCCTTTAGTTTTATCCAGGCCCTCAGTGGATTGGATGATAGACATAACAAACATAAAGGCAGGTGGCGAAGGCCACCTGCTGTCCAGAATCCACTGATTCGGATGCCAGTCTCATCTGGAAACACTGAGTCAGCTATCTGGACACCCCATGATCCAGTCAAGTGGACACATGAAATGCATCATCAACATCGTCACCTCCTTTGTCCATCGATCCTCTTAGCAGGTTGGGAAACAGAGGGTCCACTGCGTTGATTTGTTGGATGACAGCACTGGGGAGACCCAGGAGTAGAACTGGAAGCCGGTGCTTCTGATCAGGGCCCGGCTCCCTGCCTGGTGACACTATCCAACCTCTGTCAGTCCCACCTGGAAGTGTTTTCTTCCTGAATAGCCCCCCTGAAGGTCTCCTTGAGATCTGACCAGGGGGAGCCCTGCTGGTGGCCAGGCGTCTCTGGGCTGTGTTGTCTGCACTCTCCCTGGCCTGGTCCCTCCGGCTCTGGGACGGTCTGCAGTTCCTTATTTAAAATCTTGTCTCTTATCCTCCTTCTCCCCACAGAGATTCAGTTCTCATCCAGCTTCCTAGTTGGTACGGCGACGGTTTCATGAGGTCTAAACCAGATTTCTTTTGTAATTGAACACACGCGATATGTCTTCATGTCTCTATTTGTCAGGGTCCTCCAGAGAGACAGAGCAAATCGGATATATATAGATAGATGAGAGGGATTTATTAGGGGAATTGGCTCACACAATTATGCAGGCTGAGAAGTCCTACCACAACAGACTGTCTGCAAGCTGGAGCCCCGGGATGCTGGCGCGTGGCTCAGGACACAGAGGAAGGCTTCAAACCAGGGACGCTGGCGATGTCACTCCCAGCCCCAGGCCGACGGTCTAGAATATAGGGGCCACTGGTGTGAGTCCTGGGGTCCCCAAGTTGGGAGTCTGGGGTTCTCATGCCCAAGGCAGAAGAAGAGAAGGGAATCCCAGCTCAGGGGAGATAAGAAGCAGCCTTTGTTTTCTGTCTGGGCTCGGGCTGATGGAACGGCGCCCTCCTGCAGCCAGAGCGCATTGTCCCCACTCGGTCCACTGGCTCACACGCCCATTTCTCCCAGACTCTCTCTAGCCGTCCTTAATCCAGTCGAGCTGACAACTAACATTAGCCTCACCGTGTCGTGGCTGCATCGGTCCTGATCGTGACCACTCTGCAGGGTGGCCGCTGCCGCACCCCTCCCCAGGCGAGGGCCACCTTCCAGGTGCTCGGCCACCTGGTGTAGGTCACAGGTCACACGGCCGACGGGCACCACAGCGGGTCTGGCTGGGAGGTTAGTGTGCTCATTCTTTTCCACCAGGAATCCGAATCCCAACAGTGGCAAGTCCTGACGGAGACCTCAGGAGAGCACTGTCTTCTCTTTCAAGTGCCAAACGAATGGGTACCAGGGAGCTGAAACTCCTCCTAGAAACAATGGCAAGCTTGGTGGCCCTTCAACAAAGAAAAGGCGACTCTGTTTCTCTATTCTGAAGCCACTTCAGTCGGTCTTTTATACTGATCTGCTGTTGACAGACAGAATGTGGGGATTATTGAGAACGTTGTCATCGTGATTTCTATTCTTGAACTAAAAGGCAGCTATTGAATACTAACTATCTGCCAGGCACTGTGGCACTCAAAAAGAATAATAAGTCATGCTCTCTGCCAGCCTAGAAATTCACTTTCCAATGCTTCCAGGTGCAGGCATGTAAATAAATAATTACAAGAGCATGCGATGCGCTCTCTAATAGAGTTAACTGCAAGAGTCTAGGGAATACTAAGGAAGGACCCAGCATCCCCCCCCACCGGATGTTCTGTTAGGAATGCTTACAATGAGAATCAGAAAACACAACTTTTGGTGGCTTAATATAAAATAGGGGGTTTGAACTTCTCAACTAAAAATTCTGGAATAGGCAGCTATAGACTTTGGTTCATAAGTCAGCAAGGTGTTGACCTCTCTACCTCATAGACACAGGATGGCTATCATGGTTCCAGTCATTACATCTCTCCTCATGACACAAAGATGGGTGATGTGGGAGGAGGATGTCACTGGCTACGTCTGACCCTTGGTATTAGGAATCAAATGCTTCTCCGTGTAACTTTTTGGGAAACTGTAGCTGCAAGGGAGTCTGGGAAATCAAAGACTAGGATCTTTATGATTAACTTCTACCTTAAATGGATCATGATCCACTCACAGGGACTGGGGACATTGCAACTACAAACAAAATTGGTGTTTTGTTAGGAATACAGAGTGGAGTGGGGAGAGAGACCTGCTAGGAGGTGACCTTCTGCCACAGTGTTCAAGGAAGTCTTTCCAGAAACTCTGCATTTGAGCGCAGCCTTGAAGGTCAAACAGCAGAGAAGGGAGGGTATGGGGGGCGGTGAGCATTTGCAAAGGCAGAGTCCTGAAAGACAAGGTCAAGAGCCACCAGGAATGCCTTGTACCAGAGATCATGCTGGGATTGTAAGTGGGAGCTGGTCCGCGGCAGGCCGAACCACCAGGCGGAAGAGAAGTTGCTCTCTGTGGACCATCGAGAGTCCTGGGGGGCTTAAGACAGACGCCCATTTTCCAATCCCCCATCCTAACCCGGAGGAGATGAAATCTGTGTTCTGATTCACCTGGTGTTTGCACACCGGCTCTGATTTCTCAGCTTTCACACCATGAATTCCTATTACGAGCCCTCTGGGGCCTGAGTACTCCCGAAGCCGGGTTTGGGCTGGACTCCTTCCATGGCCTCGTCCTTGTGCCAAGGTCTTGTGTCTACCTTTGAACTGCTTTCTTCTGCACCCTTGATGGATGATAGAGTTTCTGGTCTCCACTTTAATATCATTGATGTCTGCTGTCTTCCCAGATGACGTTTGGGTTTCCTGGACAGTAATCAATTTCTGTCAGTTTTCTCCAGCTCGCAAAAGGCTGACTCCAAGTCTGCACATAGACTTGGCCTTTACAGACATTTCCCACCCAACCGATGGCACCCATGGGGCCCCTGAGGCCGGACAGCTCCTGCAGCTCACCTGGCCACCCCTGTGCCTCACTCCCTGCTTCCTGCTGGGCTGCAGGCTCAGCTCAGGCTTCTGGGAAGTCCCAAATTGCCTCGCAGCCTTATTGTCCAAGGGACGGAGAGAGGTTTCATTTCTGATTCTGTCATCTTCTATAAATATCTGGAAACAGTTATTTCGTGGTTACGGATACAGAAAAATAAGAGACACGGGTTCCTAATGTCTCTCTCTGCCTGGGTTCCAGTTATGCTGTCTGCTTTCTAACTGTAGCTTGGAGCAGTTTGCTAAACTTTACTCACCTGGAAAGTGGCATTCTGAGCCCGTCACTTGCCTCGCAGAGTGTGCAAACTGAGCTGGAACAAGTCATGTGCTCAGAGCAGACTTCAGCACACAGTGGGCATCTAATGTGTGATGTGAGCGGCTAATTATTATTGTGGTGTGATGGGCCTGGGATCATGGAGTGAGCTACAATAGGCCCTCATCTCCCGTGAGCAGACCTGGCTACACTCAGCAGCCTCCCTCCAGAGTCTATTTCGGGCGCGTTCTCTGGTGTCGTCAATCTCAGGTGTGACAGCTTGTCAGTATCTGCCTTCTGCACTGCCAGCTTGCTGCCCCCAAGCCAGCCGTGATGGGTGATTGGTCCCTTAAGGAATCGGGAAGTGACATTTCTCACTAGTCAGAAGGCACTGATTTAAACCATCAGCAGCAGAGTCCTGAGTCAGCATTCCGAGTCGGGAGTGTGGTTTAGGGGAAGGAGCCAGAAGTGGCCTCAGCCTGCACCTCTGCCGTGTGACTCTGGGAACAACTCTGGGCGTTGGTTTCTTTGCACTTAAAGTGGCCCCACCCAAGGAAAAAAGCCACTAACAACTCTCTTTAGAGGCACCTACCATGCTCAGCATGGCTGGTCCCTCTCTTTCTCCAAGTTGTGAGTTCCAGAAAGAGAACATCTTGTGTTCATTGCTGCACTGACACCCCCCGGTCAGTGCCTGACGCCTCCTTGGTGCTCATTTGGGTATTTATTGAATGAAGGAATGGTGTAGAAGAGAGAAAAGGACTTGAGAGCCAGTCAGACCTCATTATGCTTGAGGCCTGACCAGCCACTCGCTTAGTGACACTCTGCTAGTCTGACCCTCAGACTCATCATCTGTAAAATGGAATAGTTACAGAAAAAAGCTCACCAGGTGGATTTGAGAATTGAATGTGACAGTTTGTGATGTACGTACATGTACGTGTGTCTATAGGCATGTATTGATGCACACACATCTAGGAAACTGTGAGCTAATGTCCAGCAGGCAATGGGCATTAGAAAAATGAGAGCCATTACTTGTTTCCCTGGAGCCCAGCTCCAGGGAATGATCGGGATGTGTCCCAGTCATGAAAAACTGAAGACCAAAGGCAAATCAGAGACTGCCTCACTAGCTTTGAGCAGGCTTCCCACCGAGGGCAGCGGGTTGCCAAGTGTCTTCTGCAGCCCCTCTTCTTGCCCGTGAGCTCCCAGTCCTTCCATCTGGTTTGCTTTTGCCGGTGCTTGTAATCCAGCCGCACACTCACCTACAGCCAATACGCACCAGGTCACTAGACACATACCAAGCAGGGGCTGGCACGATGGGCAGGGGAGGGCTGAGGTGGGTGGGACCCTGGGTCTTTGTCCCAATGCTGGCCTGGCATAAACCCACCCCAGGACCTTGGGTAGGTCCCCTCTCCTCTCTGACCTCACTCTCCCCTTCTGTGACATGCTCAAGAACCCTGGGTTCAGGGTTTCACGTGGGCTTGGAGAATCAGCCCGCCCCTCACCAGCTGTGCCATGCGGGCAGGTCACACAGAACCTCTAGGACATGGGCAGTAGGCGCAGGTGACCTGTGTGGAGTCTTCAGTGAGCATTGCCTCCAAAGCACCAGGGAGGTGCCAGGTGGCACCCATCAGCTCTCCTCCTGGCTTGGCAGGTGGAGAGCACCAAAGTCACTCGAAATGGAGACATGACCCCGCTGGGCATGGGCCACACCAGCCCCCGTGCAGTGACTTCAACCTGTGCCCAGGGTCTTCTCATACCTGAGTGGGCGTCTTCTCAGGGGACTCTTCTCTGGTCCCCTTAGAGAGGAAGAAAATCGAATGTTTCCCCTTCAGGCTTCCCTGAGATCCCGGCCTCCCCAGCTAGCCTCCTTCAGGTCTGCCGTCCCTCCCTGCAGCCTCCTGAGCTCCCGGAGCTTCCTCCCTGTGGCTGCAGGGTCATCCTGCTGGCAGGAGGGAGGGAGGAGGGCAGACGCTAATCTTTGAGGGGAAGGAGAACCACGTTTATGGAGCCACCCTGACATGCAGGCTGTGAGCGGGCAGAGGGAGGTGACCTGGCTGCAGACCCTCCCAGATAGGATGTGGCTGGAGGTGGGAGCCGGGAAGTGAATGACCTGGACAGGCCCTGTTCCTTTCCTCAGTGCCTCGGGCCACTGTGACAAAATGCCATAAACTGAGTGACCTGCGACCAGTAGATGTTTGTGTTTCACAGTTCTGGAGGCTTGGAAGCCCAAGGTCAAGGTGTGGCAGACCTGGGATCGCACAAGGGCCCACTTCCTGGTTCACAGATGGCCCCTTCCTGGTGTGTCCTTGTGGCTGGGGAGTGGGTCGCATCAGACCCTGACCCCTTCTATATAATCCTGTATAAGGGCTCTTCCCTCGTGGCTCAGCCACCTCCCAGGGGCCCTCTCCCCTAATACCACGACTTTGGAGGTTGCCTGATCATCAGCGTATGAGTGTAGAGGGCTTACGCATATGCAGCTCATTGCTGGTGTGCTAGTCCAGCCCCCACGGGGAGGCAGTGAGAGGCCTGCCTCTGGCAAGGGCCTCTGTGCTACCTCATCCCATGGCAGAAGGCAAAAGGACAAGAGAGAAGCACAGAGAGGGAGAAGGAGAGAGGGGGAGAGGGAGCGACCACCATGACCAGGGCCACCATCACAGGGTAACCCCTTGGGGTGCCTCCCTGGCTCTTCTGTTCCTCTCTGTGACCTCCCTCACCTGAACCCACCCTCCCTGTGCATGTAGCCCTCTGCTCCACCCCATCCTCAGGTCTGCTGCAAGAGTCCTGAAGTGTGGGTCCACCCATCAGTCGCGACTTTTCTTAGTAAATTTCTTCTACATGTCCTGCCTGCACAGGGCCCTGTGCATCCAGCTGGGGGCCAGCAGAGGTGCAGCCGTGGAACTGGTGGAGTCAGGCTGGTGGGGTGCCAAGCCTAATTCCCTGTGACCCTGGGCCAAGGGTGGAATTGTTCTGCGCCTCCGCTTCCCCGTCTGTATGTGGCGCTGTTCGCAGTGCTGCCCCACGGGCTGTATCAAAACCTTCAGACCAGTGCTCCGTAGCTCATAGTGATTATAAGTAATGATGATGATCAATCCTAGGAACAAATGCCGCTGCATATTAATAATTAAAGAGCTTGGTGCAGTTTTAATACGCATTAAATATTCTATCAATTTTCACTTGCCTTTTCCCAAATGTTGTGTGTGCGTGTGCAGATCTTGTCTTTCCGATGAAATCAGAAACAGTGCCACCAAGGCCTCGTTTCTCAGCTGGAAACCACAACTGATTCACGCGCGGCTCTGGATTTACCCCTCCCGCCCTCCACAGTGATCTTCTCCCTTACAGTCCGAGTGCTCGTCCTAAGACCTGAAATTAGCAGTTTCCCCTTCACCGTCTGCACTGGCTACGATCTGGATCGGAACGGGGCCTCCGAGGTGCAGGGCGTCAGCCTGGCCAAGCGCTCGGCCACCTCTCTCACCCATGCACCTGTCCCGGGTGCTCCAGCTTCAACACACGGCCTCCCCTCAGGCCTCCTCTCTGCCCTGCCTCCCCTGAAACCGCATGTCCACTCCAGAGCTGCTGCTGCTTCTTGCTCTAACCCTCTTCTGTGGACGCCTCTCTCCAGCAGATCACGGGCATGCCACCAGCAGCCCCCAGGGTCCCCTGAACCCCTCCCCGCCCAGCACACTGTGGGTGCTAAATGGTCAGAGCCTGTGTTCATTGAGCACCTTAATATCTATGAAGTCCCTGAGATAAGCATCACCCAGAGCCCAAACTGAAGGCAGAGACCACACCAATTTCATCTTTAAAATGGTAGCTAGACATAAAGTGTTCACTCGCGAGACCCAAATAAAACAAACAGACAATTTCAGAGAAGTCCCCACCCCAAGAGCTGAAGGAGCAGAGGGAAGAGGTGGACTCCCTAAGGCTTGCTTCTCCTGGGTGGGTCACCTGCTGGGTCAGAGGCAGCATATCTGGGCAGAGAAGAGAGGGGGACCAGGCACACCTGAGTGTCACAAAAGCTGCCAGTGGGACTGAGCTGCTGCTAGAGGGGGGAATTGTGGCTGCCAGGGAGAGGACAGGGCGCCAGGGGGGTGCTCCCTCCTGCAGCACCTCGGTCTCCCTGTGTGGTGGCACCACGGGTTTCCGGTACCCAGAGAGGGTAACGAAATAAGTGGCACAGGCAGGGGCCAGGCATGTTCCCGTTTCCCAGATGAGGAAACTGAGACACAGAGCGATTGGGTGATGTGTGCCAGCGTAAATGGCCCCCTGGAACCGTCAGGTCTGGAACCCAGGCCTGAGGGCTCCCGCCGCTCTCCGCTGCTGCTCTGTAGAGGTTGGATGGATGAGTGGAAGAGTGAGTGGCAGCCCCGGGAGGTGCCGGCCCCCCTGACTGCCCCCTCGCTGCCCCCAGGTCATCCACTGGAACTCCCCCAAGAAGCTGCGGGTGAAGAACAAGCACGTGGAGTTCTTCCGCAACCTCTACCTGACCTTCCTGGAGTACGACGGCAACCTGCTGCGTCGGGAGCTCTTCGGCTGCCCCAGCGAGGCCGACGTCAACAGCAGGAACGTGAGTGGCCTTCTGTCCTCCGCGGAAGACCCGCGGCAGGGGCCGGGGCGGGTCCGGCTCCGGTGAGGCCGAACCTGCCGCCCGGCCGCCCTGCAGCCAGGGTACAGTGGCTCGTGGGTGGATCCCTTCCATGCGGGTGGCTGCGGGTCCAGGAGGGGACGTCCGCCAGATGCGTGGGTCAGCGAGTTTGCACGCAGAACCAGCAGAACCACCTGGGAAAGGGCAGGCGAATTGTCACCTACGGCCAGAAAGCTCCCTGGTCTTTGTGGGCGGGGCCCCTTCCTGGGACACCCAGGATTCAGACCTGGGCAGTGCTTGGGAGGACGGGCACAGGAGATTTCCACAGGTGTGCCTTCTTCAGGGTTAGGCACTGGTGAGGACAGAGTTAGGTGAGTAGTCGCAGGCATAGCTGACACCTGTCGCTTTTTCCTGTCTCTTTGCTCTTTATGATTTTATGGTATGTTGTATCTCACTTGGTGCTCAGAGAGACCCTCTTTTACAGTTGAAGCAATAGCAAAACTGAGAGGCAAAGCAGATTGCCCATGGGCACACAGCAAACCAGGAGCCAAGTTGAGACTGATCCTCAGCTCTAAGGATAAGGGGAAACTAAGAATATGGAACAGCAGTTAGCAGATACTTAGCTAACTTGGATTTGGCTCTGGTCCCTTCCAGTTACCACCTGTGACCTCAAACACCTCTGTGACCCCTCTGTGCCTCAGTTTCTTCAACTGTCAGATGAAAATTAAAAGCTTTTTTTAGGGATGTTTTAGGAATAGTCAAGCCAGGCACAGTGGTGCATGCCTGTAATCCCAGTGGCTCAGGATACCGAGGCAAGAGGCTCAGGAATTTGAAGTCAGCCTCAGCAAGTTAGTGAGGCCCTAAACAACTTAGTGGGACCCTGTCTCTAAATGAAATATAACAAAGAGCTGGGGATGTGGCTCAGTGGTTAAAGCAACCCTGGGTTCAATCCCCAGTGCAAAAAAAAAAGCCAAGAAATCGCATGTCAAACAGCTAGCTCAGTGTCTGCCATATGTTAGATGCTCAGTAAATACCTGCTTCCTGCTCTTCTTGAACCTGGGCATCAGACCCAGAAGTGATTGGTTCACTCAGTCCACAATCATTTGTGGAGGGTCTTCTACTGACTCTAATCACTTTCATAGCGGGAAAGATCAGTGTCCCCTGCTTTTGTGTTACTCATGTCCTAGTGGAAGAGACAAGATTAATAACAAAGTCAGGAAAAATTAGCAGCTAGTGGTGGGTGCTACCTGGCTATAGTCTAGTTAAAACTTGGGCATCTCTGTTGGTTGAGGGTCCCAGGAGGTGTTCTATGAGGAGGTGATGTTTAATCTGAAACCTGAATGACAAGAAAGAGCTAAGCAGGGCAGAGCAAGGAAAGTGCTTTGCAGGTGGAAGAAGTAGCTGGTGCAAAGGCCCTGAGGCAGAGCAGGTTTGAGGAGCAGAAGGGTGGCCAGTGTGCCTAAGGTCTAGGGGGGAAGAAGAGGATCAGGCGGGCAGGAACCACATTGGAAGGAAATGGAAACAGTTGAAGAAGGAGAATTTTGATTTTTTTTACTACAGTCGTCATTGTTTCTGTAGTTATTTTGGATGTTCTGAGAATTCTTTTAGATTCCCAGTGGTGGGAGAGGGTGACAGAAGGTACAGAGGCTTGTGTCACCTGGATTTTTATCAGGACCATGCTGGTCACAGTGCCACCCTTGCTCCGTGACTTGGCCTCCAGGTCACAGTGAAGTCACAGCCAGCTCTGACCCTTCCCTCCCTCATTGTAGAAGCCTTCTTGGGTGATGGAGGAGAGAAAGTCATTAAGTGCTCAGCACTTACAGGTTCAGAGAGCGTTGAGAGACTTTGACAAACACTGTGTTCCCTGGGTTTTCCTACCGGTTCTCTGCTCAATCGGTATCTGTCATCGTCATCAATATTTGAGTGTCCGCGTGGCACTTTTCTCCAAATGCTGAATGAAAACTCTTTTCTTACCTTCCTTCCCCTCCGTGGTGGAGGCTGACCTCAAAGCCTCGCAGAAGGAAGCCATCCGGTCACCGCCCGTATGGGCGGCTTCTCAGGGCGCGCTGCTCGGTGCCCTCTGAAGCAGGACCCCCTCTGGAAGTGACTTGCCAGCTTCTCCTGCCGTCTCCTTCCCCCGAGGGGTCACAGGGTGAAGCCACCGGGTCTCTCTTGGAGTCCGTGACTGCATGTGTTCGCCCATGACAGTCAGACTGGGCATTGCGCAGGGCACTGGGTTGACCTGGGAACCGGACCCAGTCCCTGCATGAAAGTTGCCATTTAACACCCCCCAGAGAAGCCGAGAGGAAGGACTGTCCAGGTCTGGGAGGGCCGCGGACAGCAGTGTGGCCTTCCTCGAGCGCTCCCTGTGGTTGTCATCCCAGCCTGGCCCCCTTGACTCCCGCGCAGGAGTGACAGCCGCTCTCTGCATGCCAGGCCCCGTCCTGGGCTGTGTGCTGCTGTCCCACTGCCCCGAGCACCTGCCCCTGGGCTCACATGTCCCAGTGTACAGCAGCAGAAACTCCTCTACCCCTCCTGAAGTCACCCTGTAAGTCACTTTCTGTCACCTGCGTATTTTCTTTCCATCAGAGCACACACTTTATCTTAGTTCATGTATTTGTTTCCTAGTTGTCGTCCCCCCCAAATAAAACCAATATACCAGTCTCCTAAATGGGAGACTGTGCTCCTTTGGGGTTCCCTCCCCTAGAGTAGAGCTAAGTATATAATAAATATTTACTGAATGAACATAGTGAGCAAATTTTAAAAAGAAGTGCCAGGTAAAGGGAAAGCAGATAAAGGAGTAAAGAACCAAAAAAAGACGGAGGCCGGGCTCAGGGCAGTGTGGGCTTTACCCTGTCGGTGGGAGGAGCCGCCAGCAGGTTTTAGGCAGGTGGATTTGCATTTCAGAAGCATCAGTGCAGAGACCTCAAACAACACCCAGAGGCCATTGCCCCAGCCCAGGGGCAGAGACGACCTTGGGGCTCTGACCTTGGGCAGCAGCAGCGGGAATAGAGGGAGCAGATGGACCAATTTGTGGGTTCTAAGAACAGAGGAGTAGGTGCGCTCATAAATCAAACAGCAGGCCCCAGTGCCCGGTCCAGGCAGATGTCTCCACTGGCTAAATGGACCAGCAGTGGCAGGAGCTGGGCAAGGAGAGGGTCTGGACATAGCGCTCCTGGAGCCCCGGGTCTGCAGGGAGCTCCGCCACCTGGTCCTCCAGCGCTGTCTGCAAACACAACCAGAGGGAACGGGGCGATCTTGGATGGGCCTCAAAGCCAGATGCTCCCGACTCTGGGAAGAGGTCATGAGAGCCGATGCAAATGCACAGATGGTGGCCAGTCTGGAAGCTCCTCGTGGGACCTCAGGTTCCAGATGGAAGCAGGTTCCCAGGGCAGAGGGTCGAGGTCTCTAGATTCATTCATCTGCTGGGCCGACATTCATTCAAACCAGCCCCAGCCACAGGGCAGGAAGCATTGCAGATTGAAATCCCCCTGAGAGATGCAGACAGGCAGGGGTTGCCATGCGGTGGGACAGGGACAGGATGGTGGCCAGGCTCTGAGAGCGTGAGAAGGGCATTTCACATAACTGGAAAGAGAGGGGCACCATGGAAGGCTTCCTGGAGGAGGCCAGATTTGGAGAATGAGCAGGTGGAGTGAGGTTCTGGAGGCTGTGGAGGGTGGGCTCATGGGAGGAGGGGGCAGCACGCCAGCGGAGACCAGAGGTGAACATAAGTGTGGCATATTTAAGGATGCTTTAGGAGTGCAGACTCCCATGACGGCGGGTGACAGTCGGGAAGGGCCTCGGGAGTTCGTTGCCGCTGTCCTCCTTCGGTGGGGAGGTGATGGTGATGACGTTCAGGGCGCGCTTGTGCTGGTGACCTGCACCCATGACCTCAGAGAAGTCACCCACATACTCTGAGCCTCGGGTTTACCATCTGATGAATGGGCACAGTGAAGCCTCTGTCCTGGTGTCTCATGGGTAATCTACACAGAATCATCCATAAAGGAGGACGGACATTGCAAACAGCTGAAATGTGAGGAGTGGGGCCCATCGCTGGGCCTCTGATTGGGCTACTTCCTCTAGGACCAGACGGTTTGGTCTGGAGGCAAACAGGCGCCACCAGCGGTGGAGATGACAGCTGCTGGTGGGACACAGCCTCTCCTGTCCCGTAGCTTGTCTGGAGGTCTCTCCTGGAGCCAGTGAGTTAATTTATGTAACGCAGCAGGCGCTCAGGATGCATCTGCTACTCTAAGTTGCTTGAAGGAGGGATGGGGACTGAGTCCAGGCCTTGGCGTTTCTCTCCCTGTTCCTCAGCAGTCCCTTCCCTCGAGCATATCCAAGAAGCCCCGGGACTCCAGGGGACGCAGTCAATAGTCGCAGATGTTCTCCACCCCTTCTCCATTCAAAATCCATCCATAGCATCCTGCCCAGCTCATATCTGGCTGTGCTAGAACCCTCCTGCGCACAGGGAGCTCACCACCTCCCACGGCAACACCCCCTGCAGCCCACGAGCCCCCAGATGCTCAACCACCCCACCTCGTGTTGACTTGAAGTCTTCCCCAGTCTAAGGGGCTCATTAACCTGAGTCCCGTCCTCTGGAGCAATAATGAGTAAGGACACCCCACCCTTGTCCCTGACGGCCCATCCTGGCCCTGGTGGAGAATGTCTCTGTGGGGCTTGTCATTCTGAAACGTGCAGATTCCCCAAGCATCTATTTGCAAAGTGATGCTGCGTTACCAAGAAGCCTTACTGCACCCAAGAAAGTTTCCAGATAAGGGAAGCTGACCTTGCTAAGTGCACACCCACTAAAATAGATAGGTTTTAACACATTCGGTGGGAGTCTTGTTAGTAACCACACTCCTTTTTGATGACTAAGGTGGCACTAGGTAGGCCAGAGGAGGGAGGATGCTGTTTATCCTGGCAGGAAATGTCCGGGGACCACTTGCTGATTGTTCTGCAGATTCCTTTCTGACAGCTGTCACTTTGAGTTTATCATCTCCAGGAACAGCCCTTTCTGGGCTCACTTCCTTGTTCATCCTCCTGATGGTATCCGCAAAAAGGATAAAACACACGGAGGCATTTATTCGGAAGGACTAATGGTAAAGGGATGATCTGTTATTATGTTAAAAGTTAAATCAGGGTGCATGTCAGTCATCCAAAAAGTGAAAAAACAGAGAGACTGACTGGACACCAGTTTGGAAAATTCAGTGGGTAGAGAATTGTAGTCAAGTCAGCGTCTACAGATAAGAAGAGCCTTCTTACCCCATGGCCGCAGCAGACATCACTAATTGATGACCGCACTCTGTGTCCCTGGGCCCAGGCTGAATCGCCCACGAGCAGCACTCCAGGTTACCAATACTCATCTCCCAGCCATGGCTCAGCACAGAAGCCTGCTGGGGGTCCCTGTCTGTGCTGGGTATTAGTCACTCTAGTCTCCCTGGCGTTATGACAGCTCTGCTTTTCCAAGACCTTTTTCTACTTTCTTCTAGTCTTTGGGAATTGGAGATTTCCTGCAGGGAAAGAGAAAGGGAAATACAGCCATAATCTTCACCACAATGGGAGAGAGGCTTTATGAGTCAAAGCTGGGAGGAGGCGGGTTACTTGCTCAGAGTCACACAACATCTAATGATGGGACCAGCATGGAGACCACTTCTGCCTGATCTAAAGCCACAAGACCAGGACTGTGCTTCACAGGTAGAGAGGTAGCTGCATACTTGGAAGTTGCAGAATGATAACTGCAGGTTATTCGTGGGTTCTCCTGGTTGCTTTACTTAGTTTTCCTTCCTCCTTAGTTAATCCTGCAGGTGCTTATTATTGAGTTCATATTATCTCAGGAAGCACCCCTACCCAGCACACCCTATCCCCCAGGCCTCCTTTCTTCAGTTTTCTTTCTAGCACATACCACCTATCAAAATATTCATGACTTACTAATTTTTTGGATTATTCATCAATATCTTTGAGTGTATAGAAGACTACCTGGCACCTGGTTCCTGCTCAAAAAATGTTGTTGAGTAAATAAACTATAACTGTATTTTCTTGAAGCCTTGGTGATGTGCCAGGAGGATCCCTATATTTGGAATCAGGAAATCTGACCCTGCACGAGGTCTACAATTTGGGGCCTATTCTAGCATTTGGTAAGCCTCAGTTTTCTCACCTGTGAAATGGTCAGTAAGTAAGCCCTCCCAGGCTGTTTTAGGAGAACTGAGGATCAGGGTGGCCAGTGTGCTACTAGCCCTAGGTGGCTATTGTCAGGAGAGTCGAAGGAAAGTTTTGGGGACCTTCCCGACCCGCCACTCTGAAGTCCTGCTGGAAAGGTGGCAGGCCGGCCACCTATGCGCCCTGTTCCCCCATCCTGAGCCCACTGAGGGGAAAAGACAGCAGCATTGCCGAGGCTCAATTAGAAGTTAAAAATAAGACACACGCGAGCAGATTCTATAAACACTCGATGCCGTCACCCAGCGCAGCACCGCCAGGAACAGATGGCTGTGTGGGGACAGCTGTGTCCCAGAGGAACCCTGGAGGAAAACCGGAATGCATTACCGCCTCACGTGCAGGCCGCCTGTCGCCAGCTCTTCAATCATGCAGTGGGCAGCGGGGTCCAGGCTGGACAGCGCCCAGGGCCCTGCGACAGGCCACCCAAGGCTGTGTGCCGGTGACCCTAGGAGCCGTGTTGGTCTCCCGAGCCTGAAGGACCACAGTGTGGCCTCAGTGGCCAGAGCAGGGGAGGAAGGGCAGAGGAGCCAGGGCCAAAAGCCTCCCTGGGCAGAAGCTGGCCTCGGGCTCGCCCCTGGGCGGCTGCCTGGCTGCTGTCCAGCTCCAGCTCCAGCTCCAGCTCCCGCTCGCGCTCAGCCCTCCTGCCTGTCCCTGGGGGCCACCTCCTCAAGCTGGCCGGATGCTCTTCACGGCAGCTCACGCTCCCTTTCTCCTTTTGTCTGACGTCCCCTCCCCAGAGTGACCTCCCCCTTTATTTGTGCCTGAGGTCGGAGGCAGCTCAGAGATAAGACTGACATCTCAGGAGTGCCCAGGTGGGACTGCAGGCCCCCCTCCCAGGCTCCCGGTGGCTCATCTGCAAATGCGAGTGACCGTGATTCCCGCCTGGCTGACTTAAGAGGACTGAGTAAGGAAAGACCGTGGGGAGCTCAGGACATCGTGACACAAAGCACCAGGCCCCTCCCCACCCAAGCTGCGTTTGTGTTAGGATGACACTCATCATTGCTGACCCCTCTGCCTCTCCTAAACCACAGGACCAGTTGAAGTACGGAAACCAGGCTTGGTCCCCATTCCTAGCAGGGGCATAGCGCAAAGTGAGAGCCTATTCATCGTGTGTAATATGTGGATACCTGGGACAGAGGACACATCATGCTTTGTCCCTCCTCCTGGTCTAGGAAGGGCCAGACAAACCTGTCCAAGCCGTCACTGACGAGCCCTGGATGCAGCCTTCCTGTTCCATGAAAGAATGAAAGGGGTTCATGGTGTTTTCTTCTTAAAAAAATCCTATTGAGTTCCTGGAACTTGTTGATTAATACACAAAGCAGACGGCCATACTCTTCCCTCCCCATCGGTGTGATTCAATAAAACGTAACTGCTTGGTAAAAAGCAGAGGGAAGCGCCTGCAGCAGGCTTCCGGAGGGAGGGTCAGAGCCCAGGGTCTCAGCAGATTCCTGTGCCCCGACTCCTCGTCTTTACCACAGACAGCGAGGCCAGCCCTGCCTGTCTCGAACAGATGTGTGGAGGGACAAACGAAGCAGAGGAGAGGAAGGCCACCAACAGGTGACAGTACCTGACGTGTACTATCAGCAACGCTCTTAAGTGTTCATTGACTCTCCAGTGTTCCTATCGATTGCTCCAAGACACCAGCAGGGACAGGAGTCTCAAGAAGAAACAAACAGGTGACCTTGGAGACCTCATTCAGTCCCCTGAACACCCATGAGTGCAGGTGTGCCTGTCAAAGTCCACACGCAGCTGTCACGGGACTCAGCTTGCCAGAGTCTGCTCGCATGAAGTCCAAATGGATGCTCCTGATGGATGGTGGCCCTGCTCCAGGCTCAGACCCAGACTCCTTCCACCTCGTGACTCTGCCTTCCACAAAGTTCTAGATGCCTCTGCTGGATTCTCTTGCTCTGGCTGTCAGCCCAGAAAACCAAGTGGGCATTGTGTCTCAATGAGGCTCAGAAGTGGTGCCCATGCCAACCCATGTTTCGTGGCCCTCAGCCACAGGTAGCAAGAAGGTAGCCATGGTGAGAGCCACGTGTTGGCTACCTTGAGGAAGGCGTGCACTGAGCCTGGTACAGCCCTCCAGTGGAGCGAGGCCAGAGTGCTGCTTCAGGAACCGCTGCAGTGATCTGGAGACCGCAGGACCTCAGAACAGGTACACCCAGGTGCGAATCTCAGCTGCTCTGCTCGCTCCTCAGGAAACCTGGACCCGGCTTCCAGAGGGTGGGTGTCTTCCCGTCAGGACTGACAGAGGCCCAAACCTGTGGAGCTGGTACAAGGATAAAATGAGAGTCCCTGCCAGGCTGGCTGCACATTACCAGGTCTTTCAGAGTAATTTTTGAAGTCCAAACTTTTTGTCTTCCTGTTGAGACAGGACTTGCTTAAGGTCTCAGAGAAAATGAGCATCAGAGAGATCAGGTCTCAGTTTCCAGTTTTATGCCCATAATCTCGAGTCTGTAGCTTTGCCCAGCTGTGAACAGAAGTTTGTTAGGCCAGAAACACCCTTCCACCCCTCTAAACCCTCTGGCATGTCTACCCATCATTTCCAGCAGCTCAAAGGTCAATCTAGGCCACTGTCCTTAGGGACGGGAGGAAATAAATGCAAACTGCTTAAAGGGCCGATTTCCCTTGAGTCTAAATCTCCCTGAGCCTCAGCTGGCTGCCCAGAGAAGCAATTTAGCACATGCATTTTATCTCAGGAGAATCTGTGACTTGCTTGTCAGGAGCCCTGCGTTCCCTCTGTGGCTGGAGAGCCAAGTACAGTAGTAGCCTTCAGACCCTGTGAAGGAAGCTCTCCTGGCTTCTCAGTCTCTCCAGAGATACCCCTCAGTCCCTGGGTGAAAAGAAGGCTGATTTTAAGCTGCTAGAGTCTTCCTCTTGAGATAACATCAGCAACAAAAACAAAAAAAAAGCCCGTATCAGAATCTGAAAGGCACATAATGTAATCATAGTCACATTGCTCAGGTTTGCATAGCACTTTACAGTTTACAAAGCACTTTCACATGCGTTAACTCATTTGAGAAAATTGCAGGGAATCAGTTAACTACAGAAAAGTATAAAGAGGCAATAAAACTCATCTTTCAATCCATCCCTCGGGAAAATCTTCGTTAACCTTGTAATGTCCCTTTGATCTATTTTCTAGCATTTTTTGCCAGTTTGCATTTGTCTGTTTGGGGACCATAATGCATAGCCATTTTTATGGCCTTCCTTCTTCAGAACACTGTACCTTCTGCCTCTCTGATTCTCACTTCTGTCTGAAGGAGGTGTGCTGTGAGATGTCTATGGTTTGGGGTCCAAGGACTGAGACTCAGTTTTCACTTTTGTGTAAGAAGTGTGTGCTGAAGGATTAAATTAATGAAATAGATCACCAGAGAACATCAGCACTGCACCTAGCACATAGTAGGTGTTCTGTCCAGATCTGCTGAGTCCGGGTGAGAACCACGATAGTGATAAATATTTTACCAAAGCCCAGGATGACATCTGCCTTGGCCGCCGTTCCCTTTCTTCCCATGCAGGGACTGAGCACATCCAACAGGCTTGCTGACGTCACGTGGTGCTCCAGATGTTCTAGGCTCAGGGGACTCAGAGATGAGTCAGGTTCAGCCCTGACCTGAGCTCCCTGCACGACTGCTCTTTAGAAAATAGTTCTGGCACTCACTTACTTTGGAGTGTCTGTTTCCCGAAGGACGGTGTGTGTGTGTGTGTGTGTGTGTGTGAGATTAATGTTCTTCCCACACTGAGGGTAATCTAGTTATTTGAAACAGGTCAGCAAAAGCCCCCTCTCTCCACAGACGTGCCCGCCCGTGCTTCCAGGCACACAGCCACGCACATTCCCACTCTTCTGCTCGGGGGAACCGGAAGCCACGGACCTTTGTAAACACATTAAGAACACAAAGCAAAACCAAGGGAAGGAAAAACAATCAGCCCCACCCGCAAAGCTTTGTGCAGAGGTTTATTTTCCGCATGGGAATGATGATCTTTGCTCTTCGGCAGTGTGGGTGAGGCAGGGAGGATATCCGCGGGTTAAGTTCCCAGTCACGTTTGAGTTCCTCAAGGAGACAGGCTTGGCCACACTGCCTGCACTTCATGAATCAGAAGGGCCACCCCACTCAGCCAGCCTCTGCCTTCCTGCACCCCCAGGCCCTGGCCATACAGTCTCCTTCAGGTGTCTTCAGAGGCCTAGGTGTCCCCTTTCCTAACAGTGTCCTAATAACTGTGCTAACAGGTGATGTCTAATGAGTCACTCCTTTTACTCCAAACACTGTGCTCTTTGTACACAGCATCTTTGACCATCCCCTGGTGGTTACCCTCGCCCCCGCCTTTTGCAGCTGAGGAACTTGAGGCTGGGTAGGATTAATAACACACCCTGCCATGGTCCAGGCAGGAGAGGGAAGGACAAAACCACTCACCTTAGCCTGCATCTGCATCTTCATCTGAGGCTTGGTGAGCATCTTTCCTTGAAAGGAGCATGGTCTGGGAGGGGCAGGGAGCAGCTGTGGCCTCCCTAGTGACCTCGGGAATCTGAAACTGCCTTCCCCACCATCATGGCAACTTCAGTGCCTCAGTGGTGGGTTTGAAGAGAATAAGAAGGCACATGCTCCCGGCTCCCCAAGCAGAGCCCGGTGCCTGTTTCTGAGCAGAACCTGGCGCCTGTCGTCTGCTCTCCAGAATCTTTTCAGCCATCACAGACCCTTGAACTGCAAACATCAGGCAAATAATGGGGTTAGGGATGCACTTTCTGTGCACATAATTAGAGGACCCGGCAGGAAACCGGAAGGATGGGTCTTCCCAGTGATCACAGTCTCCTCCTCTGCAGACTTTGCATGCAGGCAACACGTGGGTGTGGACACTTCCAAGAGTGAAGTGTCACCGTCCCTCCAGGGTAGCTGCCCTCAAATAATTGCAGTTCAAGTTGACAAATGCTTCCATGGAGTCATGGAGGAATTGTTCCTGGTGCACAGAGAAGGATCTGCAGAATCAGGCAGAGCAGCAATGGTCTCACAGAGAAGGTGCATCACCTGCTAAATCTTGAATGGTAAACAGAAGGTCCCTAGGTGTAGAAGAGCGGGCTGCGGGGAAGGAGGGCCAGCAGCGAGGGAAGAACATGACATGGAAGAAAGGCACAGAGACATGGAGGGAAAGGAAGGTTTGGAAATACAGGGAGGATCAGTGGTAGGAGAACTGCATATGTGGGGGTGACGGGCAGAGAAAGCTGTAAGTGTCCCGAGGAAATCAGGGTTTAGTCTTGAATATCAGAGGGGTCAGTTGGCTCACAGGATCTTAGCTGGGATGAGGATTGCAGCTTCTGGTCTCATAGTAATTAAATAATTGGCGTAGTAGGAATCTTCAGAGGGCGAGGACATCTACTTGACTTGAAAAGTTGCAGGATATCCCTGATTGCAGCCTTTTAATAGGTAAAAAGAATTTAAAGACAGCCTATAATATCACATAGATCACTGGATCTCAACAGATTCCCCAAGGAACACTGAGAAATAATGGGCTGCATTTGGGGTTGTACGGGGCCATCTGGAGAGGCTACAAGCCTGTGACCTCAAAAGACTCAGGAGGGCAGCTGTCCACAGATGGTGGTTACAGACCCCACAGTATAAAAGGGCCGCTCACAAAATGCTAATGATACCTTATGGGTTCTCTGTTCCTCAAACCCCAGAAAACCTCACTGGCCCAAGAAATGTGAGTGGGGCAGCCGAGGAGCGTCTGCCCTGCACCGCCTCTCCGCCGTCTCGCGGCAGGCTCGTCTGGTCATGAGCTTTCCTCCTGGCTGTGGTAGACGTGCAAGAATCATGAACATTTCTCTTGAAGGCTCGCCTCAGGAAGGGATGCTTTGATGCCCTCGAGTTCTGCAGCAAAGGCCCGTCCCAGATCCAGCCCACATTCCAGGGCCGGGGATTCAGTCTGTCTTGTAAGCACCACTGCAAAGGGTAGGATGCTTCCAGGGAAGGAAACAACAATTAGAGCAATTAGTAGAATCACCCGCCACAGCACACATCTGAAGAAATAATGTCATCGCATGGTTAGTCAAGGCACTGGTCTTAACTGATAGAAAGCCGTATGGAATGGAGTACTATTCGGCCATGAAGAAGAATATTATGGCATTTGCAAATAAATGGATGGAATTGGAGAATATCATGCTAAGTGAAATAAGCCAAGCCCAAAAAACCAAAGGCCAAATGTTTTCCCTGATAAGGGGAGAATGATATATATAATGGGGGTAGGGGGGGTGGGAGTGAGAGAAGAATGGGGGAACTTTAGATTATGTAGAAGGAAATGAGAAGGAGTGGGGTATGAAAAATGGTGGACTGAGACAGACATCATTACCCTATGTATATGTTTGATTACTCAAATGGTATGAATCAACATTGTGTACAACCATAGAAACGAAATGATGTATCCCGTTTGTGTACAATGAATCAAAATGCAATCTGTAAAAAACTAAAAGCTAGATAAAATAATAAAAATTAAATTTTTTTTAAAAATGTCACTTCATCAGAAAATAATCCAGACTGCCCATCGCTGATTTCTTGTTTGGTAATTTTGCAGTGTTTTTCCCATTACAATTGCTATCATACATCGTCTATATTTGTGAGACAATAAATATCCTTTTACCTTCTTAAAAAAAAAAAAAAAAGAAAGAAAGCCGTTAGGAATCAAGTCATGTATTTTCCTGCTGATTGCGATGTGCTGGTTTTGAGATTAAAAAAAAAAAAACAACAATACGTCTCCTTGGAAAAACATTCTGTTCCTTCTATTCCTCCCAGCCAGGTTGGTAACTCCAGGCATATAAAATTCAGTCTATATTCAACTCTATGCTCTCAGGTGATTGACAGGGCTAATGTCACAGAAGAAATTTTTGGGAGCCAATGGTGTAACCTTTGGCAGATTATTGTTTGATAGACGTCAATCATGTTGAAATACAACTGCATGCTACAGGCTCCGCCGTTCTTAGCCTACAGCTTGCCGAGTGTTCCCAAATGTGTGCACACAGGTAAC
The DNA here is from genome assembly GCF_902686455.1 of Sciurus vulgaris. Taxonomy (NCBI): domain Eukaryota; kingdom Metazoa; phylum Chordata; class Mammalia; order Rodentia; family Sciuridae; genus Sciurus; species Sciurus vulgaris. The sequence goes on along the minus strand of NC_136465.1, from coordinate 167,693,660 downwards.
CTCCTGCCCTTGAGATGTGGGTCATTTCTGGCTTTCCCAGGGCATGCTCTCCACCACTCCACATCTGTGGATCCCATTCCTATCACTGGAGATGAGCTTTGTATCCAGTTGTTTAACTTTGTAATTCCAGGTGTTCACCTGTAACCCGGCGCCATCACCCTGCGGTTCTTGGTTGATCTGGGGCACAGGGGGAGGGTGCAGGCTGGGCAGCTGCATCTGCGTATCTCACGAGCACCCCCAGCTCCTGGGGAGTGGGCCGGTCAGCTGTCTGCACCAGTCCAGGTGGGAGGGAATAGAACCCAAGACGTCAGCAAGCAGATTAATGAAGTGAGAATTTCAGAGAGTTAGGGGAAAAAGAGAGAGAGAAAGAGAAAAGTGTCTTGATGTTGATTAAACACAGGTAAAATCAAAGGAAAAAAGAGGGTATGTTTTGATATTTGTTTGGTTTGGTTTACAATATATGGCCCGAAGATTGAAATCTATAGCCCTAGGGAAAGAAAAGCGTCAGGTCGCGTGGAGGTCCCTCCTCTTTGGGTCTTTCTCTTCTTTGGCCTTTCTCTCCATATCATCAGGGTGGTTCTGCTGGGTCGCCTATTTGTAGGGAATTAGTAGCGGGTTATACGTTTGTCCCTGGGCACGACCGTCTCTCCTAGCTAGGAGGGGCTCAGCCCTCAGGCGGAGGGGCTCCTGCCCCTCGTGACCCCCTCCTTGAAATTAGAGCCGATCTCTGGGGAGACGGAGCTCCTCCTGCCTCTGCCCACCCAGCGCGAGGGCCCCGTGTGCGTGTGAGCGCTCTGAGAGGCGAGCACCCTGGCCGCTCCCGGCGCCCGGGCGTTTCTTCCGGTCCCCAAGCCCGTGCCCTCCTGCCTTGCAGCTCCAGAAGCAGCTGTCCGAGCTGGATGAGGACGACCTGTGCTACGAGTTCCGGCGAGAGCGCTTCACCGTGCACCGCACGCACCTCCACTTCCTGCACTACGAGTACGAGCCGGCCGCCGACCGCACCGATGTCACCCTGGTCGCCCAGCTCTCCATGGACAGGTATGGCCAAGCGGGAGATGGACTCCGGGCTCAGGGCAAGCCAGCCGGCGGGCGTCTGGCCCCACCTGCCGCAGACCAGGCCGTGCTCGCTGCCGCTGCTGCTATTGGCTGAGGGTAGTGGGTGGGGGCTGATCCTTCAGAGGTAGAGCCCGACTCAGCCTGTCTCAGGAGAAGAGGGGAGACCTGCGGGCTGGAGCCCCAGGAGGCCTTTCCCTTGTGAGTGGACTGATGCGACAGACGTCCATTCAGCGTTGCCAGCAGTGCTGACTGAGCCCCGCCCTGTGCAATGTGCAGTCTGATGTGCCACCTGTCAAGCTTGGCCAGGGACAAACTGAACCACATGGGAGCTTTTAAAAAAGCAAATTCACGTCCAGGCACCAAGGCAGCCCTTACTTAAGAATCTGTGGGGGTGAGCCTTTGGTGTTGTCTGATTTATGCTTATGGTGTACAGGAGGGCGAGGGATCTACATAGTAACAAAACTGTAATTGCAGTAAGTGCTTTGCAGGAACTGGGACAGATAATACCAATGGCAGGTTGGTGGACTTCAGGCAATATGGTCAGGGAGCGTCTCTCTGAGGAGCAGAAGTTTCTGTAGGGATATGGAAAGACTTAGTACCTGCATTGCTGAAAGAAGAGCCCTCCAGACAGATAATCGAGCACGTGCAAAGACCCTGTGGAGGGAAGGATTCTGCACGCTCAAAAGCCTGACAGAAGACCAAGGTGGCCGAAGCTTCAAGGGACTGGGAAGAAAGTGTCATGGGACAAGATCACAGAACTCTGGGTGTTCTTAAGATATTTGGATTTTATTTAAAGTGTAGTAAGAGGTTATTGAAGAAATTCATGCCATCAATCATGTGATCTAATTTTTATATTTTTTAAAACACCTCTTTGGATGCCGGGAGGTGAGTGAATCTGAAGCCCATGGTCACTCACTCAGAACTACGCAGCTGAGTGGGCTTCCCTTCCCCTGGCCTGTTTTCTCATCTCTAAAGCCGTGCAGTCACGCAGCCCATATAAGGGTCTCACTATCGTGTGCCAGGCAGGCTTCCGGGGCTGGGAATATCTGTATGAAGACCCATCCCCGCCACTTAGGACTCAGGCAGGATATCTGTTTCCTGTTGTCAGGAAAGAAATTACCACACGTGTAGAAGCTTAAGAAAACAGTCAGGGGTCAGGCTGGGGGCATATCAGCAGGGTCCTCTGCTCAGGGTCTTAGGACTGAAGTCAAGATGTTGGCCGGGACTGGGGGGTCCTACAGGAGTAGGCAGCCACTTCTAAGCTCATCCACATTTTGGCAGAGTCTGGTTCTAGGACTGAGGTTCCTTTCTCCTTGCTGGCTATTGACAAGGTCCTTCTTAGTTCCAGAAACTTCCTCCAGGTCCTAGCCACATGACCTGCTCACGGCATGGCCAGCTGAGAATCTGTCCCTCATATTCCTGGGTCCTGCCCATGCCCAAGGGGCGGGGGTTTGACAGGGTGTGTCCACCAGGTGGTGGGAATCTCAGAGGCCCTCTTTGAGTCCACCAGCTGTGGACAGGTAAACAGGTCCTCTGACACAGAGTCCTGAGTTCTGAATGCCAGGCAGGAGGCAGGGGAGGCACTGGCAGGTGCCACAAAGCTCAAAGGAGCAGCCCACTCCCACCAGGGTTGGAGAAAGGAAGACACAGGGTGTGTGTCAGAAGGAAGGTGTTGCCTGAGCTGAGCTGGGGATGGGTGGACTGAGAGTAGAGGAGACAGAAAGAAGCAAGGCAGGCTCTCCAAGGAAGAGCTCCCAGCACATTCCAGGACAGAATGTAGGGAGCACATGGCACTGTGTGGTTGGTGACCAGAGAGCACGAGAGAGGAAGGGCCAGGAGCTCAACCAGGTGGGCAGTGGGGAAACCAGAGGAGGCTTCCAGGCCTCAGGCACCAGTGATGCTGCACAGGCACCTGACCTAGACCAGTGTCCCAGAGTCACGCCAGGACTGCCCACGTCCGTTGGCTTCTCACCCAACCTCCCTAGCCCTCAGCCGATCAGCCAGTCACCGGGCCACACCAACCCTGACTCCGTGCCTGTGTTTCCTCCTCCTCCACATGTCTAGCAATGAGCATAAGATCTGACCACCCCCCCATGTGAGTGCCAGATGACAGTCAGATGGCTTCAGGTCCCCAGACCCCGAGCACCTGAGGCTCAGATACTTCAGCCTACAAATTTAGGGACTCTGCATGAGCCCAGTTCCCATCTCTCCCAGCATCGTCGGCTCTCCTCTGTCCCATCCACACCTCCTAATAAAGCATTTGGATTAAGGGCAAAACATTCTAAGTCAAGAATAGTGACCTGTGGCCACCAAAGATACTGGACATACTTTCTGATCTGAGTAAAAAGAGGCCTTGCTGTGTAGGAGACTGATCCCTGGAGTCAGACATTGGGTATGTCGCGACTCTGCCACTTTTTGAATTTGACCTTTGGACAAAGTCACTTCATCTAAGCCTCTGTTTCCTCCTCCTTGCTCTGGGAATGATAATGACGTCTTTATTGTAATCATCTCTAAGGTTGTTGTGAAAGTCAAACGAGAATGCAGACCCATTCTGCCATCCTTGCCTCAATGGTGACGGCACTAGTGACCAAAATCTGGTGCTGGGTCAAAAAGGCGCTAGACCTAGGGACCAGGAACTCTGATTCACGTTCCACCTGCTCCTTCTGTCCTCAGCTGATGATCCCGACTCAGTACCTCTGGGTCTCTGTGTTCTCCTATAAGACAGGTTAAAAATGCGCACCTCCCAGGGTCCTGGTTAGGATTAAATGAAAAAGTCTGAAAGCCCCTGGCATCAGATAAATATCACGGGGACCTGAGTGTCCTTACAGAGGCACGTGGGAGAGGGAGGAAAAGAAAACAAGAAAGACCTGGACTCAGAGTCCAGCTGTACCACATCCCGGCTGTGTGGACTTGCACTAGGTACTTGCCTTCCTGAACCTCACTTTGTGAAGTGGCGATGGTACTGTGGAGCTCAGGGATTGTTGTGTGGATACTATAAAATAGGAGGATGTTAAATGTCCAGTAAGTAGTCAGCATGAACGATTATTAGTTTCCCTTTCACCCTGTGTCTCGGCCTCTTGTGCTGCCTGAAGACCTTGCTATCTGGGATTCACAAACCAGTAGAAGGAAAATGTGTTCAGTTAACAACCCAGACTCATCCTTTTTACACACTTATTATCAGTAGAATAATACCAGGAAAACCAAGCCACTCCTTCCAGAGCCAAAGGGAAGCACCCACCTGGCCTGGGCCACGGGTGACCCCAACAGGACCTTTCTTGCAGCCATTCAAAGAAAGCCCTGGTCCCACGTTCGTCTGCAGCAAGCACTGACCACAGGGGCCTCCCTTCCCAAAGTCCACATACCCCAAGCATAGCAGATGCATGCTACCCCCAATGCACGGTGACAAGTATTGCCATCCAGGCAGTACTTCAGAGGCCCCAAGGTCTCCATGACGGACACCGAGCAGGACACACTCAGAAATTCTAACACAGCACCAGAGTCATGCAAATGCAAATGGCAGAAATCTCTCCAGACTCCTCCATTCTGGGCTGCATGACCAATTACAATACAGCACACTGACTGGTGCCTGTTGGATTGATTTTTAATTTGGCAAACACTTCAGGTGTGTTTGTAAACCATCCAGTCAGAAGTAGCCCTACGTGGATGCCACAATAAATCAGGCAAGTTGACAGGCCGGCCCCCGGCCATCTCCCTGCAGAATTCTGCTCAGGAAGAATGAGTGTCACTGGCCATGGCCCTAGTGCCAGCAGGCCTGCGTCTCCTTCAGTCACTCAGTGGCGAGGGCATCTGTCCTCTGCTACCTGACCAGGGAGACGCTTGTTCTCTGGTATCCTGTTGTCAGAGATGTTGAAGAGCTAACCACTTGCAGGCACCATCTGACTGGTGGATTTCCTCTCTGCTTTCTGAAAACAGGAAAGAGAGACCAGAAATACAAGTTCTTGAGTTCTACCCAGACCTCCTGAACCAGACTCCCCAGTGGTGAGGAGTCTTTTTAAATTAACCCCTAATCAGGCCAGCATTTGAAAGCACCAGCCCTTTTCTGGAGAGTAAAAAGTAATTCTCTTTGTGATAGTCAGAGTACCCTTTGAAACACATAAATCCAGTCCCACCACTAAAGTCCTCGGGTGATTTTCCATTGCATTTACAATAGTGTGCCCACTGCCAGGTGGCCTTCGAGGCCACAGCCAGACGCCTGCTCCTGATCCCCACTCTGTGTCCCCCGTGGTCCTGCTTCTTGCTTGACTGAGCTAGATCCATTTCTACTGCAGGTCTGTTCTTGGGCAGCTCACCCTCAGACTGTCTTAGGCCATCCTGCCTGCTATAAGAAACCTTTAGACACACGTTTCTCACAGTTCTGGAGGCTGGGAAGTTCAAGGTCACGGTGCTGGAGATTCACAGTCTGCTGAGGGCCCGCGTTCTGGCACGTGGATGGCTGTGTCTTCAACTCTGTTCTGAAGTGGTAGAAAGGGCACAGGTACCCTCTGGTACCCTCTGGGACCTCTGTTATAAGGGTGTTAGGAACTTAATCACTTCCCCAATGCCTTCACCTTGGGGTTAGGTTTCAACATAGGAATTTGAGTTAGACACCAATAGACGCACATAGCTCTAGATGTCAAATTTCACCTGGAGAGGGCCTTCCCAGTCCAGCCCGCACAGCCCCTCTGTCCTACCTCCCTGTTCTGGTGCCTCTCTTAGTTCCATCTGAATTGAACTGCGTTTGGTTTGCTTATTGTCTCCTCCTTCTGGAACGCAAGACCCAGAAGTGCAGGAACCTTGTCTATCTCGCACCCAGGTACATCAGAGATGATAAGTGTTTGTCGGGTGAATGCGTGTTTGCAAGGCAGATATGGAACCCCAAGAGGAAATTGTAGCTGTCATTTGCTGAGTACCTGCTGTATGTCTAGCTGCAGAGCCAGGTGCCTTTATACAGCATCCCATTTAAGATTCAACTCCAGTTAGCTATTGTATCAGTTATCCATTGCTGCTTAACAAGCAATCCTGTCTTAGCAGCTTAAGACTACCACCATAATGAACTCAGGATTCTGTGGCCGGGCAGCTTGGCCTGTGCTTAGCGCGGCCCATTCAGGTGTCTGCTATCACCGGGGTAGGTCTTCTGCAGGTTGTCTGGCCATTAGCTAGGTCAGTGGGGATACCTGGACATATGGCCCATCATCTAGCAAGGTGGCAGGGGCTTGTTTGCATGGGGATAGTCACAAATTTTCCAAAGGAGCAAGCCCTGCTGTACAGCGTGTTTTAAAGCCTCTGCTAATGTAATGTTTGCTAATGTCTCACAAGCCAAAGCGAGCTACTTGGGGCCAGGCCAGGATCAGTGTGGGAGAGTCTTCCCAAGGGGTGGGAATAGAGAGAGAAGAATGATTTGTAGCTCTTCTTTCCGACTGAAGCTTAAAGTATGCCTCTTGCCCAGGTGTACTGACACAGCTCGGAGGTCAAATCCAGGACGGTCTGACCCCAAACCCACAGTTGCGAGCTGCGATCATGTCCCAGCCTCCTTGTGGCAGTGTACCTGAGAGGCCTGGGCCAGCTGGTAGGGTGAGAGTGCCCCATTCCAGCAGAGACTGAGCGACTGCCTGCCCAGACGCTCTGGAACTCCGTCCAACCCTGGCCATTACGTTGCTCCCTGCCTGCTAGTTAGTAAATTAAGGACTGCCTCTGTGCAGCTTCCTATCTCAGTAGGACTCCCCAGAGTAACCCCGGCCTGTTCCAGACCCGCCAGACAATCTGAGACTTTGCCTTCCCCTCCCCAGCAGGAAGCAGCAGGGGAAGTAGGAACTGGGCACAGAGTCAGCCCTTCTGGATTCTAGAGTTCACTAATCCATCGACTCCTCCTGTTCTCTTGAGCAAGTCCCAGCCCCTCTGTGAAACTTATCTCTTTCCTCTTTCATCATGAAAATGGTCCAGACCAAAAAAAAAAAAAAAAGGAAAGAAAGAAAGATCTCACCATACGTACAGTTCTGTGGTTTCGGAATTGATCTCTGTCTCCTGCAATACGCGGCACGGGCTCTGTCCTCGCTGTGCTGGGCACTCTGTCTTCCTGTCTAGGAGACCAAAGAAAGATGCGTGCAGAGCTTCGCCCGGCAGGAGCTGCAGAGGCGCCCCTCCCAGAACAGAAGTGGAGAGACACAGCCCTGGAGGAGCAGGAGGGCGCTGGGCCTCGGAGGCAGCCCCCCAGAGGGGCCGGGAAGGAGGAAGCAATGGACAGAAGTGGATATCAAGGGAGGAGGGCACTCTTTTGGGGGAGAAACAGGCAATGAGGGGCAGAGATTTGGGGACCCTGTCCTCAGCCTAACACTCATTCGTACTGAATAATGACCTGGCCTCTGAGGTCAGGAGGACCCCCACCGGTCTCCTCCTCCTGACTGACGCACAACCAGGAAGACATGGCTTCACCTCCTCACCTGCGAAACAGTGAGCGGGTCTCCATCCTGTGGAGTTCCAATGAATATCAAAACCGATGGGCGCCACAGTGTGGCTGGCACCGGGCAAGCAGGAGGAGGGGGCGCCGTCGGATTGCTACCACATCTTTCACGTCGGCCTTGTTGGGAACCTCAGGCTGTCCCTGTCGCTCAGGTCCTGGCAGAAGTTTGGGTCTTAGGGAGAAAAGGTTGGAGAGGACTGGCGGATCTGGAGACCGCGGGTTGTTCCTGGTTCCCTTGCGCTCCTGGCTGAGGCTCCACGGGACGACACCTGGCACCTTTCCCATCTCGCTCGCATCTTACTTTCCCCGTCAACGGCACCTCGCTGCTGGGAACCTTCAGTGTCTTCCTCCGTTCTCGTTCTGAACTCTTAGCAGAGCCTGGCAGAAGGGCTGTGCCAGGTGGGGCTGCCACCGGCTCGGAAAAGAAAGTCAGAACCCAAGTGAGTAGAAGAATCCGGAGCAAAGCTGTCCTCTCCCCGGGCCCTGGCACGCGCACCTCCTGCCCCCACGCAGGCCAACAGTCTGCGTTCAGGAAGCGGTTCCTGCCCTTTGCTCTCTGGCTCACAAAAGATTGGTGCAAATAGCTCTCCCAGGAAGTAGAGCCCACAGTGTCCCCAAGAGGAAACTGAGGCATGGGACCATTCAAACTCCCAGATCCTCATAGCCCAGGAGAGAACAGGGCCCTACTGTGGAGGCTCAAGGGCAAGTTCAGCAACCTGAGGCATCCCGCAGAATGTTACCTTTAAAAAGTGACTCAGGTCAGTGTGGTTAGTGCACATTATCAAGGGTGAGAAATGGAGGGCGTTTTACCCTGGTGAATATCTCAATCTTCCATATTGGAAAAGGGAGCCAATCTGAGCAATAGCAATTCACAGAATTACTGAGAGAAAACTCTGGCGGTCCAAAGAGAGCGCCATTGACAGGAGAGAGAGGTGCCCATTTTCTTTTGTTTAGAAGCATGTAAATACATGCAGTCTCTTTCTTGGTAATCATCTGAATAAAGTGGACATCCTTCCCAGAAGACTGTTGGTCATGTCCCTCTTGCTGGAAAGGGGGAAAAATTGAAATTGGCTTTTGCCGTTTTGTTAAACCATAGATTTTGTGTACCAGGCACTTCTGATGCCTTTGAGAAGAAAAAAAGAAAAAGAAAGATCCTCATAGATTTCTTTTCAAACCTTTCCCAGAATGCTCCCTGTGAGAAGCACCTTCTGTTTTTCTCTGGCCTCTGCTCTTCCCCGCTTCCCTTGGCTCAGTGCTTTTAAGCATCCGTGTGAACTTGGCTGGGCCCCTCGGGCAATAAGCGCTCTAAACAGTGAAGACTTCACCCGAGGTGACTCAGATTCCCAACACTCACATGTCCTTCTGTTCCCTTTGCAAACACCCAGTATTATTTTTTAGCAGCCACTTCAAGCCCCATTGAGGCTTGTCTCACACATCTGGTTGATAGTTCCAATAATCTATGCTGGAGCCTCAAGTCCTTTATTAGGAAACTGGGGAGAATAGCCATGCTCAAGGTTGCTGGAAAAATTCTGGAAGGTGCCTGGTGTGTGGGAATACTTCTATAACTGTACTTATTTCTCATGCTCTCACTGTTGGCTTCCGTGCTCCTTATCAGTCAGTGCCCTCAGTTTGTCTAAATCTGTGGCTGTTCACTGTTTTCAGTCAGTAGAGCTGTTTTTCATCTGTGCTGAGAGAGAAGAGGTATAGGAGTTTGAGCAGAAAGAGGATCTTCAGATCATTATCTACAGTCACATACACCTCCCACCCCTTTGCATTAATCTGTTTTCTGTTGCTATAACAAAACACCTGAGACTGGGTAGTTATAAAGAAGAGGTTTCAGACATTATTACCTCACGTCCATATATGACTGCATGACTGATGTCATCCTACAATCTGTACAATCAGAAAAATGAGAAATTACACAATTACACTCCATTTATGTATCAAAATGTATAAATGCATTCTACTGTCATGTACAACTAATTAGAGCAAATTTATTTATTTATTTATTTATTTTAAAGAGGTTTATTTAACTTACAGTTTGAGAGGATACCAGTCAAGTCCAAGGTTGGGAGGCCTCATCTGGTCAGCCTCTGGTGAGGGTCCCCCTCGACTACAGCACAACATGACGAGAAGTAGGAAGGAAAATAATTCCAGGCAGAAGAGGGAGCACCCCTACAGTGAGGGCCCAGGGCTCAGCATAACTGTCATTTAAAGCAACCCACTTTCATGGGAACTCACCCAGGATCCAGGAGAACTACGTGAATCCCTTCCAAAGGCACACCCCCGTGACCTGGCCACCTCCCATGGGCCCCTCCTGAAGACCCCACACCTGAACACTAACTACCACATGGAAACCCAGCTTCCAGCCCAGGCAGGTTTGGGGGCAAGCCACATCCAAACCACAGCACCATTGAAAGGGAGTCGAGGCTTACAGTGCTGGGCGACTTTCGCCACCACGTGTTCGGTGGGAGGCAGAGACGGGAACCAGCGTGGCCAACGTTTTCCTATTTTATGGGTAAAATAACTGAGTGAGGAGTCTTCCGAGACCGATTTGGATTTGCGGTGGTTGGAGGTAGAGGCCCACAGGAGGCCCGGCAGACGGTCGGGGACGGGCCAGCTCCTCACGGCCCACCGCCCTTTCTTTTCCAGGCTCCAGATGCTGGAGGCCATCTGCAAGCACTGGGAGGGGCCCATCAGTCTGGCCCTCTACCTGTCGGACGCCGAGGCCCAGCAGTTCCTCCGCTACGCCCAGGGCTCCGAGGTGCTCATGAGCCGCCGCAATGTGGGCTACCACATCGTGTACAAGGAGGGCCAGTTCTACCCCGTGAACCTCCTGCGCAACGTGGCCATGAAGCACATCAGCACCCCCTACATGTTCCTGTCTGACATCGACTTCCTGCCCATGTACGGGCTCTATGAGTACCTCAGGTAAGTGCCTGCTGAGCCCAGCTGCTCCCCGCCCATGGAGCTGGAAGGCTCGCAGGGCCATGCGGAGCACGAAGAGACACCCCTTAGGATCCTGGTCTAGTGGAGGGTTTTCTGTTCTTGGCAGCTGAGGCCAAGAAAGGGGATGCGACCTGCCTAGCCCACCCAGAGGTAGAGCGCCTGCCTGCCAGGTGTGGGAGACGCAGTAGGCAACCGTCCCGAGGAACAGACCGGAGCCCTGGGTTTGCATAATGAAGTGTTAGTTTGGTCTAGGAAGCATCCTGTCTCCCAGTCTAATGCTCTTTCTATAGCATCTATGAAAACACACTGTCCCTCTTCCAATTTTGGATCAGACAGCCTTCACGTAACCGTTCTAAAAAGATCACTGCCTATTCTTTAAAACAAATCTAAGTGATAATGATGCCTAACATCTATTGAAGTGCTTGCCGTGTGCCAGAAGCTGTTTGGAGCGCCTGACAAGTAGGCTCTCATCCCTGCCCCCGCCAGCCTTGCCACAGGTAGCTCCGCCATCTTCCTTTACCAAAGGGGAGATTGAAGGAACTAGGCTAAGCCACTGGCCCAGGGGGACACAGGAGTGCAGGGGGAGCTGGGGTCAGCATCGAGACTGGCCGACCCTGGAGTCATGCACCTAATTACCTCAAGGCTGTCTCTGGCTCTCCAGGGTCCTTTCCCAACTGTCCCCACCTGGAGGGGCAAACATCCAGCATCTGGAGAAAGCCCAGATGGAGGGCTGCTTGGCTGTGTGGGGAGTGGCATTTATCAGAGAATAATAAACAGCATGAATTGAAAGAGACTAGAATTCACATGGCCCGAGGTTCCATTCACAAGGTAGAGATGCGCCAACAACCATTTTAAAGAATCTTCCTCTTTCTGCTGTTATTGTTTAGAATGAGTTATCTCCACTGCCAGGGGAGTGCTTGCTTGGCTCCCGGGGAAAAGGAGGTGGTCTGCATTTCTTATCAGCTGGATCCAAGAGCAGGCATACCTACCCCATTTTCCAGGGGTAGCAGTGAGGCTCAGGGGAGCAAAATGGGCTGCTCACATCCAGAGGGCCTGTGTCAGGATTTGAACCAGGGTCTACCAGATTCCAGGTTTGCAGGCCATGTTGCTTTGTATTTATCTGGCTGCTCCAGGGTTTCTGACCGTCCAAAATAGGGCAGGATCTGATTTCTTTCTTTCTTTTTCTCTGGCCTGCCTTCCTTCCATCTATCTCTGTCTCTCTCTCTCTGACCCTCCCAATCCCTTACTATCTCTCTTTTCTGCCTCTCTCTTAAAAGGACTCCAACATTCTTTAAACCTTTGGTACTTCAGCCAAAGCCTGAGTTTGGCGTGAGCAGCCTCCCTGCCCTGCTCTCTCGAGAGCAAGGAAAGGCAGCTGTCTCCTCCGTACATCTCCTGGATTAGGTTTCCTTCCAGGGACACGTTGGGGATCCATAGCATGCACCCCTCTTCTGAGCAGGGAGGAGCCCCTTCTGGCCTCACTGAGAACAGTAGCATGAGCAACGCTCTGACAGCCTGGAGGCAGGTAGGTGCTGGAGCACAGAGCTCTGTGAACCAGGACTCCTGACTCCACCAGGCTCTTAAGAAATGGAACCTTTCCCCAGCTCCGGCTCCAACGGGGCTCTGAATCCCATTGTGTGGGTTGAGGGTGCCCCCATGTGGTCGGCTCTGTTCCTGCAGCTTTTGAAACGCAGATTTCAGAGTTGACATGCTCTGGAAGTAACTGATAGGTAGGGAAAGTGTGGTTCCTCCTGTCTCCCCGCCTGGACCCATTGAAGAGAGACTTTTAGGACAGGACCCTGCCCGTTGTCACCTTCTGGGCTCTTCTTTAGAAGCACTGGAAGCCTTCACTCGGATGAATTGAAAGTGACCTGGCCCCATTGTTAAATGCTGTGGTCTCTACTCTCTCCAAGGGCTATTTTATGACTTTACCTCATCATGTGTTTAAAACCAGTACACACGAGCAGATGATTTATGTCGGCTCCTTGTTTTTTCCTGATCCGAGACCCTAAATGATGATCAACATCTTACTCAATGTGAAGTAATTAATGTTGCCCATTAATTAACATTTTTGCTTAATGCCGAGTCTCTGGAGGTTTTAGTTCGGTCACCTTATCACAGATGCCTGTGGTTCCCCCCAGGGGGTTTGAAATACTGCAAATTGTTCCTAGAATTCAATTATTGTCTAAGCAGACCTTGCCTGAGAATACTGAGTGCAACTCAGCAGAGAGACCCTAGGCCCACGTCTCCCCACTCCCGGAATGGAATTCCTGCTCTCGGGGAGCAGGAACAAGTTAGGAGGTCCTGCAGAGGAGCTGGGAATCTGCGTTTCCATATAAGATTTTTAATATTAGCAACTTATTAAAAATAAGTTTTTAATGCTGCTCGGCCAGACCAAACATGGCTCCAGGCTGCACAGAATATCCCGACTCCTCCAGGCCACCCGTCTATACCCTCTGACCTCGACATTCCCTGGACACTGAATTTTAAAAAACAGTAAAGGACGTAATTCTATCAGAAGCCCTAAATAAGCATGCACTGTCCATTTCCTACGAAGGCAACTGTACCAATTTGCCATTGGCTTGGGGAGAATTTTTTCTAGTGATCAGGAAGGACTTATTCCTGATCCATACATTATCAGTGGATAGACCTTGATACCCGCGTTATATCTCTGACTGGGGAGGAAGTTAGGGATGCTGGTAGCCATGGAGCCCAGCGAGGCCAGCAGACCCCCTGATTGACTGACTTCTTCAGCTTTGATATCTGACAAAATGCTGTACCCAAATTCTGTGAAAATACTACTATTAAAAATGAGAGTTACAATGCATTGAGCCTGGACCATGGGCCACTCTGCCAGTGGCTTCGTTTCCATTCCATCTCTTCACACTTCTCTATGCAGTGGGTATTTCTGCAGGTGACCAAACCAAGGCCCCAGACAGGTCAGTGTTATGGCCAGGAGGTGGTGTGCACCACACACCCCAGAAGGGGCTGGATCACTCTCAAGCCCCAGGACTCCGAGCAGGCTCACCAGCAGCCCTCTGGCTGCCTGCACCCCCAGACACTTGCTCATGTCACCCTTCTTGAGGTCCTCCCTGGTTTCCAAAAAAAGTTCAGCATCGTAGCTCTCTGAGCAGTTGCCTAGCAACCAGCTAATATTTCAGCAAAAACAAACAGTTCAATCGGAAAATAATGAAATCAGCTCTATTCAGGGACATAGATGCAGAATTTCACTAAAATCTCTCTTCCACGCCTTCTCCTATTTCTGCTAACAAATGAGCTCGTAGACACACTGCTTGCACTTGGTTTACAGAAGTGTCCAGTGAAGTTCAGTGGACATGGTCAAAGTCATACAGACCTGCATTTGAACCCAGGTCCTCTATGCTGGCCAGGAATGTGACTCGGGGCACTTCCGACACGCCTGTCCTCACTTAACCCAGGAGCTGATAACAGCCTCTCACTGGTCGGTGCTCCACGGCTAGACTCCATGGAACGGCCTGTGGGCAGCACTCCGTATTGGACCCTTCTCCAGGCCCCAGTGCCTGCCCTCGGAAACTCCCCACCACCTTCCAAACAGCCTGGCTAACTGCAAGGAACCATTTGACATCGTCACTCTCTGAACCGAGAGCTCTATACAAATGGACCCTGACCTGGAAGGGTTCTGTGTGCATTTTTTTAACTTTACGAGGATGCAAAAGCAATAAGCAGTCAGTAGAAACCTTGTGGCACATTTTGAACTTTGATCTGAATAGCGATGTGCAGTCTGCTTCTCTCCTCAGAGGCTGTGGGTGCCGCGAGCTGCAGCCCCACAGTTAGAAGGGGGACCACCGGCACCCCTCAGTGCACTGTGTGGCTACGCCGTGACATCCAGGAGGTCAGCTGAAGCAAATGCATTTTCCACTTTCCATATTTCAACTCATGGGGGTTCTGTCAGGGCGCGACACCGTGGTAAATGTTCCTTACTCAGCATCGACTTGGCCTTGAACTTGACATCCCTCACTTGTGGAATCTGTGAAATGGGGATCATTCTATTTCTTCCCTCATTGAGACCTTGGAAAGCACCTAGCAGTGCCTGGAACATTCTTCTTCCCATGAGCATCCCTTGCATGTCTGCGAAGGCCATGCACTATTCTGGGCACTGGAACAGTGGACAGACGAGGCAAGGCCCTGTCCTCTGGAGGTGTACACGCCACCTGTGTGTGCTGCTGCTGTTTTGTTAGGATGGCCATCACAGATGCAGAGATAAAAGATACAGGAGTTCAGTCTAACAACAGATGGCCCACTGTGGCCAGGTGGGACAAGTCTCTGGAAGAGCTGCAAGTTGAGATTAAGCTTGAAGATCGGTGGGTCAAATGTCATGAGCCGGTGTCAAATGTTGTGAGACACCGTGGGGCACATTTGAGAGTCACTGAAGCCACTGGTGTAGGTGAAGTTCCAGAATGACAGGCATATTGGGAACAGGACATCTCAGCCGACACCGACCTCAACCACGAAACTAGCGCACGTTTCCGGCCTCATCAACCTGCAGAATCTTCATCTCTGCTGTGCTCGCTGACTATGTTTTCAGGGACACACGTGCCACCCTGGCAGGGAGGGTGTTGCACGGTGTTCCTGTAAGAACGACAAGCCGGTTTTTTCGGTGCCGTGCAGGAGGGCATCTGGCCAACCCCCATTCCCGTTTTCCCAGGCATACAATGGCTGCTCTGTAAATTCTTGAGTGAGTGCAAAAATGTGAACAAGGCCAGGTAGAAGTGGCACCAAGTGAGACTGACTGGCTGCCTGCCAAGAGACGTTACCAGGTGGCCTTTCCTTGGGTTAATTTATTATTTTAATTCTGCTATATCTGTGACATTTAACGTTTATTGAGCACTTACTATGTGCCAAGCACTGTGATAAGCACTTTTGTGTGTATTTTATCATCTAACATTACCACAGTTCATTTTACACAAGAGGATGTTCAAGCTAGGCCTCACGCTCAACGGCGCAGTACCACTAAGTGGGCACCTGGCTTGCCCTGGGCTCATCCAGAGGTGTTCTGTGCCTGGCCTCCTGACAGGCCCATGTCCAGCTTCATTCTGATGGCCACCATCATCGTCACAGCTTGCCTCTGCCAAGTATAGCCTGGCAGCCAGGAGCTCTCTTATCCTTGACGTGAGAGAATCCATGTTATCCTTACAAACCCCACAGCACGTAGGCGCTGATACTTCCCCCAACTAGGAGAAAGCCGTGGCTCAAAGTTGTAACTTGCCCCAGATTTCAAGCTGGTGGGTGTCCAGGTGGGATAGGAATCCTGGCCATCTGCCCCAGAGGTCCCTCCTAACCCCACATCGCCAGTGCTTAGGACACTTCCTGGGATGTACTAATTCCTCATGTGAATGTCCGAACAGTGGCATTTAATAGGGATGTTGAGCTTTGTGTGAGATGAGGGTCCATAGCCCAGAGCTGGGAGTGTGGCCAAGTGCTCGACAGATCGCAATATTACTATTGTTTCTAAAATTTGCCCCCAAAAGCTCATTCTTAGTTTCTTGTTCTCACCTACTTGTCTCTGACTGACAGGTTCTCCCTCTGGGTGTGCTAATGCCATCCATTTAGGAGTCATCAGACCTTGCAGGGGCCTGGAAGCCCCTTCTGCTCACAGGTGATTGTGCCCACGTCTGACTTCATCTGCTGTGTGTCTGTTGGCAGTGACCCCCTCTGTGGGAAGCCATGTCTCCCTCATTCGTTAGTCTTAGCTGTGGTTCCCGCACACCTCCTGGAATCCTGGCTTCCAGGAGCTCATTTCCTAGGCAACTCTCATAGAAGCTAAGCAAACACTTACCTGGCCTCCATGTTTGAGGGTGTGGAGAAGGGAGGAGGAGGCTGTGCCGAGCCCTGCCTCAGAGTCACCCACACAGACAACGGGCACGACTCAGCTCTGCTCCTTCCTTCCTCTGTGCCCCTGGATTCTCACCCGAGGTGGGTTGCTGAGGTCTCAGAGGAGGGGTGCAGAAGGTTCCCACTGCACGGGGTGGAAGCCATGCTGAGGTCCAGTACCATGGAAACTGGACAGAGCTCCAGGTGTGGGGGACAGCTGGAGATAAGGGCCTCCCAGAGTCACCTCCCCCCACCCCCGCTCACACACATACACACACACACACACACACACACACACACACACACACACACTGCACATGCCCTTCACAGCCCACGTACTCCCTGGCTCGGTTTGCACCATGCCCAGGCCGTGTGCCAGGAGGGAGCGGAAATCAAAGAACTGTGGGTGAATCGTACCTAGGCCTCAACTTTCTCCTCAAACAAGGATGACCCAGCCCTGTCCCTCTACTCCCCATGAGCATGGTGGAGGACAGGAGGCACAGCCGTCGAGAGAGGACCCAGGAAGGAAGAAGCAAATGTTCTCAAGTGCCCCCACGAGCCGCCTCTGCGTGCGGCTCTGGACGAGGGCTACCTTCTGGCGACAGCCTCGCTAAGACTTGTGCTTCCACTCTCGTTATACACGTGAGAAGATGGATTCAAGGGGTAGAATATACTCTTGGCCCAGGTCTCTGTCCCTCCCAAGAGCCCTCTCTGCGACGCCACTCTCCCTCCCACGTGGCAATCAGATCCGTGCCTTCGTTCCCCACACTTTGACCTGTGTGCCTGGCACTGTGCACGGGCTCGAACGCTAGTGTGGGTCAGGCTGGCCCCTGACCGCCAGCGACAGAGACAGAAGCAGGTGGCCATCCCCAGAGAGCACAGCCATCCCAGAGGACCCAGTCCCAGGAAGATGCAGACTTGTCGTTAAGGGACCTGTGGGGAGACATACAGAGCCAGCAGAGGGGAGCAGACAGGTGCAGGGAGGCCAGCCCTTCCCGCTGGCTTCGCAAACCTCGAGGCACAGAGGGACTGTTGTGGGGACTCTGGAACAGAAGCACGCCCCAGCCCAGGTTTCTCCCCCTCCCGGAGTCCCGGGAACTTGTACAGGAATTTGGCTACCTTCCAACTCAGGTTTGATTAGACAGCGGGCTCCCTGACATGTCATGGTCTGGAACTTGGCTGTGGAAACCCTGGCCTCCAAGAACTGACAAGTCAGGTTCTCCCCTGGCCTTCTGGTGGCCACCAGCCTCCAGCCCTGGGGCTCCCAACAGTCCGTCACTTGTCAGTGCCAGCCTCCGTCATCCCTTTCAACCACACACACGCAGCACAGCCAGGTCTGCTGTGGAAGTGGGCTTGCATATGGGGAAGACGGAGCATCCCTCACCCCTACCCAAGGAGCAGGGGCAACGGGAGGCCCCCAAGGTAGCCAGCGCCACGAGGACAGGCGCTCAAAGCAGTCACCTTGGTCAAAGCCAGAGAGACTGGTGAGACACTCTGTAGGATTCTGGGAGGCCGCTCACCAACCAAGGGCAGTGGCCTGTGCAGCCAAAGGCAGAATGGGGAAAAGTCAAAGTTAGATTTCACGGTGAGGGAACATGGCTGACCCTAGCCAGACCTGTGGAGTCAAAGACAAGTTATAACAGTTTGAGAAGCTCATGGTGGTGAAGAAAAGAGCCAGTGCAGGGGTTCAGTTAGCCAGAGGGTCCATGCACATGTCCCCCTATTACAGTCCTGCTTATTTTAGGGCCTCAGACCTTGTCAGCCCCTAAGAGGTAGAATCTGCCATGTGGATGGCATTGTCCTTTAAGAAACCTGAGCGAGCAGGCCATAGCCTGTTGCCTGCTCCCTGAATTCTTTGCTAACCACTCTCCCACCAGCTGCCTTGACCTTGAACTTCAAGACATTCATTGCTTCAGTCACAGGGTTGGAAAAGTAGACTTGAGTCACTACATGGACAACCTTGGCCAAATAGATCTGTAATTATTCATCTTTCCCAGTTCATGCTAAACTGGTGCTGTCTTTATTTCTACAATTATTATTTTCATATGATGGTGGTCCTACCGGCTGTGCTGTGGTTATGTATGCACCTAACCTCTCCGAGCTTAGCATCTTGTTAGTAAACAGAGTACTAGAAGTACCAGTGTCGTAGAGCGCCGTGATGGAGGAAGTAATGCAAAGATGGAGCTGACACAGAGCTGGATTCTGCACACATTTAAGCACTTATTTCTGTTTACTGATCAGCTGCAATGTTCTTAAGCACTTACTGCTGTTTATCAATCACTTACAGTATGCAGGCGTGCTCTTGGAAACTCGGTTCACCCAAATGTTACGTGCTTCCTTGTCGCTAGAGTTTTGCCAATACTTAGAACACCTTCTCCTGACTGGCTAACTTCTGTGTCTTGGTCAGAACACAGCTCTGGGTGTTCTCCATCACTGGACAACTGGGTGCCCTGGGTTTCCAGGGCCCTGTCTCCCCACACTTGGAGCGCCATGCTGAGGTTATATCTATTCATCCCATTCCGTACCTAACGCCTTTGTGTCTGCCTAATTAATATTCATTAGTTAAGGAATGTATTATCTTACTTAATTCTCTTAATAACCAAGTCCATAAAGTCTTATTATCAAGATAAGGAAACAAAAGCCCAGAGAGTTAAGAAAATGGCCTCTGATTATGCAATTACCACAGTGGAGGAGTCGAGATAGAATCTACACCATCCGATTGAAAAGATCTCACTCTTTGTCTCAGGGTTTAGCCTCCCTTCAAACCAGCATCCCCTGGGGAGACGTTCAGCCCTAGTGTGCTGAAAATCATGTCAGTGACTTCTCATGGGACATCAGACTCTATGGTCACCCTTCCACGTGGCGGTCACCAAGCTGGAATTGAAGAGCGGCTACCTTGGTGCTGGGCAGGGTCTCCTCAGTTTTTCCTGGTGCCTGCTGCCCCCGGCCATCCTGCCTGCTCCGTACTTCCAGTCCACCACTCATTCATGGTACGGACCTCACCACCCCCCAGCTGCTTGAGATTGTCCCCAGTACAGACAGACCAGACCGGAGGTCCTTTCGAAAGCTTTGGTTCCTGTTTAAGCAGGACTAGTAGGCTGCTTTTCTAATTTGGTTTTCCTGGAGATGCATCCAGTTGAGTTTGTGACACTAAGCCCACCCCAGTGAGAGGAAGACTCTGTCTCCAGAGCAGATAGGATGCATACGAGCAGAGAGGTGGGAACTGGGCTGTTCATCCTTGGTGGACACTGGCAAGTAACTCAGATCCCATTTTCAGGTAAGTTGCGATCATTCTCGAGACTCCTGATGGGGTCTAATTGGAAAGCATGAGTCCTTCTAGCTTTTATGAAAGGGCTAGGGATGGGTCATGGGGTGCTATTCATTTGCTCCCCTAGGAACCACAAAAGTTAATTTCCCGCAAGCCACAGTCACTTCAAATGAAACTAATTTATTTTATTTTATTTTATTTTTTTACCAAAAGGATGCTTGTTAATCACAGTTGTATGATTCTGCTGTAGATTAGTCCCAAAGTCCTCCTCTGACCCTGTAGCCCAGCCTGTGTCTCGCCGTGACCAGTGTGCTCTCAGGAGGGGAGATGAGGGAGCAGCCTAGTGACCGCGGTTCTGTTCCTGACTAGCCCTCCGACCCTGCCTCGTGTCACTGGCTGGAGGAAGACCAGTCTAGATGGCATCGCTCTCTCGTCCACCATTACCAGGGCCTGGTGGGTGTCCAGTGTCATCAGTCACAGACAAAGCCCCTGGTGACTCCACATTGCCTAAGTCAACGTCAGCCACCACCTCTCGCTGGACCTGACCTGCGCTGCCGCCTCATTGATACACACCTTTTCTTTTTCCTTCTGACGTATACAAATGCAGTCACCCCTCTGTGTGAAAGACACCAAGCCCTCAGGAACTGGTCCCAGGGCCTCCTTGGACATTAGAAGCTGCAGATGCTCCAGTCCCTTCTGTAAAATGTCACCGTGGTTGCATCTACCTTACATCCTCCGGAGGCACTAAATCATCTCTAGATTACTTATAATACCCAGCACAGCGTAAATGCTAGGTAAATAGTTGTTGTGCTGTAATGTTTTAGATACAAGTAGCAAGAAAAAAAATCTACTCATGTTTAGTACAAATGCAATTACTTTCAATCTGTGGTTGGCTGAATCTGAGAACGAAGTCCCCACAGAGAGGAGGTGACTGTACCTCCGTCTCCTGGTTGTCCAACCTCATTGGTCTTCCCCAGTAGCCCCCTTCTCCTCTCCCCTCCTCTTGTTCCACCTTTGCTCCCTTGGTGATGACTTTCAGTCTCATGGCTCCAAATATCACCTGTCTGCCACTGGCCCCATAAAGTCTCTCCCTCTCTCTTGACTTCAAAACTCACGTGCTCATGTTTCCACCCAGTCCTGCATGGACGTCTCAGACGAACAGTCCAAAACAAAGTCCTGATTTCCCCCAAAACACTCCCCCTCCTCAATGGCTGGCAGTTCCATCTTTCCCATTACTTAATCCAAAAGCCTGGGATCGTCATCCTTGACCCTCCTTTACACCCTGCAGCCAGTGCGCAAGGAAAGCCTCTGGCTCTGGAATCGGGCCAGCCCTTACCACCTGCATCATTCTCGTCTGGTCCAGGATATTTTCCTGACACACATAGAATAAGGAAGAGGAATTTTACAAATGTAATTAAATTAAAAAAAAAAAAAACTGCCTTGAAAAAATTATCATCAATTATGCAGATGGGCCTAATGGAGTTCAAAGGTCTCTCACGAGCAGGAGGCATGAGGGTCCAAGCCAGAGAAGGAGATGGGGTGAAGGAAGCAGAGGTTGGAATAGTGCAGCCATGAGCCATGGGTGTGAGAGGTCTCCAAGAGGCGACTTGAAGAAAGATTCAGAGGCCAACTGGAGACGAAGATCTGTCCTCTGTTGTCATAGATGAGCAGGCCAGCCAGCCAAAAGATCTGTCCCAGTGCAAGTGCTGTCGCCTTCCTGACTTTGCCCTCGCCCCCTCTCTCACCGTGAGCCCACCAGCCTGCTGAGCTGCAAAAGGGGAAGAGGACCCATTGCTAATCGGTTCCTCTGAGTCAGGCACGGCACCAGGCTCTAGAACCCGGCAGGTCAGAGCTGGCGTCCCCTTCTCGTTTATGGGTGAAGAACCTGTGACGGGGAGGCTGTGCACTCTGCCCAAGGTCAGAAGAAAGCAGGCAGTCGGGCTCCAAGGCAGTTGTGCATGCCGTGTCCTCCATCCTGTCAGCAGGGTCCCCGGGTGCTCGGGAGGAGGAGGAACCCAGGGTCCTCAGCCCAAAACACTGCAGTAGGGTTATGAATGATTTCGCAGGGATCTTTTTGTAAATGTGAGAAGGAATTCATTAAGACAGACCCTCTAATGTTACTACTCTTTGTGTAAAGTGATTTATATTTTGAGATGGAGAAAATTGAAAAAGATTTATCATGAGTTAAAAATTATTGATCCATAGAGATTCTTTCTCTCTCCACCACCCCTCCCTCCTCACTTCACATTTGGTTGAGATCTTGAACGAGAGGCAAGGCAACGTGTCAGCCAGGGGTCCCCAGAGAAATAGAATCAATGGGAGAGAGAGACACACATAGAGATCTAGAGATATGAATGAATGGGTGGGTGGATGGATGGATTGGAAAAGATACAGAGGGTCTAAGGAACAACCTGTGGGTGTTGGCAAGTCTGGAACCCATAGAGCAGACCAGCAGGCTCCACAAGCAGGCGGGATTTCTCTATTACAGTCCTGAGGCTGAGTTCCTTCTCTCTTCCTTCTGCCTGTCTGTCTCTCTCTCTATTTTTATTTTGTATTATTTTATATTTTTCCATATTTTTAATTGATGCATTATAATCATAATGGTGGGATTTGTCATTTCGTATGTGTACATGCAGATCATATGCATAACATTATATTTTGGACAATATGATTCCCTGGTATTTCTTTTCCAGGGAAACTTAGAATTGGTTCTTATGCCTTCAGCTAGTTTATCATTTTATCAAGGGTAGTCTTTCCTGGAAGTCAGCTGACTGTAGATGTTCACCACGCCTACAAAATACCTTCCCTGTGACTTCTAGACTGATGTCTGGCCCAACACTGGACACGGTAGCTTAGCCCAGTGGACACATAAAACAAATCATCACAAGCAGCAGCCGCCATGAGCCCTGTGCTCCGTGCGTGCTGGGCACGGCCCCAGATGCTTCTGCTCTTCTCCATCAACGTGCTCTACACGTGCACAAACTCTGGGGCTCAGAGTGGTTAAAGTGACTTGCCCAGGAAGACAGCTTTGCTGGAGTCAAACCTGAAAGCCAGGTTTTTCTGATTACAGCTCCACAAGACTGCCCTCCAAAAGCTTCAGGGTTAAGAATTCAGATTCAGCAATAGACAGTAGAAGTATGGAGCCGCCCACAGCCACTCAGCCTGTTAGGACTGGACCTAGAACTCAGGTCTCTTGGCTCTCAGCCCCACTTTCTCACACACCATACTGCCCCCCGCCCCCCAGCTTCCAGAAAATTCACAGTCCCTGCAGACTAAGGCTGGCTGCAGATTGTTCACTCCAGGCCAGCAAGTCCCAGCCAAGGCAGGATGTACCAACAGTGCTCACTGCAGAGTCGCCCCCGCTGTTACCACCTCAATAAACAGATGTGCTCAGAGTCTGTGCCCTGCAGCCACTTTATTGCTGAGACAGCCTCATAATGAGACACTTTCAGGACATCAATATCGAAACCTCCTTGAACTGAATCTGAAATGGACCTATCTGGTGACAAATCCATCTTTCTGGCAGTTTGCATTTCAGTGAGATTAAAGGGAATTTGCAGAAAGTCCTCCAGAATCTGATGCTGTCCATACAGAAGGAAAAAAGGCTGGCTAGGGCTCCATCCGTAAGGCCTGCTGCTCTCCAGGTCTGTTTACTCTGGATATTGCAGAATATCGATTAGAGTTGTTTCATTGCAAGCAACAGAACCCAATGCAAGATAGTTTAATTAAAATAAAAAGAAGTTAAAGGAAAACAAACAAAAATTCAGGTGTACATCTCATGGAATCAAGGTAGGATTTGGAAAGCCAATACAGAAGCATGAAATTACCCAGGGCAGCTCTGGGCCTCTGCAGCTGAGGTTCCGAAGTCCACAGTGCTCTGTCTGACATGGTGCAAGTCAGTGGTAAAGTTTCCCAGTTTCTGTTTCTGCTTATATTTCCAAGGGTGAGAAATAGACTCATTCAGCTCATGTCATGTGCCTACCTCTAAACAGCCTACCCTGGCCAGGGGTGCCAGGGGCAGGCAGATCTCTGGCTGTTGCTCCTATGTGTAGCCACAGAAGGGGCAAGTATTTTTTTAATCAGGGCACTCCCAGAAACTGCTACCGGAATAACCGTGATGTAATAATCATTCCAGGCTTGTATGGTAGAGGACTCCGTGTTACAGATCTCCATACCTACAGCATGTATGTGTGCAGACATGTGGCCCAATTGAACCCCTTTATAATCCATCCCTCTCAGTCTCCCACTCGATTTCCATAGCATCACATCTTAAAATCGCCAGCTGCAGATGCAGTCTTGGGCCCCAATTTAGAGATAATTATCCTCAGGTTTTTAACATATTAAGTCACTTAGACAAGATGCAAACACCACCCCAGCTGAGGATGGCTGTTTATACCCTGTATCTCTAAGTACCTGGCACATAGTAGGTGCTTATGTTTGCCAAATGAGTAGCAGCCACCCACCAGTACAGGGACACTCTCTCCCATGCCCTGAGGTTTCAGGGCCTTTACCGCCTTGGCCCAAGAATATGTGAATATGTATTCATATATTCAAATGTGTGTGTATATATATACACTACTACCTGGAATCAATAGATAAGGTACAGGCTTCCTGGGGAACACGTGAAGAGCCATAGCTCTGCCATATCTAATATAGTTTTCATATAAGAGAGAGGCGAGGTGCCTGGTCGTGGAGGAGGGACTCGTGGGTGTTTGAAAGCTGACATCATTGTTCTGACAGAATGAGGCAGGCCAGGACAGGCTGACTCACACCTCTGGCCTCAGACTGGGTGGCTAAGTATGGCTCACCGCATTCTCTCTCATTGTCATCCTCACAATCTCCTCTGAAATAGAATCATGAGGACTCTGCGTCCCCTTGTGGACAGTGAACTGAAGCATAAGAACGGCGAATGGACTAGAAATGACATTCCAAGGGTTCCAAAGTGAACCTCTAGTCCATCTCTCCAACAGCCTCTTCTCCAAAGGGAGGTGGTAAGAACCGTCAACCGAGAGTGGCTCCGGAAAACGTTCTTATTCTGACCTGGCCCTCACTCCCCCTCGTTGTTTGTGGACACCACGCCTGGCGAGGTCCCCCTGGGCCTGCAGTTCCGGTCTGTCCCACCCTGACCTGGGCAGCGTGGTTACTTCCAGTATGACGAGTCTTTGCAGATCAGCCTTAGTCCCTGCTCATACGTAGGCTCAAAGTTTCGTTGAGTGAAGTGACCTTAATGATACAGCGATGAGCTCTTGCATGGCTATGGGGATGGGGGTGCTTCTTCCGGTATTTTTCAAAATGCCTTGTGGTGCTTATTATTTCTCCAGGGGAGGCTGCTTTTTTTTTTTTTTTTTTTTTTTTTTTTTTTTCTGGTGATGAACGCAGACAGTGATGGTGGCATTGAGACTCGGAAGTCAGTGGTCTGAGCGGGAAAGTGAACAAAGTACCATGTTCATAGCAATAGAGATCATGAAGACCCAGGCAGAGAGGAGCGAAGGCCACCCTGCCTGCCCTCTGCCAGGTGTGCCAAGCAGTGTCCTATCACCTTGCTCACAGCTACTCCAGGAGGCAGGCACTGTGGCCACTATTCTGGAGAACCCAGGGTAGTGAAAAGCTAAATGACATGGCTCGGACGGCAGGACTCATTAGGTGACATTACCAGGATTCAGATCAGATCTGTGTTCACCTAAAAGCAGCATGCTGCGCGGCCCTCCCCGAGCCGTGTTTCCCTTTCCAGTGATGCCTGCAGAGCTGGAGAACACACACAAACCCCGAAGGGCAGGAGCTGCCTCTGCAAGGAGCAGAGCGGAAGGCAGGGCCCAGAGGCAGGAGTCCAGGAGAGGTTGCGGCTCTCCACCCGCACATGGCTCTGACATCTCTGGCTGGGTGCTGGCTGTATAGGGACGGTGGGGGTCTGGGGGTTAAGTCTGTCTCCTTTCAAGACTCAGGGTCCAGACTGTTCAAGGGGTTGAGAAGTCACAGACTGGTGACTCTCTCAGCAGCTTTGTGTCACCTGCTCTTGGGTGGCCAGTAGGACTCTGAAAGGAGCACCCTGCAAGCATGCGGGAGGCTGCCCCAGACCCTCCTGTCTGCCTGCCCTCTGTCAGTCTTCCGGAAGCTGAGCTCTCTGGGTCAGCCACAACACACGCCACTTCCTCTACGGCTCCTGGTCGGTACTGGGGAAGCAGCTCAGCCTCCCTAGGCCATTCACCACCAACCCTCACGAGGGAAGGACCTTTGACCTGGCATCGCAGACACCTGGTCTTTCTCTGCCCATCCCCTCTCCAGGAAGTCTGTCATCCAGCTTGACCTCGCCAACACCAAGAAAGCAATGATTGTCCCCGCATTTGAGACACTGCGCTACCGGCTATCTTTCCCCAAGTCGAAAGCAGAGTTGCTGTCAATGCTGGACATGGGGACCCTCTTCACATTCAGGTAAGTGGCCCTGGCTGCTGTGCCTGAAGGACCTCTCTCCTGGGAAACCCAGACACCAAAGCTGTTGACCCAGAAGTTGGTGGTGACACGCATTAGTCCATCGTAATGCAAACAAACAAACAAAAACAATGCCCTGGCAATCCCCCACCCGTGCACATAGTTTGCTCTGCACATGGACGACAGGTATGTGTCTAGATGGACGTGCTCGTTCAGGTCAGAAGGCCAAGCTAACTTCTTTTCGTATTTTTTTCTAAATTCAGCTCAGGCTCCTCTCCATCTCCTGGCCCGAATTATCTTTGGGGTACTTGTCCATTCACTTACTGCGTACAGGGGTTTCCTTCTGTGAGCACCCTGGGTGTGTTCCCGCTTTCTTTTGGGTGTGAGTGGTCTGTTTTCTAAGCCCTTTGACCCTGACATGAGCAGCAGTTTCTTCAACTTAAAGTCACCAAGGTGACTCCAGAGTTGCACATAGTCCGTTTAGGAGCTGACTTTCCTGCTGTCTAAGTGACAGTGGCAAATGAAACCAACCCTCATTTCCCAGGACCTAAGTCCTGCAGGGACATCACAGGGTGCTCCCCCTCATCCAGAGAGCCCCAGGACATCACAGGGAGCTCCCCCACATCCAGAGGGCCCCAGGAGACGGCACAGCTGCACGGGTGCAAATGGGTTCTGGCTTCTGGGGACAGGCCTGTGTAGCATGAAATGTAACCACGGGGGCAGGGGAGCAGGCGTCCTGCTGGGTCTTTTGATTGAGCAGTCTGAAGAGAGCTATTGCTTCTGCCTGCTTCTGTCAAAGTCAAGCCTCCTTTGAAACAATGTAAGAACGGTCAACACTTCCTTTGAGTTAAAAAGCATACAGTTATAGGCAGTCCGAATCGTAGTGCAAAGATTGTAGTCATAGCAACTTAGGTTTTCATCCCATAAAGCTTCTAGAAGTTTCTAAAGCTTTCCTCAAACTATTTTGTGAAAATAGCTCCATGAGGTAGGATGTCCATTGAGACTATGGTTGTTTTTTTTGGTTGTTGTTGTTGTTGTTTTACATTTTATGGAGTGTAGGTCCTGGGGGTGCCAGGACCACAGCCCAGGCTTTGTCCTCTATCCAGAATTCTGGAAAACAATCCAGAAGGGCTAATTCCCCCAAACCATTGCTTTCCAGGAAGAAATAATACCAACTGCCTTTAGTGAGTGTTTCTCACGTACCATGCACTGTGATGAGCACAATTAGTCCTCAGAACAAATATACTATAAAGAAACAAATAGACCCTGAGGTTCTGAGAGCTCAAATGATTTGCCCATTGAAAAGCAGCCAGGAAATGTCAGAGCCAGGATTTAGCCCAGGTCTCAGGGACTACTGAGCCTGTGTTCTTAACCGACGTAGCGCCGGGCTGCTGAGTCCTGAATGCTCATACGAATCCACATTTGAAGTTGCAGAGTAAAAACAGTCTCCTGGAAATTTGAGACCAAGCCTTCAACTGAGTCCCCTGCAGTTGCTATAACCTGGTGGCTGAACACCTGGCAAATTTCCAAGATGTTCTTCCTTCCGTCTGCAACCCCAGGTGATTTGAGGACTCATTTCAAGGCCATGTTCGTGGGCGTGAGAGCTGGGGTCTGGCCTGCTGTGTCCATGATTACTGCTCCCACTAACAGCTGGCAAGCCGCCATGCCAAGTGCTAAATTACAGACCTTCCCTCTGAGAGACCGCTTTTGTCACCTGCTCTCCAAGTAATGAACTCTGAAGCCTCTGAGCAGCTGAAACCTAATCCCGGCCACACCTGGACACCCCTCCACATCCTCTGGGGGTGTGGCTGTGGGAGGGTGGGGCCTGGGCCTGTAGCATCACACTTCCTGGGTCCTTGTTAGGAATGCAGAGTCTCAAGCGCCATGCAGAAGTCCTGATACGAAACGCTGGAATTGGAACTGCCCTTCCACGTGACTCGGGTATACCTGAGCTTAGAACCTCTGCCCAGAGTGTCCCAAATCTCTTCCCAACAATGTCCTGTGAGGTGTAGCCAGGAAGGAGCCATCTGAGCTCTGTGCTTGAGGCTACCTGATGTCGCTGGTCTCAGTCTCCGAGCATCCCCTGAAGTCTGTGTCTGTTGGACCAACAGCAGGTTCCTGGGGCAGTTTTCAAGCTCTGGCTTGCTCTAATGGCGAGTGAATCCTAACTTCCCTGCGTCCTGTTCCGCCCAGACTCCCAGTACACTGTCAGCATTCCAGACTGGGCAGGTAGAAGCTGCTTAGCCAGACAAACGGAACTGACCCAGACGTCCCTGCCCTTCCCTTCTCTCTTTTGCCATCTTTTCCATTTTATCATAAGCCCAAAATTTAGATTCTAAAGATGGAGAAAAAGCAAAGTGGGCATCAGTGTACTGTCACACATAGAGCAAGACCGCTGCGAACTGACATCCTGTCTCGCAGGCAAACAAGGAGAAATAATGAGAATATTCTCATTTTTCAAGAAAAATTACCATGTATCAGACACTGCCCTTTGTCCTTTGTGTGAATTAATTCACTTAATCATCATCTGTGCCCGAAGTAGGTATTATGATTTCCCTGTTTGCCAAGACAAGGCAACAAAGGTGCAGGGAAGTTAACCTGGGGACACCTGCTGAATGACAGAATGCAGACCCAAGCGGGCTGGCTTCTGACAGTGTCTTAACCCATTTTGTTAAACTGCCCTTAGGGAGCTAGCATTTATTGAATGTCTCTGGCCAGCTCTCTGCCAGCTTCTTTGCATCATCTCATTTAAGCTTCTTGGCAATTCAACACCATAGGTGTTATTTACCCCAGTTGACCCAAGAAGGAACTGAAGCCTAGTTAAGGTATTTCGTTACACAGGATCCTCAGCTCCTGAGTGGTAGAGGTGGGATTTGAACCCTGGCCTGAAGACTCCAGTTTGGAACCTAATACAGGTTCCTGGCTGTCACATATGCTGTGCAGTCCAAGGCACTAAGTGTCAAAAGTACCTGTTCAGCAAAATCACAATTAGGAAATCAGCTGCTCGTGGGCCTCATTTTTGGACTAGGCCAGTGATGGATAGCTGTCTCGATACCGTTTTTCACACTCTACTAAAGTAGAATTACTCAGTCTTTCTTTCTTTTTCCAGTTAAGTAACTGGTTTTGGTGGATGTTGCTGCAGTGATTGGGCAGAGGGTCAAGGCCCTGCCTTCCCAGCCTGTCCGTCTCCCCCAGCAGCACATCTTAGTGAAGACTCTCCTGTGGGTCAGTGCCTGCTCAGCCACACTGAGGGGCGGATGACGTGCAGCATCAGTGGGGGGGGGGGGGGGGGGACAAGCAAATGAAGGAAGCGGTCGTGTCCCTGCCATTAGAGCGCCCCTGGCTGAGGGGACATGCCCGCCACCCTCAGCCTGTACCACGCCTTCCCTGAGGAGCCGAGACCCAGCACGTTGAGCTCGTTCCCCCTGCAGCTGCCTGTTGTTTCCCGCCCTTCCATCGGACGTGCCTGCAACTGCCAGAGCTGTGATCCTATCCCACGCCCCACCTCTGTCTTAGGCACCCCCGGGTTTTAGGTCCCTGGCTTGTTCACTTTGTTATCCAGAGTGCATACAATCATTGAGTACTGTTCCTAGTCCAGAGAGTGTGAGGAACCGAGGAGGTTTTCCAAAAAGTAGGTCAGAATGCTTGAATGCCCGCTCCACCACCGCACGATTTATAACCTGATGTTGGGTACGTTGTAAAAATTAAGAACAATATATATGGGCCAAGTGCAGTGGTCCATGCCTCTAATCCCAGTGCCTTGGAGGCTGTAGCAGGAGGATCACAAGTTCAAGGCCAGCCTCAGCAACTTAGTGAGACTCTAAGCACTTACCAACTCTGTCTCAAATTTTAAAAAATGAAAAAACCAAAAACAAGGGTTAGGAATATGGCTCAGTGGTTAAGCACCCTGGGTTCAATTCCTGGTATAAAACAAAAACATACATACATATACATATATACGTGTATGTGTTTTTAAAATAGTTCTAATACGTGAGGTTAATAAATACTAGCTTCTTATCATTGTTACATGGTTATACTCATTTTCTATTACTGTATAACACATTACCACAAACATGGCAGCTTAAAACAATACAGATTTATGGCCTCACTGTCTCTGGACTCTGCGTTCCAGACCCAGAGAGCTGGCAAAGCCCCAGTTCTCCAGCCCACGTGCTCCCTCCAGCCCACGGCCTCCTGGCTGTTGGCGGAATGCCTTCCCTCACCACTGCAGGCTGAGGTCCCAGTTCTTCTGCCAGCTGCTGGCCAGTCCCCCCGGCAGCTCCTGGAGTCTCGTCCTCTGCTCTGTCGCCCCCGGGCAGCTCTGCTCTCAGCATGGCTCTGTGCTGCCTCCACGTCAAACCTGAAGGTTCATGTGATCCAGCCAGACCCACCTCCATGATCTCCTAACTAATTTTTCCAGGACCACCCAATCAGGAGCCTTACCTATATCTACAAAACTCCCTTTCGCAGCATACTATAGCATAATCACAGGTTCTGCCCCAAGGTGGAGGGTCACAGAGGGTCACCAGTACAAATAACTGCAGTTGTTAACCAGATTGACCTGGCGTTGGATCCACAGACATGACGGAGCACCCAGGAGCTCACCAACCTTTTCACAGGGAACATCTCTTTGGAGAAGGATGCAGACAACGGGCTGTTTTAGCTTCCTGGGGCTGCTGTGACAAAACACTACACACCAGGTGGCTTAACACAGCAGAGACTTGTTCTCTCACAATTCTAGAAGCCAAAAGACCAGTCAAGGGATCTACAGGTCCACGCTTTTCCCAAGGGCTCTAGGAAGACGCCTTCCTTGCTTCTCTCTGCTTTCTTCTCGTGGTTGTCACAGGACTTGACGCTCCTTCATTTGCAGATAGGTCCTTCGGTCTCATCTCTACGTAGTAGTGTTGCAGGGCATGTTGAGTCCAAATTTTCCTCTTCTCATAAGGACACCAGCCACTGGACTAGGGCCCACCCTAATCCATCTTGACCTCATTCTAACTTGATTAGATCAAGTAGGATTGAAAGATCCTATTTCCAAGTAGGTCACATTTACAGGCCCTGGGTCAGGACCTGAGCTTGGTTTTAGCAGGGACGCGGCAGCCCACCAGGAGGACCTTACTGGTATCTCTTCTTCCCTCAGATCAGCAGGCTTTGGAAAGGCCACTGCCTTCCCTTCCCCCGATGACGTTTCTCTGTGTCTCCAGGTACCACGTCTGGACGAAAGGCCACGCACCCACAAACTTCGCCAAGTGGCGGACTGCCACCACGCCTTACCGGGTTGAGTGGGAAGCTGATTTCGAGCCGTACGTTGTAGTGAGACAAGACTGCCCTGAGTACGACCGGAGGTTTGTGGGCTTCGGCTGGAACAAGGTGGCGCACATCATGGAACTGGATGCGCAGGTGAGAACGGCATCCACAAGTTGCTGGGGTTGGGGACAGAGGCTCAGGTCTCACAGCTGAAGAGCGACCTGGGAGACAGAAAACAGGGTCTCAAGAAGGAGCACGGTGGGAGAACCCAAGACCCAGAGTGAATATGTGGCGCGCTGGTCCACAGGGCTGTGGTTCTTCTTCCCTGTGTGAGAGTCAGCTTCCTGGCCGGGACCAGGAAAGCCTGAGTGTCTATAGCAAACCATTTTGTGCTCACCCAACCCAGTGATGAAGACCAGCAAAGGATGCCGCTCGTCACCCAGCTGGAGTCGTAGAATGGACACAAAGATCCTAGGACTTCTGTGTAACTGGTGCTAAGCTCACCACAGTTGCACTGATTATCCCACCTTGAACTAAAAGATTGGTGATTTTTAGGCAGCATTTAGTCTTTTTAAAATTTTTTAAATTGTTTTTAGTTGTAGATGGACACGATACCTTTATTTTATTTATTTATATGTGGTGCTGAGTATCAAACCCAGTGCCTCATACATGCCAGGCAAGCGCTCTACCAAGGAGCCACAACCCGGCCCTCATCCAGAAATCCTTCGTTTATTCAGCTCATCTTTACTGAGCACCCACTTCAAAAGAAGCCTTTTGCAAATTGTCTTAGGAGAAACGAGGGTTCTGCAAAGGACCACAGAGTAAGAGTCCCAGGGCTTTGTGGGGCCAACAAGTCTCCTCTACAACTATTCAACTCTGCCACTGTGGTTCAGTGGTCGAGGGTCTCTGAGCAGGCGGGCGTGGCTGCGTCTCAGTGCAGCCCTGTTCATACAGACGTGCAGCCGGCAGACCACAGGAGGCAGCTTGGTGGAGTCAGGAGAGGAGACCCCTGGGCCCTGCCCCAAGACACCTGCTCAAGCCCCTGTAAGAATTTCTCAGCGAGCACATCCCAGATTTGGGAAAAGTGGAGAGTGGATGCTCAGTGTTGGCCATCCGTGAGCATCACCAGGAGGACTTTGCAATAGTTCCACTGTGTCTGAGAGCTGCCCCAGGTGCCCAAGAACGCCTGGGACTGAGAACCACAGATGTCAGTAGAAGGTGCTAGAAGGGCGTCCATATTGAATGACAGAAAGCACGGCCTTTCAGGTTCCCACTTTCAGAATACTGGCAGGACCCCAGAGCGGCCCATGGGCTGCAATGTGTTGTCAGCCTCAACAGCTGCTTGAAAAATGGTCCTCAAGCACCCAGCTGTGTTGCCAGGTGACCTGGTTCAAAGAAAGTTCACCTTCCGGCACTTCGTCTCAGGCCACTTCGCAGAGTAGCGTTAAGCACTCTCCTTTCTCTGCCAGGAACACATCGTGCGTAATTTTACCCTTTTGGGGACTTAGGCTCTCATGGAGGCACACCTGACAGGTAGCACAGCCACGCCCGGGGGTGGAGCGGGCCTGGCAGGGCACTCCGTCCCTGCGTGAAATGTGGCAGACGGCTGAGCTGGGACACCCTTTGTGGTTTTTCTCACTCATTCCTCACTCAGCTGCCAGTTCTTGCCGCCTCGGTTCCCCCTGTGACGGGCGCCTTCCCCTGTCCTGAGGTGACCTCTCTGAGTTTATCCTCATCTGCTCCGAGCTGGGAAAACAGATGACCAGCATCGGGAGTAAAAGACGGAGTGAGAGGAGTCTGCTGCGTTCTCTGGGAGTTTCGTGTCCTAAATCTGTGTCACCAATTTTGGCTATTCGGAGGCCTTTTATTTTTGGACCGAGTTTTTATCTGGATTCTGCCAGGTTGAGAACACTCTGTAACGACAGGGCTGTGGGAAGGAGGAGTCGGGAGAGTTTTGTCCTTGAAAAGCTTCTGTCCCGTGGGCTGTTCGTTCTTATTTTCTTCTTTTCATTCTTTTTTTGTCCCCTCTTTTGAACTGATCTGCGGATGTCAGTCATTTGGACAAGAGGCTGTCCCATCTGCTTCATGGTAGACTGACCACATGGGGCCGGGGTCTGCTGGGCACTGCCCGCACAGTGGGTCACCTTATTGATGAGCCACCCAAGGCTCCGATCTGTCCAGCACATTCAGCCATCCTGCTGTCTGGGCGCTGCCTGCTTCTGGGCGTCCTGCAGTTGGTTGGTCAACCTGGGCATCACCCTCTGCCCTTCTCTTTCTCTTCCAGGAATATGAGTTCATCGTGCTGCCCAACGCCTACATGATCCACATGCCCCACGCCCCCAGCTTCGACATCACCAAGTTCCGTTCCAACAAGCAATACCGCATCTGTCTCAAAACCCTGAAGGAGGAGTTTCAGCAGGACATGTCCCGCCGCTATGGCTTTGCCGCCCTGAAATATCTCACGGCTGAGAACAATAGCTAGCACCAAGAAGCCACGGCAAGGGAGAGACACACCACAAGGGGACGAGCCACTGGCTGGTGGGGGCCCAGCCTTCAGAGTCAAATTTGAGCAGAGCTTTTTTTGGTTTGTTTTTCTTTGTCCCTTTGGCCCCACCAAGTCAGCCTCTCTGCATTCCCAGGGCATAGAAAAATAGCCCAGCAACAACAGAAGTCTCTTCAAGAAGGGACATAGAAGGGGGAGCATGAGGAAGGGGCGATCATCTTATCACAAAGCCACAAACCAAGACAGGGCTTCCAGATATTCTTCTTGCTTTTTAATAATTATGGGTCCCCTTGTAGCTGGTGGGGGGAGGAAAGCGGGCGATTACTCATCTGAGGAAATAAGAGCCTGTTGTCTCTTCATTCAGAGGAAACCTTCTTTGCCCTGCAGCGTAGGGGAGGGGAACCAAGGATCGGAACCAGCCATCATGAAGAACCCTGTAGGAATATTGGATCTGGAGGGACCTGGAGTTGAGTTAATCCGTTCTTTATCCTCAAAATCACTCTTGTTTTGTTTGGATTTATTTTAGTTTGGGGATTTTGTTTATTTTTGGTCTGGGAATCCAAAAATAGAAAATCTGTTCCTTTAAGGCTGTAAAGGAAAGTCACCTGCCTCAACCCATGTCCCCCATCAGCAGTGGCCCAATAAGGAGGACAGGAATCTTCAGCAAATATTCAGACATGAGTAGCTGGTGCCCTTCACTCTGAGCCCCCTCGTCTCCAGGATCCGGGGCTGCGATGGGGACTGCAGAGACACCACTGCTGGCCTCCAGTCACGTTTTCTATGGGCAGCGGCTGGGCCACAAGGAAAGGGCTTTGAAGGAACCGTTTCAGCACACACAGAAGGGACAGCCCTCTCAGGCCTTCAGAAGAACTCGGGCATTCCTGGGAGCCCGATTCTCAAGACTCGCGTGACCCCAGGGAGGCCCAGGGAAGAAGGATGGAGCTGGGGTTCCTCTGTCCTGACCCAAGTCGCTGTGGACGGGAAGAGGTGGCCAGCCAGGTCTCCCCACGGGACCTGTCCAGGGGTGGGCAGGCACCGTCACCCTTACACAGATAGATGAGACACTGGACTTTTTACCCGTTTTCTTTACTCTTCAGTATTAATGTTGTGTTTACGCTGATGAGAACACAGAGTTGACACCCCGCCCACCGCTGGGCTATTTGTACCGAGTTGCCATGTGACCAGGGAAAGCAGCATTCAATAAAGAAAGTACTGACTGTTTCTCCCCCACTCCCTCCGGCTCCGGTAGGAAGCTGCAGAGACACACCGCAGCCCAGAGGGCGAGATCGAAATGCTTTCCGTTCTCCCCTTTTAGGTTTGAACTTCAACCTTTCTTAACTTCCTGGAGGTTAGATCTCACTAGCCCTAACCCTGACCCTAACCCTCAAACCATTTCCAGACTTTCCATTTAGCGTCTGTTCTCACCATTGAAGTTGGGGTTTTATTGCACCTGAAGTGCTAATCGTGAGAAGGGATGGGAAAATGAACATCCAGCCCCGTGGCCCTGCGGCCCTGCCAGTCACCTGGGTTCCCGGCAACCTGAATGACGAGACCCCTGGCTGTGTCACATGCTCAGGTGGATGTGCTGCTGAGTCTCAGACCGGAAGTAGGAACATTGAAGTTAGGACAAATGCTCACACAATTGTAGGGAAATCCACATATATAAGTAGATGCAGATAGAGAGCAGCATTTACTGCTAGAGAAGTAATCCATGAACACTGAGAAAAGTAAAACATCACCAAAAAGCATTCGAAACACACATTCAAGTCAAGTTCTTTGGTGATGTGCTGGGGCCTGTCCCCCAAGGCCACGAGAATGTCTGTGTGCTTCTTTCTCCACTTCACCTGTCCAGTGATCTCCCCCTACCAAGAGCTGGAGGAGAAATAGTTCTGAGCAGCACCCCTGTGTATACACACACACACACACACACACACACACACACACACATCGACTTCTCTTCCTTCCCTAGAGAGGCCCAGGTTAGCAGATGTATTTTGAATTAATCATTACCAGCTACTTGAGCCAAGTTGGAAAATCAGCTAGCTGGTCATGCTGGTTCCTTAGAGTTAAAAATCAATTTTTAATTCCCTAAAACTTTTCTTTTTTTTTTTTTTTTTTTAAATGTATCCTGGCACTTGAATCATGCTCAGACACCTTGCTTCCCCTTGCATTTTTAAGGGCATAACTGATGACCATATAATTTGTCCTCCAAACTGGGTCCCTTCTAAGAACAAATGAAGGTGCTAATTTCTTTGAGATATGGGTATAAACCGGAAGCCAAAGTCACCTTAGTCACACAGAATGTATTAGAAGCAGAAAATGACACTCTATGCTACTAGGAGGAAATTGTATCTCCCCCGAAGAAAGGTGCCTGACCCTATAAGCCCACCCCATGTAAGAGTGGAGTTGCCATGTTGGCTGGTGCCCAGGTTCATGGAGGCCGCTGGAGGCCTGCAGAGCCAACCACGCAAATTCCCAGAACTTACAGTGGGAACAGCCGCTCATTGCCACTCCAGCTCGTGTGGGGAGCAGCCGCCATTTGGGCAGAGGATGTTGTTCCTCGGTACCAGTTCCCTGGCGTAAAACAAACTCTTGAATGGATCACACTGATGTTTTTATGCTTAGATATGCCAGTGGGGAGGAAGGACAGGGCTCTCTCTATCCCTCACCACTCTCAGTGTCCAGAATCAAAAAAAAAAAAACAAACAGTTTTTAAATGTGCAAGATTTTGCATCATTAGCTCATTGAACTGCAAGTGGATATAATTGTTTACTGAGGAGGAGACTTGAGTGTGCTCTGTGAAATTAAGTGACTTCCCCAAGCTCACGTAGTCACAAGGGGGCACCTGATGTTGAAACCCAACCCTACTTGTTTGAAAGCCAAAGCCGTGTACCCTGCCATGCTCCTCCCTCCCCAGCAAGAAGGAAGCAGATAGGAAGCAGACAAGAGGGTTTGAGGCTGCAGAGGAAGATGGCTGGCTTTCCAGGCTTCCTCCATCAGCATCCGTCACCTGTCCAGGTAGCGCTGGCTCCTGCTGCTCCCGGTCTCTGTGCTCACGGACCTCCTGTACTCAGTCAGATGGCTGGTTCAACTCTAGGGGGTGGTGGCCGCCTCCCAGAACGCTCCTCCTGTGTCTTTTCCTAGATGACCTGGCACAGGTAGCCCCCGAGTGTTAAGCCCCCTTGGGCCCTGACTGGGCATGCTGCTCCCAGGGCACGCTGGGGACAAGCAGAGCTGGTGTACAGGGCGCATACAGGCTGCGTTGATTAGTAGCTTCTTTGTGCCGCACCTCGAAAGGACAGTCCCAACTTAAACACTGTTCCTTTCAAAGATCTACTGTCTTGGAGTTAAGGCTTCATTTGTGGTCGCCAGGCCCTTTGGGGGCTCTGTGTTCGTGGAAGGAACGTGATTAAAATCCCCCTCCGACACAGCCCGTGCACACCCTTGATAAGCTAAGTGGGAGCTGCGTTTATTCAGCCAAGACTTGGATGGTGGTGTTGGAGCCTCATGGCCAAGTTATAAGAAAGGCTTGCTTATCCCTCTTATTTATCTAGTAGAGCTGCTCTGGGAAAGTATGTGACTTGCCCAAGGCTGCACAGATTACTCATGGAGGTATTGGGATTATAACCAAGAGCTGAATGACTTCAGAGCTAGGTGTCTCCACTAGTCTATGCTCCTACCTTCCCATAAGATACAGCAACGGGCTCAGTGACTGGGCGTAGACAGTCATATCTTCATGGAGTATTCTCATTATCCTCTTTAAAAAACAATAACAAGTTATTTTTCAGCTTAATGCCATTAAAATGTGTGAAACGCCATTTATTTGCCAATTACTCAAAACCTCAGAGGTTTCAGACTCCTAGAATCTGAAGTTGGGCATACTGTGGTCTTTGTTTTCATTCATTTAACAAAATATTGTTTGGAGAAAGTGGCCTGAAATTTCAAGGAACAACTGGTGATATCTAAAGTAAGCATTGGCGACCCCACAAAAACATGTAGGGCTTCTGATTGTGACTAGGTAATGGGTTTGGTCATTGGTTTTGGTACATTCAAATAGTCTTGAGAGACACTGACTTCTAGGATGAAAGGATGCCAGTCAGCTCTGGGGCAGTGTCTCTCAAGGCGTAGTACCAAGCCATCTGACCAGTGAGGCTAGGATGATGTCATGACATATTGGCAGGGCTCACTCAGAGCCAGCTCTGCACCAAATTCCTGGCTAAAAATCCTTAGTGGTGCCAAAGAAAGAAAATAAGGGCTTCAGTGACATCGGTAATTTTATTGTGCTCTTTATCAGTGCTCACTAAATTCTTCAAATTGTTTATTGAGCATCTACCCAGAGACAGACACTATGGATACGAGAATGAATTAGGCAAAGTCTGCTCTCACGTGATGCACGATGGACTAGACAGCAGCAAAGCAACCAATGCTATGGCAGCAGTTTTCACTTTATTACATCCACATAAATGTTAGTTTAGTTTTATTTTCATTTATCTATTTCTATAACTCTTCTGTATGTTTTCAAACTTACATAAGAATTGCAAGAATAATACGGATAGCATTTGTACATCTTCCATTTAGACCGAGCAATTGCTAACACCTTGCCACATATGCCTTTGGCTCTTTGTCTATAAATTGTCTTTCCTGAAACACTTGGGAGTGAATTGTAGAGGGTAGGCCCACTGAAATTTGAATATTTGATATGTATTTCTTAAAGTCAAGGCATCCTCTTCTATAACTGCCGTAGAACCACCAAATTCAGGAACTTTAACATTGGTACAGCACTATGGTCTCATACTCAGTCTACAAACTCTACTAATTGTCCCACTAGTGTCTTTCTGGTAGCGACCCCCACCCGACCCAGCTGCTCACTCCAATGCAAGGATCCCATCCAAGATCTCCTGTCATTTTGTCGTTTCTAGTCGCTGATCAGGAACAATCACTTGCTCTGTGTCGTGTTTCATACAAAGGTATTTTTGAAGGGTGGAGTTCGGTTGTTTTATTAGTTTGTTGTTTTGAACGAAAAATAGTCTTCCACACACAGGGCAATGCATAAAATCGGCACTATCTCTGTAACTCCCTGAGTTCATTACACATTAATATTACACGGCATGTAATATGACAAAGTATTGTGGCAGATGGCATTAAGCAGTTCAGAAGGCTGGCCACGGATGCGCGTGCATTGCTGAGATGCGCTGATTCGCTGGTGGGACCCTGCAGCAAAGCTCACTGCCTGGGCACCTCCCTGACTTACCCACCAGCAGACCATGGAGGGGATCATTTCCTACCCACTTCAAGATTTTATAGCGACTTTTAAGATATATTCATTAATTGAAATGCTTTTTGTGTTAGGATGGGCGTTTATTACTTTGTATGGATATAAATGTGAACCTTCATGGTTTTTCCCCCCATTTCTCAGACCTACAAGGAAAAAAAGATAAAGCAGCATAGTAAGATTTCTTGACTTCCCCGACGTTACTACACAGGGCCCATGTTACCTGGTGCACTAACGTTAGGGCTTTGAATGCCCATCCTTCCCGGAGAAGGTAGAATGGAATGACTTGATTTCTTTTCTCATGAATATTGAGATCAACATTTAATATTTAGACCATTAGCAGATAAGAAATATCTTCACCTAGGAGAGAAAAATTGTCGCTCTCCCCTCATACCAACACCCCTACAGTGGAAGACCAAAGAGACCTCTCTGTGGTCACTGGCTTATCAATCTGGCCTCAAAACAAAAAACTCTGTCTCATTTTCTTGGTGGTCCCCGAGGACTGTGCCACGCTAAGCAACACCCTCAAATTCCACAGTGCCAGGAATACCTGCATGAGTGATGGGTTCCACTGCCTAGTGTACCTTAAAGGCAGCAAAAGTCAGTTCTGAGCCCGGGAGTTTCATCAACTCTGAGTTATTCGAACATGACCCATTTCTAATCCAGCAAAGAGAAATTGCTGGAAGGCTCCTCTTCAATCCTCTTCTCCAACAACAGATCTGCCTTGCAGACCCAAATACTGGGCAGAGCTGCCCGGAACCAATTGCAGCTACATCTGCAGGGCTCCTATTACAAGCTGGTGTGCTTGATTTGTTGCTTCTGTCTCTCACGGAGGTCCTGAGAGTGGAGGGCTTATTATTTTAATAGATGTGAAAACAGAGACTGAGTGAAACGGGTAACTGGGGGAGCCAGAAATGTGCTGTTTTTCTTTCTCCAAGCCCATTGTGTGCAGCTTTGGTGGATAAGGGTGACATGATATGGGAAATAGGGACCACCATCAGGGAAAAACCAAGCAGAGTCTGTCTGCTGGTCTCCTGCAGTGCTCCCTCGCCCACCTTAGACTAAGCCAGACCATCTGGTCCCTCCCTTGGAGGCTTAGCCCTTCCACACTGCTGCTTCATGACAAGGTGAACGGTGCTGATTAGCATGGGCAGAGATGGGAAAGGGACAAACGTGAGCTGAGCAATAGACATTGTCTGTCTGCTTGCGATAGAAAGTATAAGGTAGGTACTGTCTCCATTTTAAAGATGAGGATACAGAAGGTCAGAGAGGTTAGGTAAGCCTGAGAATTAACTTTTGTCCTTTATGGCTCCAATTGTCTTCCATTGCTCAGTTTCCCATGGATTCAGATCATCAACACAAGTTCATAGAATCTT
The DNA here is from genome assembly GCF_902686455.1 of Sciurus vulgaris. Taxonomy (NCBI): domain Eukaryota; kingdom Metazoa; phylum Chordata; class Mammalia; order Rodentia; family Sciuridae; genus Sciurus; species Sciurus vulgaris. The sequence continues at coordinate 167,653,256 of NC_136465.1, read as the reverse complement.
TGCTTTTGAAAGGAACTTAATAGTCAGAGAAAGCCTGGTCATGGGGAAATTTGTTATTTCTTTGGTCTGCATTGGTGCTTTCCAAATTGCATGTGCATATGAATCACTTGTGAGGATCATAAATTTATCATTAATGATAAATTTATCATTTATCATTAATGATAAATCGGATTCAACTGGTGCAGCCTGGGATTCTACGTTTCTAACAAACCCCCGTGTGGTGCAGAGGCTGCTGGTCCATGGAACACACAAAGTATGGTCCCTACATGTAATAATAAGCCTTCTTCCAAATATCTATGGAACCCCAGCTGCATGGCGAGCGTTCACCACTAGATACTGCAGAAAACCCCCATTTAAGCAAGTGATTGATTCATTTTTGATTCATTAAGCAACTGTTCTAGCTAGTTATAATTCCAAAATGAACAAGACACAGTCCCTACCACCATGAACTTCCCCCAACCCCCAGCTGAGGGAAGACAGACAGGTGCTAAATAGTAACTTATAGGTGATAAAGGGAGGGGGAACCTAAGATGAGATGGAGCCTGGGAAAGGAGGGTCACTTCCAGCTGGGGGTCAGAGAAGGCTTCCTTCCAACACAGAGGGCACCTATTGAAGAAAAATTTGTTCTGATACTTGATAAAACCCTAAGGAAGACTTTATTCAAGACCATAGCACTCGAGGAGAGAGACGGGGCTCAACTTGGAACAGAAGCCAGCAGCTGGGGATGTATAGCTCATGAACTGACTGAATGGGAAATAATGAAGAGGAAATGTATTAGTCAGCTTCGCATAGCTGTGACAAAATACCTGAGGAATCAACTTAAAGAAGGAAAAACTTGTTTTGGCTCATAGTTTCAGGGGTCTCAGTCCATGGTCAGCCGACTCCATTGCTTTGGGCCTGAGGTGAGGCTGAGCGTTGTGGCAGAGCAAAGCTGCTCACTTCATGGCAACTGGGAAACCGAGAAGGCGGGGACGGGGCAGGGAGGAGATAGAGTCCCCAAGGGCATGCCTTCGAGATTCACTGCCTCCAGTTAGGCCCCATCTCCCTGTTTCCATGACCTCCCAGTAATGCCATCAAATTGTGACTCCTTCAAGGGGTTAATCTTTGAATGAGGTCCAAACCCTTGTGATCCAACCACTTCTCAAAAGCCCCACCTGTGAACATTACCGCCCTGGGGACGTAATCTTCCACATGGGAGCCAAACCGTAAGAGGAGACATTAAGGGTAAGGAAATTCCAGTAAACGGACTTCACAGGATCTGTTTTTCCCAAGTTGATTTACTTATCTTTCTAAATGGACCGATGAACTTGTGTGTATTAGTGTGAAGTAATATCTTGAGGTATCGTGTGAATATAACGTCCCTGAGGCAGGTCTGGACGGTGAATCCAGCTAACTTCCTCAACATGACCTCAGGAAGATGTCCTTTTCGTGGCGAGAGCCCTCAACGTCCACCCTCTTAGCATTTTTCAAGAATACAGTTCGTGGCCGTAACGACGTCAGCATGCTGTGCAACCGAGCTCCTGAACTCCGCCGCCCTTTGCTGGAGGCTGACCAGGGACTTACCCCTGGTCAGATAACAAGGGGGACGGGTTCTCCGTAAGCTGACCTAGTAGAACTCTTGCCAAAACGGAACTGGGCAGGCGGCAGACAGGGCCCCTGGGCGAGCTCTAATCAACAAGAAGGCTGGCAGGAGTCTTTCAAGTTTGGTCAGAGAGAGACTGCCTGATCTGAAGGGGGACAGCGAGGTCTGAAGAACCTGAAGGGGCGGAGCTGATTTAAGGGGCCCACCCAGTATGACGAGGCCTCACTCTCCGTGACCCCGGCTGAGGCTGACTTTCCCCCGGGTGGCTTAGAATTGGATTTTTTTAGTGCATTATAGTTAAACATAATAGTGGGATTTGTCTTAACATGGTGATAAATGCACGTAGCATAGTTTTCTCCGTTTCAATCCCCAGTACTTCCTCTGTCCCTCCCTTCCTCTCCTTTGCCCACCCCTGTCCCCTTCCTCTGCTCCACTGGTCTTCCTTCCCTTTATTTATTTATGTTTTTAATTGGTGCACTGCAATCACGGATGACATTGGAAGGGACTAAGATGTATTCATGTGCATACACGCGAGACATAATTTGGTTACCTTCACTCCCCGTTGGGCTTCAAGTGTCTACTTCAGGTTTCACTTTGGCTTGTGGGTTTAGAACCATCGTCCCCCTGGCTCTGTGTCTCTGGAGCCCGGTTTCCATGCCTGCAGTGTGAGACTGCTGATTTTCCGTGTGTGAAAGCACAGGTTCAGTCTTTGATTCAACGATTACGTTAGGAAACACTTGGGTAGCGCTTGCTGAACCTTGGGCATTGTTCTAAGAGCTTACCTTTAGATAGTCCCATGGCGAGTTAGTTCCAGTAGTAGTCTGTGGTTGGTGCACTATTACTGGACCCATTCTACAAAGAAGAAATTGAGGCACTAGAGAGGTTAAGTAGTTTGCCAGAGGTCACACAGTAAAGAATGGGGCTGGGATTTGAACCCAGGCAAGGTGGCCCCAGAGTTCACTTTGTCAGTTATTGTGTTCTTCTTGGGGATGATATGACATACAATTATAGCATCCCTCATTGTGTGTTCAGTATAATTGGGGAGCGTGTTTGTTTCTTGTCGCTGTATAACAAACTACCACAAAGCAGGTTGTTTAAAACAACATGCCTCTGTCACCTGGGAGGGTCTGTGGATCGGGAGTCCAGACACAAGTTCCCTGGGACCTTTGCCCAGGCTCCCGTGAGGCCGCAGTCAGGGGGACAGCCATGCTGGGCTTCTCATCTGAGCCCCAGCTCCGCTTCCAAGCCCACTAGTTGTTGGAATCCGGGTCCCTGTGATGCAGGAAGGAGCTTTGCTTTCTTGCTGGCTGTCTGCCCAGGGCCATCCCAGCTCCAGAGGGACACCTGCCACTTCCTGCCAAGCCGTTCTCTCTGCCACAGGCCCCTGTACTTCCTTCCCCAAAGCCAGCAGAGCCTCTCCTTCGCCTGCTGAGCCATCTTCTCTAAGGTACCTCGAGCATCCGTGTGATATCCCAGCACATTCCTGGGTTCCACAGTCCCGCCCACCTACGAGGACAGGGGATTATTCCACAGGGGAGTCGCCAGGTCCTGGACTCTTGGAGGTCCTCTTAGAACTCTGCCTAGCATGGGAAGGCATCTGAGAGAAATTTGTGATCAAAGAAATGGTTTCTGCAGTGACCCACTGCCAGTGAGGAATGGGGTGATCGGTTCATTCACCGCAGGTGGGCGGGTATCAAAGGTAGGCTGGGCGTCAGTTAAGGATGTCTGAGGAGGCACCCTGGGGGGCTAACAGCCCTCCCTCACAGGGGACAGTCCAGGGGGAGGCAGATGGCGGAAGCCTGGGCCATGCTCAGGAAGAGTGGGGCCACTAATGGGATTCTGGAGCCCTCTCCACCCAACGGGGCAATGACTGACCATGGGCACTTTGATAGAAAAGAATGTGACTCTCCCAGCTCTTCCCTCTCACCCAGGAGGGGTTTGAAAGAAATCAAGGAAGAGGTTCTCTTAAAAGATGCTCAAAAGTTCTTTTAGGAAGCCCTGAGCCAGAGGCAGCACCATTTTGAAATCAGAGGCAGCCAAGCGCCTGTCTCCACTAACTGCTTCACAACAGAATGGTGACCAGCCAGGTAGTGTCACCGCCCTGGGTTTGCTTAGCTGCAAAAAGGGAACAAATGCTGCCTGTCTCTTGGGGATCATGTGGAGATCAGAGTCATCCCGAGTGCTTACTGGACTTCATAAACCTTAAGACTCATGGGCACGTGGCGCTGCTGGCTTGAGAACACTTTCCTCCTCCATGTCCCCTCCCGCTCAGTATTAGTGCTTCTCTGGTGAAAAGAGAGAACCAAGAGCTCAGTAATGAACATTCCTGAAGCAGAGACTCCTCTGGGGCACTTGGGACGAACCTCACAGCCAGGGCTGCCATTGGTTGCTGCAGGTTGCTTCTCTGCCATCATGAGGGACTGTCATTTTTGAGATGGAAACTGAGGCAACAGAGAGTGAATCCCCAACGCACGAGCTTGCTCCACTGAATTTCTAGAGTGAATTGCAGTGTTTGGTGTTGGGTTTTGGTGTGGTGGCTGTTTTTAATGTCTTGGTTTTCATCCATCTTTTCCATTCGTTTTATAAAAGAAACAGATTTCCACACACACCCCTTCTTGAGAGCTACTTTGAATTCAAATTAGAATTTGGGACACAGAAAAATTACCCAAATGCCTTTGGTCAGAGGCACGCCAATCAAAAACAACAGCAGGAGAGAATGACTTCAAGAATAATGATCGCTACCTGGGAGTAGCAGAGCGTTGCCATGGGAATGTGCATGCCAGGGTAACTGGGGCACGTTCACCAAGGTTGAGTCGGAAAGGTTTGGTGCTTTTCTTTTATTTATTTATTTATTTATTTATTTATTTATTTATTTATTTATTTATTTTTGGTACCAGGGATTGAACTCAGGGGCACTTGATCACTGAGCCACAGCCCCAGCCCTATTTTGTATTTTATTTAGAGACAGGGTCTCGCTGAGTTGCTTAGGACCTCGCCATTGCAGAGGCTGACTTTGAGCTTGTGATCCTCCTGCCTCAGACTTCTAAGCTGCTGGGATTATAGGCATGCACCACCACGCCCCTGCCCACGGAAAAGTTTTTAAAGACAAAAATGAGTATGATTACATCAGGTATTTTGGAATGATCATCCTTGGTTACGATGATTAATAGCAAGAGGGCTGTCACTTGGAGGTTGGACAGAGAGCTGCTAAGCAGATGTCCTTATAGAAGTATTTTTTGGTTAAGGTTGAGGTGGCTTCTGTGCAGTCTTTTGTGACAGTGGCCATCAGGCAGTCATGGGTAAGAGCCCTTTCCTCATGGCCTCCTGGCTTTCTGTTGATGATGTCGTTAGGATTGGTGACACAAGTAACTCCGCTTTGTTTCTGGCAGCTTGCACGGGTGTAGATGATCATCACAGGCACACGTGTAGATAAAGGACAGAATTCAAAAGACAGAACCCCCAGCACTTCCCAAAGTCCCAACTCTCATTGTTCCCTGGAAGTTTAATCATTTCAAAATTTCCATGAAGGTAGAATTAAAACCAACGGGCAACGGTTCAAGTATGGAAGACCGCATCGTGGGTATGAACCTCAAGTTGCCACAAGCAAGGGACCCCTATCACCTCCCCTCTCCAGGCTAGACCGTATACTCCTTGAGAGACATGGCCGTGTCTAGTTCCCCACTGTGTCCCCCTTGCCTGGCACAAAGGGATGCTCAGAACACACATGCTGAATGAGAGCTGACTGAAATTCCAGAAAGGTCCATGTACTTGAAAGCTCTTCCTGGATAATGCCAGGCTTGGGTCCGCCTTTGGCAATCCCAACGTGCAGTGGGCGCCAACATTGCCTTTTGTAGACGCTGACACTGAAAACACTTTATAATGAAATGATATCCCCAGCCTGTGTGCCTGGTACCTGGCAGATGCTCAGTATTTACTTCCCAGGGAGAGCAAAATATCCTAACAGTTAAAAGTTCAGGGCCAAAAAAGGATCTCATTCTAAATTTGGGATGAGCCACTTTCTAACTAGGTATTTCTAACTAGGTATTTCTAACTAGGTTTTCTACCTCTGATCTCATCTGTGGAGCAATGACACTCCTTACCTCCTAGGACTAAGAGGTTTACGAGACCTAGTTCCTGTGACCAAAAGACTAGCAAGAACAATTAGAGGAGGGAAAGTCGATTCAGGCTCAAGGTTTCAGAGGTTCAGCCCACAGAAGGCCGACTCCTTAGCTCTGGGCCTGAGGGAGGCAAAGCATCATGGTGGAAGGCCATGGCAGAGGCGACAATGGAGCAGAGAGAGTTACACTACCAGGGACAATATCAATCTCAAAGGCCCCCAGGGATCCGCCTCCTCCAGCCTCATCCTACCTGCCTGCAATTACCACCTTGTTAACCCATATCAGTGGATTAAAATGCAATTAGGTTCTGACTCTCATAATCTAATTATTTTGACTCTGAAGTTCTTGCATTGTCTCACACATGAGCTTCTGGAAGACACACACACACACACACACATACACACACAAGCAGATCAATTCTTCCTCTTATCTTTCCCATAGTTTTCTTTGTTCCCTTCACAAATGGTTCCTTTATGGCTCCTTGAGAGGAGAGAGGATGGAGAGTCTTTCAGGCTGGGCTCTGAGGACTACCCTTGGGAGAGTCTGAGAAGAAGGAGAAGTGGAGGATCTGACAGTGAGAGACCCAGGACTGTAGCATGTGGGGAAACCAGGAACTGGGGAGGGGAGCACAAGATACGCAGAAGAGGAGGGACAGAGGGCCTATTAGATATGGAAAATGACAAACCCCAAAACAGTGAGTCCTGGGCGAGGGGGTGAGAAAGAAGGCCATACGCTGAGGGCAGCGCTCCTTTGCCAATGCGTTTCTTCTCAGTGCCAAACAAACCCTGGCGAGGAGGTGTCCGTCAAGCCTAGAAAGGCCATCTCTGGGAAGAGGTCAAAGCATTGATCCCTCTCTACACAAATCCTTTTCCAGATAACAACCACTGGCCCCACTTCCTCTATTTGGCCCAGTAAGATAAATCCCAGAGACTGACCCCCGACCCCAGAGTCCCTCCCATTTCAGCCTGTAAAACAGACCCCAAATTCCTGAGTGCCCAAACTGACACGCTCACTAATGAAGTCGCCTCTCAGTATAACCTACATAATTCCAGTCCCCTCCTTTGTTCAGTGGCTCATTTTCCACCAGGAAAGTGGGCCCACTGGCATCGCCCTGTTCCTACATAAAACTTCATTCCTGAATAAACAGCTGAGATGATCCGCGAGGCTTGCACCCGGCCCAGTCTTTTTGCGCTACCAGGGCCAGTCCCACAGCCCCCTGTGTTTCTAAGTGGGTCCTTTCCCGGGTTCAAGCTACACTTACCACGTATCTCATCCCATCTGCTTCACACAACTGTGCTGAGATACAGGCCTTGTGCACATCCTTATGTTGGTATTGCAAATGGGGACCTAAAGCCTAGCGTGGCTGGCCCAAGAGCGCCAGGTCAGCTGAAGTCCCCTGCTCTTGGGAGAACTCTGAAGAGCCCCACCGAGGAGGGAGGGAGCCATGGAGAGGATGTCAGGTCCAAGCAGCTCATCAAAACTGCGCCCTCAGAGCCTGTCAGTCTGCAAGGGGGCTGTGAAGGGGAAAATCAAAGGCTCTGGTTGGCTGGAGGTGAACAAACCCAGGAAGCAAAGGTTGAAAAGCTTTCAGTAAATCATCCACAGATTTCCTGTGAGATTTCTGGATGACTGGACAAGGAAACTGGCAGCAGCTACAGCCAGCAGAGGGGCTCCTGGCTCACCGAAGGGAGGAAGGAATCGGAGCCGTTAGGCAGGCCCAGGTACTCGGTCCTGTGCTAGGTGCATGACCTGCATTATCTCATCGAGTCCTCAACCAGCCCCATGAGCTGAGTGCTGTGAACCCTGTGGCTACAGACAGGCAGGGAGGGGCAAGAAGGTCGAATAAGAAGCTGGGCCTCTTGAAGCTCTTGAGTGGCACGGCAGGGCTCGCCACTCAGACCAGCCAGGCTCAAAGTCCAGTCTTCCCACTGACACCTGCCAGTTACACTGGAGGGGCTTCTCAGGAGAGAATGGAAGAAGTGAGCCTGAGAAAGGTGTTTTAAAACAGGTCTTATTTTTCGGGTTTGGGGAGGCCAGCAGAGCACGAGATGGCCGCGGTGAGCAGAGAATGTCACCCACATTCCTGAGAAAGGGAGCAAGCACTCCTTACAGGGCTTAGGGCCTTGTGGGAAGCACCAGGGTCAGGTAGGAGGGAGGGCCAGCAGGAGAGAGGGGTAGGAAAGAGATTCCTGTCGAAGGAGCAGGGAGACAGGGTAAGCGGGCGTAGGACTGGCAAGTTTGAATAGTGTCAGTGGCCTCATGGCTGTAAGGACCATCTCCGGGTGTCTGGTTCCTGACCCTGGCATGATTGGATGGGGGGATAATGACCCAGAGTGTCAGAGTGTGGTAAAGGGGGCACTAGGGAGGATAGTCTTGAACTGGCTGATTTGCATATGGAAAGCCTGTTGGCCATCCTGGAGGGGGAATGTCCCCAGAGTCAGCACCCCCCAAGCCAGAACATCAGAAGCATGGTTGGTAGGAAGAGCAGCATTCAATGAGCCAAACCAGTTAGATCTCAACCTCCCAGCGTGACTGATAATGGTGTTCCTGATCTTCTCTGTATTCTGAAACCAAAGAGTAGCTCTCAACTGAAGCCACTGCCTACCACGGGAGAGACCTCTCGATTGAATTATCATCAGTGGGAGAGGTCAGGGCGGGCATTATTTTCAGCATCCTGACAGCAAGTAATTGCAGATCAAATGACCCAAGTGGATAACTAATTGGAATTAGATGAGATTAATCAGAATAAGCTCTGTTATTTCTGAATCGGGAGTGGTGAAACATTGTTTGCCAAGATGCTGAAGTGCATGTGACATGTGTGGACGTGGGTACCACGCACGCACGTCACAAACCACCATGCGCTACTCCGGGCTACAGAGATACAGAAAGCATTTGACTGACAGATTTGCCAGAAAAGTGTGATATGCCAAGGAACTGAAGGTTTTTAAAATATATTTATACTTTTTATTTGTTCTAATTAGTTATACATGATAGTGTAATGCATTTATGCATTTTGAGGAATCATACATAAATGGAATGTGATTTCTCATTTTTCTGATTGTACATATTGTAGGATCACATCGATCATGCAGTCATATGGGTACATAAGGTAATAATGTCTATTTCACTCTGCTATCCTTCATACCCTCTCTTCACTCCCCTCTACCTAATATAAGGTAACTCTGTTCTTCCATATCCCCCCCATCATGAATTAGCACCCTCATATCAGAGAAAACATTTGGCTTTTGGTTGTTTGGGTTTGGCTTATTTCGCTTAGCATGATATTCTCCAGCTCCATCCATTTACCAGCAAATGGCAGAATTTCATTCTTCTTTAAAGCTGAGTAATAGTCCATCATATATATTTGTATATATATATATATCACATTTTCTATAGATATATATAAATATTTCCATCATATCACATTTTCTTTATCCATTTTTCTGTTGAAGGACACCTAGGTGACTGGGTCTGCCAGGGCTGGTCTGAAACTAAAGGTTTTTTTCCAAACTTCTTGTTTGTTTGGCTCATGGATAAACATAGAAACTGAATCATCCTTCCCTGTCACTTGTCCTTAACGTTATTTGTCAGTGCAATTAAAGGTAAGGAAGTAGAATAGGAATCCGATAAACCTGTGAACCAGGTTTTCATTGCTGTGACCAAAATACCCAACAAGAACCACTCAGAGGAGGAAAAGCTTAGTTTACACTCCAGGTTTCAGAGGTTCAGTCTATGGTCACACAGTTCCATTGCTCTGGGCCCAAAGTGAGGCAGAGCATCATGGCAGAAGGGTGAGGTGGAGGAAAGTTCTCAGCACATGGCAGCCAGGAAGCAGAGAAGGGGGAAAGGGCCACAGGGAAGATGCACCCTTCCAGGGCACAACCCTGCGACCCAGCTCCTCCCGCACATCCCACCTGCCTACAGTTACCACCCAGGTGGTCCATCCAAGTAGGATGGGCTGGTTAGGATAGAGCGCTCATGATCTCAGCATTTCTCCTCTGAATGTTTCTGCAGTAACACAGGAGCTTTGGGGGACCTCCCATATTCACACCCTAACAATCTGTCAGCATTTGAGGGGAATAAAGATCAAGGTTCTCACGAAGACCTATGTGCTGCAGAGACTGGATCCCCACTACCACCTAATATGCCCTTGCCCCTTCACCCAGCTGCCTGCCAGCCTCGCCTCAGTTCTAGCGTCTCTCCCTGGAGAGAACACTCCTCACAGCCTGCGCCCTCTGCACTCCCAGCACCAGGGACTTCTGCCTCGTGATTCCAGTTATGATGAATCCCTTATGCAGGGACTCGCTCAGGGATGACCTCTCCCCAAGGCTGTGAGCTCTAGGGGTGCGTGAGAACTGGAACTGGTTTTGGTTTGTTTTACAATAGCTCCAGACCCCAATGTGTACTGAGAGCTAAATGGATACTTGTTGAATGGAAACCTAAGTGAATGGACTTGGATTCTCTTCCCATGCTTACCTCTGTATCGCTGCTCCTTCTGATCAAGTCGGTGCCCTCTCTGAGCCTCCCCTTCCTCCCCCTTAAGGTGGGAGTGTGAGTTCAGGTGATTTCTACAGCCTTCCCTGCTCCTACGCTGTGAACTGGTCAATGGTCTTCTGTGTCCTGCGGGGAGAGGTGTTATCTCCAAGGAGCTGCATTGGTTCCTCAAGGCAAGGAGAAAGTGGCCTCGAAGTTTGACGTGGAATCCAGTCCCTGGCTCCCTTCCATACAGGCACACGTGCACCAGTTTGGGAATAAACCCAGAATGTGAATTTTGTCTCTAAAATCTACAACTGGGAGGCTTTGGGTAGGTAGCCACTTCAAATCCCTGAGCCTCCTCTGCAAAGAGAATACCTTACGTGGCTAACATGGATCAAAGGGCATGGCAAGAGTAACATCCTTAGCATGGTCCTAAGTACATCCTTAGTACAGTGTGCAGAATACATGCTTGCTCCTCTCCTCGTCTGCCTCGTGTATGGCTAGAAGAATCACTGGGGAGCTAGGATGGGGGCCCATCGAGGTCATGACAATACCAAACGTGTCAATAGAAGTGAATTATGCTTGCAAGCCTTTTACAAGACAGTTTTAGGAAGGATGCGGGTTATTGCCATTTTACAGATGGGAAGAGTAAAGTCCAGCAAGCTAGAGCGGCTCGCCCAGGTCCACAGGTGGACTACTGGCCAAGCTCCTGTCTTCTGTGTGTTCTTCCCAGTGGCTTCTTTCCAGCATTTGGCTTCAGTTTGTTTTCACAGTCAATCCATTTGAAAGAGTTGGATCTGTGAATGGCTTAAATAACAAAGTCTTCCCCACAGGTGTTATTCATGACATGCCTAAGAATCTCTTCTGCTGTCCTCCAGATGTGTAAAACCACTTTGAAAGATTCAAGGAGCTTCACTTCTCTAGGTAGAATAATTCTACTGCAAGAATTACAGCTGATTAATTCTCGGCTTGCCTTTCTGACAGTTCCCTGCTCAGCTGGTGGAAGAAGCAGCAAGAACTGCCATTCTGGACTTGATTTAGATCAATAAAGAACAACTGGCTGGTTGTCTGCAAATGACAAGGAAATGAAAGAAACAGGGCAGCAAGGAGCCAGCAGGGGGAAGGGAGGAAGCCCTAGGCTCTGTGCTCTGATAATGCAGATGTCAAATGTAAAGCAAAAAATGGACGCGGTCCCAGGAATGGACTCTTCAAAACAGCAAAACACTTCAAGTGCAATATCAGGATCCTCAGAACAAAATCTGACAATGTAATTTCAAATATTCCTAGCCAGAGATCAAAGAAAGAGACACCTCAAGAAAGTAACGTGCCTGCACAGGTGAAGCATCTAGGTATGAAGTAGGGTCCTCCGGGGTGAAAATACCAAATTCATTTTGAATGGATTTAAACAAATCAAATGAAGAGGAATGTGTTAAAAGCATTCTGGGTTAAACCACAAAACCCAAGGAAGCTAAGCCTGTAGAGTGGTTCCATATCTCAGACAGACAAAGAAATAGCACGTCTTTGATTTCTTCTAACCAGGGTACTTCTGGGTTTGATGTACATTCATTTTGCCAGGTTGGAGGTGTAAGGCCCCCCAAAAAGGAAACCCCAACTCTGTCCCATGGATGGATGGCAACCCCAATCAACCGCAGGAGGCATCACTTGATGCAAACCGCAAGAGGTGTTTATTCCAGCGCGCTGGGACCCAACTCCAGGAGTCGAGTCCCTAGCAGAAAATCTTGTAGGTTTATAAAGGCAGAAACCACACATCGGGAGGGGTCACACATGAAAGGGGGAAAAGGGGGAACAAAGCTGCCAGGAAATTTCAAAGGGGGTCTGGGTTTGCTGACAACATGTTTCACAATGTTTTACAACAGGCTGTAGATTCTGGTCAATAGTTTCTGGTAATCCTACTGTTTGAGCACTATCTGGCTATCAGGCTCAATTTACTCTTTTACTCTCTGTTTGGGGCTGTTTCCTGGAACAGCTTTAAGGGCTTTGTTCCCATTACTGGGAGGGAAACCTTAGGGAGTTGAGATAAAACAGACAGCTTAAAAAAATGTCCATTCTTTCAGAGGGACACAACACCTTGGTTATCTGGGGACATCCTTGCCCACATCATCTAAGGGACCTGGAGAGCAGAGGAGGCCTCTTCAGACCTTGCTCAGCAGTCCAAAGAGTTTCCTCTGGCTGTTCCACTTCTCACTGTCCTGCTCTGCTGATTTCCTGCTGGATACGAAAGGGTTGAATTTGCTCGCATACAAAAGCAAAAAACAAAATAGCCATGACTTGAAGAGCAGTCTGTTTGCCTCTCATAAAACAACAACAACAAAAAGAAACAAAACAGAAATAGATGGTGCAGGGCTAGGACGGGGGCCATGCGATCATCAGACACCAGATCTCTCTATGTCTCTCTCCCCCCATTCTACCCTCCCCCATCCCAGTGCCAGACTCCAGATAGTTCAAGGTTCTCAAACTGTGGATACACAGTAGAGAAAAAAAAAATAAAAATAAAACAGTGTTGACAGACCTAACAATGACTATGGACTGGCCTGTCCTACATACGCCTTACTCCATCACTCCTCCCTCAACCCAGCGAGGCGGGCCCTGATACTGATACTGCTGATGAGAATCAGGACCGAGTCCCATTTCCCTGATGTGAAGTTTGAACACCTGAAAAACACCAAGGCCAGCGTAGAAAGTAAGTTTTATTTAAAGGATAGAACAGAGGCAGACTTCTCGGAAGAGAAGGGGCCCCAGAACTGAGTGTCCAAGGAAGTGGGGGTGTCCTACCCCTTTTTGTACATTTTAGAATTCCTTTGTTCTCATGCTCTCTTCTCCTCCATCCCATCTACATGACTAGTGGTGGAAAGGTGGAGTGATCCAAGGGCAGAAAAAACCACCTGGAGCATAGGCAGGAAGGGAGGGCCCAGGGGCATCCGTTCATTAACACTCCTTGTAAGGAGGAACAATTCCCTGGAGGCAGCTAGCCTTGACCCCAGGTGGAGGACGGGGAGGGCTCTGGAGATGTTAGCATTTTAGTTCCTCCTGAATCAGCCCCCCTCTTCCTGACCCAATCACTCATCACCTACACTGATTGTCCCTTTGCCATTTAAGTTCCTCTTCTTGTCAGAAAGCTTTTTACATAGGATATCTGTTAGCGCAAAAAGACGGGACAGATGTAAACTTCACGAATCAGCCAAAAGCCTTTATTCAGGAATGGAGTCATGGTTCTGATGGACCCACTTTCCTGTAGAAAATGAGCCACTGAACAAAGAAAGGGACTGGGTGTATGTAAGTTATTTTGAGGGGTGGTCTAGTGAGCACGTGTTTTCTTGGACACTCAGGAATTTGAACTTTTTTGGGTCAGGGGTCTGTGGACAACCTCTGAAGAGGATTTACTTTGAAGAAGATTAGCGCCTCCTAGAGACTGTTACTTTAGGGGTGATAAAACACCTCCTCCCCGTTGACAGCCGGCACCTGGAAAACATCTGTCCTGGGAGATGCAGGCTGTCAGTGTGTGGCCTTTTCCACTCCCTTTTCCCAGGCCACATTATCTTGGGGATTTTCTTCATATTCCATATCTATTAATATCAGCTATCAGCAAAATCTTCTGCAGAGGGCACTGCAGTTTTTGTATCTTTCTCTTTGTTTGTAAACGCCCAGTTTGCAGAAAAAAATACTTTTATGTAGACTTCTGCAAAAATGTAAAACACCAAGCCCCCCAACCCCCGACTAGGTATAAAGTTCAAAGAATTTCTAGACTCATGATCCAGAGAATCTTTCCCGCCTGAGCCACACTCTGGACTAGCCAGCTGCAGCCAATAAACTTGCTTCCTGAAAATTCCTTGGGTGTCCAGCTTCATCTGTCCTTCAAGCACAGTGAGGTTAAGAAGCCTGCTGAAGATCACACAGCTTGAAGGTGGAAGAGTTGGGATTTAAGCTGAAAGAATGGACATTTCTTAAGCTGTCTGTTTTATCTCAACTCCCTAAGGTCTCCCTCCCAGTGATGGGAACAAAGCCCTTAAAGCTGTTCCAGGATATAAGATTACCAGAAACTGTTAACCAGAATCTACGCCCTGTTGTAAAACATTGTGAAACATGTTGTATGTTATCAGCAAACCCAGACCCCCTTTGGAATTTCCCAGCGGCTTTGTTCCCCTTTTCCCCTTCCGTGTGCGACCTCCCCCGATGTGTGGTTTCTGCCTTTATAAACTTGTAAGATTTTCTGCTAGGGACTCGACTCCTCGACTCCTGCGTGAGTCACGAGTTGGGTCCCAGCGCGCTGGAATAAAAGCCTCTTGCTGTTTGCATCAAGTGACGCCTCCTGCGGTTGATTGGGGTTGCGTCGATCCGTGGGACAGATTTAGGGTCTCCTTTTTGGGAGTCTTACAAAGCCAAGTTCTTGTGGCTCTGGAGTTTATAATCTTAACTATCTTCTCTCCAAAGGAGATATTTCCAAAGTGAGGGATAGCACATTTGCTTACCTCTGAGAAACTGGAATGGATGGCTGGACAATGGCCAGACCTCATCTGACATTAAAACTGAGACCCACAACTACTGCAGCAGCCAGACCAGGAAGCTGAACCACAACCCATTCAGCAAGAGTCCTAGGCGGGGGTCAATGACTGCCAGCTCTTCTATTTTGTGTCCCCCACGTCCAACTCAATCAGCCAGAGGAAGCCAAGCACGCTCCCCTACCCAATTGCGTGACCACGTGTCCCATTTCTCATTGGCCTAACTCTAGCATCCCTGGGCCAACAACCTAGGCCCAGACCATCCTGAAACTCCTTCCAGTACCATGAGCTCCCACTCTGCTTGTTTTTGAGTCCCTGCCAAATATAGGCCATGGTGCTGACCCCTAGCAAGCTTTGGATCTGTAGCCTTTGGGTGGCCTTCATTTATTTCCACACTCTCCTTGGCTGGGATGCAGTCACATGACCAAACTTTGCTGAAAGGAGGCTGGGAAACACAGCCTTTACATGGGGACGCCCATCTTCGGGGACTGTCCCCGTATTTTGTGAGTTGCCGCTATTCCCAGACATTCTTTTCTCTGTTCTTTACCTGGTCTGCTTCCTCCTGACACACTCCATGTCCTCAGAGAGACTCCTTCCTCTTGACTCACCCTCTGGGACACCTAGAATTGCTCTTCGATTAGTTTGGGGTTGGGGAGAAAAAGAGGAAGATAATGAAAGTAACTTGGGTGTTATTAGTTCCTGCATGATATGATGGTAATTGTTCTAAAAATGTTACACTTTTAATTGATTTGTCACAACCACCCTACAAAGTAGTCAGCATTATCCCTGAGTTATAGTTGAGTGAACAGAGTGGTTAAGTAGCTTGCCCAGGGTCTCGACAGACAGGAAGTAGTACACTGAGGATTTTTCTAAACAGTTGACCTGACTCGAGAATATTTGCTCTTGACTGTGGCCCAATATTGCTCCTCTGTGTTGTCTTCAAGCAGCTTTTGCTTCATATGCTTCATGCTCTAAGATAAGGGAACACCAGTGTTCTAGCTCTTTCCCGATAATGGAGCAAGGGGAGCAGAAAATACAAATTGCCATTTCTAAGGGCAATACTGCAGGACTTGTTAGGACCGAGGAAACCCTCAGGAGCGGGTCTCCTGGGTTCAAATATTCACTAGACACAAGGCACTTCTGTCCTTTCTCCTCTCACCAATTGTGTTCAGTCCTATAATGTCCCATGCCACAGGCTTTGAACTCATAATCCCTCCATTCAAATGACTAACCCAGACTGAAATACCAACTCAGTCTCAGCTTCGAGCTGCTTGGGGAGAGTCTGATTCTCCACGTGTCCAGCCCTGTCCCATTGATCTTGTCAATGAACCTGACAGAGTAGCATAAACCCAAAACAAGTGGAATCTTGGGGCATGGGAGTGGTCTCCAAAAGTCCTCCCAGGCTCTGCTCTTTAGATACAAGCATATGTGCAGAATGCAAAAGAGAATCATAGCTAACAATGACAATAAAACAAAAAAGAATTATATGAACCCAAAGAAATCTGTCAGGAAAACGCTGACGAAGTTGTAAATAATACCACAAAGGAAACAAAGGATGTTAACTAGGATGTTAACATGTACAAGAGGAAAGTAAATGGCTTGGTTTCTATTTTGTTTCATGGCCAAGGGGAATAATTCTAACTATAAATGGTAGAAAAGCTATCTTTCAGAGGACACTTTTCCAAAGATGAAAGAAAATAATAGAGAGCATTTAATATGCTTTAAAAGAATCCATATTCCCAGGACCAGAATAATTACCTCTCAGGGCACAGATGTATTAATAAAATGCATAAATGTTGATGGAGTCGACATCACAACTCATTAAGGAATGATGAACTATAGGGGGAAGGTAAATGTTGATCTGTTTTACCAACAAGATAAAAAGGAGGGATTCTAGAAATATATACTAATGAGCTTGAAATTAGAGCACAGAAAAATTGAAGGAATTATCATTTAAAAGATGGTTTGTAAATATTTATAACTTAAAAACATGATTATTGCTGAGCAAAAGTTTATTTGATTAATGAATTTATTCATGCATGAAAACACTTATTGAGAAAGTAAAGCAGGCCAGACACAGGGGTTACAAACAGACAAGATTTAGCTTTGCCATCAATCTAGTAGCATTTACTAACAGAAAGTCAGAGCGGACTCACCTTGCTTTATATTCTGCTGGTTTTTGTCAGTTGGGTAGAACAGAAGGATGAATTTAGATTTCCAAAAGTCCTTTGACGTGGACTCTCACAGCCTATGGGGAAGATGGAGCTACCTTTTCCCACTTGACTTCTAAAGGAGTTCTAGATATGAAAAGAATTGCTGAAGGGAAAAATCAAAATGCCACCTTTATTACTAAGAGTAACTCATGTTGGTGAATCCCTAGAATTAGACACACTGACCCACCTCTCCCAGGCAGCATTGGACCATGGCCAGATTGCCCATGAGAGAACAGGTCCTGTTCCATGTTGGCATGATCCCAAGAGGAAATGGGAACCAGGCACTGGGATGTGCGTGCCCCATGTCTTCTTCGAAGATCCCAAATCAGATGCATAAGATACCCAAGGCTAGGTGAATTCTGGAGCACGTCTTGTTCAAAGGAACACAGTAGTTTTTGTTACCACTAATGCTGGAAGAGTTTGGCTCTAAGATAACCACTAAGATGGGTGAGGCTGGGCATCGAGGGCCCGGGTGTTAAGCAGCAGTAAGAAATAGACTATCCAACACTTACAGGAAGAGGATCGACCACTTCTTTACAATGAAGAAACCCACGTAACCTTGAGTGTAAGGGTGGCATTTAAGATACAACACAAAAGACAAGATCCAGGAGGGAAATAATTGATATGCTGGACTTTATTAAAATTCAATATTTTTGCCCTGTAAAAACAACGTCAAGAGAACGAGAAGATGATGCAGAGACTATGGGAAAACACTTACCAAGGGCCCATCTAACAAAGGCCTGTTATGCAAAGTGTACATACGGTACTTAAAACCTAACAAGAAAACACACCACCTGGTTAGTAAGAGGATCACAGACTTTCACAGACCCCTCACCGGAGAAGACAGCTCGACGGCAAATAAATAAATGAAAAAGATGTTCACTACAAAAGTTGTCCTGGAGGTGCAATTTAAAACAATAATGAGATACCACAGCTGTTAGAATGTCCCGAGTCAGGAACATGGTCAATGCCAGATGCTGGGGAGGATATGGAGCGACAGGAAATCTCCTCCATTGCTGGAGGGAATGCAAAACAGTGCCAGCACTTTGGAAGCTACTTGGGTGGTTTCTTAGAAAACTGAACTTACTCTTCAGTACAACCCAGCAATCGTGCTTCTTGGTACTTATCCGAAGGAGCTGGAAACGTATATGCATCTAAAAACCTGCACACAGATGTCTAAAGTGGTGTCCTTCAGAGGTAAATGAAAAATAAATTGTGGTACATTAAAAACGTGGAATGTTATTCACCACTGGAAAGAAAGGTCTTATCAAACCGTAAAACTTGAATGTATATTACTAAGTAAAAGAAGCCAATTTGAAAAGGCTACTTGATGACTCTGAGGGTGTGACATTCTGGTCACCAAGGAGACTGTCAAAAGATGGGTGGTTCCTGGAGGCTGAGCTGGGGCTGAAGAGCCAGAGCACTGAGTATTTGGGGGCATTAAAAATACTCTGTATGATTCTGTAATGATGGATACAGTTAACCGATAGTTCCACATCGTAGATGCTCACAAAAGTGTACCCTAACGTGAACTGTGGCCTGGGAGTTATTGTGATGTATTAATGGCTGTTCATTAACAAACGTATCACTTTGGCAGGGGATGTTGGCAGTGGGGAGACCATGCATATGTCAGGGTCAGGCAGTGTATGGGACATCCCTGTTTTCCCAATATCGCTGTCAATTTGAAACCTCTCTAAAAATTAAAACCTTAGATTGAGTCAAGAGTCGAAAATGATGTCAGTTTCAGTTTTGGATGAAAGAAATGGCAAGACTGAGTACGGTTGTTAACTTATTCCATAGTCTATGATTCAGGGTTATTCTCTAGTTAATGGTGAGCACTTTCTCAAGAGAGGAAAATGAGTCAGAATTTCTCACTTTTTTTTTTTTTTTCAGTTTCTCAGAATTTTCAGACTCTTTTATGGGCACTCGTGTGAGGAAGCACCAATGGCATTATTATTGTCTAGTTTGATACGTGGCCAGGCTCGACAGTCAGTTTGTATATTACCTTACCCTTTATTCTTTGTTTTAGTCAGATTTTCATCGCTGTGAACAAAAGACCCCTGACAAGAGCAACTTAGTGGAAGAAAAGTTTATTTTGGCTCATGGTGTCTTAGTCAACTTTTTCTCTGCTGTGACTAAATGATCTGACCAGCACAATTATAGAGGAGGAAAGGCTTCTTTGAGGGCTCACGGTTTCAGAGGTTTTAGTCCATGGAAGGTTGACTCCATTCCTCAGGGCCTGAGGTGAGGCAGGACGTCATGACAGAGGAGCATGGCAGAGGGAAACAGTTTGCATCATCAGGAAGCAGAGTCTCCACTCTCCAGATACAAAATATATACCCCAAAGCCACGCCCCAATTCCCATGTCCTCCACTCACACCTACCACTTCAATTAATTTCATCAGGGATTAATTCACTGATTGAGTTAAGACCCTCACAACCCAATCATTTCTCTTCCAAACCTTCCTGCGTTGTCTCACATGCGAGCTTTTGGGGGACACCTCACATCCAAACCATAACACATGGTTCCAGAGGTTTCAGTTCATGGTCAACTGACTCGATTGCTCTGGGCTCCAGGTAAGGCAGAACATTATGGTGGAAGGGCATGGCAGAGGAAAGTTGCTCAGTTCTTGACAGCCAGGAAGCAGAGAGAGAAAGAGAAAAAGAGAGAGGTACCAGGGACAAAACATAAACCCGAAAGGCACACCCCCAGAGATCTACTTCCTCCAGCCACACCCTGCCTGCCTACAGTTACCATTCAGTTAATCCATTCAAGTGGATTAATCCACAATGAGGTTACAGTTCTCACAATCTAATCTTTTAACCTCTGAACATTCTTACATTGTCTCTCTCATGAGCTTCCAGGAGATACCTCATATCCAAACCATAACACCTTCTAAATTGGAAGATTCCAGCTCACGATTATGAGGTTATTTAGATAATTCTGGGTATATAAATACAGCATTAATTGAGAAGAAATCAATTTATCTCCAAAGATTACTTTCCATGTTTCATTAAATATAAATTCATCATTAGCAAAGCTTTATCTTTCAACTTGAAAAATGAATATTGATTCATTCTTTGGTTGAATGTGATGCTGGAAAATATTTGTACATGATTTGTGATTGCCTTTGAATGTAATTTTTCAAACTTCATCAATAATATATCATCAGTTTCTTTCTCTGATGGTGGAAGAAAATTATCAGTCATAACGATCAAATAATTTCTTCACAGTTTGATCTTTCTAATAAATTTAAGTTTTTGTCCTGAAATTTATATATTATAATCATTTGGGTTGAAATGATAGATTTAGTTTATTCAAGATAGCGACTATAATTTTAAAACATATCACTTCATTCTAAGTATCTGAAATAATCAAGTCACAAAGAAATCTTTTTATCCCTAGCTTCAAAAAGAGATAACTTTTTTGTGTGTGAATCATGGTGTATCAGCATGAAATAAGTAGAGTTTGTATTTAAAAGCCATTTTTTTTTTTTACACACATCACTGAAAAGATGTACATATGCTGGCTGTAATTTAATCATAGTAAAAATTTTCACAGTGCTTTTCAAACTTGGATCAAGAATCTGAGGCATATTGTTGGCTACTGATGAATCTCTGTGAATAGAACATTTTAAAAAATCTGTGTGCACCATTGGTATGTCCCAGTACATTGTGTACTGTCCTCCTCCTGGCTCACAAAATCATTTTAATTTAAATTTAAAAAAGACTTTTCTTCTGGTACAGGTTTCCTTTCAATGATAAAAAGCTGTTGAACCCCTCAGTCATATACACGCTACACACAGAAAAGGAGTTAATTCACATTTTCATATCTGTGGTTTGGTCCAAATGTAAAACCAAATATATGCTGGAAATGTATGCTTAGTAATTTCTTTTCACATATTTTATCATTGGTCATATCTAAGATCCCAACGTGTTACTTGGTTATAGAATTTTGCAAACTTCTCATCATCTCTTTGATGCCTTCTCAGCAAGAGTGAGATTTTTTACAAGTTTTGAATAATGCCCGTGTAATTTTGGACTCTTCTCTATACTTGGATGTAAAATTCACATATTACACTAGAAAGCTTTATTTGGTGTGACGAGTAGGGGGGAAATTTGGCTGAATTTCCAAAGAGGTGGTTGCTATTTTATTTGAAAGGCACTTTTCTAGGGCTCTACCAGTACTGCCAAGGTTTCAAGATTGACAGTTCCCTGGGCGGTAGAAACAAATGGATTGTAAGTTTAATAAAATACATTTTCAGATACTTGTTAATATCTTTTTTGTTTATATGTTTCAGTTTTTTTGACGGAAGGTTTACTTTTCATTCTATGTTGAATGAAGGCCTTTCTACTATTTATGATGCCTTTAATATTTTCATCACTTTTTCATTTCAAAGGAACTACTTTGAGCCAATGTTACATTTTAAAAGAACATTTTGTATCACAGTGTAACACAACATAGTAACATTAAAAAATAAAATTTAATAACTGAAAATGATCACACTATTATGCAAATGATGTAAAATATTATATGATAGTTTTGTGGTACGCATAAGACTTTTAAGAATGTACTGGCTTTAAGAAATGAGATCACTAAAAAAAGGTAAATAATACTAACCAATTTCAAATACATGAACAAAATTGTCTCTTTGCTTTTGTTTCTTTTTTAAAATTTTTAGTTGTTGATGGACCTTTATTTTTTTTCAGTTATATGTGGTGCTGAGAATCAAACCCAGTGCCTCACACGGGCTAGGCAAGCACTCCACCACTGAGCCACAAACCCAGCTCCTGCTTTCATTTCTGAGGCTGCCAAGACTCATAATCAGGGGCAAGAAAGACCCCAAAGTCATGATTGGGCCACCAAATCCCAGAGCATGGGACCATGATCCGATTACAAGTCCCACTAGCCTATAAGGGGTAGGAGAACATTACTCACTCTTGCTTCAGTCTAGATCTTCTCAGGGACTTTAGAGAGGTGTGAGCTGGCCATGGCTCTGGATTAATAAACCAGTCAACAGAAGCAAAAGAACTAGTGTAATTGGGTCGTTATTCTATGATTGGGCTCTCGGACATACTCAAGAAGGTAAGCTTGTCACGTCTACTGGGAAAGAGCTAATGTTGAATAAAAGCAGGTCCCAAGGTGATCCAGACAGGTGAGGATGATGTGTCCACGTCAGCCAGATAAATATGTGCAGGGCCAAAGGAGAACATGTATTTTGGTTGAAAAAATCAATTGGGTAAATGTAAATTGCAAGGAAGCCTACATGAACAGAATTCTTGTAATAAAGAAAGAGAACACATGTAGAGGACCATACATCCAATTGCAACAGAGTACTCATGCAGCCGCAGGTCACATCAGTAACTATGTCCAGACATAGTTTGTAACAGTTGGTGGTCATGATAATGACTGGTCATTTCACAACGTCACATTAGTGGAAGATCTTCACCCTGTTTGTGCTTCATTTCCATTCATGGTGTTTATTCCCCAAATAGAATGGCTTTTTTTTTTCTTCTATTTTTTAAAAGATGATGACATTGTAAGCATTATTTTCGTGAATTTGTGTTAAAAATTAGATGAGAGGTGGAAGCCACTTTTATTCAAACAAGTTTAATTTGGGATAAAATGGTACCCAGAGATGGGTCCCAGGAGCATGGAATGAACCAGAAGGCTTGGATTCATGTCTTGTTCTAGATGGTCACTGAGCCTCTCTGAGCCTCAATGTCCTTATCTTACAATGGGAACAGTCATCTTTGCCTCCGCTTTTCAGAATTTGTGACAAGATCGAATTAAATAATGAGGTGAAAGAACTTTAAAAACTAAAATCCACAAGGCAAACTTGACCAATAATAATTACTGACTATTGGAAAGATGAAACCTAGGCAAATGAAGGGTCTCCCCAGGCATTTACTAACTTCAGAGAAGGGCTTGGCGGCTCTTAGTTCTTAGGGAATCAAGAAAATAATCTCAAGATCAGTTTTGGATGAGTCAACACTTCCAGTCCCACCTATTTGTTCAAGAAAGAATATACGTCCACAAAAGTACTACCCTATGAACACTCACAGAAGATTTATTCAGGACAATGGAAAACAAGCTGACTATCCATCCACAGATGAAGAGATAAAGAAATATGGTATAGAAGCGGGAAGCACCTTTCTTAATAAAATCCCCAAAACTCAGGAAATAAAACCAAGAATCAATAAGTGAAATGGAATCAAACTTAAAAGCTTCTGCACAGCAAAGCAAAGAAAAAGAACATGGAAAGAGAACCACAGCATGGGAGAAAATCTTTGTCAGCTACTCTGTGGAGGATTAATATTCAGAATACGTAAATAACTCAAAAAAACTTAACACCAAATAAATAAATACATGAAAACAAATAAGCCAATCCGTAAACGGGGAAATGAATGAAAGAGACATTTCTCAAAAGAGAAAATACAAATGTTCCACAAATGTGTAAAAGAATGCTCAACATCCTCAGCAATCGCAGAAATGCAAAACAAAACCACGCTGAGATTTCACCCCAACCCCATTAGAATGATAGGCACTGAGAATATAAACAATAACAAATGCTGGTGAGGATGTACGTGGTTGGTGGTGCAGCCATCTTGGAAATCAGTATGGAGATTCCTCAAGAGTCTGGGATGGAACCACCATATGACCCAGGTATGAACATACCGCAGTGATACAGCCATTATGATGTTTATAGCAACACAAGTCACAATAGCCACGTATGGAATCAGCCCAGGTGCCCACTGGCAGATGAATGGATAAAGAAAATGTGGTGTGTATACACAATGGCATTCCACTCAGTCATAAAGAATGAAATTATGGCATTTGCCGGTAAATAGTTGGAACTGGAGACCATCACGCTAAGTGAAATAAGTCAGACTCAGAAAAATCAAGGGTCAATTTTTTTTTTTTTTCTCATGTAGAAGCTAGAGAGAAATAAGGAATAAAAACGATCTGGGGGAGGGAATCTCATGAAAATAGAAGGGAGAAGAGTGAAGTAGAGACATGAAATTGAAGGGGAAGGAGAAAAGGGGTAAAGCGGAAGAACTGTGGAGTGCAACCAACCACATGTGCATGTGTGAATTATCACAATTAATTCGACTTGTGTGTATAATTATAATGCACCAATTTAAAATAAATAAATAGAAGAAAGACCAGTAGAGAAAGGAGGTCGGGGGCAGGAAATGGAGGAAATTATGTTACATGCATTTATGAATAAGTCACAATGAGCCCCATTATTATGTATGATGATACCGCACTAATAAAGACATTAGAAAAAAGAAATTTGACATATTCGTGAAGTGAGATACTACACGGCAATAAAAGGAACAGACGAACCGATGTAAACAACCTGGAGGAGTCTCCCAGTCATTATGCTTCAGAAAAAAGCCCAACATCAAAAACTACATAGAACATATCTCCAATGAATACATGAAGTTCTAGCATCGGCAAAACTAATCACTGGAGACAGAAATCAAATAACAGGTTGCCAGAGCTGTGGTTGGGGAGGGGAATATTGATTAAAAAGAGGAATCGGGGAACTTTCTGGAGTGATTAAAATGTTTTATATCTTGATAGTGGTGGAAGTTAAATAAATACATACATTTGTCAAAGTTCATAGAACTATTAGCTTAAATCTTTTGTAAATTATGCCTAAATATATACGGAGTATATATTGAGAAAGCCTCTTTTGACATTGTAATGACTAGTGTTAATTGGTCTTTTATGAGTTGAATTGTGATTCCCCCCAAGTTCATATATTGAAGTCCTCACCCCTGGGATCTCGGATTGTGACTATTTGGAAATAGATCAATGCAGATGTAAATAGGTAAGTTTAGATGAGGTCATTCTAGAGGAGGATGTGTTAGTCAGGTTTTCATTGCTGTGACCAAAATATCTGATAAGGACAACTTAGAGGAGAAAAAGTTTATTTGGGTTCATAATTTCAGAGGTTTAATCTGTGGTTGGCCAAGTCCATTGCTCTGGACCCCAAATTCCATCATGGTCGAAGAACATCATGGGGTACTGGATGAGCACTACTCACCTCGCGGTGGCCAGGAAGCAGAGAGAGAGGGGAAGGGGGGAGTGGCCTCAGGGCAGATGTACCCTTTCAGGGCATGTCCTCAGTGACCCAGCCATGCCTTCCCTGCCTAGAGTTACCACCTAGTTAATCCAGACTGGAGCGAATTCATCAGGGTACAGCTCCCACGTTCTAATCGTTTCATCTCTGGACATTCCTGCATTAACACAGGAGCTTGTGGAGGGACACCTCATGTCCAAACCATCACAGCGGGAGCACCTAATCCAATTTGACTGGTATCCTTACAAAAGGGGGAATTTGAACACCAAGGCATGCGCGCAGGGAGAACGCCACATGAAGATGAAAACAGAGAGAGGAAAGGCCAAAGATCGCCGGTAAGCAGCGGCCGCCAGCAGAGGCACAGTCCCAAGGAAGCTGAGATCCCAGACTTCCAGCCTGGAGAACCGGGAGGTGATGCATTTCCATGGAGAAGCTACCAGCTTGTGGTACTTCATTATGGCAGCCGCAGCAAAGTGACACGTATCCCTAGAGCTTAGTTCTCAGCCTTGCTAATTGTTGAACTCAGGTTTATTGAACATCTTCAAGGCCCTGTGGGGAAAACACAAGAAATAAGAATCGCCTTCCTTGGGGGAAATAAATGTGAAAAAAAAAGTGGGGGGAGGGAAATGTAATTCTTTCATTCTCAGCAAAAGTTCTGGGAGATTGTATCCATGTCAACCAAAATTATATAAGATAGCTCTGAAAAAGAGAGAGCCAAAATACCCATTTGCAGAGTGCAATCCATCTACCTACAGACAGAGTGTTTTGGACAGCCAACACAGCTCTGTTCTAGTTGAGGAAGTCTACTCAGGGAAATGCAGTAAAAGCAGAAGATCGATAGGTGCATATAAATTGAATTTGGATAAGGGATATTTTTAACAAGTGCTGGGAGCAGAATGAGTCACCTCTGTCAGTCACACGTAACTAACCATGAGGTCTTCAGTGAGTCAAGATTCCCACGCTCGAACATTCAACCGTAGACAGACTGGCAGTCTACTTGGTGTTCATTTTTTTTTCTAAAATAAGTTTTACTTTTAATTGACAAGCAATGGTTGTATATATTTATGGGGCACAATGTGATTTTCCATTGTAATTTCATCTTCAAACCATGAATTATAGACTGCATTTTTAGTTACCGAGGGTAGCGTTAGAAGATTGTGTTTTTGTTATCTATTCCCAATTTTATGGTACAAAAAAATGTGTATTCTTGGGTATCTGCTAAGATTTTTATTTCAGGGCTGTTCTGTGGTCAAATTTAGCCTTGGTTTGATATGAATCAGAAACAACCTGTTCTCTGTCCATTTCTCAAGTATAATTTCTTATACTTCGCTGAATTTCTCTGTCCATTAGCTCAAGTATAATTGTTGGACCTTTTAAATGTTGTAAATCCTACTAATACTTGGTCTGCTCAATCTATCCATTTGTAAGAGAGATAGCTTCAAGTTGCTCCTGATAATTAGGGATTTGTCACTTTTTTTGTAATTACGTCAGGTTTCTTTCTTCACATAATTTGAATTCTTTGGTTAAGCACGGACAGGATCAAAACGTATTTTGGATCGTCTGAGTCTATCCTCCAGTCTCTAACTTCTGTTTCACATTCTCTCACTATCCACTCATTCATTCTCTGATGGTATCCAATTTGATTTTAACCTAACCACTGAGTTTTTTTTTAATCTTAATGGCTATTTTTTATTTCTTGAAGTTCTATTTGCTGCTCTTTTTTAAAGCTCTAAGCAGTTGTTTCCTATTTATTAGCACTTTTATTTACTATTATTTTATTCATTTTAAATATATTCCTAGCTCTTTTAGATGTATGTTATCAGCCCCAGTTTTGGATTAGGAAGAGAGGCCCATGACCTCCCTATTGTGAAACCCTTCTTCAAGGTGGGTTTGCTTTTATTTCTCTAACCTAGTCATCTTAGAATAATTCTATTTTTTGAATTCCCAACTTGGGCTTCTCATCAGGCTGAGAGTGTATTTAATTCTTAAATTCATGCTTGACAAAAGTATCAGATTTTGATCTCTTATGGATAAATTTCTCCCCATCTCCTCTTCCTGCCACTAAATTGTCCGGATGCACAGCAAACTCCCCCTCACCCCCAGTGGTGCAGTCCTGAGCCACTACGGTGCAGTACACATGTTTAAATGTTAGTGAACTCCCCGCACATGGAGGAAGTCAGGCCGCATGAACAGTCTCCTCGAGGATGTGCTGGACAGACTTGCTGACGCTTGGACTTGAAGACTACGACTCTAACCACCCACAGTGACCTCTGTTGTCTTATATTTGCTCCATTTTTCCACACTTGTCCACATCCACTGTCTCGTTGAAGATGAGGTGTCAGTGAGTCAATGGTCTAGAAGCTTCACGTGTTAAAATCTCAGGTTCCTGGTGAACAGCTGGAGAATGGCTTCCTGGGGCTTCTCAGGAGACACAGGAGACTCCTCCCAGCCTCTCCTCCCAGCCTCTCCTCCCCATGCTGGGAACCAGCTGAGTCTTTTCAGGACCTTGAGTAGCTGTCACGGCTGCTCAGTTCCTGCCGTCCCCTGTCTTTGGGTTGGATCAGACCTGGTGCTCTGTGAGGAGGAACCGCAGTCACATCCACAAACACACTGGTGATTGCCGGGGTCCAGCCCTAGCAGCAGTGGGGGTCCCAGGTGGATGGGAGGCGTCGGCGCGGTGGAGAAACAGCACATGGAGACACCAAGTGTTCTGAGGCTGAGTCTGAATCTTTATTGTTCAGAGTCTTTTTATATGTTTTTTCTTTGGTATTGATTACATCATTTCATGGTTAATACAAGGAAGTGTTAAGTAAAAAATCTTCAAGAGTATAGTTCATGATCTTATTCAAGAAACATATTCTTACTGTACAATAGCTTAAATAAAAAGAAAAACAGTTCCCAGTAAGATAGAGGGCTCTGTTTAGTTTTAATTTCCCTGAAAGAATACAACATTAAGTTTCTATAGAAGTTACCCCTTCCAAGAACTCTAATGTTAGTTATTAACAGTGGAAAGTTTTTGTTATTACTGACAGAGAATAGAGGAATCAGCTTATAGTAATATTTATTCTATTTCATGTACTCGATGACGGACTGAAACTCTAGACATAGGAAGAATACAAATTGTACTTATGATTAACCTATTTATTTATTAAGTGGGAAAAATATCCTTAAACTTAATCATAAACACTAAGAAAGCAATGAAGACCAAACACCACATCAAAGCTCAGAGGAATACTCTCACATACTTATATATAACTTTTAGAGAATTTGTATACTAAAAGAAATCACAGGCTCCTTACAAATTTGAGCAAATCATAATTGCTCATTTGTGGTTTCATCTAAGTATTAATATTAAACTTGATTGTATGTTATTTTGTGTCCCAGCACCATGAAATCTCCCCAGTATTCTCTATTATCTGAATCTAAGGATATATTGATTATTAGTATTAAAAGCAACTGCACATGGAGACATGCCATGCCTATGGCCCCCAAGAGGGAGGATGATCTTTCAACAGAACCGTGTCAAGTGCTGGAGTGGTAGGAAGTAGATGTAGCAGGTGATTAATTACGGTTCCTTGATCTCAGCCACTGTGGGAACCCAGAAATAGTCAAGATGTGAGCTCAGTGTTTATACCCTGCTGAGGGAAAGTTTGAGATTCAGTCCGGCAGAAAGAACAGTGAAACTTCAAGGTGGAGGTGCAAGTGGTAGTACTAGCCCCGGGGATAATGTTGTTGCTTTGTTCACACCCCAGCACTTTCCAGAGACTCACAGAAGGGATTAACACACACACACACACACACACACACACACACACACACACACACACTGGGTCATGCCTACAAATAGAACTTACCAATTACTAAAGAGAGAGGAAACCAGGCTGCCAGCTACTAAGGCCATTACAGCTTTTGGATACAAACAGTCATAGCAGATGGCCTTTTCCAAAGATGGCCACAGCAATGTAACCCGTGACTCGCCGGCTCTTCTGTAATTGGACCTGAGCACACTCTCTGAAGAAAGGGTGGTCTATTTCTCCAGCACGTGCTTGCTCCCTAGGGTTGCCATTACTAAATCTTCAAACGGGCTTTAAAACAACACAAGTGTACTTACTCTTCACCATTCTAGTGGCCAGAAGTCCAAGTCCGAGGTGTCTACAAAGTTTGTCCCTGAGGGAGGCTCTGCTCCATGCTGCCTTCCCAGGTCCCTGTGGTTGCTGGCGGTCCTTGACTTTCTTTGACTGAAAGCTGCTTCACTGACCTCTGCCTCCATCTTCACGTAGCTTTCTTCCCTGTATCCCTGGGTCTGTGCATCTCCTTTCATAGGAACACCACCCTGCCCAGTATACCTTCATCTGAACGAGTTACAAAGACCTAGAAAATAAGGTCATATCCTGAAATTCTGGGGGGGATGTGAATTTTGTAGGATACTCTTGACTTGGTGCAACCCCTTTGAGTCTGGGCAGGTCCATAAATGGCTCCAACTGGTAGATACTGTAGAAGTGCTTCTGTGCTGATGTCACCTTCTGTCCTCTGCTTTTTAGAAATTTGGGTCTTGGACATCATTTTCTTAGAACTAGCCATGACCTGTGAGAAGTCCATGTCATCCAGAGAGGCCACAGGTAATGTGCAGAAGCTGAGTGGCTCCTCAGTGAAGCTCCTAGCTAACAGCCGGCATCCGCCCCAGCCATGAGGGAGAAGCATCCTGAACGTTCACACTAGCGGAGTCTTGAGTGGCTACAGCCTCAGGCAGCATTTGATTGAAACTGCATGAGAAGACCCCTTATTTCCTAAGTACACAGCTTGTCCCAAACTCGAGACCTTGGAACCCACTCTTCTTTTTGCCAAACAACTTCTTCCTCAAGCACGTACACGGGCAGCTCCTTCTTGTCGTAGATCTGACTGCAAATGTCGCCTCCTCCAATTAGCCACTCGGCCACTCTAGACTGTAACCTCATTCTTTTTCTCAGAGTATTTGTTGATACCGCAAATATCCTTACTTACATACGGGTCCTCTTGGTATCTATTCTGGATCTCTTTCCCTTCCCCTTCAAGTTTAAGCTTTGTACTAATTCACTGCCCAAATCTCATCTCCCTTAGAGTGCCTGACACATAGTTGACTCTCAAAAGGTCAATGTAAATGGAATGAATACACGAGAGCCAGTGTTTTAAAGTTAGAAGGGGCTCCAGTAGACAGGGGACAGATTCTCAGAGTACCGTGTATGGACTCAGCTTCGTTAGCAAATCATTGTTGGAGAGCAAGGTGGAGCATACTGCCTGCTTCCAGGGAGCAAGAGGGAACCAGGAAGGGGCCAGGGTCCCACAGTTCCCTCGAGGGTGTGCCCCCAATTAACTGAAGACGTCCCCCGAGACCCAGCTCTTAAAGGCTCTACCTCCTTTCCACAGTGCCACTCTGGGGACCAGGCCTTTACCACGTGAACATTTGGGGGCACAAGAGATTCAGACTAGAACAGAAGGTGACAATAAGAGCTCTTCTGTAGGGTTGCTAAGATAATGAGATAATTTAATGCAAGCTGAAGCCTTCACAACCACACCTGGCGTGCAGGAAGAGCCAGTCAACGTTTGGTGACACTGGCTGCAGACATCCGCACATGAGGATTTTCCTTGCCAGGTCCTCGTTCATGTCTGATCTCGGGTGACATGTCACTGTCTCCTCTTCCCTTGTTCCTAATGACACTCCTTTAGT
This sequence comes from Sciurus vulgaris, assembly GCF_902686455.1. Taxonomy (NCBI): domain Eukaryota; kingdom Metazoa; phylum Chordata; class Mammalia; order Rodentia; family Sciuridae; genus Sciurus; species Sciurus vulgaris. The sequence goes on along the minus strand of NC_136465.1, from coordinate 167,622,553 downwards.
GTGTCACCCTGTCTGTCTGTGTCATGTCTCACCTGCCTTGGGTGCAAAGGGCTTGGCTGCTCTGGCTGTGACAAGCTTTGTGAGGTGCCTTCGCCCTCAACTGCCTGTCACACCACACAGCCGGTCCCTCTCCAAGGTCTTGCTGCTTCGCTGTATTATTTGGGAAAGAACCAAAAAACAGAGCTTTTTGGCAAAGCTCCTGGACTGTCCCTTCTGTCCCTCAAAACTTTTGTGGTTTTGCTGTGGTCCTTGTACCTGAGGTATTGTTAGGGACTGAGTTTTGTACCCGCAAAAATGTACATGTTGAAATCCTGCCTCCTGGTATCTCAAAATATAACTGTATTTGGAGATAGAGTCATTAAAGAGATAACTGAGATACAAGGAGGTCGTTCGGGTAAACCCAAAGCCAATATTCTCTATAAGAACAGAGTGTTAGGACACAGACACACTGAAGATGGAGGGAGAAGGCAGCCATCTGTACACGTCAAGGAGCGCGCCCTCAGAAGACAATCTTGCTGACACCTTGGTCTTGGACTTTGCGCCCCTGGAGTCATAGGACTATGGACACCTCTGTGTTCGTGGTGCTTTGTGATGGCCGTCCTAACGCTGTGGCAGCTCTGACTAGTATGTCATCTCCAAGTGTCAAGCAACAGGGCCTTTTTCTTAGGGACCCTCCCCAACACCCTTGCTTAGTGTCCCCTCTCCCCTCGCCCTAGGCTGGGAACTCTGCTTGTCTTCCCGCTTCTATCTCAGGAACCTGGTCATGCGTTCTCCATGGTCTGGGACACCCCGGCCTAGACTAAACAATTCCCAGACCCAAGACATGGGGGAGGGGAAGCTAAGTAAAAAGGAATGAGAGAGGCCAGAGGCGGGCCAAGAGGCCGAGAAGACATGACCCTAGACCTGGCGCCTGCCCCAGGTGGATGCCACCTGCCCCGGCTTGCCACAGAGCAAATGCCCCACAAGGGAAGCTGGGCCTGTTTGATCATCGGCACCACCACCACCTGCAGAGGCTGCCGGTGACCTGTGAGGTGCTCCCCCCACCTGGAAGCTTCCGCCCGCATCCTCATTCTGCTTCTCTGTCCCCGGAGTCCACTGTCCATTTGTCCTGACTGCCTTACACGCTCAGAGGTCCGGACCTGCCTCAGAAGACGAGCTTCGGGAAAGGGCAGCAGCCCCGGGGAAAGTGAGAATGGGAAGCACTTGTAATCGCCCAGGACGCAGAGGACACTCTGCCCTCAAAGTTCTGTAGAGGTTTCTGGGCCCAGGAATCTGGCCCAGCTGGCGGTGCACAGACCCACCACGTGAGAGGCATGAGCACAGGCTCCTGCTTCCAGAAAGGCAGCTTCTCCTGGTGCGCAGTCGCCTTCTCACCTTCCTCCACCATGGGGACGCGAGATGGCCACACTGTGTAAGACGGAGGTCAAGCACCTTGCCAAACAGCCGCCCTTCCTCCTGGTTTCTCCCTCTGCCTGGACAAGAGGCCCTATTTATCTGTGGCTTCTGCCCACAAGGCTCTCTTCTCCCCTTTATGGCTTCTCATTCTGTCACTGAGACTACAGTGAAGCCACCCTGTAGGGTTACGGTCACAAATAAGGCCACGAGCCGGCAGAGACGACCCAAAGAGAGAGAGTTGAAGGGTCAGGCTTTCCAAGTGGACTTGCGTGAACTGATCTTCAGTGTGTCCTCCGCCAGACTCCAGCCCATGGCCAGTTCATCTCGGTCATCTCTTTGTTCCCATGTCCCCAGAGCCTAAGCATGACGGAGCTCATCATTGCCCCTGGTGTCCAGGTGACGTCCATGGACTTGGCATCCATGGTGGGCTCCCCCTGGATGCTGTTCCAGTTCTTGGATCAGAGGCATCTGCTGGGCACAGAAAAAGCGATCGGCCTGTGCTCTCTAAATCATTTAAACGCCACCGCGTTTTGACAAATTGTCTCCCACCTTCAGACTCTGCCCCTGGGAGCAATCTGCTCTGCAGGCTGAGAGAGACAGCTGTAAGACTCTGGTAAAAATCTTTTCTTTTGTGTTCAAGTTCGTTTTAGGTAGAGAGGCAGATTGGCCAATCAAGAAAGGCACAGTCTTGGGAGCCAGGGGGAGCCAGGCTGGAATCCTGAGTCTTCCGCGGCTGGCCTGTGACGGGCGAGCAAGTTAGTTACTGAGTTCCTCCTCTGTGACAAGGGGACATCAGCACAGTTCTCTCAGGGCTGTTGGCATGATTAGAGATAATACTGCTTCAGTGTTGGGCACAAGTTTGGTGCATCATTTAATTGCTTTTGGTAGTGAGGGTAGCATAGTGGCCTTGTTAGTGATGGAAGAAGTTAGAGTTTCAGTATTAAGAGTAGCAGTTGCTGTAAGAGCAAAACACATCAATGTTTATAGCAGCTCAACTCACAATAGCTAAATTATGGAATATTATTCAGCCTTAAAAAAGAATGAAATTCTGGCATTTGCTGGTAAATGGAAGGAGTTAGAGAATATGATGCTAAGTGAAATAAGCCAAACCCAAAAACCCAAGGCCAAATGTTTTCTCTGATATGCGGATGCTAATTCACAATGGGCAGTGATAGGAAGAACAGAGTTTCTTTGTATTAGGTAGAGGACAGTGAAGGGAGAGGGCGGGGTGGGGGTAGGAAGGAGAGGGGAGTGAAACAGACACAATTACCTCATGTACACGTGTGACTGCATGACCCGTGTGATCCTGCAACATGTACAATCAGAAAAATGAGAGATTACACTCCATTTATGTGTGATCTATCAAAATGTATAAACGCATTCTACTGTCATGTGCAACTAATTAGAACAAATAAAATTTAAAAATTAAAAAAAAACACAAGGGAAGAAGCTGGGAGACGTGGATGGTGGGATGAGTGTAAGACTGAGGGTCCAGACACCTGGTGTCTAGTCTTTACATTTCCTCAGGTCGTGTAAATCAGTGAAGAATTAATAGTGTCTTCAAATCTTCACTTAGATGCTCCTCTTTTGCCTCCAATAAGTTGAATAGAAGATGTTTCTTCCTTTTTCTGTGCCACTCAACTGCTCATAAAAATAGCAGTCTGTGCTAAGGTACTGAGCATGTTCTGTGTACCGAATACATTTCAATTTTACACATACTGCTTCTTTAAATTCTTACAAGTACTCTGTGAGATATGTTTACATTTTATTTCTACAGTTAGGTATTGAGGCACAAAGAAATTCAGTATCTTATCCAAGGTTAGAGAATAAGAAAATCAGATTGGAACTCAGGGAAACTGGCTCTGGATCCAGATTTTATTCTCTCACCACAGTCTGACACAAACTGCCCCGGCCTGGAGAGTGAAGTGTTGTCTGTTTGTCCTCCTTTTCACAGTCGGAGCAGAACGTCAAGGTTTCCAGGCTCATGCAAGAGTGTTAAATGCACTTCGCCTCCCTCTCTCCCCACACCCAAGACCAAGTCTCCCACTGGGGCGAACTCCCAGTGCGTCAGTCCTGGGACCTGCCCCTGAGACCAGCAGCCCTGAGGCCCAGACCGCATCATCTCCTTATGCTTTTACCCTAGTTTCCCTTTTGTTTCAGCCTTCTAGTACTTACTGTGATTCCCTCTGAGCTTAACCTGAAGACTCGGGACAGAGCTGTCCATCAGGGAAAGCGTATCATTACATGGCCACATACTGCATTCTCTCTGGCTTTAGCCAGTGTTAACGGTGCTGAGGAAGGCTTGCAACACGAACTCTGCTTGCCATGTAGTCAGAACTTGCCTCACCCAGTATCGACAGATGCTCAGCTTCACACGCAGCTGGTGCAGACAGGATTTTTTCTGGCTTAACTTCAGGGCATTTTCCAGAGGCTCACTCTGACTTGGATGCACTTGTCAAGAAAGAGAATAATTACACTAGATCTATTTTTACTCTCCTAAAATATTTGGTAAAGGATGCATTGCCATTGTTTAGTTATAATAATCTAATTTAAATCGCAGCCGGGCCACATCTATCTTTATCTCTGTCGCTGGGATCCAGGTTAGGATTGGTCAATGGAAACAGTCACCATAACTAACATGGATGAAGCTCTCACCTGAGTGTCAGGCACTGCTCTGAATATTCCCCATGCAGAATTCCATCTTGTCCCTGCAATAAAGATCTGAGGCACAAGAGATGACATAACTTGCCAATGGACACCCCGTGGTAGGGCCAGGATTCAGATCCAGGCGTCCAGATGTCAGAGCCCATGCTTAAGTGAGCAGTACAATAAATACTGAACTAAAGAAAAGGAAAAATTTGAAATTATTATTCAACCACCATCGTTGGAGGTGAATGTATCTGAAAGAGACTCTGAGCTAATGGATCATCAGCAGGCAGGAGAATCTGGAGGCCGGAATCATGTTCAGGAAGCTGCCCAGGAAGGTGGCCAGCCCAGAGGTCTGTGCTTCCAGTTTCACACATGGTGCTGACACACCTGTATGTAGCCCATTATTGATCGGGCAAGTTTTTCCTTTAAATTCAGCTTTAATCCTAAAATCATTCATTCTTAGAACTGCAGAGAAGAGAGTTAAAATCAAGAAAAGTTTAAAAGCATCTTTGGCAGCAGCCTGCAGATGGAGCATTCTGTGGAATGGAAAGAGCATATTTTTTAAAGTCACAAGGGTTCTGGGTCAATTCTCAGCTTCACTGCCTGCCGGCCCTTGGTTTCCCCGTTTGCAGAGAGAATAGTGGTGAGAACAACTAGCAGGGTTGTTTTGGAGACTAATTTATCCGCTGTGCTTGGGGAGGAGTCCCGTACCTGACCGCAGCATTGCCAAGCCCTCAAGGGTGGGAAGAGTGGACATCCTGCATCTGACATTCCATCTGTCAGCCTGTGTAAGCTTGGGCTGTCCCTCTGTGCAGAAGGGAACCTCAGCAAAGCAGCATGGTCTCGTGGTTAAGAGTGCCGACTAAATAGCCAAATGACGTGGGTTAAAGTCTCATTTTGTGACTTACTGGCTGTGTGACTTTGAGCCAATTACACCAGCTCTCTGTGCTTCAGTGTCCTTATCTGTGAAATGGGGATAAAAGTCAATGTTACCTCACAAGGTTGTTGCAAGAATTAAATTTGCTAATATTTGTATGATGGTTAGCATTTAAATTTTTTTTATTTGTTCTTGTTAGTTATACATGATAGTAGGATCTATTTTCATATATTTATAGTATAAAATATATCTTATTCTAATTAGGATCCCAGTCTTGTGGATATACACAATGTTGAGATTCAGCAGTATATATACACAATGGAATATTACTCAGTCATAAAGAAGGATGGCTTCATGGCTAGCATTTTAATAGGGGTTATGCAAGGATCTGTTAATAAATAGTCTGGTCTTCAGAGGTAAAGATAATGTCGTTTCAAATGTGTTTGCATTAGACCAATGTTCAAACCTCCTAATTAATAATGTAGAGTCTGTCTATCTCTATGTATAGGTGCCTCTCCAATTTTACTAGTTTAAAAACCTTTTTTGCTTCCTCTTGTGAGATGCAGAGAATGAGAAGGGGGCTGGAATTGCAATGATAAGACATTATAAAGAGGGTTCTATTCTTGTCTGGGTAAATGAATGAGTCCTTGCATCATGGCCTGAGGTTAGCATCTTGGGACGCATGCAGGAGAAGCCTCCTAAAGACCGGCGGAGCTGATGCGCACTAGAAGTCACCATGCCCAACGTCCAGTTGCAAGCCAGGGTCCTCACTGTATTCTCGCGCCTTGGTAAAACACGTCCTCGCATGCACTGGGACCTGGAGGGGGATCCTGTGTCTAGTCTGGGAGAGAGCGGGTGTGGCAGAGTGCACAGGAGCCTCTGGGGACAGGCAGCAGTGTGGCTTCGGGGCAGCCGCTGCTGAGCTCAGAGCTGCAGCCCAGAGGGAGCTCCGTCAAGCAGCAAATAGGTTTTGGGAACATAAAGCAGCCTGGGAATTCTTAGGAATATGCCTAGAAGATGTCCCGGCTTCCGGCAAGCATCAGGATGAGTGTTTGTGATTTTTTTAAATACTCTGAAATTTTGCACGAGGCACACACGGTGTCTGTTAATAAGGCCATGGGCACGTTTCAGAGGCTCAGTCGTGGATCAGGTTATTCAAGGCACCCCAGAATCAACACCAAGGGGAGGTTGCTTCCTCCAGCCCTGCTCCCAGGTCCAAGGCAGCCCCCAGGGCTCTGCGAAGCAGGCCACCCTCAGCTGACTCTCCTGGCTGGTGTCTGTCATGCCCAGAGCTGCAGCATCCAGGGACACCTGTTCCCTGACAGGTAAGCAGCTGTGGGAAAGCTGTGTGTTCTGTTAGGATGCCCAGCAGAGACCTTCTCCAGGAAACATTTGACAGCCCACGGCCCCTGCCAGAGGGACTTGCGTGTGGAGGTGGCCTTCCAGGGTTTCCCCGGTGACCCGGCAGGGGCTTGCCCACCCAGCGGAGTTCATGCTCCTCTGCCTTTCCTGCAAAACTTCTAACTTTTTTTTAAAAATACATAGTGCATTATTGTTATCTATAGTCGCCACAAAGACATGATAAGTAGGTGAGGAGAGAGGTAAGTTTACTCTGATTAGACCATTGCACAAAGCATACATGTATTGAAACATCACATCATATGTACAATTTTTATGTGTCAATTTAAAAACAAACAAAAGAAGAAGGAGGAGGAGGAAGAGAAAATCCCTTCTTTGTTCTCCTCCGAACAAATGCTTTAAATAATTGCTCCAACTCATTTCCTCTGGCTCAACGGCCTGGCTCTCTCTTCCCAGGGCAGGGGCTGACGGTGTGGCTGAGATCTCCTGATTCTTCCGGACACCAGCTCCCCATGTCCTGTTGCTAACAGGTGCCACACTACCCATGGCCTCGGGCAAGGCTGCAGGTTAGTGGCAGATGCATTGTTTGGCTGCCACTGGGAACTTGTTGGAGCCTGCAGTCCACAAGCCCAGGTCCTAGAGCCAGGTTCCCAGATGCACCCAGTAGGTACTACACGGCATGTTTTCGATGGTGTTTTAGTTAGCTTTTTTTTTGCTGCTGTGACTAAAAGACCTAATGAGAACAATTTTAGAGGAGGAAAAGTTTATTTGGCACTCACAGTTTCAGACGTCTCAGTCCATAGATGGCCAACTCCATTCCTCAGGGCCCAAGGTGAGGCAGAACATCATGGCAGAAGAGTGTGGTGGAGGAAAACAGCTCAGGACATGGCACCAGGAAGCAGAGAGAGAGTGAGAGAGAGAGACAAAGAGCGCTTTCCTCACCATGACAAAAATATAAAGCCTGAAGCCACACCCCCAGTGACCCACCTCCTCCAGCCACACCCTGCTCGCCTGTAGTCACCACCCAGTTGGTCTCTGTCAGGGGACTAATGAACCGACTAGGTTAAAGCTCTCCTAACCCAATCATCTCATCTCTACATGGTCTGGCAACAGCTCACACGTGAGCTCTTGGGGAACACCGCATAGCTAAGCCGTAAAATGTGGTGGTATGTGGACTGACTGCTTTGCTGTGGTAGGAAGATACTGATTTGTGTTTAGAAAATAAAGTTTCCTTTTCAACTGGTTTTTCTACTTGGGACATTTGAGGAAAAAAGTGAGTGGATTTAAAGAATCCCCAGGAGATAATAGTATGGGTCGGACGTGAATATGGGAAGAATCGCAGAGGGGACCTATGAGCAAATACCTTTGAGGCACATCTGACTCAGGGAGGACCTGTCCTGGTTAGACCTCTGGGCATTTGTGCCCTTCTCCACTCATTAGGCCACTTCCTGAGTCACAATTCCAAACACCATGATCCTGAATGTTGAAATCCTGAAGACTAAAATCTGAAAACTGAAATTTCCATGAGGGGAAAAGCTACATAAGAGGGACAGAAAGCTGAAATTTGGGGAGGGGACTAGCCATGAGATAAGGCAATGTCAAAAACTTAGCTTAAAAAAAAAAGCCTGATTTTCTGCACTGGCTTTCCTTCAAACTGATGAAATTCCAGGGGCGTTTAATGAATTAAAGCTGCGTTTGCTCCAAGAAGCCAGTAAAGTTACTGACTGGTTTAAAAATAGTTATGTGCCTGGTGGAATGAGAAGACATTTATGCAACGCTGTTGATGTACCGTCGTCACTGTTTCTGACAAATCTGTGCTCTGTTTTCAAGTGCATGTGGAATGTACTCCAGACCCCAAGCCACACAGAAGCATGGCCCAGCAGATGGGGACTTTAATAAGGAACACTCACGAGAGAGGACATCGGATCATAGAAGAATTTCAAAAGAGTGGTTCCACATGGAAAATAAATGTAAGCATATTCTTCGAGGAAAGCCATGCCCTAAAAGGGAGAAGCTCTTCATCAGAACAAAAGACTTCAAAACTGTTAATAAGTGTGAAAGTCAGCCAGGCCTTCTGGACTACCTCTGTGCAATTGCCCAGAACTTATCCTTTTAATATACTTTTTCATATGTCAAATTTTCTTTTTAGTCTTTTTTCCTTTTTCCAAAATTTCCCCCAATATTTAAAACTGCCAGCATTATTTTTTCATGCAATTTTCTATACTATGGTATTCCATATTTGCATCACTTCCAATACTGGAGGTATAAATCCTGGCAAGATTTTTAGAGAGTTCTGATTTGTTTTCTGTAATTTTTGCAAGTTTAGCTCCGAGAAAGGGCTTTATCACGATGCCAACTTTGTGTCACCGTCACAATACACTTTATCACAATACGGAAGCATTGTGCATGTGTATGACCGGCTGAGACTTCCTCAGTGTGTGAGGAGATACTCTTCCGTGCACAGCTGTTTTTGAGAAAGACAGAATTCTCAAGATATCAGCTTTCGGAACAACTGTGTGGGCAGAATGGTGGCCCATTCTGGCTTCTGACCAGTCGTGTCATAAGACTCAGGTTGTCCACTGCAATGTTTTGGATTATTAATGTCTCCATTATAAAGTTGGGTGCACACAATGACCAGCCATAGTGAAATGAGTTTCTACTTTTTGATTTTGATATTTTTCTTTATGAGTACAATTCATTTGCTCATAACTACTACACCTGTGAGACTGTCATTAGTATACCTGAGTATCTGTGTGTGCAAAAATAACTCTCTTTTGTGCCACATGACCTGTGAATTGCTCTGTGGTGTTACATGTCTCCCACATAAATTCCCCTTTAAAAAATATAAATAAGTGTGTTTTAAAGACTTTTAAAATTGCTTTTTCCAGAATTATGTTTTTGGGATTTTGATCGTTCAGGGCTTTAAACTGCACAGATTTTGGACTTTAGGAAGTTTAGACTTCAGGGATTTCAACATGAACAGGGTTTATGGCATTTGGGATTGTCTGGCACATGCTAGACTGTTGGGAAGTACAGGCCTCCATGGAGGTGAGGGCAGAGGGTGCTGGCCAGTGGCTGGGCCACACCAGTGACTGTGAACTGCATTCGGACCGGGAGACTTACCTCCAGCAACAGCAAGGGACTTGGTGGCTCTGAGAAGGGTCTGTTCCCAGGGACCGAAAGTGAGACAGTGTCAGAGGCTGTTTTGTGCAAAATGTGTACATTTTCAGACAGATATAACAAGCATGGGTCCTTGATTCCAAACTGAGCCACAGACCGGAAAGGCTAAGTCGTAGGGTGGCCTTCGAAGGGCTGACCTGAATGAGCCCTGCTTCCATACGAATGGGGGGCTCGGCTTGTCCCTGTCATCAGGTGGGAGTCTGCATCACTGCCTGCCTGCAGGACAGACAGGACCTCACTGTCCTGGCGGGCATCCTTAGGCCCTCAGCAGTTTGCACTTGAATTGTGGCTTTTCCAGCAGATGACAGCCAGCTGTCTGGTTCTGCCTCAGTGGACACGCTGTGGACCACTTTCAGGAGAGGGAGGGAACATCTTGGGGACAGGAACACTGCTGGCAGGTGCACAACTCTGTCCCTGAAGTGGCCCAGCAGAGCCACCGTGGGAGTCCCGTTCCTTCTTATCTGGATTTTTGCCTAGCCTCGAAGTCCTAGCTCACTTTCTGCTCATGGCTCTGCCTTGCTCCTTTCATTTATTTCAAGATTTTAGGAAATAAAATAAAATATAAAATAAAACGAAAGTCTCTCTTTCTACCCAAGAGATGGGCAAAAGGGTCAGGCATGTGGAAGCCAAAGTATCACCATAGTTATAGTGAAACTGGGGGAGAGGGGACCAGCACCCTGAGTTCACACTGGGACAGCTTGTTCACGCTCAGGGGTCTCCTCTTCTCCCTCCTGTTCTCACTCAGCAGGGCCCTCGCACGGTGGCAGAGAGCAGGTGAGGAGGGTGTACAGGCGGGCAGGTCCCACGTGTCGGAGACGGGGAGGGTCCGCCACCTCCTTGAGGAAATGGTCAGGAGCGCAGGGCCCTCTGCCTGCCAGTTAGGTCCCTGGGGCTGCTGTAACAAATGATCACAAGCCAGGGGGCTGAAAACAGCAGACATTTACTCTGTCACAGATCTGGAGGCGAAAGTCCCGAGTCGAATTCCAGAGAGTCCTGCTCCCCCCGGAGGCGCTACTCCTGGCTTCTGGTGGCTCGGGGCTTCCTGGTGCATGGCTGCTTTGGGGGCATCACTGCCCTCTGAGCCTCCGTCTCCTCCTCTTTCTGTGCCACCTCTTACAGGAACCACCGCTATGGGCTTAGGGCCACCTAGATAGCCTAGGACTGTCGTAGAGAGATCCTCGATTCGAGAACATCACCACGATCCCTTTTGCACAAAGGTTACATCCTCATATTTAGGGGCTCCACCAAATCTTTGTAGGAACACCATCCAACACACTGCATATGAAAACATGAAGAGTAGAGAATAAATGCTCTTCCCTGGCTGCTTAACCACTGAGCCACACCCCCAGCCCTTTTTTAAAATATTTTATTTAGAGACAGGGTCTCGCTGAGTTGCTTAGGGCCTCAACAAGTTGCTGAGGCTGACTTTGAACTCTCAGTCCTCCTGCCTCAGCCTCCCGAGCCACGGGGATCACAGGTGAGCGTCAGCCACAACGGTTCTTCTTTCCCAGCAGTGCAGACCCCAGGTTCATGCTGAACAAGCTCCTCTCTCCTGTGGACAACTTGCAGGTGCAGTGTCCTGGGGCCTCAGGACGGTCCCAGCGGTCTGCCAGCTTGATCCCTGCGATCGCCAGCTGCTTGGTCCTTCTTCTTTTTTTCTTGGACGTATTTCTAGAATCACGTTTGAAATGACTCTTTGGGGAGTCCTTCCCTGGCAACCCATCCCCTGTGCTGGGAGGAACCAAGCTTGTTGTGGAAATGGAGAAAAGTTCTATTTCAATGCTCCAGAAAGGGGTGGGAGGGGAAAGAGAGAGAGGAGAAAAAAAAAAAAAAAAAAGGCCAGCAGAATAGAGGGGAACAAGCTGAGCGACCAACGAACGCTTTCAGTGGACAGTAGTTCAGAGATGTGTAAAGAGGGGCGGGGACTATGGTGTGCTTACTGTCACGTAGGTTTCCTCTTTCCTTTTGAAATCGTTCGTAAAGCCTTCATGTTCATAAATGATTGATGGGGCTGGCCGTGCTGGGGACCAGGAGGGATGGGACCTCGGAAGTGGGGCGTCTCATGTCTGGGTCAACTCTTGCCCTGGAAAGGGGCAGCCTGCCATGAGTCAGGATCAGGAGAGTCTGGAGATTAAGATCTCAAGGATTGGAGGAAATACAGGACAGGGCTTGAGATCCCAAAGGTCCTGAGGTGGAGAGAGACATAATCCCACTGTGCCCCATCAGGTGGGGAACACCATCTCACGTCTGGGTGACATCTTACCATTCTTTTTTCCTCAATTATCGAAGCAAACACAAACTCCCTTTGGTAAGTCAACGCTGGCTTGGCGTGTTTTTTTTTTTTTTTTTTAATTCCAGAATAGCAACATTGAAGATTTAAATCCTTTTTAAAAAATAATTTCCATCTTGTTCATACAAAGACTAAGCAGGATTTTGACTTCAAAACTACGTCCTGCTCTTCACTGGCAGGTTCTCCTTGAGAAGATCATCTGGACCCTGATGGGTGCGGGGAAGCGGGGACCTGGCAAGAGGTGTCCAGCCAGCTCCCGCGGAGGGTTAGAAATGCCCTTGATAATGGTGCAGATGGAGGCGCAGTATCTGTAACCAGAGTGGTTTGTGGAAGTACCCTCTTGTTTAATTGCTAAGCTCTTCCCTCTTCCTCTTTAATCAGGGCAAGCTACTGAGCAGGAGGTTGATGACCCTCACAATGTCAGTACCTCCCTTGAAGGTGGGAGGCTGCCCCAGCCTTCGGCTCCAGACGTGTGTATTGGGTTGCGGGTGGGACTGGGGGCTCCCGGCCCATGAGCCCACCACCACCTCCCAGCTTCGTAGGGCTCCTTCCCATGGGAGTGAGCGGGAAGGGGATGAAGCAAGCTTGGAATCCCGGCCCCAGCCATGCCCAGCTGAATATCTGTACCCCCGAGTAGCAAGGGAGTACATGCAGCTGCGCAGCTAGGGATTCAGCTGCAGGCGTCCCGGAGGTGGTGGGAGGGGAGGCGGCAGGCGGCGTGGGCCGGGGAACCGCACGCGATCCAGAGACTGGCTCTTCTGTGGCTGCATCCTCTGCTGAACACATCCAACTCAAGGTCGTCCAAGGACAGCTGCAGGCTGTGCTCAGGCCATTTAAGACCTTCTGAGGTGATTCCTCAATACCTGTTTCAGGAAAGGAGAAAACAGGGCTGCTGACAGTGTTTATGGGTCAGGAAAGTCAAAAGCTTATGGCCAAATAAAAAAGGAGGGGAGAGGCCGACCCGCCCTTCCTTCCCTCGACGCCATTCTTTTATCCATCGCTGTATTTTCTCTGTTTTTTGCCTATGCTGACTCTCCACTTCCTTCTCTTTTCTTTCTTGAGTCTTTTTACTTAGTGTTTTTTTTTCCTTCCTTGATTTTTGCACATTTGACCGTTAAAATAAACTGTCAAGTTGATAAAATAGCAAATGGGTATCATTTTATAAGCTCACCTCTGAGCTTCTAACAATATTTGCATAATACCTCTCCCTGCAGAGATGGTCATTTTGAGAAAATGGACTGAGCTAATGGCACACTCTGAATTTCTTGCTGCCTGAGTCATGCATGGTCTCATACCTCCAAGTATGACTTGCCTTTGTTCTCTTCCATTAAGACAGGTGTTATGGTTTGGATGTGAGGTGTCCCCCAAAAGCTCACGTGTGAGACAATGCAAGAAGGTCCAGAGGAGAAATGATTGGGTTGGGAGAACCTTAACTCAGTCGGTGAATTAATCCCCTGATAGGGATTAACTGAGTGGTAACTGAAGTGGTGGGGTGCAGCTGGAGGAGGTGGGAATTGGGGCGTGGCTTTGGGGTATATTTTGTATTTGTCAAGTGGCATCTCTCTCTGCTTCCTGATCGCCGTGCGAGCTACTTCAATCTGCCACACTCTTCCACCATACTGTTCTGCTTCCACTCAAGCCCCGAGGAATGGAGCCGGCTGTCTATGGACTGAGACCTCTGAAACTGGGAGCCCTCAAATACACTTTTCCTGCTCTACATTTGTGCTGGTCATGTCTTTTAGTCACAGCAAGGAACAATCTGACTAAAATAACAGGCCACAGTTCTCCCCAGAGCCCAATGCAGTGGGATCCAGGACTGAATCAAACTCCCCATCAGTTGTACGATCCCAGCAGTTATCAGCCTTTGTAGAATACTGCCGCAAAAATCGAGCTACAGTGCGCTTTTATCAGAAAGCAATTTCAAAGTTTTTCTCTTCTTGGGATTAAGGCTATTTTAAGTAGTCGGATTCCAAGTCTTTTATAAGAGAGATTGTCAGGAATGAGTTGTCCCTTACGACAGCGGGGGAGTCTGACCCCAAATGCTGCCTGAAGCTTCAGACTCATTACCTGCTCCTCAGCAGGCTGTAGGCTGGACAATACGTGCACCCGGCATGGGCTCTGAGTTCTGGCAGCTTAAAGACAGCCTCCAGCCACAGACAGCACAGGGTCATTCCTGACAATGGATCACTGCCTTCCTAACTCAAGAGAAAATTCAGGGGTCTTGCCAATGAGGCTCAAGGGAATAGCCCTGGACTTAAAATCCAGAAGATACGGAAGGCTTAGGGTACCTTTCCAAAAAAATGCCTTGTTGACACACACTCTGGTCTATGGACGTCCACAACGCTGCCAGATCTCCAACACTGTAAAGCACTACAATACATATAAGGTCGGAGTCATTACAGCCTAAAGTCTCTCAATAGTTAGCACACAGCAGGTTCTCCTGGGACATTTTTTAAAATGCATATGTTTTTGGTCACAAATATTGAAGGTTTTCATTCATAAAGTCTCGGGGGAGGAGAAATGAGGGGTGAATAGGAGAAAATATTTTCAAAGTGTGTATCCAAGTAGGGGATAAGATTCAGAGTATATAAAGTACTCCTACGATTTAACAGCATTCTACAATAATGACAAAACCCATATACCATTAAAAATGGACAAAGGACTTGAATAAAATTTGTCTAAGACGATCTGGAAACGGCCAACACACAGGAAAAGAGGCTCAACATCACAGGTCAGGAGGAAAATGGAAATCAAAACCACACTGAGATATCAACTCATATTTGTTAGAATGGTTATTATTTAAAAAGAAACATAGAAGAACAAGTATTGGGGAAATTTTAAAATGATGTAAAACACTATGGAAAACAGTACGGTGCTTCCTTGAAAAATTAAAAATAGAGCTATTGCCTGATTTAGCGATCCTATTTCTGGTTATATAGCCACAGAACTGAAAGCAGCGTCTTGAGATTTGCTCTCCCAGGTTTATTGCAGCATTGCCACAATAACAGAAAGGTTGAAGCAACCTGAGTGGCCACTAGCAGGTAAACTGGTAAGAAAATGTGGCCTACACCTACAGTGGAATATTAATCAGCCCTAAACAAGAGGAAAGCCCTGTCACATGCTGCAACCTGGAGGAAACTTGAGGACATTATGCTAACTGAAATTAACCATGAGGAGATAAACACTGAGTGATTCCTCTTCTGTCAGATGTTTAAAGTAGCCAAAGTCATAGAAACAGAAGGCAGGATTGGTGATTATCAAAAGCTGGTGGGATGGGAATAAAAATTTGATGTTTCAGAGATACAAAGTTTCAGTTTTTCAAAATGAACAAGTACTGGAGATCTGTTGCCCAAGAATGTGAACATACTTTTTTTTAAAATTTTTTTTAAAATTTTGATTCATTGTAAACAAATGAGGTAAAATTTGTTTCTGTGGTTGTACATGAAGAAGAGTCACACCATTTGTGTAACCGTGCATGTACGTAGGGTACTGATGTTGGCCTCAATCTGTTATTTTTCCCTTCCCCCCACCTGTCTTTCCTCTATATAATCCATCCTTCCTCCATTCTTGCCTCCCTCCCACCCTCCATTATGTATCATCATCCGCTTATCCGAGAGATCATTCGTCCTTTACGCTGCTGAACCGTACAACTAAGATGATAAAGATGGTTAATTTCATTTTGCGTATTTTAACCAAGATTTTAAAAATGTATGAGTAGTTTTAAGGAATAGTGCGATGAAGTATTCAAAGAGCAGCATGTCATCAACACGTGGGTCTCCTGGACGTCCCTGCAGGCTCTCGTGGCCTGCTCATCCCGTTTCCCTCTGGGCAGGTCTCTTCATCTTACTGCTTCAGATGCAGGTGTCCGTGGGCAGTGTAACAAGTTGCGGTTAAACACTGTATACATTGGTATTGTACGTGTGTGCTGTTGCAGGCCTGACTCTGCCCAATGTTAAGTTTGGGACACTGACGTGTGCTGTTGTACCCAAGCACAGCCATTCTCAAGCGTCCATGGGCACTGAAGTTACCCGGAGGGCTGCCAATGCTCAGGTTGTGCAGCTGACTGTTTCTGATTCCAAGGTGACTGCAGAGGTGACCGTTCTAACTTCAAAGCATGGCTTCTTTGCTTTTAGCTCAACCCCGCCCCCCCCAACCCACCTGCCAGCTTTGGACTTCCCTCCACAATACTGACAGCAGCTCCTTCCAGTGATTCAAGGGGTCTCCAGCTCCCAGCCCCGCGGGCCCCGCCCCCTCCCAGGACTGCTGGCTCTCTCCTACTCCAGGTCCTCAGACCTGTCTCTCCCCCCCAGGCGTCACTTCTGCAAAGCTTTCTTCAAGTCCATGGGTGCTATGGTTCCAGTGTGCACCCTGGTGTCCATGCAGCAAGGACCTGGACTCAGCAGGGTAGTGCTCAGGAAGGAGTCTCTGGAAGCGTGGGGCCTGGTGGAAGGTGATCAGGTCATGGGGTGCTGCCCTCAGAAGGGATTAACACTGGACTGTGGACTGAGGCTAATTCTCAGAGGAGTGGTTGTTATAAAGCAAGGTGTTGTGGTTTGGATGGGAAGTGCCCCCAAAGCTCAGGTGGGAGACATGCAGGAAGGTTCAGAGGAGAAAAGACTGGGTTGTGAGAGTCTTAACCCAGTCAGTGAATTAATCCCTGATGGGATTAATCGAAGTGGTGGGTATGAATGGAGGAGATTGGAATTGGGGCGTGGCTTTGGGTATATATTTTGTATCTGGAGAGTGGAGTCTCTCTGCTTCCTGAGGATGTGAGCGCTTCCCTCTGCCACAGTCTTCTGCCATGATGTTCTGCCCCACCTCGAGGTGATGGAGCCTTCTATGGACTAAGACCTCTGAAACCCTGAGCCCTCAAATAAACCTTTCCTCCTCTATAGTGTGCTGGTCAGGTCCTTTAGTCACAGCAACAAAATGGCTGACTAACACACAAGGCAAACCCACACACTCTGTCCCTTCTAAACACAATGTTGCCCTTTCCATTTCTCTGCCATATTGTGAAGCAGCCAGGGGGTCCTCACCAGGATGCCAGCATCAGGCTGTTTGGAGCCTTCTGTCACCAGAATCATGAGCCAGATAAACCTCTTTATTTTATTAGTTACCTAGAATTGGGCGCATTGTTCTAAAGACACAAAACAGACTAAGATGACAGATTTCATCCAAATCTGGTTATGTCATTGCTACTAAGTTTCTCAGGCTTATCCTCTTCATAATTCTGATCACTTTTATTTTTAAAAAATATTTATAAGAACTTGAAAATAATTTCCCATCATATTGAATCAAGTTTTTACGGATGCTTCTTCTAAAAGCCCAGTGTTGTATATTGTAAGTAAGAGGTCCTATTTAGTTTTGTTTCTCTAATGTCTTGGATGTACTGGCCACTGGATGTTGGTGGCATTGGAATGGAATCTAGCAGAAATGGAATGGAGCCGGATGGCAATGTCAGTGCCCCAGAAAACTTCTGATTATGCTTAGTTGATGAAAACGGAAACTTCCTATGAAAGGCTGGGGTCATGGAAAGAAGAACCTGAAGGAAAGTCTAGCATGAAACATCTCTCCAGGGAGGGCTGTCCCAGGAAAGGAGGAGCGCGGTCACCGGGGAGAGTGTGGCAGGGAAGGGAGAGAAACAGAGCAGTGCGTCACTGAGCTGGCCACAGCGTGCACGGGGCCAGAGGTCATGTGGGCTCTGAGGTCATGCAGGGAGGCTGCTAAGATGACTATGTCCCAATCCTCAACAGGAGGAGGAAGGGAGAGGAACGCCAAGGCAGCCAAAGCAAGCAAATGCAATGCCCTCGGGCACCAGCCCTCCCACACTGGGAGGCGTGGCGCAGCTGTGGTAGCTGTGGTGTGAGGTGCAGAGCGCAGGGGGATCCGGTGACCAGGTGAGCAGGCCCGTCTGCCTGCAGCCCAGGCTGGGCCAGTTGTGTGTGTGTGTGTGTGTGTGTGTGTGTGTGTGTGTGCGCGCGCGCGTGTGTGTGAGCACCTGGTGTTTCTCGGTGGCTACAGGGGATGGAGCGAGCGTGCCTGGTATGGGCCACCACACTGGATGCCAAGTGCTGACCACCCACTCCGTCAGTGACATAAGGACACAGCAGGCACAAAAGCGCGCAGAGCGGGCAAAACACCATGAAGGCCAAGACTGAGGTCCACGCGACCTCCAGGGATGCAGGTCAGCTCACGATCTTCCCAGGGCGTCAGCTGCAGTGGACAGTCCTAGGAGGCACACAGGACAGGTTTCCTGGTGACTTGTCATTTTTCAGGGTAGGGGACAGTTGAAAAACGACTTCACTTCTGTACCACTAGATGTCACCCGTGCGCAGGCCTGGCTTCCTGCTTCACCAGGGCTGGGTTCTGCAGAGGCCTGAGGACCAGGGCCCTGCTACCACCCACAGGCCTGCGGAGGGTAGAAGGAGGGAGTGTCGGGGGAGCTCTGCATGGACCAAGATGAGGAAGGGTCGAAGGGAATGAGACTCTTCCTGAGTCTGGGACACACGGCTCCAGATTAATTTACAACAGCGTTTGTCGGCTTTGGCTGCCTACTAGAAACTTCCGGAAAGCTTAAAATAGCTGATGCCTGGGTCTCACCCTGAAGAACTTCTGGTGAGTTGGTTGTGTGTGTGACGTGGGCGTCAGGAATTGGGGAAACTCCGGGTAGTTTTAATGTAGAGCCAGGGTGAGAGAACCCTGCGTAGGCTGCCATTGTGATCTAGATAAAGCACTTGTTTATCAATCACGGTGTGGTTGTAACGTGCTCCGCAAGTTTGCTTTTATGAGACAAACAGAATAACGTAAAGTCGGCAGAGTTTGGGAGGAACGAACCGTACCATGTCACACTGTCCCCCATTTGAATTCCACTTGAAAGTTCTCTATCAGCAGCTATTTTATATCGCATCCCTTGTGAGTCCCTCACTATCCCCCTAGCTCAGGTGGGAGGCAACTTACTATGTATCCCATCTGTCATCTATGTCTGGAGGGTCACAGGGGTGGACAAGAACTACAGAAAAAGGAAATGTCCGCTGTAAAGAAAAGAGGTGAACAGGAGTATGGGGGTCCTCTCTGCAGACAGCAGATTCTCTTGTTATTATTTGTCCGGAAGGACGCTCACAGATTCCAACGACCACTCCACCAGGGAAGCTTGGGACACAGAGACCGCTGTGAATGACATTGTCCCAGCTTTGCGACATGGTCAGCGCCCTGCGGATAAGCACTTGGTGCTTAAGGAAGCCAAGGAGCTTCAAAAGCTTGGGTAACTTGAAACCTGAATCCTGAACCATGTGGGGGGACAGAAATGCCCTTCTTTTCCTGGGAGAGAAAATAGAAGATCTTTCAACCTCCTCTACACGGCTCGTAAAATTTTCATGCCACGTGCCTCAGCTACTTACGATGAGGCCAAGCCAGGCCCACCCTCCAGCCGCCTCCTGTCGCTATGAAGAAGAGACTGGAAATTCAGAAAGGATTGGGTTAACTGCACAGAAGGGCTAAAATGGGACAACATCAAATTTAAAAACTGCAAAGCAAAGGATACAATTAAGAATGTGAGGAGAGAGCCACGGAATGGGAGGAAATCTTTGCCAGCTACTCCTCCGGCAGAGGATTCATATTCAGACTATATAAAGAACTCAAGAAAGGTTACCAAAAAATCGAATGACCCACTTAATAAATGGACAAATGAATTAGACGCTTCTCAAAACAAGAACTACAAAGGGCCATCAAAAACTTGAAAACGCGTTCCACATCATCAGCAAATTAGGGAAATGCAAAGCAAACTACACTGAGAGTTCACCTTACACCCGTCAGAATGGCGGTCATCGAGAATAGAAATGATAATAGATGCTGGAGAGGATGTGGAGAAAAAGGAGCACTCTCACACTGTGGGTGGGGCTGCCATTAGTACGACCGCTAGGGACCACTAGCTCCCCACCAGTATGGGAGCGTCCTCAAAAGACTAGGCACGGAGCACCACGTGACCCAGCCATACTGCTTCTCAGCATCTACCCTGAAGAGTGAAAGGCATCTTACTACAGTGATCCATGCACACCATGTTTACAGCAGCACAATTCACAACAGCCACACTATGGAACCAGCCTAGGTGCCCAGCAGCGGATGAATGGACACAGAAAATGTGGTGTATATACATAGTGGAGTTTTATTCAGCCATAAAGAAAAATGAAATTATGGCCCATGCAGGAAAATGGATGGAACTAGAGACCATCATGTTAATAAAGCAAAATAAGTGAAACTCAGAAGGTGAAGAGGTGGTGTGCTTTCTCTCATTTGCAGAAGCTAAAGAGGAAAAAGGAAAACAAAGGTGGGTGGATCTCCAAAAAATCAAAGGAAGATCAGCGGAGGAAAGGGACCAAGGGGTGGGGTGGGAGGCAGGGGATGAGTGCTGGGGAGGGATAGTGGTCAGGTTACGTGGTCGTATTGTGTGCATGTGCAGATAGGTCACCACAAATCCCCAAAATATGTACAAGTACCATGTGCCAATAGAAAGTGTGGGACTCATACATTGCTGGTGGGGTTGCAAATTAGTGCAGCCACTCTGGAAAGCACTATGGAGATTTCCTCAGAAAGCTTGGAATGGAACCACCATTTGACCCAGCTATCCCACTCCTTGGCCTATACCCAAAGGACTTAAAATCAACATATTACAGAGATACAGCCACAAGAATGTTCATTGCTGCTCAATTCACCATAGCCAGATTGTGGAACCAACCTAGATGTCCTTCAATTGATGAATGGATAAAGAAACTGTGTCATATATATACAATGGAATATTACTCCACCATAAAGAATGATAAAATTATGGCATTTTCAGGCAAATGGATGAAATTGGAGAATATCATGCTAAGTGAGAGAAGCCAATCTCAAAAAGGACGAATGATCTCACTGATAAGCGGATGATGACATATAATAGGGGGTGGGAGGGGTTAGCGTTAGGGTTAGGGTTAGGTTTAGGGTTAGGGTTAGGGAGGGGGCAAGAATGGAGGAAGGAAGAATGTATAGAGGGAAAAGAAGGGTGGGAGGGGTGGGGGGAAAGAAAATAATAACAGAATGAATCAAACAACATTACTCTATGTAAATTTATGATTACACAAATGGTATGCCTTTACTCCATGTACAAACAGAGAAACAACATGTATCCCATTTGTTTACAATTTAAAAAAAAAAAAAAGAAAAAGAAAGTGTGGGAAATAATAGTCATTGCCTTTCAGGGAGGAAAGCTGTGCTTTTCCTCTCCTTTCCTCTCAGTGGTACCCACCCGCCACTCGAATTGCACTGGAGGGTTCTCTGGAAGACCCTCGAGTGGAGACTGTGTCCGCAGGAGGGGAGCGGGCAGCCTTCCTGCTTGTTGGCTCTCTGCTGGAGTTGTGCGTGGCTTTGCCCATCTTCCCCTGGGTCTGTTGGGAAAGAAGAAGAGGAAGAAACAGAGGGCTGGCAGGGAGCTGAGCTTATCTTTCTCTTGCCCCTTCCTGTCACCTGCAAGGAAGAGGCCAGCTGGTAAGGGTGAGGAGGGAGAATACCTAACAGGGTGCCCTGGGGAGTCTGGCCTGGGCAGGAGGGAGGGGTCATCCGGAGGAGGTTAAACCAAAGAGTTCTCCTGGTCAGAGGCCCTGGGGCTCTGGGAGACCTGAAATGTGCTGTGGATTTGCAAGGCCGCCAGACCTAGGCGAGACCCCTCCGCTAACTGCCAAGGCGCTTTTCCACTGTCCCCTAGCTCCCTCTTGCTGATCAGGTCTTGGAGAAGTCGGAAGCACCAGGAGGAAGGAGGAGAGGCCGGAAGGAGAAGCAAAAGCTTCCACTTCCCAGGGTGCCTGGCGGGTCTGGGCTGGTGGCCAGAGAAATGGAAGTCAGAATCGAACCTTGAGTTAGACTCACGGGACTGGACATTCTAACATCACCCGTGAGATCTGCCCGACGTGCCAGGAAGGAGAGGAAGGAGCAAGAAGGGACGAGCCCACAGCACTTGCTTGAAGACAGGAGAAACTAAATCACGCTGCCTTGTAATCCACCAAGTACGCCATCGTTCAATACATTATCAGAGTTTCCTGGGCAGAAATTCCAACTTTCACAAGAGAATCATCACGGAGCAGGAGGGAGCCTCTGGACTGTCCATGCTTTCCCAGGATTCATTTCAGGCCCCAGGCATACGACCTACACATGTGTCTTGGGAGCCTGGTCATTGTTCTAGACCTTCAGTAAATGACCTGTCCAAAGGGACTTTGACCAAAAGCTTTAGCCCCCCTCTAAGGTCACTGAAAGCATAAACTCTGTTTAAAAGAAACGGATTCTTTACGTCTGTAAGGCAGTCGGAAAGGAAAACTGAGACAAGAAAATGGAAATAAAAAGTTCTAACGGTTAATCTGAGTTTGGTGACTGCGTTCTCCTTTCTTGGGGTCAGTGCTGAGTCCTTCAGGGATGCTGCGTGTGGCTCACAGGCCAGAGAGAAGCGTCCCGTGTTCCTGACAGTGCGCCCTTGTTCTGGGGTTGGATGTGATGGAAATAAGCTTTGATGAGACCCTGTTGACAATGTGATTCTGGAATGAACAGCGGCAGATCACTCCCTAGGCAGTTCTTCGGTGCGGCTCTGGGAAATATCCCTGGCCCCTTGACAGGAGCCTGTTTCTGTCGCCTTTCCAGGGAGTTTTGTTTTTATTGCCGTTGCTGGTTCGAACCCTCCTTTAGTGAAACTGAATTCCACTGACTGCAGAAGAATATGCTGTCCCACTGCCCAGTTCTACTGTCCACTAAGCACCGAAACTTTTCATTTGTATCCTTAGTATCTGTGTCCACCTGCTGACATATAAGGGTCGAAGGAACAGAGGCCTTTTCTACTTCACTCAACTCTGTGTCCAGTGTCTAGCACAGTGCCTGGCCCAGGAGTCCTTTATTTTTTAAAATGAATGACTTCTGATAAAAGGTGATAAGGAACCAGGGTCACATGAATATTGTCACAAGGCAAAACAAACAAACAAACAAACAAACAAAAAAACCCTGCAGGTAAATTAATCATGGACACAGGCTTGAGCTAGATCTTGAAGAAGGAGCATTATCTTGGTTGAAAATAATGGTGGTCCTGGTGGGGAAGTGTCCAGTGGAAAGAGTTGTCACCATGAGCTGCAGAGTCTGGCAAAGCTGTGTTTTCTTGATGAGCGTCCCTCCATCCATTTTGAATTATTTACACATTCATTTCATAAATAGGTGGTGTGTGTTTACTATCCTCCATCCCCGTGCTAGAAATGAAGACCACAGAGATACCAAAGCTGGGCACCTCCCTTGGATCGCTTTCAGTCAGTGGCGGGCAGATAAATCACTCAACAAGACCTCTTCAAAGCAGAGACTCGAAAACCTTTGGGGGCACAGCCTTGTGCGAGGGGAGCACAGAGGAGCAAGGACCACCTCTGCTGTTCCCAAAGCTGGGTCTCCACGGAAGCCCCTACCTGGCCTTCTTTTAAAAAGGGGTCCAAGGGTATCACCAGCAGAGGAAGCAGCACCTTCAAAGGCGAGAAGTAGAAGTACTTGGAGCGGGAATGGCATGATTTGTTCTGGGGACACTGATCTGAGGGTGGGGTCCAGCTCTGGTCAGGGATGAACCTAAGATGTGGACCAAGGGAGGACTGTGAAAGTCCTTTGTGCCACACCGTGGAATCTGGATTTTAGTGCACAATGGAGAATATTCACCTGGAGAGTTTTGCTGTAACATTTCGTTTTAAGAGAATCATTCTGGCAGAAGCATGGATGATGGGCTGGTTGGAAAGGGGTCAAACTGGGAAGGGAACGTTCAACAGCATCTCAGGCTGAGGGATTGGGCCACAGCCCACAGTGTGCCCAGGCAGGAGTCGCTAGGTTTAAGAGCCGAGTCTTATAAAATGGCACTTTACTTTGATGATTAATTGGGTGTTGGAATTAGTGGAAGGGGAGGATGGAAGACGTTTTGGACATTTCTAGCTTGGGAAGCTGATGAGTTCATTAAATGAGACGTTTCCAGGCAAGAAATCTTATCTTTTAGAGAAATGCATAGCTGGAAGCCTCTCTAATGGCTGTAGTGATCTGAAGTCCAGCCCTTTACTCCCAGCCTAAGCCTTCTGACTCTCCCATGCTTCTGAAGTCATGAAGATGATGAGCCTTATTCTATTAATTTGAGTATTATGCAAATAGTCTCTTTTGGGTGATGAATTGAAGTCTCTCTGCTGCTGCTCAGTATCACTCCCTGTGAGCTTCTCCTCATCTCATGAGGGCAGAGATGCTGGGTTCTACCAGGGCAGTGCTCCCAGGCAGACTCCAGGCAGGCCTCCCAGGAGGTGCAGGCACTTAAGACTGTGTGAGGGATACACCCTGGGAGGAGGGAGCGGCTGGACAGTCACCACAACCCAGGTGCTTGAGATGCCGGGGAAAGGATGAGCCGTTCCTTAGGGCTTCCTGAGCACGCCTGTCACCACCTCTGCCTGCCTTTCTAGCTTTATTACATGCCTCATGAGGTGAAGCTCTCCGTCCTCCCATCGAAAGCACTGACAGCTGCAGAAACCTTCCTACCCAGCAACAGGGCCTGGAGGAGCCAAAGGATCCTGCTCCGTGCTCCCTCATCTGAGCACCAGGTGGCGCTGTCCACCCACCAAGGGGATTTTGAGCTGGATTGTCAGCGATTCTTCTCCTGGTAGGGAAGACTTAATTATCCCACCTGAAGAACACATACGACTGCTAAACCATTCACTCAGGATTTTAAATGAGGGGATGGGAAAGCAGGGGATCGTGAAGTAGGACAAATTTTTTAAAAATAGTCTTGTTTGAGGAGAGAAAAGAGGTAATCTGTCTTTCTGAATTAGGGTTTTGAATCAGATTCACTTTCCCATCTCTTTCTCCCTCTCTCTCTTTCACACACACACACACACACACACACACACACACACACACACATACAGAGTTTTCAGAACAATCTTGCTAGGTTCCATCATGTATGCTAAGCTCTTTCCAGATCAAATGTTTTAAACTCTGAGTTGTTTGGTTTTGGAAGCCATGTTATCTTGCTAACATGGGCAGATGAACCATCACCAGCAGCGGGATGACAAGAGCTTGGCCAGTCCTGCCCACGCCTTGCTTCCCAGGACCCTCCGCCCTGCTGCCCTTCCTGTCGCCATCTGTCCTTCCCGTGCTGCCCCTCAGTCCTTCCGAAGGGCAGCTGTTTCCAGAGAGGGCCGCGGGGCACTGACTCAGTGTCCGGGGCAGCCCAGGTTGGGGAATAGGGTGAGCCTGTGGAACTTCAGGGCTTCCAGCGATCAGCCCAGTCTCTGAAAGTGAGGTCCTAAAGGAAAGCGAGGCAAGAGAGAAGGGCAGAGGGGGCGCTACTGTTGATGGGGCAGCTCCTCTGGGTCTCTGTTCTGTTGGTGCATTTCAGGCATTTACTCTTGGAGAAGTTTCCAAAGGCAGGCATTGTGAGTCTGAGGAGTTGGCGTTCTCTCCTTTTTTGGCCTGGGGCGGGACACAGCCTGATATCTCTCCTGGGAGTGAAATGAATGGCTTCACATTCATTTCCCACAGCCAAGCGGGCACATGGTCTGGGTGGCTGGTCTTGTGTGGGAGAAGGAGGACGAGGGAGCCACCGTTTGTCCAACCCTGGAAGCACTGGGGTCAAGGGGCCATGCCAGGCTCCTTGAACCTGGTATAGACCCTGCCCAGCACGAAGGGCAGTATGGAAATGGGCTCTACGTGTTAGGGGGTGACTCAGCCAGCCCACAGTAATTAGTTGAATTTATAAAAGCAAAATAGTAAAGACTGTTTATCATCCAACCATTAGGCATTACTGTTCACACCATAGCAATACCTGGTCTTCCCTACAACCTTAAGGGTTATTATGGGGCACAACCTAAGAACAGACTGATCACCACTGAGAAGTCCAAATTTGAGGGTCTTTATTAAGCCGGCCGGCTGACTGTCTCACACAAGGCCCCAAAAAATGGCTACTGGGAGAACAACCCAGACCACAGGGTTGTAGGGGTTCTTATACCAAAAATCACATCAATCCTAAGTGTCTGTTGCTGATTCAAAATTACACGTTAACATCACGAGATCATCGACAGAGGGGAAAGTGGGTCAAAATGACCCTTACCTAGGTACAAACTAAAGAATGGTTACTAACATCCACACAATCACTGTTCACATGGTACATTGTTTAGGAGCAACATGGATCAAAAGAGAACAATTTTTCTTTACTTAGGAATTGTTATTCTGTATTGTTAAACATGTCACGCTAAGTAACTGATGATGGGTACAGAGGTGGGGTGTTCCCATGGGAGAAGCTTATTTCCTACATAACATGGGGTCTCAGAGCAAAATGGAGTCTGTTTAGTCATTTCCCTTAGAGTCTGGCTGTGACATTCTCATGGAGTCAGATCTGTCAGCCCATCACAGGGGCCGACCGAGTCTCCCAGAGCAGGAGGGCTTTGCTCAAGGGTAGGCAGCAGGTAGGGAGGGAGCTGAGATTTGCACCAGGCCAGGCTGCCTGTGCCTGTGCTCTCAGGCCACCTGCACACACAATCACACGTCCACACGTAGACGCATCTGTACTTCCCGCTGGCTGGAGAAGCACTACTCACCAAGCCAGGGTGCCTCGTTGACCAGGAACCTTGCACTGGCCACTCCACGTGCCTGGATCCAGCTCTGCAGTAAACACAGGCCAGTGTTAAGCTCCAGAACTCGAGTTTCGCTTCCCGATTTCACAGCGGATTCCCTGCCGGGCGCCCTGGTTGTCCTTCTCGATGGCAGTCTCTGCCAGGTCTTCCATCTGCGGGGCTATCCTGATGGCAACAGTCGCCGCGTCGTGGAGGCTATGATCCTGAAGGTTTTGCTTAAAGAAGACTCTGTGTTTCTATGCAAAAGTGTCCCCTCGTCCCCAAAGCCTTCCAGGTGTTTCTCTCAACCAAATCTGGGGTGTGAGATATGAGAACTCTCTCCCTGTCTGCTGCTCAGTCCACTTGGACTACTATCACCAAATACCATTGTTATGGTTTGGAAGTGAGGTGTCTCCCAAAAGCCCATGTGAGACATGCAGGAAGGTTCAGAGGAGAAACGATTGGGTCATGAGAGCCTTAACCCAATCAGTGAATTAATCCCCTGTGGGGACTGAGTGAGTGGTAGATGAAGGCAGGTAGGGTGTGGCTGGAGGAGGTGGGCATTGGGGACCTGCCTCTGGGGTATATGTTTCTATCTGGCAAGTGGAGCCTCTCTCTGCTTCCTCCTCACCCTGTGAGCTGCTTCCCTCTGCCACACTCTTCCGCCACAATGTCCGGTCTCACCTTGAGCCCAGAGGAATGGAGCCGGCTGTCTATGGACTGAGACCTCTGAAACTGTGAGCCCCCAAATAAACTTTTCCTCCCCTAAAATTTTTCTGGTCAGATCTTTTTGTCGTAGCAGCAAAAAAAGCTGACTAAAATAGCCATAGACTGAGTAGCTTATATGCAACAAAGGTTTATGGCTCACAGTTCTGGGGATGGGGAAGTCCAAGATGAAAATATCCAGAGATTTGAGGTCTGGCGGAGGCGCGTTTCCTGGTTCATCGACGACACCTTCTCTCTGCATCATGGCAACCGAGCTGTTCCGGCTTCTTCTAGAAAGGCACTAATCAACTCATGGGCACTCCACCCTCCTGATCTAATCACCCCGAAGCCCCACCTCATCTTGGGAGTTGGGATTTCAAAATGTGAATTTCCAGGGGAAAGCCAACATTCAAACTATAGCAGCCCAGTAGCTATAACACTCAGCTAAGTTCCCCCACAACAGTCCTCATATGGCCTTCCTTAAAAAATAAACAAAAATTCAGTAGCTGATTGTTTTATATTTATATGAGCACAATGAGCCATTTATTTTGAATTTTCTCCAACACATCCTTTTTCACCTCTATAAGTAAAAATGCCTGGTTGCTAAAGGGTATTTTTTTTTTTTGTCAATTATGACAGTAATCCTAATTGCATTTGGTTTTTCTTAGCACCTGTGACTCTCAGTTTAATTAGTGAGAATGAAGATCAGAGAGGTGAACTAAATTAATTAAGAGAGATGAGTTAATTTGCTCTAAATCACACTGTGGTAGAGCCAGGATTTAAGATTTGAACCCCTGGACTCTTGAGATAAAATAATGAAATGGTACATTTTCAAACCATTCTATAATTTATTGTTTTCATAAATAACATGCTTTTTATGTTCACACATTCTTTAAAGTAGGCGGAACAGGCATAGGGTGTGTCTAGCTGCCATTCACTGAGGGCCACTTTGGTCTGCACACTCAGCTTAATGACTTCCAGCCATAATCGCTCCATCCCAAGAGGCTTATTTACCAATGGGTAACCAAGGATCAAATGTGATATGAAAGTGTACCATAGGTAGACTGTCTTACAGTGTTACTCAATAACAAATTATTTATGCCCTGCCTAACTTTAAAATGAACAAAAGTTAAAATGATACGTGAATGCCTCAGTCCAATTTTCTTTTGCACTGAGTTCTACACCCTGAGTAATTTATGAAGAAAAGAAATGTATTGTTCACATTTTGGAGGCTGGGAAGTTAGTTCTTATTTTGAATTTCTTTATGAACCTCCATACAGTCTACCTTCCCATTATCCCTGTAGAAGTTTCACTCCATAGTATATATCCAAAGCATGTGAAACCAGCATACTACTGTGATGCAGCACATCAATGTTTATAACAGCTCAATTCACCAAATCTAAGTTATGAACTCAACCCAGGTGCCCTTCAAAAGATGAATGGTTAAAGAAAATGTGGTATATATACACAATGGAATATTACTCAGTCATAAAGAATAATGACTTTGGCGATCCAAGATGGCTTGGATGACTGCATCTCCAGTTTACCCCAGAACCCAGGATTCAAGACGGGGAGGCATTGAGAGACCCAGACTAAAATAGAACCACGGGGTGAGTCTCCCCCACCTGGTGAAGCTCGGCCCGGGCGGCAAGCCCGGATTCGGGCGGCTTATTAGAGTAGGGCAGGGCAGCTAGAGTCTCCCCCAGGCAGCCCTGAGCACTCCGGCGGTAGGCTCCTCCCACAGGGCCAGTACTCCAGCTTCTCGGAGCAGGCCCCCCAGTGAGAGCCTTTCTGCACACAACCAGCTCCAAGTCCCTCATCCAGCGTGCTGCGAGCTCCGGCCCACCCACATGATGCTTCAGAGATCAGGACAGGGCATCCAGGGACTTCCCCAAGCAGCTCGGCTCCCTCCAGTGGGAAGTGCCTTTCCAGGCTAGCTTCTTGGAGCAGACCGCCCAGTGAGAGCCTTTCTACACAGAGCCAGCCACAAGACCCAAGCCAGCGGAGACCTCCGACCCGCAAGCAGCCTCTGGGGCCACAGCAGGGCAGCCAGAGACCTCTCCAGGCGGCCCGGCCCCCCTCCGGCTGCAGGCTCTTTCCACGGGGAGATCCAAGATGGCGGACTAGAGGGTGACTGCATCTCCAGTCACTCCAGAACCCAGGATTCAAGAAGGGGAGGCATTGAGAAACTCAGACTAAAATAGAACCACGGGGTGAGTCTCCCCCACCTGGTGAAGCTCGGCCTGGGCAGCAGGCCCGGATTCGGGCGGCTTATTAGAGTAGGGCAGGGCAGCTAGAGTCTTCTCCAGGCAGCCCTGGGCACTCCAGCGGTGGGCTCTTCCCACACGGCCAGCTCCTCGGAGCAGGCCCCCCAGTGAGAGCCTTTCCACACAGAGCCAGCTCCAAGCCCTGGAACCAGTAGCGGGCTAGGGACAGCTTTCTTCAGAAGTACTGCATTATCAAGTTACTCCAAGACTTCAGGCTACTGAAGGCTGGGAGGTGATACACTGCAAATCTACAGGGACACTATAAGCCAATAGAGGAAATCTGCAATATCACAGAGTCCCACTGACATCTGACCAATATGAGAAAACAAGGGAAAAAAATGTCCCAAACAAACCTAGATACTATATCAATAAAACTCAATGACAGCACAGCAGAAGAAATGTCAGAAAGGGAGTTCAGAATGTACATAATTAAAACAATCAGGGAAGCAAACGAGGAGATGAAAGAGCTAATGAAGTCATTGAAGGAGGAGATGAAAGAGCAAATGCAGGCATTAAATGATCGCACCAATGAACAGTTAAAAGAGCAAATATGGGAAACAAGAGATCATTTCTATAAAGTGTTAGAGATACTGAAAAAAACCAAACAGAAATCCTTGAAATGAAGGAAACAATAAACCAAGTTAAAAATTCCATAGAAAGCATAACCAATAGGATAGAACACCTGGAAGACAGAACCTCAGACATTGAAGACAAAATATTTAATCTTGAAAACAAAGTTGACCAAACAGAAAAGATGGTAAGAAATCATGAACAGAATCTACAAGAATTATGAAAAGGCCAAATTTAAGAATTATTGGGATTGAGGAAGGCTTAGAGAAACAAACCAAAGGAATGAACAATCTATTCAATGAAATAATATTAGAAAATTTCCCAAATCTGAAGAATGAAATGGAAAACCAAGTACAAGAGGCTTATAGGACTCCAAATATCCAAAATTACAACAGACCCACACCAAGGCACATTATAATGAAAATACCTAACATACAAAAGACACAATTTTAAAGGCTGCGAGAGAAAAGAATCAAATTACATTCAGGGGGAAACCAATAAGAATATCAGCAGATTTTTCAATCCAGACCCTAAAAGCTAGAAGGGCCTGGAACAACATTTACCAAGCCCTGAAAGAAAACGGATGCCAACCAAGAATCTTATACCCAGCAAAACTTACTTTCAGATTTGACAATGAAATAAGATCCTTCCATGATAAACAAAAGCTAAAGGAATTTACAAAAAGAAAGCTGGCATTACAGAACATTCTCAGCAAAATATTCCATGAGGAAGAGATGAAAAACAACAATGCAAATCAGCAACAGGAGGAACTAGCCTAAAGGAATAGGCAAATAAAGGAAAAACCAAATCATGTCAAAAAAACCAAAAATGAATCAAATGACTGGGAATACAAATCATATCACAATATGATTAATGTTAATGGCCTGAACTCATCAATCAAAAGACATAGACTGGCAGATTGGAATAAAAAGAAAAATCCAACAATATGCTGCCTGCAAGAGACTCATCTCATAGAAAGAGATACCCATAGACTAAAGGCGAAAGGATGGGAAAAAACATACTATGAACACGGACACAGCAAAAAAGCTGGAGTATCCATCCTCATTTCAGATAATGTGGACTTCAAGCCAAAACTAGTCAGAAGGGATAAAGAAGGACATTACATATTGCTTAAGGGAAGCATAAATCAGCAAGACATAATAATCATAAATATCTATGACCCGAACATTGGCTCATCCATGTACATCAAACAAATCCTTCTCAATTCCAGAAATCAAATAGACCACAACACAATAATACTAGGCAATTTTAACACACCTCTCTCACGGCTGGATAGATCATCCAAACAAAAATTGAATAAAGAAACCATAGATCTCAATAACACAATCAATAATTTAGACTTAACGGACTTATATAGAATATACCATCCAACAAAGAACGAATACACTTTCTTCTCAGCAGCACATGGATCCTTCTCTAAAATAGACCATGTTTTATGCCACAAATCTACTGTTAGCAAATACAAGAAGATAGAGATACTACCTTGTACTCTATCAGATCATAATGGATTGAAATTAGAAATAAATGACAGAATAAAAAACAGAAACTTCTCCAATACCTGGAGATTAAATAATACACTATTATATGATGAATGGATAACAGAAGACATCAGGAGGGAAATTAAAAAATTCTTAGAAGTAAACGAGACCAAAGACACATCATATCAAAACCTCTGGGACACTATGAAAGCAGTACTTAGAGGAAGATTTATTTCATGGGGCACATTCAACAAAAGAAGTAGAAATCAACAAATAAACGACTTAACACTACAGCTCAAAGCCCTAGAAAAAGAAGAGCAGACCAACACCAAAAGTAGTAGAAGACAGGAGACAGTTAAAATCAGAGCTGAAATCAACGAAATTGAAACAAAAGAAACAATCGGAAAAATTAACAAAATAAATAGTTGGTTCTTTGAAAAAATAAACAAAATTGATAAACCCTTAGCCACACTAACAAAGAGAAAGAGGGAGAAAACTCAAATTACTAAAATTCGAATGAACAAGGAAATATCACAACAGACACTAGTGAAATACAAAACATAATTAGAAGCTATTTTGAAAATCTATACTCCAACAAAACAGAAAACCTCGAAGACATCAACAAGTTTCTAGAGACATATGAATTACCTAAACTGAATGAGGAGGACATACACAATTTAAATAAATCAATTTCAAGCAATGAAATAGAAGAGGTCATCAAAAGCCTACCAACAAAGAAAAGTCCGGGACCAGATGGGTTCTCAGCTGAGTTCTACAAAACCTTTAAAGAAGAGCTCATTCCAATACTTCTCAAAGTATTCCATGAAATAGAAGAGGAGGGAACCCTCCCAAACTCATTCTATGAAGCCAATATCACCCTGATACCTAAACCAGACAGAGATACATCGAGGAAAGAAAATTTCAGACCAATATCCTTAATGAACATCGATGCAAAAATTCTCAACAAAATTTTAGCAAATCACATACAAAAATATATTAAAAAGATAGTGCACCATGATCAAGTGGGTTTCATCCCAGGGATGCAAGGTTGGTTCAACATCCGGAAATCAATAAATGTCATTCACCATATCAACAGACTAAAAGTTAAGAATCACATGATTATTTTGATAGATGCAGAAAAAGCATTTGATAAAATACAGCATCCCTTCATGCTCAAAACACTAGAGAAAATTGGGATAGTGGGAACATTCCTTAACATTGTAAAGGCCATCTATGCTAAGCCCATGGCCAATATCATTCTAAATGGTGAAAAACTGAAAGCATTCCCCCTAAAAACTGGAACAAGGCAGGGATGCCCTCTTTCGACACTTCTATTCAACATCGTTCTTAAGACTCTAGCCAGAGCAATTAGACAAACCAAAGAAATTAAAGGGATACGAATTGGAAAAGAAGAACTCAAACTATCCCTGTTCACTGATGACATGATTATATATTTAGAGGAACCTGGAAAGTCCACCAGAAAACTCTTAGAACTCATAGTGAATTCAGTAAAGTGGCAGGTTACAAGATCAATGCTCATAGATCCAACTCATTTTTATACATAAGTGATGAATCTTCAGAAAGAGAAATTAGGAAAACTACCCCATTCACAATAGCATCGAAAAAAATAAAATACTTGGGAATCAATCTCACAAAAGAGGTGAAAGACCTCTGCAATGAGAACAACAGAACACTAAAGAAAGAAATTAAAGAAAACCTTTGAAGATGGAAAGATCTTCCATGTTCTTGGATAGGCAGAATTAATATTGTCAAAATGGCCATACTACCAAAAGTGCTATACAGATTCAATGCAATTCCAAATTAAAATCCCAATGATGTACCTTACAGAAATGGAGCAAGCAATTATGAAATGCATCTGGAAGAATAAGACACCCAGAATAGCTAAAGCAATCCTCAGTAGAAAGAGCGAAGTAGGGGGTATCGCAATAGCAGATCTTCAACTCTATTACAAAGCAATAGTAACAAAAATGGCATGGTATTGGTACCAAAATAGACAGGTAGATCAATGGTACAGAATAGAGGACATGGACACAAATCCAAATAAATACAATTTTCTGATACTAGACAAAGGGGCCAAAAATATGCAATGGAGAAAAGATAGCCTCTTCAACAAATGGTGCTGGGAAAACTGGAAAACCATATGCAACAGAATGAAACTAAACCCCTATCTTTCACCCTGCACAAAACTCAACTCAAAACGAATCAAGGACCTCGGAATCAGACCAGAGACCCTGCATCTTATAGAAGAAAAAGTAGGTCCAAACCTTCAACTTGTTGGCTTAGGATCAGACTTCCTTAACAGGACTCTCATAGCACAAGAAATAAAAGCAAGAGTCAACAACTGGGATAGATTCAAACTAAAAAGCTTTCTCTCAGCAAAGGAAACTATCAGTAATGTGAAGAGAGAGCCTACAGAGTGGGAGAAAATCTTTGCCACTCATACTTCAGATAGAGCACTAATTTCCAGAATCTATAAAGAACTCAAAAAACTCTACACCAAGAATACAAATAATCCAATCAACAAATGGGCTAAAGAAATGAACAGACACTTCACAGAAGAAGATGTACAAGCAATCAACAGATATATGAAAAAATGTTCAACATCTCTAGTAATAAGAGAAATGCAAATCAAAACTACACTAAGATTTCATCTCACCCCAAATAGAATGGCGATTATCAAGAACACAAGCAACAATAGGTGTTGGCGAGGGTGTGGGGAGAAAGGTACACTCATACATTGCGGGTGGGGTTGCAAATTAGTGCAGCCACTCTGGAAAGCAGTGTGGAGATTCCTTAGAAAACTTGGAATGGAACCACCATTTGACCCAGCTATCCCACTCCTCGGCCTATACCCAAAGACTTAAAATCAGCATACTGCAGAGATACAGCCACATCAATGTTCATAGCTGCTCAATTCACCATAGCTAGATTGTGGAACCAACCTAGATGCCCTTCAGTTGATGAATGGATAAAGAAACTGTGGTGTATATATATATATATATATATATATATATATATATATTGTGTATATATATATATACACAATGGAATATTACTCTGCCATGAAGAATGATAAAATTATAGCATTTGCAGGCAAATGGATGAAATTGGAGGATATCATGCTAAGTGAGATAAGACAATCTCAGAAAAACTAAAGGACGAATGATCTCGCTGATAAGCGGATGAGGACATATAATGGGTGGTAAGAGGGGTTAGCATTAGGGTTAGGGTTAGGTTTAGGATTAGGGATAAGGAGGGTGGTAAGAATGGAGGAAGGAAGGACTGTATAGAGGGGAAAAAGGGGTGGGAGGGGTGGGGGGAAGGGAAAAAAGAATGAATCAAACAACATTGCCCTATGTAAATTTATGATTTTTAATAAAAAATAAAAGAAGGAAAAACATAGAATAATGACTTTATGACATTTGTCAGCAAGTGGATGGATCTTGAGTCTGTCATGCTAAGTGAAAAAAGCCAGTCCCAAAAAACAAAGGTTGAATGTTTTCTCTGATATGTGGAAGCTAATCCACGATATGGAGGGAAGAGGGGAAGAATAGAAGTTTAGTAGATTAGACAACGGGGAATGGAGGGGAGGGAGGGGTGATAGGAAAAGGAAAGACAGTGGGATGAATCTGACATCACTTTTCCATGTACATATATGAAAACAACACAGTGAACCCCACCATCTTGAACATCCACAGGAATGGGATCCTAACTAGAATAAAGTACATTCCATGCTTGTATAATGATGTCAAACTGGATTCTACTGTCATATGTAACTAAAAAGAACCAATAGAAAAGTTCCTGTTTTCTCCAGGAGCACTTGTTTACTTTTCTCTTGTTGGTAATAGCCATACAAATAGGGGTAAGGTGATATCTCCCTGTGGTTTCGATTTGCATTTCCTTGGTAATTAGTGATGCCGAGCACCTTTTTACATATATATTAGCCATTTTTTTTTTATCTTTGGAGAAATCACTATTAAGTTCCTTTGCCCATTTTAAATCAGGTTGTATGAGTTCTTTATAAATTTCTTCAGGAAGAAATCATTAACTCCTAATGGTTCCATTTCCAAGAATCTTCTCCATGGAATCTACCTCTCCATGAGGCCTGAAGTACAGAAAGCTGGGTATCTGCCTGAGGGTCATGAACACATGTGCTTAGACAGAACAAAGACGCACATGTCCAACCCTAAACAGGGAAGGACATTAAGACATTCCCTGGTGAAGCAACAAACCCAGCACAGCTGTGGGGCCTCTGCTGTCCCAGTAAGGAAATGTGTAGGCCTAAGGTGCATTTGTTATGCCACCCAGCAAGGGTTCAACAGACTGCATGTGACCACATTTCCCTACAACCCTAAAGACTCAGTACAATGGGAAGACCTAACAATTTCGTTTTTTTTTATGCAGTTAAAAATGTATATTTGAAATGTAATAGAGTGGTAATAGAATAACAAGAAGACATGGTCAAATTCATATATATTACCTGAGTTTCAAACACTCTGCTGTCAGTAACAGAACAAACAGAAAAAAGACATTAATGATACAAAAGTATTGAGAAGCAAAGTTAGTCAACACATCTTAATTGATATTTATAGAACCTTGTATCCAACAACTGCAAATTGCATATTCTTCTCAGAATGGATGAATTTCAAAAATATTTCATGTGCTATGTTGCAAAGCAAGTTTTAATGAATATTGAAGTATTGAAATCTTGCCAAGTGTGTTATAAAATTTAGGGGCATAAACAAACAACACCTAACGTGTCTGATGCTGACTTTGAGATCCAGCAACATGTAGAAGCCAGAAGGGTCTAACAATTAGTAGTGGAGGCTTAGTTGTCCTTGGGGGAGAATTTCAGAAAAAACTAAAGAAGGAGGTTGGTGAGGAATTGATGGAAGGAGAATAAAACTGGAAGAAGGAGGATGCTTACTCTGTAGAAATTTGCAGAGCTGAACTGAAATAGGATATCATTAAGTGGGAGCTTATTCAATACATCACAGATCTATTTAAGGGGATGCATTTCCCAAGGATCCTAAATGTGTGAATTGCAAAACATCCTCAAAGATAAGCCTTCTTAAGATATAAGGATCTTAAGGTTATTGTCTTACTGCAATCTTTAAGTGAACACAAGTTTTCTCCCGAATATTTGTGGTTGTTGTAATTTGTTAAATGGAATATATCCCCATAGGATTTAGAAAAGTCTTATAAATATTTCAAGATAATTGTTCTGAAGAACATTATCAGCTTGAACTATAGGGAGAGAAACCAAAAGAGTCTTTTGGACTCTATAGATTTTGTCCAGAAAGTATCCTGAGAAAATACTCAGTAACAAAGTTGTTTTTCCTTTGGAAAATACTCAGAAAGCAGAACCATGAGCTCAGAGGGTAGGGACAAAGCCACAGGGAATAATCCAGAAACGGTAGAACTGAGTCCTAATCAAGGAACCAGCAACGTGTGTCTGTTTGGATTTCAAAATTGCTGTGGAACACTAAGTCTGGGTGTCTGCAGTTTTCCCTCTTGTAACACAAGTGCCTACCATACTTATCCTGTTCCAGTCCTTCATCGTATGTTGGGTGTGTAAGGACCAGGTAACTTGTCTCCCTGTATTACAGGTCTGCAGATGAAAAGAGAGTCCTAAGAAAGTGTCCCTGAGCTGCCTTACTTGGACCTGATCCCCATGTAAATGAGCTACTGGATTTGAGTTGATGATATAATGCTATCTTACCATGAAACTTGGATGTCTGCAGGAAGGGGTGAGTGTTTTACATGTGGATGGGTGAACTGAATGGAAGCCCCATGTGCTAGAGAATTCTCTCTTGCTCAGTGCTGATTTTTAGACCTGGAATGTCCCTCAAAGGCTCATATGTTGAGGACTTGGTCCCCAGTTCCGCCATGTTCAGTGGTGGGCGCTTTGGAAAGATGATTGGATCATGGACTCTAACCTAACCTCATCTGTGGATTAACACATTAATGGCTCCATCATTGGATGGCAGTATTGGGAGGTGGAAACTGGACGAGGTAGGACCTAGTTGGAGAAAGCAGGTTAGTAAGGCTGAGCCCTGGATGGGTATATCTTGTCCTTGGATCCTACCCATCATCTTTTCTCTCTGCTTCCCAGCTAACATGAGGTAAACAGATATCCTCGACCATGCCCGTCCACCATGATGTTCTTTTTATCTGAGGTTCAAAGTAATGGAGCCTACCACCAAGGACTGAAACCTCTGAAAGTGTAGGGAAAAAAAATCTTTCCTTCCTCAAATTAATCTTCTCAGGTGATTGTCACAGTGATGAAAAGTTGAGGGACACACTCAAGTAGGCTGGCATGTTTGTTCCATTCAAGTCATCCACTTGGAAGAGGAAAATCCACATTTGTGGACTGCAATCTACTTTACTCAACATTCCCCAGTTTAAATTTTGATGTTATCAAAACACACTCCAAACGAACAGATAAAATTGATCATCCGTCACCATACCATGAGGACCCCCAGGTAGCCCATGAGGAGGAATGGAAGGAGAACCCCTGACCCACAGCTGCAGTTGAGCTCTTGACGACGGCTAGCACACATCTGGGCGTGAACTAGAGGTTGTGGTTAGAGTTTAAGGACTTCCAAGTTATTCTTTTATTCCTTCAAGAGCAATGCTTTGAACAATTCTCTGCTTAACACAAGATGTGAGCATGGCCTCCTAGGTATCCTAGTAAAAAGACTCATTATTGTTTTATCATTCATGTTGTCAAGATTTCTTTTAATGCACCATAAATTAAAGATCTCCATGTTTCATATTTACATAATTTTTCCTACGTAGGTAAAAAAATCCAAGAGTTTAAAATAATGTGAATTAGTTGACGACATAATGGACGTTCATTTCCTTGTTTCAGTGATCTGCTTTAAGATCACCTTATTTAGTCATGTATTATATTCATATATGAGGGATAATTTTAAAGGACACTATGATAAAGGAACATTCTGTTTTTAAATTATTTACTTATATTTTTAACTGATATATTTGCACTTTTTTATATAATCCAGTATTATAATCCAATATGTGTATAAAAAGTGCACTGATCCAACCAGGGTAGCTAGCACTTTATCTTCATAAATAGTATCAGTTTTTGTGTGTTGGGAGTTTCCAAACTGTCCTTCTGTCATGATTTCGAAAGGAAAGGAAATGAAGTCCTTCTAAGAAAGGAATATTCTCTCTGAAGCCGGGAAGGGGTGGTCGTCCTGATAGTCCAGAGCTCTTCATTTTTCAAAACCCCAGAGAGCACAGCTTAGTGGTTCCCCTGTCCAGTTCTGTTTGGTTCAGCTTCTTCTTCAGCCAGACCGCGGCCCCCTTTCCCCGCTGGACGACCGCAGCTCCTGAAATGTGCTCCCAGCCGCCCTTGGCCTCCACGTCTCTTGAGTGCCCTTCTGCCCGAGGCTCACCTCACAGCCCTCTGGATGGCTTCCATGTGAAATCCAAAGTGGTAGGGCCCGGGGACCGTGCAGGTGCACACACAGTGGCCAGGTCAAAGTGCCCCTGAGGGTCATGCAGGGCTTCCTGGAAGATGACGGCTGGGGGCTGGGAGCAGCCCGATTGCCTTCCCTGCAAAGGCTGATGTTTGCTGCCACGGTTCCTCATCATTCCCAGTGGCCGGGATGGCCCTGCTGTCCCTGGACTACCAGCAATTCCAGGCATCGAGGTCAACAGAGGAGGAGGCAGGCGCTGTGAGCAGTGGTTTTCTCTCTTGTGGGTCCTTGCGCCTGGACCCGCACCTTGCTCATTATCTCTATGGACTCCCCCAGGGGCAGCTCAGTCATGGCCTTCTCACCCAAACCATCCTGCAAATATTTCTCTCTCTTTGTAACATCTGTACCGACAGTTGCACAGAACTCATTACAATATAAACCCTGCTTGACGCATTCACTATTCGTGAGTTTCTTGATGTCTATAATACAAAATCTGCCTCTAATTGTTAGGGGACTCCCTTTGACATGGAGCTGGCTCTCGTCACTTGCTCATTAAATGTAAGAAGGGAAGAATAAAGGTAACAAAGGAGAAAGGAAAAAAGGTAGGGAGGAAAGTGGAAGGGAGGGAGATAGAGAAGACAAGACAAAGAGGGCCGGGGTGCTTCTCCCAAACTACTTTACCACCATTCTGTTATGATTTGGATCCGGAATGTTCCCCCCAAAAGCTCAAGTGCTGAGGACAATGCAACAATGTCCAGAGGTGGGGCTTCTAGGACATGATCGGATGAGGAGGGTTCAAATTCATCAGTGGATGAGTCCATTCGGTGGATTAATAATAGGTAGTAAATGAAGTTAAGTGGGGCGTGTGGGAGGAAGTAGGTCACTGGGAGTGTGCCTTTGAGACTCTATCTTGTCTGTGGCTCCTACCTCTTTCTCGGCTATGAGCTCAGCAGCTTTCCTCTGCCACATCCTTCCACCATGATGCAATGGAGATGGCTGGTCATGGACCGAAACCTCTCATTCTATGAGCCGAAAATATAAATCTTTCCTCCTGCAAGTTGTTTATGTCGGGTATTTTGGTCACATGGACGCAGAACTGAGTAACACACATGCCATTTTACTTTTAACCTCAGGACTTAAACAAGACTATAGAGAGGCTTTGATATGTAGTAGGAGATCAGAACCCCAGAATACTGTCAGGAAAGGACCATCGTAAACACAATTCACAGGAATTTTAAGGGAAGCATCACCTTAAATATCTATTTAAGGAGTCAAGATCTCAGAGAAGGGGGAATCTATAGTGAATGTTGCAAAACACTTAGAAATACTAACCTAGATCATGGCATCTTATGCAGTAAGAATAAGTTTAATATTGAAAATCAAATCTTGTGGAATATAAAATAATGAGATTATTACTTTGACCCACAAGTCTGAAATTAGGCAGTATAAAAATTGAATAATGAGTACATAAATCACAGAACAAGAAAAAAGAAACCTTAGAATATTAGCCAGGATCAGCTGTTCTTAAAAAGTTCAACATTACTGCTTGAAATGTGTACTTCGACAGCTTTTTATATTCATTAGTAGACAAGCACAGACATATTTCATAGGGTGACAGTGAATTAAGAGAGTAAATTGGAGGGTTTCAGGGAATTTTGTCTATAAGGATAACCTTGTTCTACAATTTGATAAAATTAGTTTTGGAGGATTTAAAAATTCAAATACTTTCTATTTTTTTTTTTTTTTTTTTTTTTTGGTACTGAGGATTTAACCCAGGGGCGCTTTACACTGAGCTACATCCCCAGCACCCTGTCCTTCCTTTTTTTGAGGCAGGGTCTTGCTAAGATACTTAGGGCCTCACTATATTGCAGAGGCTGACTCTGAACCTGAGGTCCTCCTTCCTCAGCCTCCTGAGTCTCTGGGGTTACTGGCCTGTGCCACCACATCTGGCTCAAGTACCTGTTTTTGCAACATAGTTGATTTCTTTAGCGTAAGTCCAAATTTCTCTTCTCTTTTTGTAATGTGGTTAAATGACTTTTGTGGAATCACACAGCTAGTTTATGTCTGGTTTCCTGGCTTGCTATACTTTCCGTGACATCACACAGACTGATCTTTAAAGGAATCATAAATACGTGGATGCAGCTCATATATTCTAGTATAAGTACCATGGATATGGTATTTGATGGAATAAAATATGCCTATGCAGCCCAGCTTTGATCCTTTTTATATACCAGTACCAGAATAAGGTGATTTAATAGCAAATAGATTTACTGTTTACTAACCATATTAATTTAAGATATGGGCCTCATCTCCTATTCAAGGCAGAATGGATACCAAGTGTGGTGAGGT
Organism: Sciurus vulgaris; assembly: GCF_902686455.1. Taxonomy (NCBI): domain Eukaryota; kingdom Metazoa; phylum Chordata; class Mammalia; order Rodentia; family Sciuridae; genus Sciurus; species Sciurus vulgaris. Next base: position 167,581,326 of record NC_136465.1, on the reverse strand, counting down.
CATGTCAACTTTATGGGTTGAAATGTGAAATGTATTGTGAGAGGAAATGTATCCTAATCTTCAAGAAGACAAGGCAGGAAGGATTAGTGTCTTAGCTAACATCCCACACTGGCTCTCTTCAAAACCTCACTGCAGGGAACATGCCAAGGCTAAGATTATTCTTCTGGGTGTGTTCTGAAGATTCATGTAGCTGTGCCAACTGAGAAAAATTCATTTAGCCACTGCTGGGAAGAATCACTGTCATTTCTTTTACATATCTGTATGATGTGAAAATAAAGGTTGCATATCTTTCTTCTATAATGTCATAGTAATGTGTAATATTCAGTTAAATGATTGATTTAAACAGCTTGGTGAAGTTCCCAACACAGAGGAAGTGCTTCATAAATACTAGTTTTTTAAAAAAATTATTATCTTTATTGTTTAAAAATCCTGGATACCAAATTCAGAATACATGGTCAGGCCTCAAACTGGCTCTCCAACCATAGAGAAGTTACTTAACTCTGTAAGTCTCAAGAGTCTCACGTATTAAAGACACCCTATGCTGCATGTCAGAATGATCTGGGGCCTTCTAGAAATACAGATGCCCCAACACACTTTCAGAAATTCTGATCTATCAGATTTGCAGGATAGATCTTGCTCTCAGCCTTTAACTCCTTCGGTCTGCCGTGTGACCTTGAAATACCTGAGGGTGAGTGGGGTCTACTTGAAGTCCCTTGAGGCTGGCTCGTTCTGGTCATGGAAATAGTAGAGAAGTGATGGTGTGTATGCTCCCACTTTAGTCTTAAGGGACCTCATGTGATCAACCTCTTAGGCTCCTAGTATGGCCCAAAGAAACATATACTCCTGGTAGCCACTACTGTTTCACTCTGGACCCCAAAGAAACACGGGGAGGATCTCTCCACTTAAACCCCAGGACCAGGCTGAGCCACTTCATCGGACCTGCATGCTTGGTTGGAATATTAAGTTGTGTGGAGTTTTCTTTGGGACACTTGGTTTTGATTGATTTATACTGAAATATTTACATGACTGCAGATGATGTTTGGAACTATTTTTAACCATATTTTGAGGATTTTTATATGCATTCATGATTAAGAAGTGATGAAGAAGGAGTGGGAACTCCCCAGGTCCAAGCATCACCTTAAGTATCTATTTAAACCAGGAAGATTTGAACCAAGAGGTTTGCCGCCAACATCACAGTCTATCTTGGTCATCTTGGACCTTTAATGATCCAGTCATTCTATCACATGATAGGAAAGCTAGGACAACGCAGAAGGAGGCTGTTTCTTACCTGGTGTTTCTTTCCTGGCCACAAAGTCCAAGAAAACCCGGGGGACCTGGGCTGCCTGGAGGTCCTGGAGGTCTAGGAACATTACAAGATTCGGGATTTTTTTGGTATCCAGGACACATCACTGCCAATACTACAGGCAGGGCCAAAATCCAGATGCCTGCATCAGAAAAACAAGAGAGGTGGACACGTGGTCAGTTGTCACCTTCCTCAATGGTTCCTGTCTCCTCTGTGTGGAGGAAGTACCTCCCAAAATGCCCAGTGACTCACAGAGTTTGGTTCAGAGCCCAGCAAATTGGAGAAAACTGGGTCCCGGCCACCTCAGCCTTCAGGACCAGGTGTGCCCAGTCCTCCAAAAGTATTTTCAGAAGCGTCGGGAATACTTTCAGGTTATAGGTCCAGTGTAAGAAAATTGTGCTTCTGTATAAGGCTTTAATGATTCATGAAGAATGATAACTTGGCAATATCCCTTCTAAATATATATATATATATATATATATTTTTTTTTTATTGTAAACAAATGGGATACATGTTGTTTCTCTGTTTGTACATGGCGTAAAGGCATACCATTTGTGTAATCGTAAATTTACATAGAGTAATGTTGTTTGATTCATTCTGTTATTTTTTCCCTTCCCCCCACCCCTCCCACCCCTCTTTACCCTCTATACAGTACTTCCTTCCTCCATACTTGCCCCCCTCCCTAACCCTAACTCTAACCCTACCACTAACCCTTCCTTCCCCCCCATTATGTGTCATCCTCCACTTATTAGTGATATCATTCGTCCTTTGGCTTTTTGAGATTGGCTTATCTCACTTAGCATGATATTCTCCAATTTCATCCATTTGCCTGCAAATGCCATAATTTTATCATTCTTTATGGCTGAGTAATATTCCATTGTATATATATGCCACAGTTTCTTTATCCACTCATCAATTGAAGGGCATCTAGGTTGAATTTGCTAAGAAAAAATTTAAAAATCACTGCACTAAATAGGCAAGCAATCAAAACCAGTTATAAGACCACAGTTGTATTTCTTTTTAGGGCAATTCTTGTGATGGCTATTCAGAGCATCCTTAGATTTCCCTACATGTGGGTCTTCCAGAGAAATTTCTTTTTTTAGTGGGGATACTGGGGATTGGACTCAAGGGCACTCAACCACTGAGCCACATCCCCAACCCTATTTTGTATTTTATTTAGAGACAGGGTCTCACTGAGTTGCTTAGCACCTGGCTTTTCTGAGGCTGGCTTTGAACTTGCAATCCTCCTGCCTCAGCCTCCTGAGCCACTGGGATTACAGGCAGGTGCCATCGCGCCTAGTGAGAAATTTATTTCTTAATTAAGTTTGAGAATGATTGCTTAGGTCCTCTGTCTGAAGCCTTTGTAATTTTGTCTTCTTTTTGTTCAGTGCGATGGGGACACAGGCAAGAAAATATCAGCAGAGGGGTGAACTTACATTCTACGCATTTTTAAGCTGAAGAATTACCCATTAAATGCATCCACCACTTCTTATCTCTGGAGAGAGGTTCAGCACACACTTGTAAAATGTAGTTTTGTTCCGGGAAGAACACTTGAGCTGTCCCCAAGTTGTAGATCTGGCAATTATTAGCACTTAATACTGAGAGGCTATGTTTGGGCTTGGTGGGGGCTTTGGTACAGATAGTGTTATTCAAAAAATATTACATTTTACCTAATATCATTTTTTCTGAATCTATGAATATCTATGAGAGGCAATAGAAAATGTTGTTTTAAATACTGAGTGCATCAAGTAATGATTGCAGTGTATTACTGACCCTGATATTTTAATACTCGAACAGTCCAAGAACTATCCCATATCACTCTCTCCATTTTATTGATCAGGAAATGGAGACACAGAAAGCTCTAATAAGTTGGCCAAAAAGTAGACCCCCTGGTAACTGCTAGAACCAGTATTCTAATCGAGGAATTCTTCAACAGGGCCCTGTATTGCCTGGTAGTACGTCTGCTTAAATAGATCCTCCCGTTTCTTAACGAAGAAGACACATTAGAGTCAGATGGTCGCCAGTGGGAGAGAGCAGATCCTTGATGAATAAAGAATGTATTTCCTGAGCAACAGCAATTACACCGTGCCAGCAGCAAAAAGAGGTAACTCCTATTTTTTGATGTTTCATGTTTTAATTGAGAAAAAAAAAATGGTCCTACTTACTCAAGAAAAGTCATGATAAGACTTCTTCTCCATGCTTCAGCCTTTCACCTGCTTCGCAGGGCCGTTGTGAACCGATTCCAGATTCCTCTGTTACATTTGTAAACATTTCAAAAGTCACTCTCACCATGAGCTTCCACAGGGTAGTGATGTCACCTGACCTGCACTGTCACTATTGTCTTCTCGGCCTGTGTGCTCTGGTGAATCAAGCAGCCATGCTGGAGAAACCTGCATCACAAGGAATTGAATGTCACTTCCAGTCAATGACCAAGCAGAAACTGCAGACCTCAGTCCTGCAAACTTCAGAGAGCTCAGTCCTTCTGGTAACCACGGGACCTTGACACCAGTGTTTCCCCAGGGAAGCCTTAGGTGACCACAGCCACACCCACTCCATGATTGTGGCGTGTGAGAGATCCTGGAGCTGAGGATTCCTGACCGCAGCAACTGTGGGGTAATAAAAACATTGCCTCAAGTCATTAAGTTTTGCTACTCAAGAAGGATTTTGACTTTAATAAAGTTATCTTTGTTTCATTTTGTTTAGTTTTGTAGTTTTTGCTTTCTATGCCTTGGGCTAAATGTCTTTGCTTATGCCCAGGCCTTAAAGATATTCTCTTTGTTTTTTTAAGAGTTTTACATAGAGACATAATCTAAACCATCAGGTCTAGGATCTATCTTAAATTAATTTTTGCATAAGGCCTAGGTATAATCAATGTTAATTTTTATCTTTTTAAAAAATCAGTTTCCCAGTGCTTTTTGTTAAGTAAGGCTTTATTTCCCTTTGAATTATAGTGGTGACATTCAAAAGTCATTTGATTATTTCATTGTGCATTTATTGCTGGATGCATCTTTTATTGGTACACTAGTTATACATAATAGCGGGATTCATGTGTCATATTTGTATACATAACATACTTAGGTCGATCTCATCCCCCAGAACCTTCCTCTTCCCTCCCCTCCTCCCTCCAGATATGCTTACTCTACTCCACCCATCTCCCTTCTGTTATTGTTATTTGATTAGTATGTTATAAAGCATAATTAATTAGTATTAGTAATAGTGAATCAATCGTACTAATAGTGAATCAGTATGTTACCTACATATTCACACTAGACATACCATATTCTCTCTCCCCTGTACCTCCACGTGCCCTCCCCTCCTCCCTCTCAATCACCTTTCTCTACTCCATCAGTCTCCCTTCTCCTTCCTTTTCTCTATTTCTTCTCTCTCCCTCCAGCTTCCACTTAGGAAAGAAAATATTTGACTCTTGAATTTCTAAGTCTGGCTTATTTCACTTAGCCTGACGTTCTCAAGCACTATTTACTTTCCCACAAATGAATTAATTTTGTTCTTCTATATTATACGTTGTCTTTATCCATTCATCTGTTGATGGCATCTGGGCTGGTTCCATAACTTGGCTATTATGAATTGTGCTGCTACAAATATGGTGTGATTGAGTCACAAAAGTATACTGATTTTACATCTTTTGGAGAAATACCAAGCTGTGGGATAGCTGAGTTATATGGTAATTCCCTTCCTAATCATTTGAGAAATCTCCATACTGACTTCCATAATGGTCATACTAATTTATAATCCCACCAACAATGCATAAGTGCATTGTCCCTTACCAGTAATTATTGTTATTTGTATTATTCATGATTGTCATTTTCACTGGAGTGAGATGAAATCCCAGTGTAGTTTTGATTTACATCTCCCTCATTGCTCAGCATATTAAACATTTTTCATATATTCATCAATTGTTTTTTTTCTTTTGAGACATGTCTACTTAGATGTTTTTCTCATTTATTGATTAGTTATTAATTTTTTGGATGTTAAGTCTGTTGAGTTCTTCATATGTTCTGGATATTAATCCCCTGTCAGAATCTCCCATTCTGTAAGGCTCTCTATTTGTGTTTTCAATTATTTCCTGTGCTGTGCAGTTGCTTTTTGATTTAATGCCAATGCCATTGTACTTATTGATTCTTTGTTTTAGTTTGTGAGTTTTAAGAGTCCTATTCAGAAGGTTGATGCCTGTGCCAATGTGTTGGAGTGTTGCCTATATGTTTCCATCAGGCAGTTACCATGCTTCTGATCTAACTCCTAGGTCTCTGATCCACTTTGAGTTAATTTTTGTGCAGGGTGAGAGACATGGATCTAGATTGATTCTTCTACATGTGGAGATCCAGTTTTTTTCCCTGGTACCATTTGTTAAAAAGGTTAACTTTTCTCCAGTGTATGTTTTTGGCACATTTTTCAATGATCAAATGATTATATCTATATGCATTGGTCTCTTGGTCCTCAATTCTATTGGTCTTCAAGTATGTTTTGATGCCAAAGCCAGGCTGGTTTTGTTATGATAGCTCTGTAGTATAGTTTGAGATCAGGTATTGTGATGAGCATTGCTTTTCTTGCTCAGGACTGCTTTGGCTATTCTGAGTCTCTTATTCTTCCAGTTGAAGTTTAGGACTGTTTTTTCTTTTTCTAGTTCTGTGAGGACTGCTATTGGTATTTCAATGAGGAAAGCATTGGATCTGTATATTGCTTTTGGTAATATGCTCATTTTAACAATATTAATTCTGCCTATGCAAGAACATGGGAGTTTTTTTCCCTTTTTTGAGGTCCTCTTCAATTTCTTTCTTCAGTGTTCTTTTGTTTTCATTGTAGAGGTTTTTCACCTCCACAGTTAAATTCATTCCTGTTTTAGATAGCTTTTGTGTCACCAAAATACCTGACAAGGACAACCTAAAGGAGGAAGAGTTTGTTTGGGGGCCTATGGTTTTAGAGGTCTCAGTCCATAGATGGCTAACTCCATTGCTTGGGGTTCAAGTTGAAATATCACATCAAGGGGGAAGGGCCCAGTAGGAGAGAGAGAGAGAGAGAGAGAGAGAGAGAGAGAGAGAGAGAGAGAGAGAGAGAGAGAAGAGAAGAGAAGAGAAGAGAAGAGAAGAGAAGAGAAGAGAAGAGAAGAGAAGAGAAGAGAAGAGAAGAGAAGAGAAGAGAAGAGGAGAGAGAGAGAGAAACCAGACACAGAAAATCAGAAAATACACATCCTTCCAGGGCGTGCCTCTAGTGACTCACCTCCTCCAGTCATGCCTCACCTGCCTATAGTTACTATCTAGTCAGTCCATTCAAAATAGGATGGAGCAATTAGGTTGTAGCTAGCTTTCATAATCTAATTATTTCACCTTGAAATATTTATACTATATCAGGAGCTTTGGGAGGATACTTCATATCCAAAACATAATAATTCCCAACTATTTATTTTATTTTATTTTCTGAAGTTATTTTAAATGGAATAGTTTTATTTATTTCTTTCTCAGCAGATTCATTATTGGAGTATAGGAAAACCATTGATTTTTATGTGTTGATCTTGTATCCTAGAACTTTGTTCAATTTATCAACTCTAGAAGTCTTCTGTTGTTTTTTTTTTTTCCTGCTTGCCTTCTAAGTATATGATCATATCATCAGCAAACAATTTGAATTCTTCCTTTCCTATTTGTATCTTTTGATTTTTTTTTCTTGCCTGATTGCTCTGGCTAGAGTTTCAAGAACCATATTGAATAGGAGTGGTGAGATTGGATACCCTTGTTTTATTCCTGATTTTAGAAGAAGTTATTTCAGGTTTTTTTTCCATTCAGTATAATGTTAGCTTTGGGTTTATCATATTTAGCCTTTAGGATGTTGAGGTAATTTTCTTCTATACCTATTCTTCAGTGTTTTTGTATGAATGGATGCTTGATTTTGTAGCAGGCTTTTTCATCTATTGAGATGATCATGTGATGTTTGTCCTTGATTGTATGTAAATGATGAATTACATTTATTGATTTATATATATTGAACAAAACTTGCATCCCTGGGATGAATCCAACTTGATCCTGGTACACAATCTTCTTAATTGTGTCTTCTTAATTGTGTTACTGAGAATAAAGTGAATTCAGCTGTTATTGTTTTGTATGTGGTTTGCTAATATTTTATTAAGGATTCTTGCATTTATGCTCATCAGATATATTGGTCTGTAGCTTTCTTTCTTCAATGGATCTTTTTCTGGTTTTCATATCAGGATGATACTGGCTTCATGGAATAAGTTTGGTGGTGTTCATGGCATAATTTGATGAGCATTGATGTTAGTTCTTCTTTAAAGGTCCAGTAGAACAAAGTTGAGAATCCATCTGGCCCTGGACCTTTCTTCATTGGGAGGCTTTTTATTACTCCTTCAATCTTGTTGCTTGAATTTGGTCTATTTAGGTTTTCTATATTCTCTTGGATCAACTTGGGTAGGTCATATGCGTCTAGAAATTTGTCTGTATGTTCTAACTCTTCCAATTTATTGCAATATCAGTTTTCAAAATATTCCCTAATGTTCCTCTGGATTTCAGAAATGTCTGTCATGATATTTCCTTTTTTATCTCTAATTCTCTTACTTGGGTCCTGTCTCTCCTTTTGATTAGTTTGGTTGAGAGTTCATCAATATTGTTTATCTTTCAAAGAACCAACTATTTGTTGCATTGATATTTTACATTTTGTTGTTTTATTTCCTATTTCATTGATTTTGGCTCTGACCTTATTCCTGTCTTATACTGGTTGCAGAATATCTTTATCCTGCTATAGCATTAGGTTGTTTATTTAGGATATTTCTTATTTTTAAAAATGTAGACATTTAATGGTAGCTTTCCTCTTAGAACTGTTTTCATACTATTCCAGGGGCTTTGGTATGTTTTATCACTATTCTCATTTGATTCTAGAAATTTTAAAATTACTCCTTTCATTTCTTCTGTGGTCCACTCCTTGTTTTAAGAAATATTATTCAATTTAACATGTGTTTATGTGTTTACCATAATTTTTCTTGCTGTTGATTTTTAATTTAATTTCATCATATCGTAAAATGCACAGGATTATGTAAAAAAATTTTGTATTTGCTAAGACTTGCTTTGTGATCTAAAATATGGTCTATTTTGGAAAAGGTTCCATGGGAAAGGTTCCTTGGGTTGCTGAGAATAAAGTGAATTCAGCTGTTATTGGATGAAATATTCTGTCAATGTATCTTGGGTTCATTTGATTTATAGAATTATTTAGTTCAGAAGTGTATTTATTGATTTTATGTATGGATGACCTGTCTATTGGTGGTGGTGGGGTGCATTAAAATCACCGAGCATTATTGTTTTGGAGTCTATCTGGAACTAAAGGTCAAGAAGTGTTTCTTTTAAGTAATGACACTGACATTTGGGGCATAAATATTTACTACCAATACGTCTCCTTCTTGGATTGTTCCCTTAACAGTATGTAGTGAACTTCTTTGTCCATTCTGACTAATTTTTGCATGAAATCTGCTTTGTTGGAAATGAGGATAGCTACTCCTGCTTGTTTTTGGACTCCATTTGCTTAAAATATCTCTTTCCATCATTTTACTTTCAGCATGTGGATATCTTTGCCTAAAAGATGAGTCTCTCACAAAGAGTATAAAATTAAGTCTTGTTTTTTAAATCCACTCTGCCAAACTATGTCTCTTAATTGAAGAGTTGAGACCATTTACATTCAGTTGTTATAGAGAGATGTTTATTATTTCCTGCCATTTTTGGTTTATTTTACATATTTAATTCCATCTTAATTTTCATTTAATTAATTGTTCTTGTAGACAACTTTATCTATTTGAGACTTCTTGGGTTTGTTTTTGAGTTCTGTGTGTAGTATTTTTTTTAAAAATTATTTTATGTAGTCCTGGCTTAATGGTCATGAATTCTTTTAGGTTATACTTATTTGGAAAGTTTTCATTTCTTCTTTGATTCTGAATGATAACTTTGTTGGAAAGAGCAATCTTGTTTGGCAGTTGTTTTCTTTCAGAACTTGGATTATTTCATTCCAAGTCCTCCTGGACTTCAGAGACTGAGCTGAGAAGTCAGAAATGAGCCTTACCTAAATAAGATCTGACATTTTTCTCTTGCAATTTTTAATATTCTATCCTTCTTATCTATGTTAGGTATTTTGATTATGATGCATCTTTGGAGAGGTTCTTTTTAGATCTTGTCTTTATGGGGTTCTATAAGCATCATGTGTGTGACTGTCCATCTTATTCCTAAGGTTTGGAAATTTTTCTGCTATTATTTCACTGAAAAAGGTTTTAATGTCATTAACCTACATCTCCATGCCCTCTCCTATCCCAATAATTCTTAAGTTGAGTCTCTTAGTGTTGTACAAGAGGTTTTGTGTATTCTGATCATGACCTTTTATTTACTTATTTTTTTCTTTATTGCACACTGATTGTTTAAGTTAATATATCCTGTCTTTGGGGACAGAAGTTCTGTTTTCTATGTAATATAATCTTTTGATGGTACTTTCAAGCAAACTTTTATGTAATTCATTGTGTATTTCATTTACAGGAAATTTTATTTGTTTCTTTTCAGAATTTCTATCTCTTTATTGATGTGGTCATTTATCTCCTGTTTTTTTTTTTTTTTCTATCTAAATTAATTCCTTACATCTTTTTTTTCAATCATTAAATGTTAAAATACTTTTTAGAGTCTTTCTCTGGAATTTTACCCCCTTCCATATCTGTGGTTTCCTTTGTTGGGGGATTGTAAACTTTGTGTGGAGACTTGTTTACCTGATTCCTGTGTTTTCAAAGGTCTTAGGATCTGCTGAAATGGAGTCCTCGCCCTATTTTTTATGAGAGGGTCCTCTAATGTTGTGATGGGCTGACAAATCTGACTCCATGAGAATGTTATAGGCCAGACTCTAAGGAAAATAACTAAACAGACTCCATTTTGCTCTGAGACTCCATGTTATGTAGGAGATAAGCTTCTCCCATGGGAACATCCTGCTTCTGTACCCATCCTCAGTTACTTAGCGTGACATGTTTAATAATAAACAATGGCAACTCCTATGTACCATGTAAACGGTAATTGTGTGGATGTTAGCAACCATTCTTTAGTTTGTACCTAGGTAAGGGTCAGTTTGACCCACTTCCCCCTCTGTTGATGATCTCATGATGTTAGTTTGTAATTTTAAATCATAGCAACAGACACTTATGATTGATGTGATTTTTGGTATAAAAACCCCTACAACCCTGTGGTCGGGGCTGTCCTCCCAATAGCCATTTTTTGGGGCCTTGTGTGAGACAGTCAGCTGGCCAGCTTAATAAAGACTCTCAAATTTGGACTTCACAGTGGTGATCGGTCTGTTCTTAAGTTGTGCCCCATAACAATGTGTAGTTATTTCTTTTATCATAAGTCCTGTGTTGCTTATATCTTTTTGATTCATCACACAGGCTCAGTATACTTCAAGTATTAATTTCAACTGCCAAATGACACTTAGTTCGTCACTGCAGAACCGATGATTTGTTTCACTCTAGGAGAGCTGTAGCAACACTAGAGTCTTGCATTGGAACTTCTCAGTTTCTGTTATAGGAGTTTATGTCCAAGAGTGGAACCTGAGGACCCCTCTAGCCATTCCTATTTGTGTCATGGTTTTTGGTTTTTCTCTCCTCTATTCTAGGTGTTAAAATATTGTTGAAGCTTGAATGAGATTAGGTTGAGTGTGCAATAAGTTGTGCTGATACTTGGCAGGGTTATGGGTGCAACTCAGCAACAGAGTGTCTATCATATGCATTCATAGTGCCCCATTCAGTTCCACACTTCTCTCAGAAAAAGGAGAATCAAGCAACAGCAACAATAGTTGCAACTAACACACAGCACTAAAGAAAATGCCGGGTGCCTACTGTGACATCTATAACACTAATGACCACAAAAAGAGGAATGGCATGGTCAACAATTAATGACAGCAACAACAATAAACAGCCACAAAGCAGACAAAGTAAACAGCAGGTGCCAATATGCCATCCCCAGTACTAATAACTCCAAGAATATTAATGTTAGGGGTAGGAATTACATAAAATAAATAGTGTAAAAGATGACAAAATTATAGTTCCTCAAGAGGAAATGGGATAGGAAGGCAAAAGGAAGTTTAAAATGTTCAAAAAGTGAATAGAGGGCAAGTAGGAAAGATAACAAATGACACTTATTAGGAAGAAGTAAAAATAACTAAAACAAAGAGAGGAAGATAGAACAAGAGAATTTGTCTACCATAAGGGAAAGAAAGGAGAGAAAAAGTGATAAGAGAAATAGAAACAAGCAAAAGCTCAAACCTGAACAAACACACAAAACCCTTAACCCTCTGTGGGAAGTCATCCATGACCAACAAATAAAATCAGACTTGGTGAGCTGTCAGAAATCTGACTCACAGGAACTGGCAGTCATTAAGAGATCGTTCCAGATCACCTGGAGTATGTGGTATCTGTGCAGTGGCTCACCAGTGGAATTTGCAGGTGCTACTGGGATAATCCACTAGAGCAAATGGCTTCCCTAACTCCAGCCTATCCTGTTCCTCACAGAATTTCTTCCTGGTCCCCCTTTACCTGTATGACTACAATAAAGAACGGGTTGGCTCTTCCACGTGGTGAGAGCCAGATCTGGCATGGGCTCAATCTGTCATGCCCCCTACTTCAAAAGATAATTGTCTCCTGTGGTTTTTCTATTAAATAAGTGTCTTAGTGATTAATTTACAGCTGGCTCATCTCTCCAGTAGAAACCCTGTCCCTCACCTACGCTGGACGTGTGGTTAGATAGCCTCTGAAGTCAAAACAAGGCAACATAACAAATGATGGGGAAAATGATAAAAATGAAAGAAAAAAATATATCCATGAAACATGCAGTACAGCAAGAAACCACCCACAATGGAAAAAGAAAAAGAAAAAAATTTTAATAAAAATAAAGGAGTTGTCTCTATTGAGATGGTCAAGACTATTGACGAGGATGGTTGTTCACTGCCTTTGCTATGGTGCTCTTATTTCCACTTTTTTGAGGGCTATATCTCCCTTAGAGAGAATAAGGGCTGGGCATTGTTAAACCTATCCTTTTTGTGTTGCTCACCAAGTTGCTGATGTGAGTGCCCTCGTTATAATAGCTTTCATATTCCCTTTTCACCAGTGTGAGTTGGGACAGAAAACAAAATTAACAATTGAAGTTTTGTCTGGATAGACTAAGTAAATGGACTTGCAGCACAGGGTTAATGCAGAGTTATAAAAGGCAAGTTCTGATGGATGGTATTTATCTATGATCATCCTTTCAAACTGTGTTGGGTGGTATATTCCTCAGAAAGATTAGATATATACCTCTTATTGCTAGGCATGTTCTGATCTCTGCTGAACATCTGGATCTCAGAGTCCTCCTGAGAAGTGAGCTCATTTAGTTGGGTGACTATCTCTCTACAGGTCTCACACACCATTGCACCACTCCATGCAAATGAGGTCTTCCCAGGATCAGACTCCTAGTGCAAATGTACCTGCCTGTTCAGCTTCTGGACTCTCCCCAGCTGGTCCCATCATCTGCCAGACCCAAAGGGAAAGTGAGCCTCCCATATTCACCAGTATGAATGCCCCTGGGATTAATCCTTTCTGTGCCTGTTTCAGTCATGCCCTGCTGGGCACGCTCTAGTTTGCATGGTAGGCACTTGCTAGAACCATCTAGAAATGCTTTTATACTCTACTGGGCTCCCACAGCAGAAAGCTTCCTCATAGCCACTTCGACATGGCTTCTCACCTCAGCTCTCCACTTGCCAGCCAAGTAACTCAGTACTTTTCAAACACCAGCTTGCTGTGCTGCCTCTAGTTCAGTTAAAATCAGAGTGCCTTTCTGTTCCACAGATTGTCTCCTAACAAATGTGTTTTGATTGGTTCTTCTCTTTGTCCATGTCACAACTGGCACCATCAGTGTGGCTGCTGAGGCTCCAGTGTGTCTGTTCAAAGCTCCCACATTTCTGTGTCTCTGATTTTCTTACTGGTCGATACTGAATTTTAGCAAATCCCCTGTCACCCACCTTGCTGAGAAGCAATCAATATTCATGCTGCTTGAATCCTGAGCCACAGAGCAACTGGAAAACACACCCTGGCTCTAATCTGCCATCTTTCCTTCCTGGGCACAATTTTTAATTTATTAATTTCTTATGTATGCCTATGTCAATAACATCCTTTTTTTTATTACTGTTGCTTGAATTTAAGTGATGTTAAATTTATTGTGTTTTGTTCTGCTTTTTTGAAATGTTTTGGCAATTTGAGACATTTTTATTTCCTAATACCTTTCCAGGGAAATCAAATAAGCCTGTCAATTTTAAAAATTAGTTACCAGTATGGTTGGAATCTAAAGGGATATAATCACAATTTGAAGAGAATCACCATCTTACCAGTATTTTTGTATAATTTTTTGGCATGAATATTTGTTTTTATTTATTTGGTTTAAATACCTCAGGATAGAATGTGAGTTTTTTTTTTTCACATTAGTAATTGTTAGACTATTAAAGAAATATTTTCTTTTTCTTTTTTCAAAGTGTTTGAATCATTTTACATTTCCACAAAAAATTTGTGGGGATTTGAAGTGTTACAATTATTTTTATCAATACTTGGAACAAATGACCATCCTAATTATAGAATTCTAATGAGTTTATAATGTTTATAATAAGTTGTGAGATTTTTTAAAATTTTTAAATTTTATCTTGGTAATTTGTGTTCTTAAGGAACTTGTCCATTTCAATTAATTTATCTAATAAGCTTAAACAAAAATCTTAACATTCCCTCAGCATCCTCTTGGTATTTGTAAGATCTACAGTGTTCCCCTTTTAGTACTTCAGTTGGTAATTTGTGCCTCTGTTGGTAAGCTTCTAATTACTATAAAAAATGCCTGAGATAATCAACTTATATGAGGGAAGGCTTATCTCGGTCCACATTTTTGGAGTTTTAGTCCATAGCGGATTGACCTCCTTGCTTTGGCACTGTAGTAGAACATCATGGCAGCAACTTGTGGCAAAGAAATACTGCTTACCTCTTGGCCAGCCAGGGAGCAGAAGAGAGATTGAGAACAAGGGGCCAGGTGGTCCCAATACCCCTTCAGGGAACATCCCCAGTGATCTGAAGACCTCCCAGTCTTCAGAAATATGATTTGCAAATATTTTCTCCCATTTGTCCGGGCGTACATGTGTTTTATCAGTCCCATTATGGTGATTTTTTTCTTTTATTTTCAGTGCCAGAGGTAGAGCCCAGGACCTTGCACATGCTGGGCAAGTGCTCTACCACTGAGACGCACCACCAGCCCATATGATGACCTTCAAAGAACAATAGCTTTTATTTTTGATGAGTCTAAATTAATCCATATTTTTCTTTTGTCACTTTTGCTTTTGGTGCTGTATCTAAGGAGCCTTTGCCTAACCCAAGTTATGCAGACTTTCTCCTGTTTTATTTGAAGAGTTTTAAAATTTATCCCTTACATGTAGGTCAATGACCTGTACTGAGTTACTTTTGTAGATGGTTCCAGGATAGGGATATTGTATGTGGATATCTGGTAGTCCCAACAACATTTTAAAATGTTAAAAGAATATTTAATGGGCAACTAAAAATTATATCCAAAGTGTGCAACATGAATATTTGATATGCATACTCATTGTGCGCTGATAACCACAGTCAAGCTACCCATCACCATCCACAGGGAGCACCGTGTGGGGTGGGCGGTGAGGATACTTACAATGTACTCTCATCACGTTTGAAGCTGTAATTTACTGGGGTTCCCATGCTACACGTTAGATCTCTAGAACTTTTTTATTTCATAACTAAAAGTCTGGCTCCTTTGACCAACATCTCCCATCTCCTCCACCCCTCAGCCCCGTCCACCACCATTCTGCTCTCTGCCTCTGAGTGTCTGGATTTTAGGTCTCACATACAAATGAGATTGTACAGTGCTTGTCTCTCTGTGCTGGCTTATTTCACTTATTGTCATGGGTTCCAGAGTCATCTGTGCTGTCATAAATGGCAGGATTTCCTAATTTTTATGGCCAGATAATATTATTTCTTTAGTGATTAACAAACATTTGCATTTGCATTTTTTAATGTGTTCTTTTTAAATTTTTTATTCTAATTTGTTGTACTTGACAGTAGAATGCAGTTTTACATTTTGATAGATATTACATAAATGGAGTAAAATCTCTCATTTTTCTGAGTATACATATTATTTGTTCTTTTTACATATATGTGACAGTAGAGTGTATTTTTACATACTATACATACATGGAATATTTCTTATTCTAATTGGATCCCATTCTTGTGGTTGTAAATGATGTGGAGTTTCACCGGTAGTGTATTTCTATATGAATATAGGAAAGTTATGTCCAATTCATTCTACTGTCTTTCCTATTCCTATACCCCTCTGTTCCCTTCACTCCCCTTTGTCTAATCCACTTAACTTCTATTCTTCCCTTGCCCCCTTGTTGTGTGTTAGCTACTGCATATCAGAGAGAACATCTGACCTTTGGTAAATCACATACAAAAATGTATTAAAAAGATCCTGCAATATGTATAAACAGAGAAATGAGAGATTTATGTATGAGCTATCAAAATACAGAAATGCATTCTACTGTCACGTACAACTAATTAGAACAAATAAAATTTAAAAATTAAAATTAAAGAAAAGATAGTGCACCATGACCAAGTGGGTTTCATCCAGGGATGCAAGGTTAGTTTGACATATAGGAAACAAAAAATGTAATTCATCACATCAATAGACTTAAAAACAAGAATCACATGATGATCTCAATAGATACATATAAACCATTTGACAAAATACAGCATCCACTCACGTTCAAAACACTAGAAAAACTAGGGATAGTAGAAACATACCCCAACATTGTGAAAGCTATATATGCTAAACCCAAGGCCAACACCATTCTAAACAGAGAAAAATTGAAAGCATTCCCTTTAGTAACTGGAACAAGACAGGGATGCCCTCTTTCATCACTTCTATTCAACATAGTCCTTGGAACTCTAGCCAGAACAATTGGGCAAAAGAAAGAAATTAAGGATATAAATAGGAAAAGAAGAGCTCAAACTATCCCTATTTGCTGATAACATGGCCCTATATTTAGAAGACCCAAAAAACTCCACAGGAAAACTTCTAAAACTCATAAACAAATTCAGCAAAGTAGCAGGATATAAAATAAACACCCATGAATCAATTTAATTCCTATACACCAATGACAAATTAGCTGAAGGAGAAATTAGAAAACCCATCTCATTCATAATAGCTTTAAAAAAAATACTTGGGAATTAATATAACAAAAGAGTTGAAAGACCTTTACAGTGAAAAACTACAGTACACTAAAGAAATTGAAGAAGACCTTAGAAGATGGAAAGACTTCCCATGTTCTTGGATAGACAGAATTAATATTGTCAAAATGGCCATACTACCAAAAGTGCTATACAGATTTGATGCAATTCCTATTAAGATCCCAATGATGAAATAGAAAAAGCAGTCACAAAATTCGTTTGGAAAAACCAATGGCCCAGAATGGTCAAAGCAATCCTTAGCAAGAAAAGTGAAGCAGGAGGCCTCACCATGCCAGATAATCGTGTGCACCTCACTTCTCAAATCTCTTCATCCACCAATGCGGACTTCCCTGTTTCTGTGTCTTGTTTTTTGTGAAAGATGCTACAGTGGACCCGGCCGTAGCAGGGGTATGAATATTTCTTTGAGACACTACTGGTTTTATTTCCTTTGATTATGTACTTGGAAGTGGGATTGCTAGATCACGTGATCTTTCTAGTTTTAATTTTAGAAGAAGCTTCCTATTGTTTTCTGTCAAAGTCGTGACAATTCACATCACCACCAACCATGGACGAGGGTCGCTTACTCCCACCCACACCAACCTTGTTATGGCTTGTCTTTTTGTTAGCAACCACGCTCCGAAGTGTGCGGTCTTATCTGATTGTGGGTTTCATTTGCATTTTCTGGTGACTGGTGGTGATGAGCATCGTATGCCTTTTGCCCTTGTATGCATCTTCTTTGGAAAAATGTCTATTCGGTTATTTGGCCCTTCTAAAAATCAGGTTATTTGGAGTTTTTCGTTTGTCTGCTATTGAGTTCTGTGAGTTCCACATGTACCTCATCTGCCTTATGTACCAGATACAGGTGTCTTATCCCGTTCCCTGCCCTTTCATTCTGTGGTCACTCCTGTGCTGTGCAAAAGTGTTTCAGTTTGATGTCATCCACCTGTGTTCTTTTACCTTTGTCACCTCTTCCCTTGATGTCATATTCAAAAATAACTGCCAAGGCCAATGGTAAGCAACTCCCCATTTTTCCTAGGCATTTATTTTATGGTTTCAGGTATTCCATTTAAGCCTTCAATCTATTTTGAATTGATTTTTGAATTTCATGTGAGGTGAGGGTCTAATCTCATTCTTCTGCATGTGGATACCTAGTTTTTCCAGCATCACTTACTGAAGGACTCTCCTTCCTCCATTGTGTATATTTTCTAACCAAAGATTAGTTGACCATACAGGCCTGCGTTTATTTCTGGGCTCTCTTCTGCTCCATTGATCTCTATGTCTGTTGATATGCAAATATCATATTGTTTTGACTTCTATAGCTTCACACTTAGCATAGCTTTGTAATAGAGTTTGAAGTCAGGGAATATGATATCTCAAGCATCATTCTTCTTTTTCAAGATTGTTTTGGCCATTTGGCCTCTGACTTTTTTTTTTAAATATTCTTTCCATATTGAATTCCTTGGCATCTTTGTTGACAATTAATCACAAACAGATAACTGGGAAAGATTAAAAACATGCACCATAGATAGACACTAGCACACACAATGTTAAAAGTTAAAAACAGAGAGACAAGGAAGAGTAAGGGCAAAAAAAATTGAGTACAAATTGATACATTTGCAGCTGCTGATTACTTAGCATGTTGGGCTGTAGAAATCCAATAAATAACAAAAGTTCTAGACAATAACATTAAATATTTCAAGTTTACTGAACTTTCTATTTATACCTTAATCATATTAGTTTCTGGAAATAATTATTGACTGCAAAACAGTCAAGAATAATACAGTCAGTAACATGCTCATGCACAGAATATCTGAATTCAAATAGTCTTTGCTGCTTCCTAGTAGTATGACTTCAGAACAATTAGCTAAGCTTAGTTAACCTCAATTTTTAAAAAATCTTTAAAATGGAGATAATGTCATCATTATTAGACTAGAGTAAAAGACATAAAAGAGTTAGAATACTGTCATGTATACTGTAGACATGCTATTAGTGTACATTTAAAGAGTATTCCCATTGAACTACTGAAGAGGACCTTTCATAATGACCTGAATGGCCATCTAGAACCACCTGCTGTCCCCCAGATCATTAGGCAGTATATTCTTTTAAAGGGATAAAGAGAATAATGTTTAAGGGGGTCAGATGTTCTCTCCGATATGTGAATGCTAACTCCGATAAGGGGAGGGGGAGGGGAGAACAGAAGCACTTTGGACTAGACAAAGGGGAAGAAGGAAAGGCAGGGGGACAGGAGGAGGAAAGACAGTGGAGTGAATTGCACGGGACTATCCCATGT
Organism: Sciurus vulgaris; assembly: GCF_902686455.1. NCBI lineage: Eukaryota > Metazoa > Chordata > Mammalia > Rodentia > Sciuridae > Sciurus > Sciurus vulgaris. Next base: position 167,562,441 of record NC_136465.1, on the reverse strand, counting down.
GCATGCAGGATTACGGGACCAATGTAATTCTACATCATGTACAACCAGGAGAGAGAGGTTACACTCCATGTGTGCATGATATGTCAAAATACATTCAACTGTCATGTGTAACTAATGAGAACAAATTAAAAAATTTAAAAAAAAGAAAGAGTATGGTTTAATAAGAGACCTTGGGACGTTTTACATAGCCAACGGAGGGGGAGGGGGCAGTGTGAGAGAGATGGCTTATGAGGCCCGTAGTCTTCTTCAGGAGAGGTGTCCATGGCTTTGCTTCCAGTTGTAGGGTGGAATAGTGGACAGGAGCACTGGGTGACAGGCGACCTGGCAGAGAGGGGAGGAGGTACATTCCTGATTTTCCCGACATTCCATGGAATCAGGGTCCTTCTGTCAGCTTTTTCTCTGCTGTGACCTGAAGACCTGGCGAGATCAGTGTTTACAGGAGGAAAGGTTTATTTGGGGCTCCTGGTTTCAGAGGCCTCGGTCCATAGGCAGCAGGCTCCATTCCTTGGGGTCTGAGGTGAGGAAAAGATCATGGCAAAAAGTGTGGCAGAGGAGGGTGGAGCACAACACGGCACCGGGAAGCAGAGGGAACACTCCATTCAACAAGAACAAAATATATACCGCAAAGCCACGCTCCTGGGGACCCCACCAGCCTCACCCCACTCCCTACAATCACCACCCAGTTAATCCCTTTCAGCAGGTCAATGCACTGACAGGGTCGAGACTCCATAACCCAACCTTTTCACCTCGAAACCTTCCTGCACTGTTTCACACAAGAGCTTTTGGGGAACACCTCACATCCAAACCGTAACACAGGAGATACGAATCTCATGGGTATCTGCAGGTGTGTAGGAGAATAAGTAATCCATGCTGTAGGCTGGCTGAGGCCACACGGCACTGAACAGAGCAGGGCTCTCATCTGAGAGGGGGTCGGTGACCAAGTATTGAAATCAACCAGAACACGAAGTAAAATCTCCCAGGAGGCCACCAACCCTGCACTAGCCTCATGTTGTACTGGGGCTCTACCCACCCACACCGAGTCTAACAGAGGCAAATTGCATCAGCACTTCAGAGCAAAAGAGGACAGGTGCCTGACATTAGGAAGCTTCTTTTCCTCTCCGCCTCCTTCATGAGGCATACCCCAGGGAAGCCGGTCCGGGCTAAAGGAATCAGATGCAGACGAAGAGAACATACCCACCTCTGGACACCAGCTCCACAGACTAGCCTGACAAGTGACAAGATGAATCATCTGTGAGACCAAGTTACTAGAAAATGATAAAGTCAGACAGTATCAATAGTCATCCTCAAGCTCAATAGGTACCTTTTCCTATATTTCTTGAGACAAAAAGGAAAATAAAAACAGAAATCTACTTCAGAGGACTGTTAGGAGCAAGAGACAAAGGTGAATGAAGAGGAGGCAGACAGGCATCGGAAAGACAGTGGGCTGAATCTGTCATAGCTTTCCCAGGTGTATGTGTGAATGCACCACAGTGAATCTCCACATCATGTATAATCCCAAGACTGGAATCCTAATGAGAATAAGATGTACTCCATGTTTGTATAAATATGTCAAAATATACTCTCCTGTTGAAGCCAGAATTGGGGACAGGCAGTTAGTGTAGAAATAGGGGCTCCGGTTGAATCCAGGAAATGAAGACCATGAAAGCCACCTGCCTCTGGAAGTTGGAGACCGCCCTGGGAGAATGGAGTGTCAAGGACTTCCAGAGCCCACTGATTGCCAAATTCACCTGCCCTTATCAAGGACTGCAGGCAAGGAGCTGCTAATTAATGCCCCCTAGGCCCTCACCTGGCTGAATCACTTTGGCCCTCCCTCTGCCCCATCTACTTCTCACTTTATGCATCTCATCTGCAAAACCAGGCCTAGTCACATAGGCAGGAAGGAGAGATAAGCAGGGAGAGAACTGGAGAACAAAAGAGACCCTGACCTATAAAAGATGTAGGGTGCACTCACTTCTTAGGACTTTAGAACATCAGCCATGGCCCCCTTCTCCCTCCCAGAAGTCTGTATTATTATTACCTTTAAATAAAATCTGCTTAATCTGCTTGCCTTGGCTGTTTCTCTAGTGTTCAAACTTCAACATTAGAGGGAGCAGAACTCGTCACCAGCAAACGGCGGTATCAGATTTGGCGGTCCCACCAAGATTTATGCCGAGGTAAGTAGGCTTCTCTCTCCATGCACCCCACATCTGTTTGAGGTGCACCTTTCTGTCTCTTTATTTTTGGAGGACAAAATGGGCACCCGTCGGCTACTTAAATGCAGTTAGTGCAGCCACCATTCTTAAGACTCGGGGTGAGAGGTTTCCCGGCCCAGGCGAGTTTCCAATCACCTGCTCTGTGCAGACCAGGCATGTTGGAATCTGCCGAAGCCGTTTCCTACTTTTCTGTCCAGGCCCGGAGCGCAACTGCCGCCAGAACACAGTGTCCCTAGTCCTGATCTGCCCAGGATGCGTTGAAGTGAAGGAAAGGTTGGAACAGCTGCGGGGTTCTCGGCCTGGGCTACTCTCGGGTGGACCCCTAAGGTTCCTTCTCCGGACTCCCCCTCCCAACAGCCCTGAGGGGTATCCAGAGTGATCGGTAGATGAATGGCACTGAGAGCAAGCGCCAATTACCTTTGCCTCCGTATGGGCCGCACAGTGTACAACACTCCCGCACATCCACTCCCTCCTGGATGCTCCCCTTCCCTTGCCGGTCAGACATTAGGAATTCAAACTGTAGGATTAAGGCCTGGGATGATTAGTGTGAAAATGCCCAGGTTCCCTTTGTTCGCATGGTTAGCCTTCACTAGTCTAGACACTAGAGTCTCCCCATTACTGTTCCTGTGCTTAAATGTGCTCACTGTGTTCTCTTTAAGCTGAAAGAGGGAGGCATTTAAAAAAAAAACCCTCCCGGGAGACCCTCCAAGCAAAGGGTGTTATACACCTAACAACCAATAGATGTCCCCTCACCCTCCGGAGATTCCTTTAGTGTACAGGGAAAAAAAAGATAGGCAAAAAGGCACACTTTTTACTTTTGTCATTTTTTTTCATAATTAGGAGTCTATAGTGGCAGAAGGAAAGCAGTAATGCCCTTAAGTCTGAATCCTCCCAGGGTCTCTAGCACAGGGCAAACTAGGACCCTAGCACTTTGCCGAAGAAGGCCAGAAATAACTTGGCAAAGCCAGGTAGTGAGAGACAGGTTTTTCTGGACTGTAAGGAAGCTCAAAGTTAGGGAGACGTCCCTAACATTTCTAACTCAGAAGGGAGCTTCTCTCTCAACAGTGTTGCCAGGTTCACCACTAGCCTGCATACTGCTAAATTGCAAATGATCAAGAAAAGTGCCTTTCATATGTTACCATGCTTGACAGCAATAATCTCTACCATGAGAGGAGAAAACCTTGAGGAATCACCTACTAAGGGAGGAAAATCAAGGGGACCCCCCAACTTAAGACACATAAAAAATAAATTTAGGAAGGTTTTTGGAGGATCCTAATAAATAATTGATGTTTCAAAACTTACACCAGGTATTTGACTTCACCTGGAAAAATTATGCTATTAACCATCTAGAGCACAGGCAGTTCCCAGAAACCATCCTAACTGGGATTCAAATAATGAGTAGGATGCCTGAAAAACTATATGAGGCCTTAGGAAAATCCTGCTATTTTCATAGAGAGACTCAGGAAGGCAATAAGAAAACTCACCACCCTGAATCCTGAATCCATAGAGGGCCACCTACTTTTAAAGTATAAATTTATCATTCAGTCAGCCCTAAACATTTAGAGGAAATTACAAAAATTGGCATATGGCCTTGATCAATCCTTAGCTGATCTTCTCCAGCTTGCATCTTCCATTTTTTGGTAGAGATCAAAGAGAAAGAAAAGGGAGCATACAGACAAGAAAAAGGGCTTATTAAAGATCATTCAAATTAATAGAAACTTTTAATGCCTTGCAACAGCCCATGAAATTCACTCATTTTAGGAGTTAAAAAGCAAACTGCCTAGTCCAAAACCTTAGAATAATGAAGCAGTAATTTCCCCCACCCTGTAGTTATTAATCCATACACTCTTATCTTGGATTCCAACTGCTGCTATGTTTACTAAGTTAGATTTAAAAAATGGCTTTTCCTGTATACGCTACACTCTGAATCTCTTGCCTTTGAGGAACCAGATAATGTATCTCAACTAACCGAGACAGTATTGCTTTAGAGACGGCCCTCACCTGTCCTGGACAAACCTTAGCTAAGGACTTAATAAAATTCAGAGATAAAACATCTGTAATTGTTCTCCAGTATGTAAACGACATCCTTTATGTGTCTCCACCCAGGAGGAATATCAAAAGGCCATTACAGAGCTCCTAAACTTCTTAGCTGATAGGAATTATAAGCTCTCAAAAAATAAAGCTTAATTATGCCATCAACAGGTTCAATTCTACAGGAAAATAGCCACCATAGGACAATATCCTCTGCCCGAGGAATATAAAAAAGAGGCCTTACTTCAATCTCCTGTCCTCAGCTTACCTATGGAGCAAGACTTAACCTGTTTGTCACTAAGGGGGAAATAAATCCTGGATAGGCAGCCATAGGGAGCTCAATAACCAATGGCGTATCTCAGTGAGTAGCTTAGCATAGTAGCTTCATTCTCAAAAGTAATGGAAAATAAGGTCTCATAATTTTCTTTGCCATCCAAGCCTGTCCTGATAGAAATGGATAAAATACCCTAGGCATCAAGTTTCTGCTAGAACCCATTATCTCAGCTCCTTCCAGATCTCAGTCAAGGCTTACATTGAAATGTAAATAGAGGAAGCCTGAAGGCTTAGTAAGAGACCAGTCTCAAACCCAAGGGGGGGGGGGGAGTAAAGAGTCTTACCTGAACTCCAGCAAAAGTAAATTTTATGGTGCTTTACTAAAGTAATAAATGGCTATATCATTTTTCTAGGACTCTTTTTTTTTAATTCTATATTTTTTGAGCTCATGACTTTTTTGATCAGTTCTATTTTTTTTCAACTAGAGTTTTTGAAGCAAAGATCAACATCAGAATTAGAACACTTCACTAAGATTTGTAAAGAGCCACGCCTTGCCTGAGATAAGACTTTGCCTCCCACCTTACTACATGTTAGAGTGGCTCCAAAATAAGCCAGACTCCAGCTTCTTTAAAGTTATATTCAAAAGATTGGTTTTTGTTGTAGAATCACTGTGATATCAAATGGGATATAATGTAGAGCTCAGCCAAAATTCAAGATAGCTATTATACAAGTGGAATATATTTTTTACTCTCGCTAATTTCAATTTGTAAAACTGTTACCTGTTTTGTAGAGGTACTGCTTCAAGAACACACAACCTAGGTAACTTGTGATAATAAGCCATCACCTACAGAACAGATAGTATATAGTGGTAACTTCTAGTACTAATACAGATTCCAGTTAAATAAAAGGGTAAATAAGTATAAAGTTATAGACATTGAAGTTAAAGCTCAGTACTCTTACTTTATGACTGGTGAGACTGGTTTGCTTGATGGTTAAGATCAAACTTAGAGATTGAAATTAAATACAGAGGCCAAGAAGAACCAGTATTTGGCTCTTGTCCTCAGTCAGCCTAAATCCAGGGAACAAGAGGACTTTTCTAAGGAGCTTTGCAACTCTGGGTCACACAACCTCCCGATCAGGGAGATTGATAAGACCACTAGAGGATGAAAAGCCAATCAGTGCACCAGCTGCAGAGGAGTGTCATAAAAAGGGAGACACCCTGGTGCTTCCAAGGGAAGATACTTCATCAAGGAGACCCTACCTAGTGAATGGCACTAAAGAAGCTAAGAAGCTATTCAAGTTGACCCCTGTGGGAACTCAGCTGACTCTTGAGACAGGAACAGGTCAATTTGACCAGCTTGATCTTAAAAACCTAACAAACAGTTAAAATCAAAACATAGCCATTCTTGGGCATTTTAAAGAAATAATAGTTAAATGTAACTTAAGATGCACACTTGTGTTAGCCCACTAGAATAAAGACTGGAAGCTACAAAAGAGAGATTCTTAGACAAATGTGCTTAATAACTATCAAGAGAAACTGCCAGAATCAGGAATTTTTAGTCAGTTTAAGGCCTACAGACCTTCCTAAGCTACACAGGTAGGCTTGCTAGTATTATTATCTAGCCCTAAGTAACAGAAGTATAGAGATCTCTACTAAACACAGGTTATACCAATAAAGGGATATTTTACAAAAATCAGATGACATTAAGTAGCTTAACTATTTTCTGGGGACATCAATGACTTTAAGAGTTAAATGTTGTGTTTACATTCCTGATAACCCGGACAATGTTAAAGTTCCCAAATAAAGGCCTGTCCTCTCCAGCTTCTGTTAGGCCTTGCTATGGGAAAAATTTCTCAGTTCTTCCACCTCCTGGTGAGAGATTGACTTCTGTCATCTTCACAATATTCATTGGCATTTTCCAGATGCTGCAATATTTACTTTGTACTAATCTCATTTCAATACTCATGTCTTTTTGTTCTTCTCTCATAGAAGCACCCACCCCTAGATGACTTTACAACCAGCTCTTCCCCAACCAGACTTCTACCTTGGACCCCTTGATTGACCTGATTTTTTAAAGGGAACTCCAAACTGCTTGCCCCTTGCTGCCCTCTTCCAGCTTGAAGCAGCCAGAGTGGTCATCACCCCATTTCCTTACAGCAGTAAGGAGTTCCTAAAGCAAAAGTGGGGAATGAAGCCAGAATTGGGGACAAGCAGTTAGTGTAGAAATAGGGGATCAGGTCAAATCAAGGAAATGGAGGCCATGAAAGCCATCTGCCTCTGGAAGTTGGAGGCTGCCCCTGGGAGAATGGAATGTCACAGACCTCCAAAGCCCATTGATTACCAAATTTACCTGCCCTTATCAACGACTGCAGGCAAGGAGCTGCTAATTAATGCCCCTTGGGCCCTCGCCTGGCTGAATCACTTTGGCCCTCCCTCTGCCCCATCTACTTCTCACTTTATGCATCTCATCTGCAAAACCAGGCCTAGTCACATAGGCAGGAAGGAGAGATAAGTGAGATAAGTGGGGAGAGAACTGGAGAACAAAAGAGACCTTAACCTATAAAAGATATAGGGTACGCTCGCTTCTTGGGACTTTAGAACATCAGCCATGGCCCCCTTCTTCCTCCCGGGAAAAGTATTATTACCTTTAAATAAAACCTGCTTAATATGCTTGCCTTGGCTGCTTCTCTAGTGTTCAAACTTCAACATTAGAGAGAGCAGAACTCGTCACTGGTAAACAGCAGTATCAGTACCCTGCTGAACCATACCAGTGAGCAAATGAAAAACTGCACACTTACATGCACAGATTTATATATGCTGTACTTGTAGTGATTGCATTTTTAGGGGTTTATTTTTCCAACAATTTTAAAGTATTGCACTAAAATGATTTTAATTTTGATCACTGAATTTGGGGTGGAGGGCCCTCCCTTAAATTTTGATCCAAGGTAAACACCATATTCCTCTTACCTTACTTACTGAGACTCAAGTGAGGAGTTCATAATTTCTTAAAACTAGAAGGTTCCTCGCATTTCACCCAGGACCTCCTCCATCTGCCAGGTGACCACTGTACCTGTTTCCCAGCTTCGCTCCTATGGACCACGCAAGGTGAAGTTTGTGGTTCACTCTTCCCACTGGCTTGTGCCTGTGTTGCCAAGGAGAAGACTCTGGCTAAGCAAAACAATAGCAAGGGGTAGTGGTCCTAAGCTATGTGGCTAGGACTGTGTTATAATAACTTGGAGAAATACCATTATAGTCATTGTTGATCATATAAAACTTGGGAGTTCATTAGTGGTTGCATTAGGTGAAAATAAACAATGGAAACCATGGATGGAAGGAAATATCTTTCTCAAAGTGTTAACCTGCAAAGCAGTTGAAACTTCTCACTAATGGGGCATATGTTTTTAGACTTTGTGTAATTGGATCATCCAATTGCTTCATGTAAATTCTGAGACTCTTAAAGACTTGGGAGAAAGATAAAGTGTCCCATTCCCCCACAAACTGGTGAAGCAGGTAGAAAACTGGGCCAGACACATTATTAGAATTAGAATTTCAGGTTCATTGGAAACAAGTGATGAGCCCATATTAGAACTGAGTTTCAGGATGAGTCCCATGTGGTGCTGTCAACCAGAGCTGAGCTTCTGTTTAAAAGGATGCTCTGTGCAAGATGGGACACCAGGTGCTCAGAAGACAATGAGAAGATTCACATGATGCATTTCCCACCTCCAGGGCCACACAATCTAGAAGGACTCCATGATAATTCAAATAGCAGACTAGTTATAGGAGCTGATAAGGCTTCTCTTTGTTGTTTTCTGTTTTCCCTCAGGCCTATTATTTACCACATTCTATTCTGTTCTCTCCCTTGGGAAGCTGATCTTGATACCGCTGGTTTTCAGTGAGGAGTTCTGCTTCCTCAAATGTTGAAATGTAACACCAGAGAAGCACGGGAGGCAAGCACATATAGAGCAGATTTTATTTAAAGATAGTAACACAGACTTCTTCCGGAAGGGAGAAGGGGCCATGGCTGGTATTCTGGCATCCCAAGAAGTGAGTGCGCCCTGCATCTTTTCTAGATCAGGGTCTCCTTTGTTCTCCTGCTCTCTCCCCCTGCCTCCATGACTAGGCCCAGGAGATGCTGGTGAGATGGCAAAAAGGTGAGCAGCAGATGGGCAGGGGGAAGGGTCAATGGAGTGATTCAGGCAGGTAAGAGCCCAGGGAGCATTAATTAGCAATTCCCTGCCTGCAGCCTTTTGGGAGGGGTAGTATGAGCAGGTAACCTTGGTGATCAAAGGGCTCTGGAGACACTGACATTCCAGTCTCCCAGGGGCAGCCCCCAAATTCCCGGATCCTAACTGGCCTCCATTTCCTTGATTTGACCTGATCACGTATAATTTTACCTTCAATCTCCACACATTATCACTCCCTCTATCTTGTCCTCTGGCTCCAATAGGCAATACCATCATGGAAATCAGGCAAGAGGAGAGAGGTGTCAGGGAACTTATTCTACCCACCTAATGGCTACTTGGAAGTGGCTCTAGTAGTGTTGGGGTAGGTAGCCAGATAGACAGGAGCTAGAGGGGAGGGGAAAGGAAATTCAGGCTCTCACCCAGAGCTTCACCCATCTGGCCCTTCCACTGTCCATGGACCGCCATCTTCATGTCAGAGAGCTCCCTTTTGATCTGGAAAAAGCACACAGTCTATTCTGGAAACTTCCAACATAACCAAATTGGTGCAGGTACACTAAACCATGGTGGGAAACTGCAGTAACTGCACCAAATACATAATATATGAGAATGGAGGTTCTGAGACCAAATATAAAAGCTCCATGGGTGAGAATCCACAGGCTGTTGCATCTCTTGGAGGTTGGCTGTCTCCACGCACCTCACACCTAGGAGCCTTGCTTCCATTTTGCTAAATGCACCCTTTCATCTTTCTCTAATGGTGCCAACTCAACTGGTATCTTTCTTTCAGTAGACAAGAACCAAGGAAACCCTTCACTGGTAACAGTAATAGAATTATTTATGTTTGGCTATTATTTACTTTATAATCAGTTTGTAAAATGCTATGAATCATGGCAGTGTTTTCTTGAAAAACTGATTCTTGACGAATGAGCCTGGCCATCTTCTCTACTTGACTATTATTTTGGTCAGTTTTTTCACTGCTGTGACAAAAAGAGCTGACAAGAACAATTAGAGGAGGAAAAGTTTATTTGGGGGCTCATAATTTCAGAGGTCTCCATTAATAGATAGCTAATTCCATTCCTCTGGGCTCGAGGTGGGGCAGAACATCGTGGGGGAAGAGTGTGGTTGAGGGAAGCAGCTCACATGATGATCAGGATGCAGAGGGAGACTAGGCTGAGCCCTCTGAATATATACCCCGAAGCACACCTCCAATGACCCACCTCCTCCAGCCACTCCCTACCTGCCTATAGTCACCACTTAGTTCATACCTATCAGGAGATTAACCCACTGATTGGATCAAGGCTCTTATAACAGTAATTTCGCTTCTAAACCTTCTTGCATTATCTCACACATGAGCTTTTGAAGGACACCTAATATTTAAATCATAACACCTATATTTTTCCCTCCAATATTAGAACTTCCCAATAGCTTTGTAATAAATAAGACAAGAAATTATTTAGATGTCTGGATTATTTGAGTGAAACATAATAGTCCAATTAAACCTGCCCAGTTGATTCACGTTCGCAATACCATATAGGAATTTTCTGGACACTCAGTTTTCTGGCTATGAGTTGAAACTACACATTTATGATTTTTTTTTTTTGCAAAAATAGATTATTTTAATGAGTCAAAATGTTTTCCAACTAAATCAAAAATGTAATATCTGACTCAAATCTATTCCTGTCCCAGATTCTACTTCATAGTCTAACACCCAGCAAGGGGCATTACATCCCATTCTGATGTCTCCGGTGTCCGTACAAGAGCCAGTGGCACTGGGAGACTGGAGCTCTCATGACTGACAAGGCTTTCCTCTTTTCACTGCCGATCAGCATTGCCCCCCATCTGCTCTGACCCTCTATCATCATGTGAAGTCAGACAGAATTCACTTTCTTTTAAACTTTCAAATGAGAAGTACAGGAACGGGCCATGGAACTGACTATACTGATACTCCATCTTTCAGTCATTACATAGATTCTTTAGGGTTGGTGGGAGTCTTTACCTAATGTCTTCTCTTGCTGGAGGCAAGTGTCTTCCAGGAGTCCCATTAGATCCAGGGTGCTTGGTGGGCACTGAGGGTGCAGAAGGCCCAGCCCAGGGGTGCCCGAGTCATTCTGTGTTAGTCTGGCTTGTTGTGCTCCCTGCAGGCTTAGCCATGGTCTGGCTGGAGGCCTGTGTAGCTCAACAGCTCCCTGAACACCATGGCCACTGTGTCCTGCCTTGCATAGACGTTCCAAGAGTTGGTGGTTCCAAGTTCCTGATTCTTTCTCCTCCTGATGACTTTAGGAGTCCCGCTCTTCTCTTTGCTTTGTATTATCACCAATTACTCCATCCTTTGGTGACTAGAGAAAATGGGATTTATTTTTGCCTCTGTCACGAGCGGCAAGGAGGAGTCAATGAGAGTAAATTTGGTCCAAATTCTATTGGCTTTTATTTGATGCTGATCACACAATTATTTATAGTTATTCTAACCTTTAGTCACACCAATATCACACATAACTTAATCACTAAATTATCATAAGCCCCGAATAAGTAAGATTCACTCCTTACTGAGACCCGTTCCTAAGGTCCACTCACTCCTGTGTGACGTGTCTTGAGTCGAAGGACAGCGACTCCCAGAGGTCAGTCAGGAAGACACCTCAGGAGATCTCACTGGGGAGCTCCCTCCGGCTGGAGTCCTGATCGGCGAGGACGGTTGGAAGGTGAAGGAGGCAGTGAGGTTACAGCAGGCAGGCCAGGCGGAGACGTCTCAGGCAGGGTGCACACGGGCAGCTCCGCTGTCACTTCCACAGGTACATCTCGATCCCGGTCGGGATGATGGATGTTCCATCAAGTAACAAGCAAGTCAGTGAGTCCCCTTCAGGCTTGGAGCAACACTGGCATCATTGGTGTAAAACAGGGACTAGAGCTGAGTCCTTTTAAATCCTTTTTATCAGACCCTGCCAGCCGGTCTTGGTCGGAGGGAAGTTAGTTATCTTACTTGGGGTCAGTTGCACATGTCTCCAACTTGGGGACAACGTCAATCCTATCTAATCCTATCTAGGGGCAACACCACATCATTACCTCATTACAACACAAGCAAGTTGTTTTTTTCAAGTTACACAGCAAAGAGTAAACAAGTTGTTTTTTTTTTTTTTTTTGCAAGTTACACAGCACACAGAATGTCACACATTTAACTTTGCTCCTTACAGCCTCCTAGACCAGGTGTGCCTCTGGGCTCTGGCCACCTCTAGGCCCTGAAAGTCCTGGGGGGTCCTTGAGGTATACATGGCTGAGGGTCTCCCAAAGATGCAACCTCAGCCACAAGTCAAGGGACAAGCAATGCCCAAGTCTGGAAACCTGGAGCAGAAAGTTGGAAGACGGATGGGCCACTCTGGCAGATTGTTATCACCAACTTTATCAAGTAGCAGTATATTTTCTAAATTCTCAAAAAACAGTTATTTTGGAGTTTAGTTCCGTGAAATGCCACATGTGTCAAGGCGATGTCTCACCCAGAAAAGATCATGAGGCACTTTGAGTTGAGTTGATTTCCTATTGGACCCAACAAAATTCCAAACAAATCAGCGAATACATACTGTATGAAAATAATGCTGCTTTCTCAAACTTGTGCCAACTCTGGTTTGTTTCTTATGGACTCAGAGCCTCTTGGCATCTGTTTTAGCAGTTGTATTTAAATAATCATTTGAGTAATCTTATTTCCTTAATAATTAAGCACCTACTTTTGTCTTTTTTTTAGATTTTTAAAAAATTTTTTAAATTTTTAGTTTTTTTGTTCTAATTAAATTTTGTTCTAATTGTACATGAGAGTAGAATGCACTTATACATTTTGATAGATCATACATAAATAGAGTATAGTCACTTATTTTTCTGATTATACATATTGCAGGGTCACATACTTTTTGTAAGTTTTGTTGCTAATACTGGATCTCTGGCTCAGTAGGCTTGGAGCATAGCAGATGGATAATGAACAGTTCTTTAATGGTAAATGAATAAAAACTAACAAACACTGAATTAACCAGTTATTTGCCACTGCTATAAGGATCTTTATTTAGTGCATTGGCCGTTTCACTCGGAGCACTAAGCCAGTAAGACCAACATTCCAGAATTATACTTGCTTCCATTAATATATTTGTTATATTGCCTCCTTTGTTGAACTGTCAGATCCTCAAGGGCAACCGTGAATCCCTTATCGGTCTCCAATAATCTACCTAATAGATTATAAATATTTGCAACAATTATTGAAGTTTGTCCAAGGAAACACAATCAACTTTTGCATGATCATTTACACCCTTGAAATAAGAGTGCTTCTAAATGTTAACTTATTTGTCTGCAATGATCATTTTAGAACATACCTTCAAATTCAAACAAGCCATCTATCAACTTTTGGGGGTATAAAATCTGGTCCTAGTTTGTGATTCAAGTGATATTCTTACAAAACCGAAGGGGAATTCATGAATGCAGAAATATCACACTGATTGATGAGTCTATTTTTAAAATCAGAGGATGCTGTATTCAAATCCTAGCTTTTCTACCTCCAAGCTGAGAGAACTTGTCAATTCACCTAACTTCTCTCCTGACCGCATATGTACAAGAGTTTTGGGTTAATTATTTAGTAGTTTTAAAATTTAAAGATGATGTGTGTAACTTTTAATAAAGATGAGTAACAGATATTTTAATTTCTTAAAAAGTTATTTCTTAATATTCTCCTTCTTTGCTGCCAACTATGGAAAATTCTATTCTCATTTTAAAGCTGGGGAGAATATTATTTCCAAGAATGTTGACAATCTAGCACATAAAAACCAAGGACACATCTCAAAATAACTTTAAAATGACTGTGAGAAGATCGTGAATGCTTAGACACATTCCACGATGCCACACTTTCCAAAATCCTCCAGAAAATTTGTAGGGCAAAAAAGGAGAAGCAGGGCCTAAAAGGGAGATGAATATACTTTCTCCAGGGCTGACACCCACATCTCCATTCTCTTATGTGATTTGTGATTTCATACCAATATGGTGCTGGGTTGCCTACGACTCAGTGGGTATAAGTGGGCAACAACTTTTGTTTATAGTCTGACTCCCCGATCCCATTTGAACTGTTCCCAACACTTATATGCATACATACATACACACATATTCAAATACATAATCAGATTTGATTCATGATGGCCCTTCAGTTGCACAGAAAATATTTATTTTGTGGAACTGATAGCAATATTATTCTCAAAACATATCATGTAAGGACAGTACACTGGAACAAGGAGTTACTCATCGATTTTATTGTAGGAAAGTTGATTAGAACTTCATGGTTTACCTTACTCATGGCCCATAAGTGAAAATTAAACAGATTTTCCCTTTGACTTAAGTTCAAAATCTTCAGAGAGAAGTCAGACGTGACCTTCACAGAAAATACAAATTTCATAATGACCATGTTTTTTCCATATTGTTTCATTACCAATCTTGGATCCAAATTTTCATCCAAATTTCAAAAACTATCTTTATACCTATATTTAACATACCTATTTTAGGCTTTGCTGTAATAGGTGTGTGCATGTGTGTGTGTGTGTGTGGTGTTTGTATTAGTGTATGCGCCTACGTATGCTTATATTGTCTAATGATAATATGTGAATTCATGTAACTCTCAAATACTCATGGAATCAGAGAAATCAAACAGTAGATGGGAAGGAAAAGTAAATAACGGCCCTTGAAATAATGTTAATTTGGAATGTCAAACAATAATTAGCAGCAGTAGATATGACTATTAATAGGCTTTGATTTCATATCAGTTGATGGGGTTGAGTAGCACTGGAAGTAAGAAAAGTTAGAAGATGGTGTACAGAGAAATATAGAAGGAGAAAGAGTAAGGGAGAGGTGGAGGAGAGACAAAACAGAATCAAAGGGAATAAACTATTAACACAGAGATATTCACAGTAAAACACATCTGGTCGTGAAATCAAGACAAAAAGAAGCAGAGACAGATACCAAGAGGGATTAAGATTCTAAGAGAAACTTACCCTGGAGCAATGCTGTATTCTACTGGTTCACTTTGAGTATAAGCATCTTGGTTTTAAATATTAATATTTAATTAGAAATAAAATATGATGGCTATCATTCATAGTTTTATTTATGTCCTAAAGTCACTGATTTTATTGGAAAGATTTGGTATTAATTCCATATCCCAGAGTCCTGGTCTTCCCAGTTGGGTTTCTACTTCTTCTAATTCCTTCTACACGTCAGATCCAATTGGCAAGTTTAAACAGCATTATGAGATGAGTCATTGCCCTTTAAGGCTGTTCTAATTAAAAAATCCAAATCACACACACAAGAAGAAAGTACTCGGGAAAGTGCTCTCTACTGATACCATGTGTCAATTTCCTCATGACAGACATTAACAAGAAAACTGTTACCTGCAATGCCCATGGAGAAAGCTCTTCTTCCATGATTGCCCCTCCTTCAATGAAAACCCCCTGGCCTCTTATTCCTGACTTCTCTGGTCAATTTTTGAAGCTTTGTGAAGATGGCTTAATCAATAGATTTTTCTCAATATTTGATTTTCTGTTGTTTTGGACACTGAAGTCAGGGTTAATTTTCTAACCAAGCGGTTAGACACTCAAATACGTAAAGCAAAATGGACATGTTGACTAAAACACTTACCTCCACTCCCTGGCAGCTACCTTTGATTATCATGGCCAAGCCTGGGCCTCTCAGCTGATGAACTTATCTTTCCCTCAATCAACATCACCCCGTGAACTCATCTCTGACTACTCCGGAACAACAGAAATAGAGAGATGGAACATCCCTCATTTCCTCTGATCTAAATTCCTAATATTATAGACTTGGAAATGAGGCCCAGGGAGCGGGGATAGCTCCGTGACTCAAGTCAGCATCAGGGAAATCAGGACAATGGAGAATTTCCTCCTAGAGACCAAAGCGATTTTTTCCTATTCTGCTTTCTGATAACTTTCTACTACTTTAACAATTCCTGGGCTGGGGAGATAGTTCAGTCAGTAAAGTGCTTGCCTTGCAAGCACAGGGCTGTGGGTTCGATTCCTAGCACCACACACACAAAATAATAATAATAATAATAATAATAATAATTCCTCCACTGACATCCTTACATGTACCAAGTAGGCTCTCTGTGCTTGCCAAGGTGAAATAAGTTGCTTAAAATCCAACTAATTGAGGATGAGATGTTAAAAATGGTGAGTGAAGAGTTTGACAATCCCTTTCTCTGAAAGAAAAAAAAAAACTGGACAAGAATAGTCAAAACTAACCTTTCAAACTTTGAAAAATGACCAAATCATACACAAAACTGAGTGTTTATTAAAAAATTTCCACTGAATCTTGGTAAGAACAGAGGAAATTTGTCGTTTCTTCACCTGGAATTACACTAGCCTAACCCAAAGCTCTGTAGGGCAGATGTTCTACCTGGGTGTGACCAGGCGGGAGAACTGGCAGGGGAGGGAACTGACTGGATTTGAGCAGTAAGTGGAATGAATAGTTCATCCCAAGGGTACTGTCAAAAATAATGTTTTTTAAGTATCAAACAATCAGGGAAAGCTGAACTTTCAGTTATCCTGAGATCTTGAGACTAGCTAGGGCAAGTAATAGACCAGCCAGACATTTAGCAGGAAGATTTGGGAGATGGGATACCCAAAAATGGTTTTGCGAAGTCCCTATCTATCCATGGCAGTCTGAAGGACATTGTCCCTGGCTGAATATGAAGACCTAGAGGCACAGCAAATAAAGTCAAGAACAGAGATGAAACTTGTTTGAGCTTTATTTAAGTTCAACCTCTGAAGAATCATTGGCTGACTAGTCACCAATTCTGATCCAGGGACAATCCCTAGAAACCCAGGTTTAGGGGAAAAAATGAGTTAAGAAAAATTGAATAGACATCAGTGGCAGCACAGGGTGGGTTATGTTGGCAATGGTAATGACAACCAATCCCCAGGGGAGGGAGATCAGAATCCAGAATTATTATAACCTACTATTGATAATATCCATATTTAAAAATGTACAAAGAAATAGGAAAGTGTGTTCCTTACACAGGAAAAAGAAAGAAAGAAAAAGAAAAAAGAAATCAATAGAAGCAGTCTCAAAAGGGGCTCAGGTGTTAGACCTAGAAGATAAAAGTAAAAGAAACAATTATGCTCAAATTACTTAAGTAAATTGAATTTTAAGAATTCAAGGAAGGTATGATGGCAAATGACCCATCAAATACACAATACAAATTGGTTGAGAAGTTATTTTTACAAATAACCAAATGGAAATTCTGAACCTGCAACACACAGTAACTCAAATAAAATATTCGCCAGGCTAGTTTACCAACAAATTTGAATTGTAAAAAAAGTCAGCAAACTCGAGTATAGATCAAGAGACCTACTCTTATCTGAGAAACATAAAAGAAAATATAAACAGATCCCCAGAATCTGGAGAGATACTACGAGGCACACCAACATACATGAGACAGGAGTCCCTGAAGGAGACGAAAAGTTGAAAGAGGAGAGAATATTTGAAGCAGTAAGGGCTGAGAGCAGTCCAAATTTGCTGGAAAACATTTATCTGCATCTCCAAGGTGCTCCTTGAGCTCCAAGTAGGATAAAATCAAAGAGATCATCAACAAAACAAACTAGTAAGTTAAGATTTTTTTCAGAGTTCTTGAAAACATGAAAAGATAAGTCATCACAAAAAAGTAAACCACTGTAATATTAACAGCTGTCTATCATAAAAGTCATGGAAACCAGAAGACAGTAGAATGGCATGCAGAGTTCTGAAAGAAAAAATTTAAATTGAGAATATGCAACTCTTTCTTAGAAACCTTATTAGGATTATTTATTGGCCTGATTTTAATATTATTGAATATCAAGGATGAGGGAAGCTGAGGGAGAGGGAGGAAGGTGGGGAAAGAGCTCATTGGTGGAACATCAACACACACACACACACACACACACACACACACACACACTATCTTTATCAGTTAAGTTCTCTGTCTTACATGGGGGACAATTTGTGATTTCCCCAAATAATTACAATAGCAAGATCAAAGATCTCCTGAGTGCAGATCCCCATGACAGATACAATAATGATGAAGGAGCTTGAAATATTGTGACAGTGACTGAAACATGGTAGAGGTAAAGTAAGCATACATTGAAAAAATGGTCCTGATAGATCTGCTAGACGCAGGGTTGCCACAAACCTTTAATTTGGAAAAAAACACAAAACAAAAAATCACACAACCCATGCTAAATGTAATGAAGTGAAACACAGTAAAATGAGGTATTTATTTAATTGTATTTAGTTATTTTATTTATTTTTTATCAGAATTTTGGATTCATCATATAGATCTTGTATGTATTTTGTTACGCTTATCATAAGTATTTCAGTTATGGAGGTGCTAATATAAAGAACCATTATGGTCTGAATGTGTCCCCCAGATTCATATGTTGAAATTTTTTTTTTTTTTTTTTTTTTTTTTTTTTTTTTTTTTTTTTTGCAGTGCTGGGGATCAAACCCAGGACTTTGTGCTTGCAAGGCAAGCGCTCTACCGACTGAGCTATCTCCCCAGCCTGCCATATGTCGAAACTTAATCGCCATTGTGATGGCATTAACCTCCTTCAGGAGGCAACTGGTCACAAGGGCAGTCCTTGTGGATGGGATCAGTCCTCGTAACAGGCCTTGGGGGTGGCCTGCGCCTTCTTCTGACATATGAGGACTCACATTCCTTCCCTTGCCCTGCCACACCTCTGCTATGTGGAGATGCAGTAAGAGGCAGTCACCAGACAACACATTACAGGCCCTTGATCTTGGATTTTCCAGGCCTCCAGACTGTAAGATTCCTGCTTTTTACGAATCATCCAGCCTAAGGTATTTTGTTAGAGAACCTGAATGGTCTAAGACATCTGATATTCAAGATATGTTTCCTTGATACCACATGCCAAGGCAAGCATATGAAGCAGGTTTTATTTAAAGGTAGTAACACAGACTTCTCACAGGAGGGAGAAGGGGGCCGTGGCTGATGGTCTGGAATCCCGAGGAGCGAGTGGGCTCTGCCCTTTTTATAGATTCTCTCTCTCCCTCCCCCTTATCTCTCTTCTTCCTGCCTACGTGACTAGGCCCAGGAGATGCTGGTGAGATGGCAAAAAGGTGAGAAGCAGGTGGGCAGGGGGGGAGGGCCAAATGGAGTGATTCAGGCAGGTAGGGGCCCAAGGATCATTAATTAGCAATTCCCTGCCTGCAGCCATTTTTGGGAAGGTAGTATAGGCAGGAACAAAAGGGCTGAACAAAAGGTGAACAAAAGGGCTCTGGAGACACGAACATTCAGTCTCCCAGAGGTGGTCTCTCACTTCCCAGACTCAGGTGGCCTTCATTCCTTGATTCAACCTGATCACTTATAATCCTGGCTTCATTCCCCCCTCTAATTTTTACTCCTTACTGCTGTAAGGAAATGGGACAATGACTGTTTTGGCTGCTTCAAGCAGGAAGGGAGTGGCATGGGGTTAAGCAGATTGGGTCAATCGAGGGGTCCACGTAGAAATCTGGTTGGGGAAGAACAGGTTGTAAAGTTGTCTGGGGGTGGGTGCTTCTATTGTTATGGGGCACAACTTAAGAACAGACCGGTCACCACTGAGAAGTCTAAATTTGAGAGACTTTATTAAGCATCCAGATGGCTGTCTCACACAATGCCCTCAAAAATGGCCATTGGAAGAACAGCCCCAACCCATAGGGTTCTAGGGGTTCTTATACCAAAAATCACATCAATCCTAAGTGTCTGTTGCTATGATTCGAAATTACACATTAACATCATGAGATCATCGACAGAGGGGGAAGTGGGTCAAAATGACCCTTACCTAGGTGCAAACTAAAGAATGGTTACTAACATCCACATAATCACTGTTCATATGGTACATTGTTTAGGAGCAATAGGAATCAAAAGAGAGCAATGTTTCTTTACATAGGAATTGTCATTCTGTATTGTTAAACATGTCACACGAAGTAACTGATGATGGGTACAGAGGCGGGGTGTTCCCATGGGAGAAGCTTATTTCCTATATAACATGGGGTCTCAGAGCAAAATGGAGTCTGTTTCCCTTAGAGTCTGGCTGTGACATTCTCATGGAGTCAGATCTGTCAGCCCATCACACTACAAGTATGAAATGAGATCAATACAAAATAAATGTTGCAGCATCTGGAACATGTCAATGAATATCATGAAGATGACAGGAGTCAATAATCTCTCACCAGGAAGTGGAAGAGCTGAGAAGTTGTTCCACAACAATGCCTAACAAGTGCTGGAGAGGTCAAGGCCTTTATTTTGGGAACTTTGACATTGTCAAAGTTATCAGGAATGTAAACACAACCTTTAATTTTTAATGTCATCAATGTCCCCAGAAAATAGTTAAGCTACATAATGTCATCTGATATTTGTAAAATATCCCTTTATTGGTATGACCTCTGTGTTTAGTAGAGATCTCTATATTTCTATTACTTAGGGCTAGATAATCATAACTAGCAAACATTGATTAAGCCTACCTATATAGGAGTTAGGAAGATCTGTAGGCCTTAAACTGACTAAAAATTTCTGACTCTGGCAGTTTTCTTGATAGTTATCAGTCACTCCTGTCTAAGAATCCCTCTTTTGTAGCCTCCAGTCTTGGAGCTAACACAAGTGTGCATCTTAAGCTGCATTTAAGTATTGTTTCTTTTTTTAAATGCCCAGAAATGGCTATGTTTTGGTTTTAACTGTTTTTCTAGGTGTTTAAGATCAAGTTGGTCAAATTGACCTGTTCGGGTCTGTTGAGAGCCAGCTGAATTCCCACAGGGGTCACTCGTGGGGAACTTGAGAGCAGCTTCTTAGCTTCTTTAGTGCCATCTGCTAGGTAGGGTCTCCTTGATGAGGTGGCTTCCCTTGAAAGCATCAGGGATGTCTCCCCTTTTTTAATGACCCTCCTCTGCAGCAAGTGCACTGATAGGCTTATGTTCAGACCAACCCAACAAGAAATACCTGAGACTGTTTGTTTCCTGCCTAAATAATTGCACTGAAAGAAATGCTTTCTTTAGGGTGGAAGGAAAAATATTCCAGAAACCTGAAAACATAGGAAGTAATAACAGTCTGATGGGGTAACTAAGTGCATGAATACAATGAACACTGCACAAATTAAAGTTTATTAATTTATTAAAATGCAAATTTTCTTGATCTAATTTTGAACTAGACTAATAAAAAATGGTGAGGGAAATTTGAAAATGTACTCATATTCTGTCCTCCTCATGTAACAGGATCTTGTATTAAACTGAAGCGCAACTCCTTCCTGCAATGTTTCTTTTCATCTCTGTTAATACCTGCAATTTGCCAGTTTCTACTTCTGCCATCAAACTTGCTCAGCAGCTGTGGCAGGAACCAGAGCTGCCTGGAGAGACCAGGAGGGGTCAAGGCTACTTCCCTGAAAAAGTCTTAAAACCTGGAAGTCTGTACTGTACAACAGACACTGAGAACCAAGGGCTCTGCTCAGCCTTTGGAGAAGACTCCACTGAGCCCGCACCCGGGCTGAATAAACCTTGCTCTTCTGCATCCCCAAGTGCCATTTATCTCTTCCATTGCCATAATTTACCCTAATTTTCTGTATTGTCTGCAACAAAACTGTAATAAGTAAAGCATGTTTGCCGTCTCAAAGGATATACAATATAAATAGTAAAAGAATTTTGTCAACCATGTAAACAAAGAGAAAACAGATAATAAAGCATATGTGATTAATTCAAGGAAAGGGAAACAATATGTAAGCATATAAAAGGAAAATACATAGAAACTAATGTGGATAATACAAAATAAAAATAATAATATAGATTTAGACAAAATTTGATCAGTAAGTCAGATACAAATGGACATAATATTCTAATTTTAATAAAATGCTACTAAGGACAAGAAACACGGTGATGGGCTGACAGATCTGACTCCATGAGAATGTTCTAGGCCAGACTCTAAGGGAAATGACTACACAGACTCCATTTTGCTCTGAGACCCCATGTTATGTAGGAAATAAGCTTCTCCCATGGGAACACCCCGCCTCTGTGCCCATCATCAGTTACGTGGTGTGACATGTTTAAAAATATACAATGGCAACTCCTATGTAGTAAAGAACTGCTCTCTTTTGATTCCTATTGCTCCTAAACAATGTACCATGTAAACAGTGATTGTGTGGATGTTAGCAACCATTCTTTAGTTTGCGCCTAGGTAAGGGTCATTTTGACCCACTTCCCCCTCTGTCGATGAGCTCATGATGTTAATGTGTAATTTCGAATCATAGCAACAGACACTTAGGATTGATGTGATTTTTGGTATAAGAATCCCTCCAACCCTGTGGTCGGGGCTGTTCTCCCAATGCCATTTTTGGGGCATTGTGTGAGACAGTCAGCCGGCCGGCTTGATAAAGACTCTCAAATTTGGACTTCTCAGTGGTGATCGGTCTGTTTTTAAGTTGCACCCCATAACAACACCAATGGTTGGCAG
This sequence comes from Sciurus vulgaris, assembly GCF_902686455.1. Classification (NCBI taxonomy): domain Eukaryota; kingdom Metazoa; phylum Chordata; class Mammalia; order Rodentia; family Sciuridae; genus Sciurus; species Sciurus vulgaris. Next base: position 167,540,247 of record NC_136465.1, on the reverse strand, counting down.
ACACGGCCTTTATATAAAAAGATGAAGATTTATTGATATTTAAGGATAGAAATTATATACAAGATAAATGTAAGCATAACTTTGACAAGGCCGCGGTAACAGACAAAAGTCTCTAAACTCATAAAGAAGGACGTTCCACGTATTAGGGACTCCAGCTGAACATGCATAGGCCTTTCTGTGTCCCACAGAGCACTGAAGCTGTACTCACAGTCTCACTTCTTAATTTTCTATTCGTTCCAGTCCTGCAGTCTTTTCTTCTGTAATATTCAATGTACAGCTAACCCTCATCCTTTGATTTCATCTCTAGAAGACAAATTTGGGGATTTTTAAATTTCTTCTTTTACTAACTCTATGAGCCTATGGGGTTTAGTCAGAAGAACTGTCTTAGTCTATACTGATATTTTAAAATTCCACTAAACATTGTTTCTAGTTTAGACAACAAACTCTCCTTTATGTTTTCCACTTCCTCTTTTGGTGCTGGGGATTGAACCCAGGGCCTTGGGCATGCGAGGCAAGCACTCTACCAACTGAGCTCCATCCCCAGCCCCGAGTTTCCCACTTCTGTTTCTGCTCTTCACTTCATGACACGAAGCTCATTCAACTTGGATTATTCCCCTTCTGCTTGAAGAATAGCAGATCTGGTGACAAACTCTACATTGACTGTATTGCTTGCTTAGGAATGCACTTTCTTATTTGAGAGAAATTTTTCATTTAATTTTTGATCTAATAACCAATTCACTAACTTTTCTCTTGTTTACTGTAAAATGAGTTCGCTGAGTTTTTTAAAAATGTTTGTTATATTTATTTTAATTTTTAAAAGTTCTATTTGTAAAGCTCACTAATTTTTTTATTTCGACTTTTATAATTTCGCATTCCCATACATATTTTCCAATTCATTGACTTGTCTTTAACCATGATAAAGGTAGAATTTTTAAAAAATGAGCTTAGGCTTTTCTTGTTCCATTTTACTTTAAAAGCTCTATACCATGCCCATACTGTTAAATAATTATATTGTTTTAGAAACACTTTCAATTTTTGACTTTTACCCTATTGCTCTCATAAATTCTCATTTGATGTTCATTTTGTTTATTTACTTTTTGATTGACACACAATATTTGCACATGTTTATGAGGTACAATGTTATGTTTTGATTATGTAAAGTTTTCTTCTGAAAATGACCACGTCTATTCAGATGCACAGGTTGATTTCTGCTCTTTTCTTTCAGTTACCTTCAACTTGTCAGCTCTTCTTTGCTCTTCATGCCCATCAACCTTGACATTCTACTGACAAATCACTGGTTCAGAGTCATCAAGGTCGAGCATGCAGATGACTTCCTCCAATGCAGATCATATTTTGCTTCAACCAAATGCCTAGAGGGACTTCGAGAGCAAGTTAATTTCTTAGTTTGGTATTTGTGGTGCCAATTTAAGTGGGACCAATCAATGGCTGTAGTTCGCAGGGATCTTCCTGTCCCCACTATTTACCTACCACCCCATTTGCATCGACTTTACTTGAAACCAAGGCTATATCCTGCTCTCACTTTTCTGGGGTTTGACAAAGTCAGAAGAAAATTTAATTCTGTTTCTTTCTTATCTCACCTAACTTTTAACAGTGTGGTCATTATTTCATTCACATTTTGGGTAGTTGCTAGGTCTCGACATTTGTCACTGCCCTATGGAGCCAGCAGTGGTTGCTCATATGCAGACATATTGGAAATGTCCTCCCAGGGAGTAAAAGCAGCCTGATGCATATTTTCCTTTTTACTTCTCTGCAATCAGATTTTCACTCATGCCACTAACAAATATAAACTCGAATTGAATTAAAGACTTAAACACGAATCCTGAAATTTTAAAATTCCTAGTGGGGAAAAGCACAAAGGAAAAGTTGAACTGCATTGGTCTGGGCAATCATTTCTTGGATACAACCCTAAAGCATGAGCAACAAAAGCAATAATGCACAAATGGAGTTGCACTGAACTAAAAAGCTTCTGCACAGCAAAGGAAAGAATCGACAGAGTGAAACCCCACAGATTGAGAGAAAATATTCACAAATCACGCATTTGATCATAAGCTAATATCAGAAATAAAGAAGGAACTCAAACAACTCAATAGTAAGAAAAAATAACCAATTTTAAAAATGTACCTGAGTAGACATTTCTTAAAAGATATATAAATGGCCAACGGCTATATGAAAAAACGTTCAACTTCACTAAGCTTCAGGAAATTAAAAGCACAATGAGATATTACCTCAGACCTATTAGAATGACTTATCGATAATATGGAAGATAAGTTTTGGCAAAGATATACAGAAAAGGGAACACTGATGTGCTGTTAATGGTAATTAGTACAGCTGTTGTGGAAGATATGAAGGAGTGTCCTCAAAAAGTTAAGACTGGCACTACCACACGATCTAGTAATTCCACTTCTGTGTAGATATGCAAAGTATTTGAAATTAGTACGTGACCTGCAACTCATTGCAGCATTATCCACAATCGCCAGCCTAGGATGAATGATGAATGGATAAATGGATGAATTGGATAAAGAGAATGTGGATACATACAAAATGGAACACGAGTCAGCCTTAAAAAAGAAGGAAATCCTGTCATTTGTGAAAATGCACATGAACTTGGAGGATAGGCTGAGTAAAATAAGCCAGGCACAGAAAGACAAGGACTTCACGAGCTCACTTACAAATGAAATCTAAAATGTCACACTCACAGAAGTAAAGAGCACAGAGGTGGTTCCAGGAGGTTGGAGGTGGGAAAGAGAAGGATAAAAGTTTCAATCAGACAGGAGCAATAAGTTTCAGCGATCTATGGCTATGTTAGTCAGCTTTCTCCTGCTGTGGGAAAATACCCGAGAAAGTCAACTTGTAGAAGGGGAAATTTATTTTGACTCACAATTTCAGAGATTTCAGTTCTTGGTGAGCAGTCTCCATTGCTTTGGGCCTGAGGTGAGGCAGAACATCATGGAGAAAGGGTATGGTGGAGGAAAGCTGCTGACCTCAAGGCTGCCAGGGAGGAGAGAGAAAAAGAGGGGGAGGGTCTGGGGAAAACAGACCCTTTAAAGGCACGGCCAGTGATCCACCTCTTTCCAGGAGACTCCCAGTTTCCACCACGGCCCAATAGTGCCACCAGTTAGGGACAAAATTTGAATCTTGGCGGAGGTGGGGGGGCGGTCATTCCAGATCCAAACTATAATAATTGTGTAGCATGGTTACTACAGTTAATAATAACTTATATTTCAAAACTTCTGAGGAGTTGATTTTTACATGTTCTTATCACAAAGTAAGTATGTAAGATGATGGATTTGTTAATTTACTTGATTTAAGAGTTCTGCAGTGTATAAATATATGGGAAGCACAATGTATAAATATATGGAAATACTACATTGTATCACATAAATATATGCAATTATGATATGTTAACTTAAAAAAGCCTCTTAACACAGGGACAGTATGTTAGGAAATAAATGACTTCAGCATATGTAAATATGTTAGAAATGTTTTAACGCAGTAATTCATTTCCCTAGTAACTGAGAAATACAAAAACATAACACAAGTAGTTTTTATTTGATATTTCAGTTGAAAGTAGCTCATGAATCCAACAAGGCCCACATATAAAGAGCACAAGTGAAATTCAACTAAAAATGCAGAAAATGAAAAATAAAGTTGGCATTTATCTATTATTGTAGAGTTAGCTTTGAATTGCTATTAAGGTGGAGATATCTATTTATATTTATCTATCTAATCCAACAATATCTGATTATTAGATATAGATTGAGATTAGTATCCATCGATATCTCCACCGTAACAGCATTGGGATGCTAACACAATAGTAAGAAAAAACACCATCCATATTTACAGGGAAAGCCTGAGTCCTGAGAAGTAAAAGAGAAATTAAGCCACAGTCTGCCTGTTTCTTCCCTAAGGGAATTTTTCCAGTGTATACCTACATGAGCAACCATCCCTCTCTGTTTCTGTGTCTATATTTCTATCTGTACCTCTGCCTCTACCTCTGTCTCTATCTGAGGCTGGCTAGCTGTTCACTAAAACTCCTTCTTTTTTATCTTAGTTTCATAAGTAAACTGTCTCTACTTTGGAGTTAGGAGGGACCTTGCAACTAACTGACTTCTGGCGCATATGACACAGTGAATGTGAGCCACCACTAAAATCTTACTCATAGATTTCTTCCATGTACTGCCATCTCTGCTCTTTTCTCTTTTGCCACTTTGAACTTGGAGACCTTCAAAGCACATGTGAAGAAGACTCCCATTCACAAGAAGTCAGGATCTTGTTCTCCCACCTCTTGGAAGAGCTTCAACCTTTTTCCAGAAATATCTGTGGGCTTCAGGTATACATGACGTTCAGCCACTGAGATCTGTGGGTGTATCCATTGTGGCCAGTGTTTTAGATTATTCCCATTTCTAGAAGAGGAATGGTCAAAATTAACCCTCTATCATTGGAAAGATAAAGTTGCAGCAGGGCAAATGTATTTGACAGAGTCTACACATAAATAACAGAAAATAATTTCAAGGAGGAAGGTGCAAAGAGTAAGGTCTCTGAGCACATAAAAACTCTTTAAAAGGAAGAAATGCAACGAGATCAGGTGGATTGTGTGCACTGAATACATTTTCCTAAGATATTTGGATTGGGGTCCATGGGCTGTAGTCTGGGTGGTCTAACTAAGAAAGACCTTGATTATGAGGACAGTGTTGCTTGAATAATTTTCTGATTTTGACAGTACAAGACCCAACTTTAATGAGAGTAAAGATGGCTTATTTTATACAAGTATTTTTTCTCAGATGCTTAAGGAAATAAATCTAACTTTCCGAATCTGGGAACTAGATTCATTCCTTTTCAGGTGGAAGAATCTCATAAGGCTCAGAGTTTCAGGGAGAAATCAGAAAACCTGAGAAATAGATGATGACTTCTGCTTGCTTTGGTTCCTCCGCTTCAACATCCGCTCCTAGTCACACCTTGTCCTCCTGTCTAGTGGCATAATCATGGGACCAGAAACATTTGTATATTCTTTTTTGGAGAGCTCATGCTTTCCCAAGACTCGCTTGTGGTTCTTCATCAACCCAACCTTCATCTTGCCCTGGTGAAGCTCCACATCAAAGCTGAAAGGATAACTTCCAGGTTTCCTGCAGATAAAGACCCCCCTGGCCTCCTTAAAGCCCCTCTGGGCATTTTTCAGGACCGCTCTGAAGACGACAGGCTGGGAAGGTGGAGAAAGCCTTCCCCTGAGCCTCACACCGAAGGCTGACCTCTCTCCGCAGGGGCATTTTACACTGCGCCTTTAGTCCTGGGAACCCTGGCATACCGACCTGTCCTAGGAAGAACGCAGACACATCCATGAGAGGCTGCTGCCTCCGTGGAGCATGGACCCTCCGGAATGCACTCCTGGTGTCGGGAGTTCACATGTTGAATTTGAGAGTCACGCTCTCCAGGTTCTGTGTGTACCCCAATATCTCACAGTGGCAATCCCTATTCTAGTTCTACTGAGGTCATCAGAGATCTCAGTGCAAGGTAGTACAGAAGGCAAGACCTGCTCTGTTTTCCCTTCCCCACAGCAGACCTCCCAAGGGTGCTATGCCATACTGTAGAGCACTGAGCACCCCAGGACCATTTTGGCTTTGCATAATGGGACCCTTGTCCAGAGCTCAGAAACCCAGCTTATTACCCACCAGCTACCCTCATCCCTTCCCACAAGGGTTTTCATTGACTTTTATCTGAGCAAGCTGTACATCAATCAAATTGATTATACTAGTTTATGCCAACCTCCTACGGGGATTAAGTTAACTGCCTTGGCCAAGAGAGTGAACTTCAGGCTTATACAAGAAATAAGTAGAGGTACTATCTCATCACTTATGAGCTATTTTTCTACTCAAGTTCCTGATTTTAAGGATCTCTTTTCTCAACTGCACAGCATCTCTTTTAATTGTCTATTCCTGAAGTAGCATTCCATGCTGTATTAGTTGTTGTGATTAGTACTATTGGCCTCTGAGTTTGGAATTATGATCTTTGTCCCCTGAAAAATCTTAGGGAAATCTGATAATAAAAGAATGGTGATCAATCTTCACACCATCATTTATCTGAGATGTCCCCCCTCTGCTCATGTGGGTCTTTCATTTACCTAATAACAACAGCCTTGCATTTAAGATATTTTTATTCCCCCAAGGACAAGTGAACCAAGAGATCACTAAACCTAAGTCCCTTTGATCCTAGAATAGGAACCCACGGAGGCTCAGTGATGATAATAGCTGCATAAGAAACTTTTCAAAATGTGTGGGACTGTTTCCAGGGACCCTTTTTTGCAGTCTCATTTAGGTGCCAGCAGCAATGCATGACACCCCCTCACCATGCACAGTTCTAGAGCTCCAGCATGCATCAGAATCACGTGGGGGCTTGCTCCAACACAGACTGCTCATCTTAGAGTTTTTCAGAGCAGACCTGGGGTGGAGACCAAAATTTGATTTTATAAGACTATTTCAGGCGATGCTGCTGCTGGTAGTCTGCAGACAACCCTTAAAGAACCTGTGCCTGACTCTTCCACCAGTAACCTGTCTAGCAACAGCAAGCAGCACGTTAGGAATCTTGTATCACCAGTGAGTAGGATCTAGGTGAATCTAGAACATGAGTGTACACAGGGCTTCCTGGGCACCAGCTTCCCCTATAATGCATGGATTTGGCTCAGACATTATCATAATCAAGCGCACATCTTCTCACAAGCATGCTATGCTACTCAGCCCTTCTGAGTTCTTTCTCTCCTCTTTAACTAGAAAAGCTGTCCTGATCCACGATTCCACCTCTGTAGCTATGAATCTTCTTGGTATCTCCTCTACCTTGACTTACCCTTCCGGAGCAGCATTGCCCTCGATCACCACCTGAGCCTGGAACTGGGCCAGATTTCGTAGTCTTCATAAGATCTGTGGTTGAGCTAATGAGCATTCTTCCAAAGAAACCCTATGTGGAGCAAATGCTGGACCAAGATTTCTTTCCCTCCATTTTTTCTATTTTTTCTTGCTCCTACTAGTCCTATGAAGACCATGACATTCCCACCCAAAGGGTGAGAGGGAAGGGAAATTAAGACTCAGAAGAAAAGGCTTTCTTACCTTGGAGACCTGGGGGACAAGGAAGCCCTCTGGTCCAGGAATTCCTGGAGGTCCTGAAGGTCCTGGAAGACCTGGAGATCCATAGCAGCCAAGCTGATCAGTGAAGACATTCACCATGAGAACGGATATGGCCAATCTCCGCACATCTAGAACAAGAAGCAAAGAAGAGGTATTTGCTCAACAATCTGTGTGGGTAGAATTAAAGGTCGGTCGATCAAAATGACTTCATATATGCTTGGTTTCAAATGACAGCTGTGCCACTTATCAGTTTGTGGAGTATGTTAAACCCTGCGGTGTATCTAGACCTTTTTGTTAACTCCTCTATCTTGAATCACCACACTGAATCCAGTTATGGCTGCATTCAAGATTGTTAATCTCTGTTCTTACCCATCCCTTTATCAACTGCACATAATACTTAAGAAATAATGTTGAACTATTAAATGAATTATCATTAACACAAGCTACTAGTTATTGCCTATTATGCTCAGGATACAATGCCAGAAACATTATTTCATCAAATTTTTATTAAAGTTTGGCAAGAGATGAGCTCTTAACCTATAGCTACAGTTGAGATCCAAAAATTTTTAATGAACAATGCCAAACCAGAGAACTAGAAAGAATAAGAGGTAGGATTTGAAACCTAGTCTGAGTCCAGAACATTATTCCAGTGAATTTTAAGTGAATTAATGTGTGTTCATAATTCTACTTTTTTATACCTCAAGGTGCTGAGTCAGAGGTTTATAAATTTTGCTTGTCTCTGTTTTGTTCTTTTCTCAACCAAGCCTTGTATTTAAACAGAGAACATAAAGTAGACTAGACTATAATTCATTCCCATGTTTTCCTATTTAGAGCTGAAGCCCCCAAAATAATGTGTAGAAAACATTGGGGTTATCAACATTATCAACATTGGTGTTTCAGGTCCCTATTAAGACTGGCTATTTCCAATCCACCCTCTCCCAGGGCCTGGAAAATTGGACCCCACCTTTCTTTCTCTTGTATCAGGTCCCTACTGGTCATTCTTAGGTGGGAAGACTGAGTTCTCTTGGTGTGGCTTCTCCCAGAGCCAAGGGTTCCTGCGTTGCTTAGCTCAGGAGCCTGATGCTTGGGTCCCTGTCAGGGCTTTGCTGTAGCAAGAACTTTTTAAATGGTCTGCAATCGTTTCTTCAATAGTGAAATATTTTTATGTTGTCCAACCTAGGTCCATAGCAAGGTCAATGTTTAACCAAAAGCAGAACCTGAGGTCACCTGCTATGACTCCAAACTTTGGACTAGGAAGATGCTAACATCTTGGTCAACCCCAGACTTTCTATCTGTGACAGGTAAAACCCAACCTCTAAGGACGGAGGACTGCAGTTAGGAGGAGTTCAAGAGACATATTGCACAGCACAGTTGACAGTATATTGAATTCTTTTTTTTTTTTTTTTTTTTTTCAGTGCTGGGGATTGAATCCAAGGCTTTTTGCTTACAAGGCAAGCATTCTACCAACTGAGCTATCTCCTCAACTTGAATTCTTAAAAGCTGTGGAGAGTGGATGTTAAGGCTCTCACAACAAAAATAACCATGAGAGGTGACACTTTTTTTGGTTCTGTTTAGTTGATGTTTTTTGTGGTGCTCAAGATGGAATCTGAAGCCTCACACATGCACTCTGCCACTGAGCCACGTTCCCAACCTCAATGCGTTTATTCACACAATGTATATATACTTCAAAACTCATTGTTCACAAAGAATACACACAATGTGGACTATCCACTTTTTAAAAATTAAAATGCTTTAAACAAAAGAATGTGCCTTTCCTTGCTCTCCTACTGTTTTCTGAGTACTTGTTTGCTGTATCTAATCTCAGAGTCATCAAGATATAGTATGCAAGTGACTTCCTCCAAAGCAGATCATATTTTGCTTCAGCCAAATGTGTAGAAGGACTTCAAGAGCAACTTAATGTCTTAGTTTGGTATCTGTGGTGCCAATTTAAGTGGGACCAATCGATGGCTGTAGTTGGGCAGTGAGACCATTTCCCCGGATAATAAATCTTTACAAACAGAAGAACTTCTCTGGGCACAGCAGCAACTCATCATTGGACAAACCACCACCATTATTTGAAGGCCAATGTGTGATACATAAAAATTAGTGTTGTTAAAATGAGAGCATCACACAAGAAAAACATCTTCCCAGCTGTCATTGCTCCTCATACATCATCTCTTTAAATCCTTACTAAACACTGCTATGACTGGTGACCCAGAACATTAGCTGGCTGTCATTGGTTGCAAATCCATTGTGCAGTACAAAACATGACTCTGTTCTCAGTGCATTATCTATTATTAGTAGATTAATCCAGAGGCTTGATCAGTCTCAGGTTCAAACTTGTTGACAACACAACGGTTGGTATTATATGTCTGTTTCTTTGTGACGTTAGCAGTTACTGATGCTAGCTGCCTACAGCCATTAAATTGCTATTTTAAAGTAGTGATATTCTAATTCTATAAATTCTTTTCCACTAGTTAGTTGGGACATTTTGATAAAAGAGCCTTTATGACTTATCTACTATTATTTTTTACCCAGGAGTAAAATTAATACAAGAAAGAATAAATGGTTATTTTTTTCCTTTTATTTTCCAGTTTCATTGATTTCCTTTCATCCTCCAAAGCTCAAATTAATTCAATAAATACCTAGAAGCATAATTGTTGGATTGCATAGTTGAGATTATGTTTCACTTTATAAACGCCAAACTGTCTTCCAAAGTAGGTATCATTGCATTTCTACCAGCAATGAATGAGAATTGCTTTGCTTTGCATCCCTGGCAGAAATTGAACTATTTTTCTTATTTTAGCTATTCTGATATGTACTCACTGGCACTTTAATTTGCAATTCCTTCTGACAAATGATGATGTACATCTTTGTATATGATTATGTGCCCTTTACACAACTTCTTTGTGGGGTGTCTGTTTAGATACATTGCTCACATTTTGAGTGGGTTGTTTATTTTCTTCTGGAGTTATTTCCTTGTATATTTTGTCAAACGTGTTTTTCAATATTTTCCTTCCATCTATGACTGTACTTTTGATTCTTTGAACAGCATCTTTTATAAGCAGAAGTTTTTAATTTTAATAAAGTTCAACCTATTTTTTGTTTCATGGGTTATGATTTTGGTATTATATTTTAAAATTTGCTACCAAACAAAGTCACTTAGATTATCTCCTGTATTTTCTTCTGGAATTTTCTAATTTTCCATTTCTTGTAATCCATTTTGAAGTAATTTTGTTGAAAGGTATGGGGTTGGTGTTAGGTTCATTTTCTACATAAATCACCCAATCATCTAGCATGGTTTGTTGAGTTGCTTTAGAATTTCTCCTTCTATAGATACTTTACCATGCTATTTACTGTAGCTTTATATAAATCCCAAAATCCGGGAGCCGTGTCCTCCAACTTTGCTCTTCTTTAGCACTGTGTTGACCATTCTAGTTCATTCATGTTCCCACAAACATTTTAGGTCCATCTGTTGATATCCATAAAATCGTTGCTGATAGTTACATTTTAAGTTGGTATTGTATTGAATTTATGTACCAAGTTGGGAAGAACTGAGTCTACCAATCTATGAACCTAGAATATACCTTCTTTGATTTTTTATTGGAATTTCATTTTACCGTCTTCCTTGTGTATATCAAATACCAATTTTGTTAGATTTGTACTTGAGTATCTCATTTTTGATGCCATGGTTAAATACCATTTTTAAAAATCTTCCAATTCCAATTGTTCTTTGCTGGAACAAAGGAAAGCAACTGACTTTGCCTGTTACTCTTGTGTCATGCAATCTTCCTAAACTCGGTCACTGGTTCCAGAAATTTTGTGGGCTTTTTTTTTTATTTAGTTGGGGGGAGAATTCCTACATCAACTATCATGTCATCTGTGAACAAAGTTAATTTTCTTTCTTCCTTCCCAATCTCTCTTCCCTTTCTTGTCTTTTTGAACCAGGCAGGCCTTCCCGTACAATGAAGAATAGGAGTGGTGAAAAGCGACCTTTTTACCTACCTGAGGAAGAGAGCATATTCAGATTTTCACCAATAAGTCTAAGATTAGCTGTAGCTTTTATCTGCAGGGTTTTATTATCAGGTTGAGTCAGCTCCCCACTATTTCTGGTCTTGTTCTGATACTCTATTGACATTGAACATTAGGAGTGAGGTCCACTGGATGAGCGGGGACAGTGACCACGTAAGAGGCAAGGTTCAGGTGTTCGGAGACGGAGCCTTGACCTATGTAAAGGGTGGTCGCTATGAATGACAATTGCTGCAACTTTTCTCTGGTTAAAATCCAACCAGGACACCCAGCCTCAGGAAAGACCAGAAGACCTAGTGTTCAGAGAATTCAGTTCAGCACAACATCCAACCTCAAGTTTCACAATCAAACCAAGTGAGACCTAAAGAGGTGAGAGGCCCATTTCCAGTAGGCTTCTGCCCACCATGTCTGAGTGCCTGAGTGAAGAGGAAGAGTTCTCTCCACGGGAGCTGTTGGTAAGCACACCCACCACTTGTAATTACAATAACGAAATCTTGTAATTCATCACTGCTTTGCATTACCCTGTCTCTTGCTTTCCAAGCAAAAGCATTTTTTCACTGAATTAAATCTAGGAGACCAAGTACCCATAACTCTGCCAGAGATACAGGTTTTCTTTCTCCCTTAGCACTCATGAAAATGGGTAAGGATGGAAGCCAGTATTGAATTGACTCTCAGTTATACAAATTAATCAGGAGGAATTATAACAAAAGTTAGTGGTGAGAAATCCCACATGCGTGGTTTTGGAATGTATGTTAACTTTAATACTCCGACGTGCACACCCAAAACCAGGAGCAAGATGTACCCAGCTGCACTTGCAAATCAGCCTCCCTTTCTCTATGTTCCATCAGTTCTGCCCAGATTGTTCATCTCTCTCGGGCTCAGTGTTCCTGTGCCTCATCCTAGGATGGATGGTTTGTTTGTTTATCTCTCCACTAAATAATTCCATGTCTCCCTCACACACATTTTATCGCCACCGTTCTCTCCTTCCTACCCTCAATAAGATATGGAAGTGCATTATTCATTACATTTATTGTATCCAGTTTAAAAACCAAAGCCACTGTGTATTTTTTTCATTTCTCTGCCTGCTATCCTTTCTCTCCTTAATTCTTTCTTCCTTCTTCCCACAATAGATCACAGAATATTGAAGGATAGTAGAGTGAAACATACATTATTACCTCAGGTGCATGTATGACTGCATGAACAATGTGATCCTGCAATATGTAGAATCAGGAAAATGAGAGATTACACTCTATTTATGTCTGCTCTATCAAAATGTCTGAATGCATTCCACTGTGCCGGGGTCCAGCCCTAGCAGTGATTGGGGGTCCCAGGTGGATGGGAGGCATCGGCACGGTGGAGAAACAGCACACGGAGACACCAAGTGTTCTGAGGCTGAGTCTGAATCTTTATTATTCACAGAGTCTTTTTGTATGTTTTTTCTTTGGTATTGATTACATCATTTCATGGTTAATACAAGGAAGTGTTAGTAAAAAATCTTCAAGACTATAATTCATGATCTTATTCAAGAAACATGTTCTTACTGTATGATAGCTTAAATAAAAAAAGCAAATCTAGTTCCCAGCAAGGTAGAAGGCACTATGCGCCATTTAGTTTTAATTTCCCCGAAAGAATTCATCATTAAGTTTCTAGAGAAGTTACCCTTTCCAAGAACTCTAATGTTAGTTATTAACAGTGAAAAGTTTTTGTTATTACTAACAGAGAATAGAGGAATCAGCTTATAGTTAATATTTATTCTATTTCATGTACTCAATGGCGGACTAAAACTCTATTTTGATCTTTAAAGAACTAGACATAGGAAGAATACAAATTATACTTATGATTAACCTATTTATTTTTTATTAAATGGGAAAAAAAAATCCTTAAACTTAATCATAGACACTAAGAAAGCAATGAAGACCAAACACCACATCAAAGTTCAGAGGAATACATTCTCATATACCTACATATAACTTTTAGAGAATTTGTATGCTAAAAGAAATCACAGGCTCCTTACAAATTTGGGCAAATCATAATTGCTTATTTATGGTTTCATCTAAGTATTAATATTAAACTTTATTGTATGTTATTTTGTGTTCCATCACCATGAAATCTCCCCAGTATTCTCTATAATCTGAATCTAAGGATATATTGATTATTAGTATTAAAGGAAACTGCACATGGAGACATGCCACGCCTATGGCCCCCAAGAGGGAGGATGATCTTTCAACAGAACCATGTCAAGTGCTGGAGTGGAAGGAAATACTGTCATGTACAACTAATTAGAACAAATAAAATTTAACAAATTAAAAGAAAAAGTACCTTACATGAATTAGTAAAACAAAATAGGAAAGTATAATCAGGTAAAAATTAGGAGACAAAGACAAATAAAAGGAAAAACCATGGTAAATGGTCATGTAACAAGTGTACACACCTATTAATTTTGAAAGTTTTAGTTGGAAATTTGACCTGAAATTCCTGAGGGGCAAAATGAAACAGAAAGCATTAGCCCTCAAGTAATTCATATTGCCTGAGTGGGAAACATATTTTCTTTAGGGATTTGCAATTTGGACAGGAAGAAATCATTTCCAAGGGTTTATAATTTCTTTTCTTTTTGTATGTATTTATGTGTGTTTCATTTTTTTTAAAATTCATTTTTATTGTAAACAAATGGGATACATGTTGTTTCAGTCTGTACATGGAGTAACAGCATACCATTTGCATATTCATATATTTACAGAATAATGATGTCTGATTCATTCCGTTATTTTTTTCCTTCCCCCCCCCACCCCTCTCACCTCTCTTTTCCCTCTATATAGTCCCTCCTTCCTCCATTCTTGTCCCCCTCCCACACCCCATTAAGTGTCATCATCCGCTTATCAGTGAGATCATTCCTCTTTTGGATTTTTGAGATTAGCTTATCTCATTTAGCACGATATTCTCCAATTTCATCCATTTGCCTGCAAATGCCATAATTGTATTATTCTTTATAGCTGAGTAATATTCCATTGTATATATATACCACAGTTTCTTTATCCACTCATCAATTGAAGGGCATCTAGGTTGGTTCCATAGTCTGGCTATTGTGAATTGAGCCACTATGAACATTGATGTGGCTGTTTCTCTGTAGTATACTGATTTTAAGTCCTTTGGGTATAGGCCAAGGAGTGGGATAGCTGGGTCAAATGGTAGGTCCATTCCAAGTTTTCTAAGGAATCTCCACACTGCTTTCCAGAGTGGCTGCACTAATTTGCAGTCCCGCCAGCAATGTATGAGTGTACCTTTTCCCCACATCCTCTCCAACACCTATTGTTGCTTGTATTCTTGATAATCGCCATTCTAATTGGGGTGAGATGGAATCTTAGTGTAGTTTTGATTTGCATTTCTCTTATTACTAAAGATGTTGAACATTTTTTCATATGTTTGTGGATTGCTTGTACATCTTCTTCTGTGAAGTGTCTGTTTATTTCCTTAGCCCATTTGTTGATTGGGTTATTTGTATTCTTGGTGTAGAGTTTTTTGAGTTCTTTATAGATTCTGGAAATTAGTGCTCTATCTGAAGTATGAGTGGCAAAGATATTCTCCCACTCTGTAGGCTCTCTCTTCGCATTGCTGATAGTTTCCTTTGCTGAGAGAAAGGTATTTAGTTTGAATCTATCCCAGTTGTTGATTCTTGCTTTTATTTCTTGTGCTATGGGATTCCTGTTAAGGAAGTCTGATCCTAAGCCAACAAGGTGAAGATGTGGACCTACTTTTTCTTCTATAAGATGCAGGGTCTCTGGTCTGATTTCAAGGTCCTTGATCCATTGTGAGTTGATTTTTTGTGCAGGGTGAGAGATAGGGGTTTAGTTTCATTCTGTTGCAAATGGATTTCCAGTTTTCCCAGCACCATTTGTTGAAGAGGCTATCTTTTCTCCATTGCATATTTTTGGCCCCTTTGTCTAGTATGAGAAAATTGTATTTATTTGGGTTTGTGTCTGTGTCCTCTATTCTGTACTATTGATCTACCTGTGTATTTTGGTGACAATATCATGCCATTTTTGTTAGTATTGCTTTGTAGTGTAGTTGAAGTTCTAGTATCGCGATACCCCCTGTTTCATTCTTCCTGCTAAGGATTGCTTTAGCTATTCTGGGTTTCTTATTCTTCCAGATGAATTTCATGATTGCTTGCTCTATTTTTGTGAGGTCCATCATTGGGATTTTAATTGGAATTGCATTGAATCTGTGTAGCACTTTTGGGAGTATGGACATTTTGATAATATTAATTCTGCCTATCCAGGAACATGGGAGATCTTTCCATCTTCTAAGGTCTTCCTGAATTTCTTTCTTCAGAGTTTTGTAGTTTTCATTGTAGATATCTGTTACCTCTTTGGTTAGAGTGATTCCCAAGTATTTTATTTTTTTTTGAGGCTATTGCAAATTTAGTTGTTTTCTTCCTTTCCCTTTCAGCTGTTTCATCGCTTGAGTATAAAAATGCTGTAGATTTATGTGTGTTGATTTTATAGCTGCTATTTTGCTAAATTCATTGATGAGGTCTAGAAGTTTTCTGGAGGAGGTTTTTGGATCCTCTATAGAATCATGTCATCCATAAATAGTGACAGCTTAAGTTCCTCTTTTCCTATTCATATCCTTTTAATTTCTTTAGTCTGCCTAATTGCTCTGGCTAAAGTTTCGAGGACAATGTTGAATAGAAGTGGTGAAAGAGGACATCCCTGTCTTGTTCCCGTTTTTAAAGGGAATGGTTTCAGTTTTTCTCCATTAAGAATGATGTTGGCCATGGGCTTAGCATAAATAGCCTTTACAATGTTCAGGTATGTTCCTACTATCCCTATTTTTTCTAGTGTTTTGAGCATGAAGGGGTGTTGTATTTTGTCAAATGCTTTTTCTGCGTCAATTGAAATAACCATATGATTCTTATCCTTAAATCTATTGACATGATGGATTACATTTATTGATTTACGAATGTTGAACCATCCTTGCATTCCAGGAATGAACCCCACTTGATCGTGGTGCACAATTTTCTTAATATGTTTTTGGATACAGTTTGCCAATATTTTGTTAAGGATCTTTGCATCTATATTCATCAAGGATATTGGTCTAAAATTTTCTTTCCTTGATGGTTTGGGTATGAGAGTGATATTAGCTTCACAGAATGAGTTCGGTAGGGTACCCTCCTTTTCTATTTCCTGGAATACTTTGAGAAGTATTGGAATGAGTTCTTCTTTGAAGGTCTTTTAGAACTCGGCTGAGAATCCGTCTGGGCTTTTCTTGGATGGTAGATTTTTAATGGCTTCTTCTGTTTCATTGCTTGATATTGATCTGTTTAAATCCTGTATGTCCTCCTGGTTCAGTTTGGGCGGAGCGTATGTCTCTAGAAATTTGTCAATGTCTTCAGTACTTTCTATTTTGTTGGAATACAGATTTTCAAAGTAGCTTCTCATTATGTTCTGTATCTCAGTGGTGTCTGTCATGATATTTCCTTTTGCATCATGTATTTTAGTAATTTGAGTCTTCTCTCTCCTTCTCTTTGTTAGTGTGGCTAAGGGTTTATCTATTTTGTTTACTTTCTCAAAGAACCAACTTTTTGTTATGTCAACTTTTTGAATAGTTTCTTTTGTTTCAATTTCATTGATTTCAGCTCTGATTTTAATGATTTCCTGTCTTCTACTACTTTTGCTGTTATTCTGTTCTTCTTTTTCTAGGGCTTTGAGCTGCAATGTTAGGTCATTTAATTGTTGACTCTTCATTCTTTTCTGGAATGCGCTCCATGCAATGAATTTTCCTCTTAGTACCGCTTTCATAGTGTCCCAGAGATTTTGATATGTTGTATCATCATTCTCATTGACCTCTAAGAATTTTTTAATCTCCTCCCTGATGTTTTTTGTTATCCATGTTTCATTCAATAGCATATTATTTAGTCTCCAAGTCTTGGAGTAATTTCCTTTTTTTATTTTGTCTTTGATTTCTACTCTCAGTCCATTATGATCTGATAGAACACAAGGCAGTATCTCTATTTTTTTGCATTACCTAAGGGCTGCTTTGTGGCATAACACATGGTCTATTTTCGAGAAGGTTCCATGTGCTGCTGAGAAGAAAGTGTATCCGCTTGTTGATGGATGGAATGTTCTATATATATCTATTAAATCTAGGTTATTGATTGTGTTATTGAGTTCTATGGTTTCTTTGGTTGGATTTTGTTTGGAAGATCTATCTAGTGGTGACAGCAGTGCATTAAAGTCGCCCAGAATTATTGGATTGTGGTCTATGTGATTCTTGAAATTGAGAAGGATTTGTTTGATGTACAGGGATGCACCATTGTTTGGGGCATAAATATTTACTATCGTTATGTCTTCCTGATTTATGGTTCCCTTAAGCAGTATGAAATGTCCTTCTTTATCCCTTCTGACTAACTTTGGCTTGAAGTCCACTTCATATGATATAAGGATGGAAACCCCTGCTTTTTTACTGAGTCCATGTGCATGGTAGGTTTTTTCCCATCCTTTCACCTTTAGTCTGTGGATGTTTTTTTTCTATGAGATGAGTCTCTTGCAGGCAGCATATTGTTGGGTCTTTCTTTTGAATCCATTCTGCCAGTCTATGTCTTTTGATTGAGGAGTTTAGGCCATTAACGTTCAGGGTTATTATTGAGAAATGATTTGTATTCCCAGTCATTTGGCTTATTTTTGGTTTTTAAGTTGGCTTGGTTTCTCCTTTGAGTGGTTTTTCTCTAAGATAGTTCCTCCCTTTGCTGACCTCCATTGTTGTTTTTCATTTCCTCCTCATGGAATATTTTGTTGAGAACATTCTGTAGTGCAGGCTTTCTATTCGTAAATTCTTTTAACTTTTGTTTATCATGGAAGGATTTTATTTCATCTTCAAATCTGAAGGTTAGTTTTGCTGGGTATAGGATTCTTGGTTGGCAACCATGTTCTTTCAGAGCTTGAAATATGTTGGTCCAGGCCCTTCTAGCCTTTAGAGTCTGGGTTGAGAAGTCTGCTGCTATCCGTATTGGTCTCCCCCTATGTGTAATCTGATGCTTTTCTCTCGCGGCCTTCAAAATCCTATCTTTATTTTGAATGTTAGGCACTTTCATTATAATGTGCCTTGGTGTGGCTCTGTTGTGATTCTGTGCATTTGGTGTTCTGTAAGCCTCTTGTATTTGATTTTTCCATTTCATTCTTCAGGTTTGGAAAATTTTCTGATATTATTTCATTGAATAGGTTGTTCATTCCTTTGGTTTGTATCTCTGGGCCTTCCTCAATCCCAATAATTCTTAAATTTGGTCTTTTCATGATGTCCCATAGTTCTTGGGGATTCTGTTCATGATTTCTTACCAGCTTCTCTATTTGGGCGACTTTATTTTCAAGATTAAATATTTTGTCTTCATTGTCTGAGGTTCTGTCTTCCAAGTGGTCTAGTCTTTTGGTGATGCTTTCCATTGAGTTTTTTATTTGGTTTATTGTCTCCTTCATTTCAAGGATTTCTGTTTGTTTTTTTTTTTGAGAATCTCTATCTCTTTGTTGAAATGATCTTTTGCTTCCTGCAGGTACTCTTTCAGCTTATTGGTATTATCATTCATTGCCTGCATTTGCTCTCTTATCTCATCTTTTGCTTCGCGAATCATCTTAATCATGTATAATCTGAAGTCTTTTTCTGACATTTCTTCTAACATACTGTCATTGGATTCTATTACTATAGAATCTAGATTTGTTTGGATCATTTTCTTCCCTTGTTTTTTCATGTTGCTCATGTATCTTCCCCTCTAGCAGTGCAGATCTGGGGTATTGCAGATTTCCTCCTATAGGCTTATAGTGGCCCTACAGTTTTCCAAAACCCTTTCTTTAAGGGGAGATCAATATTAGCAGTGCCCAAATCAGACACTATGCAATCCTAGACCAAGTAGCCCCTATGGGGACAATAACAAAATTGTCATAATAAACAAAATGAGTTCAAATGTTATCTTCGATAAAACAAACAGGTTTGCAGTAAGGTCTGCAGTTTCTAATGGAGGACAAAGAGGATGCAGAGGGATGTAGAATGTGGCTGTTAATGGGAGAAGAAAAGAATATTCAGAAGTTCTAGATGATAGAAAGGGTGAGAGTGTAATCAAAAGAAATCAGATGTTAGCATGCAAAAAAGGAAGAAAGAGACTCTGAGGGAACAGGTAAACAAAAGGAAAAGAAAGCAAGAAAGTAAAGAAATAAAAACTTAAATTTTTTTTTAAAAGGAGAAAAAAGAAAATCTACTGTATAACAGTCATATACTAATGAAACCTCCCAATGTTCAGTAGCCTGATGCAAGAGAGGTACCTGACAATGAGCTTCAAGCCTCCAGCAGGCATCTCAGGATGGGATTTGCCCCACCCGAAGATTGGAGCTCCGGCTTCCAGGATTATCCAAGATGGCCACTCTGGCTTCGAAATGTGTTGGCAAATGGGGAGCTGCAGCTCAGGGGTGGACGTGGTCAGCTGGAGGTCCTGGAGACAGGATGCAGTTGGTCCGGCTGGGGTCCTGGAGGTCGGGTGTGTTTGGTGTGGTTGTGGGATCCTGGAGGCCGGGTGCAATCAGTTGGTCTGGGGTCCCGGTGATAGGGCACAGTCAGTTGGTCTGGGGGTCCTGGCGGCAGGGAGCGGTCAGTCGATGTGAGGGCCCCAGAGGGAGGGAGTGGTCGGTGGGGCTGAGGGATCCTGGAGACAGGGCTCAGTCAGTCTGGCCAGGGGTCCTACGGGGCCTGGCTGTTGTCTCAAAATGGCAGCAGCCACGTGTAATCAAACCTGCAGGTACTGTGACAGTGAACTTCCAGGCGACAGCAGGCAGCTGGTGCTCCACTGGCGGTCTGCGGTCAGTTTGCTGGCAGCTGTCAGACGATCGGGAGGTGAACCTCGAGCGCTGGGTGATGGATAGGGGTAAGGCAGGCGATGGACAGGCAAGAGGCGGGCAAATGGCGGATGATAGACGCCTGACAGTGAGCAATCTGCTCTCAAAAAAGGCATCGATATGCTGGCAGATTGCAGGTCATCACAGCAGACAAATGGGGTAAACACCAGGGGATCGATAAGCAGCAAAAACTGCCTCACCGAGAAACAGATATCCTCTGCTTGAATCCGGCGTTACGGAGCGACAAGGAACACAGCCTCCCTCTAGTCCGCCCAAGGGTTTATAATTTCAATGGTGGTTTTCTTTTCTATTCAGTTGCAGTATCGTTACAATACATGTTGAGGACAATGTTATAATATACAAGGAGAAGCAAGTAAATTTACCCTTCGTTGTTACCGGGCAGTCTGCATTGAATTATTTTTTGTGTGCCAGTATTTTGAATGTGCTTGAATGGTGGATGGGGAGGTGTGGACTACCTCTTCCTTTTTTTTTATGGTGCTCGGGATGTATACCTCAGGCACACTAGGCAAATGCTCTACCACCAAGCTACATCCCCAGTCTGTGGACCATATTTTAGACTGAACATATAAAGCATTGCCCACTAATTTTCATTTAAGTCCATAATTAAGTGAGTCAAGAGAAGAATATTCCAGAACAAGCCCCATCTTCTAAAACAGTGTTAAAGAAGTCCAACTACTTTTCCTTTGTGGACCTCAAATTTTTCCTTCTTTCCTATGAAGAATGCAATATCAAAACCCTCCCAACTTCACAGAGAGAGTGAAAAAATTATAATTATGAACTATATGTCTGAACACTGGGGATTTTCTCATAACTGTTTTAAAATCATCTTGAGATGACCCAAGGCCTCCATGTCAGAAATTGAGAACTTTTTGTGGTAAAGTTATCCCCGGCTCACATCCGTATCCCCCACCCCCACTACTTAGAAGGTAGAGAGTAGGGGAAAGGGCCCAAGAGGGAATGTAAAGAAGCAGATGTGCCCCACATCGGGGTGGGCACTTTGATCACACCACACTCCAGCTTCTAAACAGTTTTGTGATATTAGCTGAACTTTGTAGCACCACTGTCTAGAGGGGGCAGAGTGTGCGAGTCATTCCCCGCAACTCCACCTTTGGGATGTGTCAGAACTAAGGTGTGTGAAACCATGTCCATCTGAACTTGAGAAACAAATTCTCAGATTATTCTAGTATTAAGTTTTTTTCTACTTACTTTCTTAGACTGGTTTACTTGACTTACCATTTTGCAAGACATCACCAGTATGAGAAATTAAGGCCAATTATATTGCCAGGAATATAATTGATAACTTATCATCTACTGCAAGAGTTAGATGATGCAGAAATTAAACTTTCAAACTAACACTTCAGACTCCTTTGCTACCATAGCTGAGATATCATAAAATTTTTTTTAATAGGGCCCTCTGTGTTATATATTTCTTTTTGATTAATTTTTGTTGGTGCACTATAGTATCATAATAGTGGTATTCATTTGGTATTTTCACACATGCTTGTAACATAAAATTTCATCAATGAATGAAGTTTTGCAGTGAATCTGGAGGACCAGTCTGCTATGGCAGGGATAATTTCCTCTACAATTTGTATTTATTGATAGCCTATTTTACCCAACTGAAAGTCCATATATAGGCTTTGACCATATTACTTTATTTGTGGGAATAAAATGATGCCAATCAATGAAAATTCCTACAACCTACATACTTTCATGAGAGAAGCAAAGACCAGAGCTCCCTACGGTGAGACTCGGGCTTTGTCTTCACCATGCTGGCTGTTATTAAATATCCCTAAAACTCCATGCTACTCCCTTAGCTGGGTGTAACTATCACTCACTTTGTAGACGTGAAAACTGAGGAGAAGGAAACCAGGAAGTTTCCCTATGGACATACCTGTCCTGCTCACTTTTATCTGAGGTTTTCACTAGGACCCGTTCCCCATTCAGCAATCAGTTGCATAAAGATTGAAACTAGGGAAGAGAATCTTGAGAACAGAAAATAATGTTCACGTTTTTAAATGAATGGGTGGTAGGATTTTTCAGGGATAGAAAAAAAAGTTCCTTGCCAACGACTGTCTTAGTAGTTCAGCACATTAGGAAAAAAATGACAGTCAATGGGTTAAACTGAAAAGCAGTTTGGAGAAAAATAAAATGGTTAGGGTCTACCTCAGTCTTTGCATTCATTCTCTAAAGTAAAATCACATTCCATTTCCTAAATACTTACAGCTACTGTAACAGCAAATAATGTAGACAAATGGCTGAATGCGGAGTAGCTCAAGAAATGTCCAACATCCTTCCTGACCGGAAGAAGCCTGTGGAAGCTGACTATCTGCATAACAGCAGCCCAGCATCATAAAACCAGAAACACACTGACTCACCAATCTGAAGGGAGACTGGGGACACTCTACTCCAGACTATAGGTCTTGGGTCAGCTTAAAAAGTTGTGCTCAAACTTAACCAGTATGGGGCCCAGGCTGAAGGGACAGCAGCTGGACACAAACCAGTACATGATATTTACCATCACAATGATCGTTTCTACCCTATGAGGGACAGAGAAGGACTCTGCTCAAGATGAGGCTGTGGAATGGGTGTGAATGTAAGAAAGGATGGGGACCTGCAATCAGTAATTCGCCCTACCTCAGAGACCAGCATGCCCTAACAGGATGGGCACGCAGATGAAATGCCCTCTGGTGTCTTAACTAATGAGTAGAAACAACAGAGAAGTAAGTCAGAAGTGGTATATGCATATTCTTTAAAAGAGCAGGGAAATTTTCTAGGAATGAGTGACATGGAAATGGGGTTTGACAAAATAAAAACCTTTTTTTTTTTTTTTTTTTTTTTGATCAGGGAGATATAGGGGAGCTATACAGATATTTCTCTTCAGTGGTATTTCCAGCAACCCTAAAGCCTAAGTAAGAGGACCCTAGATATCTTATCATTATGACCAGCACCAGTTACTCAAACGTGGTTGCCAGATGATTTCCTGGCTAACAGAAGCATGGATTAGAAAGGACAATATTGGTCTCCTACAGGAAAGATCAGGCTTGTCTGTGCACCACCTAGAGGGCGCCTGGAGAGGGTGCAGCAGCCTAGGATGATGCCCTTGAAATTTCCCCCCTTCTCTGGCCCAGTAACCACACTGCTGTGAAGGGTCAGAGGAACACACACATGGGACTGGGAGAGGTTGTGTCTCTTTGACAATATCAGGAACACTATCCCTCAAGAACAATGGCATTTTCCTCTAATCTGTGTGAACTTATCCTGGTAACCCTCTGCTCGAGGCCTCTGGATTTTGGTCATGCCTATCACATCAGCCCTGGCTATTTCAACATTGAAGGAAATTCTGAACCCTGTGAACCTCAAGGTCCCCCAGGACCTATCGGAACACCTGGTCCACGAGGTGAGCTTATTTCCCTGTGTCTCCTGGCCATTCCTTTCCCTCTTTGGTGGTAGTGTTTTAGACCCATTCAAACTCCCCAGTGACCTTGGTAATCAATATTGTTGAAGCAAGATGTTTCTTTTCACTCTGGGCTGTTCCTCAGCTCTTGACTGTACGTCAGAATGTCAAATTCTCAACCTACAGTTACTGAATCAGAGATTTGGTAATAGATTAAATAGCCTAAGTGTTTAAGATGTTCTGCCCAGGATATTTGCTGTACCGCTGGGTCAGAGACCCCAAATACAACTCTGGTTGGTATCCACACACGACATGGTAAGGCATTTTAGTTAGCTAAATACCCCACAAAAAGAACAGTTTAGATGAGGAGAATTTTATTTTGGCTTATGGTTTCAGAGGTCTCAGTCCATAGATGGCCAACTCCATAGCTCTGAGCCAAAAGAAAGGCAGAACATCATGGAGAAGGATATGATGAAGGGAAGCAGTGCAGGACATGGCAATCAGGACCCAGAGAGGAAGAGCTCTGCTCACCAGGGACAAAGTATAATCCCCAAAGTTACACCCCCAGTGACCTACCACCTCCAGCCACCTACCTGCCTACTGTTACAGCCCAGCAATCCATATCATTGGATTGACTGGGTTAAGGCTTTCATAATCCAATGAATTCATCTCTAAACTTTCTTGCATTCTCACACATGAGCTTTTGGGGAACACTTCATACCTTAACCATAACAAAGGAATGAAGACAAAAACATGCAATAACTGGGAGGATGAGGCAGGAGGATCTCAAGTTCAAGGCCAGCCTCAGCAACTTAAAATAAAATATAAAAAGGGCTGGGGGTATTGCTCAGTGGTTAAAAGCCCTGGGTTCATCCCTGGCCACCCCCCTAAATGCACTAAGTTCATTCAGTTCATAAAAACTTGGAAGAAGTGTGCATGCACCCTAACCCTTGCCGTTCTGCTGTGGAGCAAGTGGGGCTGGAGGAGGTTGCTTGTCCAAGAGAGGGACTGTATTTGCATACTGCTGTTTATAGCAGGTTAAAGCACTTGCGATTTCTGCTTTGTAAGGGAAAAATCAGGCAAATATAGACATTGCAAATATTCAATCAGATACACAGTCAACTCTGTAACAAGAGGTGCTTGCCAACTAGAGAACTGGGATTGTTAGGCTGGAGCTTAGTGAGAACTCAGACACCCACGTTGCAGCTCTGAGCTAGAGAAGTGGTGTGTTATCACTAGTATTAACTTTTAAGCTGGAATTGGTCAAGTGAGATAAATTCCAAATTGAGATCAAATGGATTCAGGTGGTAGGAAAAGTCATACGATTGTACACATGTGCACATGCACACACGAGTGCTTGTAAGCACCTCACTCACAAGCAGACGTGATATGAAAAAGAGCTCACTGTAAACATTTAAAGGCAAAATCTACATTGCTAAATTAGAAGGAATGGTATCAGGTTGTGCCTGATTAAATTTATAGTATCATAGGAGACATGCACCTATTCTTATTTTGTTCATCAATTTTAAGTTCAATCATGCATTGAGGGAAATAACTTCACACTCTCTTGCAAACTGGGACTGAACGGGGGCACTTTACCACTGAGCTACAGCCCAGTCCTTTACATTTTTCTTTTGAGACAGGTCTCACCAAATTGCCGAGGGTCTTGCTAAGTTGCTGAGGTTGTCCTTGAACTTGTGATCCTTTTGCCTCAGCTTCCTGAGTTGCTGGGATTACAGGGCTGTGCCACAGCACCCAACCATAACTATATACTCTACAAAATACTTTTGATGGTGTTCACATAATTAAGTTTATGAGTCCAGATAATCAGCTTGAAAAAGTTAGCTTTAAAAGAATCCTTTGAACAGCACTTCAGTAGACAAACTCTTGCAAATACTGTTATTGTCATGCTCACTGTGGCTGCATGTATTTTACGTTAGAGCCACATAGTGATTCCTAAGACATCAGGGGCAGGATGGAGCATGGAAAGATACCAATTTCCACTTGACTCTGAGCACCTTCTCCGAAAACAGGACGACTTGAGGGACAAGCTGATCCCTTGGGCAGCGGTTTTCATCAGACTGACTTATGTACATCACTAACTGTGCAGGTTCCTAAACCCCTTATCCGCAGATGCAGATGCAGAGGAAACAATGTACGCAGGGCACTGGTGAGGTTTGAGAAAGCATTCATGGGTTCCTGTGCCATTGATCTGTACTGTTTAGTCATGGCACAATATGATTTTTTTTCCTACAGAAAGTGGTTTTTAGTTATAAGTCTTATAGTAAAGAAAACATGTGCTTCTGCCTAAAAGATACCTTAGATAATTCAAGAATATATTCCTCCAGAATTCATATTTTGCGTGTTACCGACAAGCCAGGTATGTCAATAAGGTACAGCCCCAGTGAAGGGGAAGGATTGAGGAGGGATTACAATTCAGTGTGGTAAAGGTTGTGATCAACATAAACATGGGATACCACTATCTCCAGAGCCAGGAGGACAGGGCATCTCTAAATCCATGGCAGGAGGGAAAACTTCCTGGAAAGGGTTTAATTTCAATCTTTAAGGGTAAGGAGAATGTAACTAAAAGGGGTGGATGGGAGACAAAGAGATATATGTCAATCATCAAGTGCACAAGTTCAAAACTCCTCTTCCCTCTGCCTGCATGTCTTGGCGTACAGGACCACCAGGGAGACCAGGAATGGCAGGATGATGAGGCCATCCTGGAGACATCAAAAAGGGCCCATCGCCACCCAAGTCTGCCTTTCTGTGAAGCTGAGTGAGTGTCTTCCAGAGCCCTTCCAGCGCACCATGTTCAAGGAGTCTCTGTGCAATCAGGAGGACCACTGTAAGGTGGCCCCTGGAGAGTTCAGCTGTGCCAACCCCGGTGCGTACCATTTTGGCTTTGACCTTGGACTGCTTCAGAGTTCTGTGAAGATAAGACTCGTGAGGAATGGCATCCAGATCAGAGAGAAACAAGCCCAAGCCAATGGGATTACAAGCCAAGGGGCCCAAGCCAAGCTCTAAACATGCAATGGGGACTGTCAATATGGCCCTGGAGAAGGGGGACAAAGTCTGGCTGGAATCCAAGCTGAATGGAGCAGATTCTGAAAAGGGCGTCACTGAAATATGTGTTCTTGGGTATTTGCTTGATGGAAATTAAGTTGGCTTGAGCTCCTCCATCCGTCCTGCAAGTCTGAATTAGTGGGCAAAATTTCCCATTTCACACGCTGCTCTAAAATCTTCAGAGTTCTCAGTTGAATAAATCACATTTAATAAGAAACGTGGAAATGATAAAGTCAGTTTGCAAATAGCATAATCCCACCATTATAACAGACCTGATTGGGGTGGAGGGGGGGGCTTTCAAGAAGCCAGAGAAAAGGATAGGAGCCCAGTGAATGTGATTATTGGGAAGAAATTCCCACTGAATTTTCAGGAAGCCAGAGCCTTGTTCTGTCCCCTCGCTCGCCCCAGGTTCACTAAGGGTGCTGTCTGTGAGATGACTTTCCTTGCAGAGGAAGGGAAGTCCTTTAAACTCCAAAGAAAATGTGAATGCCTGACATCTGTTCCTTTCCTAGGAGGCTATCTCTGTGGGTGGAGGGGAAGAGGACTGTAAGAGTGATTAAGGGAGGATATGCACCATTGCCACGGGCTGAACTGGACACCCCCTCTTCCAAGTTCCATGCAGAAACCCTAGCCCCTAAAGTGACCGTATCTGGACAAAGGGTCTCGGGAAGATTTAAGGTGAGACGAGGTCATGAGATGGGGGCCCTGTGCCAGTGAGCTTTTCATTATCATGATCTGAATACCCAACCAGAGCAGCTCAAGGGGGTATGATTTATTTTGGCTCATGGTTTCAGAGGATTTAGTCCAGGGTTAGCTGACGCTAAGGCGGACACATCATGGCAGAAGGGTATAGCTCGTGGCAGCCGGGAAGCAGAGAGAGGGAGAAAGGGACTGGGAAGAGACAAACCCTTAAAGGGCACCCCCCATCTACTTCCTCAGCTAGGTCCCACCTCCCAGTATCCATTTGGCTGTCCCAGATGGTGGATGAGGTCAGAGTTCTCACAACCCAGTCATTATCTAAAAGTCCCAGCTCTGTACCTTGCTGTGTTCGAGACCATGCTTCCAACACCTGAGCTTTTGGGGACATTCCAGATTTGAACTGCACCTGACCCCATGTGAACTGTGGCCTTATAAAAGAAGACATGAGAGGACACAACAGGAAGGAGCCATCATCAAGCCAGGAGGAAAGACTTCACCAAGAACCAACTTGGTTGGCACCTGAATCTTGGGCTCCCCAGCCTCCAAAGTTATAATACATTTCTGTTGTTTCCACCACCCAGTCTATGATTTTTGTTATAACCATAGCCAACCAAGACAACCTTCCAAACTTGCTACCTACCTAGTTCGTTTTCATTTTACCTTTCTTCCTCGCTTTGGTACTGAGACAACTCCAACTTTGTCCGTGGTAGCATTGAACCCAATTAAAATGCCCAGCCCCTCACCTCAGCCTCATTCTCTCTTGGTGCCACTAGTCTTGGTGTCTTTTAGTGTTGACAGCCACTAACAAGAGCTGCTGGGAGTCTCTTCCCATGCGGACTCAGCTGGACGGGTTCTTCGGCTCTTGGCTTTGTCCTTTGTCTCTTCCCTTCGTTGGTCTGCAGATGCTAACAACAGGAGCGGCAGCAATTATGTTTTGATCATGAGAACTAAAGCCCAATACTAAAAAGGTTTCTTTTTAAACCATGAAACGTGAAAGCTGCACATGAGTATCAGTACAATATAAATTATAAAAGTAATGTTACAATTACCTAACATAATGTTTATATATATAATGCATATATAATAATTATATATTAAATAAATGTCTATTTTATATATAATAATTATATAAACATAATAATATTTATCTAACATTCAGGTCAGTTAGCCAAAATTTCATTACACACCAAAAGTATCTTACATCCTCCATCTGAAAGATGATTGGGGCATGAATATAGGGACAACTTGGCTCTTTGATGACCTCTTTGAACTGCTGTTCCAGCCCTGGATTTCTACCTTTAGACATTATGTTGATCAGTTTTCCATTGTTATGAAAAGATGCCAGAGATGAAGTGCCTTAAAAGGAACAAAAGGACTTTTTGCTTTGTTTTGTTTTTGGCTCATGGCTTCGGAGGTTTCAGTCCATGGGTGGTTGGCTCTGTTCTTCTTGGCCCGCCAAGAAGAACACTATGGGGGTGTGGGTGTGGGTGGGGAACAAAGGTGGGGCAAAGCTGCTCACTTTATGGTGGCCAGGAAATGAAGAGAGAGACGGGGAGGGACCAGGGTTCCATATCCCTGTGCAGGGCACACCCCAATGACCCCACTTCTTTCCACTGGGCTCCATCTTCTAAAGGTTTCACACCTCCCAATAGCACCACAGGCTGGCGACCCAACATTCAGTACACAGGCTTGTTCTTCCCCTGTACCCAAAGACTCACACCCATCTCATAATGCAAAATGTATTTAATCCATCTCTAAGAGTTTCCCAAATCTTAGCTCTTCCAATGTTGCTCACAGGTCCATATCTGAAGTCTTCCCCGAGACTCAAGGCAAACTCTTAGCTGTGAGCCTCCATAAGAATCAAAAAGCAGGTTATATACTTCCAGGCTACAATGGCACAGGGCACACTTCTCCATTTCAAGTGGGAATAATAGGAAAATAATAAGGAGGAACTGGATCAAAGCAAGATGGACAGCCAGCCGGTCATACGTTAAATTGTGTAGTTCCATATCCAGCATGGGTGGGGGTGGGTACGTGATGGCAGGATGTGGGCCCAACGGTTGAACAGCCCCCTGTGGCTTTGATGGCTCCAGCCCACATGGCCACTCACACAAGCGAGCTCTTCTCACTGCCTGAAGCATCTCCCAGCAGGTATTCCTAGTTTCTAGCATCTTAATGCTCCTGGAAACTTTACTGCAGCTTCAGATTCACTCTCACAGGTTCATGTTGCCCCAGCAGGGGCTTCTCGCAGAGTCTCTGACCCTGCCACACACTGCCTGAACTTCCAGCCTCTGAAATCCTGGAGGAAGCCTCCACGAGCCCCCAACTCTCACTTCAGCATCCTGCAAATCCAGCACCCCATGCATGACCCCAAGGTCTACCCCCAGTGAGCACTCTGCCAGGGCCTGTGTGAATCATGACTACAGCAGACCCCAAGTGCTAGGAAATGAGTCACAGGGAAAGCCTCTCTAGGTGGCTGTGTGGGCACACGGTTCTTTGGGGCTTTCTTCTCAAAAGAAACTCTTTTTGAAATGAGTTTACACTTGTCTGCTTTTGAGGCTGGGATGGGTGAGGTCTTGCTGATTCCTGAGATGCCTTCAAGGCACCTTTCTCACTGTCCTGATGTAAAGTACTTGGCTTCTTTTAATGGTGCCAATCTCTTTAGCAACTGTACCTTCCTTGGCAGCACCTTTAAATATGCTCCTTTTTCAGTCAACTGCAAACTTTCCAAATTTTTTCACTCTGTTTCTTTTTGCTCCTGATTTTCATAATACATTTGGCTTAAAATCAGTCAGTAATACCCACGCTGCTGCTAAATGCTCTTCTGCCTTGAAATTTCCTCTGCCAGACAGACAATTCTGTCATCTTTAAGCTCAGCCTCCCACATAGTCACAGGGCATGGGTGTAATGCAGCCAAATTCTTTTAAACAGTGTAAAAACGATGGCATGTTGTCCAATTCCCAATAGAGTCCTTATTACCATCTGAAACCTCATTTTGACTGCCTGCATTTCTATCAGCATCTGGTCTTCTGACCTTTCACCATAATTTCCCATTAAGTTCTACATAGAACATTCTAGGCTCTCTCCAGTCTGCTCCTCCAAACTTTTCAAAACTCCTCCCACATAACCAGTTCCATAGGCTCCTCCATGTCATTTCAGGCATAGTCACAGCAACCACCCACTCCTTGGTACCAATTTTCTGTGTTAGTCAGCTTTCCATTATTGTAACAAAATACCTGAGATAATCAACTTAAAAGAAGAAAGTTTAGTTTGACTTATGGTTTTGGAGGTTTGAGTCCACAGTCAGTTAGTCAGTTGACTTATTATTTGGTATCTACAGTGAGGCAGTGCCTCATGGTAGGAGAACATGGTGGAGCAAAGCTGCTGAAAAGCTGCTGACCTCATAGCAGCTGGAAAGCAAAGAGAGAGATCAAAGAAAGACCAGGGTACCAATATCTCCTTCAAGGGCACACGTGCAATCACCTAACTTTGTTGCACTAGGGCATACCTCCCAAAGCTTCCACCCCCTCCCTGCAGCACCTTGAACTGGGGACTAAGCTTCCCACATCTGGGCTTTGGGGAACATTGAAGATCCACACTACAGCAGTTTCTTTAAGAAAGAACCTTGCAACCCTGCCAATTTTGTTAATATTTCTCCCAGCATTTCAAAGGAACCTGTGGCCTTTTATGATTATACTCTCAAAAAAAGGAAAATAATCAGACTTTTTGTGAATTAGTTAACACCATCTCTAAACTGACACTAATTCCAGGACACCCAAAATGTCACTGTGGTCCCCCAGTCAGAGTTAGGACTTATGGAGACCAGATAGTCAAGTCTAAGCTCAGATCCTTTGTAGAGTGGTCTAGCGGAGTCCCAATCCAATCATGTGATTATTTCCCAAGTTCTGGAAAGCACGATTGGAATAAATATACTAAGAAAATTGTAGAGTCCCCACATTGGCTCCCTGAGCTATGAATTGAGGACTTCTATTGTAAGAAAGGTCAAAAGGAAGCCATTAGAACTGCCTCTCGCTAGGAAAATAGTAATTCAAAAGCAATACAACATTCTTGGGAAGAATTTTAGAGATTAGTGCTGTCGTCAAGGACCTGAAAGGTGTACAAGGGTTGGTTCCCACTAGGTCACACTCATTGACACACTCTTTGACCTGTGCAGAAGAAAGATGGATCTCAGAGAACACCGATGGATCAGTGTAAGTTCACTCAGGTGGTGACTCCAATTGCAGCTACTATATCAGATGTGGCTTCATTCTTGAGCACAGTAAACCATCTCCTGGTACCTGGGATGCAGTTATTGATCTGGAAAATGCCTTTTTCTTCATCCCTGTAATAGGGCCTAGTAGAAGCAGTTTGCATTCAGCTGGCGAGGAAAGCAATACACCTTCACTCTCCTACCTCAGAGGTGGGTAAACTCTCAAGCCCTGCGTCACAGTGCAGTTCACAGAGGTCTTAATCATCTTTCCCCATAAGCTATTATCCTGGCCCATTGTACTGATGACTGCATTGTTCACTTTGGCTGACGTAACAAAATACCACAGACTTATTATCTTGTTAATGCAACAGAAATTTGTTTCCCTGCTGTTGTGGAAGCTAGAAGTCTATGAGCAAGGTGCCAACCAATTTGTTTCTGATGAGGGTTCTCTTCTTGTTTGCAGATGACTGTCTTCTCTCTCCTCACACAACTCTTCTTTGGTGTGTGCATACAGAGAGGGAGTAAGATCTTGGTGTCTCTTCTTATGGAGACATTAATTCTATGGGCTAGAACCCCCAAATATGACATCATTTAATCTTAATTACTTCCATAAATTTCCTATCTCCAAATAAAGACACACTGGGAGTTAGGGCTTCAACCTATAAATTGTAAGTAGGAAAGAGGAGCATAACCTTCCATCCAAAACAAGAGCATTATGCCAACTGGGTAATGAGCCAGAAATGGGAACTACCCTATTTTTTGATAAGATAATTGTGTACCAAAGGATGGAAAAGAGATACAATAGAAGTCATGGGCCTTCTACCTCAGTGAGATTTCCAGGTGTCCATTAGTGTGGGACCTCATGAAATATCCCTTCCAAAGTGAGGGATCTCACATCTGCCCCTCCTATAACTAAAAAGAAGGTACAGCATCTAGTAGACTTCTTTAGATTTTGGAGGCAACCCATTCCCTATTTGGACCATTTACCGTGTGACTGGATAAATGATTATGAGTTGAACCCTGGACAAGAGAAGGCTCCACAACGGGTTCAGGGAGTCATGCGAGCTTCTCTGTCACTTGAGCCACATGACTTATCAGATACGATAGTTTCAGAGGTGTCAGGGATTGACACAGCAGGTAAAGGGTCACAACTAGATGAGGTCTTGTTCAGGACAAAGAAAATGTGGAATAGGTAGTGAAAGAAAATAGTTATAAATACCAGTTATTATCCCATGACTGGGTGCAGAAATTACAGCTATAATACTTCTGAGTATTTCTTCCTTACTTTTAATAAAGACATTTTCATGTTTATAGAAATGTAATATGGATGGGCCTCACAAACAGATAAATGGATGAAATAAGGATACTCACTACAACATACAAGGGTATTATATGTTGACTATCCACAGGATGAATCACAAGTATGAATTTTACAGGAATAGAAATCCAAAATATATTAGCCACTAAAAAAAGACACATACATAAATAAACCATGAGCTTTCCTCACATGTATTTTCAGAAGTATAGAAGTAGATGACATGGTCCTTTCCTGTCACAGTGCAGCTACTGGGAAGAAGATGAGACACATTTATCACGGGGTGGTGGAGAAAAACCAACAGCACTTTGAATAGAGACCCTCGAGATATGTGAACAGTTCTCTGAACATAGGCAATGAGTGGATTGGAAATTGGACAAAAAACACACGGGAAGAAAGGCAGGACTCGGTGGACCAACCGAACTCCTGATGGGAGAAAGACTGGCCACGAACAAGCTCTGCACATTTATTATATAGGTTTAAACATCAAAAGGGTTTATTGTGAGAAAACTTCATCAAGATAAACAAAAACAAGGCTGTAAGCAGGAACAGCCCTCTTGAAATTGTAACAGCTAGCACCTTATCTCTTCTACCTCCAGGAGCTGTCATTCAAATCCAAGGTTATTGATCCAATAAATCCTGTGAGGTACAGAACCCCCTCTGAGCAGGATGACCCCAGCGACCGAGCAGTCTCACACTGGCCTGTTTCCACCAAGAGTTCTCACCTCTGCCTTGGGATGGTTCAAATAAACCTGTGATTCATTTGCTGCTCCTGACAACTTTTCATGTCATCTCATATTCAAAGTCTTCCAGCAATATTTGCATTTTAGGAACGTTTATGCTTTCCCAAGATCTAGGCCAATCCTCTGAAATACAGCTCAACAAATGACCAGTTCACCAAGCGTGCCAACCACTGAGCTGGCTTTCATCAAACTAACTGGGTGCATTGGCATGACTCCCTTCTCCCGTTTGCTCACCTTCTCTAAGCTTACATTCCTAGCTGGCTTGATAATAGGGTGAGTTATCCTTGGCCAAGGGTAACTTGACCAAGAAGACATTTCTGTGCCTTTGGTTAACATCCCCAAGATGACCTGGGTACTTGGAGATGCCCCAGAACTCACCTGAGCTCCAAATACAGCTTCAAATATCACTTTACTGAAGTTAAGGAGATAGCACATTCAAAGGACACCATAACTTCTAAGTTGTGGGCCTGAAAGTTTTTAGTCCTAAATGTAACCACAAGCATCTTTCTCGGGTTATCTGAGGTAAAGATAACATCATCATCATCATCATCAACATCAACATCATCACCTCTTTCTAGACCTGGAAATGACATTTCTCTGAACACTGATCTCTATATCATTTTGGATTAGAGTTCAACACAGTATCGGAGGGTGGAAGTGAAGCTGCTGCCTGTCATTTCCAAAAGTTCCTAGAATCTGTGTACAGAAGCAGCACAGGTGTCTCCAAGAGCTCCTGCTGGGGAATACGGCAGTGAGTAGGGAGATCCCAGGCCTTCCTCATTGGGAGAATGAGCTTGTTGTTTCTCTGATCTGCCACCTGCAGCTGTCAAGACCTGATTCCTGAGGTCTTCCCCCATTTGTATAAACCCAATTCCTCTCCTGAATGCTGCTCAGTCTGGAAGAATCACTGCCCGGTCCACTGTCTGAGTGCAGGCTGATTGAACTTCATTGCGTCAGCAGGTTGCTGGTTCCCGGCTCATTTCCCAGTCAAGAATGCTCCCATCTCCCTTCACTTTAGCCCAAGTCCAACTGGTTCGTGTCCTTAAAGAGAAAAGGAAGTCCACTTTCCATCTCCAGTGAAGAAAAAGAGCACGGAACTGATAAAACACTCAGAGAAATCATGCCTGAAATTTCCCCAAATTTGGCAGAAGATGTAAACCTCCAGATTCAGGAAGCTGAGCAAACCTCTAACATGAATCCAAGCCTCAGAAAACC
Source organism: Sciurus vulgaris (assembly GCF_902686455.1). Lineage (NCBI taxonomy): Eukaryota > Metazoa > Chordata > Mammalia > Rodentia > Sciuridae > Sciurus > Sciurus vulgaris. The sequence goes on along the minus strand of NC_136465.1, from coordinate 167,505,546 downwards.
TACACCCACTCCTCTCATAATCAAATTTATGAAAATTGAAAACGAGAGGAGAATTATGAAAGCAGCTGATATGAAAAAGCACATTTCCGTGAGGAGGTGTCAACTGGACCCACGGAAGACACTTCAGACTCCCCCAGTCTAGACCAGAAGCACCGTTTCTACAAGGGTTGAAAGACAAGAACTCTCAACGCAGCATTCTTTACCCTCCAAAAATGTCGAGGAATGAAGTTGATGTAAAGATATTCTCCAGTGAGTGAAGCAGGCATTGTTACATCATGCACAAGAATGACATATGATCCTGCAGTATGTACAATCAGGGAAGTGAGCTTGCATTCCATTTACATAGGGTCTATCCAAATGTATAAATGCTCTCTACTATCAAATACAGCTAATTAGAACAGATAAGATTTAAAAAATTCAAAATTTAAGAAAAGATAGTCTCCAATGAAATAAATCTAAGTGTATCTGTCACCAGCTGAGTTCTATTTAAAAAAATTAACACAGTTCTTTTGAACAAAAATGATGTGAGCATGAAACTTGGAACATTAAAAATGCAAGAACAACAGACCAGATAAACACAGGTAAATATCATAGACCATACTTCTCCTCTTGAGTTTCCTTAAATTGCTCTCTGGTTGAAAGCAAAATTATAATATTAAGTAACATAATTCTCATTACATGAAAAGAAAATGTTTAAGATAATCAAATTGTAAATTGAGGAGAATAAAGGAAACTTAATGGTGGTAATATTCCTACTGTTCACTTGAAGTTGTAAATGTCGGTAGCCTTAGACTGTGATGTGATACTGTGATTGCTGGAACAACCACTAAAAATATCCAAAAAATTATCAAAAATACTACAAATAAAGCAAGATGGAATATTGAAAATGTTCAAGTAACTCACAGGAAGGCATAAAATAGAAGTAGAGAACAAACAACAAAATGAGTAAATCCTAACAATAATTACATGAAATGTAAGTACTCTGAACACTACAATTAAAATGTAGAGTTGATTTAAAAGTAACCTAGCTACATGCCGTCTACAAGCTTTAAAATCATTAATATCATTATATTTAAACATAGTACTAGAGGTAGGTTAAAAAATAAGTGACTAACTGTGTGTGGTGGCACATGCCTGTGATCCTAATGGCTCAGGAGGCTGAGGCAGGAGGATCATGACTTCAAAGTCATTCTCAGCAATTTAGTGAGGCCCTAAGCAACGTTGCAAGACCCTGCCTCTAAATAAAATCTATAGAAGGGCTGGGATGTGGCTCAGTGATTAAGTGCCCCTGGGTTCAATTCCTGGTACCAAAAAAAAAAAAAAAAAAAGTGACTAGAAAAAGATTTATCATGCAAACACCAACTAAAAGAGAGCTGAACTGGTCACACTAATATAAGATAAAGGAAAGTCCAGAGCGAAGAAGATATTGCAGAGACAGACAGGGACATGCAACATGGTAAAATAGGAAGGTGTAGCAGCCACAAATGTGCGTGGGTCATTGCCGGGGACCAGCCCTAGCAGCAGAGTCCAAGGGTCCCTAATGGCCTGAAATGTAAAAGCCCCCAATAGATTAGGCGGCGCAGCGTCGGCGATGGACAGCATACCACACGGACTCGGGTCAGTGTTGGAATGCTGACAACTTTATTGAACTCCTTTACAGCTTATATACCCTTGCTCCCACCACCCAAAATATCTTGTGATCAAACATAAAGAAAGCACTTCTTTAGAAGTTTCAATAGATAACAGAAGTTAGGTTGTAAAGTCAGCTAACTGGCGCCATCTGGCATATCTATCTCACTTAACATTTCTCCACAATGGGCTCTTCTTGACCCGAAACCTACAGAACGCACATTTTTCTTTAAAATTTAACCTTTACCCAGTCTCCTGTTACTGTGATAAACCATGACCTCCAGTAACCTTCTACTATGACCCTAATCACATGCCTAAGCTATAGTAAATCACACAATACTATTAAGAGCTAGGCCATTAACTTTAAAACAAAATCTCTATCTTTAAAAGAACTAAGGCTTTTCTATTAGAACTAAATATAGTGTACTTCTATTGAAAGGTTATTACTTTATAGAGGGAACTAAATGTAACAGGTATTTAAATCATAGAGACTAGAGAAAATCACTTACGGGTAACTGGATAATTGGAAATCTTGTAAAAGCTAACAAAAACATCACAAGACATGTTGCTTCAGAATGTCCACCGTTCCCCATAGGAAAATTAGTGTTTAGTGTAATCAATAGAACTTATTTTGTTGGAAATGATTTGACTCCTGTGAATTGTTTGTGTTCCTACCATCCCTCAATTGAGAAGCTTTATTGAGCATAATCACTCACTGTAGCAAGGTGAGTTTCCATTAGAAAAACAAGAAAGGGAAAAAGTCAATATTTTGAAGAAGGGGCTCCGGCTTTACTCAACTTACGACGAGTCCTTGCCAGCGTCTTCCAGGGAAAGCCTTAGCAGAGCCCAACTTACGACGAGTCCTTGCCAACATCTTCCAGAGGAAGTTTCCAACCTCTGGCATGGGCTGTTACCCGCCAGGCACACTCCCTTGGCATGAGTTCTATATGCCAGGCGCCCCCGCAGGTCATATGACAAAGGTTCAGAATACACGAAGCAACAATAGAAATGAATGCAAAAATATACAAATAATCATCATCGGGACTTCAGCAGCCCTCTCGTGGTTATTGACAGAGTTCCTAAACATAAAACAGCAGGACGCTGGAAGGATTGAGTAACACCATCAATCTGAGGGCCTGAGTGACATCTGCAGACGCCTCTTCCCAACGCAGCGGCCTGACGACTTTCCTCGCGCACCGCACGCGCAGAGAGTCATAAAGCGAAACCACGAGGCAACCGGACGGATGACACTAATTGTTTGTCAGCAGAAAGTACAGTTTCTGTGCTCTAATCTCTTGCTTAGTATTTTCATGCAGGTTTTCTACAGAATTTGCCCTCAGTTTCCCCTGTAGTTTTCTCTCTTCATTTTTATTATGGCGCCTTTATGAAAATGCACTGTGGTGACATCAACGCCCGCCCTGCTCCCCAGCCCTCCTCTCTGATCGCAGACGCAAAGCCTCTCGTCCGCCTTCCCCTCCCGTAGAAGATGGGCAGACAGCTGGCTTCTAACCCCTGGAATGGAGTGGACGTTGCGAGTGCTATTTCCAGGACTCACCCTGGAAAATCTCCCCGTACTCTGTGTAGGTCTCTTCTGGCTTGACACTGAAGCCCATTAATAGGCACAATTAATACATGTTAATCAAAAACTTTAAAAAATAAATATGGGGACATTACAAGCCACATATTGAAGATGACAGTTGAATCTTGAAGGAGCCTGGAACTCTGAGTCATCCCTTAGAAGAGATTTACCTTCCAATCAGGAATGTCCATTTGGACTTTATGTGAGTGAGAAAGCATTGTATGTTTAGCTCTTGAGACACAGGTCTTTATCTGTTATGGTTGCTATAAATACAATTAACAGTGTTTTTTCCTAACTTTTTGTTGTTCCTAAGAGATGGTGGTTCAAATAAGCCAGCCTCCTAATACTAAAATAGAGACAGGTGGCTGCTTTACTCTGGCCCTCTTGAAACACGCAGACAAGTTTGACAAAACCTCCAGTATGAGCAACAGAAGATAATTATTTGGAGCACTATGCTGCTAAGAAAAATGAACTAGAAATCAAACAGGTGGAAAGATGGAAATTGAGAATGTTTCACACTGATATATGTAGCTCCTGACTTGTGTCCCCTAAGGACATCAAGACAATGTCTTTAAGTAACTCCATTTCTTAAATTGAAAGTTCATCTTTCAGGGCCAGGTTTAAGTGTGACCAGTGATACCAGTACTCCTGAAGCATATTATGTTAATTTCCTCAGAATATGGAGGGGAAATAAAACCCAAGATGTCCTTGGACAAGACCTATATTTATTCTTTTCAAGGCAAGAACTTATTCTGTTACATAACTCTTGGAGTTACAAGATTTCTATCATTCACCAACTGTGAGAAATAGATTATGAGAGAAAACAGTTGATCTTTGACTTTATGAGTCTGGATTACTGCACTTAGCACTATGTTCTCTGGTTCCATCCATTTGCCAGCAAATGCCATAATTCCATCCTCCTCATCCCTGAGTTACCCCGTGGGGTGTACACACCACATTTTCTTTATTCATTCATCCTGTGACGGACAGGCACCTGGACTCGTTCCATAACATGGCTACATGCAGAAGCCAGAGCAAGATAAGAGAAAGGACAGGGGGATCCCATGAAGGTAGAAGGGAGATGGGGGGGGGGACTGGGGAAGAGAATAGAGGGGAGGGCAGAGGCGTGGCAACAGGGAAGAATGGTGAAAGGGACTCTACCAATTACATGTGGTATGTGAATCTACCACAGTGACTTTCACCTTAATGTAAATGTATAAATCACCAAATTAAAAATAAATAAATAAATAAAGGAATATAATGAAGAGCAGTAGAGGAGAGGAAGGGGAATGGGGAGAGATGGAGAGAGAGGAAGAGGAAGCCCCACTCTGGACTGGAATGGAGCAAATTATATTCCATGGATGTATGATTATGTTTTTTTTTAACATTTTAAGTGTATCTTTAATAACCCTGTCAAAGCATTTATGTTCTTCCTGTTACAAATTTACAAAATGTACTTATCGTCTCAATGAAAAAAGAAAAACCGTTTAAAATCCAGTTAAATATACTTAAATATACATTTATTGCTTATGGTTAATTTTATGTGTCAACCTGGCTAGGCATGGAACCAGATTTCTTTATTTCTTTTTTTTTTTTTTTTTTTTGTAAACAACATTAACTAATTTTATTTTTTTTTCTTTGCCAAACCCTTTTATTTATTTATTTTTTTAAATCAGCATACTACAGTAGCACAGCCACATCAATGTTTACAGCAGCTCAGTTCACAATAGCTAGATTGTGGAACCAATCTAGATGCCCTTCAACAGATGAATGGATAAAGAAACTGTGGTATATATACATAATGGAATATTATTCAGCCAAAAAGAAGAACAATATTATGGTATTTGCAAATAAATGGATGGAATTGGAGAATATCATGCTAAGTGAAATAAGCCAATCCCCCAAAAAACCAAAGGCTGAATGTTTTCCCTGATAAGTGGAGAATGATATATAATGGGGGAGGGGGGTGGGGAGTGAGAGAAGAATGGAGGAACTCTGGATTATGATTATGTCTTAATGGACCCCAATATTATGTATAACTGCAATGCACTAATTTAAAAAGAAATAAATTATAATTTCTGCCTGGTTTGTCTCTTCGGTTTCCACCTTCTTTTCTAAGCATGCCTGCTCCTTCTTGTTCAGCACAGGGTCGCAGCACCAGAGACATTATCACACTCTTTGTAGGAGATTTGATGCTTCCCTGAGACTTGGGTTTGGTCCCTCATGAAGGAACCCGGCAGTGATGAAGCCCTCCATCAAAGCTGAAATGGTAATTTCTAGGTTTCCTGCAGATCAAGGTTTCCGTGGCCACCTTCAAGTTCCTCTGGGAACCCTACAGCATCTCCATGAGAATGACAGGTTTGAAAGGTGGAGGAGCCTCCCCCGAGCGGCACAGTGAGGGCTGACCTCTCTCCGCAGGGGCACTTTATAGCGGGACCTTCTGGTCCTGGGAATCTCGATTTACCTTTGTACTCTGGAGGGTCTAGAAAAAGTGGAGAACAGTTCCAAGACACAGATTCCTTAGTAGCATCCCAAGCACATTTTCTGAGGCTATTATGGTGCATATTGAATTTGAGACCTACTACTCTCTAGGTTTTCTTTTCCATACTCCAGTATCTGCCCCTGGGTCCAATTTTCCTCTATGCTGAGTCTTTAATACAGTGTAGACTAGAGTACTGTAATTGCTCCTCTCTGCTTTCCATTCCTGGGGTGCTTTTCTTTCCCCAATCCAGTAAGGCCTGGTCTGTGTGTTTGGCTTGACTTGGGGGCCGCCATTGATGACTTAGACTTCATTGACCCTCATCATGTCTCTGTACATCTGCCTTGTTATCCAAGCTCCTTGCGTCTCCCTGAGATCCCTTAAACTACGCACACCACACGTGCTTGCTTCTTTTCCATTTCGCCCCAGAATGACACTCAGTTATCAGAACAATAAATCTACACCAGACTCCAGGTAAAGACCAATATTAATGAAATGTTGCTTTGATAAAATAGCACCATGGTTTAGAATTTGGCTTCTGGCTTTTAACAAAACTGAGGACAAGTTATATTTGTGCTCTATATTTGTGATTCCATCTGTGTTATTTAATCTTCTTTAGGTTCTGTTCCTCCATTCACAAAGCAGGAATAATAACATCACATCCATTAGTCCTGTGGCAGGCTTAAACACAGTGTGTGTGATACTCTTAGCACAGACCTGGTGTATTGTGAACGAAGCATAAATGTCAGCTGTACGGTTGTCATGTGGTCTCCTGTCAAATTCACGACTAGACCCACCATGAGCCTTGGGAATTTTTTTTTCAAAAAAATATTGCAACAGAACTGCACACTATCATTTTACTGTTAAATGTTCATTTTTCTCCTAACTTGAGTGGGTCTAAACTTTAGGCAGTAAGATTAACCTTCTTTGAGGATAATGAAGTCAATAAACTGATTTTTTAATCATGTGGACTAGTGAGCCTTGAAATCACTAAATCTAGGGACACTTGATCTAAGGATAGGGGACCAAATAGTGAATCCATAGTGACTATAGACTCATGAGACATTTTGCAAAATGCATGAGCTCTTCTGAAAGGCTACTCTTGGCCTGGAGTCAGACACCTGCGTACAGCGTCTAGTGACAGTGTCCCTGTATGTCATGATAGCTCAATTTTATATCAATTAATTTATTGGAGAATTTAAAATAACAAAGTTATAACTTTATTGTTTTAGAATAATTCTATAAATATATGCTTCTCATCTCCTATTTGTATATGTCATGATAACTTTCATATAAGAAAATTAGAATAAATGCTTAATTACTTTCCTTCACTCAATAATTTCCAAACTTACTAATTCACTTCCTTTCATCCTCAGAATGTGATCAGTTATGTTGGTTTGGCTAACATTATTAATTATGGGTGAAATGCATCTGATGATTTCCAATTCACTGAAGTAATTATCTTGCTGAAGCTCATATCAACTCACCTTTGGCCACTGTGAGTCATTTTCTTATATTTGTGTTCTGAAAATGTTTGACCTGACTAGTAGATGTTATATGATATTCTACACAAGCCTTATTAGTTTATGGATTTCCTGCTTAAAAACTGGAATCAGTCATTTGTCTAAGGTTTGGTTTCTTTCAGGAAAATGATGTTTCAAGAGCACAGTCTGGCTCTAGGGATGTCCATTGCTAGCATAATTACCTGTATCCGTACTCCTGATTTCTTCATGCAAGTTGAGTTAGCATCTGTTGTTCTTTCCTTTCTGCCTAAAGATTTTCTTTAGTATATCCTGTAAGTCCATTTAATGACCAGTGAATTCATCAGATTTTATTTACCTGGGAATATATTTTCATCTTAAATTTTGAAGTATAGTTTTATTGACTGAATATAAAATTCCCGACTTACAGCCTTTATTCTTACAATACTTTGAATAGATAAGCCCAGAGCTTCTGACCTTCATGATCTCTCCTTAATCCTATGGGGTTCCTTTGTACATTATGAGTAGTCATTCCCTTGTGGCTTTCAAGATTTTGTCTGTCTTTGGTTTTGAACACTTTGGCCATGATATATCTGGGCATGGATCTCTTTGAGCTTATTCTATTTGGAATTCATTGAGTTTCTTGGATCTGTAACTTAATGTTTTTTATCAAGTATGGAGTATTTTGGCCATTGTTTCTTCAAATATATTTTCTGCTCATTTCTCTCTCTCCTCTCTTTCTGGATTCCCCACATGCGTGTATTACAATATGCTTGACAGTGTCTCCTAGATCTCTGAGGCTCTGTTAATTTCCTTTTCATTATTTTTCTTTATTTGTTTCTATTTAAAATAATTGGTAGATTTTAATTTGTATTTTTCTATTTGGTGAACCATTTTTTCATACTTTATTTGAGCATGACTTCCTTTAGATCCTTAAATGTACTTCCTTTGGATGTGAGGTGTTCCCCAAAAGCTCCCATGTAGATCCAGAAATGTTCAAAGGTGAAATGGTTGGGCTGTGACATGAGGGCTGTGACCTAGTCAGTCCCTCCTGGGTTGAACGGACCCAGGCAGGTGGGGTGTGGTTGGGACACCACTGGGGACATGCCCTAAAAGGTTCATCTTTCCGGTGGCCCCTTCTCTCTCCCCTTTCTCCCTGCTTCCTGGCTGCCTGGAGGTGAGAAGCTCTCCCCTGCCAGGCCCGTGGGCCATGATGCTCTGCCCCACTGTTTTAGTTAGCTTTTGTTGCCATGACCAAAACACCTGACAAGAACAACTTAGAGGAGGAAACATTCATTCTGGCTCATAGTTTCAGAGGTTCAGGCTGTGGTGTGAGTCCATAGCCCTGAGCCCAAGGAGAGGCAGGAAATCATCATGGTGGAAGGACTTGGTGGAGGAAAACTGCTTAGTTCATGACAGCCGGGAAGTGGGGTAGACGGAGAGGGGGAGAGGGAGGAGGGAGGGGGAGAGGAGAGGGAGAGGGAGGAGAGCACCCTGCTCACCAGGGACAAAATATAAACCTCAAAGTCATGCCCCTGGTGATCTCTTTCCTCCAGCCATACCCCATCTGCCCATAGTTACCACCCAGTTAATCCACTCAAGTGGATTAATCCACTGATTAAGTAGCAGCGATCATAATAAAATCATTTTACCTCTGGACACTCGTGCTTCATCTCGCACAAGAACTTTCGGGGGACACTGTATATCCAAACCATAACACTCTTGGCCCAGAGCAGTGTGTTCAACTACCTGGACTGGGACACCCGAAACTGTGAGTCCAAAATAAGTTTTCCTTTTCTAAGTTGTTCTGGTCAGGTGTTTTGGTCACAGTGTCACAGAGCTGATTTAAACAGCTTAAATAAATGCTTTCAAGTCATTGTCCACTAAGTCCAACATCTAGGCACTCCATAGACAGCACCTATTGACTGACTGCTCCCTGTCTACAGGCTATACTTTTATGTTTCTTTCTTGAGTCTTGTAATTTTTATTTTGAAAAGTAGGCATTTTAGAAATTGATTGCAGCAGCTTCAGGTTCTGATTCCCCCTAGGGGTTATTGTTAGTTTGGATTTGTTTATTAATCCTTTCAGTGACTTTTGTGGACATAGTGCATGAAATTGGTCTTCCAAGAACTGTGTACCTGCTAACTGATCAATTTTTAATTTTTTTGTTTTATTTTTAAGCCTGGCTTCCTAGGTTTGCATACCTCAACAGTCTGTTACAGATCGAGTTGTGCCACCCTCAAAATACGTATTAAAACCCTGACCCCTCAGTACCTCAAAGTGTGATATTATTTGGAAATAGGGCCACTGCAGATCTTATATGGCTGGTATCCTTTCAAGAAAAGGGAAATTTGGATGCAAACACAGGCATAGAAGGAAGATGGTTTGTGAAGACAGGCAGAGATCGGGGTTAGGAGGCCCCAAGCCAAGAAATGCCTGCAGGAACCAGAAGCTGAAAGAGACACTTACCCCTGGAGACTTTGGAGGAAGCACAGCTTTAAGCCACCTCGTTTGTAGTACCGCGTTGTGGCAACCCTGGAAGACGAATTCACAGTCCTGTAATGAGAGGTCAGAGATTGCATTTGAACGTTTTGAGCCAGCAGTTCTGCTCTTTGCCAAGAGGATGGGGGTGTGGGCTCTGCGTTCACATTTGGATCTTCAGTGGAGTTTTCCTGACATTTGGTAGCTGCTTCCTATGATCTGCTTCCCATCCTTCCAAGAGTATTATAAACTCCTACTCGACTAACCAAACCATGCACATCTAGAACAACAGAATGGCATCTATTCCATGTTTCTACATCGTGTTTCCTGACCAAAACTTTATGTGCTAAAGTTTACATCCTAGATGCCTTGTGGTCTTTTTGTATGTCCCTTTCAATCCTTCTGTGCTTCGTTGTGTGTATTTTCCTCTGATACAGTTTTGGTTCAACAATCTCTTATTCACTGCTACTATACCCTTCAGTTGTGTTATTAATTTCAGTTATTGCCTTTCAAAGCCTCAAGGCTACATTTTATTTATTAGCTTTTTGTTCTTTTTAGATATACACGACAGCAGAGTGTATTTTGGCATATTACGCGTACATGCAGTATAACGGATTCTAATTAGGATCCTATTCTTATGGTTTTACATGATGTGGATTTAGCCCGGTCATGTATTCACATACGAGGCTAGGAAAGTCACCTCTGATTCATTCTAGTGTCTTCCTATTCCCCTCCCCCCTCCCCTCCCTTCCTTTCATTTCCCTTTGTCTAATCCAATGGACTTCTAGTCGTCCCCTCACTACCCTCCCTTCTTGTTGTGGATTAGCATCCACATATAATACAGAACATTTGGACTTTTGTGTTTTGATATTCCACTTATGATATTCTCCAGTTCCACCCATTTACTGACAAATGCCATAATTTCATTCTTCTTTATGGCTGAGTAATATTCTATTGTATATATATATATATATATATATATATATATATATATATATATATACCACGTTTTCTTTATCCATTCATCCACTGAAGGACACCTAGGTTGGTTCCATAGATTGGTTTATTTGTTTTTAATTCTCTGTTGACATTCTCTATCAACAAAGAAATTTTTTAATTTCTTTGTTTGGGGAGGTGAGTACTGGGGATTGAACTCAGGGTCACTTGAGCCCTAAGTCACATCCATCCCCAGCCCTATTTTGTATTTTATTTAGAGACAGGTTCTCGCGAGTTGCTTAGCCTCTTGCCACTGATGCTGAGGTTGGCTTTGAACTCGTGATCCTCCTGCCTCAGCCTCCTGTGTCACTGGAATTGCAAGGATGCACCATTGCTCCTGGCACGTTTTTTAAATTTTTTAACTATATTTTTAAGAGTGATTTTTCCATACTTGTATAATTATGTCAAAATGAATTCTGTCATTTATAACTAAAGAGAACCAATAAAATCAAAAAGTAATTTAACAAATTAGGAACCTAAGCCAATAGTTCTCACTCATAGGAGATTTTCCCCCTCGGCCATTTGGTGTCACACCCGAGGGTGGTCAGTGGCATGGTGTGCCTGGAGCCCAGCAATTTCTCTGAACATCCTACCAGGTACAGGCAGCCCCTGAGACAAAGAATCATCTGTTCCCAAATATCAGCACCTTTCATGCCAAGACTGAGAAATCCTGCTCTCAATAGTATTTTTTCCCTCCAGAATGGATTGGTTTTTCTTGGGCAAAGAACTTAGTTTAAAAAGATCATCTTCATCCAATAATTTGCTGATCATTTTCAAAGTGAGAGAGTTGGTATCTTCTTTTGCTGACATTTAGTCCTAGAATATAAACATTTAGGGGTTCTAATTAAAAGTGGCATATTTATGAGGAATTTCCACCTTTGTGATCACCAAATTCCACATTTTGTCCCTTTATCCCCCTGGGATTCTGGGAAAGCTCCCCTCAGCGACTCAACTCTCAGCAAATACCCTGACTCCCCTCTGCCTACCCCTCCCCACTCTCGTGGCCTCTGGAAGGCCCCCTTCTCCTCTCGGCCTCCAAGAGCTTCCACCCGTGAGCGAGATGGTGCGGTGTCTCCCTTTCTGTGCTTGGTTTATCTCACTTCCGGTATACATTGTACCCCACAAATATACAACACCGTTAGGTGTCAGTGAAAAATTTTCAGTGCCTAAAACAAAATTTTACCTGATATTCATCTCAACTCTCTGGAATTCCACTCTTTTTAGTGTATTTTATGAGTGCATCGTAGTTATAATATATAATATCCAGTCCATTCTTCCTATGATACTGACTTCTTAAGGCCTTGCTACCATGGTTTCTCTTGAAGCCATTTGTGTGTGCATCTGTGTGTGTGTGTGTGTGTGAGAGAGAGAGAGAGAGAGAGAGAGAGAGAGGATGAGGTAGAAATCTATGTATATAAAAATGTATATAGAAAGTCTCAGATTGCCTGGGAACACCGAGGAGATGGCCAGTCGGAAACAATCCAGTCCACCTCCCAGGCTCACGGCTGGGTTCCAGCAGTCTCCTCTCTTGCTCTTTCCAGCGGTTCCTCAGCTATAGAAAGCGTCTACACAGCTTGTTCCCACAGATTCCCTCCTCCCCATGACGGGTTCCCTGGTGGGTCCCAGGCCCCTCCACTTCCCTCGGTCGCCTGGCAGGCTGACAGGGCTCTGGTTCAGTGCCTGAGAGTGAGTACAGCGTGGTGCTGTGAATGAGAGAGTTCACCTCGGGCACGTCCCTTTCCCAACAGACACTCTTGGCATCTGTTTTCTCTTCCATAAGGTGCAGATGATAAAACAGACGTTTCAAAATTATTTGGCAACTCTTATGAAAATTGTGAAAGGCACATTTATTGTAGATCCCCCAAATTCTACAGGCCCAATAAGTCCATGTAAATTATAAGACTGTCTGAATGCAGACTAATGGCGGTGACCACAGACACTGCGGTCCTAAGTTCACTTACTAATGCTCCCTCCTAGTATTTCATGTGGTGGCTTTAGGAAATTTATTTCACCTTTTTCCTTCCAGAGAAAGGTACGTATTTTTGTCGCCGCCCGCGGCAACAATTGCACGGATATTTATCGGAGGTGGACTGGAAACTGAGCTACTTCTACTTTCTCTTTAGTGCACTGCTTTCTTGCTTGTTTGTTTATAGAGGATAGAGGAAATGAGGATTAATTGCTTTGAGAGGAGAGAGAGAGAGAGAGACTTTGCTTAAGAGAGAGACTACACTTTCAAGGATCTATATCTTTAGTTTTGCTGCTGCTTCTTAAAGGGTGCATCCTGCATCCTGCGTCCTTCACTCTGCTATCTAGAGGTGTGGCTTTACTTCTCCGTTCTGCAATCTGCAACCTGCGTTCTGCCATCATTCAGAGGTGCTGCTTAGCCGTTGCTTATCCTCTTTGCTAGCTGCTTATCCAGTTATCCCTGGTGCTTCCTATGGTGTGTCTCATATACCTAAGGTAGCCAATCAGCTTAGGATTAGCACAATTGAAGCACGCCCCTCAGTGCCAATCAAGAAAGAATGAGGACTATCTGTTGACCACTAGCACAAAGGAGACATTAATCAGGCAAAAGTAGATCACGCCGTGTTAACATTAATTATACGCCACCTCTTAGCTCAATGCCAGCCACCATCTTAGGGTTACCCAAACATGTCTTCTGCATATTTTGATTTTTTAGTTAGTCAGTCAATAACTTCTGGTAATTACCAACGCATCACAGTCGTGAAATGGGTTTTATCACAGTTCTCATGATTATCCATCCTTGTCCTTCCCTGTCTTCTCCTTTATAATGGTAACAGAAGTATCATTCCTAAAGTTTGTTTAGGGACAGGAGGGATGTACAGCTTTAAAAGACTTGGGTATGAGAAATAACTGGAGATGATATGTTTAAAGAAAAATCATACTTACTTTTTTTCTGTGATTCACTGTGCTTAAGTTCTTCCCTTCCTTCTATTCTACATTGAAAGGAACACATTCTAGATGGTCAGAGGAGTGAACTGAAGCCTTCACCCGAGTCACTGGCCTGTTCATCTTTCAGTAGAGACCCAGTTATGATCCAAGTGCTGCCTGCTCTCAGTTATCCACCTGTCTCAGGAAGAGAAGGGGGTCCTTTTTCTGAATCTGGGGTTGCTCACTGTCAGCATTTGGGGATTAGATTTACAAGGCAGGGCAGCCAAGAGCAGTGACAGGGACAGCTGGGTTCAGGGCAACTGGATTTCTCCCTCCTGGCTCTTCCCTGGCTCCACATCCCACTTGTTTCTGGGACATTTCACTTGTACCAGCAACTGCATGATGAAAAGTCTCTCCTCTCCAGAGGGACACATCCCTCTGCTGTCTCTAGAGGGTGCTCAGAACCCACAGATCTAAAGACAAGCAGAGCTGAGACCTAAGATGAAGGACCAGGGAAGGCCTGGGAAGGGATAATGCAAAGAAGGAGCAGAGAGAGCCACAGAGGAGCAGGAATCAGAGCAAAACCCCTTCCCCTGGGGAGGGAAGGCCAACTCTCCACCCTCTCTCTGCTTGGGCCACAGCATCCAGTCAGCATTTGGCCTTGACCCAGCAACCCTCTCTGGAGACAGGACTGATGTGTGCATTCCACAATGCCAGGTGCCAAAGGGCAGGACATAAGAATGGGACAAATAATTACTCTTACATGTACATCCATTTTTTGCATATTATTCTGTTCAAGATGATGTATCCCACACATTACATCTTATTCCCACAGCAAGCCAACAGGATAAGTTAAATTTTATTACTTTCATTTTATAGATGTGGAAATTCAGTGGCAGAGAAGGGGAATAGCCTGCCCCAAAGGAACATGGCTTTTTGGTTTTGGGACAAATTTCAAATTCATGATTTCTCTCCAGTGTGTGACCTAGTTTCTTCCTCAGGGTCTCAGAAAATCAATGTGTTAGTTTTCTATTGTTGTTGGTTGTTTGTTCTATCACTGGGACCAAAGTGCCCAACAAGAACAACTTAGAGGATAGAAAGGTTTTTTTTTTTTTTTTTTTCCTTTAAATTTGTTATTTTTAGTTATACATGACAGGAGAATGTGTTTTGACATGTCATACACACAAGGAATGTAACTCCCCATTCTTGTGTTTATACATGATGTGGAATTACACTGGTTGTGAATTCATGCCTAAACATAGGAAAGTTATGTCCCATTCATTCTACTGTCTTCCCCATGCCTGTTTCCACCCCCTCCCTTCTCCCCATTCCCCTGTCCAGTCAGTGAACCTCCACTCCTCCCTCCCTACCCCTGCCTATTGAGTCCTTTCGGCTCAGTGTGAGAGGTCTCGTCCATGGTTGGATGAGTCCAGTACTCTAGACCCAAGGTGAGGTGGCACATCGCAGTGGAAGGACACGGCAGAGGGAAGCAGCTCAGGACATGATGGTCTGGAAGCAGAGAGAGGAAAGGGGAAGGGGCCAGGGCAGGCGAGCCCTTCCAGGACACCTCCCTGAGACTCACCTTCTCCAGTTATGCCCTGCCTGCCTTCAGTTACCACTCATTTCATTTAAACTAGGATGAACTGATTAGGTTGTGGGTTTCACCATCCAGTCGCTTCACCTCGGAACATTCCGGCTTGATGCGGGAGCATATTCAAACCATAACAGCCCATAACTGAACTAGATGAGTGGTATGAATAAAGCAAAATAGCAATCCACGATGGCCATCTTAAAATGCAACATGTGAAGTTCATAAAATAGGAGAAATTCAGAGCTAACATGACCTCAGTGGCCATTTAGTTCAAAGCACACAGGTATGGTTGGCCCTTTCTCAAGGTTGAGAGGTGCCTCTCCAGCTTCTGCTTGACTACCCCCATGATAGTGCATCTCCTGCTTCACAAACACATCTATCCCCTGTAAACCACTTGGACCGTTAGAAATTTTCCTTGTGTAATCCCAGGATGGCGCCCTGAAAATTCCAGCTGGATCCTAACATCATTCTCTGTGGTTTCACAGTACATGACCATTCTTCATTGTGTGTGTGTGTGTGTGTGTGTGCAGTGCTGGGGATTGAACCCAGGGCCCTGTACCTGCAAGGCAAGCACTCTACCAACT
The DNA here is from genome assembly GCF_902686455.1 of Sciurus vulgaris. Lineage (NCBI taxonomy): Eukaryota > Metazoa > Chordata > Mammalia > Rodentia > Sciuridae > Sciurus > Sciurus vulgaris. Next base: position 167,489,834 of record NC_136465.1, on the reverse strand, counting down.
GAGCTACATCCCCATCCCCATTCTTCCTCATAATAACATCTCACATAGGATGTACCCATTAAGTATGCTGATTTCTCACTTCAGGTTAGAAAAGTCCACATTTCTTCACTATTACCTTATATGACACAGGTTTTAGGTTTGCCCACAATTCTAGTTGCCTTACTCTGGACAACTCAAAGGTGGATACCAATTAAGAGCTAATATCTTCATGGCATGCATAAAAATATACAACCCACCTTTTTTCCCCTCTATCAACCAATAAGAAAGGCAATTTCATTGGATTTGCAAGTATTTTCTGTACATGGAGCTAAGCTCGCTCCTCTTGGAACCACTCCTCTTTCTGGAGTGTTAATGGCATGTAGAATTTCCGTGTGGAGGTTTACATATTTATATCTTCTTCTTTAACAAGGATTTGAAGGCAGGAACTGTACTCATTGTCACAGCCTGATACATATTGGATGTTCCATAAATGTTTCAGTTCCTCCATGGCAGAGATTTTCTATTTTGTTCACTTATGTGCCCCTAACCAGAGCCCGACTGTAGTTCTCAAAAAATATTTGTTGAATGAATGCATGAGCAAGCAACTCAGCATAGCATTCCAGGAAAAACATGAATTCAGACACTACTTTAAATAGTATCTGTTAAGCATATCCTATGGGCCTGACACTGTTCCATTCAAAACTATTCTATGTATGCAACCCAAAGTGTTGTTTTCTTATTTTGAGAGTTCAGTGCGATCCAACAGTCTAGGGTGGTTGGCAATAAAGAAAAGACGTTAGTCTTTTCTGAGAGGCTCTGCTACAAAGTCGTCTCTCTCATTTCCCTTCTTTTACCATTTGGAGGTCTAGAGGAAATGCCCTAGATTTAGTTCTAGTACAATTGTACCTGTTTCTTTCTGTCCTTTATGCCAAACTATTGATGTTTGGTGAATCCTGATTCAATTATACAATCCATTTCTTTTCCGCTCAGCCTTGGTGCATCCTCAGATTTGATTAGACACCCATCAATGATCTTATGTGAAAAATTGATTAAAATGTTGAGCCAGATAAGAACAAAACCAGAAGAACTCCTTCACAGAAACTGTTCTTCCAGGCTGATATGGGTCCATTAGTCAGCAGTCTTAGGACACAGCCACTCAGCTGTGATGACCTTAGAAGTAATGCCATAAATGTTTTTCCATTTGTTCACAAAGACATAAAAAGATTTTTGCAAATGCCACATTATAATCCAATGTTCTATGCCTCCAGCAATTCCCTCCTTCATTTATAAACAAACAAACAAGGCGATCTGGGTTTGATTTGGTCTTAGTGAATCTCTGTTAGTTCTATTTTCCCATGTTTTCATGATCCATCTTCTTTTTTTTTTTTATCTATTTATTTATTTTTATTGTAAACAAATGGGATACATGTTGTTTCTCTGTTTGCACATGGCGTACAGGCGTACCATTTGTGTAATCATACATCTACACACGGTAATGTTGTTTGACTCATTCTGTTATTTTTCCCTTCCCCCCCCACCCCTCTTCCCCTCTGTACATGATCCATCTTCTTGATTCCCCTCCAAACTCTGCCCAAGTTCCCATCAAGCTCACCAACTTCAACGACCTTGTAACTTTCATATTCCTCCTCTGTTTTAAAATGGAAATGTCGTCATGTATCCTGACCATACCTGTCTCCCCCGTGCCTCCAACACCCCCAAAGCGATTTGAAGAGATTAATCTCCCTTCAATCCCTTCTGGATTAAAAAAATAGGAATGATCTGAGAAAAGTACTGACAATATCTACAACCGAAAGCAGGGTATGTGTGTTTCTCCAACACCTCTTACCCTGAGGGTATGAACCAGATTATATTTGCAACTCAATGCCAGACCTCTCTTCTATGTTTTCTTCTTTACCATGGGCCCAGAAACCTATGAGTGGGAATTAAATAAATACTCCAGGATCTCTGACAGTTCTGATCTGCTAATGCACCAAATTTACACAATTTACATAATTAGATGGGGAGGTTGTTTCAGTCAACTTTTTTGCTGCTGTGAGTTAAGGACCTGACCAGCACAATTGTAGAGGAGGAAAGGTTTATTTGAGGCTCACGGTTTCAGAGGTCTTAGTCCACAGAAGACCATCTTCATTCCTCAGGGGCTGGAGGTGAGGCGGAACATCATGGCGGAAGAGTGACAGAGGGGACTATCTCACATGATGATCAGGAAGCAGAGAGAGCAGAGACTCCACTTACCATATACAAATACCCAAAGCCACGTCCCAGTTCCCACCTCTTCCAGCCATACCCTACCACTTCAGTTACCACTCAGTTAATCCCTATGAGGGGATTGGGAATTAAGACAACGCAATCTCATTTCTCCTTTGGACCTTCCTGCATTGTCTCATAACTGAGCTTTTGGGGGACACCTCACATCCAAACCATAACATAGGTAGAAAGAGAAGTAGGTAGGCAGGTGACAGATGGGTATGTAGGTAGGTAGATGATAGAGCGGTAGATCATCATTGCCTCTTGGGAGTGGCCCTTCATCAGGTAGGCTGTGGGCACTTTCCTACGATTCACCAGCCGTAGTGCTGAAGATAATCTGTAGCCATTGCCAACAGCTCTCTGAGGTCCCCCATCCTCTGGATTCCTTGAAAACTAGCAGTGTAACTGACAACTCGTTGCAACATCCCTTCGTTTCCCTCCGCTTCTTACTGCAGCTTTGTAAGCATCTAATTCTTTATATTTAATCCCTTGCTACCTGTTGGCCATGGAGTTTGCTGTTCTCCCAACCCAGCTCTGACTGATGCAGGGGGCAATCCACACCCTCTCCATGGGGACTTTACAGGACTGAAACTCGTGGCGCCTTTGTCTTTCTACCCCTCCATATGCCTCGGCTTTGTCAGTGAAGGCACCCCACCTTCCACCATAGCAATAATCACCGAAAACAATCAGAGAAAAACAAAAGAGGATCTTCAGTTCTGATCTTAGATCCCTGGAAGACAGCAGGTCTCCCCTCCTTTTGCAGAATGGACTGTTAAGGACTCAGGGCTATGAGTGTCCGTGGCCACCTGCTGGCCACAGTGAGATCCCATCTGGGAAAGAAGCACAGGAGGAAGTTGAATCCCAAGCCTGAGAGAAAAGAGGGGGCGGCAGACAGTGCTAAGTCCCTAGGTTCAGATGGTTCTGAAGTCAGGTGTGCTCCTGGAAAACCGACACCCATGGCCAATGTCCTTTGGTCAAAGACTAGTAGGAACTTGTCCACCAGAGCTTGGACGAGCTGCGTTGATTGCTCATTTCGGAAAAGTGAGGAAGAATGCTCACCGTGAAGAGCTGTTGGGTGTCCCAGTAAATGGGAATTAGAAGATGGATGACAGGATGTGACTTTGGTTGGGTGACTCTGGGAGGCTTTAGGAAGTGGAGCTTCGCTCTGGCTTGGAGACTGTGGAGTCTGACATTAAGTTATGCTTGAATATCTTCGCTCTCATCCGGGGAGAGAGCACGGCAGAAAAGAACAGGAGTTGCTCACATTAGGCAGGGCGTTTGGCCATGTCTGTGGTATTGTTTTCACCTCATCCCTTCGTGGTTACGGAGTGACTTGGCCTGCTTTTGGCGTTCTTTGAATCTCTGTCAAAACGCTTCGCTCCGAGGGCTGAGTAGGCTCCGAGCAACACCAAGGCCTACCTGGCAGCACCAGGCCAACTCCCAGATGTCAGGGCTGGCTTTCCTCTTTTTCAACATGCACTCTGCTAGTGTTTATTGAGCACCTACATAAGCAGGTGCCTCCAAGAGACTTGCATTCTCAAAGAGACTAAGTACACCAAGAAGGTGTCAAAGATAATGGAACTCAGTGAAGTTCCTTAGGCAATGTGGCCTTCCATTAGACAGAAACTTCAGGAGGCCACTTTATGGAAAGTAAATAGGTAAAAAACTCATCAAGGAGGTGACATAACTGAGACCAAAGGACCAGAAGGAGACAGATATGTTAGAAGAGGTGCGAGCAAGCACAAAGACCCAAGTGACAAAGGGCTTGAGAGAACATGGACCAGAAAAGAGACTGGCATCCTGGACAATGAACGAGGAGGTCAGGGGAGATGAAGTGAGAGACTCAGGAGGCAGGCACACCAGGCCTTGGATTCTGAGCAGGAAGATTTCCATCTCCTACTCATATACTCATATGATGGGATTTGCCTGGAGAAATGTTTTGGGGATCTCTGACCTTCACCTGCTTTCCTTATGGGGAGGAACAACTTATCTAACATGTGACTTTCAGAAAACCAACCGAATCCCAGCCTTTCTTCTCTTCCGTCAGCAACCATAGTGCCTATAGAGGACAGATCTCTGCTTCCCCTTCGTCAGAGAGGAAGCCTGGGCTGTCCACCATTGCCTATGCACCTGCAAAATCAGATCATTACTTGGTGCTGCCTTACCATGCCTGCATATTGATTTAATTCCAAGAGCAGTGGGAAAGTTTCAGAGAGTCGAAGCAGGAAGCAGAGCAATCTGATTGAGGAGGGTCATTGCTATTATGTGGAGTACCTATTTCAAACCACTAACTCCACTTTAAATCTACGCGACAAGGTTCTGTTACTGCAAGTGCCTTAAAATCTCCCCACTGTGCTATGCGATGGATATGACGATACCCATTCTGCAGATGAGGAAACTAAGGTCACAAAGGCAGAATTCACACCCACTATGTTTAACCCAGAGGTAAAGGTGAACATTGCACAGAATCAAATTTGTGTCATTGTTTCAAAAGTACAGAATTGTATGCAGAGAACTACGAAGGAGCGCTACCTCTGGATGATAAGATTTATTCCAGGCACAATAATATAGTGTGAAGAAATAGCAAATAGCAGCGAGGAGCTCTTGCTGTGGAATATGTAACTACGTGGCAGCGTGGACAGTGGCTATTTCCCAGGTCCCGTTCTGAGTGTTCTCTTCGCTCCTTTGATCCTCAGAATGGATCTGCCTGCCCTGGAAAACCCATTTTTTTGATCAAGGAAAGTTGTGCTGTTCTAGTAAAACAGGATAGAAACACTGCCCCCCCCCCCCAATATTAGTGAGTAAACCCTGAACCTCTATAAGCGAATTTTTTCCTCCCAACAACCACAGGTACTGCTCAGATCACCATAGAAACTGGGGCACGCAGCTTTGTGACTTGAAGAATGAGCTTCCTAAGCAGAGTGCAGCTCCAGTGTCTTACACTCTTCAGTGTGTGGGGAGCTTCAGAGCCAGGGGTACCAGAGCACTAGGTTAGTGTCCTCCTTAAATAACTAAAAGCATTCTACCGTCACATACAACTAAGTCGAACAAATAAAATATATAAATAAAAACAACTAGAAAACACTGAGGCTTAGGGAGGTTAAACGACTTGCTTAAACTCGCAAGTCACAGAGCTAGCTAGATCACTCTGGGTGAGTCACTCATTCTCTCTTGGCCTCAGTTTCACCAGCTACAGAATGGGTTAATAATATTCCCTATACAATAAGCTTGGAGGATAAAAGATACAAGTGCGTATACATACATAAATAATATGCCAACCTCCTACCACATGGTGTTCAAAAGAGTCCCTCTTGGTAGTTTGAGCATTTGTAACGAGGATACATTCCTTTAAAACCAGCAAAAACAATAAAAGCATTTCCGTTTTGAGATGAATCTTCCATGTCACCTGTCTGAGTAACGAGTCTTGAATGCATTTAGCACAGAGAGCCCTTTCCTCACCGTATCTCCTTCTCTCCTGGATTTTTATTTCCTCTGACCAATTTTAACATCTGTCCTCCTGACATGATGATTAATTTTCCTGGCAGGGAAGACTGAGCAAAGGATGGGGGTTAGGGGCTACTTCTTCTGCAGGCTTCTCATTCCAAACTAAAAATAGCCTTTCACAGACCTGGCGGCTTGCAGGTTTTTGTCTCCTGACCCTCTTCAAAGGGTCCCAACCTGCCTGCTGACCCTGTCCACCTTTTGGACACATTCCTGCGTCCTCACTCTGAGGAGAGCGTACCCAGGAGATGCATGGGGCTGTCAAGACGACATCTCTCTGCCTTTCTTCTTTCTTCTTCCCCAGGCTTATTTGTACTTTTAAACCCGGGGCTGCTCCTTGAACTCACTGCCCATTTGCAGCATCCCGAGTGAACCTGTGATGTTTCCAGGACAGTTTCCAAAACTAACCACAACGATGCTCCCATCCAGTGCTTAGTATGTGACAGATGCCACGAACCCCACCCCATGCATCACCTTGTTTAACCCCAACACTTTAAGATGCAGTCTCTACTGTTGTCCTCCATGAACCATGGGAAAAACTGAGACTGAACCCGGTTCATGTAACGTGGCCGCACTGAGGTTAAGGAACTTCTCTGAAGCCGGGGAACTGGCCTGTGGCATAGAGGTCCCCTTCCTATGTGCCCACCCCCATCTCCCTGGTCCAGTTCCCCAACCTCCCCCCTGGACTCTCTGAATATGTTGTCTACATGACAAAGTGAAGTCTTAAAAACATGAATCAGTCAAGTTATTCCCTTGCTTAAAACACTCCAGTGGCTCCTGTAGGATAATGTGCTGCGTCCTTCTATGGCTTTGAACTAGCTGGGTTGCCTGCACTCCCCGGGTTTAATTTCCTTCCCCCGAACCCCTCCCAGGTTCTAGTTTCTGGTTCAGTTGGACATCTTCTGTCTTCAGGCTTTGCGCTCTCTTCTTCCTCACCCGATCACTCTTCCGTGCATCCCTGGAGAGCAAATAAAGGCAACTCTCCTGCTTCTCTGCCTCACGCTTCCTCTACCTTCCTCCTAAAAGCACACGAATTCCCAGGTAATTTCATGCATTTGCAATGTTTCTGCATCATTTAGTGCATCCCAACCCACTACAGGTGAGGAAGCTGACCTTGAGTGACCCGCTCGAAATCAGAGCTTGAGGAAGCCCAAACCAGGGGTGCACAGGCAAACGCCTGCTGACTCCAGGGCTGATCTTGCTCTGAACTGTCTTGCCCTGATGTTTTTCCGAGGTTAACAAACAACAGCAGGTGAATGTGGCTGGAGGGAGGCATTGTCTATGAGACTGAAATTAATCCAGTTGTGGGGTGGGGGTCTGGGGAGAGGAAGGAATCTCAGGCCTAGCCTCTGGGGGCGGAAGGGTCAGGAATGGGGCACCAGCTGGAGCGGGGAGAGTTCTGCCTTCTGCAGATGGCTCTTCTCCCTGCCTACCTTTGTGTGGCTATGATCACAGGGACTGTTTTATTAATGTCGTTGGCAAAGCCCAGCAAGATGATCTGTCCTGAGCACTGGAGCGGTCACTGGGGTCAGCTCTAGGAAGTCAGAGACTCAGAAGGGACCCCTGCAGGACAGCAGGAAGGAAACTCACCACGAAGCAGAAGCAGAGATCCTGAGAAGCCAGTGCTCCAGAAACAGGTTCAAAAGCGCCTCCTCCCTCTCCCCATCCTTCCTGAGCCAGCCTGCACCCACTCACTTGCAGAAATCAGGGAGCTTTGATACTAACTACGACCAGCTCTTCCTAATTAATTATTAGGTCTCAAAAGTCACCAGCGTCTTAGCGGCGCGATGAAAGGCTCTGTGCCTTGTTCTTGCCTTTGAATTTGGCTTTGCATTCTTTAAAGCGTGTTAAACATCCTCCACACAGTCTGATCTTTACAGAACCCTTCCTTCTTAGCAGACCTATTTTGTTTACTTCTGCCTCACATGGAATTTTCCCTTTGTTGCTTTTATTATCTAAGCCATACATATTTATTATGGAAGAATTAGACCAACAGAGAAACAATGACTCAAACCGCCGTGAGGTTGGCATTGAGTGGTGACCAAATCTGCCACGAGAGCAGAATGCCAAAAACCTCCCACCAGATGGTGAACAACCTGAGCAGATGAACCGCATCCGCAGCTGGGCGTGGCAGGAAATCATGGAGGAGGGTCGTCGCAGTTTGGACGTGGGCTTGGAACTGAGTTCCTTAGCTTTCTGGTGGTGCAGAAATCCGTACTCAGGCTGGCCGAAGCAGTGAGTTCACCTGTTGGCTCAGGTAACTAACTAGAAGCTTCAGGAGTGGCTTAATTGGGTGGTCTCTGTGAGTCTCCCCGCACCTGCATCACCCCCAGGCCAGCGTCTGTGGCATGCCCAGAGCGCAATTCCATACTCGACAGTGTCGAAGGATGAGACTGCCTTCTGCTGGGGCTTTCTCTGAAGAGAGGGGACAATATTTCCTGAAGTCCCAGGACATTTTCAGTTGACCTTTTTGATTGAAATGTATGCCTTCTGAATGCACCCCTGTGGCCAAGCAGGGACTCATTAATGCTCTGCACTGATATGCTTCGGCCTGGGTCCTCCCCTGGGAAACTGGGTTCTCCCCTGGGATTAGCTCAGAAAAATCAAGCCCTGTCTCTGAAGATCATGTGCAATTTGGGAAGTCAACAGCAATTGTGCGGTCCTGGGTAAGTTATTCCTCTGAGCATCAGTGTCTGCACATATAAAATTGGAATAGCCATTCACATTTTGTGGTGGAGAGCACCTGAGATAATTTATGAGAAACAACAAAATACCATGCTTGACATTTAGTGGGAGCTCAGAAATGAATTAATGTTTGATGAATCCATTAATTAATTAAGCAGGAGCCTGAAAGTAACCACGGGTCAACTGGATGAGCATTTGCATTCCCTTCTGGCTAGACTTGTTGGACTAGATGAGTTTAACAAGTCATTGAGACACAGTGAAGCACGTGAAAAAGTTTGCCAGAAAAAAAGTCACACGTAAGCAACCAAACTGACTCAGTTCAGAGTGAAGAGGCCTGGCTCTGTGTTAGATTTCCTGGGTTTGAATCCAGAATTCTCAGCTTGTTAGCTGTGTGTGATCTTGGAAATGGGACCTCCTCTCCCCAGGTCTCGGCTTCCACCCCAGTGAAACGGATGAATAAGAGGAAACACTCGTTAAGCACCGCGTTCTTGACAGATGTTAGTTTAAACACAGCACAGGTAAGATCTCATTTAGCCCTCTCCCTGATATCATCATTTTTAGCCCACTCTGAGGTAAGGAAACAGGAGCTGGGAAGTCAAGTTGGTTCCTCTGTTCCCACGGAATAATGTCAACCCCATCCCTGATCCTGCCCGCCACCTGCCCTCCCCACTGAGCACGTGGACAAACCTGCTTCCTGAGGTCCCCCCAGACTCAGCTCCTGTTCCAAGCACTGGAGCAACCAACTCTCTTCCCACGCTGCCCACTGGCAGACGCCTTCTTACAACCATCTGTCCCTCCTCTCTGCCCCGTGGCCACTCCTGAGCTCTCCATTAGCACAATGAAAACCAATTTCAGACGCGTGCGTTTCTGTGTCTGTCTCTCTCCTGGTTCTGGGACACCCCACCATCTTCCTTTCTCCAGTGCGTAATACGAACTCAGTGGAGATTGGTTCAATGACTCAAGTAGAATGAGTACCTACTGAGCTCCAACTGTATACTGTGCTACCCTAGGTGTTTCATGGGCTGAATTATAGTTATGGTTACAAATGACAAACACATAATGTAGATGAGCTTAGATAAAAGAGGAGGGAGCCCTTAGGACCATATAACCTGGTTGGTGTTTATATAGAGTTTGATACAGGTCTACATATAAGCATTTATACGTATATGTAAAACATGTTTTATTCATCTTCTGTGTATCACAAAATTTGCATATATTACTTTATTTTGAAGTATAAAATATAAAGGTTGAAGACAAAAAAATTCTCAACGAGAAAAATCATAAAAAAGAAGGTTTTCAAATGATACTTGAAAAAATTAAAATATATACTTAAATGTTAATGTTTGTTTTAAATGTAGCTTAAAATGCAAATGTCATCAACTGATCATTTTTAGTATTTGAAAGACATTTTGAAAGCACTGGCTGGGATCAATCTTGCGAGGAAGAGTATAACTCAAATACAACTTGGACTCGTTTTTTTGTCTTTTTTTTTTTAGATTTTTTTTATTTGTTTAAGTAGTTATACGTGATAGGAGAATGTGTTTTGACTTATACATATATGGAGTGCCACTTCTCCCTCTTCTGGTTGTACGTGTCGTAGAATTACCTTGGTTGTGTGATCATGCGCACGCGGGTTAGTAATGCACGATTCATTCCACTGTTTTTCCCATTCCCACCCCCGCCTTCCCTTCAGTCCCCTTTCTCTTCCAAAGTACTTCGATTCTCCCCTAACTGCCCCTTATTGTGCAATTCTTTGGGACTTATTCTATCTCTGCCTCTTGGTACTGTCAGTTGCTTTCAATTGAGAGACCCCCATTGCTGTGATTCTTCGCTCAGCTGCGGGGAGACTGAGCTGATAACGCACCCTGAACGGGTCTTGCTGTCTGGGAGGCTCTCTGGATATTAACATGTTAGACCATCTGAAGAAAATGAATTGTGACCCTCTGGCTATTTTGTACTGACCCCTTCTCAATAAAGCAGTTGACCAAGGTGGGGAAAATCCTGAAGAGGAACTGAATTGTCAGCTGAAGACCACCTCCACTGGCTACTGTCCTCCTCCTGAGCTACTGGGCCAGATCATTCATTCAGGGCTCAGCATGGGGGCTTGTTTCCTCGGCCATCTTGCCGCTGTCCACATGACAGCGGGTTTTTGCAGAGACTCTCTGCACACTTCTCTGTTCTCCGGATGCCTGGCACACAGGAGGTGCTCCACCAGTGGGTGCCGACTGAACCTGGCTCAATGGGGTGAGGCTTCCACCAGCCCCGTGGGAATTCCTCTCTCCACCCTAACATCCCACTTCTCCAGGGCCTGGGAGTCAGCTTGGAGATCTGGCTCTCAGGGAGCCGCCCAGGATGCCAGGGCCAGAGAGAAACTCGAACGTCTTCTAGGCTTACATCTGAGAAAAGGGAGACGCGGTGGGCTTGAGGGTGTCGCCTTATTTGATATAATTAGTCGGCAGCACAGCTGAAGGAAGCTGCTTGTAGCCCAGCTCCTCCTAGTTTGTCACCAGGCTTCCCCTGCTCGGAGGGATGTGTGTCACTTCTTTCCTGTGGCGCAGAAAGTTTCTGCTGAGCTGCATCCGGGAAGGGGATCCTGCCTGGCGGTCCTAGGAGAGCTCATTTTGCATTTTCAGCTCTTGGCATAAATAACTGGGCTCACCATGCTTCTTACAAGGAGCAGCCCCGCAGCAATTGTTCCACCCTGAGGGCTCTGACTCACCCCTTCCTCGGCTCCTGGGCTTATTTTAGCCCACATTTCTGAAGGAGGAAACAAGAACACCATCAAGGATCCCGTGGGAGGAGCCCGAGCCCTCCAGCTCTCTTGGGAGGGGCGTGCTCAGGAAGCTCCTTGCAGCCCCAGCTGCCTGAGAAATCCATAGCCAGGGGCTTCTGCAGAATGAGGGCTGCCCCCCTGGCCAGGTTAGGGGGTTGCCCCACACGAAGAAAGCCCACCATGTGGAAATGACGATTAGGGCAAAAAGTTACATTGAGGTTGGCTGTTGACCTAGCAGAGTTTCGTGTCCATACTGAGGGTGGACGAGCAGAAAGAGCAAATCTATCGGAGTCCCAGCTATGAGACCCTGGCTTTGGGACTCACCAGCCTTTCTGAGACTGAGCCTTGGGCTGGGTCATGAAGGACAGGTGAGGAAGGAGGACCGGGGGTTACAGGTAAAGAAAGAGTGTGCTCAAGCTCCTGGAGGTGTGAAAGCACGTGATGTGTTCAGGGAGGTTTCTGGAATGGCTGCAGCACAGAGGCAGGACACAGACCAGGTCCACAGCCCCCTCCTTGCTCTCCCTGGAACACACGTTGCAAATTGTGCTCACGCACTTGATGAAATCACTCCTGCTGCCTGAAGACCTTCCCTGTGCTCTCCAGCTACCGAGTCCCGCCATCCATTCCTGGCACATGGTCCTTTCCTGCCACCCTAGGCCACAGGGTCATCTCCAGGACCCCGACAGGCTCTCCCGCCAGTGCCCCTTTGTAGTCCTCCGGCTTTGCTCCATATGGCTAATAATATTTTTATCAAGGACAGAAACTCCTCATGTATGAGTTTTCCTAGTCCATCTGCTCTCACCTTCTCTCCGTGTTCCTTTTCTACTGCTGGGTGACAACTAGAAAACTTGAGAGGTTTAACACAGCTCTCCTGTCTTATCTCACAGCTTTCAGGTCCGCTGTCCAGCCACGACATGGCTCGGTTCTCTTCTCGGGGTCCCGCAAGGCTGAGATCAAGGTGTCGGTCAGGCTGTGTTCTTTTATGGATGCTCAAGGAAATAATTCACTTCTAAGTTACAGAAGTTATTGACCAAAATTAGCTCCTTGAGCTTGTAGGAATGAGGTCCCCATTTCCCAACCAGGGCTTCCCTTACCTGCTAGAGGATGCCCATCCTCTTGCCAATGGTCCTACAGGCAGTTCACAATGTGGCTGTTCCTTCTTCCCGCAGGGCAGCAAGAGCACAGCTCTGGTGAACTGGAGAAAATCTGCTTTTAAAGAGCTTGTCTGACTAGGTCAAGCTCACCTTGATGATCTCCCCTCTCTTAGAGCGAGTGTGTCACAAAAAATAACCTCACCCTGGGCGTCATATTCACTCTGTTCCGTCCCAGGCAAGGCACACGCCTGAGATGCCGGATACTAGGGAGCGTCTTAGAATTCCGCCTGCTGTGTCCTCCACACTCTTTTTCATGGAGGAAGGACTTTTGCTTTCAAGGTCAGTTTCTGAGTCTTCATTGTTATCTTGGAAAGGAGCAGATTTCTCCCCAGGAGCCCTGAGAGCTGGAACCACACTTCTCCTCAGAGGTCGCAAGCTGTGGAAAGGGCAGGAGCACAGACTTTCAGAAAGGGAGGCTGGGCACCCTGGGAGTGGAGGAGAGAAAGGAGGGAACCCTGGCCAGTGGGGATGGGAGAGGCGAACTTTGGGCTACTGTGCATGTGTGAACCTGGAGAAAGAAGGAGGAAAGAGTCACAGGCTTTATTTCTGATAAGGATTTGGGAGGGAAAAATGACAAAATAATGAAGGATGGGGAGAAAGAGCTAAAGAAGAACTGCTTTGAATTATAAATTGCACCCTCTGGGATACTTTTTGAAAGAAGCCCATAGAGACATCGACTTGCTTTTAATAATGTTGGTTCCTGGACTCTTTCTTCTTGAATGACACTGGGCAAGACAAGGCCAGCGACAGATCTTCCAGGTACGTATGGAGACAACTTATCTTACCAGTTACAAGCAGGATTGCCCTGTAAGGTCAAGAGAAATGCCAAGTAGCAAGTTAAAAGAGAAGAATAGATTTTCATAGACCTGGGCCGCCTAAGGTCATGAGACATCCTTCTTAGTTATTCACCAGATACTGTATCTCAATCCCAGAGACCTGTGTCAATGCCAGGAATCTGGAATTCTCCTTGGGAGCCCTTCGAGGTCAGGACCTGGGCCTTGGTGATCTCTCTGTTCCCGAGTCCCCGGCACAGAGCACATACGTGAATGAAAATGAGGCTCTTAATGAAATTGACGGATTAGTAAAAGTAACAGCTAGCATTTACAGAATTTTAGAGAACATTCTAAAATGTTATTTTTCCTTTTTTGATGATGAAAAGTAAGGCACACAGAGGATATGTGACTGCTCACTGTCAGCTAGCAAATTCAAAACCCAGGAGTTTAATACGGGCATCGGGTTCTTTACTCCATGCTCTTGTTCACGGCTGCTGCCAAGAAGGGACAGTGGAGTTGACCTTCCACTTTGAAAGGAGACATAAGTCTCCGGAAGGGTGCGGAGGAATTCACGTAGAAGCTCCCCAGACACCATCTATTGTTTTGCAACCACTGGAGCCCCTGGCACAACCTCAAATCCTTCGGCATGGTGGCTGAGAAACCTGCAGAATCAGATCAACAGGGAGCTCCTTCGAATGTAGAATCTCAGAACCACCCCGTCCGACAAACCCATGATAGGCTAATCACCTGGTAACTCATAGTCACTGGGAGACTTGAGTGGGACCCCTATAAGCCACAGCATTGAGATCAGTACAGCCAAAAAAACTTTCCACGGAGATGGAAAGGTTCTACACCTGCACCGCCCAATGCAGTAACCAGTAGCTGTCTTGTAAGCATCTTAGTCGCATCATGTGGTTCTCAAGCACAGGTGGTTAGTAGAAATGAGGAAGTAAATTTTTTTATCTGATGCTTTTTTTTTTAATGTAAACAAATGGGATACATGTTGTTTCTCTATTTGTACATGGTGTAAAGGCATACCATTTGTGTAATCATAAATTTACATACAGTAATGTTGTTTGATTCATTCTGTTATTTTTTCCCTTCCCCCCACCCCTCCCACCCCTCTTTACCCTCTATACAATACTTTCTTCCTCCATACTTGCCCCCCTCCCTAACCCTAACTCTAACCCTAACTTTAACCCTTCCCTCCCCCCCTTTATGTGTCATCCTCCACTTATTAGCGATATCATTCATCCTTTGGCTTTTTGAGATTGGCTTATCTCACTTACCATGATATTCTCCAATTTCATCCATTTGCCTGCAAATGCCATAATTTTGTCATTCTTTATGGCTGAGTAATATTCCATTGTGTATATATACCACAGTTTCTTTATCCACTCATCAATTGAAGGGCATCTAGGTTGGTTCCATAGTCTGGCTATTGTGAATTGAGCAGCTATGAACATTGATGTGGCTGTTTCTCTGTAGTATGCTGATTTTAAGTCCTTTGGGTATAGGCCAAGGAGTGGGATAGCTGGGTCAAATGGAGGGTCCATTCCAAGTTTTCTAAGGAATCTCCACACTGCTTTCCAGAGTGGCTGCACTAATTTGCAGCCCCACCAGCAATGTATGAGTGTACCTTTCTCCCCACATCCTCGCCAACACCTGTTGCTTGTATTTTTGATAATCGCCATTCTAATTGGGGTGAGATGGAATCTTAGGGTGGTTTTGATTTGCATTTCTCTTATTACTAGAGATGTTGAACATTTTTTCATATGTTTGTGGATTGCTTGTACATCTTCTTCTGTGAAGTGTCTGTTCATTTCCTTAGCCCATTTGTCAATTGGATTATTTGTATTGTTGGTGTAGAGTTTTTTGAGTTCTTTATAGATTCTGGAGATTAGTGCTCTATCTGAAGTATGATTGGCAAAGATATTCTCCCACTCTGTAGGCTCTTTCTTCACATTACTGATAGTTTCCTTTGCTGAGAGAAAGCTTTTTAGTTTGAATCTATCCCAGTTATTGATTCTTGCTTTTATTTCTTGTGCTATGGGAGTCCTGTTGAGGAAGTCTGGTCCTAGGCCGACATGTTGAAGATCGGGACCTACTTTTTCTTCTATAATCTGCAGAGTCTCTGTTTGATTCCAAGGTCCTTAATCCATTTTGAGTTGAGTTTTGTGCAGGGTGAGAGATATGGGTTTAGTTTCATTCTGTTGCATATGGATTTCCAATTCTCCCAGCACCATTTGTTGAAGAGGCTATCTTTTCTCCATTGCATATTTTTGGCGCCTTTGTCTAGTATTAGAAAATTGTATTTATTTGGGTTTGTGTCCGTGTCCTCTATTCTGTACCATTGATCTACCTGTCTATTTTGGTACCAGTACCATGCCGTCTTTGTTACTATGCTTTGTAATAAAGTTGAAGTTCGGGTATTGCGATACCCCCTGCTTCATTTTCCTGCGAAGGATTGCTTTAGCTATTCTGGGTTTCTTATTCTTCCAGATGAATTTCATGATTGCTGCTCTATTTCTGTAAGGTACGTCATTGGGATTTTAATTGGGATTGCATTGAATCTGTATAGCACTTTTGGTAGTATGGCCATTTTGACAATATAATTCGGCCTATCCAAGAACATGGGAGATCTTTCCATCTTCTAAGGTTTTCTTTAATATCTTTCTTTAGTGTTCTGTAGTTCTCATTGTAGAGGTCTTTCACCTCTTTTGTGAGATTGATTCCCAAGTATTTTATTTTTTTCGATGCTATGGTGAATGGGGTAGTTTTCATAATTTCTCTTTCTGAGGATTCATCACTTATGTATAAAAATGCATTGGATTTATGAGCATTGATCTTGTAACCTGCCACTTTACTGAATTCACTTATGAGTTCTAACAGTTTTCTGGTGGAATTTCCTGGTTCCTCTAAGTATATAATCATATCATCCGCAAATAGGGATAGTTTGAGTTCTTCTTTTCCTATTCGTATTCCTTTAATTTCCTTGGTCTGTCTAATTGCTCTGGCTAGAGTCTCAAGAACGATATTGAATAGGAGTGGTGAAAGAGGGCATCCCTGCCTTGTTCCAGTTTTTAGGGGGAATGCTTTCAGTTTTTCACCATTTAGAATGATATTAGCCATGGGCTTAGCATAGATGGCCTTTACAATGTTAAGGAATGTTCCCACTATCCCTATTTTTTTCTAGTGTTTTGAGCATGAAGGGGTGTTGTATTTTATCAAATGCTTTTCTGCATCTATTGAAATAATCATGTGATTCTTGACTTTAAGTCTATTGATATGGTGAATTACATTATTGATTTCCGGATGTTGAACCAACCTTGCATCCCTGGGATAAAACCCACTTGATCGTGGTGCACTATCTTTTTAATATATTTTTGTATGCGATTGCTAAAATTTTATTGAGAATTTTTGCGTCAATGTTCATTAATGATATCGGTCTGAAATTTTCTTTCCTCGATTTGTCTCTGTCTGGCTTGGGTATCAGGGTAATATTGGTTTCATAGAATGAGTTTGGGAGGGTACCCTCCTCTTCTATTTCATGGAATACTTTGAGAAGTATTGGAATGAGCTCTTCTTTAAAGATTTTTTAGAACTCGGCTGAGAACCCATCTGGTCCTGGACTTTTCTTTGTTGGTAGGCTTTTGATGACCTCTTCTACTTCATTACTTGAAATTGTTCTATTTAAATTATGTATGTCCTCCTCGTTCAATTTAGGCAATTCATATGTCTCTAGAAACTTGTTAATGTCTTCAAAATTTTCTATTTGGTTAGAATATAGATTTTCAAAATAGCTTCTAATTATGTTTTGTATTTCAATCGTGTCTGTTGTGATATTTCCTTGTTCATTCCGAATTTTGGTGATTTGGGTTTTCTCTCGTCTTCTCTTTGTTAGAGTGGCTAAGGGTTTATCAATTTTGTTTATTTTTTCAAAGAACCAACTATTTATTTTGTCAATTTTTTGTATAGTTTCTTTTGTTTCAATTTCGTTGATTTCAGCTCTGAGTTTAACTATTTCCTGTCTTCTACTACTTTTGGTGTTGGTCTGTTCTTCTTTTTCTAGGGCTTTGAGCTGTAGTGTTAAGTTGTTTATTTGTTGATTTTTACTTCTTTTATTGAATGCGCTCCATGAAATAAATTTTCCTCTAAGTACTGCTTTCATAGTGTCCCAAAGATTTTGATATGATGTTTCTTTGTTCTCATTTACCTCTAAGAATTTTTTAATTTCCTTCCTAATATCTTCTGTTATCCATTCATCATGCAATAGCATATTGTTTAATCTCCAGGTGTTGGAGTAGCTTCTGTTTTTTACTCTTTCATTTATTTCTAACTTCAATCCATTATGATCTGATAGAATACAAGGTAGTGTCTCTATCTTCTTGTATTTGCTTACATTAGCTTTGTGGCATAATATATGGTCTATTTTAGAGAAGGATCCATGTGCTGCTGAGAAGAAAGTGTATTTGCTCTTGGTTGGATGGTATATTCTATAAATGTCCGTTAAGTCTAAATTATTGATTGTGTTATTGAGATCTATGGTTTCTTTGTTCAATTTTTGTTTGGAAGATCTGTCCAGTGGTGAGAGAGGCGTGTTAAAATCACCTAGTATTATTGTGTTATGGTCTATTCGGTTTCTGAAATTGAGAAGGATTTGTTTGACATACATGGATGAGCCACTGTTTGGGGCATAGATGTTTATGATTGTTATGTCTTGCTGATTTATGGTTCCCTTAAGCAGTATGTAATGTCCTTCTTTATCCCTTCTGACTAGTTTTGACTTGAAGTCCACATTATCTGAAATGAGGATGGATACCCCAGATTTTTTGCTGAGTCCATGTGCATGGTATGTTTTCCCCCATCCTTTCACCTTTAGTCTATGGGTATCTCTTTCTACGAGGTGAGTCTCTTGCAGGCAACATATTGTTGGATCTTTCTTTTTGATCCAATCTGCCAGTCTATGTCTTTTGATTGATGAGTTCAGGCCATTAATATTTAGGGTTATTATTGAGATATGATTAGTATTCCCGGTCATTTGGTTCATTTTATTTATTTATTTATTTATTTATTTTGAGACGACTTGGTTCTTCCTTTATTTGACAATTCCTTTAGGATAGTTCCTCCCATTGCTGATTTGTTTCTTTGTTTTTCATCTCTTCCTCGTGGAATATTTTGCTGAGAATGTTCTGCAATGCTGGCTTTCTTTTTGTAAATTCTTTTAGCTTTTGTTTATCATGGAAGGATTTTATTTCATCATCAAATTTGAAGGTAAGTTTTGCTGGGTATAAGATTCTTGGTTGGCATCCATTTTCTTTCAGGGCTTGGTAAATGTTGTTCCAGGCCCTTCTAGCTTTTAGGGTCTGGATTGAAAAATCTGCTGATATCCGTATTGGTTTCCCCCTGAATGTAATTTGATTCCTCTCTCTTGCGGCCTTTAAAATTTTGTCTTTATTTTGTATGTTAGGTATTTTCATTATAATGCGCCTCGGTGTGGGTCTGTTGTAATTTTGTATATTTGGAGTCCTATAAGCCTCTTGTACTTGATCTTCCATTTCATTCTTCAGATTTGGGAAATTTTCTGATAGTATTTCATTGAATAGATTGTTCATTCCTTTGGTCTGTTTCTCTAAGCCTTCCTCAATTCCAATAATTCTTAAATTTGGCCTTTTCATGATATCCCATAGTTCTTGGAGATTCTGTTCATGATTTCTTACCATCTTCTCTGTTTGTTCAACTTTGTTTTCAAGGTTAAATATTTTATCTTCAATGTCTGATATTCTGTCTTCCAGGTGTTCTATTCTATTGGTTATGCTTTCTATGGAGTTCTTAATTTGGTTTATTGTTTCTTCATTTCAAGGATTTCTGTTTGGTTTTTTTTTCAATATCTCTAACTCTTTATTGAAATGATCTTTTGCTTCCTGTATTTGCTCTTTTAACTGTCGATTGGTGCGATCATTCAGTGCGTGCATTTGCTCTTGCATCTCGTCATTTGCTTCCCTGAGCATTTTAACTATGTACATTCTGAACTCCCTTTCTGTCATTTCTTCTGCCATGCTGTCGTTGGGTTTCATTGATGTAACATCTAGATTTGTTTGCAGCATTTTCTTTCCTTGTTTTCTCATATTGTTCAGGTATCAGTTGACCGCTGTGATATTGCAGATTTCCTCTATTGTCTTATAATATCCCTGAAGATTTCTAGTATATCCCCTCTTCATTAGCCTGAAGTCTTGGAGGAAGTTGATAATGCAGTGCTCCACAAGGGAGCTGACTCCCTAGGGGTGGTGACCTTCCGGTGGGGTATATTCCCTGCTAGTGGGCAGAGGTACCTTCGCTTGCTGATGAATGGTCATCCAAAAGGGAAGTAGGATGTGGGCTGATGCAAGACCAGTTTGGGCTTGTGTCTCTGATTTTACAGTCCTTTTGGGAGAACCTCACTGGACAGGGAGGACTCACCCGGTGGGGAGGTCTCGCTGGTCGGTTTCCCACCCAGAGATTCTGTTCAATTCACAACTACCGCCTGGGCTGGGCAGCCTTCTTCTGCAATGTTCCCAGGGACCCGGACCTACCTCCTGGGCCTGGAAGCCTCACCCTTCGCAAACGAATCTCCTTAGGCTGCCTCTCCTCAGAGAAGCTGTCTGCAGTCCTGGAGCCTTCGCTCCGCCCCTCAGTTTGTCTGTGGGGCTCTTCCACCAAGAAGCCGCCTAGGCCCTGGTACCCTGCTCTGCACTTTTCGCCTGGCTATGCGGCCCCTCCTCTGAGCAGCCACCTGGAGCCCCTTACAATCGCTCCGAGTCCCAGTGACCCGCCACATGCCTTTTCCTCCGGCAGCCACCTGGTGTTCTGTGCGGTCGCTCTAAGTCCAAGTGACCCCACCACGCACCTCTTTCTCCACCAGGCAGTCACCCAGAGATCTGTGTGTCACGAGTCCCAAGAACTCACTGTGCACCTTCTTGTCCCGACTGCCCACCCGTAGCCCTGGTGCAGTCACTTCGAGCCCAAGCACCCCGCCGTGCTCCTCCTCCTTCTCCAGACAACCCCCCTGTGTTCAGGAGCGGATGCTCTGGGACCAAACCACTCACCACGCTGTTCCACCGGATAGCCGCCCAGAGCCCTGGCGCAGCTGCTCCAATTCCAAGCGACGTGCCGAGCCCGTATTTCTCCTTCTCCTCTGGGCAGCCCCCTGTGTTCAGGGGTGGTCGCTTTCAGTCCAAACAGCTCACCGAGCACCTTCTCCTTTGGGCAGCCTCCCAGAGCCCGGGTGGGTTGCGCCGAGTCCAAGCGCTGTGGTGAACAGCCACCTCTCCAATGCTCCCAGTTGTCTGCGATCACTGCTCCGGCGGGGGGAGGGGCGCCTCGCCGGCAGCTCTACTTCACAAAGATCCCTGCTTTCGGGGCTATTGCCCCGTCCGGGACGCCTGCCCAGTGGGAGACACTCACCCGGCTGCTTTGAGTTGGTCCCAAGTCTCTCTATATCTCCTCTTCTTGAGTCCTGAGTCCTGGAGCAACACGAAACGCAGCCACCCTCTAGTCCGCCATCTTGAATCCGTCTATCTGATGCTTTTTGATAAAGCTAGATTTCAATTCCCTCAGATGACTGGTGGTTCGCATTTTGTACAGCAGACTCTAGACCTATCGTTCCCTGTGTTTATTTCCCTCAGATCAGGGACCTCTTGTAGAGTCGGTGTTGTAGGAACACAGTGGAGAACTTTGTGTCTCTTCCTGACTTGGGCCGAGCACCGAGGGGAGGAGGACTCAGCATTCCGTGGTCTGGCCAATCGCGTTGCCTCCCTGGCACACCTATTGCTTTCCACGCAGTCTGAGTGTTTTCCCAGGCTCACAATCTGGGTGTATGGCCTTCTGATTACTCAGCCAAATTCACTGCCAACTGCACACTCTCTAAGCCCACAACAAGGCTCTACTAGGAAGCTCAGTATCACCCTCCAGATGCCCTCAGCTATAAGGAACGAGAAAGGACTGTGCCGCCCATCCTCGCCCATCCTCCATCCTTCTCATCTATCTGCACGTCTCATTTGTGATCCATTTACACCTATTGGGAAGGAAAAGACACCTTTTCCCTCTACCCTCTTGTGCTCTTGTGATTTGGGCCCTGCAAGATGGACTGACAGAAGACTGATGATTGACAGTGGAAATGTAGGTTATGAAGGTGTGGGGGACACCTAGGGAGGAGTACATCAGAGGGGTGGTTAGAGCTCGGGCTTCGGTAGCATCCCAACAAAGAACAAAACCCTTGTAGAGAAGTGATAAGACAAAGGGAAAAGCTTCGGCTTCTAAAAGTGGTGTCCGTGGAAAGGTGAATATGGAGGGGAAACTAATGGGGGGAGGCTTGTGGGTGCAAGTCTACCTTACAGCCGACTTTCTGTCTTCTTCATGACCATGAAACTTGCCTGGAGAGGCGATTCAGAGAAGCCCTCGTTTCCCAGAAGTCTGCCTGCAGATCCTAGGGAAGACAGAGCCCAGAGTCTGCTGCAGATCCTCAGCAGGGGTCTTCCTGCATCTGTTGAATCTCAGATGCCTTCAGCTCAAAGTAGTCCTTGTACCAAAGTGGCCACATGTGGGAGGGGTGTATTTTGACCCCCACCACATGCCAAATATCTCACTCTGTTATTCGTATACCTTCTCATCTTAGCAAAAGTGTCAGGAAGGCAAATGCTAAATGCTTGGGATTGAAAAATGGAAAATATTCTCCAAGGGGTTCACGTATCTAATTCTATTGCAATAGCTGCTGGGTAACTCAGTTCTTGATATTTGTCAGGACTATTCAAACATGTGACAAACATCATGACATGTAAGTTTTAATTTTCTCAACAACCCCGAGAAAGTCATGATATTGCACATATTACTTCAGCTGAAAAGACCGACAATAAGAAAAAGTACAAATTGTCCCTCAGTATACATTATTCCAGGACCAAAATCCACAGATGCACAAGTGCCTTATACAAAATGGCATAGTATTTGCATAAAACCTATGCAATCTCCCTGTGTGCTTTAAATCATCTCTAGACTACTTACAGTACCTAGTAATGAAAATGAGGTGTAACTGCTTGTTGCATTGTATTTCTATATTATATTATTAGGGAAAAGAGTCTGTATATGTCGGGTATATTCTTTCTTAAGTATTTTTAGTCTTGGATGGTTGACTCAGTGGACGCAGAACTCACAGATACCCAGGCCTGATGTATGACCACTTTCGGTCCTCTTACTTGACCCCGACTCTTTATTCTTCTTTGCTTGTAACTCTTGGCTATAAACACATTAAAAATAATTGGGATAATAAAGGAGCTGCTAATGCGAAGATTCCAGAGGAAAGGAGCTAATCCTCTTTAGAAGAGTGGTCTTCAGAGGCTAAGATACAGCACTCTGCACTGACTTACACTTTTCTTGGGGGAAAAAAATCAAATTAAACTTGATTGTCTCTTTGGTGCTTCCTTTCTCCATATTAATAGTTCAATCTGCCTGATAGGTGTTGGATGTGAACCTTGGGGCTGTTTACAGCAATTGGTGAAGTGCTTAACTTTCTAAAGAAATTAACTGTCTGGTGAAGAGCACTCCAGAGGACTGAAGAACAAGAAGACGACAGGATGCCCGGGACGCTGGTGCTCTTCTGGAAGGACAAAGGGAAGTCGCTTCTCTGTGTTTCTTCTCCTGACATCTATCTCTCGTTTTTCTTTTACTGTTATTGGCTTTCTGTGCTGACCCCTTGAATGCAGATGTTCCCAAGGCTTATCCTAGGCCATCCCTTCCTCTGGTGTCTCCGGAGGCAGGTAAGAGGGCTCAGGTGAGGGATTCAAAGAACTTAAGATGCTCAAGGTGGAATTCAAACACACCCTACTCCCTTCTCCTTTCCTCCTCTCTCATTTCATCTCATCTCTTACCTTCTCTTCTCTTTTCTCCTTATTCTCCTCTCCTCTTCTTCCTTCTCCTTTTATGGAAATTCCCAGAATTCCAGAAACAGAAACTTCTTTGGGGACACCCCAATCTTGCCTAGAATAAGAGCCAATTGGCTATAGAAAAATAATTCTAATCTGAATATGGCTAGTTATCCATTGAATGGAACCAGATATTTTCAGACCTCTCCAGATCTTCCAGAAGACTCCAAGACAAATGAATTCTGCAAGCCTCAGAAGAGTCCCCTGGGTATGCCCTTGGTCTTGCTCAGCTCAAGTTCTGTAGCTATGTCCTCTGCATTTACACAGACTGACAAAATAACACCAATGAGTGAAAGATTTGTTGAGGGTAGTTTCCCACCATTCTGAAAGGAAAAGAATGGAAAATATGCCTTAAATAAAACCAACAGGGGAACAGAGCAAAGAGAAAAAAGTGAGATAAATCTTGATTATATCCTCAGGACTTCAGAATCCATCTGAGCTTGAAGCAAGTCTAATCTAAGACTTCCCAGCAATATTGTTAAAGGAATTCAAAACTCCTTCTTTTTTATTGTTTTGTTTTGAGCTGCCTTGAATTGGACTTTCCTATCAATTACCATCAGATTCTAACAAATTCTCTCCCAGTGCATGAATTACCTCCAGCTGACATGTGCAATCCATACCTCTTCTCTGGGCCTTCAGATGTGAATGTCCAAAGACCAGCTAATACGATTCTTTCTGGAGTGCCTCAGTGGCCCCTCAATTTAACATGGCCTAAGCTGAGTCTGCCCTCCATCCTGCCCAACCCTTTCCCCAATTCTTTCCCTTGCTTCCAATGACCTGCTTCATTGCCAAACTTCACTGACCAGTTCCAGCTAAATTTTTTTTTGTCCAAACTAGGAAACATGGAATCTTCTTCTTCTTTCTCTTCCCCATATCCAATTCATTCCTTAAGTCCTCTTCTGTACGGTTTGGATATGAAATTTCCCCCCAAACTCCTATTAATGAAGAATATTCAGAAGTGAAATGATCATGATTATTAAGAAGTTGTATCCTTATCAGTCCAATCCTACTTTGAATGGAATGTGGGTGGTAACTGTAGGCAGGTGGGACCATGACTGGAGAAGGTGGGTCACTGGAGTTGTGTACCCGCCCCCCCATCTCTTTCTCTCTTCTGATCTGCCAGGAACTCAGCAGCTTTCTGATTGATCTTTCCCTCATAATGTTGCTGCCTCGCCTTGGTCCCCAGAGCAATGGCATTGGTCTTCTAGAACTGAGCCCTCTAATACTGTGGATTCCAAATAAACTTTCCTTCCTTTAAGTTGTTCTTGTTGTATATTTTGGTCACAGGGACCAAAAAGCCTGACGGATAACAGAGGTTGTGTACTGAGAAGCAGGGTCATTGTTGCGACTAAACTGACCATGTGGTTTAGAAGCCTTGGAGTTGGTTTGTGGAACGAAGCTTGAGAAGTTTAGAGATGCAATCTAGAAAAACTTTAGAATATTGCAACAGAGCCTCAATGGAAAATTCTGGTGGGAACTCAGAAGATCAGAATGAGACTGTGTTCACGAGGTTTTAGAGGGAAATTAGAACTGTATTGGGAATTGGACTAGGGCCAGACGTGTTATATCTGGAAAAGAACTTGTCTACATTTTGCCTATTACCTGAGACTGTGTGAGACTGAATGTAAAGGTCATAGACAGATTAATCTGGCAGAGGATATTTTAATGCAGCTCAGCATTCAGCTGGGTGACACAGATATTGCTGGCAGCTTTTAGTCCAGGTTTACTCTAAGAACTGGACTTTAAAACTTACAGTTAGGCCAACAAAGTGCATGTATAACTGGGGCCAAGGAATGTGTGCTTGTTGAAGAAATCACAGCTCCTAAAGAGATGCTAAATACATTGCATGGAGGACAATAGGAAAGTTGTCCTTGAGGGCATCGTAGGAATTGGCAAGACCACGTCCATTGCGGGCTCAAGAATGTAAAAGTACACATACCTCAGAGAAGAGTCCATGCGGCTTCCCTACTTGCAAAGGGGGGGCCTAGGAAGTGTTTCATCATGCTGAGCCAGGAAGGTACTCAGAGGCCACAGCGTTGTGATTCCAGAGGGCCCAGGTATGGTGTGAGTTGAAGCAGACCTCGTGGTGATGGTTCTGCAGAAATGCAGGATGCTGTGGTTAAGGGGACAAGGAGGCTGCCACTAAGCTTTCAGAGGAAGACCTGGGAAGCCAGCCAAAGTGTAGCAGAGTTGGAGTCACTGCAGGCTGCTCCCGAGATGGTGATTCATGAAGCTGTGAAGGTGAGGCTGATGTTGGAATGGAGACACCAGGGATTAAGAGATGCCAGTAATGAGGACTGTCTGTCAAGAAAACTGCTGGTTGTGAAGGCAGCCAAGCTAAAAGGGAGTCCATGTGTGCTACAGCTGACAAGGTCAAAGAGATAGGAAGTAACATCTCAAAGTCAAGTACCTATATGCTGTTTGAGGAGTTAGGGGCAGAGTTCCAGGACCCTGTTTGCCTGGCTGGGTTTCAGTCTTACTTTGGTGCCGTCCCTTACTTCTGTGACCCTATTCCTCTCTTTTGGAATGGGAATGTTTGCTCTGTGACATGGTATATTGGATATATTAACTCGCTTTTGGCTTTTTATAGGGGCTTATACTGAGTTTGCCTTGAGTCTCAGAGGAAACTCTTAAATTGTATTTTTGGGCAATGCTGAAACTATTAAGACTATGGGACTCTTGAAGATGCACTAAATGTATTTGTCATTGTGAGATGGACGTGACATTTGGGAGTTCAGGGATGTAATGCTATGGTTTGGATATGAGGTGTCCTCCCCAAAACTCCTATGTCAATGCAGCAATATTCTAGGGAAATTATTAGATTATGAGAGTGATAACGTAATTGGCCCATCCTTGTCTGACTGGTCTGGATAGGTGGTGACTACAAGCAGGTGGGGTGTGGCTGGAGAAAGTGGGTCTCTGGGAGAGTGCCCTGGAAGAATGCATCTGCCCTGTGGCCCCATAGCCACCCCCTTTCTCTGCTTCCTGATCCCACCATGTGCTGAGTAGCTCTGTGAATTTTCCCCATGATCTGTGGCCTCATCTTGGGCCCAGAGCAACGGAGTTGGCTGTCGATGGACTGAGACCCCTGAAACTGTGAACCCCTCCTCTAAGGTGTTCTTGGCTGGGTGTTTCAGTCATAGTGATGGAAAAGCTGACTAAAATATCCTTTAAAATGGTTTTAGAATTTATGCTCTCTTTTCCAGTCCTGACTGTGATTCCTTGATTCCATCCGTTGTCATCTCTTAGTTGATAATAGCCACTTAATTGTCCCCCATGTCTATTTCCCCTTTCTAACCATAGTCTATGATATTTCTGCTTTATAGATGCAAATACATCTCCTTTTGTCCCACTCCCTACCACTTTAAAATCTTCCATGTCATCCCATACATTCAGTTTTAGTTAGCTTTTTCACTGCTGTGACTAAAAGACATGACAAGAACAATTATTATAGGATCAACAGGTTTATTCGGGGCTCATGGTTTCAGAGTCTCGGTCTATGGAGGGGCTGACTCCATTCCTCAGGGTGGGAAGTGAGGCACAAAAGTGTGGGAGAGGGCTTAGGACATGAAACCAGGAAGCAGAGATAGAGAGGCTTCACTGGCCAAGAACAAAATACATACCCCAAGGGCACATGACAATTTCGGGTTGAATTTTAAATTCTTAGCATGAGTATTCAAGTCACGTATAACTTTCCAGTCTCCATCTCTGGACACCATTCTCATCCCACCCTCCATGCTCTTGTGGTCCTGTTGTCCCCAGAATATCCATGCAGGCTGACACCTCGGTACCTTTGCGTAGGTAAAGTGCATCTGTCCCCAGCCAGCACTTCTCTCTGTAGCTGTTTCTGAATGCACCATAGAAATAGAATCAATTATTCCCGTGTGCTTCCAAAAACACTACCTAAAACATCTTCAAGAATATCTTGCCGCATGTAATTAGGTTTTTGTTCCATGTTTGTCTGTTTTCACTAGACTTCTGAGATTCCTTGAGCAATTAGTCCAGGACCTAGTCACCTTTTGTATTGTGTGCTTTGTGCACACGTGGAGGGTAGCACTGAGTAGAGCTCAGTAATGTGTACTAGCTTAATTGAGAACCGATGCATCCCTGAGCCACCTCTCACTGCTTGCTTTCCCTTCTCCCTATTTCAGATCAGACCCTCACTGATACTCTTGTCAGCAACTTGGACACAAAACATGTTGTAAAAGGTTAATGTGCCACACACATAATGCAGAATCGTAATTAACAGTACGTTGAGCGGTAAAAGAAAAAGACATTGATCACTGATTATAACTTGAGTCATTCTTAGATCTCTGGCTGAACAAGAGGAGACTGAATAACCTCAGCTCCTCTTCATCTCTCCACTCAGGAGTGTAGTAGATTGTCAATGAGACACAAATTTTGCTAAACCTGTATTCTTGCTCCTTTGGAAAGTGATCTTGCAGTTTTCCCCATCAGGAGGTGGAGTATAACCTTGACCAGTGCTTGGCACGGATCCAAGGTCGAGTAACCCTTGAACATGAATTCTCGCTCTAGAGGCTTTTGGAAACTCTGCAGCCTCTGCCTGTGTGAATAAGCCCAGGTTCATCTCCTGGAGACACATGGCCCAGAGACCTCCATTCCCCCAGCTGACAACCAACACAAACAGGGGCGGAAGATGCTTCTGGAAGCACCAGCCCTCCCCTGATCTGTCAGCTGATTGTAGCTGCCTGAACGTGCCACCTGCAACCTTCTGAAGAACTGCTCGGGGATCTCTTGTTACATTGCCAATCCACAGAAGCCTGAGCTAATAAATGTTCATTGTTTTAAACTACTAAGTGTTGAGACAGTTGCTGCATTAGCCACATGACCTTGAGCAAGTCATGTTACCTCTCCAGGCCTCCTATCTTTGTAAGAGAATAAAATCTCCAACCTGGCTCACAGGACTGCTGTGAGGGTCAGCCAAAGTTTCAGTTTTAAACCATTAAGAAACTACAGATTTATTCTGTCTAAATGTGAGAATAAACCCCCACCCATGGTGTCCAGTGGGAGTTGGGTCCAGCTACCAGAGGGGAGGGGGTCCCGACTGGACTCCTAAACTCTCTTCCAGAAAGGTCCTGAATTAGTCACGAGCACTGTGTATCAGATACACTGGGCTTTCTATTTAAAGCCAGAGGACTCAGGTGAGCTGAGGACTGCGGAGGCGCATTGTGGGGAAACAAAAGAAATTAATTTTGAACTTGTGCAAGGTGCCAGGCCACTGCAAATACATCAGAGCACTCAACTCTCCAAGGCTGATATTACCATTGTCACATCAGATAAAGAAACAAAGGTTCAGAGAGACTCAGCCATCCCTCATACGCCGCTAAAGGGGTAGAGCTGGAATCTGAGCCCCTGTCTATGTGATTTCAAAGCCTTTCTCCTGCACTTCACTCCTGCCTGGAGTCTGGCCCAGAGCAAGGTGGGGAGGGCTCTGGTCTGGCCTTTCCCAGCCAGGCTCATCTGGGCTCCTTCTGGTCACCAAATCAGTAGACCTGGAGCAGAATCAGAGGAGAGAAAGCTGATGCTGGGTATAATTGTCATAGGAGAAATAATAGCAGGAACCAGAGCAGATATACTTGGAGAAGAGAACGCTCCAGGGACGGAGCTGCTGTGCTCAAGTGTCTGAAGGCCTGTCATGAGGATGAGAGATGATGCTTCTGAAAGGCCTCAGGGGAGAAGAAAAGGCGACGGATGGTAAAGACAAGCTGATCGACGTCCACTCAATAAACAGAGACTCTTCCACAAGGAAGAGTCAGGAAGAGGGACTTCTTCAGGAAGAAGAGAGATCCTCATCATCACCAGGGTGACCGACGTGGAAGTGACCATATGGTAGCAATGCTGTCAGTGGAGTTCGAGAGAACTCAATTCCGTTACAGCCTCGCCCTGTTAGAGGATCCAACTTGGTGGTCTGCCCAGACTCTTAATGCCCAAATCTGATTTGAAATAACTACGTGATTAGTACCTCTACCCCATAGTTACATCTGTGTCTCCACGTCGTTTCACTGAAAGAGCGGTTTTAGTCAGCTTTTCCATTACTGTCACTAAAAGACCTGATCAGAACAACTGTAGAAGAGAAAAAGGTTATTTAGGGGCTCATGGTTTCAGAGGTCTCAGTCCATAGACAGCCAGTTCCATTCCTTGAGGCCTGAGATGAGGCAGAACATCATGGCGGAAGAGTGCAGCAGTGTGTGTGGGGGGGGGAGTGGGTCACATGACGATCAGGAAGGAGAGAGACTCCACTCACCAGATACAAAGTACATACCCCAAAGGCATGCCTTGATGACCCGCCTCCTCCAGCAATACCTTACTGGCCTTTGGTCACCACTCTGTTAATCCTGTTAGGTGGTTAATTCATTATTTGGGTTAAGACTCTCATAACCCAAGCATTTCTCCTCTAAACCTTTTGCATTGTCTCACACAATGGCTTTTGGGGGACAACTCATATCCAAACCATAACAAGATGTAAAAGTCATTGCCACCTCCTACAATGCCCCACGTGCTGTGGCCCCATCTCTCTCTGGCCTCTCCAGGTCCATTGGTGAGGTGGTGCTTTGAGTTAGACAGACACATTTCCACCTGAGGACTTTCCTGGTGGCTTTCCCTCTGCCAGCCCCTTCCTCACCCAGACAGCCCTGCTGTTGTCTCCCTGAGCCCCTGAAGTTGGCCCTACAACACTAGTCCCAGTGAGAACTGCCCTGAGAATTCTCTTAAAACTACTAGCCACCCCTACATCTCACACTCCCAATCGTCATTAGCCTGCTCAATTTTTTCCCACAGGGCTTATAATTTCTTAACATACTAAAAAATTTGTTGATTGTGCTGAGATTTGCCATCCGCCTTCCTTCACTAGGGGATGGTGGGAATAGTTTTTACCATTTTGGTCCCAGTCGACTCCTGAGCACATGTGCAGTTGGGAAGTGAGTGTGCAAGAAATATTTGTGAATAAAGGAGGAGGCTTTCTGGTAAATTTAAGTAAAGAGGCTGAAGCTGTGTCATATGACAGCACATCTAATGTCATCTGGGAGATAGATTTGATGGTCAAAGTCAACCAAAGTTTCCACTTTAAGGAGACTGGAAGACGAATTGTCTCTTCCAGGGACAAGCTGGACCTCAGGAGCTGAGATTTCCTAGGTAAGAATGAACAGATGAATTAGAGAGGAAATAGAAAGAGCAATGACAAAAAGAAGCAAGTCCCCGGAAGCTCATCCAAGGGAGAACTTGGCCTGGATGATAAAAATTAATAACCTTCTATTGAGAACTTACCAGGCACTTTATCAAAATTATCTCACTCTTTAATCAACCCTAGGAGATAGATCCCATTGCTATCCCCATTTGACACATGAGCTAAGGTGTGAAAAGTTCAATAATGTTCACAGTATGTGCATGTTCAGACAACTGCTAAATCCCAAATCCTGAATCGTAGAGCTCCTCGCAGTTAAGACTTCCAAGCCAGGCAATGCAAATCTCAAGCCCACAGTCTTCACTATTAAGTTCCACTGCCTAGAAAAATATTTAAGCACTTAGACTCTGAATTGCATATGTAACTGTGATCGATCCATAGTCAGACATCTTTCTGGTATTGACTATGCCCACACCTGTTCCACCAGAGACACGGGCTTCCCTGACTCTGTACAAAGGCATCTGCTTCCTGTGACATGGGTACTTTCTGAATAGTGTGGCATTCAGCCCAAGATAGCTTTCCTACTGGCACAGACAAGAGTAAAAACACGAGCATTTGGACTGTGTTTTAAAACTTACAAATAGAAATATTTTTATTTGATCCTCATAGCAAATGTGTGGAGTATTACAAGCAGTCTCTTTTAAAGACGGGAATTCCAGTACACATAGCTAATGAGCTCTGACTGGAGACTCCAACCTAGTCACTTGGACCAAGGTCCAAGGCTTTTACCCCTGTACACCATGCTGCTTCAGCTACTGAAGAGTGTCTGCAGCATTCTAACCTCTGGTATCCCCCTGTCCATCAGAAATTGAATATTATCTCTGGGTTGCTGATATGAGATTAGAGAGGAGTTGAGCCTCATGCAACTCTGTCTAGGTTTTCGTTTCCAGGGTTCAAATGCAAAGTTAGCAAAAAATGTCATCTGGCTCTATTTATTCAGAGGATATTTGTTGGCTGTGTATGATGTGTTAGGTCTGTGCTGTCCAGTATGGTAGCCACTGGCCACATGTGGCATTGCAGCAGCTGATACATGAAGAAATGAATTAATAAGTGAATTTACTAATTTAAATTTAAATTTTAAAGTGGAAACAATGTAAAATATTTTTCCATTAGAAAACTTTTTTATCGTGGTGGAACTTGATTTTGCTTTGGCTTTTGCTTTTTGTGAGATAATGCAGTTGTATAGTGATGCAATTAATTGCTCAGGACACGTATTGTTTCCACCAGTCTGTCTTAAAATATCACTGATGTAGTCGTCGTCCATGGACTGATCAGTTTAAAGAATATTTTTTCTGCACAACAGTACAACATTGTAATGTGTACCTTTGAATATTTTGTGCTGACAATTCCAATTACTGTGATAAGTATGTAAATTGTCATTGGTAATTAAATTGAAGTACTTGGTCTTCTTTTGATTATAATACCATTAAAGTATTTTTAGTGAAAAAAATAATTATGGACAATTTTTTTTTCCATTTCAAATGAAGACAGACTACAGATGCAGAACTGAGTGGTGATAGAGAAACTAATATTATGATCAGAATAATGAACAGACTGGATAAAGCATATTGTAAATTTTACAACGAATAGCAATTGCAATTTTCTTCAACATAATAAAACCAAGAAGCTATTTGTTTTGTAAAAGAATTATAATAGATATTAACAGACATTTAAAGCAAATATAGTGAATTTGATAAGTTCCTTATTAACAGTCAAAAAATAATTGACTAAATTAGTCACCTGACATTGGCATTGACCATCAATCAAAACTTTTAAATGACTTCACAGAATGAGTTTGTAATTTTGGGTAACTACTAAAAATGTTAGATTCTCGCATATATACACACACACAGAATATTTTTTGATATAGTGATAGTAAAATTAATTATCACATATGATATGAAAGTTTTGTTAGAAATTGAAAACTAAAAATGATATTTAAAAAACTGGAAGGATTTTAATTAAGATACCAAACAACTACCAACAGAATATGAGACATTTTTAACAATAACAAAGATCAAATATGAAAAATTAAAAATATTTCATATCCATTTTATATGGGTTGAAAAATAACAGAGATGTGGCCCAATCAATATTTAAGGATATATGTGGTTTCAAAATGCTTTACAAATTCATAAGCATGTTGTCAGTACTTAGACTAAAATATGGAAAATGTGGCATAGATATCTTAAATTCTACATCTATCAAAGAAGAGTTTTACTTGGATGTTAGATTTAAAAGTTTCTATTAGGGTAGATAGTTCTTTAACTATGTTTTAATAACCCAGATTTATTGACATTTAAACAACAGAGTGATAATACAATTATTGCTTCATTTCACTGTGTGATATATATTGACATTATCTGTACTCAGTTTTCTTATGTTTATTTTATGAAAGGTGTCTTTTGTATGTGTGCCAACATTCTTTAGTACATATGTGTAAATGTCATGAATCATTGCCTGTTTATTGATCTATGGAATGAAGTAAAAGGCAATTCAGTTAATGATCTTATGGGTTTTACCAGTGTTCATCAGTTGACAGTTTGATAAAAAAAATTTACTGTAATGTTAACTTCAATTCAAGATATTCTTGAAACAAAATTCATTAAATCAAAGAAGCCAAAAAATGGCAGTGCGATTTGCATTTCTTAGTCAATATCACACTACACATAAACAAGCTAAATTTGAAGTTTTGTGGAAAGAAAAAGTTTATGACCCAGCAAGACCACTATGAGAATTTTCTGAAATTAAAAATTCCAGTATACAAATCAATAATAATGATGCTACATATTCATCTAAAGTGAATCAACATGCAGAAGATCATAATTGATCATTATGGACGTTTGGCTACAAAAACTACCAGAAGAATTTGAAGAATATCATGATATTGGTAAACTTAAAGCTTCTTTCAATGTATGCCATTTTGAACCTAGTGTTACTGTCGAGTTGACACTATAATCAGTGAATTTTCTGTGGACAGACAGAGTCAAAATGCATAGGTTTTAGCTTTAAAATCAAATGAATTGCTCTTAAAATTAATGAGCCGGTTTTGTCAATGTGGAGTTGAATATTAAATAAAATTAATGTCAGTGTTCAATTCAGTGTTTAGAAAGAGTTTGGGCATGTAATTCTACTTTTCTTGAGAACACATTTTATGAAATGTAAATATGGGTGAAATATTTCCAATAAAAATTTAGCTTCCAAATTAACATATGCCATAAGTGAAAAGCATCCACCAGAATCTGAAGACTGTATAGTAAAAAAAAAAAAAAAAAGAGATCTCACTTGTAATTATCTATATTAGTTACATGCTGAAATGACAACATTTAGATATATTAGGTTGCATTAGATACATTATGAAAATTATCTATTTCTTTTTACTTTTTAATTTGGCTACTAGAAAATTTAGAATCGCGCAAGTGGCTCACACCATGCTTTTATCAGTCAGCACTGTGTTAGGCAATGAGGGCATAAAAATGAGTGAGACCTAGTTCATTCCCTCCCACAGAAAAGTTAACACTGGCACAGCCCATTGTAAAATGAGGCAGAAGTCAAGTGACGGACTCCAAAAGATACGGAAGGAGTGTCAGAGAGAGCACCTGACTCAGACTGGGCATAAGAAGGATGAGTTCTTGGGGTTGGTAATGACTGGATTTGGCCTTAAATGAGAAGTAGGGGTTAAATAAGTGAGAAAAAATAAAAATGACTCTCCAATGGAATGGTCACTATTATTGAGTCTGTAAGAGTGAAATAGTACACTGTACTAATGTGGAGTAAAAATCAGTTCTGTGTGGTAGGGTGTGGACGATGTGACCAAAAACCAGACTGGAAACTTAGTTGGATCAGGAAGTACCTAGATCCTGTTGGGATTGGATCTTATTCTCTGATGATGGTGCAGTAGGATACCTAGGAGGACCCACGGACACTAGTCCTAGGAGGTGTTTCTTCCCCAGCCTAATTCATTAGGGAAGCGGTGGGGGGTGGGGGACCTCACTCATTTTCAGTGTTTGGTTGAACAGAGTCAATAGTAGGGACTTTTTCTGAGAGATGATCTCTTAAATTACATGGTAGTGGGTTTCATACCACGACATACAGGCTTCCCTCGTATAAGATGCTGGGAATTCACACTGCTGATGAATTTCACAGGGTCTGCTATCTTCAATTTCCCAGAATTTATTTCACTGGTCGCTATCTGATTCATGTTATATATTTATGTGATTAGG
Source organism: Sciurus vulgaris (assembly GCF_902686455.1). Taxonomy (NCBI): domain Eukaryota; kingdom Metazoa; phylum Chordata; class Mammalia; order Rodentia; family Sciuridae; genus Sciurus; species Sciurus vulgaris. Next base: position 167,455,327 of record NC_136465.1, on the reverse strand, counting down.
GGTTCAGACTTCCCCAGTGAAATGTAAGCCACATGAAGCAAAGACTCTTATCTTTTTCCTGACCTCATCCCTACCACCCAGGACAGAACCTTTCATGTAGCAGGTGCTCAGTAAGTACTTTTGGGGGGGTGGGTAGAGGGGGAGTGATCACACTAGATAAGACGGCGACACCTGCTGGCAATATATAGTATTGTAATCTAGCTCTGCCGTACTCTGTAATGCGACACCTGGATATGACACCTGAGGACAGCAAATTCTACCCCAGGCAGTCATTGTCTCTGAATGATGCCAACTTAATTGGCTTAAAAATTATAGCAAGTGGAAAATCAAAGAAGGTAGATGCAGATCTAAAAAAATGAGTCAACCTAGTATAATAGAAGAGTAGAGACTTCAGATCCGGCTCGACATGGGTTCTAATTCTCAGTTCAGGCATTTGCTTGCTGTGCAAAACTGTGCAAAGCAGTTAACATGTCTGAGCCTTAATTCCCTCATTCATAAAAGGAGGCCATCGGGAAGATTAGCTCTGCATAAGGTTATAAGGGAGAGAAACAGAGCAAGTGGGGTTTGAACTTATTTCTTGCCAACTCTTCCTCCTTCATTTTGGTCTAGGAGGATCCTTCCAGTCACTCTCACTTATGTGGTTTTTAGAGAAGGTGGTTGTTTGCTCACTGCATTAGGGGCCATTCCCTGGGTTTGAGCTGTGAGTGAATCAGTAAACGTGTAGACCGCTCAGGCTGCTGAGATCAGAAGCCTCTCTCAGGAGTTTTCCAGGCACAGGGAAATCAATATCCATCCGTTGTCAACCCGCGTCAAACCTGATTACCTTGAAATGAATGACCACATCTTCCTTCCAGGTCTCCATCTTCCGCTCATTCAAAGGATCGGCTGCCATACATTAGATCCCTAATTAAGAAAGATGATTATTCGCAAATGACTCCTTTGAGCAGACTAGGAAACCGCCGTGCCAGCCTTGGAGCAGATCCGCTGGCATCCACACAGAGGAAGCACATGTGGGCAGAGCTGATGCCGGCTTAATAGGCAGTGGTGTCTGGAGTTTGTTTCACCGCTCTGCCGGGAGAAATAGAGGCTGACGTTATAATCGGTGCTGCAATGGAGACAGGCAAACTTAAGGGTCTGAGCTGTTTGTGGTTCAACTATAGCTAGGGAGAAGGAAAGGAGTGCCTCTTGGGAGGATTCAAACAGACCCTTCCAGGAATAATAACCATGTTCTCAAAGTGGGAAACTGGACCCTGCACCTGAAAATAATGACAGCTGTGGAGTGAGGCCCATCTTGATTCATATTGTCTCTTACTTCTTACCTGGTACCCTAATGTGTGTTGATCAGCCCCCCTGGACCTTGGTTTCATCATTTCTAAAATAGGATTATTAAATACTGAAATAAATAATTTATCATCACTGGTGATTTCCAGCACAGAGAAAGCTTACAAGCAACAGCAGCTTCTTTCTCCTTCAGTATCTTTGTACTTGTCAGGAGTTCCTGCTCTAGGGTCTAGAGAGCTGGTAGCTACAAAGCTTCTGATATTTTATGCAAAATATTGCCAGACGTGGCCTTTTTTAGTGAGCACATGCAAGGTTTCTGGTAGATTCTCAAAGAGCTTTTTAAAATCCCTGGTATGTATTGTCCTTTTATGGTCTGGTCCCTGTGCCTCTGGCACCCCCATTGCCTGCCCTCTTCTCCCCATTCACGTATTCTGCTCACTTCAACCGTCTCTGCTTGTCCAGCATGCCAAGACCATGCGTGCCTCTGGTTTACCGGTGATCTCCTATGTCCCTCCATCTTTATAGAGCTCTCCTGGCTCACAGGGAGACAATTTTCACTGTGCCTTCATGTGGCAGACACAAACTGACCTCTCTCTTCCTCTTCTTGTGAAGTCACTAACCCCATCATAAGTGTCCCACCCTTATGGCCTGAGCTAACCCAAATTATCTCCCAAAAGCCCCACCTCCACGTGCCACATCTTGGGGGTCAGGGCTTCAGTATATGAATTCTAAGGAGGGTGAATAAAATCCAGTGTATAGCGAAGCTCTTGGTCTTATGGCACTCAGAGCATTTATCCTTATCGTCTTCATGGATTCATTCCCTTATTTATGGGCCATGAAGGACTGGACCCTCAATGAGCACAGGAATTTAGTCTTATTCACTACTGATTCACAATTAGAATAATAATTGGTATGTAGAAGGTGTACTAATTACTGCAATGATGGATGGATGGATGGATGGATGGATGGATGGATGGATGGATGGATGGATGGATGAATGACTTTTAAGTACATCAATGTGAGCTGTAGAAGGCTGACTTTCTCACTTTACAGTTGGGGAAACTGAAACCTGGAAAAATTCAGTGCCTTGAAAAAATTTTCTGGACAGGGTTAGGAGGAGTATCTGGAGCTGAACATCTAAGTTCAAATTCCAGCTTTGCCACTTATAAACCATTAATTTTGATCAAGTTACTTAACCTCTCTTTCCTTTATTTCCCCTCATCTGTGAAATGCTAATCATAAGTGTAACGTACATATACAAGTGACATGTAATTGATAGTCATTAGAACTGCTCATCAATATTCTGGTTCTTCTTCCAGGCACACACAAAGATACCTCTTCCATGCCCTCTTGAAGTCAGGAATGGCTAGGAAATGTGAGCTGAAGTGGTGGTGTCATTTCCATGTGGAAGCTTTTAAGAGTCAAGGTGTGATCTATCTTTTCTTTTCCCTGACATACAATCTGAAATATTCTAGATGGTCTACATTCTACTGGCCTGGATCCTGGGGTAAAGAAAACATGGAGCAGAATAAATTGACCGTTAATAAACATAGAAAATGAGTGAAAAACAAACCTGGATAGGTGTCATAGCTTGGTAGTTATAGAGTGCAGTACAGCTAGATTATGATACTACACGTTACCAGATAGTGCCATCATCTTATCTAATGTCATCACCTTCTTTGGTGATTTAATAGTTTTTTGTTTGTTTGTTTGTTTGTTATCACAGCATAACTTAGCTGAGCCTGACTAACTCACTGAGCTTTCATGAGGGTTCAATGAATTGATGAAAATAACATGTTTAGAAAGTGTCTGATGTTATTAAATTGATTAAGTATTAGTGTTATTGAATCAATTAGAATCTGAAGATGTGAGTATACAGAGGGTAGTAGAATGTAGTGACAGGGACATTGGCTCTGGAGTCAGACTTCCTTGTTTCGAATCCCAGGCAGTGATTTTCATACTAATAGGTATGATGCTCATGATCATGTGAATTCATTTTTTCATGCCTCAGTTTATTCATCTAAACAATGGGGACAACAATAGAGCACAATGTAATGGAGCATCACATGAAACAATGTAACAGTGTAACGAAATGAAACAATGTAATGAAGAACTTAGCCTGGGTCCTGACACATAGAATAAATGCTCAATAAATATTAGCTCCTACTGTCTGAGTATCCTGGTCTATTTCTCACTGAATATGTATTGTAGCTATGCCTTCACTGACTAATGAGAAAAGAGACTCAGATGAATACAGCTAAATGATGACAAATTGGCAGACTGAGAGGTGTAGATCAATTTGTCTGTATAGCTGCAATAATCTAGATAATTTAGTCCATGCCCAAGAGCTATCAGCATGTGATTAGCATTTCTCTATTCAAGTGGATGGAGGTAAAGCAATCAAAACTAGGGGGAAAGAAATAACCCTGAGGAAACACCATTATCTGCTATTTTCTGGGACAATAATAATTGCCTTTATTATTTCTTCTTTATTCTAGTCTTCTACTGAAAATTGCAAATAGCACATGCAATTTTGATTTCTTTGAAAAGAATTCTAGTTTTGAAAGGAAGGGGAAATTCAACAATGGTGTGTAAATGTATTCATCTTCATGGGACGTGAACTATGGATTATTATTCTCAGTGCATAGGTGGAATACCAAGTGAAGAATGCTTGGTATTCAAACTTAGATTAGTGACTCAATGAACTTAAAATGGATGAGCAAAACTATTTTAATAATCAGATTACAGGCGAGGACAGTAAATCAAAAAAATATAAAATGCTCTAATCTCTGTGTCAAGATAACAGGTAAAATACATACAATGTACATTTAGGATCTACATGCTATATGGGCTAATTGGGAAAAGGAATATATACATTCCTTCCCTCTCCATCCCTCGAGGGAAAAAGGTAAAAATGTTCAAAATTCACTTTGTTTTATGTGAGGATTTTATGGTTCAATATTGAAGAAAGATTTTTTAACATAACTATTCTTTGGTTTTGCAAATTCTCTTTGAGCTGCCACCTTATTACCTACTGAAAAGGCTCACTCTATATCCAGTCTGCTCCCTAAATTACCAACACTGGGGAATAAAAAATACTGAAAAGCAGCAAAGTATTGTCTAATTTTGTATCAGTCTTTTTTAGCCCTTAATAAAATCAAAATGAAGGCCCAGATGTCTAGACAAACTAGGTTTAAATCTGAGTTCTAAAATTACTGTTACTCTGGGGAGTTCCTTTGTGCCTTGAGTCTATGAATTTCCTCACTTTATAATGAACATAATAGTATTTAGATCATGACTTCCTTAAGGAATTAGTAAATTAGTATATTTGGTACATAATAAGCATGCAACAAACTTCAATGATCATTATATAACGTATATTTTTCATGAATCTTAACAAAATAAATGAAAGGGAGGAATAATACTAACAACAACAACACATAATACTTTCAGGTTCAATTTTAAGAACTTTTTGTATTAACTCTTTGATCCTCAAAGCAATTCTCAGATAGTCTTATGCGTAGAAGTGAAATGACTTCCCAGGTCACACAGTTAGTAAGTAGTACACCCAGGATAGGAACTCTGGCGATCTGACTCCATAGATTGCCTCTTGTATATTAAATCTATGTTTCCTTCTTTGAGAATGATGACTGAATTCACTATCCACTCAAAATAGAATATACTGTGAACCAAGTCACATTCCAGCTCTTGAAACACATGCTAAAGAAGAGAAGTAGGGTCTCTCCTCCATAAAGGTTATGATTTCCATACAAACTATTTTCTAAGTCTATGTTCACTTTGCTCTGAGACATATGGTTCAACAATATTTTTTAGGTGTCTAGGTCTTCACCAAGTCTAAATGTTTGGTCTATTTTTGTTTACCCTTTTCCCAGGCGGAAGCAGCTACATCTAGACTCTACAGTTCAGCACCATGGACAGCCAACGAATCCTATGAACACTAAATTATATCTGAAGTTTTCCTTTCAGAATTCATGAAGATCCAGTGCTTCAGAACACACACACGCACACACATGCACACACTTTAACTCGGTGTTCAAAAAATCCTAAGAAGAGCCCTAAAAACTATCAAACCTGAGTCTCCAATATCTTCAGTCACATAGATGAATCCCATCTCAAGTGTGTGGTCACCACGCATTCAGTGTACATTCAGCGACATGAGTATGGTCTACTCTGGCAATTCCTTAGATGGGAATGAAGGAAAAAATCAGGTAGTTTAAGTTTGAGAGAAATCCCTCATCTAGTCAGGGAGATATATTTTCTAGTGTTGTTATTATTTCCCACTTCCTCCTAATATTTTTGAAAGTAGAGATTAAAAATAAGTTTCAAAGTTAGTTAGAGGAGAAACAGGTCTAACTTACCAGTTCTCTGCCTTAGACACTGAATTTCTTTAACCTCATTGAATACATTAGAATTCTTTCCGGCCTATCAGTGTTTATTAGATTTGATACTGCCTCATTCTGACATCCAGAAGAAGGTGACTCATGCTCAGTAACGTGTTATCACTCTCTACAGACATGTCTAATCTGGATGACATCATCTCATTTGGAAGATGTTTTCTAGGTGGATAGTCCCCAGAGCTTGAGAAAGGAAAACTTTCCACTTGCCAGGCTTCTCAAGTCCTCCTCAACTAAAGCAGCTAGAAGGGGCATCTTTAGACTTACAGACTTAACCACTGGCATCCATATTTATCATATGGTACAAAGCATTTCAAGGAAGTCTCTACTGATATAAATAAGGATCACCATAAATCTTTCCTCCAAGATACTTTCGACAATTACTCAGTTTCTACCACTGACTAGCTATGTAATCATGGAAAGTTAATAGTCTCTGGGCCTCCATCACCTCATCTGTATGGTGAGGATGCTCCCTGAGACATTGTGGAGGCTAATGAGACAGTTTGCCTCCCCACCATGTGGAATAGCAGCAGACAGGAAAAGAGGCAAAGAAGACTGAGTCACCTAAGGGAGCTGAGATACACATTTTATAAAGAAGAATTAATGTAATCTCCCTACAGCTAGGCAGAAGGACTTTCCTTGTCTTTGACAAATACTTCAACTATTCTAAAGTTGGAAGTCCCTAGTATTTGGAATAAGAGTCTGATCTCAGTCCCACCTCTGTCACACCTGACCTACCATCTCTTCCTCCCTCCCAAAGTTTCATGATTTTAGGCTGCAGGGAGATCATTTATGCTCTGGACAGTGGTCATAACTCAGTCTGCCTGAGGAATCGAATTAGCTACCTGGATTAGATGATGAAGAAGCAGATGCTGCATGGTGGTCCCTACTGCAGGCTCTAACATCATCTGAGTGACTTTGGGCAAGTCACTTAAGGACTCTGAGCCTGAAATTCCACATGAGTGAAACAAGAAGACTACAGATCTCTGTCTCATGGGTCTATTATGGTATTATAAAAATATTAATTGGGATAAAGCCCTTAGAACAGTATCTGAAACATAATGAGAGCTCTATAAATGTCAGATAGATAAATAGCAGGCTGCACCAGACTCAAATTAGTCCAAGCTCTTGGGATAAGTGTGCCCTTTTCTTAATTTCCAAAGCTTTCTCCTTGTAGGCCTGTTTATCACAGAACCAGGGCTCTTTATCTTTTTTTGTTTTTAAACTCTAGGCCATTTCTTGCTTGGTGATGGCTCATATTTTGGTCATAATTGTAGGAGAGACATCACATCAAAAGTATTTTACTCCATGCTGCAACAATGGATGGAGGTAGAATTTCATGGAGGAGGAAGAGGCAGGAGGGGTCCTGGTGAAGGAGGAGGAGACCTGAGCTGGCGCGCCCCTCCTGACATTGCTAAGCCAGATCTCCACTGATTCAGTCAGTCACATTGCTTGCTGGTTGACATCAGTCCAGAGCATGGAAACACAATGAGTCACCAGAATAAGGAGATAATGGGTCTGGAAGAGCTTAAAAGTGGAAGGGGAGAGAGACCCAGGAAGGAAGCTTCTAGTCACCAGAGACAGCATTTTCTAGACACGCTTGTGCCACAGCAGAAGGGTTACAGGAACACTATTCTTGTAGGTTATAAAGTGTATCCCTTATTGGTCTTCAGGAAAGCCAAACATTGTTTGAAATTCCTTTAAAATTATTTTTGATTGCTAGATAGGACTTTTAGAACTACTATTATGAAATATGCAGAGGCCAACCCAGGGTCCAGAACTGAGGGTCATGTACGTGCACACTGACCATTAGAACTTCAGCCCCCAGTGCAGGATTGAGATCTGTAAGCTCCTTTATTAAAGGTAAGCCTGTGACTCTATCTGAGAGTTATTGGAGATGGCAAATGAGGTGATGTCAGCAAAGCTTATTCGAATTTTATTTTTTAAAGAGATTAAAACAAAACCTTCAATCTTTTCCTGAGCAGAGATAGGAGTCCTTGAACCACAACCATTTTCTCCTGTGGGGAGAAAGGTCAGTCAATAGATAACCTGTTTAAATTGGACGAGAGTCCACAAGATGTGCCCATCATCAGGGAAATTACAAAACATAATGATAGGAAATGTATATCCCTTGAGACAGCTGCAGGAAAATAATCGGTTTTCTCCCTTGCCCAGAAATGTCCGTGCTGAACACTCTCAGGGGGTGCAGATGCAATGCAGGCCAGCCCTGGGGCTTCTGAGGCCAGTACTGGACAGCTGTTCTGGAACAAACATCACTGCTGTGAGCTGGATCACAGAATGGACGAGAGTGTCTTGGCGTATGCACTGCAGCCTGGCACGGGTGAGGCTGAGCTTAGAGTTAGAGTTTGGGCAGAGAGAGTCAGAGCTGAGTTAATGAGAGAGAGAAGGAGATCAGGCCAAGCTGAGAAGTGGTCCACCACCCACCCACAGTAGCCCAGCACCCATCAAGCCAAACTAAATATCAGCATCTCCAGGGAATGTTTTAGAAATACACATTCTTACACCTTACCCTTTGAGACCCTAATTCAAACACTCTCAGGTGTGACCTGAACATGACTTTTTCATAAGCTTTCCCTGTGAGTTCACCCACTAGCCAGAGCCAGAGAACCACAGTTCAGCCCATCACAACTATCTACGCTCTCTATCCCCAGCTGACTGAGAAACTAATTCTACTTGTCACAGAGTGGTCAATCAAGGACTTCTTTTTTCATATCCAGAGAAAAATCTGTTCGGGACAAAATGAAGAAAAATCTCCTGAACCGTTTTTAAATATTCTGCAGTCTTCTTTATTTTAATTTGCATATCAAAAACCAAGAGCTTAGAGCTGGGGAGATAGCTCAGTCGGTAGAGTGCTTGTCTTGCAAGCACAAGGCCCTGGGTTTGATCCCCAGCACTGCAAAAAAACAAAACAAAACAAATAAGAGCTTTATTGTGTATACAGCTTACTATGTATAAATGCATTCTACCGTCATGTACAACTAATTAAACAAATAAAAATTAATAAAAAACAGGCATTGTGTTTTATCTCATGGGGGTCTTCAAGTGGATCTCCAGAGACACTCTTGTAACCCCAGAAATATGGTGTCACGCTCTGAGTGACAGGTGTCGAATGGTAATGCAAAGGCAGAAACCAGAAGCAAGCAAGCCCATCAGCCTAAAGAGATGGTTCCCATCAAAGTTTGGCTATAAAGAACCAATAGAGCTTGAAGGTCAATCTAGAAGACCAAAGCAAGACCAGAAAGGCAGAGCAATACCTCAAAGACAGTGAGGTCCAGTGGTTTAAAGGCCCCAAGTGGCAGGCGCCAGGAACAACAGTATTAGAAAGGTTGGGGCGTTGATCTTCATTGGCCAATCAGAGATGTCATCTCTGATTAGCAGCTCAGTGAACGCTAATGCAGGCCGCTGGACATCAGAAGGAACTAAGGAGCTAGTTCAAAGTACAGATTTCCAGGCCCTGCCCCTTTACTGATCTTAGACATCTTCTGTCTCATTTACACCGGTCATTCAGTCAGTACATAAACACATATAAAGGGCCTCCGACATGCTTGCTGGTCTATTAACTGCATGGAAACAGGGACGGCATCTGCCTTGTGTAGCCCCAGTGTCTAGTACAAGGCCTGGAAACTGTCTGCTCATTGACCTTGAGGTAGGCACTCACAGGCAATGATTAAGAAATGTGTTCCCTGCACTGCAGGGTTCAGCGTCTAGAGGGGTAAACAGGCAAGACATCAAAAAATCACAACAGCATAACAAAGACTCTGATATTTACAAATGTGTCCTGCGTACTGAATTCACCCCCACCCAGAAGGCAGACCGATTATTCTAAAACACAAATCTGCCCATTTTTACTTCTAAAAGACAGTCAATGAATAGTCCTCCATATCCTGTGGCTCCTTTTTCCAAAGATGGGTCTGTAGAGTCTGTGTAGATGGATGTCTGGGAAATATGCTTTTGTGGTAAAATAACTTTAGAAGTCTCTGGGATGAACTAAATGAAATAAATCAATTTTCTTTAATGCAAGATTTGTCAGAGATTGTACCATACCAATGGACCCTGCCAATCTCTGTAAGGCAGAAGGGTGGCATTCAATACTTCTTGTTTTTATTTGTGGACTCTTGTTCTTGCCTCCCATGTCTTGAAAGAATAGTTGTTAGATGGCTAAATGAGGAAGGCATCTGAATATTTCACATCCACCCAACCAGGATTCCACTCAATTATCCAAATAAAAGTTTCCTAGTTTTTTGAGTTCGCCACAGATCTGATGCTGATTCAACCCACAGAACGCTCTTCTGAGATCAGAGATCAGGCATGCTAAGGGCGGTATGGCTGTAAACTAACCCAGAGAGAGCCCTCTTTCTATCTTGTAGGACAACCAGGTAAACCTTCTCCTCTGAGTGTCCTGATTGGTTTGCTAACCTTCTAATGCAGGTGTTGTTTTGGTTGCCTGGCAACATGGTGATGGAGACTGCTGATTCCCAGAGGAGCCATGAATGAATGAAGATATTCCTACTGGGGAGCAGCCACCCCAGCCAGAGTGGCACACTGCAGAAATCTTTACTTCTTCTGTCCTGAATGTGCTTTTCTCATCCTGCTGAAAGAGTAGCCTAAGGGATAATTGAAGGAAAAATAAATGTTTCCACTTTGAAAGCAGTCAAAATTCTTATGCACAATGTTGGAGGATTATGTACAATCTCACCTGCCCATAATGAGGTGTTCCTATCACAAAAATCACAACACAGGTGTGTCTTGGTAATACTACTACAAGAATTCCTTCCACATTAAAACAAAACAAAACAAAACAAAACACTGCTCCTTCTGTTCCATGTGACACTAAGTAGACATCCCAGATTCTGGATTATAATATAAGTCAAATAATTTGGCCCAAAGAGTCTCATGTTCACCCCTCAACACACAAAGCAAGCAGAACTGAAGTTCAGCAGAGAAGAAAAACTTTAGACTGGTCAAGAGCAGTGCTTTTGAAGTCACGTGGATCAAATTCAATTCCTGGTTCTGCCACTTATAGAGTGGAACCAAGTTTCTTAACTTCTCTGAGCCTCAATTTCTCTATCTATAAAATGGGAGCATCAATACCCATCTCAAAGTGTCATTGAGAAAATTAAGATAATGAAGGCTAAATAAACACTTAGCTACTGTGTATATACTGTGTATATACTTAGCTAAATAAACACTTAGAGGCTACTGTGTAAGTTGTTGCTGTTGCCAGTATTGTGATTATTGCTTAGGGTAACACACACCACCCAAATGGTCAAGCTAGGACTGGAATTGATATCTCTAGTAATGCCAAGGCAAACTTTTGGCCTTGGTTCTTCCCTCCTTTGAAAGGAAAAGTGGTAAGAATGTTATTTCGGTATTTGCGGGTCCCAGCTGAGGGAAGCTATGCCTAAATTCACATTGCACTTCTCTGTGCACCCTCTCACTGGACACGATGCTCACTCCTCTGCTGCCTGGGTGGAGATGGTTGAGAGGAAGCAAGCACCTGCCTCTGCTCTTCTCCAGGGGCCTGAAACTCAGGAGACGAGCCCCTCCCCATGCAATGGAACCAGCTCTAGGAAAAGGTGACCAGGACAGCTTCTGACTCAGCCTCCAGGCTCAGAGTCTTAAGAAAAGTCCATGAGCTGGTCTTCCTGTCCCACCTGTTCTGCCCAACTAAAAGGAAACACCAATATGTCCCTGGAGTTCAGCATGGAGGTATCAGTGTGTGGCCAATGAGTGAGCTTGGGCAGAATCTGTCCCTGCCGGTGGCCATTAGAACTATCCCGGTCGGTGCTTCTCCACCAACTCCCCGCAGTACACACACTAGATTTATATCCAATAATTTAGCTGCTTAGAATAGCTGAGCTGAATGGGATCCGAGAAATCCTCTTTTGTGTGTCAGTCACACTTTAATAAAGTGGTTCAAAAAAAGAAGTCTTCCCTCCCTCCCTCCCTCCCTCCCTTCCTCCTCTCTCTCCCTCCTCTCTCTCCCTCTCTCTGCTTCTCCTTCTCTTTCTCCTTCTTTCTTTTTATTCCTTCTCTATCTCTATTTTTCTGTCTCTCTCTGTCACTGCAAATCACACACACACACACACACACACACACACACACACACACACACACTTACACTTTGCAAGAAGCCTGAGACACGTGGGAAATCCTTGGGCACTGTAAAGTACAGCCAGGAAACCACTGATCAAGTCCAGTCCCTTACGTAGAGTAGCAACAGTGATCCCAGGGAGGGAGGGTGACTTTTCCAAGGTCACACAAACACCCTAACTCCCAGCCTAGTGTTCTTCCTTCTGCATAGCCCTGAATAGAGACCCTTTCTCAAGTTTCCATTTTAAAATATCTCACTGTCTTATTCAAATAAGAAAAAATGCAAGAGTTTGGATTTTAATTACATTAATCAAGTTTTAACTATATCAGCTATATTAACTAATGTTAATATAGTCTCATAATGATTTAAATATTATGGATGAAACTAAACCCATCCACACAAACACACACAAAATAAGTTTCCTCTTCGCTGTCCTTAACCATTGGTAGCACTTTTTGTGTTTTATAGTGCTGAGTGTGTGCATATTCACACAAATTATATATTTCTTCAATTTGAAGTATTCACTCAGCAATATAGTGTGACCATTATTAACACATAGGAATCCACCATGTTATTTTTATTGCTTTATAATATTCCACATGTATGGATATGTCACTGTACTTTCAACCATTCCCCTACTGATAAATGATTGGAAGCATTCAAACAAGGCTACAATGCTACCTTTATCCTGGGCACACCTACATCAACACAGGAATGAACCTATCATTAGAAAGCCTTCCTGGAGCCAGGTGTGGTGGCACACGCCTGTAGTCCCAGAGGCTCAGGAGGCTGAGGCAGGAGGATCGAGAGTTCAAAGCCAGCCTAGGCAAAAAGTGAGGCACTAAGCAACTCGGTGAGATCCTGTCTCTAAATAAAATACAAACTATAGGGCTGGGGATGTGGCTGGGTGGTCGAGTGCCCCTGAGTTCAATCCCTGGTATCCACCCCCAACAAAAAAGAAAGGGTTCCCGGAGGTAAGATAGATGGATCATGGAGTATGAGCATTTTCCATTTCGATATGCACCCAAATCCTTCCTTTTGATGTACATTGGTCTCTCGAGGGAAGGATTCCTTCCACACCAAAGAGAGAATGAGGTAAAACTTTTTCTTGATTAAATAATGCCCCAGGCACAGGAACGGATGGATTTGGAAAATCGATCATGCACAGAAGGGAGATGCTTATGGGTAAAGGGAAGGATTTGAGAGGTGCCCAGAGCACATGCCCTATCCATCTGTACCAGAAGCTGTGGATTCTTCACAAATGACCCTCCTTGGGGAAAGCCATGGTCTCCAGAAGGCTCCTGGGAACCAGGTGTGCCATCCTAGAAGAGTGACCCAGAAAGCAGGAGGTCACGTTCAGAGATACTGAGACGCAAAAGGTGGGAGACGGAGCCCTTCCCCAGTCATAACCAGGCAAGAAGGAATCAAAGCAGGCGCAGCACTGAAGAGGCAGGGGACAGGAACTGAAGCTCAGGAAGGACGAGAAGAGCTTTCTAAGTGTGGGACAGTGATCTGGAGTCTTCCCGACAGAGGGCAAGATGCTCAGAGGCATGGAGTCACGTGCTCAAGTCTTAAGTCACGTGCTTATGGAACAGCTGTGTGATCTTAGTAAGCTGATTTCTCTCTTTAGGCCTTAGTTTTTGCAGTCTATGAAATGGGAATAAAGTACCTGGAAAAATTCAACGAGTAAATGACTATAGAATGCCTAGCACAGTGCCTGGCCCATGGGAACCCCCCTTACCCGGGGGGAAGCAGCCACCATGATGACAATGATAGTACTATCATTCTTATTCTCCTAGAGACCCCCCTCCCAGAAATATGTGTGGCTACCAGGAAGAGGGGCCCCAGGTGGAATGTGACAGTCAGTTTACAACCTGTTTGGGGACCAAGGAAAGAGAAGGAAGGTGAGAGAGGAAGGAGGAAGCACGTGTGCCCCTGCATTCACAGCTGGCCCCAGAAGGCAGGGGTGATGCCCCAGGAGTCGGGCAGGTGCCACCCTCTGGGAGCTGTTGGATACCCATCCATGCCCCTTACTCCAGCAAAAGTTGTGGCATGAGACAAATAAGGAAAAAAAAATTGAGAACATGACACTAGGTCTTATCCTTAGGACCAAAATCCCAAATCCAGATGAAGAGGACCACCCAGCATCTGAGCTTTGAATGAGAAGTATGTGTTAGTTTTCCAGGAAATGAAGGAGTTGATCATTTAGAGTCGCATCAAATAGATGATGCTTAAAGAGTGGGTTCAACTCTAACAGCTTCTTATGTTGCAGCAGATCTCATCCTGGTAACAAGCCTAGAAGTAGGTATTGTTATCATCCCAGGTTATAGACATGGAGGTGAACAGCCTCCCCAAAGTCATCTGACCTGGAAGTAGCTCAGTAAGGATTAAGCTCAGAGAGTATGCCCCAGATTTCATGCTCCTGACGGTGATAGCTTCTGCCTCTCAATGTAGAGGAGGGGAAAATGTCTATTTCTCCTGTCCATTCCCCTCTTCCTCTGGTAACTGCGCTTGGTTGAAATGGCAGACATCTATTCAGAGATCAACCCATGTAGAGTCATGTGTGTGTGACAAAAAGGCGTGGGAGACTCAAACTAGAAGTGGAAGCAAGAAAGATTTTAATCCAAAAGGAAGTTCCTCTGGATTTCCAATCCTCTGCTGTTGCTAACTCAGATGCAATTGATGAGATGGTGTTTCGCCAAGTACTTCCATGTTTGAGCTTCATGACAATTCTGAAAAGCCAGTTATATTACTTTATTTCGCAGATGAAGAACCCCAAAACTTGGAAAAGGGAGGAGGATGCTCAATACCACACAGAGACAGGAAGCTGTGGACCCTGGATCTTGGCTATACAAGGGAAGGTGCAAACCATAGACCTACCGCCATCCTGGCCCCGCCCCCTGTCCACTGATTGGTTGGGGCATCGGGAAGCAGGGCATCCATGCATTTTAAACTCCTGAGATGATTCAACTGGGCAGAGAACCCTGAGAACTGTAGCTGAGGTGTTGCTATCGCCCATCCCGTGGGACTTGGTCCTCTTTCTGCCTCCCTGCAGCTGAGTCCTGGTGGTGGAAGCAGATGTATTACTACACTCCTTGAGAGTGACATGATCAGCTGAAACCTTCACGCACCCTTAATTACAAAGGAACACCCACTGACATCTGCCTCCCTTTAAGGGGGATTGAAAGGACTTGGAAACTTATTTTTTCTGGTTGCCATGACATTCCTTTGCATTGTCAGCAAAAATGCTCTGCTACAAACAAGCAAGCACAAAAGCTCCTAAAGTCTTCAGCTCAGAATCCACCTCAGCCCAGGACTGAGACAGGTGGTGCCTAAGCCTTTAATCGGGAATGCTAGGAAAGAACCTTGGAAAATGTGAAATTCTCAACACTTCCCTCGTTTTACTGGGACTTAGAGATGAAATGAATTGCCTCATGGTGAAGATTAAATTTTGTATTTTCAAAGTTGCTTTTATGATATCTTCAATTTGTTCCCAAAAGATGTTTTTCTTTCTTAATCCAAACAGAAAGCAGCTAATTGAAAAGTTCTTCTATTGTACCTCTTTTCACTGGCCTTCTGCGTGGACTCCAGAGCCCATTTCCTGCTTTATCTGACAAAATTAGCATTTTACCCCTAGAGGCATCTTGGTGTTTGTACTCCACCCCCATCAATTTAAATCTAGCAATTCATCTCTGATCATGTGACTTTTAGGCGCCATGATAAGTAGGTAGTGGAAAGTACTTAAAAGCCTTTTCTATCACCTTAAAAACCTTGTTATGAATAGACAACAAAACAACCCTGATCTTGTTGGCAAGTGTAGAGGAGCCACAGCAGGATTGAAGTAGAAACTGTCTTGAATTAAGCTCAGGCCTCCAGTTATAGCTCTGTCACTCACTAGCTGTGCATATGAAATGAGAAAATTTATGTGAAAGTACTTTGCAAACTACCAAATTTACATACAAGAGGGCTTATTTATACCAAGGTGGTGGTTTTGGTAATGGCCATATGAGAGTTTGCTCTTCGGTTTTTGTTTGTTTGTTTAGATCTGTTAAGAAAAGCTGAGTTCTAATGATTTTCAAAAATAAATATTCTTTAAAAATATTACTACCAACACCCTGTGGAGTTGGATTTCTTACTGAATAGTGAGAAAATGTGTACATTTGTGTGCAAATCCCTGTGCTCAGTTGTTCCCTGGGGGAAAGGTCAGATGATGCAACATATTTCTTTCCTTCCTGAATCCATCAGGATTTTGGTTAAAAGCGAGGGAGGGAAGTGATTTGTATGACTAACACAGGAAGCAAGTTAAGCAGAAAGACGAGTCACAAAATAAATGACAATAAAAATAATAGGATGGGGAGGCAGGGATGACTGGAAGGCTCAGACTTGAGAAACTGCCAGAAATACAGGGACTTCTGAGGTGCAGCCAGCAAGATTCAGGACCACGTGGCCCAGTCTCTAAAGGATGCTGCTGCTGCAGCTACCCCCATGGTAAGCAATCTCAGGTCCAGTCACATTCTTTGTCACTTTCTGGGGAGGCAAAGTCCCAGGAATGAGTATCTGATAGGCTCCACTTGGGTGAAATTCTGCCGCAAGGATTTTGGGGGCACTTGGGAGGTGGGGCGGGGGTGTGCCAATCATGGAAGTATCTGACCTAGAGATTGCCAGGTCTCCACACAATGAAAAAAAAAATCCCCCCGATGAAATACGGTGGTAGAAATAGAAATACACATATTTTCTAAAAAGCCACCTTTGTCCAACTCATTTAATAAAATGAGATGATTCAAAGATGTTATTTAGTGATACAGTGTCATTAAATAGATTTTCTGAATCCTAATCCTGCGTTCACCATCCTATACAAAACCCAGTGATTTATAAAATCATAAGCGAGTTCTCTAGATTTAAACAATATCCCTGGTGGGGGAGGTGTGGGCAAGAGGGACTGACCCCACTGAGCGTGATTATGTTTCAGGTCCTTTTCATTACTGGAGCTCAGTACATAAAAATAAATAATGCTAGAATGCGGCTAACCTCCAATGCATGACGGAAGAATCTCATTACTGGAAAACCCTTGGTGATATATGTATATATTAAGACCTGGCTACAAGACATTGAATTTTTAATAGAAACCATTAAGCTCTCCTGCATCTAATTGCCATTTTTTCTTATTTATAGTGCAATAAAGATGATTTTCCATGCCATAATTTGACTGGTTTCTCATTTAAACCTCTATCCCACTCTCTGTTTCCTCTTTTCTTCTTTCCTTAAAACTGATAATTGTAAGAGGTGTTCAGATTTATGACCCAGGTAAGAACGTCCCTTCCATTTTCCCCAAGCAATTTTCCCATGCATATTTGAAAACCAGGAGTTTAAAAAAGACACTATTATTATGACTCCAAATGTTGGCATTAGGAGGAGATTTGGAGGAGTCTGCCCTGACTTCCTGAAGGAAAGAGAGGCTTACAAAGATTGTGCCAGGTAGGTGGAGAAGGAACCTGGCCAGATGCTGTCAAAGACTCTCTGCCTTTCAATTTCTGAGCTGAGATTTCCTTGATCCTCTTATTTTCCACTACCGTCCTCATCCAATCTGGATGGAAACTGTGGAGGAAATTTCTTGGAAAATAGTAGCAGAAGGGGTTAATCCAGCCCATACATGGGTTTGATTTTGTCCAACAGTCAATGACCACTCAGGCTTTTTGTTTGTTTTTAAAGTAATTGCCAGCATTAAGAAAACTTAAAGATTTAACATAAACTGGACTTCTGACTCTTTAATTAAAATCAGAGCATCTGGTGACTCTGGGTCCATAGTCCCACGTGGCAAAATCAGCAGGAGCTGAGTAAAGCTTGTCTCCTTAGGCAGGTATGCACACCTGCCTGTTCCATTTACCCTGCCAGCTTCACGGAACTACTACCCACCCTACCAATACTGGAGTTGGTGATCCCTGAACCAGTCTATGCCCTCTTAGTTACTGAAGCCAGGGTCACTTATTCAGGGTCAAGCAGTAAGAAGATGCTGAGCGAGGACCTTCTCCCTCTTGGCAATAGCATTATTCGAAGTACAGCTCCGTTCTAGGACCTATTCTTCATTCATCTCTTTCCTCATCCTCTAAATCCAACCCAAAATGTATGTCGATTGGTCCTTCTTTCTATGGCCTAAATCACCATCTCTTGTCTGGGCTTCTGCGATAGCCTCTGGCTATGCACTGAGTCGCGATCCTGCCAGATTCCTATCTGAAGCTCTCCTTCTCTCCGAGGTTCTGGGTCATTTCTCTCTGTCTGGTCTTGCTCTCTGGCGGAGCTCACTTTCAGCTTGCTCACTACCCTGGTCTCAGAATCGGAAGCACTTTCTCCCCCTCTCAGCAGTTCTATTTCTGAAGGTCTGGAATCACTTTTATCCTTAATTCAAACACCCCCGCTGGCCTTGGTAGACCACCCTGTGTATGGCAGTGACGGCCCTTTGGTATTTGTAGCCCCCTTCCTCCTCATCCGCTCCGGTGTTTACAACATCCGACATTATCACGTTTGGTTCTGTTTACTTACAAGTAGCCTACCCCCACCACACCCCATGCTAACTCCGTGAGGGCCACAAACTGTCTTGTTCCCTGCTGCACCCGGCGCAGGTGCCTAGCATGAAGCCTGGGACATTTGCAGACAAGTGGCTGCTGGGTCTCTCTGAAGTGCCTCCTGAGGCCCAAGGAGGTCAGGTGACTTTCTCCAAGCTGGCTTCCAAGCACACTGCACTCTTCGCACTCCCAGCGGGGCATCGAGACGCCCCTGGGATGCAGAAATATTGCCTCACTCGGCCGCCTGAGTCCAGGGTCCAGAAGCCACTTTCGCTGCCTGGGGAGAGGTGGAGGGGCGGCAGGGGCGGGGCCTGGGGCGGGGCCTCGCTGCCCGAGCCAATGGGCGCCGCGGCGCGGGGAGGCTGGGCGGCCGGGCGGAGGCGCTCGCGCGCGAAGAGGGACGGCATCGGAGTTCCTGGGACCCGCAGCGGATAGCAGATCGACCGGCTGGCGTGGTGGCCAAAGCACTCGCCGGGTGCTGGATTCCTGGCGGCTGGCACGGTAAGCCGCGCGCCGCAGCAGAGTCGACTTGGTGGGCTTTGTGGCAGCCGAGAGCCCACGCCCGGAGCCAGAAGGGCTGGTGCCTCCTTGCGGCGGGCTGCGTCCCCGGGAGCTCCTGCTCTGTGCCCGCGGGGTGCGGGCGAGCAGAGGGCCTGGGAGTGACGTGAGGAACCGCGAGCCTAGCTCCTTCCCCAGGCTGCTGCCTAATGGGCCCTGACCCTGGACCCTCCGACTGACAGGTCTGCGTGTGGGGATTGCCTGTAGGGCACCAGAGCCAGGGGACGCAAGATCGTGACTCCCAAGAGTCTGCGCAGGGGCCAGGGGAAGAGCTTGCTGGAAGCCGGGAGCCGCAGTAGCAGGACCTGGGCTCTGCACCCAGCTCCTGTCGTAAGTCTTCAGTCTTCAAGACCTGTTGCCTTGGGGCTAGGGTCAGATTTGTCAAACCTCTTCCTATTTCCAGTTACCCCGGGGCGGTTGTATGGCCAAGTTACGAGCAGAGACTAGCACCGGTATTTCGCCTCCTGTGTTTATTCGCTACTTGTTTGGCTCCTGCGGGCCAAGCGCCAGGCGCTGTGCTAAGCCCTAGCTGCACGAAGAAAGCCCTCCGGGGAGCTCCTGGGGCTGAGGGATAGTAAGAGGAACCATTACAGTGCAGCAGACAGTGAGGGAGCCAGGAAGCTTTCAGAGTGGAGGTGACCACTGACTGGGGACTTGGAGGCCCCGGATGGATTGCCAGACTCAAAACTAGGTGAGTGAAGGACGGGGTGGGCTCTGATGGGCTGCGGGAATTCCAGATTGATTTTCTCGTGTGGAGGTAAAGGAACTAAAAAGTCAAGTGTCCTGATTTAGCAACATCAGATAATCCTACATCACACATCAATGAGCACCAGGTGTTGTGCATAGGAAATGAACTGCCAACCTGACAGGGGCTAAAACACGTGCAGCCTTAAGAATATTTAGAACTTGGCTTGGGATGCAGGAGGGCTGTGGAAGAATTCTAATCAGTGATCAGCTCACTCTGGCAGCTCTGTGCACAATGGATGGAGGCTGGCATCAGTTAAGCTGGTAGTAGTAACAGCTGGTCTTTGGGGGACTTGGCTGCAGAACACTCCTGGCCCCTCAGGGCTGCTGTCTGGCCTGGAGCCCTGTTCCCCAGCTTCTGGGCATGGATTCAGGTGGGAGACACGTTGCCCCTAGGACACTTGCTTCTGCACCTGCACGTCATTCTTGGGTTGTTTCTGGAGGCCTGTGCCTCGATCTTGTCATCCAGGATGACCCCTGGAGGATTGTGAAGGGTGTTTTGCTGTCTTTCCGCTAATCCTCTCTTCGGGCCCTCTGTGTGGCTTTTTTCCTTTCCCCCCGGCTCCCCTTTCTATTTTCTGTGCACCCAGTCTCCACTGTCAGAGGCTGTGTGGAAGAAAGAACATGGATTCACTGGGAAATCAGACCAGAAAGTTCACTTGTAGCTAAGTGCCTTGCAGACATTTCCAGCCTCCCAGACTTCTGTTGTTTTACTTAACAGGAAATCACTATAACCACCTGCCATAAGTTGCATTCCACAGAAAAAGGTTCAGAGATTCTGCAATTTGTGGGCAGGTGGATTCTTGAAAAGTGGTCTTACACCTCAAGAGGGTAAACAATGAGGGAAGCAGGATGGGGCAGAGGGAGAAGCTGGACCTGGACTCAGAGTGTTCACCCACTGAGGCAAGGGCCAGGCCTTCGAAGGCCCGCGTTGACCAGTAGTGGGTGCAGGCTGCTCCAGGGAGGGGGCATATCTTTGGGTGACCCTTCAGAGGGGTGGTTCCTGAATAGGGACTCCCTCTGGATAGCTGGACCTGGGTAGGTCGTGGACAGCCTGGAGAGCTGTTCCATAGCATGAATGGACCACACTACTCCCCGGATGGCTTTGGGAAGTAAATGAGATTGGGCTTTGTGCTGTGCCTGCTACCTCCCAGACACTTCGAAAATATTCATTTCTCTCTCCTCCAAGTGTCTTGACTGCATCTGAAAATGAATTTTGGAGTTTGAACTGATTAAATCAGTTTTCATGAGGAGTCTCTAAAAATAATGCCACAATGGCCACTAGATCCCATTATTGAGTGCCCATTATGTTTACAAATTCTCTAATACTTGCCCAGGACTACTCAAAGTTATGTACTTTTATTCTCACTTTGCAGGCAACTCAGTCTTATTCAAAACCCAATAGAGTCTATGTCCTTTGGCCACAAAACAATAATAATACCAGGCGCAACTCTATGATTTGTTATGCTCTACAAAGTACTTTCATTGGCGAATGGGTTGACTCATCATTCGTTCATTTAGCCACATATTAATTCAACCAATGGATATTGAGTGCCTCCCAAAAGGTAGGCTCTGTCTTAGGTGCTGGGGATGCAGCTCCGGCTACCAGGGAGACAGAGAAGGACGTGTAGTACTTTGACTCTTGAGAGGTGAACATTGAAAGATGGAGTCTCACAGTGCAGGGCCAGGATGTGATGGGGGATAATGGCGCTTTGCCAGTTGACGCTCATGCTTTGGTTTCAACATCACCTCCTGGAAAGGCCTTTGGCCCATCCTGTGTAAAGCAGATCCACTCCTTTTTATTCTCCCTTCAAAGCTCTTGTTCACTTCCCTGTCGCTGGTCCTGCCCTCCAGACTGCAGGCCCAGGGGGTCATATATCACTTTATCCCAAGAACCCAGTGGGGCTTTGCACATATTTCTTGAATGAGTGAAATGAATGAAGGGTGGATCTGCTTCACAGGGCAGTCAGAGAAGGTCACTCAGAGAAGGGATCTGGACACTGAGGCACGAAGGACAAGAAAGTTCAGCCATACCAAGAGCAGCTTGTTCAGGGACCATGAGGTGGATGCATGGAGGCCACTGTGATGGAGCATGATGGGCGAGTTGCATGGAGTCACGGGAGATGACTTTGACGTTGAGGGGCCTTGAAGGTTGGTGAGCTTGGCTTTTATTCAATGTGTAGTGAAGTCATTGAAAGATGTTAAGCCTAGTAATGACCTTATGTAGCAGCAAAAATACATATTTTTTTTTCTTTTTTTTTTTTTTTGTCCTGTGTTGAGGACATGTGTCCATGAAGAAAGATACTCAGTAAATGCTACTTAAATAAATGGGTGATCTAGTTGTTTTAAAAGGATCCCCAAAGCAACAAGGTAAAAAGTGAATTAGAGAGAACAAAAACGTGTAACCCACAAGAAATTAGGAGGGAGAGATACGAGTGTCTGGCCTAGAGGATAGCAATGGCATTGGAGAAAAGCAGAAAGAGTTGATATCAATTTTGGACACAAAATGGACAGGACAGGAGTTGCTGATACATTAGTTTGGAGAAAGACCAAAAAGAAAGTGATGAAAGATGACTGTCAAGTTTATGGTTTAAGTTGGGTAGATGCCAGATGTCCATCAATGGGTGAACGGATAAATGAAGGGTGGTATATACATGCAATGGAATATTACTCAGTCATAAAAAATAAATGAAGTACTACTACATGCTACAACATGGATGAAGCTTGCAAACATGTGAAAATATAAATAAAAGAGACCAGGCATGAAATTCATATATTGCATGGTTATCTTTATATGAAATAACCAGAATATGTGAATCCTTAGAGACAGAGCAGATTGATGTCTACCAGAGACTGAGGGAGAGGGGTGACTGGGACTTGACTGTTTAATTGCTCAATGTTTTCCTTTGAGGATGATGAAAATGGTTTGGAACTAGGTGGAGGTGGCGGTTACACACATTGTGAGGGTACTAAATGTCACTGAACTGTATCCTTTAAAATGGTTAATTTTGTGTTGTGTAAATTTCACCTCAATTAAAAAAAAAAAAGATTGGGTAGATGCAAACACCATTCACATAATGGAAGAGGCTGGGTGAGGAGTAGGTTGTACGTGTGGGATGAAATTCCAGTGCCTGTAAACTTCCGGAGATGCCCATAAACTATGAGTGTGCAGACAGGCATACGTCCGGGGTCTAGAAGGTGAGTCTGGACTGCAGATATAAATATGGCAGTCGTCGGCACTTAGATCGGTCAGTCAGTGAGACAGAAGAGTTCTGGGGACAGAGTAATCTGATTCTCATTACTACTTTAAGAAGAAGGTGCTGTTGCCCTCATTTTCAGGTGACAAAATTAAAGATCCTCCCAAAATGAACTTGCTCAGGGTCAGTTAATATATTCATGTGACTCTCCAAACTTCCAGTCCTTGCCTGTCCCATAGGAGCATGAAGCCACTTGGAACTTCAGCAAATGCCTTCTCTGGCTCCCTCCCTTCTCCCGTAGAGCCATGATTGAGCCTTCACACAGGGCAGGGTCTGTGCCGGTCTGGGTTGGTGAAGGTAGATGTGGCTCTCATCTGCTGGTGTTTACCCAGCACACAAGCAATTGCTCACAGATACAGGGGACCATGGAAGCAAGAGCAGGGTCACCTATCTCAGGCTGGGCCGTGGGAGGAGGCTGAGGTTTGCAGTTGAAAAGGAGCAATGAACTGGAGAAAGCACATGCTTCCCTGAAGGTCGGTGATCTCTGAACACCCGCTCTGAGAACTCTCCGTTCCCGTCGTGCCCAGGTCTTCCATCTCATCAGGAGCATCTCCATTTCCTGTACTTCTGGAGGCAATATGTAAACCAATGTCTTGACTTCAGTTTAGGTGGGAGCTTCGAAGGGTATCAAACAGGCTGACTCTATCTCGAGCAAGTGACTTGTCTTCTCTGGACCTTACTTTGTATATTTGTGAAACAACCAGTAACGTTCACTGCTCAGTGTAGGCAGTAAGTTGAAGATGATGTCCCAAAGTTTTGGGGACATTGTAAATGGTCAGAATAATATTTTCTCATTTGAAGATTCATAATACCTCATTTTCTGTTCATTGTTTAAAATATATATATCCATGCTCCCTCAGAAGGTTCTGATTTAGACGTTTTAAGCCGGAGTGTAACAATCTGTATGTTTAGAAAGCACCCCAGATGGTTCTGCTGAAAGCAAGTTCAGGAACCATTGGATTAGATCAAATAACTCTTTGCTGTGGTGACTGTGAAAGGGTTAAGCACCTAGAAGCAGAATTTTGCCTTCTAGGAATTATCAGCCAATGACTGTGCTGACTGGTGATGTAATGTCTTGGGCTGGCACTCCATTGGTTAAGTGTATTGTTTCTCCTGCTTTAGTGTGTGAGGAGCAGAGCGGGAGCGCAAGGGTTAATCATTTTGTGGCAGCAGAATCCACCGCCCCCCCCAGCCCCCTGCTTCTGCTAGGTGTGAGTGTGTAGCAGGGCCCAGCAGACTGTTACCTTTCTCCTTCCAATAAACAGCCAGTCTCCCCTCCTCACCTCCTCCCAAGCAGAGCACATGTCCCTGTAGTACTACAGAGGAGGACGACTGAGGAGGGGCAGGAGGAGGAGAAGGAGGAGGATTCTTTAGAGAAAAAGGAGCCCTTTCAAAGTTCCCTGCTGCAGTCTCTCCTTGGCAACTGGGATGAGCACAGACCCATGTCCCCCTGATGAATTGCTAAGCTGCCACCTGCTTCTGAGCGTTTGTTCAACCTGGTGGAATCCTCAGAACCAGGAGGTGAGCCCAAGGTTTTGGAAGAGGGAGTGGGCCTGGTGGGGAGAACCCTGGGGCAGCCCTGAGCTGAAGGTCAGGTGCAGGCAGCTGGTGGCCTGCAGTGTGAGCTTGGGCAGGGCAGTCTCCCTCTCTGGGTCCGTTTGCTAAAATGCACAATGTGGGACTCGGATTAGGACCCTCAGTCTGGCAGAATGTGCTCTGGGGAGTGTGCTCTCTTGGATCTATAAAGGAACATGTTCTTATTGTAGCTTTCTGTAAATGTTCCCTAAAGATAAACGCTTTCCTTTGGGAATACGGGCAGGAGGGGAGCCGCTCAGCCTGGTGCTGTGTCTCTGGAGCCAGCTCTAAATCAGGCTCCTCCTTACATTGTCTGGGCTCCTTCTTGAGTGCTCTGCCTCAGCTGGGTGGAACTGGCAGACTCTGGGCTGGGATTTCTCCAGAAATTCCTGCAGGCTTGATCATCTTGTTTGGGGGGAACCTTTGGGTTCCTGACTCTTGTGTTATCTGTGTGCCTTAATGAATTTGAACACTTTCTTAAGTCTTCTAGGGTGGGGAGAAGAATCCTGCTTGTGTTGTGGAGAGCACAGTTCTGATGGTTTTCTCATTTTCTCATTTGTGTTTGATGGAGTATAGATTATGACTCCAGCTTGAAACTTTTCACCTCATCCAGAAGGATCCCAGTGTGAACATGCCTGCCCAAGGTGCAAATTGAAAAGAGAGGTGGGGATAGGAGTGGGGAGCAGAGGAACTGGGGAGGGCTGCCTGCAAGCAACTGACCTCCATGCCACGGGCAATTCAAGGTATCCTTGCATTTCTTAGGCGTGCTATGATGCTACCTGCCTCTTGCAGTCTTCCAAAAGATCCATCAATAGAAACCTCTGCTATTTTTTCTTTTTAGAATTTGGCTATACATGGGCATCCCCATTTCTTTAGGGAGAATGGAGCCTACAAAGGGTTTTCTTTGTGTCTCGGGTGACCCTTGGCGTCAGCTACCCAGTGTTGAGGCTTTGCTGATGCAGGACATGTGGGTCCTTGAGCATGTTGCTAGCCCCTCTGAGCCTCAGCTCCCTTGTTTGTAAACCACTGAGGTAGGAAGGAGTCAGACCAACTGATTTACCTGGTCACCTGTGCTTTGGAATGCCCTGGTCCTTTGGAATCTGAGCCTGTTGATTAAGTGGGTTTGACTGGTGAAGAATGTTTGGAGAAAGGGACACACGCAGCTTGTGTCCTCTGAGTGCTAGCTAGGTGCTTTACTCTAGCCATTGCACTCTGTCACGATCCCTGGGAGGAGGTGGAATCAACTCCCTTCTACAGATGTGAAAATCAAGGCTCAGGAAGGCTGCATGATTGCCCAAGATCATCCACCTAGGAACTGGTATTTAAGGCTGTGTATTTAAACCTGTGCAGGTGAATAAACTGGGTGGCAGCACATGGCAGGATGAGGGTGGGTCTGGATCTGAAATTCCTGTCCACCATTGTGTCCTTCCACACTCTTCTTTTACTGGCAATTGTGCGCTGATTCTGAGAGAGACCTTCTCACCCAGATTATTGGGGATGGTCCCATTCACTGTCGGGATGACTATAGAAAAGCAGAGCAGCTGCATCTGAGAGGAATCCTACCATGTTGTTTGGACCAGGTTCTCAATTAATAGCTGAGAAAGTGCAGGTCCAGTGAAGTTAGGTGATCTGTTCCATGCCACTCTGTGATGGCAAGAGATGAAGACCAAGCCCCTTGTCCTAGGTGTCTGAAGCTGTATTACCATTAGTGAGGTTTTTAGAGCTTTCGTTTGAGAACTTGGAGATGAGCTGAACTTAATTATTCCCACCTCCAGGCCCCTTTGCTGGGCCAGCACACTAGACCTATGGAACACAGGATCTGCCCTTGGCATCGTGGCAGGCATCTGAGACATGGATGGCAGCCAGCAAGATGGCGTGGGACCTGGTCATTTTCCTGGAGCAGGTTTAGTATGTGAGCAGCATTTATGAGTGGACTCACTCCCAGGTCAGCCATGTTTCCCAATGGATGGGCTGAGACCCTGACCTGTCCCTCCACGTGATGCTGGCTCTGTAAGTAAGAGGTCTTGCCGCGTGGTTTCTGTTCTTTGTCTCCCCAACTCAGCTGCATGTTTCCAAGGTACGGCTCCCAGAATGTTAATCTTAACTAATTAGTGGATCTGTCTAATGGTGAGGGTATTGATACCGGGGATGAATGGTTATATACACCCAGAAACAAAACCATCCAGTATCAATTAAAAGGTGCAGCGTAGGTACTTGGTTCATTTCACGATCACTATAACATTTAAAAAAGTATCATCCTAATACTAGACTTGAAATAGCCAAAAGATTATCCTAGAAAAGAGGGGTCATCATGATATACTAAGGTCTGGAAGACAAAGCTGTAGCAGCTGGTGGAAGTCAGAGAGGAAGAGTGTAGAGAAGGAGCTGCCCAGTGGGCAGAGGCCACCATACACACCCTTTTCATTGGACGTGGGAAGAACCTCAGAGCTTCCTACTCCAGCAAGGGGTCAAACTTTGCAGCCTTTAACTTCTCTTCTAAATCCAAGATTTCTTGATCATTTATCAAGCCAAAGTAAATGAGAGGAAGTCAGAGTACGGCAGGGCTGCATCTTACTCAGTCTCTGGATCCCAAAGCCCTACGACAGGGTGAAAATTATGTACAGCCAAAAATACCCTGGAAAATATGTTAACCTCCAAAAATATGCATTATATGTTGCTTTCGTGTATGCAAACCTGAACAGCAATTTCTGTTAACCAGTGTGCAAAACACTGGCCTAGACTTAAAGGATAGGAAAAGAAAATCCGTCTGCAGTTGTCTGGGTTCCTGTACTGCTCTGTCTTAAGGTAACTGTCAAACCATAAGCTGGTTCAGGTGGGAGGAGAGGATTCTCAGGTGTTCTTGCTTGCTTGCCAGTTTATGTCACACTGTTTGCATAAACAACTCAAATACTTTCATACATGCTTAGCATTGTTCATGAGAATGAAAATTCAGTGAGATAGTACATGCAGAAACCCTCAGCTCAGGAACTGTGGCAGAGTAGATAAATACTCAATAAATATTTGCTGGAAGGTGATCAGCATCCTGGCCCACCAGACTTGTCTATACCAGTCTTTGCAAAACTTTAGAGAAGAATGTGGCTCCTCGTGTCCAGGCTGGCTCTTCCTATTTGAGGTTGGCATGTCCTGTCCGACTCCTCTTGTTCAGGCTCACTTTTGCTTCTAAAATCCAAAGTGGAAAAAGGAATGGGGTTGGAGCGGGTGCAGACCCGAGTGCAGAACACCGGACGCTACCTGTCATTGTGTGACATTTGGTTTGTTACTTCACCTTTCCCTCTTCAATGTTTTCACATGGGACGCCCCCCCAGGAGGGTGCATGGCAGGAATCCCTGAGGACCTGGAGAGAGCCTGGAACCTGCAGAGTAGGCGTTCTGTAAATGTTAATTTATTCATTCTCCTTGGCAAAGCGTCGCGGGGAGCTGTTGTTGTTTGGGTTTTGTTTTTTCTTCCATCTCACCTTAAACTACTTTGCTCACATTAGTGATAGGCTCTCGGGATCCCTCACACGGCCTTTCTCTCAGAATGCATGTGTTTTTTCGGCCCAGCCCCTCCCGGCCATCCTCAGACTGGTCACCTAAGCAAGCACCAGCGGCTGCACTTGGAAGGGAGAGCTGGAATGGGATGCGGCTTTAAAGTACGAATGACTGGCTGAATATTCTGGGCTGGGGCTGCCTTACTCAGGGGCCAAGTGGGCCGGTGATTTGAGACATGAGACCAAGGCATTTTTGAGCCAAAGTATACCTTCCAGTTCAAATCAGTGGGAATTGCATTAATGAATTCCTGGTTCTGGGGGATTTCATTTGTCCATTCAATGAATATTCATGGAGTTCTTATCCTCTGGGCTGGGGATCTGCCAGTGACAGTACAGGCAATGTTCCTACCCCCATGGATCGCATATCCTGGTGGAGAAGGTAGAAAATAACCATGAAACAAATACACTGCATGATGTCACTTAGTAATTAGTGCCACAAAGAAAAATGAAGTGGTGTAAGGCAGAGGAAGATGGCATTGCAGAAAGTCAGTGAGAGCAGGTCTCTGAGGCGTTCATGTTCTGCAGAGCCAGGAAGTTTGGGAATAGGTTTTGGAAATATCTGTTTAAAAGAGTTTCAAGAGGAGGGAACAGCAAGCAAGTCCCAGGGCAGGTGGTGAGGCAGGGGAAGCAAGAGATAAAGAAGGTGCAATCAGAGAAGTACCCGAAGCCAGGTCTGCTGGGGACACACAGCCTGTGCAGGAGACTTTGGATTCTATTCTAAGTTGGAGGTTTTGAGCAAGGTGGTTACACTTGCTATTTTAATTGATTTTTGCTTTTAAATTATCACATGGTAAAATTGACTTTGGGTACACAGTTCTATGACTGAGCTCATGGACGGATTCACACCACTCCTAGCACTGTGGTGAGGACGCTGAATAGGGACACTCCTTCATCCCACAAAGCAACGTCCCTCCTGCCTTCCTTTGAAAGTCACCAATGCCCTACCTTTAGCATTTGGTAACCACGGAGCTGCTCTCCATCCTGAGAGTTGGGTCTTTGCAAGAATGACACATATGTCACTTTTAAAGAATGTCACACAAATGGATCCCTTGGCCTCAGTGGGAATTCCCTCGGCATACTGCTTCTTGAGGTTCATCCATATCATGTGCATCTGAACTCCAGTCACTTTGATTGCTGCCTGGTGTTTCACTGTGGAGATGAGCCACGCGTTGTCTACCTGTTCACTGCTTGAAGAACATTTGGTTTGTTTCCAGCTTTGTGGAATTAGGAATAAAGCTCCTTTAAGTGTTTGTGTTTAGTTTTTGTGTGAACATAGGTTTTTAGTTCTCTAGGGTGAATTCCCAGGGGTTGAATCACTGGGACATATACCATGGGACTTAGGTTAAGTTTACATTTGACTTTATAAGAAACTGCAAAACTGTCTTCCACACGGGCTGTCCTATTTTGCATTTCCATCAGCAAGGTATGAAAGTTTCAGTTGCTCTGTCTCCCTGTCAGCGTTTGGTATTGTCAGTATTTTTTATTTTAACCATCCTATTAATTTCATGAAATGTCACCATGCTTTTATTATCTATGTCCCTAATTTACTAATGATGTTGGCTATCTTTTCATGTGTTTGTTTGCCATCCTTGGATCCTCTCTAGTAAAGTGTCTGTTCAGGTCTATACTTTTCCACCCCAATTTCTTTGGTTTTTCTTATTGTTAAGCTTTTAATATTCTTTATTCAGAATATTCTGAATATGAACACTTGCTTGAGTATGTGCTTTGCAACATTTACCGTATTTTTAAAGGGTCATTTTGAATATGTGTGGTTGGGAAACTGTCAGGGGCAAGGGTGGAAACAGAAGGATCAGTGACTAGACTATTGCAGTAGTTCATGGGGGAGAGACGATAGTAACTTGGATGAGGGTCATGAGAGAGGTGAGAGGTGGTCAAAAATTTAAAAAAGTCTTTTGAAAGTAGAGGCACTTGAACTTGGTAATGGATGAGATCTGAAATGTGAGGGAAAAGAGGAGGCAAGAAAGCCAGTACAGCTTGAGAGATAGAGACTTCATGGATTCTGGCTGTCTCTACCCTCAAGTAGCTTACCATCTAGGGAGGGGAATTTTACTGTGGGCAGTTCACCTGAGTGTGAGCAGGTGTGTTCTCAGAGGTCACGTGGTAAGCGCTGGGGCGTGTGGGTGAGGGGAAATCCCCCCATGTAAGGTCTGCGAGACCTCCACCTTTAGTGTGTACATGAATCTTCTGGGAAGGTTGTTAAAGACGCCAGTGGCTAGGTCACAGTCCCAAAGGGGGAAGGTCTGTGGTTCTGATACCGCCGTCCAGTGGTGACGAGTTCTGCTCCCTCTAATGTTGAAGTTTGAGCACTAGAGAAGGAGCCAAGGCAAGCATATTAAGCAGGTTTTATTTAAAGGTAATAATACAGACTTCTCCCGGCAGGAAGAAGGGGGCCATAGCTGATGTTCTAAAGTCCCAAGAAGTGAGTGCACCCTACATCTTTTATAGGTTAAGGTCTCTTTTGTTCTCCAGTCCTCTACCCCCTTGTCTCTCCTTCCTGCCTATGTGACTAGGCCTGGTTTTGCAGGTGAGATGCATAAAGTGAGAAGCGATGGGCAGGGGGAGGGCCAAGGTGATTCAGCCAGGTGAGGGCCCAGGGGGCATTAATTAGCAGCTCCATGCCTACAGTCCTTGATAAGGGCAGGGAAATTTGGCAATCAGTGGGCTCCGGAGCTCCTTGCCATTCCATTCTCCCAGGGCGGTCTCCAACTTCCAGAGACAGATGGCTTTCATGGCCTCTGTTTCCTGGGTTTGACCTGATCCCCTATTTCTACACTAACTGCCTGTCCCCAATTCTGGCTTCAGTTCCAGCACCCCATTCTAGGTCGATGCCTGGAGAACCAGCCATTGCAGCCCCTGGGGGTGGGCTGAGAACACAACACAGAAGAGGTGCTGTCTGAGACGGGATTCAGCGGGAATTCTGACTCGGAGAGGAGGGGAACACCCAGGCAAAGGCCTGGAACAATGGTAACGGCAGAGCTAGAACAAGCCTTTGCTGTCTGGTGCTGACTATCCACCAAAAGTACACGTCCCTTGAGGGGCAGGGGGTTGTCCATGGCTTCCTGTCAACAGGCCTAAAATGATGGAAGCAGTTCATCAGCTCCTCAGCGACTGACAAGAGATGCACTGTGTGCTGAAATGTACCCTCTGTCCCAGGGTAGCATGTGCAGAATGTCTGGGTTCCCTCAAAACTTCATGTGATGAGGGGTCTTCTGCCATTACAATGGAGCAGACTGGAGGAGGGTGTGTCCCAAGGACCCCCTGCTCCGGGTCCCCTTCAGGCCTTCCTTGAAGTGAGTCCCAGACGCGGCAGCCCCTGCCTGTTCTCTGAGGGTTCCAGGGCCACGCGGTGCTGTGGCATGACTCCTAGCTTACTGTCCATTCACTGTGCGCCTGGCAGACTTCGCATGGATTCCTCACTCCACTATCACCAAAGGCCCAAGGATGAGCTCGGATCATTGCCCCGTCTTATGATGGAGAGGCCAATGAGTGGCCCAGGGTCACCAAGCTAAGAAATGGAAGAGGGTGTCGGCCCAGGGGGTTATGACTGCAGAGCCTGGGCTTTTGAGTGGATGCTGTGCTGCCCTGAAGAGGCACGTTCAGAGAGTGAGCCGCAGACACAGACAGCTCCTACTGTGGACCTGTCACTAGTTGGTCATTCTTAGAGTTATTCCATGTGGGGACAATGGCAATAATAGGGTTTTATGTCATGAGGATTTTACTTTTTTGATTTTAGCCTTTAGGTTGAAACTTTCTACTTTTATTCTTTCTTGTGTGAAAAATAATAGTATCGAGTCTCTTCTGTGAGAGCTAGAGGAACATCAGGTGTTATCATAGTGCCCTTAAAGGTCATTATATGTGCAGCTCTTTGCCCTTGTATCAGTAGCCCCAGATTGCTGTTTTTAGAGTTCTTCTAAATCCATGTCTCCCCTACCACCACCACCTCCTCCCACTTTAAAAGCCAGTATACTTTCCTCTGGCAAAATCCTTCTGATTTTCCATAACCTTTTGGCTGGAGTCAGAAATGATCAAATACATGTGCATTGTTTCCTAAGGAAGAATTAACCGACTTAAGACTTTGCTTCATTTTGTAAGGTTTGCAAAGAGTCCCTGTGGATGTGTGGGCCTGTTGGTGTCTTAGTTCAGGCCACTCTAACATGTCACCATTGAGTTCATGACTTAAAGAACAGACATTTATTTCTTATAGTTCTGGAGACTCGCAGGTCTGAGAGCAGGGTGCCAGCATGGTTGAGTTCTGGTGGGGACCCTCTTCCTTGTTTGCAGATGGCTGCTTTCTTGCTGTGTCCTTGCATGGCAGAGAGCAGGAAAAGGTGGGGGGGGGGGAGAGCAAGTTCTTGTATCTCCTTCTTCTAAGGCCACTAACCTCATCATAAGGACTCTACCTTCATGACCTGATCACCGGCACCAAAGCCCCACTTCTAAATACCATCGCCCTGGGGATTAGAGTCTCAGCTCATGCACAAACATTCAGACCGCAGAAGCTGGCTAGCTGAGTTGGCTGTCTGTGCACAGGGCGTCCAGACGCCACAGAAGGTGAGCAATGGTATCTGGGAGAGTTTTGAACTTCCCTTTGGCAGAGTGAAGGGTCTAGTTCTCAGGAGGCTTGCTGTGTTAGTCAGGTTTTTGTCAGTGTGACAGATACCTGAGAAAGACAACTTAGAAGAGGAAAGATTCATTTTGGCTCAGGGTTTCAGAGATTTCAGTCCAAGGCAGAAGCGTTGTGGCTGAAGGGCATGGTGGAGGAAAGCTGCTCAGCTCATGGCAGCCAGCAAGCAGAGAGAGGAAGGGGCCAGTGACAAGCTGTGGTCCCCAAGGTCATGCCCTCAGCGACATACTTCCAAGCACACCCAAACTTCCTGCAGTTTCCATGAGCTCCCAATAGTCCATTCAGATCATTAATCCATCAGGTGGATTAGTCCACTGGTGAGACTGGCTCCATGACCCCATCATTTCCTAAAGCCCCACCCACCTCTGAACATTGCTGCACTCAGGACCAAGCCTTTAACACGAGAGCTGCAGGGGCGGGAGGTGCCTTCCAGATCCAAACCATAGCACTTCCTTGTGAGCTAATATCTGAACTGAGTTTTGCAAGATGCACGGAGTTTACTAGTCCAATGGGCTAGGATGGAACTTAGAAAAAAATGGCAAAGAATGGCATTCCAGGAGGCAGGAACAGCACAGGCAAAGAAGGCACATATGGCAGTAAGCAGATTACCGGCAGTGAGCTACTGTGCAAGGGCACTGTGGTGAAAGAGGAAGCCAGAGATGAAGCAGGCACCGGTGAGCAAGGGTCTCCAGGGCTATGCGGACCCACCTGGACTTACATTAAGATGTGACTGTGGTGTTTCAGCAGGAAAATGACACGGTCAGATTTTTGTTTCTTAAAAATGTCTCCAAGAGCCTGGTTTGAAAGAAGCTGCCTGGGTGCAAGGAGACTGGTGAGGAGGTTCCTCAGTCCATGGAAGGGATGTCACATGTTTTATGGAGAGGTTGAGAGATTAAGGGAGGGTCAAAGCATCCCTTCGTTCATCCACACTCCTAGAATAAACTCCTTTTCTCTCTTCTGGACTGTGTGGAGATGAATTGGATGCAATCCCTGTGCTCAAAAAATTTATAACCTAGGAACATCTAAAAGCCCACTGGCAATACAAGAGGTGGATTCACTCAGTTCTTTGATTCACAGGTATCTTCTGAACACCTACTATGTCCAATCCTTTGGGGTCCAACCTGGAGATGTGGCAGCAATAAAATAAATAAAAATCTTGGTCTCCCTGAGGGGTCACACTCAAATGAGGGGGGCTGTGATAGAGAGTTTTACATTGCTGTGGCCAAAATACCTGACAAGAACAACTTAGAAGAGGAAAGATCTGTTTTGGATCCTAGTTTCAGAGGATCCAGCCCATGATTGGTTGGTTCCAAGGCAGAAATATCATGGCGGAAGGACATAGCAGAGGAAAGAGTCTCAACTTATGGCAGCCAGGAGGCAGAGAGGGACAGAGCTGGGAGAAGGAGGAAGAGGAGAGGAGGAACTGGAGAAGATGAACCCTTCCAGGGCATGTCCCCAGGGCCCTACTTCCTCCAAAGAGGTCCTACCTCCCAGTGGTCAGAGCCATCATGGTCCAAAGCCCAGCCTCTGCATATTGCTGCATGGAGACACATGAACTTTGGAGAGACATTCCAGTTCCAGACCAAAACAGGGACATGGAAATCATACAGTACCAAAGTAAAGTCTGCAGTATGTTAGACAATCGTGGATATTACGAGAAAGTTAAATGGAGGGAAGGAGATTCAGGATGGTGAGCAGAGGGCTGCAGTCTTTACAAAGGTGATATTTGGGTAAAGAGCAAGGAGATGTTATCCTAAACATACCTTCAGCCAGCCCTCCTTATCTGTGGGTTCCATGGTTTCAACTGAGCACAGATCACAAGTATCTGAAAATAATTGCCTACAGACCTTCTCTCATCATTATCCCCTAAAGAGTAGAGCATAACAACTATGCTATAGCATTTATATTATTTTAGGTATATATGTAATCTGGAGGTGATTTAAAATATGCAAGCTGGTGTGTGTAGGTTGTATGCAAATACTACACCATTTTACGTAAGCAACTTGAGCAGAGGCAGATTTTGTTGTTCTGGGGGAGTCCTGGAACAAGTGTCCCTTGGAAACTGAGTGATGACCCCATAGAACCTAAAACACCTATTGATACGGCAGGCTTGGCGTGGTGGTCTGCTAGGTTTGAACGGGCTTTCCGGTTTGGCGGACCTAATTGTGAATCCTGTTCCCATGTCACTCTGCCTGGGTGGCCCTAGACATGACCACCTCCTTGAGTATTGTGTCTTCATCCACAAAATGAGCCAGGCAACGTCCCTTCTCCCAGAACTGCCTGCACATTCACACTCTTAGGGATGAGTCTGTGGAGACTGCACAGGTTTTCTGGAGACGGACCCTGGGAGGTGAACCTTGGAAGTTTTGGAGCAGGATTTCCTGACCAGGGACATGGGCAGGGAGTCAGAACCAGCACCAAACTGGCCTGGGTTCCTCTTTTAGCTCAGGGATCCCATCTCCAGGGGTTCGTGGAACATGATCTCGGCTTATAGTGGCTCAGTTTAGAGAGGGGACAGCTTCTGAGTTCCAGCTTGACTCCCACCCAGGTTCCTAGTGGGACCTTTCTGTCAAGCGAGACACCTGGCTGTAAGGGCCAGGTCACGGTGCTGCGGGACCGTTCAACTCCTCCGCCCACTCAGGGCTGTGGGTCTGGGGCAGTCATGGGGCCCAGCGACATGCCACGTTCTGCATCCCCGGAAGGTCTCAGGGCCCCTCGCTTGGTGTTCTCCTATCCCAAGGAGGACTCTGTTCCTAAGCAGGTGCAGATGCTGGGAGGATGTGGGAAGGACTTTCTGAGAAGAAGATAAGAGCGAGTGGAGGAGAGGGAGAGTGTGGGCAGGAGTGGAGTGGGCCTTCCTTCAGCCTTGTGAGCAGCACCATGGCTGTCTCCTGCAGGGGCTGCAGAGGAGCTGTCACAGCGGGCGCCCCCGGGCTGTGAGAAAGCCCCGTGGCCAGAGACCTTCTGTGGAAATCTAGTGCCAGGATTTGGAAGTGCAGCCTCCCTCTGTCTGTCACACGTCATCACCCTTTAGGGACCCTGGTGCCTGGCCTCATGGGCATGGCTGCCGTGTGGCTGGAGCACAGCTGCTCCCTGGGCTCAGGATGTGACTTTGGAGGGAAGTCCGGAGGTGGCCAGTCCCTGGTGAGGAGTGGCGCTGAGCCATCAGGGCAGAGAATTACCCTTGTATTCTTTTAATCTCTCGTGTGTGTGTGTGTGTGTGTGTGTGTTTTGTTGTTGTTGTTTTTCTTTTCTTTTCATTTTCTGGGT
This sequence comes from Sciurus vulgaris, assembly GCF_902686455.1. NCBI lineage: Eukaryota > Metazoa > Chordata > Mammalia > Rodentia > Sciuridae > Sciurus > Sciurus vulgaris. The sequence continues at coordinate 167,419,357 of NC_136465.1, read as the reverse complement.
CTTTCTTTTCTTTGTTTGGTTTTATTATTTCATTCAGTCACTGCATTAGTCTTCTTTTCTCCCTTCCTTCCATAATTTTCCTCTCCCCCTTCCTCTTCCTTTCCCTTTCCTCCTTTCCTTCCTTTTTCTTCCCCTCCTCTTTCCTGCCTGTCAGTTCCTCTCTTACCTCAGCTTCCCTCTGGCAGGCGGGTTTCCCAGCCGCTGCTGGAGCTGGAGATGCAGGTGACAGACCTTCCCGCACTGCAGGGGGGGCGAGTGTGGGGGAAGGGGAGTGGAGAAGTAAGCAAGCAGGAAGTACTCGTGGATGAAGTTCACGACACCCCCTGTGCCTCTGGGGCCTGATACAAGGTTTAAAGTGTTCTCCCGTGATGAACGTCTGCCTCTCCTGGTACAGAGGGTTGGACACGTTTTCAAATTTATGTCCTGCCTTTTAGGGAAGTGGACAGAGGGTGGAGGGGTTTTCTTTTATCTGTTTCTTCCCAGTGGCCTTCAGCTCAAGATGGTCCCTAGGGCAAAGTGGCATATTCTGGTCACTTTAACTATTGAGACTCGTGGGTTAAATATTTGAACTGGGCTTACAACAGTATCTTGCATCCCTGAAGTATTGGATATCAAAGCTGCAGTCGTTAGTATTGTTACTATTACCGTCACTGTTGTGAGGGTCACACCATGCGCCAGGGCTGTGGCGCAGGTCACACCATGCGCCAGGGCTGTGGCTGCTAGCTTCCCTTAGTGAAAACACGCACACCAGCCTACCCACCCTGCTCCTTTGCAGCAGCAGAACGGCTGCCAGCTCCCCAGCCTGCAGGAGGGGAAGGTGTCCCCATCATTGCAGCTGGGCCTGCTGTTCCTGGATTTTCTGAGCCAGTGCCCAGACTCAGACTCTCCAAGGTGAAGGGCACTGCCAAGGCTGCTGGTGCTGCCCCGTAGGTCTTGATACCAGTGGGTGCTCTATCCAAGCGTGACTCCAGGGGAGGCTGAGGCAGCAGCCCAGAATGTCACAGTGGTTGAAGGGCTGCGTCCTGAGATAGATGAGACCAATCCAGAGGCTAAGCCTGGCTTTACTGCTCACCTGGTACATGATGTTCTGCAAATTGCTCAAGTCCCCGAGCCCCAGTTTCTTTATCTCTAAAATGATAATATTTGCTTCATAGGCCTGGGCGAGGATTAAGGGGAAGTGCTAGCCATCAGCTCAGTACTTGAAGATGCAGTCAGCACAGGGTGGGTTTTATTCTTTAGTTATTTAGAAGAAAAATCATCCTGTTGGAAGAGGGTGAAGTGAGTAGCCAGTTGTTATGCACTGAGACCCTAAGAATCTTGTATTTTAATTATGGTAGTTTTGGAGGTAGACAAGAAGCACTGGCTGAGAGCTCGGGACCTGTGTTCCCATGTTACCTCTGATTGGTTGGGTGACTGTGGACAAGTCAATTCCTTTGTCTACACCCAGTCTCCTGACTTTAGTCCATTTTCTGTTGCTACAACAGAATGCCTGAGACTGGGTAATTTATAAAGAAAAGAGATTTATTCAGCTTTTGGTTCTGGCACCAGGGAGGATCAAGATCTGGCAGCTGTATGTAAGAGCCTCATGCAGTGGCATAACAGGGGAGCTGGCATCTCATAGCAAGAGTGCATGGAAGAATGGCAAGCAAGCTCTACAGAAGAGACAAAGCATAAGGGGCAGCTTGCTTTATAGTAATCGCTCTTGCGGGAACTAACCCAGTCCTATGAGAGCTAGAACTCACTCCTGAGAGACAGCATTAATCCATTCACAAGGCTCCACCCCCATGATCTAAACACCTCCCAATAGGCCCCGCCTCCCAGCCCTACTGCATTGAGAAGTTAATCTTCACTGGGAGTTTTGGTGGGGACCAAACAGCACTTCCAGCAGACACACAGTCGTGGAGTGGAAGCACCATGGTGTAGGTTCCTGTACTGCATGGGCATCCCCCTCCCAAGTCCCTTCCTGCTGGAAATCTGTTTCTACCAGGACAGAGCCCATCACTTCCTGGGGACTCAGAGTCCTCCAGAAGACTCTACCTCATGACTACCATGTATTTATCCTATGTGTCCCCAAAAGGCCCTGGGAATAGAGGTCCTGGCTATTTCCTGGGGAGCATAACAGGAAATAATACTATTGCTGCTAAAAAGGAAATGTTGCGGACAGTGGAGAGATAGCATGGTGGTAGGGGGCAGGGGTGCTGGGGACAACAGTAAGTGGAGTGGTCAAGAAGAACTCGGAGGAAGTGACACTGGAGGAGGGACCTGAATGACAAGGAGGGAGGAAGGGAAGAGCGTTCCAGGCAGGGACCAGCAAGCGGGAAGTGCTGGGGTGGGCAGGGTGGGTGGGTGGATGTGCCGGGAGTGAGGTTGACTTGTTTGGAAAGCAGAAGGAAGTCTGGGCGGGGAAGACGGGCAAGCGAGGCCCACATCCCGTGGGGACCCCGAGAGCAGCTGAACTTGACCCGAAGCACTGTGGGGACCACTGAAGTGTCCAAGCAGGACAGCTGCCCTGGAGACAGTGAACAGAGGGGCAGGCATAGGGTCAAGGAGCCAGAAGACAGCTGCATCTGTCCAGGTGGGAGATGGGGGCCAGGATTCTGGGCAACCATGGAGTTGAGAGAAATAGATGGACCCAGAGGCTAAGAGCTGATGGCGCAGCGTGTGGGAGCCGAGGGGAGGGGAGGAGCCACAGAAGACCCCCGCGTGTCCACCTGAAGTGGCAGAGCAGGGTTATGACCAGGGTGGGGAGGACAGAAAAGGAGCGGCCTGCAGGGGGCGGCAGGACACGGGTTCTGATTTGCATGCAATGAACTTGATGCCTACTAGCCGTGCCTTCTCTGTGTTCCAGAAGGAATGGGCTAAATTCCTCATTAGGGCAGTACCTGGCCAGCAGGAGCACCCCAGGTGGGCCACCTGCCCTGTCTTGGGGGGCCACGGGTCCCTGAAGGAAGAGGAGCGGGAGCTGAGCTGTGCAGCCAGGGCTCAGGGGCGTGTTCTCTGCATCTGTCCGTCTCTGCCGGTCCCGTAGACATGTTTCTCTGTGACTGTCCCTCTATCTCTATTCTCTCCTCTGTCTTTCTCTATGTCTTTCTTGATCCTTCTGTGTCCCTCTCCTGTCAAGAGCTCCAACCATGATTTCTGGGTGACCGGTGTTCCTCCCCCAACTCATTTCGGTCTCCTCCTTTGCTTTCTCAGGGACATTGCAGGCCTGAATGAGCCCTTCAGAAGTTCTCTTGGCCTCTAGGAAGGAGGCCACTAGTTTTTTTGCCTAGCAGAAAAGAGCAGCTCGTGCCTGATTCCCAGATTCTGGCAACGCAGGTTTCTCTCCACTCTGGTTGCCTGCTGCCATTTTGGAGGCCAGACTCAGAACCAGACTTGGTACCTTGGTACTCAAAGCTGGGCTTGATCCCTTCACCCCAGACCCTCAGGGAGGAGGGTGCACAGGGCACTCCAGGAACACCAACCTGCTCACATGGTCCTAATTGGTGGGTGACAGGTGAGCCCTGAAGGCTTCCTAGAGGAGGTGACAAGGAAAGGATCATGAGCCAAAAAAAACCATCAGGAGAAAGTGGGGAAGCAGAGGGAGCGGCATGCCAAGGCGGGCACAGGAAGGTGTAGCCACAGCATGAGGCCAGAACCTAGGGGACGGGGCTCAGGTACCTCTGTGCAATGAACAAGCTTGGTTGAGGCTCCAAAGAAGCGAGATCCCAAGGGAGATACAGTGCCTGGAAAACCCACAGACCCTGCCTCAGGCAGACCTAGACTTGAACCCTAACACCATGGGGGCACAGGACAGTGCCACTTAGTAATCAGGATCGTGGCCACCAGAGCCCCGTCACCTGGGTTTGAATTGAGACTTTGATGTAAGTAATAATGGCGCCCCTACCTGAAGGGCTGGCCAAGGGGAGGCACGAGTTCCTGCATCTGAACAGAGCCTGGCGGAGCCCTGAGGGCTGTGTATGCAGGGAGTGACCCTAGGCGGTACTTGTCATCATCAGACCTTCAGGGGATTGATGCACAGTTTAGGTTAAGGCTGTCAGAACCCCATCAGTCACCTCTGCACCTTCTTCATTGTCTCACACATGAGCTGAGACCCAAACCATAACACAGATCATGAATATGGTAAAATCAATATGCAGAAAATAAATTTAGGGGGGATGATTAAAAAAATTGAAAAAATTCAAACCATATTTTCCTGCACCCCAATGTATCATTTTGAAAACCCTGATGTGGGATGAGCTTCCCATTTTGGAAAATCTGAGAATTTTGTCTGGAAAAATTGTACCCCAAATCTGGTGCTTACACAACTGCAGTGAATTACTTGGATCGTTTGGGGAGCATGTGAATGTGTGCATTCCAGGCTTTGGGATCAGAGCCTCGGAGAGTGAAGGCTGGCAGTCCGTATTGCGCAGAATGCTTGCTCCCCAGGTGAAATGCCTGCCTGTTAGAGCTTGAGACTTGAAAATCGACAAAGCAATAAGCCCACGATGGAGAGAAACCCAAGCAGTTTCTCTCAGAATAGGAAAGTGATCCCATTTACCCACGTGAATGTTGCAGGGTCACCCTGCAGCCATACTGAATGAACCAGGCAGTAATCGAGTCCCGTGAAAGAACAAGGCTCGCCCGTGCCAAGAGGAGGAGAAGGCTGTGCCAGGCAGAGCACGCTCCAGGTGCGAAGTGCTGTCCTGCCGAGAGAAGCCGCCATCCGGGAGCGTGGGCCTGCGTTCACACTCAGGAGAGGACCTTGCCCAGAGGCGCCAGCGTCCTAGATGACTACCCTAGAGGTGCCTGCCTCTCTGGCCCAGTTGGAATGATAAAATTCAGAAGTAAGGTTGTGAAATACACCAGAACAAACATGACTCAGCTTAGGGTGAGCTGGCCTTGCTCCTTGGAGGGCCTACCATGAGCCGCAGTAACAGAGGGGCCCAGGACAATGACTGAGCTGCAGACCTCAGTATGTCGAGCATGTCGATTTTGGACGTGATCTTGAGACAAAGTCCTGATAAGTCAGAGGCAGGCAGCATGCTGATGAGATAACCCAAAGCTCGGGCCCCAGTCCTGGCGAGCTCTGCCTGGACAGCCCTCTATATCCTGTGCATGAAGAAATCCTGTGATTATTTTGGGAATAACGCAGTTGTAATTGCCTTATAATCTTAGGAGTTTAAATACTTAGTTATTAAATGTCAATGTTTATTTACATGACTTTGTTTTTTGAACCGTTGACATTTCTCCATTTGAATGGATTTTGGATGGGGAGGTGACTGCAAATCAATGGAGGAATGTCACCTCTCCTGACTTTAGCAGACCCTCCCACAAATTTCCCAGCACCCCACAGTGTTCTTCAACCAGAGAGAGCGCAGTGCAGAAGGCTTCTCATCTATGAATCCTAGCTCCGGAGCCTGAATCCTTCTCAGCTGGCATCCCCAGTGTCCTGTGAGTAAATACCACTCACGGGAGGTCAAGGCCTACGTGGGTGGATTCGCACTCAGAAGAGTGCACACTTCCCTGTCGACCTGGCTGGACAAGTGCTCTGTTCCACAAAAGGCCCAGCAGGTCTGTAGGTGTGAACAGAGCTGCCCACTCGGCAGCAGCACAGTTGACCATTCCTTAAAGAACTTCAACGTGACTGCTTTGCAATTGAGTGACAGCCTGCAGGTTCTCGGCCTCACCCGAGACTCCCTCACTTCCCATGCTCATCGATATACTGATGAAACTCAGGCCTTGTTGTCCCCATGAATTTTCAAACTTTCTATCCAAACACTGGTTCCTGAGGGGGGAAGACAAAAAATTATTTTAGCACTCACGGAGTGGAAGATACAGTGAGGTGTGTGTCGTGTGTTTGCTGGGGGCCCACTAAACTCAAAGGGAGCCAGAGTGTCCGTTATTCCAGTTTGGGTTCATCTGAGGTTTGTGTATCAGGCACTGAGAGATGCTTCCTTGTGGTATCAGTATGATACCACACTGAGTTTTCACAAATCCAATGAAGATTGTTTAATTTTGTTCCTCTTATTTTAAGCAAGTTCACTCACTCAGTGATAGTTATTGACCCAGCTATGTGTTGGGCTCCATTCTTGGTGCTTGGGACACATCAGTGAACGAATCACACAGTGGTCCTTGCTCTTGGGGAGGTAGCCCTCTGTCAGAGGGAGCAGAAAGTGAACAAGAAGCAGAATAAATAAGTCATATGGTTTATCGATGATGGTGCATGTGATGGAGAAAAATACATGGAGCAGAGGAGGGGGATGGAAAGTACCAGAAGATGGCTGCCAGAGGCGAGGCCTCAGGAGAGGGTAGCATTCGAGCCAAGACCTGGGGGTGGTGAAGGGTGAGCAGGCAGGTGTCTGGAGAGGCAGAGTTTCTGCAGAGGAACAGCCGGTGTGCAGGTAGCTGATTGTAGGAAGCTCCATCGCTCGACTTCACCTCTCCTAGTTATTTTGTAAGAAATGTGCCAGGCTTTGAATCTTCCTGATCTAGTGCACCATTGAAGGAGTTGCAGGTGTCAACCTGTGAAATGCTATGCTACTGACCTTTGCAGAGCCTCTTAAAAATGAAAAGACAATTCCACGGGGAGTGGAGGAACTTCTGTATCTTGGTGGTAGTTACATGAATGTATGACAATTCATAAAACTATGTGCCCCCAAAGTCCATTTTAGTCCATGTTAACCTAAAACATAAATATTTTGAAAAGCACATTAGTACACTTTATTTTGGTTCTCAAGACCTCTGGTGATATAATAGGCATGGCAAAGTATTGATAGCCCCAGTTTACAGATGAAGAGCCTGTGGTCTAGATGTTACTCAGCTGCACGTGGCAGAGCTAGGTCTCAAAGTCAGATCCATTCCATAAGCTCATTCTCATATCAATACTGCCGTCCCTACCACCAAGCCTTCCACACTGAAGCAGACACACTGCCTCTGGCACTGTCTGAAAGCCAGCAGGATAGCAACCACACCTGACACCAGCTGCTGACCACGTCCCAGGCACCGTTCTGGGTGCTTTGTAAATACTGAGTCACTTGATTCTCACGAGAGCCCTAAGATCACGCACTATTCTGTTACCTCCCCTTTACAAATAAGGACGCTGAGGCATAGGGAGGTGGAACGGCTTTTTTGAGGCCTTGTATGTGGTAAGTGGAGGATCTGAGATGGAAAGCCAGGTGAACTGGTCCCAGGGGCCATGAGCTCGCCTTCAGGTTCGCTGCCTCTGTCGGCAGTGCTGAGGCTCTGGTGGTCCTCACCCAGGGCTCGGGGAGGCTTCGAAGGCCCCCTTTTAGGTGGGACTTGGGTTCATGGTAAGTGTAGGGTGGGATTTTTATGACCAAGTCTTACCAAAAAATAATCTGTCTGTCATAGCACCTAGGATTCTACCATTGGAGTCCGGGACTCGGCCTTGAAGTCCCCCTGGGAGGACTGCTTTACGTTCTTATACCTTGTCCTTGCACCTTTGGAAGAATCCTGCTAACAGGTTTGATGGCGTTGAGGTGGGCAGAGCAGCTGGCCCAGACACCCGCTCTTGTGCCTGAGTTCCCCATCCGTGTCCGAGGCTTCTCTGAGTGTGCACTTCCAATGTGGGATCCTGTCCAGAGGTCTGATCTTTGGGGGTGAGGTCTGAGAGGGGCCAAGAGGGAGGAAGATAAATTTGAAAAGAGGTTACAAGATTCAAAAACAAACCTTACAAACTTCTCAAATAAACTAGGAGTGTGTCTGAAAGAACAGATTCCCGGGTGCACTGTTCACTGGAAACCATTCTAATGGACGTGTGGGATGCAGTTACACCTGAGGTTGTTGGGGTTGAGAGGACCCAGACTGAGCAGCCCATTGTGCTCACAGAAAATGTGAGCATTAATGACCAACTAGCAAGTGAAGCCAGGACTAAATCCTGCATCCTGGTAGTACTGAAAAATGCCACCAATAACAATGATCTTGTATTATCAGCATTTGTGCAATTGTTCATTGCTCAAAAGCACTTTGGTGCATTCTTTCATTTGATCTTCCCAACAATCTCATGTCGTTCAATAATAATAAACCATGGTAATGAATAATAAAAGCAATTAGTAGGCAGAGCGCAGATCGTTCTGAGCTTTGCACTGTTACCTCTGTCATCTCATTCTGTGTTCACTTTAACTTGCAAAGAAACCATCCTTTTAGTCCCTATTGGAAACTGAGGCATAGAGATCAAATAAGTCTCAGAGCTTTTGCATTAGTAATTGGCAGACAGAGCTGGGATGGGAACCCAGGTCTGCCTGTCCTTGAAGTCTGCCCTCTCATCTACTCTTTTACGACCTCCCTAGGCATTAGCCAGGCCGTGAAGAAAGAAGGGGATCAACTGGGGTCAATGTGGTAGGCAGAGGGAAAAGCACAGGAAAGACATGGATTTGGGGGACATGCAGCTTATTGAAGAGGTTCATCATGCAAGTAAAAGGGAAACACTGAAGAACATGGCTATAACCAAACCACCAAGGTCCTGTTCTGTGAAGAGTTTCCATATAAGGGCTGCACTTTTAAAAGCTCACAATCGGTCCTCTGTGGAAAGGTGATTGAATGGTTGAGGCTGAAGGAAGGGAGGGAGGCTATTCGGAGGCTGTTGTAATAGGCAAGGGGAAGACGTTTTAGCAGCATGTGAACCCAGACTGTGGCAGAAATGATGGACAGGAGGATATGTTAGAGATGTTTGGGGATCCTGACTTGATGTGACCTGGTGTCTCAGTAGTTGAGACCCTTGAGGACTAAGGAGAAGCCACATATGAGACTCGGGTTTCTGGTCTGAGTTGCTGGGTGGTGGTACTTTTCCCAGAAGTGGGAGGACCAGGCACGTAAACTCACCTGAGTGTGAGCAACTACATGGACCTGGGGAGTCGATGAGACACAGGAGTAGAGATGTCTGATTTCCCATCCAGGATGATCAGTTGCTCATCTTTTACCAAGGTAGTTAGTGTCACTGCGGGATGGCTCTTGTTCTTCCTGAGCTCATTCCACCTTGACCCCAAACTTGTAACCCAGTGATTTGCACCTTATTTGTGTCTCCTGGATTCACCACCAAGGCTGAAGTCTTTCAACCTTCTTTTACCCTATGTGTATATACTACCCTATACAGTTGCTCTTCACGCCTCCAAGAAGCTAGCTTGTGAGTGTGTCTGATCAATTGTGAGGATTTACTTTTCCTATCTGGTATGGCCACTCCTGCCCTCTAGTGGCCAATGGAGCGGCAGCATGTACTAGGTACCAGGGACCTCCTGAGGTCTCTCCCAGGTCTTTTGAGATCTGATTCCACTCTACTTCTTTAAACATTTTCTTATAAAAAAATCTTATTTATTCCCCAGTCGAGCTGACCTTCCTGCTCCAAATGTGCCTAATCTTTCCTACCCCAGGGTCTTTCTGTTCTGCTTTTCTCATGGTCTTCCTCACCAGAATCCCTCTCAACCACACCCTGTCCCAGAGTCAGATTAAGCTGAAAAAGATAACGAGGGTCCTAACTGTAGAAGAAGTGGGTGACTTGCAGAGAGAAAAAGACTCTGGAGATTACAAAAGTCCGTTTCCTTCTATTACACTTAAAAACCACATGACTACTACAACCTCGTAACTTGTCTGGCAGCTTCCGAATACAGTCATCCCTTACCCTTTGTGCATACATTCCAAGACCCCCAGTGGGTGCATGAAACCACAGACAACACTGAACCCTATACTCTGTTTTCCCAATGCATACCTATGATGAACTTTAATTTATAAATCAGGCACAGTAAAAGATTAACAATAGTAATTGACATAAAAGTAGAAAAATTATTACGATATACTACAACAAGTTATGTTAATATGGTCTCTCTCAAAATTCTCACTGTGTTTTCATCTTTTTAGTTAAAGGAAGCGCTTTACAGCTTATTGTGGGCATATCTGAATTGCCAGCTTCTCTGTTCTTCCACTTTGCAGCTGTTATAAACAAAAGTACTGGTTCCTTGAATACAGGCACTGAGATGATGTGATACTCAATCTGATAACCAAAATGGCTACTAAGTGACTGGCATATATAATGTGGACATGCTGAGTGGGATGGAGCTGTAAAGTATAAGGTGTCACAACACTACTCAGAATGGCATGCAGTCTAAAGCTTAATTTTTTTACTACCGAAAATTTTCATTTAGTGACTTTCGACTTCAATTGACAGGGTTGTTTACTGAAACTACAAAAAGTGAACATGCATATATGAGTAGGGGGGAACTACTAGACATATTGTCCACAGTCTCTTTCCCACACTGTGGCCAGGTAGAACAGGTCATGTATTGCTCTTATTCATAACCCCTTCACAATTGGATTAAAACTAAAGTTCTTTCCAATATGGTCTTTTGAGATCTGATTCCGCTCTACTTCTTTAAACATTTTCTTCTAAAACAATCTTATTTACTCCCCAGTAGAGCTGACCTTCCTTCTCCAAATGTGCCTAATCTTTCCTACCTTGAGTTTTTACATATAGACTTCTATTTTTTCCCTTCTTCATATCTCAGCTTAAAGTTCACCTCCTGGAAGAAGCAAAATTGTTTCTGTTTACATTTAACATGATGTTATATAGAGAGAACTCTAAATACTCTCTAAAAATGTTAGAACTGATTTTAAAACTTAGTAAAGTTGCAAGGCACTAAAACAACATGCAAAAATCTGTACATTTTTTTCATATTAACAATGAAATATCTGAAAATGAAAGTAAGCAACTAACTTCATTCAGAATAGCATATAAAATAAAATAATTTTAAGTAAATTTAATCAGTGAGGTGAAAGACCTGTATACTTAAGACTATAAAACATTAATGAAAAAAAATTAATTGTAGATGACACAATAAACAAAAAGGTATACTATGTTCATGGATTGTAAGAATTAACCTTGTCAAGGTGTCCATACCACCCAAAGTGGTGTACAGATTCAATGATTCCAAAGTCATTTTTCATCAAAATAGGGGGAAAATCCTAAAATTTGTATCATACCATAAGAGACCCTGAATAAGCATGAAAATCTTGACCAAAACAAAAAATAAAATTAAAAAAAAGCTAGATGCATCACACTAATTGGCTTCAAAATATATTATAAAACAATAATAATCAAAATGACATGTTACTGACAGAGAAACAGGTACATTGACCAGCAGATCAAAACTGATTTGAGAACCCAGAAATAAACCCATGCATTTATGGTTATTTTTTAAAAAACAAACATGCCAAGAATAAACCCAATGAAGAAAAAAATAGTCTCTTCAATAGAAGAAGTTAGGGAACTCAGATATCCATAAACAGAAGAAAGAAATTGAATCCATATATCATACCATATATAAAAATCAAATGTAAATGAACTAATGCAGGTGTAAGACCTGAAACTGTAAAACTACCAGAAGAATACGTATGGGGGAAGCCCGTGACTTTGGTTTGAGCAATGACGTCTTGGATATAAGTTCCCCTAAGCACAGACAACAAAAACAAAAATAAATAAATGGAATAACATCAGACTAGAAAGCTTCTGCATATCTAAGGAAGCAATTAATACAGTAAAATGACAATCTATGGATTGAGAGAAAATATTTACAAACTGTACATCTTATAAGAAGCTAATATCCTTTCATCTGTTGAGGGGCACCTAGTTTGGTTCCATAGTTTAGCTATTGTGAATTGAGCTCCTATAAACATTAATGTGGCTGCATTTCTCTAGTATGTTGATTTTAAGTCCTTTGAGTATTTGGCAAGCAAACTGGGTCAAATGGTGGTTCCATTCCAAATCTTCTAGGGAATCTCCATACTGCTTTTCAGAGTGACTGCCCCAATTTGCAGTCCCATGAGCAATGTATGAGTATACTTTTCCCCCACATCCATAGATGTTGACTATTCTTGCATATATTTTTTGACTGAATGTATTTGAGTGTGTGTGTGTGTGTGTGTGTGTGTGTGTGTACACATATATCTCTTTGTATTTTGTTTCAGAACTGTAAGAAAAGAGTTTGAATATTTTCACCAAAAAGAAATAACAAATGTTTAAAAGATTTGTTTACCTTAATTGGAATATATGTATACATGTATCAAAACATCACGTTACCTGACAAATACATAATGTGTACATACATGTATCAAAACATCACGTTACCTGACAAATACATGCAATTTTTGAAGAGTTAAAATAAAATGTGATTGAATATTAAAAAAGAAGCTAATATCCAAAATATATAAGGAATTCAAACAATTCAACAGCAAGAAAACAAATATCTCGATTAAAATATGGGCAAATCACCTGAACAGGCAGTTCTCCAAAGAAGATATATAAATGGTCAACAGATACATGAAAAAAAATGATCATCACTCATATCAGAGAAATACAAGTGTAAACAATGAGATAGCCCCTCATACCTACTAGACTGTCTAATTACTTTAAAAAAGATAAGTATTGGCAAGGGCGTGGAGAATGGGGAACTTTTCTGCAGGGTAGGTGGGAATGTAAATTAATACAGCCATTGTGGAAAACAGTATGGAGGTTCAGAAAACTAAAAATAGTGCTATGGCTTGGGTCACAAATGTTTCCAAAGGCTCATGAGTTGAAGGCTTGGTCCCCAAGGCATCACTGGTTAGAGGTGGGGCTTTGGGAAGGTGATTGGATCATGAGGGTTCTGACCTCAGCCAGGTCTTGATCCATTGACGGATTTATAACTTAATAGTGAAGGAAGATTTAGGAGATGGGGCCTCATTGGAGGGATTAGGTCACTGGGGTGTGCCCTTGGAGGGTATATCTCATCCCTATAGCCTTCCTCTCTCTTGCTATCTTTGCTTCCTGGCTGCCATGAAGTGAGCAGCTTCCCTCTGTCACAGGTTTCTGCCATGATGTATGGCCTTACCACAGGCCTAAAAGTTCCCCGGGCCAAGAAACTATGCTCTACAACCTCTGAAACTGTGAACCAGAATGAACCTTTTCTCCTATAAGTCAGTTTTTCTCAAGTATTTTGTCACAGTAGTGGAAAGCTGACTAACACAAATTGAATTATCATTTGGACCAGCACTCCTACTTCTGGTTATCCATCTATAGGAACTGAAATCAGTATGCCAAAAAGATATCGCCACTCCTGTTTATTTCAGCATTATTCACAGTGGTTAAGGTATAAAATCAATATCAGTGTTTATCCTTGGATTAATGGATAAAGAAAACGTGGCATAAATGTGCAACAGAATACTACTCAGCTGTAAAAAGAAGAAAATCTTGCCATTTGCAACAACACAGTTCAACCTGGAAGATATTATGTTAAGGGAAATAAGACAGGTACGGAAAGATAAATACTTATGTGTGGAATCAAAAAAAAGGCAGACTCCTAGAAGAAGAGAGTAGAGTGACATTTACCCAAGACAATGAGAGGGAGGGTGTGGGGAAAGGGGATTTGTGATGAAAGGTACAAAGTTTTAATTAGGAAGAGTGAGCTTCAGTTATCCATTGAATTGATTACAGTGACCACTAAATGCATAATGCACTGTATATTTCAATATTGCTAAAAAACAGATTTCAAATTATTTTATGACCAAAAAAGAAGTATGTGAAATGACTTAATTTTTTAATTTGCTTGATTTAGTTATTCCACAATGTAAACATATGTCAAAACATCACCTCATACCCCATAAATATATGTGAATATTATTTATCAGTTATTTTTTGGGAAACATTCACCTCCTCAGAGATGCCTTCCCTGGCCTCTTGTCTAAATAGCCCCTACCCTGTGTTGGTCGCCATGACAACATTCCATGTACTGCCCCAAACCACAGCAGTTCATTCCACTTGTTCATTGTCTGTTCCTTTCCCTGGACTGTAAGCTACACAGTGGGGAGAACAGCAGAAGGAGTCTTGACCATCACTGGAGTTGCTTCTGAAAGTGGGGAATTCCTACCTGTGTGAGGTAGACCAGAGCTCCAAAGAAGGAATTGTTAAATAAACTCTAAGATTCCTTTGCCTCTGATGTTTTGTTAACTTTCCATCCAATACTTTTTAAAAATTTTTAAAATTTGTTCTAGTTAGTTGTATAGGACGGTAGAATGCATTTATACATTTTGATAGATCATACATAAATGGAGTGTGATCTCTCATTTTTTTGATTGTACACATTGCAGGATCACATCTGCCACACAGACATGCATGCACATGAGGTAATAATGTCTTTCACTCTACTTCCATCCAGTACTTTTTAAGTGGAGGAGATTAGTTCCTGTAATGATCAGCAACTTGTGTTGATCTAATCCTCTCATAGTTGATAATTATATACTTTGGCCAAAATATTTAAAAGAAACTATTTGATGTTGCTGGAGAGAAACAAAAAGTAGATAGAAGGTAGAGAGGACTTGACCCTTGAAAGCAGGGAGTCACACACCCTAGGAGAGGTTGGAAGTGCTCCCTGGGCTGCCTGCATTGCACAGCTAGAATTAAGTCAGAGAGCTCAGTTGCATGGGTTGTACAAGTAAGTGGGCAAGGACAGGCTCACAGATTGGGAGGAGAATAAGGAAATCTAAAGAGATGCCCGAGCCCTAGGCCCCCAGTGAGGTCGACCGAGGCCTCCGGTGAACGTGTTCTGCAGTTCAACCCCTGCCGCAGCCCAAGTCTGCAGTTGTTATCACGGGAGCCCTCTTCAATAAAGTTGTCACTGCAGGAGAGTCACCTCCCTGGGGAACCTCACTTACAACTATCTGATTGATCTTTTTAGGATGCTGCATCCAACAACTGCAACACGCACAGTCTTTTCGAGTCCACAGTCATCAAGAGAGAACATTGAACCAGGACATTAGTCTCAATGGATGTTGATGGATGCAAAACTTCTAGACTGTGTTCACTAATCACAAATGAACTGTATTAAAAGCAAGAGCAAGAAAATATCCAAAAGAGCACTGAAACCTGACAAATTAAAAACACGTTTAAATAGCATATAGGTCAAAATTATTGTAGGGAAGATTGAGAATAATTTGAAATTAAATGATAAGGAAAATGACATATCAGACTCCTGGGATGCAGCTAAAGCAGTGCTTTAAGGATAGTGCATTGCTTTAAAGGCTTTTTGTTGGAGAACAAGAAAGGTCTAAAATGAGTGATCTGTGTTTCCATCTTAACATTCTAGAAGACAGAAGAGCAAATTAAACTTAAAAGTAAGGAGAAGAAAGGAGGTAACAAATGACAAGAAAAAGTAAAGTAGAAAGCAAAGGAGAGAATTTAAAAGAATGGAAGTTGGTTGTCTAAGGGATAAATAAAATGTGTGAATTCTTAGCAACACTGATCAGTCTAAGAAATCTACCCGCATCAGGAATATTAAGAGGAATCATGGCTGGGCATGGTGGTACCTGAAATCCCAGCAGCTCAGGAGCTGAGGCAGGAGAATCACCAGTTCAAAGCCAGCCTCAGCAACAGCAAGGTGCTGAGCAACTCTAAATTAAAAAATACAAAATAGGGCTGGGGCTGTGGCTCAGTGATTGAGTGCCCCTGAGTTCAATCCCAAGCACCCCACCTCAAAAAGAGAAATCATGAAGATCCTATAGCAGTAAAAGAAATATTACTAACAACTTTGTGCCAATAAATTTAACAGCTAAGATTAAATGAATAAGTTTCTTGAAGTCACATATTGCCAAAACTGATATAAAAAGAAATGGAAAATATGCATGGATTTATAAAAGAGATTGGATTCATTATTTAAAACTGTCCCATGAAGAAGAACCCAGATGCCTCGACTATTGAATTCTGGCTAACAGCTTGATAAAAATACCAATACTACACAAACTCTTTCAAAAAACAGAAAAGGAAAGAACACTTTCCAACACCATGAGGTGAGGCCAACAGCGCTCGGTGCCAAAGACATTGCTAAGAACAAAACTACAGACCAGTCCCTCATGTCATCAACGTGGGCACAAAAGTCCTCAGCAAAAGAGTGCCAGATTGAACCTACAAAATACATAAATAAGATCCATTCACTATGACCAAGGGGAGTTCATCCCAAGAATGAAAAATTGGTTTAACGGTTGCAAATCAATCAAATGTAATTCAGCACAGTAAGTAAATGATTGATTTCAGAAAACATATAATCCTCTCAATAGATTTAGGAAGTCACTTGGAAAGTTCAATATCCATTCATGATAAATTCTCACAGGCGACTGAATACCAGGGCGCTGCCTGCATATGCTAAAGTACATTTACAAAGACCTATAGTTAGCCTCGTGCTAGTGGCGAGATGTCAAATGCTTTCACCTAAGACTGTGAATAAGTTAAATGTCTTTTCCCAGCATTTCTATTTAGCACTGGATGTTCTAGCTAGAGTAATAAGAGAAGTGAAAGGAGAGAAAGCATTAGGGTTGGAAAGAAAGAAGGGAAGATCTATTTGTAGATGACGTGATTGTTTAAATACACAGTCCTAAGGAATCTGTAAACAGCTAGTGGAAGCAATACTTGAATTTAATTAGCATTTGAAAATATTGTCAATAAACATCTTCATAGGTTAGGAGGTCATGATACTCTACAACTGGAGACATTTCAAATGTCCATCATTAAGAGAGTAGAATAACAATTCGAGGTTTATTTATTCAATGGAAGGCCACTCAGGGATTAAAATAGAATGTTGAATCATGCAGCATAGATGAGTCTCAGAATGATTATGCTGTGGGAAAGAACTCATTAACAAAAGAGTAATATATATGATTGCATTTATATGAAGTTCAAGAACGGGGAAATTAATAAATGGTGTCATAAATCCTGTTTTCCTATGGGCTGGGTGTGAATTAACCAGAAGGGGGCGCAAAAGAACTTTCTTGAGTGATAAACATAATCTTGTACCAAGCATATGCATTTACCAAAACTCAAAGAATTGTACAGCTAAAACTGTGCTATCTCCGTAAATTGCACTGCAATAAAAAAAAATATAAAATAATCTTAGTAAAAATATGTGGTCTAACTCATTAAAAAGTCATTGTTCTCAATAGGATATTTTAATAAGTAAACAAGTTGCTCTTTAAAATAATTTTTTTTCAATTTTTTTATTTGTTCTAATTTGTTGTACATGACAGTAGAATCCATTTATACATTTTCTTTCATAGATCATGCATAAATGGCATGTGTGGATGTTAATTCACAAAAAGGAGGGATAGGGAAGAATAGAAAAATGAAAAACTATTTTCTATTTAGGAAAGTAATAATGTGTGTATTAGTCTGCTCCAGATGCCATGACAAAATGCCCTGGACAGGCTGGCTTAAACAACAGATATTATCTCCTCAAGCTTCTGGAGGCTGGAAGTCCTAGCTCAGGGTGCTGGCAATGTGGGGTGCTGGTAAGGGCTCTCTTCCTGGCGTTCAGGTGGCTGCTGTTCACCTGTGTCCCCATGGGCCCACGGAGAGTGCTCTCCAGTGTCACTTCTCGAAAGAATTCAACTCCCACAGCAAGGGACAAATCTAACCCTAACCCTCCCGAAGGACTCATCTCCAAATGCCAACACGCAGTAGGTCTTTAGTACATGAATCTGAGGGACCATATTTCAGTCTGTAGCCACATGCATTCTGGAAAATTTGGAAAATATAAATAAATAGAAAGAAAAGGAAAAGCCATATAATTACATTACCAAAAATGTAGTCACTGTTAACATTGGATTTATTTTGTTGCCCAAATTTTGTGATTTCAACTTTTACATGGTTGCAGACATTCTCTACCTACAATTTTGTATCGGGACGTTTTAAATTTAATCTTACAACATGAATTATTTTCTGTTGCTAAAAACCCTTCTTTGGTGCCCTTTTAAAAATAGCCCCAAAAGTCTCACTGAGTGACTGTGTCGTATGTCTATTTATTCAGTGTCCCGTGGTTGAATGTTGAGCTACTTCCCAGTATTTTGCTGGTGTGAATAATGTGGAGAGGAACATTTGTGCCTGAGACTTTTTCCTATAACTTAGATTCTTTCATCGGGATAGGATTCCAGAACCTGGAAACTGTGGGTTCAAAGGGTATGCTTTTAATAATACTGCCAAATTCCTTTCCCGAAGGATGTTCCAATTTACTTTGCCACCACCAGCGGACCAGGAAAGTGCGTTAGCTGTTTGCTCTTAAAGGGAAGGCGGTCGTTTACACTCTGTGCTTGTTGGCTTCTTTCCTACAGGTAAGCGGATTCTTCCAGAGCTGACTTCTGTGCAGAGTTGTCCTGGCTCTTCTGGCCCAAAGCCCTGCCTTTGCTCCTTGCTGGAGCCTGTGCGCCGGGCCTCACCTAGACCAGACCGAGTAGAAAGGAGCCATCTCCATCCGCCAGCAGCCATGAACTTCCTCCGGCGGCGTCTCTCTGACAGCAGCTTTGTGGCCAACCTGCCTAATGGCTACATGACAGATCTGCAGCGCCCAGATAGCTCCACCAGCTCTCCCGCTTCCCCCGCCATGGAGAGGAGGCACCCCCAGCCCCTGGCAGCCTCCTTCTCCTCCCCAGGATCCAGCCTTTTCAGCTCCTTCTCCAGCGCCAT
Organism: Sciurus vulgaris; assembly: GCF_902686455.1. Lineage (NCBI taxonomy): Eukaryota > Metazoa > Chordata > Mammalia > Rodentia > Sciuridae > Sciurus > Sciurus vulgaris. The sequence goes on along the minus strand of NC_136465.1, from coordinate 167,400,888 downwards.
GAAGCAGACCCCGCAGGCACCCTCAGGGCTGATGGAGCCTCCAGGCCCCTCCACACCTATTGTCCAAAGACCCAGGATCCTGTTGGTGATCGATGATGCCCACACAGACTGGTAAGCCAGGATCTTCAGTTAGCACACCTGCTGGGGCAAGAGCTGACACAGGGGCTGTCTTGCCTCTTGAGGGGAGCGAGCAGAGGGCTCTGAGGGGCTCAGGTGGCTTCAAAGACTGGCCAGAGGGAAGGAAATTCCTCTTTACCCACGAGGGCCTACCACATCTGCACCATGCCCGTTCTCTTCTAGACCTTTACATTTACAGGTCCACAGTCCCTCACCTGCAGGTTTAAAATTCAATAGCTCTGGCCACTAGGAAACATGTTGTCATCCTTTTGGCAGCAAAGCCCAATCTGAAGGACAGTCAGGCTATGACAGTCTGGATTATGTCACTCATTGTGCTCGTTCATACGACAAGGCAAACCGCGTAGTGTGTTTGACGAGGTCAGCTGCCTGGAGCCCACTGGAAATATTACATAATATATGATAGGAATCTCATGACTTTTCTAAAATTGGAAAACCTCTGAAGCCTGCAATGCAGCTGGCAATATCGACCAGATTATTCTACTTCAGCCTCAGCCACTCTCCACGCCCTAAAATGAGGTTGTTATGAGGATGACATGAATCAGTACAGGCCCACAGCTCCTGTCCCAAACCCTTGGGACCAGAATGCCTGAGCATGTATCGCAGTTACCTCATGAGCTGCTGGCAGGCTGGCTCCAGAGCCTGTCCTCTTAACGCAGACAGAAATGATGTGCTTTTGAGCTTCTTCTCAGATAGCGCTCCCAGGGCAGGAAGTTCCCCAGGGCAGACACCTGACCGTCAAGCTCACGCTAGCAGTCAATTCACCAGGGAGCTACTGAGCCCCAGTCAGTGTCAGTGCAGGGCACCGCTGACGTGCTCAGGTATGGTGGTCACACAGAGCTCCAGATGGGCAATAGGTCCCTGCCCCACCTTTGTGGTGCTGAGGAGTGATAAATGTTATTTGTCTAGACAGAGACAGCATTTGCAGTTCAAGACAGCCCAAATTTAGAGATGTGGAAGTACCACATTCAGGGCAGAAGGACACATGGATGGCTTATTATTCAGTTTTTCATTGTCGTGACCAAAGTGCCTGACAAGAACAACTTAGAGGAGGAAAGATTAATTTTGGCTCATAGTTTCAGAGGTGCAGTCCACCGCTGGCTGACACCAAGCACAAACATTGTGGCGGGCGTGACACAGGAAAGCTGCTCAGCACATGATGTCCAGAGAGCAGAGAGGGAGCAAGAGGAGCCAGGGACAAGATATAGTCCCCACGGCTCACCACGGTATCCTACTTCCTTCAGCCACATCCCACCTGCTTAAAGTTACCACCCAGTAGTTCATTTGAACCACTAATAATTAAAAATTAAAAATCAACTAATAAGGTTACAGCTCTTATAATCCAGTCCTTTCACCTCTGAACGTTGCTACATTGCCTCAGGCATGCGTTTTGGGGGAGACATTCCAGATGGAAACCGTAACAGATGTGCAGCAGAGAAATTCCGACAGTGGATCCTCAGACAGCCACTGTGGCTGGAGGACAAGATTGTACGTGTGTGTCCAGAGGCTGTCACATAGGTATTGCACAAACAGGTGGGTGTGCCCAGCTGCTCTGCTAGTCTAACAAGCCTGTGGACACTCAGATTCACTCCTTGAGATGTTAACTAGGGATGATCGTTTACAGCTTATAATACATTCTCAATATTCAGGTAACATTACATCCAGCAGATTCAGTCATCATTCCTTGCATTTCTGCTAAGTCACCGCCTCATCTGAGCCAGGGTGGCCGAGGGAATCGCCTCTTGATCTGACCCAGTCTGAACACTCTTCTGTGCAGCCGCTTGCTGGAAGGTGCTCATCGCACGCTTTGCTCGTCTCTGCTCATTCCCTTACGTAAAGTGTGGCCCTCGGGTCTGAGCTTAGGGTTAGGTGTCTGCAGAGTTGCTGCTTCCGGACCCTCTTCCCTGTGCCATGCTACTGCCCATTGCCCGGTGATCAAAAGACTACAACTGTCTCTGTTTTCCTTTAACCCAACATTTGACTTTGATTTTGAGTGTTCCCTGCTGGCCGTGTTACCTTGTGGTCAACTTTGTCAGCAAAGTTGCTACCTCGGTGGAGGTGGAGTCTAATGGCAGTGTGCTGTAATGGTTCAGGGTAAGAGTCCCAGCAAAGCTGTCTGAGTTCAAATCCCATCTTTACCAAATAGTAGCCATGTGACCTGTGCCAGCCACTGCACCTAAATGCAGAGCCTACCCCATAGAGTTAACATATGCAAGTAAGCCTGACACCTAAGTTACTATGAAAGTGTTTAAGCTGTGCCTGGCTCATAGTGTGTGCTATTTAAACGCATACTGGTATTATTGCAGACTATTAGGATATTTCTGTGCCACATCAACCGTCTTGACGGTAGCCCCTTGGACATGCTAATTTAATCTCTTCTTCTGGGCAGACTAGATAGGATTTGCCCCATTGGGCTAGGTTTTCCTAGGTCTTCCCTGCTAGCTCCTGGCTGATAAAATCAGATCTTATTCAAACCTGTCTTTGGTGGTTGAGTATTGGGGCACAATGAGTGATACTTGGGTGCAATGAATGGCCTCAGTCCCATTACAATCTCCGCAGGAATGACAGCATATGTATTTTCAGCCGTGTGTGTGTGTGTGTGTGTGTGTGATGTATTTTGGTGGTGCTGGGGATTGAACCCTGGGCCTTGTGCATGCGAGGCATGCCCTCTACCAACTGAGCTATATCTTCAGCCCTCCCTCAGTGTATTTTAATCACATGTCCCGAGTGCTTTACTTAGGTCTTGAGGACGACTGTCTTTGGTTGGTGCCATTCTTTGTATCTCTTGGTGGGTGATAAAAGGGGAGGAGAAACTGACCCATGAACGCCCTGGAAGTTGACCCTGTGTTCCCTGGATGTTTGTGACAGAGACTTTCTGCCACAGACCATCAGCTTCTCTTACAAAGCCCCATCCTCGAGTCTCCCTGAACTTGCTAACTTCTCTGAGTCTCAGTGCATCCCCAGTTTTCTCCATTGATGCTGGTCGCCTTCCTGCTTCGATCCTGCCTGTACAATTCCCAAAACATGCGAGTCTCAGGCTACCACAAGCAGCCAGCAGGGGGCGGGCCGGCCTCACGTCCCAGCAACTCCCGCAGAGCCTGGCAGCCTGGTTCAGCCCCTCTCCTGCCCATCTTCATTGTGAGAACTGTCAACAGAGAGGAGGAAGTTGTTAAAGGGAAGAGGGCAGCTCACACAGCCCCTTTCTTCCCGCTTTGAGATGATAATGAGGGGGGAGCCTGGCCACTGTCTGGGCTGAGGGAGCCCCCGCTTGCCCAGGGACAATGCAAATGTGGTCCCCTTTTCTACCCTCTGCAGCCCCAGATGCTGGGACTCTGTCTTCCCTTCCTGGTCCAGGGCCTCCTGCAGCATACGGTCTCCTTGCAGACAGATGAGGGAATTAAAGGAACCCATTCTTCCTCTGCTGGGGTGTCCAGCTTTCAGATTCTCAGAACCACTGTGGGCCCCCCCAGGATCATCTGATACCTGGTCAGGGATCTGGTGGCGGGTGTGGGAGGGGCGTTTTCATCTTCTGAAAAGAAATAGAGGGTCCCAAAGTCACCTTTGCTGGCAGAACTCTTGGCCCAGCATTCTAACATGCGGCCACCTGTTGGCTGCCCGAGGAGGTGAGCCTGGCCAGGCAAGGGGGTGGGAGGAGCCTGGGCCACCCCACTGAGGGCCGGCTCCCTGGCAGCTCTGAACTAAGGGTGTTGTCCTCGGGCGTGGGGCAGGTCAGTCTTGAGAACCACCAGGGGAAGGAGGGTGAAATGAGTGGATGTCAAGGTCAGTTTTCTTTCCCACCTCTGCACGGTGCCCTGGCTGGGAATTCTCCAGCAGCTTCACTGGTCCCAGCCCCCAGGTGGGCCTTACCTCCCAGCCACCCTCCATGTCACCACCTATGTGCCCTTTTTCTGAAACAGATCCGCTGAAGTCGTTCCTCCCTCCCCTTCCCCCACGCATCATCCCCTTTTTGAAAGAATCCTTTGCTGGTGCATCGTTGACCTAAAATGTTCAAGTTCAAAGTCATTAGCATGTCTGTCCTGCCTCGAGTTGTGTCTCCAGCTCCACTGCCTGTTTTGGTGCTGATTCTGCAGGAATACAAAACAGCTCATGGTTCTCGAGAGCACCTCTTCACCTTGGCATCTTCTGCTCCCTGCTTCCCCATCACACTTCCCTGTCATGTTCACCTGGCCAGTTTCCATTTGTTCTTAGAGGACTACTCAGGTGTCACCTCTGTTCTGAAGCCTTCCCTGACATGCCCTGCTAACAGCACTAATAACTGCCACCCCTGTATAAACTTAAAATACGTCCCACTCTGCCAGGCTGGCACAGGTCATGCTGTATTATAATTGCCTCTTGTGAGGACAAGGCCCGTCTCTTACTCGGTTTTTTTTTTTTTTTTGGTCCCAGGGATTGAACCCACTGAGCCAATCCCCAGCCCTTTTTATGTTTCATTTAGAGACAGGGTCTTGCTTAGTTGCTTATGGCCTTGGAAAGTGGCTGAGGCTGGCCTCAAGCTTGTGACCCTCCTGCTTCATTCTCCTGAGATGCTGGGATTACAGGGGTGCCCCGCAGCACCTGGCTCTTATTCTTTATATCCCCAGGGCTCAGCACACAGCAAGTGTTCAATCAGCACATGCCATTGTCCCCACCCCAATCCCATCAGGATCACTTCAGTAGATATAATGAGCCTGAATGTACCTTAGCTTGGGGGGTCAGCAATATAGAGCAGAGCTGAGGGGTTTCTGTCTTTATTCGCCTGAATATAAAGTCCTGGCTCTTCATTTGTCAGGATGCCAGAGTCATTGTTAGACTGATATTTGAGATGGTTTAAGAGAGGTTATTACCTATAGAATATACCAGAATCTCATACTTGATTTTCAAAATCAAAACATTTAACCTGACCTCCCCCCAAAAATAAGTCATGAGGTCAGCTGCTCCCAGTCCCCCTGCTAGGCCTCTGGAGCTGGGATGTGGGGTGGGGGAGCAGGGGCCAGGCAGATGCAGCTGGGCTTTGCCTCAGCTGCTCCCCAGGACTTGGTGCCCAGATTTCCCTCTCTCTTCCTTGACCTGCCTTGTCCCCGGAATGTCTGCTATTCCATCTCAACAGTGAGCTATTGTTACCTTCTTTTTAATTCCCCACCCTTTCCTGTGGTTTCCTTTTTCTTTTATTAGTTAGAGATGAAATGGAAAGGGTGCCCTGGGTTTGGAGCACTCCCCGGCCACCACCCCTCTGGCCAGGAGGATGTCAGACTATACCTTCCTGGACATCGGTGGCCAGGGGGCCCTGGGTGAGTGCCTGTGCATTCCTACATTGTCCAAGTACCGTCGGGCTGTCTGGTAATTGCCAGCAGCCCACCTGCTGCTAAACAGTGTCCTGTTCCTGTGCCTAGAACCGCACAGGTAATGGGCACAGGAGGTGTCTATGGACCAAGCAAATGGTTTGGTTGGTGGCAAGTAACTGATGATAACCAGTTGGAAGGGTGACAGTGAGACCCAGGAGTGGCCTTCTGGCATACTTAGATCCTCTTTTTTGCTCTTGCCTCATATCCAATCTAACAGAAAATCACACCGGACGTGGTGGGAACATTTACACCACGGCAGTCGGCGGCACTGTAAATCAGGAATGTTGTCACCCTGTCCAGCCCTTCGAGTGTTTGCCAACATGACAACTATTCACACGCACTTTCTGACTTAAGCCAGGGCCCTGATCTCCAGGTGAGGCAGGAGAGTGCAGAGGATCCATGTACCTGGTCAGCTGGAGGACACCAAAGAGAAGCATGGCAGGGCTGGGACAGGAACTGGGCTCACTTCTGCCGAGGCCTTTCCAACGGGGCCGCCCTGCTGAACACTGGCCAGCCAGGGATCCTGGGAGTGGAGCTAGATGCTAAAAAACATGGGTGGAACAGGTGGCAGAGCAGGAGATCAGCAGCTCTGAGGCCTCAGAGGACACTCCCCGCCTACCTCGCCATTGTCACATGGCAAGGGTTGGTGCACTGTGCAGGACCATACATGGTGCTAAGTGGTTCTCACGGATTGTCGTTGAGTCCTCCTGGTGACTGCATGAGTACTAGTAATCACCACACTTTGTAAATAAGAAAACGGAGGCTCTGGGCCCCCAATCAAAGCAGATGCCATTAGCATGTGGATCAGCTCAGGATACCAGGATGAGTCTGGACAAGGCAGTTCTCCTGCCATCTTTCCCACCCGCCTGTGTGTGAGCAGGGTTCTGGTGCCTCACACGTGCACATGCGTGTACACACACCCGACATCTGAGAGCAGCTTGAGGGAACGGGTGGCAGGACTCCATGTCATGCCAGGACAGCCAACACTGGATCCTGGTGACCTCAGCCTGGAGGGACAGCGTCCCACCCGGAGCTATGCAGCCCCACCTGCAGGATCCCTCTGGGCAGCCCAGTAGGGGGAACCTAGGGGACAAGGGGGTTCTTGCAGCCATCGGACATTCATGGTCTCAGGTCGGCAAACTGAACCTTTTGTAGAAATTGTTTTGTGGAATTGTTTTGTAGAACAGTTTCCTCTCCTTAAAGCTCCAAGGAATGGCAGGCAAGGTCCTTTCTGTTCTCTTCCCAATGTTTTGACATTAAAGAAGTGATTTTCCAGCACACGGCAGGCAAGGGCCCCTAGAGAATTAAAACAGGAAAGAAGGAAAACTGCAGAAAACACAGGGCTCACAGGCGGCAGCGTGGAGTTCAAGTCCCAGGCCCACCGCGCGCCATCTCCGTGGTGCTGGCCAAGCTGCTTTCCCACCTCAGCCCCGGGCTCCTCACCTGGAGGGTGGTTCATGCGGCCACCACCTTCCCTGGACCACTCACCCCGGGGCTGGTAAGAGGCTCCGGGAGAGTGCCTCGTTCTCTCTTGTGTGTGATTTGTTTACCTGTGACTTGATCTTGTGCTTCCAGTATAGAACCCATGAGTCCAGAGTTGACACCTTCCCTCTTCAAACCCAGAGTCTAGCACAGAGCCTGGCACGTGGGAAGACAGGATCGATGAGTTAGTGAATAAACAGATGCTCTTGCTAGAGGTGGTTATGGTGTTTAAAGGAAAGTTCAGGCTTGAGGATGCCTTGGGGAAGAATCTTTGTCAGGAAACACTAGACTGGCCTGGAATTCCGGAAGAGAACCAGATCAATTGCAAGCTATTCCTGATGCCTCCCTAAAGGTGCAGGCCTCCACTTCACAAAACCAGCTCATCAAAGAGGCTGCTTTGGCTGGAGGCATGAGTACTTCAGGATGTCTTGGAATTTTGCCCCAAGGACCTGCAGGGGTCCTCACTGGCCCCCATTGTGACTGATTTCACCTATGCCACCTGGGCAGGAAGATGGGGTGAGACCTGTGAACTCGGAGTTGGCATGCTAAGCCAGGGCTTATGAGTAGGGTTACCAGTTTTAGCAAATAATAACTCAGAATGCCAGTTAATACTTAAATGATGCATTAGTATAAGTCTATCCCATGCAATACTGGGGATAGACTTATACTACATGGTTATCCGTTGTTCAATTCAAATGTCATTGAGAGTTCTGTATTTCATTTTAAGCAAAGTGGTAATGAGAGACACTGGTCCTATAAACACAAGGCCAGCAAGAGTCTGGCCCTGAGCTGCCTGGCTTTCTGGTTGGGGAGTCAAACCAAGTCCACTGATTGACCCCATTCTCAGAGACCAGCTTTCCCTGCCGGTGACAAGGACCATCCGTCACCAGCAGGGAGGGAGCAAAACTGAGTGGACGGTCTCAAGCCAGACTGCCTGGGTACTGTGGGCTCTGGTCCCTGTGCTTCCTTCCAGTGCTGTGACCTTGGGCCAGTGCAGCCTCCAAACCTCACATTCCTGAGCTGCGGGGCAGGACCGTGGCGTGATTTTCTGGAAGGTACTGGTGGAGATGAAAGGTAACGGCAGGAGCAGGGTTGGTGCTTAGCCTGACATAGAAGGCCCTGAAATGGTAACTGTTACTAACAATTAATTACAGTTACTAATTGCTTGTGAACATAGTAGTCCTGGAGCCAGGGGAAGGAAGCCACTTGGCAGCTCCTGAGTTCAGCTGGATGGGCCCAGGGGCCATGGTCCAGAGGCCCTGGAGGAGGGGCATCTAGATCCTGGCAGGCTGGCAGTCCCTCGCTCAGATTCGACGGGGGCTCCAAGTCAGTCCCTCCTCCTGGAGCTGGTCAGAGGCGGAGAGCAGAGACACACAGCCCTCTGTTGAAGACGCTTGGCTCTGGAGAACAGAATCCTCATGCCTCTCCCCATGGCTGCCCCTGCCCCTAAGGCTCTCCTTGAAGCGGTGGGCCCTGCCTGCTTGTGTGGAAAATGCAGAGGGTTCTGGGAGACCAGGGTCACTTATGACAGGTGTTCATCACCTTTCTTTTTGCTCCGTTCTTTGACCCAACCACACCACCCAGCATGCCATCTGACACCTTCTGGAGCGCCTCCGGCCTCCCCGGCGCATCCTTCTCCCTCCAGGCTCTGCGTTTCCCTGGCCCTGCTTCCCCTGGCCTTCCCTGGCCCTGGTGCCTGGGGGAGGGAGGGCCCTGGGCATTCCCCAGCAGCCTGCCCAGTCGCCTGGAGACCGGCTCTGCTTTCCCAGGCCCGGCCCCTTTTATCAGGGAGACAATGCGCACACACAGTGAGGGCCTTGTGCAGCACCCAAGCCCCGAACCCTTTGACTTGAGGAATTTTTCAAGTGCTGACCTCTCTCCGTGAGGTCTTCACACTGTCCAATCCAAGGGTCCGGCGCCCCTGCCGCTTCCTACCCGGTTCTGGTGGGGAGAGAGGGGGAGGGCAGCTGTGAGGGGCTGTGACCCTCGCCCTAGTACAGTCTTTGGGGAGAGCTTTGCCCTCAGAAACCAGGCGAGAAAATCTGGGGGAACTGTCTTTGAACAGGAGGGACTGTGAGGGACAGCTCATGGCTGCTCTGTCCTCATGCCTTCCTGAAGTGGGATGCTGGGGCAGGGCCTACTTTCTTCTCTGGGTCTCCATTTCTTCATATACAAGACAATGAGGGCAGACTGAGACCATGGTCCCCCCAAAACTGTTTCTGTCAGAACAGTGTTCCCAGGTACTGTCAACACCTGCTGTCTTGGAGGGAGTTCCTTGTAAGAACAAGAAATAGACTTTGGCCAACTTAGGCAAAACAGGGATTTATGGGAAATATAGAGGTGGGGGAGGGACGGAGCAAAAGGAAATAGGAAGAGTCTCAGGTCAGGGTCCCCCTGGGCCCCTCCAGGCCTGTAGGTGGCAGGAAGTCCTGGGCAGTCTCTGCAGAATCAGCTCCTGTTTGCTTCCATCCTGTTCCTCTCTGTTCAGAAATCAAATGTTTGAGGAACAAGCCTAGCTTGCTCTACTCCTTGTTCTTGGACACTTGGGGACAGTCCCACCAAGGCTGTGTACAAGAGGGAGGCTTGGTTCCAGTGCAAATGGAGGCACTGCCACCAGAAGCAGGAGGAGAGGGCACAGGAGAGGCCCGGCCGAGATGTCCCCCGAGAACAATGAGATCAGAAGATCCAGAGTGGGGCTCGGGAGCTGCCTCTGGAAATGACAGAGCCAAGCTCAGAATCCACCGGCTAGAAGACTTGCTTCATTGGCCCAGCTGGTAGGACTGAACGAGACCCTGGGGGGAAAGAAAGCAGGAGACACAGTTCGGCTCAACAGACAGTTCAAACTAAATAAAGTTAGCTGGCAGAGACCCGGGGGTGCCTGGTGCGGGCGTGAGTGCCCTGTCCCTTGCAGACACGCAAGCACAGCTGAGCAACCCGTCTGGAAAGAAAGATGCAGAAAGGTCTCGGGCCGTAAAGAGGCCGGACTACAGTCCCTCAGAGGAGGCTGGGGCCTGAAGCTTTTCATGTTCTCCTCTTTGATCTTTCGCTTAGTCACCTCTCATGCCCCTGCCTCGCTCTACTCTGAGAAGTTCAGCTGCCTCACTTGTGAGTCTGGCCTCGTCCTCCCCAGTGTGTCCCACTGAGTGTCTTTCTTCCGAAGGCGTTCCTCCGCAGCAGGGGTCCCCTGGAGCAGGAGCTGTTGCTGAGCTGGAGTTCACCCCGCCTGGGTCTTAGCCTTGCCCCCGGGGAAGCAGAGCCCTGGGCAGATGCCAGGCTTCTTACAGAACGTCTCTTCCCCCCGGGGCCTGTGGAAGCCTGCCCTGATGAGTTGCCTTGGCAGTAAGTATCTGAAGGCAGGAGGAGGGATGGTGCTTGGTGTCCGTTCTCCTGACCTCCCTCCCTGGGTCTGTGGAAGAGGCAGGGTATGATTTCCTGAAGACAGGCAATGAGCTAACTGCCATCTTTGCAATGGGCTGAGCTAAATGAGGGTCACCTGCTCAGCTGCTCATTGGAGACAAATCAGCCAGTAGGCGAAGGGGCATGAGGGAGGGAAAAACCCAGGCATAGAGAGACGTTTCCCTGCTGCAAGGAAAACAGCCGCACAAGCTCTGTGACAAATGGTATCTGCCACTTGGTTTCAACTGCAGAGAGACAACAGGGAGCGGTGGGGACTGTGTTGGGTGTGAGAACTGACTCTTGAAGGCAGCAGCTGCAGGCCAGCTCTTACCTGGTGGATAAGGTCCAAGTGTTGCTGGTTACTGACATTCAAGGAAAGCCAGAATGTTTCTATGAGTTTTCTATTTTAAAATTAAAGGTATACATTTGAGTCCAACAAGACTGTGGCTTCCATGAGATCTAACAGTTGGCAACTGGTGATAAAGAAGACAGAAGTCAGGGTAAATATTTAGCTGTTTCCTCTTCTGGGACTGTATCCCAGCTAGGATGTAAACACCTTTCTGTTTTGGAGGGCCATTTTATTCAGCGAAATTCCAAGGGCCTAGCATAGTTCTAAGCTGGTAATGGAAGAGTGAGGGAGGGAGGGATGGATGGATAGATGAATGGGTAGGTGAGTAGGTGGGTAAGTGGGTCGCAGGATGAATGAATGGATGGATAGATGGGTTGATGGATAGATGAATAGATGGATGAATGAAAAGATGGATGAATGAGTAGGTGGGTGGATGTGTGGATAGATAATGGGTAGTTGGGTGGATGAATGGATGGATGGGTGGATGGATGAATAGATGAATAGATGGATGGATGAGTGGATGGATACATGGGTACTTGGATGGGTGGATGGATGATTTAGATGGATAGATATGTGGAAGAATGAACAGGTAAATGGGTAGACATGTAAATGAATGGATCATAAATGTTCTTGGCCTTCTCTTTCTGCTCTTTTCACCTTAACTAGATCAGACACTCAACATTTGCAGAGTCCTTTTATCATCTTCCTTATACCACTGAAACCCATTTTCTGATTGTTCAGAAAGTGGCTTGGGATGAGATATCCCCCCAAAGTCCCTGTGTCAATGCAGTAATATTCAGAGGTGAAATGATTGAATGGTGAGAGTTGTAACCTGATCAGTCCATCCTAGTTTGAATGGACTGGGTGGGCACTGTAGGCAGGTGGGGTGTGGCTAGAGGACATAGGTCACGGGAGGCTGCCCTGGAAGGGTGCATCTCCCTGTGGTCCCTTCCTCAACACTCTCTCTCCCTCCCTCCCTCCCTCCCTCCCTCCCTCTCTCCGCCTCCTGACCCCACCATGAGCTGAGTACTTTTCCTCCTCTGGGCCATGCCCCCATGGTATGCTGCCTCACCTGGGGCCCAGAGCAATGGAGTCGGCCATCTATGAACTAAGACATCTGAAACTGTGAGCTCCAAATAAACTTTTCCTTCTCTAAGTCCTTCTTGTTGGCTATGTTGGTCACAGTGATGCAAAAACTAACTGAAACAATCAGATATCAGTTACTTGCATCATGGTATGAATTACCTTTCAGTGTATTACAGTCTATAGATATTTCTCCAGGTAGGGCTCTTAGTAGATGCTCAATAAAAATTTTCTGAAGGAATGATTTTGTGAATGAAATGAAGGTGTCTGACGATGTGTGTCTTTAGAGGGGAGAAGGGCAGAGACTGGAGGAAATATTCTAGCCTCTCCACTGAAGACACACAGAGTGGGTGGCTGTGGCTTCGTTTACCCTAAAGGTCTGCACTGGGGAGGAAAGGGACAGGACCGGCTTCCATCATGCCAGACACACACAGATCCTGCCGCTTCCCTCCTCTTAGAGAAAATGACCTGTTATTTCTGAGGACACCCCCAACTGAACTCAGGCCTCCTCCCACCATGGTGAAGGACAGGATGGAAAGAGATGAGTGTTAAACACCTGCCGTGTGCCAGGGTCAGGGTTCATGGAGCCCTCGTGGCAGACGTGGTGATGTCCTCATTGTAACACAGGAGGAAACTGGGACTCAGAAGGTTGAGGTCTGCTTGAGGCAGCACAAAGAAATTAATGGCAGAGCCGGACAGGACCTGGCTGTCCCTAAGGCCAGCAGGGCCCTACCCATTTCTTCACCTGGGGGGTGGTGAAGTTGCACCCTAGCGACCCACTGGTGGGCAACCCACCTGCTGGAATGTTCTGGACAGCTGCCTGAGGCCTTCACACGTGTGTCCTCATCGAATCCTCTTGACAACTTTAGATCTTTTTATGTCCATTGTACAGATGAGGGAGCAGAAGATAGTCCAAAATCCTTCAGTGGACGCCCATGCATGCGGGTCTTCTGCTCTGTGCCCGTTGCTCATTTTTCTTGCACATTTGGGGAAATGTGAACCTCTGAGGGAAACGCATCTCCTCCCCGAGGGCCCAGCACCGCCGCTCACTTGTCTTTTCCTGTGGGCGGGCACGCACACCCACACACACACACCCACACCCATCTTTGTAGTTTAGTTCCTGACATAGACCCCAGATAGTGCATGGGTTGATGGATAAGCTGGATCACCCCTCAGGAAAGCAGTCCCCAACCCTCAGGCCGAACCAGGTGTCCCTCTGTGGAATACGCAGGATATTTGTGCAAATGCTGTGTGTGGTTATTGTCCCTTTATGTCTCCCTCCTGTGAGGGAGTAAGTCCCAGAGAGTGGGCATGTGTGGTCCTCGTCCTGTATTTCTCAGAGTCTGAAGCCTCTGGCCCGTAGTAGGTGGTCAATCCGTGTGAGTTCTGAGTCACTCTGAGACGCCTTCTCTCACCAGCGGAAGCCCCGTCTCCCTGCCTACCCACATCTTAGCCTCCGTCACCTTGGTCTGTGCATCCTCTTCATTACTAGTTTCCTTTTACCTGGTGAACTTTTAGTCTTTTCCACAAATCTGTGAGCTCCAGAGGACAAGGACTACCTCTGCCTTCCCCTCCCACTCGTGTCAGGCCATGTACCCCGTCCACATGTGGTTCAATAATGTGATTAAATGACAGGTATCAAGTTATGTGAATTTGGACCAGATCCAACCTGCAAAAACCTCCCTCCCCACAGCTGCCCACGGACAATGGGGTGGGGCATGGGTCACTTCCTGTGGCTCAGGGCCCTAGTGGACCTCATTTCTTGCCTCCGCAGATTCTTGGGCTCATCACCCTCAGGGGTCTCTCTGGCAGTGGGAAGGAGCCAGGAACATGAGCGGTTCGTAGGAGTAAAGGTGGAGCCGGGGTCGGATCTTGGGTCCCTCAGTGTTCTGGCCTGTGTTGGCCACGCCCCCACACATCCGTCCGCCATAGGATCCTCCTTGTCTTGCTAACCAAGGAAGTCCTGAGCGAGCGTGCTCAGCAACCTCCTGCACGGTCGGTGGTCCATCTCCCCGGCCTCTGTCCAGGCCACAGTGAGAAACTGACCAGTTGCATCTGAAAGAGGAAAATCTCTTTGTGGAGAGGGATCACTGTATCTCCACCCTTTCCCCATGGGGTTGACCTATGGGGAGACAGCGGAGTCTGAGCGGGGACATTGTTGGCCTCTCTTCCTTAGAAGGTCATCACCAGGACCCAGCCACATTGTCTCCACACACAGGATACATTTGCTGAAGAGCCCTGATTGGGCACGGGTGACTCCTGTCTGTGCTAATTCTCTTTCTTGGGTCCCTCCTGCTGCCATGAAAGAACACCGTGCTTGCTCCTCATAAATCTCTCCCACACACTACAGCCCGCCGCCCCAAACTAGGGATTTCCCACCCTAAGCAACGCTGGTTATAATATTCTCCTTCCTGGTGCTTCTGATGTGGCAGTAAAATATGAGACCACCCACAGAGATAGAAGCCTCGTGGAATCCAGAGCTCCCCAGCCTCTTCACAAGGCCAAAGCCGTGATTGATTGGCCGGTGTTAGGGCCTGGGGAAGAGTCAGCTAGGAGGAGACAAAGCGACTGGGCACCGTGGGTCCATCTATTTGCCTGAGGTCAATCAGCCAGTCAAGTGCACAGGCAGCAACCCCAGCCCCCAAAGGCATCTAGAATTCCAGACCATCCCTCCCGTTCCCTCTGCCAGACAGAAGGGTTCGGAGGCAGATCAAGCCTGAATGAGCCTCCGGCAAGGAGGCAGCAGTCTGTGTGGCCCATCAGGAGACAGACTTCTGACTCCCGGCCAAGCAGGGGAACGGACTGCCTGACCCTCACTTCAGCCTGAGTCCGTCTGCCAGGCTCCGCAGTAAACATTCCAGAGATGGGCAAAACAAGCATTTCTCCCAGGAAGGTGAGGCCTCTTCAAAACCAGAGCTTCTTGGGTGGTATTTGTGTAATGGAAAGTGTTCTGAGTTCCAGGTTAGAACTGAGTTCAGGGCTGCCGGTTGGGCAGGTTGGACACTGTACCATGACCCCCACTTCATAATTTGTGTAGATTTGTACATTTATTACAATGCTCTACCAGTAGGTGGCAGTGGAGAGTCTCAAGGAAGGGATGCTCTGTGGACAGGGAAAGCGTGTATTGTGCATTTACACAGTCAACAGACATTTGGTGCATGTGCCTGCACCCCAGCACGTTGTGCCTGATACTGGACATACAGTGAGCACGAGTCAGTTTCTGTTTCCCAGAAGCTCAAAGACTAGATGTTTGGAGACAGGAGATGGCAAGTGATGTGTAATTACCAGGCAGAATGATAAGTGTCATAATGGCTGTGGGCACAATGTGCCATAGAAGCTGAATAGGTCACAGCCCAGCCAGTTGGAGCAGGAGAGAGATTCTGCCAAGGAAAACAGCAGTGCATGCGGCACCCATGGGGATCTGGACCACGAGAAAGAGGCACCCAGGCAAAGAAGACGTAAGTGTCCTAAACTCATGCAAAGGCTCAGAGGCATGAGTGGCAGAGGCATTCAGGGAATTGCAAGAAGCCGAGTATGTCTGTGAAGCAGACCCCAGTCAGCTGATGGATGGGAGTGGGCCCTCTTATTGGCAGGGTCCAGATCAGGAAGGATCCTGGGCCAAATCCTGAAAATCCCAAAGTAGGAAACCACTTGGAGGATATGAGACTTTGGGGACTTCTCCATCTGGAACCTGTGGGGAGCAATCTCTGCCCATCACCTCCCAGGGCAGACGTGAGGCTTAAATAGGAGAAGGATGTGAAGGAGCTTGCAGCAGTATACAATGCCACCTATTTATGTCATCTTCCATTGCTCTTTGCACCTATGGGGCACGTCGAAGTGAAGGGAATCACAAATCTGTCCTGTGGCTTCCTTGAGGGTAAGGTTGTGTGTTGAAGCTTGGCATGGTGGTGCACACTTGTAATCCCAGTGGCTCAGAAGGCTGAGGCAGGAGAATTGCAAGTTCAAAGCCAGCCTCAGAAACTTAGTGAGGCCCTAAGCAACTCAAAATAAAAAATAAAAAGGGCTGGGAGTATGTCTTAGTGGTAGAGCATCCCTGAGTTCAACCACTAGTACCAAAACAAAATAAAGATTGTGTTTTGTTTACTTGTGGGTCCTGTCTGCATGGATCTGGACCCATCTGCACAGAGTAAGTTTTCAATAGTTTTTAGTGTTGAGGATTCTCCTTTGGGGCCTGGGTTTACCATATGCCAGGGACTATTCTAAGTGCTTTATATGTCTTATGTCATTAAATCCTCACAGGTACCCTGAAAGGCAGCTACTATTATTATTCCGGTATCTCAGAAGTAGCAACTGAGACACATGGCCAATTCCTTGTCCATCCCCTAAGAGGCTGTCAGCAGACAACTGTTTGTAGATTGGGAGATGAAACTTGGCCACATGGTCTGGACCATTCACAGACCTGTATGAGAACCTGGTACAGGGCAGAGATTCGGGAAGGAGAAATATGGAAGGATCATAGGTAAGGACTGAGTACTGTAGTTGGGGAATCCCCATGCCGCCATATTCTAGGTGGAGTCTTTGAAGTCATTGTGAAGTTGTACTTGTCTAGGAAGGACATGTTTGATTTAAATGTTTGCTAGCTTTATTTTTCAATTTAAAATACCAGGCATATGACACCTAGGTCCCCGTTTGTTGTTTTTTTTTTTCTTCAGATCCCACAAACACTAAGCTGGGCCTGTCCTGGTGTCTGGAATTGGCTGACACTACCACTGAGGATTTGTGATAAAACTCACAAACCATGTGAAAAGTTTCCCTTTGTATGGGGCTGGCTGCACACACATTTTATTGAAGAGCATCGCTAGGCAATAAAAACCAAAATCTCGCTTTCAAGTCACACTAATAGTTCCTGTCCCAGGAAGTTCCAGCCTCAGTGACATCTCAACCTTTCAGTATTGTACGAAAAAGTGGCACTAATCGTAGAGCTGTCAATCAGTGATTTCTGCAGTTGGGAAGACATGGACTCTGCTGGCATTGACTGAGAGCTGAGAGAGGGGCTGGGGGTTTGCAGAAAGGATTCTTTCACAAATGGAAGGTTGAAAAGATAGCTGGCAGTGTCCATGTTCCAGGGAAAAGAATAGAAGAAGAAACTAAGGAGAAGGCTCTTGAATGTAATGCTTACAAATGATTGATTAGAACTCAATCACGTGGTCACACCTCACTGGTGGGAAAATCGGGGTATATAGTTTTATGTGCTAATCTGTAAACTCTTGTTGTGGAAAAAGGGGAGAATGTGCATTGGAAAGGAAAGAGCTGTCCCTGTCCCTATCCCAGGTTTATGGAAGTGCTTAACACAGTGTCTAGTGTCCAGTGAGTGACTGAGAACCAAGAGTTTCATTCTAAGAATATTTAAGAAGAGCAAATGGAAGCTTTTGTTACTTTTACATTGTAATGTGGCAGGATAGCTAAGCCTATAAGCACTCTGTTTTAGTTAGTTTTTTTGTCACTGTGACCAAAATATCCAACTAGAATAACTTAGAGATGGAAAAGTTTATTTTGGGTTCATGGTCTCAGAGGTCTCAGTCCATAAATGGCCAATACCATTGCTCTGGGTCCAAGGTGAGGCAGCACATCATAATGGAAGGGCCCAGAGGGAGGAAGCTACTCAGCTTAGGGGAAGATCAGGAAGCAGTGTGTGTGTGTGTGTGTAGGGGGAAGGGGCCACAGGGGAGATGTACCCTTCCAGGGCACAACCCTAGTGACCCAACTCTTCCAGTCATGTCCCACTTGCCTACAGTTACCACCAAGTCATTCAAACTGGGACAGACTGATGAGGACACAGCTCTCGCAATCCAATAACCATACCTCTGAATAATTCCTGCATTAACACCTCATATCAGACTATAACTTTCCACCCTGGCTTCTAAAAGCACATGTCCATCTTACAATGCAAAATGTATTGAGTCCATCTCCAAGAGTCCCACAGTCTTCATACTATTAGCATGACTCAAAAGTTCAATTCTAAAGTCTTCTGTGAGACTCACTCTTGGTTGTGAGCCCATGTAAAAATCAAAAGCTAGTTACATATATTACATACAGTTACATATATTAAATACAGGGTAAACATTCCCAGTCTATTCTATACACCCATAGGGGAATAGAAAGAAGGGTTTGGGTCAAAGAGAGACCAAAGACTGACTGGGAGAACATTAGTTTCTATAGTTCTACATTCAGCATGTGGAACACATGATGGTGAGATGTGATCTCCAAAGTGCTTTGAAACCCTGCCCCATGGCCTTACTGCTTGCAGCCTTGTGGCCTCCCTCTTAGCTTGGCTATCTCTGCAGCCAGGTATCTCTGCACATTATAGGTATCTGAATTCCTGGAGTTTCCATTCCAGCTTTGGCTTCACCATCACAATTTCATGCACTGCCCTCTTGGGGGCAGCCCTCAGGGATGAAGACACTGCTACACTTTGGCTGACCTTCAAGGCCTTCCTTTGAAATCTTGGTGGAAGCCTCCAAGACCCCTTAATTGGAACATCCCTCATTCCTGAAGAACCACTACCAGGTAGATGACACCATGGTCTTCTGCCAACTCATGCAGCATCTGGGTCTCCTGGAATCATAGGTGCAGTGACCTTTGAATGCTTCCATAACTCAGCACGGTGAAACAACTTCCCAAGCCTCCTTCTGCTAACAGGGTGCCCCCTGATCTTTTCTCAATGAAAATTTTCAGTCTACATCCTTGAACCTACAGTGGGTCCTGCCATTTCCTGAGATGTCCTCAACCCATCTTTCCTAGCGTCACTGTGTAAAGTATTTAGCATCTCTTTAGGGATCATAATCTCTTTGAAAAGCACACCTTCCTTGGCTCCCACTTTACATGCACTATTCTACTCAAACTGCAATTTTTTTTTAATTCTTTAACTATGCCTTCTGCTACAGATTCTCATAGTGAACCCAGTTAAAAGCTGCCAGCAATATCCATGCTACTGACTGAATGCTGAGCTGCCTTGAAATTTCCTCTGCCAGATTCATTAGTTTATCATTTTATCATTCAACCTCCAATAAAGTCTTAAGACATGGGGGAAAATGTAGACAAGTTCTTTGCCAGAATATAACATGAGTGACCTCTAGACCAATTCACAGTAGAGTCTTCATGTTTTTCTGAAATCTCATGGGCACAGTCTTCATTCTTACGGCCATTATGATCTTCTGAGTTCCCACCAGAATTACCCACTAAATTCCATTTACAATTCTAAAGGTGTTTCCAGCCTGCACATTTAAACTCTTAAAATTTTCTTCTCTAAACCAGTTCCAAAATTTTCTGAAACACATTGTCACAGCAGTGATCTCACTTCTTGGTATCGATTTGTTTTGGTTAGCTTTTGCATCACTGTGACTGAAATACCCAATAAGAACAACTTACAGGAGGAAAAGTTTATTTAGGGCTCACGGTTTCAGGTGTTTCAGTTTATAGATGGCTGACTCCATTGCTCTGGTCCCAAGGAGGAAAGCTACTCAGCTCATAGTGGGGTCAAGAAGCAGAGAACATGAAGGGAGAAGATGCCACAGGAAAGATGCACCCTTCCAGGGCATGCCCCCAGTGATCCATTTGCCCTAGACATGCCCAACCTGCCTATAGTTACCACCAAGTCATTCAAACTAGGTTACAACTCACAATCCAATCACTGTACCTCTGAATAATTCCTGCATTGACAGGAGTGTTTGGGGGTACACCTCATATACAAACCATAACACACCCAAACTTTAGCTTCTGTTTTTCAGGATCAAACAAAATTATAAATATAGAATTAGAAGACCTGGATTCCAGTACCTTCAACAAAGTATTAAGTCTCTCTGGGTTTTAGTTTCCTCATTTATAGAATAGAAATAAAAATGCCTACATTTGGAGACAGTAGTAAGCTTTAAATGGAAAAAAGGTTAAACCTCTTTGAACTCATTTATTTATTCAACAGATATTTATTGAGTTCCTACTGGGGGTTAAGTACTCTGGTGGGTTCTGGGAATAGAATGATGAATAGGACAGGTATTTCCTGACCTTGAGGAGCCGTGTTATCATGTAGGCATTAAACACAGATACTCATTCTAATTAGTTATAGTTGTAATAGACCATATGCAAGAGAAATAGAGTATGAAAAGATGGATTATGGGTCAGGACTAGGGTGCTTGTGGGAATAAATGGGCAAGCAGATTTAAGAAATAAGTAGAATATAAAGTCAATGGAAACAGGGAGGGAGAAAGTAGTCACAAGAATATTTTCCACATTTCTGCTTTGAGCAATGGGTAGGTAGTAAGACTATTTATGGATAAAAGGGGCAACAGAGGAATGTAGAAGAGAGTCAAAGGAAGGGTGAGTGGGCAGATGAATGGATGAATGAACAGAATGACCAATGAACAGAGGGACCAATGATAACCGCTGCACCAGACACATGGACAGTTACAGGAACTGGTGAAGGGGTAGATCAATACTTCATCCTCGATGAAGTGCATAGGGTACAATGTAAAGTGATACTACATCATTTATTTGTTCCATTTTTGTATTGGTGCATTATAGTCGTGAACAATGGCGGGATGTATTGCTACATATTCACACATGCACACAGTATAACAACAGAATTGGGTCAGTATCATTCTCCAGTATTTCCCCGTTCCCTTCCCTCCTCTCTCCCCCTGGTTCCTTTCTTCTACTCTACTTGTTTCCCTTCAATTTTCATAAAATGCCCCCTGCAGCATTTCTTTTCCCTTTCTTTTTCATCTCTAACTTCCACATATGAGAGAAAACATATAACCCTTGACTTTCTGAGTTTGGCTCATTTCACTTAATGTAATGTTCTCAAGTTCCGTTCATTGTCCTGCAAAGGTGTACTAGTCAGCGTTCTCTAGAGGAATAGAATCAACAGGAAGTATGATAATAAAAAGGGGATTTATTAGATTGGGTTACATGACCCAAAAGCTGGATAGTCCACAATGGCTATGTGCAGGCTGGAGAGCTGGAGGAGCCAGCAGCTGTGCAGTCCAGGAGGCAGAAGCCCCAGAACAAGAAGGATCAACAGTGTTACCCTAGTCCAAGACTAGGGAGGGTCTCCACTTCAGTTGGCTACTCCACATGCCAATCATTCCTTGACACGCCCTGACTGACACACCCAGAAACCCCTTAATCATCGACATCTCTTAATCCAGTCAAGTGGACAGTTCAAATTAACCATTGCAAAGCGACAATATTTCATTCTTCATTATGACTGAATGAAACTCCATTGTCTATATACACCACATTTTCTTTATCCATTCATTCACTGATGGACACCTAGGCTGGTTCCATAGTTAGGCTATTGTGAGTTATGCTGCTGTGAACATGGGTATGCATGTATCACCATAGTATGAAGACTTTCATTCTTCAGGGTAAATACTGAGAAGTGGTATAGCTGGGTCACATGGTGGTCCCATGCCTAGTCTTTTGAGGAGCCTCCATACTGATTTCCATAGTGACTGTGCTAATTTACAATCCCACCAACAATGTAAAAGTGTTCCTTTTATTCTGCATCCTCTGCAGCATTTATTATTGCTTATACTCTTGATGGCTGTCATTCTGACTGGAGTGAGATGAAATCTCAGAGTTGTTTTGATTTGCATTTACCTAATAAGGATGTTGAACATTTTTTTCATGTTTGTCAGCCATTTGTATTTCTTCTTTTTAGTTAATTTGTCCATTTGCTAATTGGGTTATTTGGGTTTTTTGATGGTAACTTTTTTTGAATTCTTTATATATTCTAGATATAAATCTTATGTCAGAAGAGTAGCTAACAAAGACTTTTTCAACATTTCAAGGTCCTCTCTGTGTGCTTTTAGTTAATTTGTTTGCTGTGCAAAAGCTTGTTAACTTGATACCATCTCATTTATTAACTTTTGGCATAATTTCTTGAACTTCAGGGGTTCTATTGAGAAAGTCGTAGCCTGTGTCTATATGTTGGAGTGTTGACACTGCACTTTCTTCTAGGAGTTACATAGTTTCTGGTATAATTCCTAGGTCTTTGATTCCTTTTGAGTTGACTTTTATGCAGGGTGAGAAATAGGGCCTATTCTTATTTTTCTACATATAGATAAATAATTTTCAGCACATTTTCAAGGATCAAATAACTGTATCTGTGTGAGTTTGTCTCTGTCTTCTGTTGTACCATTGGTCTATGTGTCTGTTTTTATATCAATACCATGCCGTTTTTGTTACTGTATCTCTGTAGTATTTTTGAGCTCTGTGGTATAATTTGAGGTATTGGGATGCCTCCAGCGTTGCTTTTTTGGCTTAGAATTTTTTGACTATACTGGGTCTTTTATTCTTCCAAATGAATTTTAGGACTTTTTTCCTACTTCCTTGAAGAATGTCATTTATATTTTGACAGGGGTTGCTTTAAATCCATATATTGCTTTTGGCAGAATGGCCATTTTAACTGTGAATTCTGCCTATCCATGAATATGGGAGGTCTTTCCATCTTTTATGTTTTTTTCAATTTTTTTCTTCAGTGTTCTATAGTTTTCAATGTAGAGGTCTTTTGACTACTGGGCTCCATTTATTCACAAGTATTTTTTTTTAAGGCTGTTGTGATTAGAATTATTTTCTTGATTTATTTTCTCTACTGGTATATAAGAAAGCTACAGATT
Source organism: Sciurus vulgaris (assembly GCF_902686455.1). Taxonomy (NCBI): domain Eukaryota; kingdom Metazoa; phylum Chordata; class Mammalia; order Rodentia; family Sciuridae; genus Sciurus; species Sciurus vulgaris. The sequence continues at coordinate 167,378,464 of NC_136465.1, read as the reverse complement.
TTTGTATATTAATTTTGCTGAATTTGTTTATTCACTCTGGCAGTCTTTTGATGAAGCTTTATGTATCTTTTAAGTATTAGACCAGGTCATCTGAAAACAGGAATAATTTAACTTCTTCCTTTCCTATTTTTATCCCTTTTATTTCCTTCTCTTACCTAAATGCTTTGGTAAGAATTTCCAGTACTATATTGAATAAGAGTGGTAAGAGTGGATTTCGTCTTGTTCCAGATTTCAAAGGAGATCATTTTAAGTTTTCCACATTCACTATGATGTTGGCTTTGCATTGTCAGACCTAAGTTTTATAAGGTTGAGGTAGGTTCCTCCTGACCCTAGTTTCTTCAGTGTTTTTTTTTTTTTTAGTAGAATTTACTGCTTATATTTAATAACCACTTGATCTGAGATCCATGAAAAACAAGCAATTTGGTTCCAGTGTTATAACTGAGAAACTTTCTTTTCATTTTCTATTTTTTTTCCCAATGATAGGTTCAAGTTGACTTTTATTTATTTATTTATTTTTATACTGTAAACAAATGGGATACATGTTGTTTCTCTATTTGTACATGGAGTCAAGGCGTACCATTTGTGTAATCATAAATTTACATAGGGTAATGTTGTTTGATTCATTGTTATTTTTTCTCCTTCCCCCCCACCCCTCCCACCCCTCTTTTCCCTCTATATAGTCCTTCCTTCCTCCATTCTTACCACCCTCCTTAACCCTAACCCTAAACCTAACCCTAACCCTAACCGCTCCCACCCCCCATTATGTATCATCATCCGCTTATCAGCGAGATCATTCATCCTTTAGTTTTTTGAGATTGGCTTATCTCACTTAGCATGATATTCTCCAATTTCATCCATTTGCCTGCAAATGCCATAATTTTATTATTCTTTATGGCAGAGTAATATTCCATTGTATATATATGCCACAGTTTCTTTATCCATTCATCAATTGAAGGACATCTAGGTTTTTTTTTTTTTTTTTTTAATCATGAATGGGTGCTGAATTTTGCCAAAGGCTTTTTGTGATTCTATTCAAATGACTAAGTGATTTTGTCCTTAACTCTGTTTAGGTGATGAATTACGTTTATTGGTTTGCCTATGTTAAACCATTCTTGCATCCCTGAGATAAATCCAACTTGGTTATGATGGACAATCTTCTTACTATGTTTTTAAATATGATTTGCTAAGTTTGCCAGGGATATTGGTCTGTAGTTTTGTTTCCTTGATGTGTCCTTATCTGGTTTGGGTATGAGGGTGTTACTAGTTTCATAGAATGAATTTGGAAGTGTTTCATCCCTTTCTATTTTATGGAATAATTTGAGGAGAATTGGCATTACTTTTTAAAAATTTCATCTGGTTCTTGACTTTTCTTTGTTGGAAGGCTTTTTATTACTGTATCTATCACATTGCTTGTTATTGGTCTCTTTAAGTTTTTTTATGTCCCTTTGATTCACTTTTGGCAGGTCATATGTGTCTAGAAATGTAGTCATTTCTTTTAAATTTTCCAATTTGGGGAGTGTACATTTTCAAAATAGTCCCTAATTATTCTCTAGATTTCTGTGTTATCTGTGATGATTTCTCCTTTTTAATCTCTATTTTTATTAATTTGGATGTTCTCTCTTTTTCCTTTGGTTAGTTGCTAACAATTTGTCAATGCTGTTTATGTTTTCAAAGAACCAACTCTGTTTTGTTGACCATCTGTAGTTTTTTATTCTCAATTTCATTGTTTTCAGCTCTGATCTTAATTATTCCCTTTCTTCTACTGGTTTTTATAATTTTCTTTTTCAAGGGCTTGGAGATACATTATTAGTTTGTATACTTGGAATCTTTCTGATTTTCTTATGTAGGCACTCATAGCTATAAACTGTCATCTTAGAACCACCTTTATAGTGTTCGAGAAGTTCTGTATCTTGTATCACTATTTTAATTTGTATCATAATTTCTAAGAATTTTAAAATTTTTCTTCTGATTTTGTCTGTTCATCATTCAAAAATGTATTATTCCATCTTCATGTGTAGTTTCTGTAGATTTTTTTGTTTAGATTTCTAATTTCTTTTCATTATGATCTGATACAATGCAAAAATTATATCAATTTTTTATGTTTTCTATGGGTTTCTTTGTGACTTAAAATATCGTCTATTTTAGAGAAGTTTCCATGAGCTACTGAGAAGAATGTGACATGTGTTCAAGCTGTTGTTGGATTAAATAGTTTATGAGATGTCTGTTAAGTCCAGATTTGTAATATTTTTCAGGTCCACAGAGTTTTACTGAATTTATGTCTGGATGACCTATCTCTTAGTAAGAGGTGTGTTGAAATCATCTAATATTGTATTACTGGGGTCTATCTGAGTCATAATTTGTTTGTTTTATGTAATTAGATGCACCAACATTTGGGCTATAAATATTTGCTATCATTATATTTTCTTTTTGGATAGTCCCTTTGCTAGTATAAAATGGCCTTCTTTGTCTCTTCTGATTAATTTTGCCTTGAAGTCTGCCTTGTTGGATATGAGTGTAGCTATCCCTGCTTGTTTTTGGCCTCCTTTTGTCTGCTATATCAATTTCTATCCTTTTCCTTTTAGCCTGTGACTATCTTTGCCTGTAAAGTGAGCAACCTGCAAATAATATATAGTTTCATTTTATTTTCCAATTCATTCTGCCAGTCCATGTCTTTTAATTGGAAAGTTGAGACCATTTAAATTTAATGTTATTGAAGAGAGGTATTCATTAATTCCCACCATTTTGCTTTATTTCGAATGTTTAATTTGGTCCTGTTTCTCATTTCCTTAGCTACTGTTCATATGAGATATGTTCCTTTGTGAGCTCTGGGATTTGTTTTTAATTTCTTTTGTATGGAATATTTCTTTAACTCTTTTCTGTAGTGCCAACTTAATAGTCATAAATTCTTTTAGTTTTTACTTATCTTGGAAGGTTTTTATTTCTTCTTAAATTCTGAAAGAAAGATTTGCTGGATATAGCAATCTTAGTTGACAGTTATTTTCTTTCAGGACATGGAGCACATCATTCCAAGCACTCCTGGCTTATAGGGTTTGTGCTGAGAAATCCAAAGTAATTCTTTTTGGCTTGCTTCTAAATGTGACATGACATTTTTCTCTTGGGGCTCTTAAAATTCTATCCTTTTTCCATATGTCAAGCATTTTAATTATAATGTGTTATGAAGAGATTCTTGTTTGATTTTGTCTATCTGTGGTTTTGAATACATTCTGCATCTGGATAGCCATCTCATTCTCATGATTTGGAATTTTTTCTCTTATTATTTCCCTGAAGAAGCTACCCATTCCACTATCCTGTATCTCACAACCTCCTTCAATTCTAAAGATTCTTGATTTGGTTCCTTAAAGTTGTTCCAGAGTTCTGGTAAATTCTGCTCATTGTTACTTGTTTTCTTTCCTTTAATAATATACAAATGTTTAATGTTGGCTACTTTGTCTTTCATCTCTGAAAACCTGTCTTCAGCATGGTCTGCTCTATTACAGAGACTTTCAACAAATGTTTTTATTTGATTTATTATGTCTTTCATTTCCAAGACTTCTCTTTTTTCTTTTCAATATCTCTGTCTCCTTATTGAATTTTTTATTCATATCCAGTACTGACTGACTAAATTCATGTAGTTGTTTTTCTGTGTTCTCCTGAATTTTATTGATCATTTTTATAAATATCTTTTGAATTCTTTTTCTGATATTTCATCTGCTTCAATATCTTTGGAGTCAGTTCTGGTGAATTATGAACTTTAGGAGGCATTGTGTCGCCTTGTTTTTTCATATTTCTTTGATTTCTGTGTTGGGTCTTATGCATCCGTTGGGAAGGATTTCTCTTCCACTCTTATGTGTGGACCTTTTTAGGGCATGACCTCCACTTGCCAAAGTGTCCAAGAGTTAGCTAGATTAAGACCTCCTTTTAGGTGTTGCATCCATAGCCTTTGTGTTAATTGTCTCTGTTTTGCTATAAGAGTGAATGTCTGTAAGTAGAACCTGAGGGCCCACCCCTAATTATTCCTGCGTGGGGCCATATTATTAGCTTGGATTTTGGTCTCTTCTAAATAAATACCTGGTGCCTAGTATGACATCTACAACACTAGTCACCACAAAAACAGGAATTGTTGGGTCAGCAATTGCTAAGAGCAAAAATAATAAATAACCATGAACTAGCATTAAAGTAAACAGGTGTCAACTGTATCACTCACGGGACTAATAATTGCAGTAACATTAATGGTGGGGGCAGGAGCTATCGTTCTAAAAGATGGTAGAAATACATACAGTTCATTAATAGAAAATAAAACTTGATGAGAAGGTTTAGAATGCTTCCAAATGTGAACAGAGAGAATGCAGGAGCGATGTTGCCCATCGTGATTACAGAGGAGGAGGAGAAAAATCAGAAAACAAAGTAAAGGGGGAGAGAGAACAAGAAGAATTTGGGTGTTACTGGGAGAGAAGAGAAACATACACAAAACAAAACACAAATAAACAAACCCAAACCCTAACCTTCAAAAGACATTGCAAGAGGAAAAAAAGCATAAAAAATGCTAAAAAGTGAAGAAACATGTAAGTATATGTATACATATAGCCATGAACCAGTCAACACATCAGAACACCAACAGAAAAGAAGAAAGAAAAGGGAAAGGAAAAGATTCTTAATGAAAAACAAAAGAATTGTCTTAAGGGAGGTGGTTGAAACGGTCAATAAGAATGAAGGATCCCTGCTCTGCCCGCCTTGTCCTTCTCTCTATTTCTTCTTGGACTATTTAGAGAATGTGGGAGCTGGGGATTGTTAACCTCTCCTTTTTTTTTTTTTTTTCCAGTTGTTGCTCACTGAGCTGCCAGCTCAAGTGGCCTACAACAAACCAAGTGACATAACTCTCCTCTTCCCTCCTTATCAGTCTGAGCAGGAGGAAGTGGGAAGTACCCTTGATTGGAGTTTGTGCACACAGACCAGACTCATGTGCTCCCAGGGAGGGGCTGTTGCATGATCCGTGAGGGAGTTCCAGTGGCTGGGGCTTAGGTCTGAGAGGCCTTCGGAGCTTTGCTGGGCAGTACCTGCTCTAGAGAGCTGAGATCCAGGCACCCCTAGGGCCAGGCAGTGCTGATCTCTGCTGGGAGTGGATCTCAGGAGCCTCCCAAGAGTCCTACTCCCAGGGCAGGGAGTCCATTCTCCACACTCCGCTGCCCATGAAGACAGCCTTCCCAGGATTGCCCCGAGTGTATTCACACCTGCCTCATCAGCTTCCTGACCCTCCTCCTCTGGTCACATGAGCCACCAGAATCAAAGGGAAAGTTGTGCTCCCTTCCCTTGTTCTGACACGAGACCCCTGGCTACAGTCCTCTCTGTGCCTGTTTCCTCCCCTTCTGCTCAGTCCACCCCAGCAGTAGCTGCAGGGTGGCCTCCCTGAGGTGGCTCCCAGCTCCGCTCTGCACCTGCCAGTTGAGAACTACAGAGCATTTCCCAAACTCGGGTTCACCGACAGCCCTGGGATCGACCCGGTTCAGGCTGCCCTTCTAGCCTATGTGCTTTTCCATACAGATCTGCCCGTGGTGTTTCACCCTCTCTCCCTCCCCCAGCCCTCTCCCTCTTTCTCTGTGATCCTTCCCCGCAGCGTTGAACAGCACTGTGGCTGCTACCTCTGCCACAGCTGGACTGGCTCCAACGGACTCTTTCTTGTTCTTTATTCAAAGCCCTCGATTCTCTGAGTCTCTAAGACACTCTGACTGTCCAGCGTTGAATCTCTGTGAATTCTCTCTTTCACTTACCTCCCCAAGAAGTAGTACCCCACTACCTGCATCCCAAGCCAGAGCAACCAGAAACGCAGACTTCTTCTAATCTACAATCTTGAATCCTGTGTCTTTAAATATCACCTTATTTAGTTTTTAAAATTAACCTTAGAAATATATAGCACACCTATTAATAGCTTTCCCTTCTTTTTGGAGTTTTATTTTTTAAAATATGTATGACAATAGCATGTATTTTGATATTTTAAACATATATGGAGTATAACTTATTCTAATCAGGATCCCACTCCTGTGTTTGTACATGATGTGGAGTTACACTGTTGGTGTTTTCATATATGAACATAGGAAACTGATGTCTAATTCATTCTACTGTCTTATCTATTACCATCCCCCCTTCCCTTTATTTCCCTTTGTCTAATCTGAACTTCTATTCTTCCCTCTCCACTTATTGTATGTTAGCATTCACATATCAGAGAGAATATCTGGCCTTTGATTTTTGGGATTGGCTTATTTCACTTAGCATGATAGTTTCCAGATCCATCCATTTTTTTGGCAAAAGTCAGAAAGTCATTCTTCTTCATGGCTGAATAATATTCTGTGTACATATGCCATGATTTCTTTATCCATTCATCTGTTGAAGGGCACCTAGGTTGGTTCTATAGCTTAGTTATTATGAAAAAAAAATAAAAATAAATCAATCAATGAATAGCTTTCTTTTGCAGAGGATAAAACTGAGACACAGGGAGGTCAAGTGGTTTGGCAGAACCAGAACTCCAATCTCCTGTCTTCCAACCACTCTCTTTCCATCCACCACACACTGCCTCTAAATAATGATTCCGTCATCAATCAAGGGGGAACATGAGGGGGAAAGCAGCAGGCACTTCTTGGGTAAGGCCTTGGGTAGAAAAGAGTAAAGCTGTCTGCATCCTGACTCAGTAGGTTTCTTCCTTTCCTTGCAGGTCGAAGTATTTCCATGGAAAGAAGGTGAATGGAGAGATTGAGATCCGAGTGGAACAGGTAGGTGGGAGCTGAGTCTTTAGCACGACCACCCTGCCTGCCCTTTTCTAAGCTGGGGGCATTCTCAGAAGCAAACTTGATCCCATCTGTTAGAGCCAAATGAACTATGATTGCCAGAAAAATCCTGGTTTATACCTGGGAGTCTCCTTAAATTCCGGAATTATTTTTGGTCCAGTAATTTCCAAATTTTTTGTTTTAGCAGCAGAACTTTTCTTCAAAGGGGACTAAATTGTCCAGAACCTTGAGAAAGAACAGAATGGAGAATACTGGCTCTCGTTATTACCGGTTAAAATATCCAGGCCCCGTGTTCTATGTGGAAAGAAACACAGACATGCTCCAGACTGGGTGTGGTCCCCTGAGTCCAGAGCAGGGCCTCCTCCGTCCCTCAGGGACAGCCTGCTTGCCACCCGCAGCGTGCGCCTGAGGAGAGCACGCTGGAGCCAGCACTCTGGAGACGGACACCCGGTTTGAATCCCCTGCCACCCCTCACCAACTGTGTGGCCTTGATCCGGCAGATCTTAAACTCTCTCCATCCCGTCCCCTGTACTCTTGGCGAGATACCGGCACCAACCTGTGTTCACAGGGTTGCTGGGAGGGCCCAAGGAGCTAGTGCCCAGAGAGGGCCTAGGACAGTGCCCAGCACACACTGGCACTTCTGAATGTTCCCCTTCCTCCTCCCCCCTCCTCCTTGTTCTTCTCCCTCCTCCTCTTCATCGTCATCAAAGGCAAATGATAAGTCAGAGAGACGAGGTACCTGGTATGAAATTAATTGGGAGAAGAACAATTTTTAAACACCCAGGCGGGGGTCATGACTTTTTCTTTCCCTGTCCTTTTTGAGCTTTGTGTGGCAAAGGAAGAGAAAAGCCCTCTGAGCATAAATTGAATTGGCTTCATAGCAAAGCACCTCCAGTTTGAATTTCGATTTGATCCTGTGGCTTTCAAGTTGGTCCAATGTCTACTGGTTTCCCTTCATGGCAAAAAAGCAGGTTATTTTTGTTCATTTTGCAAATATTTGTCAAATGTCTACTGTGCTAGCTAGCTCATGTAGGGAAGGAGAATAAAATCAGGGACCCGGTCTCTAAAAAGCTTGTGGTCTAGGAAGGGAGGTAAGCACTTCAGCACAGAAAGCCAGGGAAGGGAGCCCAGACAGGGTGCCCTGGGCAGCAGAGGACACTACCAACCGAGGGAGTCAGGCCTCAAGCAGGGAATGCTATGGGAAATGGACTGGAGAAGGAATGGAACCCCAAGTGGACATGGCAGCATGGAGACTAGGGGAGGTAGAGGCAGGGGGAGCGAAGAAGACCAGAAGCACAGGATGCAGAGTGGGGGGCGTCCAGTTGGTTGACTCCAAAACAGGACTCACTGTCTTCTCCTCCCCTGTCTTGCTCCTCCTCCCTAATTCCTCTCTCAGTGAAAAGTGCCACTATCTACCTTCCTCCTTGGACAAATCTGCACAGTCTCCTGGATGCCTCCCTCTTCCTCCACCGGTACACCCATTCACCTGCCAGACCCTGCCTCTGCATCCCATAATTCCCTAGAGCATCTACCTCTCTCCACCCAGGGCCTTGCACATGCTAGGCAAGCACTCTGCCCTGAGCTACATCCCCAGACCCTCATCTGAACTCATCCACCCTCATCCACAACCTCATAAATCCACTTTCTACTCAGCGCTGATTTATTTTTCATACAAAGGCTAGAGCGATCTTTGTAAAAAAAAAAAAAAAAACAATTTGAGCTCTAAAAGTGTTAAAGTCCTTTGCTCAAGGACGCCTTCTCTGAGCCCTATCTAATTCAGGTCACCTGGCTCTTCCTTTTCATAACACCTCAACTGCTCCTCCTGGCTCGTATCTGAGTTTTGCACCAAGTCCCCAAGATGAATAGTTTGCGTGAGGGTGGGGAGCCTGACGGTTTGATCCCACTCTGTTGGTAGCACAGGGCCTGGCACAAATGGGAGCTAGAGGAAATACTTGCAGAATGAATAACTGACAGATTCCACAGATTCCAGGCTGCTCGAAGGTTTCCAAGGATGATAAATCACTGTGCCTTAATCTTCCCTTAAAAAATCTGGGTTTTCCATAAACCATCTGGTAAAAGCTCCATTGCCAGCTGAGTTGGCCAGTCTCATCCCCTCTGTGGCAACCCCAGGGTGTGTTTTCATATTCCCCTTTCATCTCAGCCCTGCCTTTGGTCCAACTTGTAGGTAGAAGATCTTTAAGCGGGAGCTTGGGAGGGGATTGTCATGAGAAGAGCAGGGGCCCTGGGGACAGATGCACAGCTGGTCTAAGAGGGTTCAAGTCATGCTGGGAAACCTTGGCTAATTGAGTCATTCTTACTTCCGGTCATGCCTCTCCATGGAAACCAGAAGGTAAATTAGCCAGGAAACCAATTAGCAGGCCATTTGGTCATTTTTCTCTGGAAGATATATTTTCCCAAGCCCATCTTGGAGCCTGAATCTCTTCTCTTTGTCCACCTGGATCAATGGGTGGGTCACATAAGTGACCCCCCGCCCCCCGAATCTCACATGCATCCTCTAGCATTTGGGGAAAGGCTTAGGACGGAAGCCACTGTTTTGTCTAAGCTGGCCTTGAATTTTAGGAGCCTGTCTCTCAACTAAGGGCCAAATTAACCAGATAATTGCACTGTCTGGGATTTGCTGGACAGGGTGAAAGAGTTAGTTGTGGCTGGCCTAGAGGAAGCCTCCGCCCTTCTCTCCACCTTCTTCCCCGCAATTCAAAAACTGCTGGCCTGGCTCTTACAGAGCCAGGAATCAAGATGCCCAGGGAGGCCAGTGGGGGTCAGTGCATCATTTTGCATTGTTACCCAGAATGCCCTGCTGGCTCTGCGGGATCCTCACAGCAGTGTTCTAGGAGGGCCTGAGAGGATCAGACCAGGATGGTTGGCATGTCAAGCTCTCCTCTGTTTATATTTGAGGCAAAGGTTTTTCTTTCCACAGGCATAAGTCAGTCCTCTGTGGGACTTAGAAATGAGGTTAATGAATGGATTAATATTAAGTAGACTTGCAGTCTGAGAAGTTAGTGCCCGAGGACCTCATAGGACAGAGCCAAAACCTCGAATAAAACAAAATTGTTTGAAATTCTCAACATTGCTGATATCAAGAACAATAACCAACATGTACTGGTTAAAGCACTTTCCACACATAAACTTATGTCAGCCTCACAACAACACATTAAGGTGGGTACTTCAACCATATCCATTTGGCAGTGAAGAAATTGGGGCTCAGAAAGGTTAAACAATCGGCAGAAACGAGTGAGTGATAGTGGAGGAATGTTAACTGTATCTTGTTTCATTGGGGTTGATCCAGGCTAATGGTACAATCCTAGAGGACTTGTCATGTCCACCACTCTGTTGTGCCAGGGCAGAGGGGTAGGTTGGAGAGGCCAGAGGATTTGACCAGACACAGCATGGGAGACTTAGAATTTGTTGGGGAAAGCTTACAAGAGGTCTGTGATTGTTCCAGAAGAGCGGCAGGCTGAGCAGATAGCACCTCTGTCTCTCAAGGTACTTCTCCAAGCATGGCCTCCGTCCCTCACAGTGCTTTGTCCAGGGGCAGCTGGCTGGACAAGGGGCTTGTGTCCTTTCCACAGTGCCCTACGTTCCACCCTGGTCCCCACTGAGAGAGGGGTCTTATATGTCAGTCTGCAGAAGCAGGGACATCTTCAGTGTGAGCTTTCTCTGTTTGTTTGCCTGACCAGCATCCCCAGGAGTGACTTCCCTGGGTATGTGCAAGAAAGTCGCCTTCCAGAGATGATGCTCACTTGCCCTTCTTCCCTGTGTGCTTAAGGGAAAGCCAGCGTCCTTCGGGATAATACATATCTGAACTTTCTGGCCTGGGTTGGCTCTTACTGTTCCCTTAACTTGGCTGGGTTTTTTGGAAACAGAAAAAGAGGCATTCAGGGACAAGGCGTTTTGCTGTCCCTCTTTCTTTAGGGACAATACAAAGATGGATTTCAACTCGGTGTAAACATGAACTATTGAGCAACTGATGAATACTGAATGGGACATTCCTGTGGCCTTGGTAGATAGGGAGTCTCCTGTGCTGGAAATGGTTTGGCAGATACCAGATGGCTAATTCAGGGAATATTTCACAGGAAATTCGTTACCTTATAAGATTAAAAAAGGACTCTCTTAATTTTTATTTATTTTGGGGAGTAAAAGAAACAAATTCCAAGTTAGAAACGAGAAGGTGCAACGCGGTACCTGGAGAAAGTCTGCTTCAACCCTGCCCTCGCCCATCTGGCTCTCTTCTGCGTAGTTGACCACGGGCACTGGTTTCTCAGGCAATTTTCTGAAGAGGTTTCCAATGCAATGTTCAACATACGTGTGTACACTTCATAAAGGGCAGTGGGTCAGAAAAACATAAGCCTTTCTTGGTATGTTGGGGGAGGATTTAATCAGGATCGATTACAAAGGGATCCAAAGGGAAAGTCGTAGTACCCAGAGCCACAGAAATCCTCCAACCACTGTGGTCCCGACCACTGCTGCTGCTGATACTGCCACTGTGGTCACCGAAGAGCTGCGCGCCCACCCTCCCAGGTGCCCCGGGCCTTCCCCCCTCCTCTTCTGCTGCTGGTGGTCATGCTCCTGTGCCTTGCTGCCTGTCCCTAACTCAGTTCCCGCATGAACACCTTCCCTCGGTGGGAAGGAAAAGGAGCCAGGTGGTGAAAGAACCTGGGAAGTGGCGATTCGGGGGTTCCAGTTCCCTCAGTGCAAGAGCAAACCCAGAAGGCTGGGCGGAGCCTGCAGGAAGACGAGAGGCTGGCACTGTCTGCCCCGGTGGCCCCTCCGCAGCCCCGCGCGCCCTTCCTAAGTCATGGAAGCCGGCTTTTCACTTGCACCCAGGAGTTGGTTCCCTGAGAGTTCATTCTAGGTTTCTGTCATATGACAATTTGTTTTCCATGATTTTACCACTGCAGACAATGCTGAACCTGTTCAAATATTCGTTAGTGTATCTATAGGATTTCATTCGTAGAAATAGAACAACTCATTCCAAAAGCAGTGCATGTAGTGGGCCCTATGGGCACTTAAGGAATAGAAGACCCCCCAACCCCACCCCAGATGCTGGGAATGCTCCAGAAGACAGACCTCAGCCATCACCCTCTTTCGGAAGTGACTCAGAACGAAGAGAGCTGCCTTGCCCAAGGCCACATCTCTTTCTTGGGGGCAGTTTTATCCTATGATATAAAGGCCTGATCACTTCACCCCAATTTCAGACAATCCTGAAAGGCCATGCCATCTCCAGAGGTCTTGGGAGAGTTGACAGAGATCTCTGCTGGGACTGTGGCTTCTCCAGGTTTCCCCCATTCAGTTCTGACCCCTTCCTTCTCTTTCCCTTCCAACAATGGTGGTGCCCCGGGCTCTTCCTAATGAACTTCCCAAGCCAATATCCACCTCAGAGTCTGCATCCAAGAGAACACAACCTTCAAGAGCACATTTATAATTTTGATAGGTTTTGCAAACTACCCTCCGTAGAGATTGCATATGTGAACCATGAGACTCTTCGGGTCTGGATTTCTAGGACTCTACGTGACCCGTAGATTCTGGGGTCCATCCTGTATAGAATGTGCTCTTGGTTCCTGGCCAGACATCCATGCTGAACTCTGAAGTGCTCCAGAATTTGATCTTCCTGTTTGACCTCCTTGTGTTTGAAATTCGCCAGAGCTTGGCGTTTCTGTGCACGGCTGAGTCCGGCAGAATTCTGCTGCTCTGATCCAGTAAGCCTTGTTTTGTTAACACAATCCTGCAAGATTTATTTGTTTGGCTTGGCTTACCCTGACCTCAGACGTTCTGTTTTGTGTTATTTTTAAAAGCGTGCAGGTCTCCATGGAGGTCTTTTTCTTTTCAAATCTAAGAACCAGCTGGAAGAATTTTAAAAAAAGGGCAGGTGGGATCCTAGGACATATTAGCTGAACCATAACTCATCAGAGGAGCAATGCCATGCCTTGATTAATGTGGGTTTATCAGCTCCCTGGACCTACCTAAGTTTACCAACTGGAGAAGACGATAGAGGATAGAGAAGCAATAACAGTGGTGGTGTTAGCAAGCTTTTATTGAGCATTTACTGCATGCTGTGTGCCTGGTTAATTTCTTCCTGAGAAATAACTCATGTAATCTCCATGGCATGCCTGTTGCTGAGGAAACTGAGGCTCAGAGAGCTTAAATAAATTTCTCAGGCATGGTCACATGGCTAGTAAGAATGTAGTGAAGCTAGGATTTGAACCCAGGTCTGACTTAACCAAAGTAGGTATTAAACAAAGTAGATCTATCAGAATATCTGTTGTTCTTGAATTTGTCTTCAGAAAGCTTTTTTGCTTTTCCCTTCTTGGCTCAGGTTTCTGGAGTACAAATCCCACAACTCCCTCCTATCTCACCCTGGTGTTTTGATCTGCTGGATAAATTACAAATTCATATGTGATGTTCTCCTAGGAAAAAAAACTCCTCTCTTCCTGACCAGCTCTGATGGCTCTTATCCATCACCTGATGTTTCTGGCTTAGTGCTGCAGTTCCTCTGTTAACAGTTGTGTTTGTTCTTTGTTTCCCAAAGGGTTGCGTTCACTATTGTCTTTGAGCATAGCTACATGTCTCCAACCTATGTGAATAGTATATCTCGAACTCTAGAGCCAGCTGGGCTGGGTTTGAACTCCTGAGTGACCTTGAGGAAGTAATTTAACGTCTCTGGGCTTCAGCCTCCCCATACACTACGCAATAACAACAATAAGTAACTATAGAGTTTTGAGACTGAGTTACTGTTACGGTTTGGCCTTGACTGTCTCCCAAGGGCTCATGAGTTGGAGACTTGTCCACAGTGTCACCATGTCCACAGGAGAAGTGATTATATCAGGAGGGTTAATCATCAGTGGATTAATCCATCAATAGACTCATGATTTGATGACAATATTTGGAGGTGGTGGAAACTTGAGGAGATGGGGCCTGGGATCCTGTCCCACCCATCCCCTGCTCTCCCCTCTCTCTTGTCCCCTCTCCCTCCCTCCTTGTCACGTGCCCTGCCACACTGTCCATCATGACAGTTGACCCCACACAGACCAAAGCAGTGGAGCCGACTGACCTTGGACTGAAACCATGAGCCAAGAGGAATCTTTCCTCCTGTAAGTTGCTTCTTTCAAAGGAGAGATTCAGCCAGGGAGGGCTAGAGGAACCCTGGGGCCAGGGCTGAACAAGCCCCAGCGATCCCAAATGTGGCGGCGCCCCGTGGTCCGGTGGTGGCTGGTCTTTCGAGCCCCTTTGTCTTTTCTGCTAGAGGAGACGCTGGCATCCTGGCTCAGCTCTGCCACTGTGAGCACCCAAGCTGGATCTTGAAGAATTCATCTGGAATGCTGGAGAGGCCGTCCCAGCAGGGGTGGGGGTTGGCACAGGCCTTATTTCCTGCACAGCGAAGTGAAGGAAGAGGGGTGAGGTCAAGGGAGTCCATTCCCTCGCATCAGGAAGCCCAGCTCCACAGTTCTTGGCCTCTGGAGACTGTTGAGTCGTTCGCCTTTCCTTGCTGCCTCCTTCTTCGTCAACACCTGCCCTGTCCTGGCCCTGCACCACTGGACCGTAGATTAATGAGAGTCCAGTGGAAATTTGACAGGCGCCCTAGAGCAGAACACAAGACCTTAGCTCCTTGAGGCATTCGTCGTAAAAGATAAACAGAACTTGTCTTCCCTGACCTGCTCCTTGGGTCAAGAGACACTTACGGAGCCCCTGCTTTGTCCTTGGTCTTAATGACAGAGCCTTTCACCCTCGAAGAGTCCTTCAGCTGAGGACTGTCATACGTCATGGTGAGCCCTGTCACAGGGATCTGTCCAGCCCTGTGCTCTTCTCCGAAGGCCTCCCAGAGAAGCAGAGGCACAGATGGGGTTTGAGGCGAACTGAGGGAGTGTCGATGGGCAGATGTGCGTGTCAGGCCTTCCAGCTAAACAGCATGGTTTAAATCCGAGTTTGTCACAGATGGGGAAATTCCGGACTATAGCGCAGGAGAAGCGATGGTGGGGGAAGACGCAGGAAAACGAGGAGCGAGAACGGTCTGTCCAGGGCTGATTGTGTGCAAGGCCTGCAACTAGAAATTGTGTCCTGGGGAGCGGGTTCCGGGTGTGTGGCTGAGCTGTTCAAGCTGGAGTAGCGAAGCTGTGTGTTCATTTTCGAATGCGTGTGCTACCCTGTGGGGACTTGGAAGGACTGCGTAGGCATGGTGGCATGAGGCGAGGCTTAGAAACTCAGCTCTGGATTTGGTGGGGACACACCAGATGCCTGGTCCTTGAACAGTGTGCTTGAGCAGGAGGCCCTGGAGAAGACTCCACAGCTGTCAAGTGAATGCCTGCCTGCACGGCCTTCCGTGGTGTTCATCCCAGCTCCAGCCTCATCCCTGTGACTGTCATTTGGGAACAGAGGCGAGGAGCTGACCTGTGTGCCTTAAAATGGAGAGCATTTCCCACCCACGTGACTTGAAAGCACGTGACTTGAAAGCTGGCATCCCTAGGAAGTAAGCCACTGCCGGCCTCCTGGTATCCACCACCCGATTCCGCCAGTTGCCCTGATCCAGGCCAAGCTCCCCGCCATGACTTCTCCCAACCTGTGCCATCTCCTGCCCTGAGATGCCTCCATGTGCGCCCCATCTCTCTCCCCACCCCCGCCCTCCCTACCCTGCCCTGCTGCTTGGCCCTTCAGCCTTGGCGGTCGCTCTGCCCTTTCAGCCAACCCTGCAGTTGTCTCCACCTCTTGGGGTCTGGCCCGCGCCCTGATGAGAGAAGCCCCTGCTGGGCTCCACCCCTGCCAGCCGCCCTAGCCCAGGGCTGTGCTTGCACACTGGGCTCAGGTCTTTGCAATTCAGTAGGAACCCAGGGTTATTAATTAACCCAGGGCGGAACCTATTATAAAACATCCCAGCAAACTGGAAGGAAGCAAGAGACTTCTCCACTCACAGCAGGGAAAATGCCTTTTAATTGACTTGGATGACTTCACTGTGAAACTCTGTCTGGCTGTTATGCTAAACTGAAAACTCATCTGCTAGATTGGAAGGAGTCTCGCAGCCCACCCCAGCAGTCTCCAGAGGAGCGGGTGGGGCTGACGCACAGCAGGGCTCGTGCACCCGCATGGCTTCCTTTGGCTCAGACCCAGTCTGGCCACATAGTCTTGTCCCTTGAAAAAGAAGAGAGGCAGCTGACATCCCCGAATGGGTTTGTAGGTGCCACACAGTCTACCTTTAACACCCTAGGGAAGCTTCTCCATGGCACAACCTACTTTGGAATAGAATTCCACAAACTCCTTTTCTCAGGGAGCTTAGAGGGTGACATAAGAGAGCATCCACAGATGGTGATGTGCAGATGACAGCTGCACAGCCTGGGCCCCGGAGAGGTCAATGACAATAGTTGGCAGCCAATCCATGCCGGGCACGCGCTGAGCACTTCAGATGGATTAGCTTACTTATGAGTAAGTTCTCCCATTTTCTGGAGGGGGAGACTAATGCTTGGCAGGTCCACACAGCGTGTAAGTGGCAAAGCTGGTATTCTCAATCAGCCTAACTACAGAGTCTATGTCCATAGTTTCTGACCTTTGCGCCATCTTATCTGGGCGCTGTCTTTGCCAGGCAAGATGCAGTGGCATATACTCATGCATAAAGTGCTGGCTTGTGCCTCAGGCTGATCATGGGGCTCAAACTGGAAAGGCAGGGTTCTCTGAGCTAGCCCCTTCCTGCCTCATCTCCTTCCAGGGTCTGCCTTAGATCCCGAGCCATCTTGTAGTCACACCCCCTGCCTTAGCTTAGGCAAGTCTCTCCTCCTGGAAAATCCTTTACCAACTTTTGCCATAAACGTATTAACATTTAGCTCGGGACCCTTTCTGTGCAGCTCCCCGATTCCTGGTAGGGAGAGGTGCCCGCCGCCTCTCTCAGCACCACTTCCTGCGTGTCTACTGAGATGCTTCTCAGCTTCTTTGAAATGACTAGTTTGCCTGCCTGTCACTCCATGTAGACACTGAGCTCACTGGGAACACTGGTGGTCTCTATTTATCCTGCAGAAATTCATTGAGTGCCTACTATGTGCTAGGTGATAGGGCTGCAGTGGTGATTAAAGACAGATGTAATTTCTACCTGATGCAGCTTGAAGTCTAATCAATCCCATTCTCTCTCTTACACACACACACACACACACACACACACACACACACACACACACACACAATACAATCTGTGACATTAGCATGTGGTAGCTTGGCAGGAGACATTCATTCAGATATAAAAGTGATGCTCCAAGAAACCCAGGTACATCATCTAAGCTCAGTAAATCTCTCTCAAACTTATCTGAAGTAGACATAAAAAAAAAAAAAGTCTTAGAGAAGAGATTTGGGGTCCTATAAGAACTGAGACCACCCAAATGCCCTCTTGCAGACGGAGGATAGATGCAGCCTAGTGCAGGAGGACAGCGATGTTCGACAGGACACCACCTGGGCTATTTATCTGGATATATTCAAATTTCTCTTCTATCCTACAAAGTAAAAACAGATGGAACTGAGATTGGAGAGACAGTGTCCTGCGGGAAGCCACACAGCGGGTAGGTGGCAGAAGTGAGTGTGGACACCACTGGCCCCTGAATCCCCTTCCCCACAGGGGTCTCCTGCCGGCGCAGCTCCTTGTCAGGGTGGTGCTGCTGGTTACAGTGGAGCCAGCCCACCACCCCTGGTCTCCTGCCAAGCCTGGCCTTGGGAATTCTAAAGGGAAGAACTTGGCAGCGATCACAGCGCAGCACCAAGCAGGGAATGAAGCAGGGTCCGCTGTGGGGCACCAGGGGTCGCATTGAGAGTCCTGAAAACACCTTGAAGGAAGGAAAATGAACTCTCGCAGGTCAGATCTGAGATCTCGGCTGCCTCATGCTTCCCATGTATGGCTGAGTTCTGTCCTCCCTCAGAAGGGAGTAAGCCGCCTTATTATATAACCACAGGAAGCAACCGAGGCACAGAGAATTGAAATGGGTCATTTCTTAGGGGCAGAACTGTGACCATAACCTACATCCACATGATTCAAAAGCCATAACTCCACCCAGCCCCGTTCACCTATTACCCAGCTGGACTTGACAATCAGAACATGCTTTTTCGGGACTAAAGCACTTTTTCATATTGATTTTCTCAGGCACAAAAGTCGGCCTCTCAGGATTTTCTGCCCTCCCTTGGTCTGGTTGCTGGAACCTTCCTTTCCTCCCTGAGCAATAACCTGAGTTTCCTCTTATGCACTTGCGGGTGGGATTTGGCCTGTTTAAAATGGAACTGCACCAGTGACCTCCCACCCACCGCACCTCAGGGCCGGCCTTCTGTCCAGACAGGGAGGAGACGGCCAGTCCTGCCCCTTTGGGGCTGCCAGGAAAAGCAAGCGGAAGCTAAGAGGTGGAGCCTCCCCTGGCTGAGCCAGCCAAGTGCCAGGAGCCCTAAACTTTGCACTTATTGGACAGAACTGGAGTTTGAGTACTTGTCTTAATTTGCTTATTCTTTACAATTGCTTTGGTCTCTCCCAGGCTCCCTCTGCTCTCCCTGGTCCAGGCTCCTCCATGTCTATGGGCTGAAGGCCAAAGTCTTTAGGCAGCACCAAGCCCCTTCCTAACCTGGCACGGCTGAGCTTTCTCACTTTCTCTTTTCCTCTCTCTGCTTAGTGGTCCCTGTGGGTGACTTTGGCGGGGCCAAAAAATTAATTTACAAGGTTCCACATTTACCATGGCTCTCCTGCCAGTTCCGCATCTCTGTGTCCAAAAATGGGATCTGTAGGCCATGCCTGTCTGTTTGTCTGACCATCCCTTCACCATCCTCCTATCCAGCCAGCCGACCACGCCCTTATCTCATTATCCAGCCCCCAGACCTGACTCCCCACGCCTGTTTTGTGGTCTCTGATCAATTCAGAGTTAGATTTGCTTTCTTCTAAAAGCCTTCATGAAATTTAGTATTTCATAATACAAATAATCAAGGTAACAATAATAATTCCTATGTATCAAGCATACATTTATAGGTATACTACATGCACATGCACATTTTATGTATATATATATAGCCCCCCCCATATATAGCGAGAGAGAGACAGAGAAGAGAGAGAGAATGAGACACTCTGCCAAGGTTTTACTATATAACCCAATTTTACCCTCCCAGGAGCCTTGTGGGCTGTCTGCTGCCTCTGGAGGTGAGGTACCCAATGTGGCTTCCAAGTGACAGAAGTGGAAATTGAATTTCTGTCTGGCTCCCAAGCAGCTCTGCTCTCTGCAACCCAATTCTCCTGACTCCCCATCATCCCTGGGATACTTATTTGCTGTCAAAAGGTTTCTTTTCCTCCTCACCTGAGCGACCCCTCCCGTGTTTAACGGGGAATGACGTTACAATTCTGACAGTGAGCAGGTTCATCTCATGGTTCATCTTACTACTCTATAGTATGAGAGCATTTCATTGGTGTGGAGGGAAAGTTTTATTTCCAGTAAAGTTTCTTTCTTTCAAGGCAGCTTTGTGTGGTGGGCGGGGCTGAGCCTCAGATGAGATGGACAAAGGATGGAATCCTGTTCTTCCTTTTCGTATCTCTGAGGCTCAGAGCACACGGCTGAAGGTTCTGAGCATCCGTTTCTTTATTCACAAAAGGGAGACGGTAGGTGAAGCCACGATGGGCACGTGGTCAGAACGGGGTCCCTTTCAGTGAAATCCGAAGGGGCTCGTGATCTAGGTCTTGTTTGTAAAGGGAGGCACTGGTGACCACCCAGGTCACCACGTTCTTGCCAGACTGGGAGGGCACGGTTCCCAGCTGAGCTGAGCCGAGCCGAGGCAGCGCGTTAGCTCCCTCCACACAGCAACCAGAGCTGGCAGCGGGAGGAAACCACCGACCGACCCCCAGGGAGCGTTCAGTTTCCACCTGCTCTGGCCCTGACCCAAGTCAGGATGGCAGGTGATGGACAAGGTGGTGGGGTCCTCGGTGGGCAGATAAGTGATAGGATGGAACCCAAGCCCCCAGCAACACTCCACCTTCTTCTAGGCCGGGTTGTAGGCCAAAGCACCTGGCTTCTGGCTGCGCTCCTCCAGGCCCCGATGTTCAGAGGGCCCTGGGTGTCTGTTAAACATCTGTGGGAGGATGGAGAGACAGAGAGACAGAGAGAGACTGGAAGGAGGGAGGTGGACTTGTCCCAGCTCATGTCTTTCAAGGTCCACAGTTTCTAACCAGGGAAGATTTTGCCTCCCAGGGGACATTCTGCAAGGCTGGACACATTTCTGGTCATCACGGATTGGGAGGGTTATTAGCGTCTGTAGGTAGAGCTAGGGGTGCTGCTAAACTTTTCCAGCTCAAAATGTCAGCAGTGCCGGGACTGCGAATCCTGTCCCCAGTTGAATCACTCAAAGATGACAGCTTCTGTGGGGGAGTCCTGCACCACCCTACGGACAGGAGGTGGGAAGCCAGTGTATGTTGGTGTGGATGCCACTCTCAGAAAAACACCACCTTCATTGTCTCTTGCAGGCTCTGACAGGAGCCTCAGGACAGAGACAGGGAAGGGACCGTCTCCCCATCTTTACAGGAAGAGCCTCTGAGAGAGAAGTTTCTGTGATTTCTCCCAAGATCACGTGGCTAGGAGGTTCCGGGGTGAATTGAAACCTGAGTCTGTCTGGCCACATGCTCTGCACTCTGGGACACCTCTGCACGCCCTGTCAGTGTATCAGGGGCCCAGTGGAAACCCAGGGCCCAGCAAAATCCTGCAGGATGGGAGCGGGCCTCAGCCTGTCGTTTGAAAGGTACCAGGGTTTGTGCAGAGAATACTCAGATACGTAAATCACCGTCATGAAGGAAGACTCTCTTATATGCATAGTCCCCTAGAAGCAAGAGGTACAACCTACCCCCAGGGGCAGGGGTCACAGGGTCAGTGTAAGGCTTGCCAGGAGCAGAGGAAGCCAGTGGCGGGTAGATGGGCAGGAGCCTTTAATGGGGGCTTTGTGGAAGGATCAAGCAAGATGGGATGAACAGGCTCAGGACTGATGAGTGTGACTGATTGATTTCAGCCATGTGGGTGAGTGAGAGCTGGTTTCTCTCATCTGGTCGCTGGCCCTGGGGTGATCGGGGCAGGTGGACAGGGGCCTGGAGTGTGAGGGCCAGAGGCAGCAGGTGGGATTGGCACCGGACTGACCAATTTGCACTTGGAAGGTGCCCTCCAGGCCAGCTGCTTGGTATGCCTGGGCTTTGGCCCCCTAGGAACATCAGTCACTCCAGGGCCAGCAAGGCCCCAAGTGTCTAAGCAACAGAACACAGAAAATAAAAGGTGTGGATGAGGTGCCCGTCCAATGCCAGAGCCTTACCACACTGCTTCCTAGCAGTCTTTCCAAAGAGAACTTCTAGGCTTCCAGTTAAATCTTCTGTAAAACCCAATATTTAAGCAGATTCAAAAAGAAAAACCACTGCTCTGTTTGAGGCCTCGCTGGACGGTCCTGAACCCATTGAGCCTCCAGCAACGGGGTCTGTCACCTCCAAGTTATGTGACCCTACAAAACAGATTCAACCTCATGGTGCCTCAGTGCCCACTTCTGGGAGGAGAATAGCAGGACTTGCTTCACGGAGTCCCTGCCGGGACTGAGTGACTCCTGCCAAGACCTCCGGCAGTATCTGCACTTAGTAAATGCTAACAAGGTTATAATATAAAAATAACGTGTGATACTCAGTTATTAATGGAGTATGAGTATACGGCCACTAGAACAGCTAATGGTGGTCATGCAGCTACTCCTTCTAGTGCTGCTGCGATTAGTAGCGCTCTCCACGGTAGCACCGCTTGGCTTTCTGGTCCCCAAAGACACAACCACTTCTCCTTCTGTTGCTGCTGCTTCTCCTACTGTTGTTCCTACTAGGAGAGCCATTGCCACCACCCTCATGGGGCATTTTCACCAAGTGAGGACCAGGTCACCTGGATCCTTTAGAGTCAAAGTAAATGTGAAACAGAAAGTGTCATTAACGGTCGCTGTTGAGCTGCAGCTGACACACTCATCCTGTACCTCTGGTATCCTGTTTGTGTTTTCCTGGCTCTGGGTTTAGGGCAAGTGGTTCAGGAAGTTCTCAGACGTGCGGGGCTGCCGTCGATGAGGTTACGGGAGTGATTCTACGTTTACTCGGTGTTTGCTCCAGTCTGCAAGGACGGACATGTCCCATTACAGCCGTTTGTGGATGCTGGACAGGCACTTGTCACTGTGAACCATGTCATGGGTTCAGTGGGGCACAGGGCCTGCCTGCTCCCTAGAATGTGTCCTTCTTGTCTTTGCTTCTAATACAAGATACACTGACCACAGATGGACCTGACAGTGTCCCTTCCAGTTCCCATCAGGGGGTTAGGTTCAGGTTGGACACTAAGCCTTATCTGGGTCATCTGTCCTGGAACTACTGTGGCCTCCTGGGGTAAAACGAGCATCTGGAAACATGAGTCCCTACCAAGGGAAAAGGATTCGAGGAAACGATCCATTCGCAATGAGGAGAGCGGCCCCTGGGCTCCCCCTTTCCTGAGCCTCTCTTAATCTGGAGCTATGTCACAGTGGACTTTGGAGGGGTGACCAGTTCAAACTGAGCTGCCTTAAGTGCTCCGAGCAAAAGCCTGCAGGGACTTGCAAATCAACCTGGAAAGAGAAATGAGCTCTGTCTTGTCTCAGAACTCCCAAAGCTCACTCCAAAATAAACATATAAGTATGCTGGCGGGGAAAACATGGGCTTTTTCTTCGTTTTAGAAACTCCATGTGTGCATTATTTTAAATGGGCGCCAGCACATGAGGCCCTTTTAACAAGATTGGAAACAGATGGGGCCTTAGGCCGTTCAGTAGCTCTCAGAACTAACACGGGAAGTGCTAAGCCGTCCCGGGCCCAGGCCATGTTGGTTTCCTCGCTGAAGCCCAAGTCCAGCCGGGCCTCCCATTCCCAGAGAGCTCGGGCGTGCTTCCTGTGTCAGGTGTGTGAGCCAGGGGAAGGAAATATCTCCTTTCACGGCATTTACCCGTGTTTGCATTTACTTAACCCTTTGGCAGCTCAGAAGAGAGAGGGTTGGGCTAGTCTTGGAGTCCTGACTCCTTGGGGTAAAGCAGAATATGACCCTGCACAGCTCACTCTTCTTCAAAGGCTGCCAGTCACACTCCGAGCAATAGCCAAAGTCCCTTCTGTGACTGAGAGGCACTTCATGCTTCAGCTGCTCTGTACTCTTACTGGCCCTGTCTTCCTGGCTCACTTCAACCCAGCTACTCTGGCCTTCTTGCTGGTCAAAACCAGAAAATGACAAGCTGGTGATAATAGAGCCACAGGGACACTTGTGCGTTACTGGTAGGAGCGGTGAATGGAGCATCTATGTGGAAAACAGCATGGCGGGTCCTCAAAAAGCTAAACATGGCGTTAACATCTGATCCAGCAGCTTTACTTCTGGGTTTATACTTGAAAGAGTTGAAAACTAGGACTGAAACAGATATTTGCACACCCATTATTTTAGGCAGGTTTTTTTTTGTTTTTGTTTATTGGATTTTTTTTTTTTTTTTTCCTGCTGGGACCGAGAGACCCAACCAGCACAGCTATAGAGGAGGAAAGGGGTTTATATGAGGATTTGAGGGCTCACAGTTTCAGAGTTCTTAGTCCATAGAAGGCTGGCTCCATTCCTCAGGGCTGGAGGTGAGGCAGAACATCGTGGTGGAAGAGTGTGGCAGAGGGAAGCAACTCACATGATGATCAAGAAGCAGAGAGAGACGCCACTCTCCAGATACAAATAAATACCCAAAGCCACCCCCCTCCATTCCCACCTCCTCCAACCACACCCACCCCTTCAGTCACCACTCAAGTTAATCTCTATTAGGGGATTAAATCACTGATTGGATTAAGACCATGACCCATTCATTTCTCCTCCAAACCTTGCATTGTCTCACACGTGAGTTTTTGGGGGACATCACATCTAAACCATAACACCCACGTTCATAACAGTATGATTCACAATAGCTGAAACCTGGAAACAACCCAAATATCCATCAACAGACAAATGAATGAGCAAAGTGTGGGATGTCCACACCATGGAATATGACTCAGTTTTTAAAAAGAAGGAAAGTCTGACACAACATAAATGAACCTTGAAAATATTATACTAATAAGCCAGATACAAAAGAACAAATATTGTTTGATTCAAATGTATGAGGTACGTAATGGAATCTAGTAGTCAAGGTTCTTAGTAGCACCTAGTGGTCAAGGTAGTTAGAAGAACCTAGTAGTCAAGGTACTTAGTACAACCTAGTAGTCCAGGTACTTAGTAGTACCTAGTAGCCAAGGTACTTAGTAGTACCTTAGTAGTCAACTCCACCGGGACACAAAATAGAAGTTACAAGGGCTGGAAAGAGGGAGGAAAGAGGACAAATTATTGTTTACATGGTACAAAGTTTGTGTTGGGGATGACAAGAAGGTAATAGAGATGAATAGTGATGATGGATGCACAACAACATGAATGCACTTAATGTCACTACCTTGTACATTTAAAATAATAAATTTCATGTTGTGTATATTTTTCTGCAATGAAAGAAAAGTCAAGCAAACACACCACACCTCAGAGTCTTTAATCTTGTTCCTTTGCTGGAAGCTTCTTCCCCCAGTATTACACAGCTCATGCCCTCACTGTAGCCAGGTTCTTTGCTCAAATGTCACCTCCTTAGAAATGCATGGCTGCCTCTTTGCACACTTCTCTTGGTCACCAACCTGCTCCACTGTCTTCACAGCACTTTGTGCCCTGACTGCTAACCTTGCTGGCCTTTCTAAAGTGTCCAGTGCTGGGCTGGGGCTGTAGTTCAGTGGGTAGAGTGCTTGCCTTGCATGCACAAGGTCCTGGGTTCAATCCCCAGTACCAAAAAAAAAGGTCAAGAACAGCTAAAGTGTCCAGTGCTCAGTCAGAGTTGCAAGGGGGTCCCCATGTCTGGTTCAAACCTGGCCATGTTTCCAGAGGCCCCAGTGGTAGAAAGTGGCAGGTCTTTTTCTAGAACTGACCCCTCATTGTAAAGATTGGGTTAAATGGAGGGTAGATGGGACCCAGGGGGACGGTAGATCTGGAACCAGAAGACAAGGTCCACCCTCTGGGGGAAAAAAAAAAAAAGAAGAGGATGCCTTTTTTCTTATAATGCTGAAAACGGTCTTGGGTCTTTAAAACAAAAACTAAATAAATAAAAAATTTAAAAATAAAAGGACAGAGCGTTTGGATTTCTCAGAGCTTTGAAGGATGAAATGTTCCTGTCATCACATTATAACTTGCAATTCTCAATTTGGAAAAAAAAAAAAAAAAAAAAAACTACAGAACTTTCATTACATCAGCCCCTGGATGGAGCCCCTGCCACTGCTCCCCCAGCTGGTCCACGGGTCCCGCACAGACGGGTTTGCAGCCTCATCTCGCCTAGGCAGGCCCTCCTACCAGGACTCCAGCCCAACCCGGACTTCAGTTTCCATCCAGTCTGGAAGCACCCAGACCCATCCATCCCCAGCAGTGGGCAGACTGCCCACACACTGGCCCACGCACTTTGCAGACTGGTGTTTAAATCATGGCACCCGCTCGGCCATGAGCAAATGTCAGGGGAACATTAACCGTTGTTCCTTGTTGCTGAGCTGTGGTCTTCAAGTCACCGAGCATTCGCCCTATGGATGGCAGGCAGCAGAAATTCATTGCACATGGCAAGATTTATGCCTAAATCTCACAACCTTGTAAGAGCTCCGGAGACGGGAAAATGAGGCCCTGATGGCCTCATTCTGTTTCCTCCTAGAGACCCCTCCTCCTCCCCCTCTCCTTGGTGGACATCCTTCCCATCCTCAGAACTTTATCAAAGCCTCTTCCCTCTTGAAGATTCCCCTGGGTAGGAAAAGGACAATGGATGTTTGACATTGACTCTCAGGTGCCCTTGTTTCTCGTGGATGCAGCCATCTTGGGAAACTCTGAGCAGGAAGGGCAGAATCAGGGCATGCCTGTGTCCTCCGCTGCCGCCCACCAGAGGCCCACCTTAACCCCTAACAAATGTCCTCTAGTCTTTGGGGAACAAGACTTTGTCATTGAGAAATTCCTTAAAAATCGAAATGGTGTCTTTCTACTGGCAATGTCTTTTGAACTTGTCTTCCTGACTCCACATTGCCTAGGATGGTGGTGTGTGGTGGTGATAGAGAGGAAGAGATGGGGAGAGGAGGAGAAGGGCATTACCACACCACGGCCAGTGGTGAAGATGATGATGCTAGTGACAAGGACGGTGACGGTCCTAACATTTTAATATCCTCTGTGGAATGAAATCCTGAATCCCGAGCACGGTCCAGCCAGTCCCTCCACTTACCTGCTCCCCAGCCAATCCAGCCAGGCTGGCTTCCTTGCCATTCCCTGACTTCTGTGCATGTTCTCCAGTGGCGGGGTCTTTTCACTTGCTGGTCCTTCTTCCTGGAACCCCACCCCCACTTCCACCAACTCGATTTGGTCCCTCACTTTGCTCCTCAAATGCCACCTCCTTGCAGTGTCCTCGTTGGCTATGACACACCTCCTCCCAGCCCTCTGTCTTCTTACCGGGGTTTTCTTTTCCCTCTGTGAACATATCTGTTGTCTCTGTCTAGAATGTCACTCCACGAAGACGGGGACCCCATCTGTTATTCTCACTGCTGTGTCCCCAGCCCCCGTCCTCAGCAGAGGAGGTGGTCAGAGGAGGTATTCAGGAACGATTTGTCGAATGCTTGAATCGATGAGGAACAGAGTCAGAGGGTCCTGAGTTCAAGTTTCAGCTGTCACCCAGCAGCCCTGTGATCTTGGTCAAGTCATTTGCACTCTCTGCTCCTCAGTCTCTCATCTGCTAATGAGGAGTCTATGACCTGCTCTTGTATGGAGAAATTATGTGGCAATCAAATTAAAGAACAAAACCGGGATAACTAAGGTTCATTACTCACATTCACCCAGCACCTTTCGAGTGGCTTTGGAATGGAGAAATTCATTTAATGCTCACAGCTTCCCAAGGACAGCTCAACTGTAGCCTCATGTCACAGATGGGAGACAAACATAGAAAGGCTAACAGAGTTTCCCAGAGCCATACGGCAAAGAAGGAGCACAGCGCAGGCTCGGACTCACGTGGTCTGATTCTGAACACCATTACGGTGTGCCAAACCCTGTCAACAGCAACGTTAGCAAATGTGGTTTGTAAATTGGTTGTGTGTATATGCGCATGTGTGTGTGTAGAAACCCCACCTAATTTTGAATATTCCATTATTTGAACATTTAGGAATGTAGGTTTTGTCATTTTATTTCTCCTGTGTGTTTATATTTGTTCTGACATGTTTTTATGTATTTATCCCTCCCTACTTGGCCTGGTCCCCCAACAATACTCACGTGCACACACACACACACACACACACACACACACACACCCCTTCCCTCCCTCAGCACTGGTGCACACAACATAGCAATAGTGTGATTTTCTAATGGGCAGCAGGAGCTTTGCACCAGCCTGCAGCAACTGAGTGCTGGGCATGGTGGGCAGGCATGAGGCTGGGCAGCACCCTCTGAGTCAGAGACCCTGGGCCCTCACTGAGATGCCAGGTGTGGCTTTTCTCTCCTGGAAAGGGTCACTGAGTGTGTGGATGTTCCAAGCCTCCTGTATCTGCAAGGTGAGTCTGAGCAGGAGGAAAATTAGCTTTGCCTGAAGATGTTAGCCTAGGAGGCGTTGGTGCCCCCAGGCCCTGGGAGCTACACTGGCCTACGCTGGGAAGTGGGCAGGAGGAGATACTTGCCCACGGCAGGCCTCCTGTGGCTTACCAAGTTTGCCAGCAATGAGGCAGGCGAGTGGAGGAGGGGCAGGACGTCAGGGCCTCACTGATGGTGCCACGAACTAATGTGCAGAAGACATGGGAAGGTGCGAGCCAGAGTGACTGATGGCCACAGAAAGCCCCAGCCTTTAGCTGATGCATTAAAATGAGAGTCACCAAAAATAACCAGCAGCCCCTTGGCACCATACGAAGGGCGTTGACCTGGGTTTGGGTCCCAGTTGACATAGTTGCCTGGGTGGAATTTGGAGCAAAACCAGTCCCTCTGCCTTTCTGAGTCTCATCTCTGACATCTGCAAAATTGTCCTTGGTGCATTCTATGATATTTGCCCAGCGTCTGCTGCACACGAGGCACTGTGTTAGGAGCTGGGACAGGCAGTGAACCAAACAGATAGACGGACAGGTTAGACGGAGACCTACGTAAGTGTTTATGTCAGATGGAGATCTGTGTTGCAGGGGAAGCTTACACAAGGAAATGTGGTGTGGAGTTCTGTAGGGTGCTTTGCAGGAGGGCACCTCTGGGGGCACTGTCGAGCAGGGTGTGAATGGCCCTAGGAAGCCTGCCTGTTGATGGATTCTAGAAAGTTCCACTGAAGGGGAACAGGAGGCTGGAACTTGCTCAGTGTGTGGGAAGGAGGCCAGTGCAGTGATGGCTGGAAGAGTCAGAACCTGGAGTACTAGGACGGTGGCAGGCCATGTCTAGGAGTCCACCAGAAACTAAATCATGTGGGGTCTCATGAGCCACGTCGGGCTTGGGCGTTCTGTCTTTAGCAGTTGAAAAAAAAAAAAAAAAAAAAATGATTGCTGCTGTTATTTAACTTTTTGATGAGTCTCCTTGGCTGCAAGAGAATTTAGGAAGCAGGGAAGAGCACAGTTCATGCAGAAGGCTGCTTTTCTTAAAAGGAATTTCATATGCGGTTTCATTCCCAAGAGTGAAGATATCAATCTGTTAGGGATTAGGGCAGAATTTTGATGCTAACTTCCGAGAGGATGAGGAACGCCCTAATCCCACCCTGACATCACCACCGCCACCCACCACTCCAGGTTGTTAGGGTCATTGGAAACTCACAGAGGAGTAGCAAATACGAGTCAAAGTCCCACTCGGTGTTAGCTGGGGGTCGCCACCCCCGCGCGAGGTCTGGGTAAGGCTGGCTGATTCCCTCTGGTTAGGCTTTATGCCAAGCAGTGGAGCCCCTGAGCCCCCTTTAAGGCACATCTTATTGATGCTACTTGCAGAAGACATGTTTGGGTAACCCTAAGATGGCGGCTGGCATTGAGCTAAGAGGTGGCGCATAATTAATGTTAACACAGCGTGATCTACTTTTGCCTGATTAGTTAATGTCTCCTTTGTGCTAGTGGTCAACAGATATTCCTCATTCTTTCTTGATTGGCACTGAGGGGTGTGCTTCAATTGTGCTAATCCTAAGCTGATTGGCTGCCTTAGGTATATAAGATACACCTATAGGAAGCACCGGGGATAACTGGATAAGCAACTAGTAGAGAGAATAACGGGATAAGCAGCTAGCAAAGAGGATAAGCAACGGTTAAGCAGCACCTCTGAATGATGGCAGAACGCAGGTTGCAGATTGCAGAACGGAGAAGTAAAGCCACACCTCTAGATAGCAGAGTGAAGGACGCAGGATGCAGGATGCACCCTTTAAGAAGCAGTAGACTTTAAGTAAGGCATAGCAAGTCTCTCTTCCTCTAAGCTCTAAGCAAAGCCTGTCCTTCTCTCAAAGTCTCTCTCTCTCCTCTCAAAGCAAGTAAGCCTCATTTCCGCTGTCCTCTGTAAACAAGCAAACAAGCAAGAAAGCAGCCCACTAAAGAGAAAGATAGTAGAAGTAGCTCAGTTTCCAGTCCACCTCCGATAAATATCTGTGCAATTGTTGCTGCAGGCGGTAACACATTGTCACGTGCGGCAACAGCTACTGACTAGATATGAGGCTGGAGTCCATAGTCACAGGGCACAAGATGAGTGCAGGAGAAGCACGACATTCAGGCCTCCAGGGAATTAGAACCCGTGGGAATCAGAGTCTCCTGCCAGCTCATGGATTAGAAGAGAGAACTGCCGAAAGATGGATGCTGGGTGAGTATCTTTAAGGAGCTACCAAGCAGGAGAGGGAAAGTGAGCACAGTGGCCCCCAGGTGCACAGACACTCAGCTACAGAATGTGGAACCCAAACACAGCCAGCAGCGGCCCCAGCCACTAGCAAGTGTGGCCCCGGGCCCTGGGCAGCGGAAGAGCTCCTGCTCTTTAGAAGGGGTGGTAAGAAAGGTCGTCCAGCAGGGTAAGGGATCAGGGTCACCAGGGCCTCAGGAGAGGTCCCCGCAGAGGCTGAGACCTTTTCCAGTGAACTTAGTACCTGCTCTGCCTGTCTCTCTCTCTCTCTTTTCTGTTTCTCCCGCAAAATCTATGAACACATAAGGCCAGGTGCAAGGACAAACTCTAAGGGTTTAAGGGCGCGGTCTGCACTAGATTTGTCTTCGCTAACTGACAGGAATTCCTAGTATCTTATCAGTCACCCTTGGATTCCAGAACAATCTGTCTGCCAGCATCTTGCCTTTCTCAGGAACTCTGGACAACATCTCTTTGTGTTAGATCCTCCCTCGGTCAGCCTTCACGGTCAAGGCCGAGAGCTGTTACCTCCACGTTCCCACGCATTCTTGGTTTCTGGTGTACATTCCAGTCAGTCATCCAATTCCAAGTCCCAATTTCAGATTCTGTCCCATTGATCCGCTGGCCTCAAAGGATCCTTCAGCTTGTTATCATGACGATGATTGCAGTCACCAATTTCCAGGCTGTCATCGACATTATTATCACAGATGCAATTATCAGTAACGAGACATGAATACCCCATACTTTCAGTAATATTATCTGCTTGACATTACATACTTGCCAGGTGCCTGCGCTTATGGGAATGCAGCCAGACTCCACAGGAAATAGAGTGCATTCCCTGTCTGTGCGTGTGTGTGCGCAGGGGCACGTGTGTGCTTGGGATTGGACCTGCACTTATTTACAGGCAGGTGCTTCTGTTTCCTTCTGATCTAGAAGCTATAGAACAGGTTTTCATAGCTGATATGATTCTAACCATATCTATCACCTACCACAGAGCTTGGAACTTAGAAAGAGCTGCATACATGTTTACTCATTTAAAAAAAAAAAAAAATCACTTCCCTCCGCGGACTTTGCTGTTCCCCCTCCACCCCAAAGATATCTTCTCTCTAATCTCTGGAACCTGCAGAAACGTTACCCAAAAGGGACTTTGCTGTTGTGATTACGGTTACAGACCTTAAAATAAGGGTGTCCCAGAGCCTCCAGTTAGGCCTGTCCAAGCACACCATCCCTTAATAACAGGATTTTCTGTGGCTGGAGATGGAGATGTGGCCAAATGGGGAGTCAGGAACATTCTAAACTTAAGAAGGACTCGATGTGCCATTGCTGGGTGGCACAAGATGAAGAGGGTCCACAAGTAGCACATGCACCAAGGGAGGGAGCTTAGTCTTAGGATTGCAAAGAACTGATTTCTGCCAACGACCTGGGTGAACTTGGGAAGCAGCTTCTTCCCAGAGCCCCGCTGGCCAACGCTGTGATTTTGACCTTGTGAAACACAGAACAGAGAAACCAGCCACGCTAACCTAGACTTCTGACAATCAGGGCAGTCAGAGAATGAATGTGTGCTGTTTGAAATCATTAAATTTGTGGCAGTTTGTTAGAGCTGCCATGGAAGACTGATTTGCTACCGTATGAGAGAAAAATCTAGGCACCAGGGACAAAATATAAACCCCGAAGGCATACCCCAAGTGACCTACTTTCTCCAGTCACACCCCAACTGCCTAGAGTTGTTGCCAAGGGAAGTAATTCTTTCAAATTATTAATCAAATGGATCGATCCACTGATTAGGTCACAGTCCTCGTAGTTCAGTGATTTCACCGCTGAGCATTCCTACCTGGTCTCACACGTGAGCTTCCAGAGACACCTCATATCCAAACCATAACACCATTCAACTGCAAAACATAAAAACAGTATCTTACTCAATAAGTACTCTTTGAACAGCTACTCCGTGCCAGGAGCAGGATACAAACAGTGAACACCTTTCCTTTCTTATAAAAAATCTCGTTGCTTAGCATTCCTGTCCCTCAAGGTGTGCTGTGATAATTTTGTACTCTGGTGATTATTGGAGGCCTCTGGCTGAGAAAGAGGATGTAAAAATGGAAGGGACCCTGGAGAGAATTGGCTCAAGTGATTACAGCTCTATCATTTTAAAGACGGAAAATATTAAAGTAGAAAGAGAGAGTGAGAAGTGTGCCTGAAGTCAATGTCAAGTTCAGAATTTAGATTCCTGGTCCCCAGAGTTCAAGGCCAGTCTCTTTCCACGGTCCCTTCATTTTTTATGCATAAGTCTAATCATGGTTAAAAACAAACAGGGAAACTTGGGTCGTACAGTACTGTCAGATATTTTGGGGGTCAGTGTTGAAAACCTCCTCTAGTTGATTTTATCAAGGGTCATAAAATGCCAAGACCCCAAGCCCCATATGTGCCTTTTAACAGCCCATAGATGGACCCAAGAACGAACACCTACCTGCCTTTAATAGCATTTTCAGGTAGTATGCTACAAATGTATCACATGGTAATTTTCCCTCCTAAAGTACAGTCTTGACCAAAATTAAATATCAATTATCTTCATTTTCCAAAGCCATATATTATGACATTTTTTTCTGTTAAAAATAAAGGACACAAATTCTTTTAAATCTGCCCAGTAGCTACAAATGGCCACAAATAATGTGAATCAGTTTTCAACAAAGTGGAAAAGAAAGTAAAATAATAATGTTTAGAATCGTGCAGACACTTGGAAGTTCATTTACTTTTAAAATTTTTATTTATTTTTATTTTTTATTTTTACAGACTGCATTTTGATTCATTGTACACAAATGGGGTACATCATTTCATTCCTATGGCTGTGCACAATGTAAATTCATACTATTCATGTAATCATACATGTACATAGGGCAATGATGTCTGTCTCACTCTACCATTTTTCATACCCTCCTCCCTCTCATTTCCCTCTACATAATCTAAAGTTCCTCCATTCTTCTCTCACCTCCCACCCACCCACCCCTATTATATATCATCATCCACTTATCAGGGAAAACATTCAGCCTTTGGTTTTCTGGGATTGGCTTATTTCACTTAGCATAATATTCTCCAATTCCATCCATTTCTCTGCAAATGCCATAATATTATTCTTCTTTATGGCTGAATAATATTCCATTGTATATATATACCACAGTTTCTTTATCCATTCATCTGTTGAAGGGCATCTAGATTGGTTCCACAATCTAGCTATTGTGAATTGAGCTACTATAAACATTGATGTAGCTTTGTCACTGTAGTATGCTTATTTTAAGTCCTTTGGGTATAGGCCAAGGTGTGGAATAGCCAGGTCAAATGGAGGTTCCATTCCAAGTTTTCTAAGGAATCACCCTACTGCTTTCCAGAGTGGCTGCACCAATTTGCAACCCCACCAGCAATGTAGGAGTGTGCCTTTTCCCCCACATCCTTGCCAACACCTATTATTGCTTGTTTTGTTTCTGTGCTTCTTTTGAATACTTTTGATTGCTTTCTCTTCAAGTTCACCTTTTCTTCTGTGATGTCTAAACTGTCATGAATTCCATCATTGCCTTTTTTTCTATTTCAGATGTTACAATTTTTATCTCTGGAAGTTTCATTTTCTTTCTTTTATGGTTTTCCTTTCTCTCTTCATCATGTTATGCTTCCCTCTGAATTCTCGAGAATA
This sequence comes from Sciurus vulgaris, assembly GCF_902686455.1. NCBI lineage: Eukaryota > Metazoa > Chordata > Mammalia > Rodentia > Sciuridae > Sciurus > Sciurus vulgaris. The sequence continues at coordinate 167,345,132 of NC_136465.1, read as the reverse complement.
TAAAATTTATCAACAATAGTTGTTTTAATTTCCATTTCTTTTTAATTTTTTTTAGTTTTTAGGGTTTTGTATTTATTTTGTTCGATTATTAGATATTTCTTTATATGATTTTGATGCTATTATAAATGGAATTGTTAATATCATTTACACTTGTTCACTGTAAGTATACAAAAATAGTTGATTTTTGCATATTGATCTTGTATCCTTCTACATTGCAGAACTTGTTAGTTCTTACAGTTTTTTAGAGGAGTCTAAGAATTTTCTGTACGGGAGATCATGTCATCTTTAAGTAGTCTTACCACTTCTTTTTTGATCTGGATGCCTTTAATTTCTTTTTTTTCTTTCTTTCTTTCTTTTTTTTTTTTTTTTTGCCTAATTTCCAGTCTAGACCTCTCAATATAATGTTGAACAAAAATAGACATTGTTGGCATTCTTGTCTTGTTCCTTATTTTTAAGTATCCTTTAACTTTCATTTCTGCTCTTCCCATTATCTCTTCCATTTCTGGATCTGTTCCTCTATTATGGATCATATTTTCCTGCTTCTTTGCATGCCTAGCAATTTATGGTTGAATGCCATAACTTTTTCATTATGAATATTATGTGTTGGGTGCTGGATTCTGTTGTATTCCTTTAAATAGTGGTATAATTTATTCTGCAGAGAAGTATACTTCATTACCCAGTGAAGTATTTGAAAAAAGCTTGATTCATTCAAGGTTTACTTTTAAACTTTCCTGGGGACAGAGCTAGATAAAATGATCAATCTTTCCATTTTGTCTGGGACTAAGGAAGCTCCCAAGACATGAGACTTGCAGTTTAAAACTGTAACTGAGGGGCACCTGAGAATTGGTACTTGTAGTTCTGACGCTGGGAAAACCCAAAGCAAAACAGGACCAGTTTGTCCTCCTAGACCCAGAGCATGCTTTAGTCCAAAAATAATTTAGTCCTACGACTAAACTTTGAGTACCCTACTCAGATTACAAGGTCTTTATCCTGTAACCAGTGAGAACTTGAACTACTTCTCGACTTGTCTGGGCTCTAGATATTGTTGAGCCTGCTTTGATGCTTTTCTCACTGATCTTATGATTGTTTTTTCTCTCCTCGCCTTGTTAATATCTCCCTCTCCATCCTTGAGAATTTCCTGAGAATGAGAAACAACAGTTTCCTTTCATGCGCGTTCAAATGAGTGCTCAGCCAAAGACTTGCACACCTCTCCTGGCGGAGTCCGATTTCTGGGCTGTTCCATCTTGTCCTCTGCTGTTTTTCTCCTGCGAATCCTGGCCATGGTGGCCCTCTGAACTTCGGTCTCTGTATGCTCAACTCAGCGAGACCGAGGAGCTCTGCTTGCCTTCTCCCAGGTTGCTCTCCTGCCTGGAAGCTGCCTCTAGGCATTAACCTGGGGGAATCACAGGGCTAATTTAACTTGCTTCCTTTTTGTGGGAATCGTGGTCCTGAAATGCCTGTTGTACAATGGCTGAAAACTGATGCTTCATGGACTTTGTCTGGATTCCCCTTTGCTTAATATGGGAGCATAAATAAAGTCAGTCTGTAGGACTTCATTCTGCCCATAAATGGGAGTCTGTAAGCCATATTCTATACCTTTATATATATATTTTTAATTCATGTGTTTTAAATACTTAGTCACTATTTTTCTGCTTTCCCAATTTTTGAGGGCTTCAGTTTATTCTTACCAAGACAACGAAATGCTTGAAAATAACACTGACCGCTGTTTACAGACACCCTCCTACATCTCAGTCCTCTGCTGGTTGTCTCTTAATCATAGATCCTCACAAAAACTTTTGAAGATGAATCTTCTTGATACCATTGTCTCTATTCCAGATACGTCCAAACTAAGACTCAGAGCAGATAATAACTTGACTAAACTTATATCTGAATGTGCTCTCTCTCCGAGTATGCATTTATTCCTACCACAGGGCCAAAAGTGTAGTTTTTTAAAAGACATCATACCTAACACGGAGCTAAAATGATATTCAGGTGTAAAGATTAACTCATGCAAGAAATTTAAGTGATTCTGACAGTAATGCCTTATGGTATAACTAAACAGCTGATTTATTACTTTGTGTGTGAGAGAAAGAGAGAAAAAGGCAGATGCAGATGGACAGAGAAAGAAAGAATATGTGTGCGTGATTATGTGCCTAAATGCCTGTGTTTGGGAGCATGACCCCATTGCTTTGACCTTCTGTGAGTTCTGGTGACTTTGTACATGACACTGAAATTGCATTCATTTTCCAAAGGTATTGAATTCATTTCCTAGGGCTGTCATGACAGATTACTACAAACCAGGTGGCTTGAACATTAGAAATGTATTCTCTTCTGGTTCTGGAGCTTAGCAATCCTAAATTAAGTTTCTGCAGGACTGCGCCCCATCTGAAGGCGCGCAGGGAGAATCCCTCCTTGACTGGTCCGGCCAACCTCTAGTGGCTCCTGGCATTCATTGGCATCACTCCAATTTCTGTCCCAATGTCACGTGGCCTTCCTCCCTGTGTCTTTCTGTCTCCCTCCCTCCTGTCTTCTGAGGACTTGTCATTGAATTTAGGGCTTGATCTCATCTCTGAAAACACCCACTTAACTACATCTTAATTACATTCCCCAAAAACCCATTTCAAAACAAAAAGTCCTCCCATCCCAAGGCATCAGAGATTAGGACTTGAACACAACTTTCTAGGAAATACAACTGCATCCACTACAGTTTCCACACAGGCTCTTAGACCCTTCTAGAACAGCTGCTCTTTGAGATCCTACCAGGAAAACCAAGTTCTTTTGAAGAAGTGGCCTGGATCCTCTGTTTCATTTCCATAGCTATTGACGTTTTTAGAATGTTAAATTCAGAGGAAGGCCCTCTTTGTTTGCTACCTCAACTGTCCATGCTGGATCCAGCAGAGGCCTGCTCCTCTGCCACCCAAGCATTTGCCTCCTCTAATTATCCATAAACCAAGGACAGAAAGAACCCTGCACTCCCAGCTCTGAATGAGCTGAGCCTCCAGCTTGTCATCCTCCACCAGAGCTGTCTGTATTCGGGCAGCAAGACAATCCCTGGGCAGGAGATTCTACTTCCACAGCTCTGATGGTGACCAGCTCCCCTCTTTTACAGCCTTCTTCTAACTTATTTTGTCCACCACGCACAAACAACAACTTTTCTTCCTCGTGATCTCGCCCATGAAGTATCTCAAGCACGAAGGGCTGAATTTGCAACAGGTCATTACCACTGTTTACCAACCTGGACTCATTAACAGTGACCTTTTCTTTTTTCTTTCACCTTGCCACAGGATAATGAGGTTATTAATTAGAGCAAGAGACATAAGTGTTCCAGGTTTCCTTCAACACCACGGTGGAGAGGGCTAGCTCTTTGGTCATAATTCCTGTTAAATGACTCCAGGGATATACATTTAAGTCAACACGAGAAAACCATATTTACCGTCAATGTAAACTTGTCTTTCCTCTTTAAATGGGTTATTTTTAGGGCTCTAAAATTCCATTTATAATCCACCAAATGCCCCATTTGGCTGAATGACTGGGGTAGCAGAGTGTAAAATAGTTATAAACAGGCTCTGTAACTTAGTGAGACCCTGTCTCCAGATAAAAAAATTAGAAAGGGCTGGGGATGTGGTTCAGTGCCTGGTTACTCCCCTCTTCCCCAAATACCACAGGCTCTGGAGCCAGTCTGCCTGGAGTTGAATAGTCGCTCCTGCTACCTACTGTGTGACATTGTGGAAATGACTGATCTCTCTCTGCCTCGGTTTTCTCATCTCAACAGCGAGGATTAAATGAATTCATACATGTGAACCCTGAGGTCAGCACATAATTCATATACGCCAGTGGTTCTGTGTAGTCACTAAATCCAAAAGCTGCTTTTGGCACCCCTGTGCATAGGCCCCATCTGGGGTGATGCCGGTTAGATGATGTTAGTTTAAGCTGACTTGTCACCTCCCAAAACTCAGACATTACAGTCCTCGTGCACGGTGCATCCGAATGTGACCTCATTCGGAGATGGGCCTTTTAAAGTGAGATCATTACAGTGAAAGTATACCTGTGTGATTGACGTCCTTAAAAAAGTGGAACAGGATACAAGGACATACATAGAGAAGATGACATGAGGAGACATGAAAGATGGCTCTCTTACAAGCCAAGGAAAGAGGTCTGGCATGGATCCTTCCTTCACAAGCCCTCAGAAGAAACCAACCCTACCTTGACTTTGAACTTCTAGCCTGCAGACCTGTACAGAATAATTTTTTTCCTATTTAAACTGACCACTGGTGGTACTTTATTACAGCAACCCTATGAAACTAATACAGATGGTTTGTAACAATGAGTCTCCATCCCCAGGAGCGTACATTGCGGGCAGAGGGGTGTATGCCACAGGATTCTGATTGTGAGCAATAAAAACTCATGAGTATTTGCTTAAACAAATGAGTATGAGAACAGATGGAACCTCAGATCCAAAGGCAGGACCATAGCTGGTACGTGAATATCAACAGGATCCCCATCTCTTACCCCTGTGTCCTTCTCCCTATCTTGGTGACTGTGACCTCTCTCTCTCCTTCTACCATGCACTATGTTTCCTATGGTATTCCACTATGGTCTTCATTTGCAGCTAGCAGAAAACATGGTCCCAAATAGCACCCAGGTGTGTCCATTAAAGAGACAGCCACCTAGAAAGAACCTGTGTGGAGCACTCAGCCCCTTGAGGTTCTCAGGAGGACTATCTTATTCCTCCACCCTGGGTCCAATGCCTACCCCATCAATCGTGACCAAAATGGCAGCATGCCAGTGCACAGGCATGGGGCCATATGGGCGGAGCTTGGAGGAGTCAGTACCAAAAAGAGGAAGTAGGCAAATAACTTGAGGAAGGTTCCGTGACTAGATATAAGCTACCATAGGGGCTCAGTGCCCCTGTGCAGCCTGAACCAGGAGTCTAGCAGAAACTGGGCATTTTGTCATTTTCTGGTCACAGAGCCAGAGTGGCCTCTTCTACCTTCAAGGAGGCAGAAATGAATAGTGGTTAAAATCATGGGTTGGTGAATCAGAGATGCACAGTTTTGATCCAATTCCGCCTTTTGTTACTTGTGTGCTCTTGAACATGTCAACATGACTCTGTGCACCTCAGCTTCCTCGCCTTTCAAAAAGGAGGCTGGAGACAGCATTGCTAAAATGGAGCTGGACCTTCATGCACCTCTACCACCTGTCACGACCCGGAACATGTCAGCAGTTGTGAACCGTTAGCATTCAGTGGATTCTTCTCTGTTTTGCTTTCTCCTTCAGGCAGAGTTCTCAGAGTTGAACCTGGCTGCCTACGTGACTGGGGGCTGCATGGTGGACATGCAAGTCGTGAGAAATGGGACCAAAGTAGTGAGGTAAGCGTGGCTGAGGTACGGAAAGCCTTCCGGCAGGTGTGCATGGAAACCTCACGTTGCCCCCTCTCCCTTCTGCCCGGGACCTGACTCCTGCACCAAATGTTCTTTTCCATGTGGACGGTCTGCTTCCAAAGAGGCGCTGCTGCTGTAACAAAAATGGCACAGATCACCTGGGAAGCATCTGTGATGTCCAGGATCAAGTCACAGGCGTGGAGGGAAATGATGTGTGTTCCGTTTCCAGCTTCGTGACTCTATTCTGCTCTATACATAGTCTCTCTTAATCTCGGTTTCTTATCTGAAGCATGGCAGTAGCAACCCTGAAGTCAGAGACTGCTGAAGTGTCCGTAAACTCATGTGTGGGAAAGCACCCTGTTGACTGGAAGGGGCTGTGCACACTAAGGGTTTTGAGGATGCACACAATCCTGCGTCCAACAACGTAGCAGACTACGTGTTCAGAGAATCCCCTCCATGTTCTAACAGTGCTGGACATAATCTTTTCCAAAAGTCTGTTTATAATGTATGCTGAGCTAGAGAGGAAATGAGGGAATTCTTCAGAAGCCAGAAATGACAAAAAAGTATAAATCCACAGGAGAGATAAGTATGTGTGTACATATAGTTCTATCCAGCTCAGGATGGAGAATGGTACATAGTAGGTCATGTGAGGGTTCAAGTAGGCCAGAGATAGGATCAGATTTGGGAAAATAGGGAAGCAGGAAAAACTTTGGGGGAAAGGTGGCATTTGTTCTGAGTCTTGTCAAATGGTAGGACGTGGGTGTCTCTGGTTGGGGAAAGGGAATGAGGAATGTGTTCCAAGAGTAGGAAAGAGCCTCTGCAAATGCAGACACCCAAATAGCAATGCTATTTGGAAAATTATAATTCAACTAATTCAATCATCACTTATTGAGTGCCTACTGTGTGCCAAGAAAGACCTTTCCTGGCTTCCTACTTCCAATAATGGTGAGTTAGATTATTTGAACCAACTTTTCCACTGAAAGCTAGTTTTCAGTAATTATAATGTTTAAAGACTTCAAGAAGTTAGCACAACAGTAGGAATTACCAGGAAGAAATGATGAAACAGTGCAAACTCATGGAGATGCATGAGTTTATAAAAGCCAGCTGTCTTCTGAGTGTATTTATTAGGTCGGTCAAATTTGCAATTGAACATGATAAGCTCTGGAAGGAGAGGGAGGCAGAAACCAACACCAAGGGCCACTCACAGAATGAACTGCAATGGGAGACCCTCCCCACCAGAAGCTAAGACCCCATAGGATTACATCTTCAAAGTGGACATGAACCATAAGTAGATGAGCCCTCAAAGTAATCCCAAGTTGGATTGCAGTTTGAATTGTCTAGACCTTCCAGGAAGCCTCAAGGATTACACTTGGTTTATGGTGAGCCCAGACATGCCAGAAGTAAAAGCAACTCCTTCGTGGGGGAGTACACTTTCATCCTTGACTTTAAATAATTCTTTATACAATAGCTAGCACACAGTCGAAGATAACCAGGCACCGGTACCATGAGTTCGGAGAATCGGAAACAGTGGACAATAGAAATACAACCTCAGAGATACCAGATACTGGCATTATTAGACACAGAGTATTAAAAGAAAAAAATGATAGATTTCTAACTCAGGTTGAAATTGATCAGGTGTGAAAACATCTACTGAGAAGAGTGACCGGCAGTTTAACAAAAACCAGATAGAACTTCTAGAACTGAAAAACTACAATAACCCAAATTATCAATGTGTTGTATTAAACACAGCTGAAAAAAATTATCCTGAAAGAAGCACAGAGAGAAAAAGATTGGAAATGCAGAAACGATGGCTAAATCCCAGGAAAAGATAGAACATCCATTTAATCACAGTCTCAGAAAGAGAATGGAACAGAGGCAACATCTCAGGAAATTATTCTTTCAGAAAGATTCCAAACCCCCAAAGCAGAAGCTCAACAGGTAGTGGAAAATGAGATTGATCAAATTATGTTATGTTCATGTACGAATATAGCATAATGAATCCCACCATTATGTATAATTAGAATGCACCATTAACATTTTTAAAAAGAATTCTTTTCAGTAGCATGTAATTCTAGAACAATAGTGTAACTAACTTCAGAAAGATAAAGAAAAATATCTTAGCAGTAGCCAGAGAAAAAAGATTTCTTGAATTATAGTGACAAATTCTGAGAGTCATAGTGAAAATATATTCAGTGTGCTGAAAGAAATTAATTGCCAACCTATAATTCTGTCCTCAGGGAAACATCTTTTATGAATAATGACAAAATAAAAACATGTACAGACCAAAAGGAGACTCTCAGTAGGGTAATCGTAAAGAATGTCCTCCGGGCTAAAGGAAAATGACCCTAGATTAACTGAGAACTGTAAGAGGACATGAAGAGGAGGAAAATGTTTAAAAATGATGTTTCCAAAGGACAATAAGAAGAGCTTATGGATCTAAGAAACACAAAAGATTGGATTACACAACCCTGAGTTAATGGAGACTGGGAGGGTGGAAGGAACTAAGGTTTACCTTCCACCATCAGGGAGGAATATCAGCATATTGATTAATAATAGGCTTTGATGCAAATTTAAAGATGCATGAGATCATTTTTAGTGTAATGACTTACACTAAAGTAGAAATAGAATGTAGAGCTTCAAAACTAAGAGAGTAAGAAAAAGGAAAATCAAGTCAAGAAAGGAGAAGAAAACCAACAGAAAAATATGATAAATAAATAATGCAGTAAAAAAGAGTTGACTTAAGCACAAATTTATCAGCAGAGCTGATATTCTGAACTTCTCACACAGCAGGAATAGTTATTAAAGTATTATTTTTTTATGTAAGTTAGTAAAAGGTCATTCCCTTGGGGACCTTCCACTGCCCTCACCCCACTAACAGGCATAGCCATGAAAGAGCTGTGTCCCCTAATCTGCCACTGTCCTGTTTCCCAATCCATACCCTTGTTCCTTTCTTGTCCAGAACTTGTAGGGGAGATGTGCTCCAAGACAGTGTGGAACGCCAGAAAGCAAATACCTGATTTTCCAATTGCTTCCAGCCTGGGAGCACTTCTGCATCTCCTGGAGTCGCCCTCTCATGGCCACTTGTCAGAACTGCAACCCCCGCAGAGCAGTTAGAATATCTTTGTCACCAGTGTATACTAGTAACTACATTAAATATAAATGAACTAAAGGCTCACATTAAAGAATAAGGTTTTCAGGGTAAATTTTTAAAAATCTGACTATATTCTATACAAGAGATTAATTTAAAACATAAGATTACAGAAAGTTTGAAAGTTAACAGGGAAATATGTCACATAACTACTAGGCAAACAGAAAGCTAGTTAATGCAGCTACACTAATATCAGGGGGAAATAGACTTCCACATGAAGTGAATTACTAGGGGAAAGAAAGTGATTTGTTATGGTAAGGGATTCATTTACTGAGAAGAAATATTAACTGAGTTCATACCACCAAATGAAAGTATTGTAAATATGACTTAAAAATGGACAAAACTTCAAGGAGAATTAAGCAATTCCACTATCGTGGGATATTTTGAGGGTCAGCTGGAAAGCTGAGGAGACTTCTGGGATGTGCTGTCAGGACACAAGAATCACTTTACAAAAACAGACATTCCAAGTCTTATTCTGGGCCTACTGTCTTCTTTCTGAACTTACATAATTGTTCACAAAAATGAATTTACAGAGATGTTCCAGGTAGTTCTTAATCAACTAGTCTCCCAGTATTTAAGAATGACAGACTTTGAAGGTAGTTTGTTACATGTTCGATTGCGTCCCCCCGAAATCATGGGTTAAAGTCCTAACCCCTAGTACCTGAGACTGTGCCTGTATTTGGAAATAGGGTAGTTTCAGATGGAATTAGTTAAGATGAAGTCATACTAGAACAGGGTGGATCCTTGATTCAATACGACTGGTGTCCTTATAAGGAGAGAAAAATTTGGGCACAGATACTGGGAAAATGCCAGTAATGGTAGGGACAGAGATTGGCGTGATGTATCTAGAAGCCAAAGAGTGCCAAGGATCACTACAGCCTCTGGGAGCTAGGAGACAGGCTTGCAACGCATTCCCCCTCAGAGTCCTCGAAAGGAACCAGATCAGTGGACACTTAGGTTTTGGACTTCTAGCCCCGGGAATTGTGAGAGAGTAAGTTGCTATTGTATTGAGCCACCAAAAGCTTGTAGCATTTTGTTAAAGCAGCCCTAGAGAACTATAAATATGGCTGTGCGTCTCAAATTTTAATGTGCAATGAATCTCCTGGAGCTCCGTTAAAGGGCAAGTAATAATAACTAATAATGATGATGATAACAATATTACAGATTCCTATCCATCGGGTCTTCAGGTGGAGCCTGAAATCTGCATTTCCCATGAGTTCCCCAGTGAAGTCAAGACTTCTGGTCCTACTGAATCAGTTTAAGCAATGCAGACTTGGACAAGCTCTCGATGCAGCTGGTGGAAGGCCAGGCTTTGAGTCCTAGGGCCATGAAGACCGTGTCATGACAGCCAAAGCCTTAGGTTCAGGGAGCCATAGGGATGTTGAGATTTATGCCCAGGAAGGTGCTTACAAGCTCAGCCTGTTTCTGCAAGCTTGTTACGGGGTACTAGACTTCTAAAAAAGTGTATGTGCACCAGGAAGCCCCCGACTGATTCACACTGTCCTGCAGGTGGGGAATCAGTAGCTTCTTCCTGGGCCATATGGGGCCATAACAAGCCTTAGCTGTGGTCTTTACTCGCAAAATATTCTTTCTGAGACACTTAGGTGTTTTATCAAAAATGCCCAGAAGCATTTCCAAGGGTGCAAGGCCTGGATCTTCTGCAGTTTTACTCAAGAGAAAAAAAAACTTTCAGGAAAACAATGTGATGGTTATCTGTACATGTCAATTTGACTAAGCTAAGCAATACCCAGAGAGCTGCTCACACATATCTCTGAGTGACTTTGAGGGAGTTTCTGGAAGATGATCCCTTCTCACCAATGTGGGCAGGCACCACATTCTGTTTGAAGAAAAACAAAAAACAGAAAAAGCTCTCTCTTCTCAGCCTGAGGCATCCTTTTCTCCTGCCCTTGGATGACAGAGCTCCTGCTGCTTGGGTCTTGACACTCCAGCACTGACACCAATGGCCCCGCAGTTCAGGCCTTAGCTGGGAATTACACAATCGGCTCCCCTGGTTCTCAGGTCGTCCAGCTTGAACTGAATTACAGCATTGGCCTTCCTGGTTCTCCAGCTTGCAGATGGCAGATGGTGGGACTGCTCCCTCTCCACCATGGCCTGCACCAGTCTCCATGATAAATCTCTTCCCTATATCCTGTTGCCTCTGTGTCCCTGGAGACCCCTAATACAGGAGTCCAGCATGGGTGGCAGCACATGGGTGGTAGCTGGTTTTCCCCAGCGTCCGTCCCTTCTGTGTTGGGAAACAGCATTGAGAGCTCCCATGGGGGCAACCCCCTCCCCATTGTAGTCCATGTGGTGTGTGCAGCGGGTAACAGGTGACCAGCCTTTGTCTCTCACCTTGAAACTCAAGCCAGGCCAACAAGGATTCCTCCTAAGACTTCAGGTAGAACTCTGGGATGCAGGGTCCATGAATTTCCCTGGGGCTGCTGAGCTGGTGGGTTGGGCCCTGGGAGCTGCTGGAGGCTCTGTCTCCCCTGACAGAACGATCTGCCAGGGATGAAGCCAAGACACAGGAAAGAGCAGCGGAGAGAGAGATGATGACCTGGTGATGTCACTCAAGGCTCTGGGTCTGCACTCATCCCCAAACTGGAGCCAAACCGACCCCTTTCAGGTTAAGCCAGCTTGAACTGCACATACAACATTCATGAATCTTTATTTATTTAGCAAACATTTTTACAGCATTTCCTACGTGCTAGGCACCATGCCAAGCGCTTAACATACATCAACTCATTTCCTCCTTTCAACACCCCCGCTTTAGAGATAAGGAGATCAACACACCGAGGCTGGGTCATGGAGCCCAGGTGTCCAGGAGTCTGGCTCCAGAGCCTGTGGTGGCACCCCAGCACAGCACTGCCTCTGTATCCAGCTCAGAGTGTCACCATCAGGGCTGCTTAAAGGAGCAGTAAGTTCCCTGCAGGAGCAGTAGACAGGGCATGGAAGGAAGCATGGGGAGAATCCAAGTCTCTGACTGAGGCAGGGATGTGGGAAGAGTTAATTGCCACCTATCTTTGGCTTCTGTGCACCAGGTCTGTGCTCAGTGTTCATGTGAAGCATGATCTTATCACATCCTTACGAGATGGTCTAACAACAGTGTAAGGCAGTGTGACCCAGTGGTGAGAGCTGTCTCTGGGTGGTCCTCCCAGATCTGCCACCACCAGAGCAGCTGTGTGACCGTGCAGTGCCTTCTCTGGAATACTTACCACTAATGTTAATAACTCCTCTGCAGAGGGCTGGAGTGAGGGTGAGAGGAGTTGGTGTATGTGAAGTGTTCTCAACAGCATCTGAACCAGGGTCATCACTAAATTAAGTACTAATAATTATTACTACAGTCCTGCTGTACAGAGGAAGAAACTGAGTCCTTACAACTGAGTTACACTGGGGACCATTAAATCACTTGCACCAAATCACACTCTTAGAAAATGGCAGGACTTGGATGTGAATCCAGGTCTCTGATATGATGCTAAGTAAACTTCCAGGTATCCTTAACACCTTGCATCTCTCTCTGTCCACCCCATGCCATCTTGTCCTGTTGCGTCCACACCAGGTTGGCATGATGGACCCTGAGTCTCTGTACAGAATATAGCAGTCTCTGTACAGAATATAACTGAATATGTTAGTTTTCCATCACTGTGACACAATACCCTAGTTCAATCACCTTAAAAGAAGGAAAGGTTTATTTTGGTTCATGAGCCCATTGTCACTGGTCCCCTTTGCTTTGGGCCTGCAGGGGCCCAGTGCAGCATGGCAGGAGGGTGTGATGGAAGAGACCTGTTCATCTCATGGTGGCAAGGAAGCAAAGGGAGAGAGAGGGACCAGGGTCCCAGTGTCCCCCCATTGACCTAACTTCCTTCTAGTGGGCCCCACCTAGGAAGGTTCCATCACCTCCCAGCAGTGCCATGGACTGGGGGCCAAGTGTTTAACACATGGCCTTTTGGGGAACATTCCAGATCCAAAATGTGCATAATCTCTGCAGAGGGCTGAGTATAGCTAGGGGTCACCCAGGACACAGCACGAGTGTGCTGCTCTACTTAGAAACGTACCGCTCGTTCATCTGGGAAAGGTAACGATTCCATGTGACATCTTGGGCAAGGGTTGCAGAGATGCTGGATGTGAAAAGCTTGTTCAGCCCACAAGTGCTTATTGAGGACCTACCACCACCTTCCCAATACCATTTCCAGTAACAGGAATTGCATCAGACAGGGACCAGGCAGAAGGCACAAGTCACCTCCAAATGACTTAAATACGGCGACTTCAAGGAGCCACTTACTAAAGGACATGTGGGGCTAAGGGAACAGGAGGCACTCAGAACCCACTGACAGCAGGAAGCCGCCATCACCCTGCGGCGGAAGGCACGAAGAGGGAGACAGGATCACAGGTGTAGCATCTGTACTCTGAAAATCCCAAGTGTCCCCAAATTCAGAACTTCTAGAGCAACCACGTGACTCTGCAAGCGGAAAGTTCTCCAGCACAAAACTTTGTTTCATGTACAAAATTATGAAAAATAGTGTTTAAAATGACCTTCAGGCTAGGTCTAAGGAGTAGATGAAGCCTAAATGAATTGTGTGTTTAGACTTGGGTCCCGTCCCCAAGATCTCTCAGTATGTCTATGCAAATGTTTCAAAATCCAAAAATATCCAAAACACAAAATGCTTCCAGCATTTGGGATAAGGGATCCCCAAAGTGTAATAGGCTTAATCTAGTCGTGGGCAGGAGAGCCACTCTGAGGAAGCTGTAGCTGTGGAAGAACTCAGATACTTCCAAAGTCATGACACTCTGACAGCAGGGTGGGACCTATGAAGAGCATGTGACCCTTCCTGCCCTCTGACCTGCAGTCTCCTGTGGTGCCAAAGCCAAGCAGAGGCCAGTGGGCAGGAGAGCTGGGTTACGCCGTCCACAGGAATCAGCCTCCTGGGACTCAGAACAGGGCAGAGAGGATGGGGAAAGAATGGAGTGGGATCTGGAGGGGACTGACTTGGGGAATCTCAGTGAACAGATTCAGCAAGGCCCTGCTCCCCGGGTCAGATCGGGTGGTGCTTTGCGAATGGCAAAGCATTACACACGAGTGGGTTAAACCATCAGTACGTATGGCAGTGACATTGCTAGTCCTCCCACGTCCACTCTCCGTGCAACACGTGAGCCACAGCTGGCCAACTCGAGGTGCTTAAGGGCAGTCCAGACATCCAGGTTCTTGGGAAAGTTCTATTTAGGGGGCAGAGCAGAGGCCGTCCCAGGGTGTGTTGAAATTCGTGCTTTGTGGGTTACTGCGGCCGATCTGGGCCCAAGCTCAAGCCTGACTCCGCAACAGAGTGATTTAAAAGCCAGGGGAGGAGGGGGCATGTCCATACAGACAGATGGGCTTGAAACACGGGACAGAAGGAACTAAGGATGAAAAAGCCCGAGGAGGCAGACGTTAATGAGGCCCCGATCTAATTACACAAGCCGGCCTCTCGGTTTCTAGCATTGGGCAACACTAAATTGCAGGCAGCCGTTCAAACCACTGAGACTGATAATGGGGATCTGCTCATTAGCAGGTCAGACCTCAGAGAGCAGAGAGCCCGGGAGGGGGAGGCAGGAGCAGAAGCAAGCCAGCAGACGCTCCCAGATCTGCCCCTCCTGCCCGCAGGACCCACCCAGGCCCACTGTTTACAGGGACGGAGATTCAGCCAAGAGGGGGCGTGTGGGCTCGTCCCAGAGGAGGGGATGTCTTATCAAATCCTAGAGACCCAGAGCTGGAAGAGGCGCTTAGAGTTTTCTGGGAAGTTGCCATTGGACAGATGGACAAACTGAGGCCAGGGACAAGGGGAGGGGGACTTGTCTAAATCCCCAACACCTTAGCTCCTCAGCCAGGCCCCTCCCTCAGCCTTCCTGAGTCTTTGTTCTGGGAACTCGCAAACATGCCATTAAAAAATATACTTTTCATAAATAACATTCCTCACTCTTTATTGCACACATAATTGCCCCAAGTCTTCTGAGCATCCTGGACTTTGAATTTCAAATTCCAGATAGTCATTCATTCAACAAATATTTATTGAGCACATTCCGAGTGCCAGGCAGGGCCCAGGAAATACTGCAGAGAGTGCAGCCCTGCTCTGCCTCCTGGGCACCTGGAAGAGTCCCCATGGGCTCTCCTAAAGGTGTCTGCACCCACTGAGCCTCTCCCGTCTTCCCTTTCCTTCATTCATTAAGTACGTGCCTGACCTGGAGGATCCGGTCGTGAAGGAAACAGACCATGCAGGGCCCCTGTGGAGCTGATATTTAAGTTGCAGAAAACGGATGTGTGTTCCAACAGCCAGCAGGTCGTGAGACATGGGTGAGGTGGGCAGGAGACAGGGTGCGGCTGGTGTTCGGGTGGGACTAGCAGGGAAGTCTTCCCGGAAGAGGAGGCTTCAGTAGCAGCAGAGAGAGTAGAGTGCCCTTGGCCCAAAGGAGAGGAGCTTCCTCTGCCTCTTGCCCGTGAGCGTCCATGCACCCAGGTGAGGGGCAGCTCGGGGGCTGGAGGAGGGAAAAGAGGAAAGACGGACTCCCTGGCCTGGCACCGTCCTGGGAACCTCAAGGCTGCCTTTCCTCGGCTCCTCTTTTGCATCCCTGCCTGAGGGGGAATCTGCTGCCCCTCTTCTGTGCTGGCAAAGCACACAGGACCTGTCCAGGTAGGCGGGGTGGCTTTGTGGCCCAGAGCTCACCTGCAGAAGTGGAACAGCCCCTTGGGTGGGGTCCCAGCTCTGCCTCCCCAGAGCTGTGCCACCCCAGACCTGTCCCTCCCCATTTCTGGCTCTGGGCTTCCCATGTGCGATGCGGGGACTCCTGGTCCTCCCACGGAGGCAGTGCCGTGTCTGGCAGGGGTCTTGGCGCCTGCTCTTTGTTCATCCTGAGATGCTTCTGCAGGTAGGAGCAGCTCACCCTCTTGCCTGCTTTCAGCTCCTATCCAATGTCCCCTGCTCAGAGTGACAGGCCATGCCGGCCCCGCTCTCCAGTTGCAAGGATGTTCTCTCCCTCCAGCCTTTATCGCGCCGGAAGTCGAAGGTGGCTAGGTGTACGCTGCATTAGGTAAGGTCGTAGCACAGGGACGTAGTGGAGTCATAGATGCTATTCAGATGTATGAGGCTGTTGTGTGATTCAGTTCACTGGGCTGTTTCCTGGAATGGAGCATCTGACAGGAGTCCTCTGTGTCCCTATGCTATTCCCTGGTACCGGCCACTGACCAGGTCTGGATACCTAGCCCTTGGCCCTGGTGGCCATCATTTACTTTCCTGTGTCTCCTCTGGGTTGATCCCTCTCAAGGATCAAGTTCAGGGCGGCTTTTCTGAATTGCAGCCCCAGCACCTGGCACCATGCCCGAGTCTTAGCTGAAGGCATTCATGACCGACTGACTGTCCACATGAATAAAAATCCCTCAGCTCTGCAAAGCGAAAAGCTCGCCACCGAGAGGCCTCAGGCCGCAGTGTGAACCAGGCACGGATTTCCCGACAGCACGCCAGCCGGGTCCTCTGTCCTCTGTCCCAGGAGGGCACGGGGTCTGAGTCCCGAGGCCAGGCACGCCAGGGGCAGTGTGGGGCCCAGCAGAGAAGTCTCGGAGGGAGACGTGCTGATGGACTCGCTGCCCTGACGGCGGCAGGATCCCTGGGGACTGGCCGAGGTGGGGCGTGGGAACGGGAAGAGCGCCGCACAAGAGCCACAGTGTGGGCCGGCCTCTGGGCCAGCAGTGCGCGGGCAGGTCTGCCAACTGCCCAGGAGAGGGGCAGCCGCGGGCCGGGTGGGGGAAACTGGGGCTGCCGATTCCCAGGATTTGGGGACCAGCGAGACCTGGGTGAGCCCGGGCCCTGCCCCCTCCCCACTTTCCCAGTGCCATGGCCGTGGTCAGAAGGGCCCCGCCCCGGTCCCACTCCACCGTCCCCCAGGGACCAGCTTCTGCCTTGACAGAAGGAGGAACGGACCAACAGTCACGCCACCCTTTGGCCTCCAGTCTCTACCTCTTCTCCCTGAGAAGGGGCCGCCTTTTCCTAAAAGGCTTCTGCTACCCAGCGCTGCTCAGAGCGGGTGGGTTTGTCCCCCACGACAGCAGTGAAGAGACGCTTCCCCGAGGTCACACGGTGGAGGAGGGGCTCGGATCCTGCCTTGACTTCCCAGCTCCGCGTCCTTCCACCCAGTTGGCACGGCCTCCTGCTGGAGAAAACGCGGGCGTCGGGGTCAGGCGCTCCTGGGTTCCACTACGGACTCCACTCACGTCTGCGTGGCCCTCCGGCAAACTCCCCTCCCCGACCCCCAGGTCCTCAGACCACAGCCTGCAGACAGCGTTTCTTTGGCGGTGGGGACTAAGGGACAGTCTGTCAAGTGCAAGTGCCTGCCGTGTGGCCGACGGTCCCACTTCCTACACGGCCCCCACCCCCTCACCCTCACGCCCATTTCTGGGCACCAGGGTAGGTCTCACGGGGTGGGAGCCAGGGAGGGAAAGGCCCCCCGGGTCCCCAGCAGGCAGTAGGGAGCAGGGCTGGGGCGGCCCCTGTGCCCTTGGCAGAGCTGCTCAGAGACTGTCATTTCATCACGTCCCACTGCTCCCCAAGAGTCTGCAGAGCCGTGACTTCAGTGACTTCGACTATCTGTGACATGACATGGTCCTACCTATTAACAATGCAGATGCTTAGGCCTCCTTCTCAGAAAGACCCGGTTCCTGGGTGGGACCCGGGAGTCCTCACGCTGTCGGGCTCTGTGATTCTAATCCTGGGCACCCAAGGACCCCATTTTAAGAGCCCCGCCAGCCAGCCTATGAGGAGGAACAGCAGGCAGGCAACTAAAGACAGAATGAGATGTTATTTTATTTGTTCTAAAATAAGTGTGGAGCCAGGCGTGGTGGTGCACACTTGTAATCCCAGCCTCTGTGAACTGAGGCAGGAGGGTGGCAAGTTCAAAGCCAGCCTCAGCAACTTAGCAAGGCCCCGAGTGACTTCACGAGACCCCCGTCTCAAAATGAAAAATAAAAAGATCTGGGGATGTGGCTCAGTGGTAAAGCACTGCTGGGTTCAATCCCTGGGACCAAAAATTAAAGTAAATGTGGCAATTTGAGCAATGGAAGTGTCCCAACAAAAAACTCTACTCACCTAGAAAAGTTAAAGGTGCAAAGTCTACCTCGATAGTGTGCTGACTGTGGGGTCCTTTCTGAGTCAGTTTCCTCATCTGTAAAGTAGGGATGGAATTCCAACTCCACAGACCAGTGGACAGAATCAAGCAGTGACATGTTTGAGTGTGTTGATAAATCGTAAAGTGGCGTGTGAGGTGTGAGATGTCCTATTGAGATGGGCGTTTTTCCTGGGACAATTCTTTATTTGGCGAGTAAGTAGTATTTCTGTAGCGTTCGGGTCCTCTTGGCTCTCTGGAATGATCCATTACGGTCTGGAGGGCTTATCCTGACGGCAGTGCCCTCAGCCCGGGGATGACTGGCCTCCATCGAAAGGGGCGGTCTCTGCCTCCCTCCCACCTGGGTTTCCGCAGCACCGCCTCACGGGTCTTGCCTCTGCCCTTGCTCTCTGTCTTGGTTATCAACTGCTGTGTAACAAACCACCCCCATCTCAGTGGTCTGAACCTGCAACCATTTTTTTCTTTTTTTGCTATCAGTCTGTGGGTCTGGAATTGGGGCACGGCTTGAAGGATGTTCTTCTGTCTCTGTAGTTTGATCCACAGGCGGCTCGTGGTGAGGCTGGGCCAGGGGGTCCGCACGCTTGGT
Organism: Sciurus vulgaris; assembly: GCF_902686455.1. NCBI lineage: Eukaryota > Metazoa > Chordata > Mammalia > Rodentia > Sciuridae > Sciurus > Sciurus vulgaris. The sequence continues at coordinate 167,326,873 of NC_136465.1, read as the reverse complement.
CTGGTGCCCCCGCTCCTCCATGTGCCCTCTCCTCTGTGTAGCTGTGGGGCTTCCTCACAGCCATGTGGTCGCAGAGCCGGCTGGTTTTCAAGAAGATGAGTTACAGGAGGGACAGAAGCTGCAGGTATCTTAAGGGCCAGTGTCAGAAGTTACACAGTGTCACCACATTCTAGTGGCCAAAGATGGGCACAGGGCAAATTTAAGGAGACCCCCACCACTACCTGATGGAAGGAGAAGGACAAAGAATTGGAAGACGTGTTAATCTATCTCCCCTTCAATCCACCCTTCCTCCAGTGGCCAGAGTGACTGTTCTAGAACTCGATCTCATGCCAGGTGCATACTGAAGCCCACCAGGGGCTGCCATCCCTCTCAGAGTGCCCAGCGCTGGCCGTGGCCTGCAGGGCCCCACCGGCACAGGCTTCTGCTTCCCCCTCGCCTCCTCCCGGGGCCCTGGGTACTCCCTTCCTCGCCTTTCTTTACAAAGTCAAGTACATGCCCCTGCAGGGCCTTTGCACGTGCTCTTGCCTCAACCTGGGAGAGCTTTCTGCTGCGTGTTGGGTAGCTCAGCCCCTCACCTCTTCCTGTCCCCGTGCCTGGAATGTGGCTGGTAACATTCTGGCTGAATGAATAACTGATCCTGGTAGACTTCTTGATTTTTAACTTTTTTTATTTTTTGCATTTGAGCCCACCTTCCCCAGCAGACAGGGAGGACCCTGAGGGCAGAGGTCAAGTTCCTTTCATCTTTGCAGCCACCAGCCCAGCACCTGGCGTGGTACTGGGTGAGCGGTGGTGTGTCTGAGTCCCGCCCTGTGCGGTTTCAGGAAGCCCAGTGCTGCGGCGTCTGGAGACACGCTAGCTCTTTCGGCGCCGCGCAGTGGGGCAAGCTGGTGGCTCGTGTGTTTTATCCCTAGACCTCAGGTCAGTCGGCCTGTGACAATTCCTCCCACACAGATGGGGAAACCGGGTCACAGAGTAGCTACATGACCTGCCCCAGGTCACCCCAAAAGCCAAGGAAGCAGGACTGGATCCCAGACTGGCACCTTCCGCTGCTGTGCCGCAGACTCCCCTCCTGATCCAGCCTCTCACCACCAGTCTGTCCTGGGCTCCGTCCTCCCTGACTGCACGCACATCCTCTCCCCGCTTGCTCCGGTTTCTGTCTTTTGACCCAAGTCTGTTTGGTCACTTCCACCACGCAGGTCAATGAATCTTTCCGGGCCTCGGTTTCCCCAGATGCAAGACCGAAATAACGAGTCATAGTGCCAAACCCGAGAAGCGAGCTCAAGCCCCGGAAGCACCTGGGGTGGTAGTTTCTCCTCGCAGCACTCAGGAAACCTTATGGATGGGTCGCTTCATTTCCTCCCCCGATGCAGATGACACAGCTGGGGACCTAGGACACACACTCGGATAAAGACTTTTCCCCGGCCAGGAAACAGTGAGACTTAGCATTTTTATCTGCCTCTGCCAAACTCCTCGTTCCCATCCAGCCAGTGTGAAGGGACGTGGCCCTGCATCTCCATCCTCCTGACCCCATGTCCCAGAGGAAGAAACCCATTCCCTCCTCCCGGGCTGGGCGAGCTGCCCCAGGAGCCGACGGACGGCCCTCCCACCCCTCCGCCACCTCCGTGTGTTCTGTCCCAGCAGCCAGACAGAGGTTTTCTGTTTTTTCGTTTCTTTTTAATGAACAGACTTTCCATTTTAGAGCAGTTGTAGGTTCAAGGCAGAGTCGAGCAGAAAGTTCGGAGTTTCTAGAAAGCCCCTGCCCCAGCCGCGCCCAGCCTTCCCCACCCTCTCACCAGAGGCTGCGCGTGCCCTCCTGGCGCCACACTGGTGACCACCCGAGACCCTGCTTCACGCCAGGGGCCCCTCCCAGTGTCCTGTCTCCTGTGAGTTGGGACAGCTGTGCCACCGTCAGATGGCCTCAGTGCCCGTCCCTGCTCTGCCTATGCACCTCCCTCCCCAGGCCTTGGCAACCCCCGACCTTCTTCCTGTCTTCGTAGCTTTGTCTTTTACAGAATGGTCTTGGGTGCAAATCACGCATGCAGCGCGCAGCCTTAGGGGAGATGTTTAAAGCCGATTTGATCAGGTTACTCCGTCTGCTAAGACCTCCAGCACTTGCCTGGCACTGCAGACACAGACCCAAGCGCGCACCGGGCACCACGTGGTCTGGACCCTGCCCTGGCTTCGCCTGCTGGCTCTTCTGCGGCCACATTGACTTCTCTGTTCTTTCCCACCCCAGGCCCTTTGTCTGGAAAGCTCTTCCTTCCCCCACATCACCCAAAAAGCCCTCCTGCTCAACCTTCAGGTCTCAGCTCCAACAGCCCACAAGAAGCTGCTCAGCCCTTCCTCTTGGTCCTGACTGTACCAGGGGCTCAGGGGCTGCACCAGTCTCTGTAAAAGCAACCCGGATGCGTAGCCAGCAGGTATCACACACTCTCTGTCTCACACAGCTGCGCTGGGCACGTTGCATGTCTCCTTTCTAAGCCTTACCTCCTCCCTGCAAGATCAGTATGATAAGCGACATTTCACAGATGTGAGATTGTGGCTCAGAGAGGGTCAGTGTCTTGCCTAACGTCCCACAGCTTAGGAGGAGTGAGGCTGGGATTTGGATCCAGTCCTGGTGGAGTTTAAAGCCCGTGTCCTGACAGCGACTCCACATCTCTGCCTTTCTTCGTGCCGGAACAGGTGTTTGGGCCTCTGTGGGTGGGTGGGCTGGCAAATGCCTGTTTCTGGGTCAGAACTCAGAGAGGACTCGTCACCACTTAAACGCTGTGCAGACGTGACTCTGCAGTTGGGCACCGTGGCATTTGTTCACCACATGATGGCTTGGCTCCTGTTCAGCTCCCTGGGGAGAGTCATGCAGCATCTTTCATTACCACCCGCAGTGCTGAGAAAAAGAAGCATAAAGAGATAAAGTGCTGCACGGTTCACATCTGCTTCCTGACCGCACAGCCTCCCACCCTCCCCTCGCTCAGAGCTCTGCGTGCAGCAGGGCAAGGCTGTGACCATTCTTTGTCTCCCATCAAGCCAAACTTATTCCCCTCCTGCATTCCTCCCCACCAAATCTTGAGGCGGAAGAGTCCGGGTCGTCATGTAAGGTTGTGCAGCTTGGGCACTGTGCAAAGGCATATAGTGCCCTCCAAAAAGGAGCTGAAATCAGCCTAGTCTTTGTTCACCTCTGCCCTTTTTCTAATTTGCACAAAGATGTCTTACAGGTCAGCAGGACAGGCTGAAGGATATGGCTTGGAGAAAAGATGCCCAATAGCTGTGGTCTCTGATGGCCCAATACCTCCTCTATGTTGAGGATCTGCATTCACTAAGATGCTCAGAGTCCAGACCCTGCTGACATCAGAACTCCCATGAGCATGAACCAGTGTCACCATCCCTAACTAGGCTCGGAGCTCCTCGGGCTGATCGCTATGAGAAGGACCCAGATTTCTAGGCTCGAGAGCAAAGCTGTTAGGCTTGGCGTTAAGACTGCAGTCTGTACGGTTGAGTAGACTTGAATTCAGATCATCACTTGTTAACTGTGTGACTCAGGGGCATTCACTTCCCCTCTCTGAGCCCCTGTCATCTATGAGCAGGATGGTGTTTTTAAAGATTAGGTATGATTTATGCAGTCATGATAAAAATGGCTTGCATCGATTATTTCCTACATGCCTGTCACTGTCCTAAACGCTTTTATATGGATTAATTCCTTTAATGCTCTGAACAATCAATTTTTCAGATAAAGAATCTGAAGCACAGAGGGGTGAACTAACTTGTCCAAGGTCACAAAGCTGCTAAATTGGTGATGCTGGTAATTGAATCAGGGCTGTCCGTTAAAGTTCAGGACATGTAAGTCAAGTCCAGCCCAGGCACAAAGCAAATGCTCAACACAAACTTGCCATTACTGTTAGTGGCGGGGGCAGGAGGGATCCAAGCCTTCTGGGGCAGGAGGGAGTTCCACAGATCAGTCATCACGGCATGTGGTTCTCAAACCCTGCTGACAAAGGTACCTCCTGGTCTCCTCAAAATCATGTCAAGTGGGCCGGATCACAGCCTCCCTGTCATCCTCACCTACTGTATCCAGAAACTCCATTCCACTTTTGTCTGTTTATATATTCAAATCCCAAGAGGAAATTTTTCTTTAAAAAGAGCTCTGTAGCCAAGCAAGAGTCTTAAAACACGGGTGCCTTATCTAACCTGTGCATCATTAAGTAAAAGCACCACAGAGAGGGCAAGCAGCTCCCTCAAAGACACACAGCCCCTGGCTGGAGACCGTGCCAGCTCAGGCTGCCTCCCGATTCCCAGGGCAGTGGCTTTTTGTAAGTCTCCCCTGGGATCTTGTTTCTTCCCCTCAGTAGCAACCCAGAGAATGTGTCCTGCCCACATTTCCCAGAGCCCCTCATTCCAACGCGCCTTCTCCCAGTCTCCGAGCACACCGCCTGTGTCTGCCTCTGACCTGGGGGCCCCCTTCCTGCAAATGCTGACAGGTGCCCCCGGTCTGGGTGGACAGACCGAGTACCACCTCCTTCACAAAGGCGGCTCCATCCCTCACTGCGACCCTCAGATCCCGCCCCGGAGGAGGGGAGGCCGAGAGGTTAGCGGTGTTAATGGAATACAGTTGGGAAATGCTAAACCCAGTGTTTAAACGCTCGGGCCAGCAGCCAGGCGGAGCCGGCCAGATTTCAGCTGGGGGGAGTGAGTATATTCTCGGGCGGAATTAGAGAGTCTTTTAAAAACTGGATGAAGACGTTGTTTATTCAAGACTCTGGGAGCGAAAAGATAAAACATGCATAATGGATCCTGGGTCTCCAGCAGACAACTCTCCTAAACGGACTCCATCATCATAATTAGGAACTGCAACCATCGCTGAATTTACAGCCTGCTGGGCAGCCAGCTGTTCACCCGGCTCTCCCTGCGAAGATGGGGAAGCTGGGGTTCAGAGAGGGGAAGTCACCTGCTCAAAGTCACACAGCTGGTGGAGGAGAGGGGATTCAACCAGGTTTCCCCCACACCCAAGTCCTCACCCTTGGGATTAAGATCAGGTCCCAAGACTAGGGCCCTGCCCTTCAGGGTCAAGAGCAAAGCAGTTTAAGCTGAATGTGGATTTAGATGGAAACCAGGCAGACAACCTAACTTGGGGTGGGCAGAATTCCAGACCCAGAGATAATTAAGATATCCTAAGGGGGGAAAAAAAAAACCCTCTAAACCTATCAAATTATCTAGGCTGTCGGGGTGTTTGCCACGGCAATGCGGCCAGGAGTCTTGACTTGTAAGGCAGGACCTTCCCAAGTGGGGCCCGTCTAATTGTCTCTCTGGGTTTTACAGGACTCAGCGAGTTCCAAGGAGCACCTTCCCGGGCCTCTGCTGAGGCCGACCCCTTGGGGGGCGGAGCCTGAGGGGAACAGGGCGGGGCCCGAGAGGGGGCGGGGCGAGGTAGAGCCCCACAGTCACAGCGTGGAGAGATGCACCCGGGTTCCCAGGCAGCCGGGTTCCACCCTGACCGTGGGCACAGCCTCTCCCTCTGAGCTCCTTGCGAAAGCCTGGACACGCGGCAGTGGCAAAGGCCAGGGACCAGCTAGCCTCTTTGTAAAGGGCCCAAGGCCATCGCCTTCATCCTGCGGCCCTGAGGGTCACTGCCATCCCCCTTGAAACAGATGCACAATACCTGCGTGAGTAAGTGCAGCTTCGTCCCAGGAAAACTTTCTCTACCAAAACAGGGGTGTCTAGACGGGGCCGGGTCGGAGGGTGGCTGCCCGGGTTCAGCTCCCAGCTCTGTCCTCACTGGCTCAGTTGACGCCGGGACTTCTTCGCTCTCGTTTTGCCATTTATAAAACGGGGAGGGTCGTGATCCTTCCTTACAGGGAGGCCGAGAGGGATAAAAAAACAGTGCGGGGCGCCCCAGGACCCTCGGCCTCTGTCGTCATTGGTTACGCTCCAGAAACGGTCCTCGTGATCCCGGGATGACGTCAGTGTCGCCTTGGGGAAGAGGATGAGGTCACTGGCGTAGGCTCCATTAGGTCATGCGTTGGTTTTTGAGTATTTTCTTCTTTATCCCTCCCTAATAAACTTTATATATGGGCCAGTCCACAGGTGTAGCTTGCTAATTTTTGAAGATATTGCAGTAAAACATTATTTATGCAGATTACTAAACTTTTGGCACTCACTCAGTGCCAACCCCTTAAATTGTGTGTCCAAAGTGAGAGCTTCATTCATCTCGCCGACGGCCAACATTTAAAGAACTTCCTGGCCCATAGTAGACATTCAGTTCATGATGTTGGATGCATGAAAGGGCCACGCTAGCGCTGACCACGAGGGCCTTCAATGAATGGAGCCCCCTACAGTGTTTGAGCTCAAGCTCAGGAGTCAGTCCACCTACATCTATATTCTGGCCCAACTACTTACTGTGTGACTTTCTAAAGTTTCTCAGCTTCTCTGTGCCTCAGTTCTTTATATGTAATAGTAGGCTAATGATAGTGCCTATCTCATAAGGAGGCGTGAGGATTTTAAATGACATGATCTATCTAAAGAGCTTAGAAGAATTTGGGATACATGATAAGCATACAATCAATATTAATACCCCTATTATTTTTCCCCCTGGGGTTGAGGGTCCCTGGTAGGCAAAATGGTAAAAACTGAGTAGGGCATCTGGGAAAAACTGGTTGGAACTGATCCAGAGAAGAGGGATCCTGCTCCTAGACCAGAGAGGTGTCCCCACTGCCAGGGATCTGGAGTCCTTCTGCTAGTGGCCTGAGGATCCCCGTTTCAACAGGCCAAGTGCACGTGATGCTGGGATTCCAGGCGTGCACACACGTGGAAAAGAGCCCGGTCCCTGGTTCTCCAGGCCTGGGCTTCCTGAGGAAAACCAGACCAGCTCCTTCCTGTCTGTGTCCTTGGAGGCGGCTCTGCTTTGCTTCCAGGTGGGGGTCCATTAGTCTCAGATGCTCGGGGCCTCTCCCCCAGGCCTGCAGCTGTGCAAACCTCTGGCCCTCTTGTCTTGGGCTTCCCAGTGAGAGCACAGGGCTCCGCTGGGGGAACCGAGCCCCCTGCACCCCTTGGTGAGCGTGGGAGCTCTGGCGGGGATTCCAACGGTCCAAGGGCAGGAAGCCCTAGACAAACAGCCACTGTGTCTCCGGCAAGGCCTGGGGAAGCGCCTGCAGCTGGTCACTGTGCGGGAGAGCAGAGGCAGGGCAGCCAGAACAGACTCCCCCGCCACCCAGACCTGCCCCAGCCTTGGCTCTGGAACCTGCCAGCTGTGAGAACCTTGACTAGGTGACTTTGCCTCCCTGGCCTCTTGGACTCTTCTTTAAAGGGGAAACTTGGGCCGCCTGGAAGAGTACCTGAGAGAGCAATGCAGCCTGCAGGCAAAGCCCCTTGGGTGTCTGTGTACAGCAAGTGCCCAGAGGCGGGCTGGGTCTGGAAAGTCAGGCATTGGAGGTGGAGCTGGGGACAAGGCTTGCCTCTTACCCTCCATTCAACCCTCTCCTCCTGGCCAGCCGGGTTCTCCCCCACACTCTGGGGTAGGTATTATTGAGCATATATGGTCCTGAGTTGTCAGCTCACTGAGGTTGCAAACTCGAAGAGCCCTGAATTGTTGAATACTAACTCTAGGAAAGCCAACCAGGTGGGGAATTCCAATTTTTCTTTTTATTTTCAAAAAATGAATAGATAAGTAACAGATCTGCATCCCTCTTCATTTCCTGGCCAAGTGGCTTAATAGGGAAATACCCTCGACATTCTAAATATTGCTTTCATTTGTGACAGTAGAAACTCCAAGCCCACCTAATTCCACCCTGTGACCTAACTCAAGAAACCTGAAGTTCTGGGAGGGAAAGTAGCTTGCCACTGGGGTCCTCAACTGAACCTCGGAACACAGACAATGTGACTCTCTCCCTGGTTCTCCCGGGATTGGTACATACCTGGGACCACCGTAGATGGACAGGAGAGATCCACAGGACACATGTGCACATTGGGACTCCCTGAACTAGTTGAGAAGCATGGAGCTAACGGTACCAGAACCGCAGCTAGCCAAGACACCTCACCCTTCCTGAAAGCGTTTCACAGTGGGCAAGAGACACAGCCAGTGTTTAGTGGACTGGAGGGAAGAAATTGCCCCATTACTCATCCAAGTGTTTTGCAAAATTTGAAGACCCCACATACATTAAGTGGCTTCTTCTGCTTGTTTGGAAGAAGGTACCCCAAAATAACCAAACTTAATCACATGCTCAAGCAAAATGCCTCTAAAACCAGGTCTGGCTTTTATTCTGTATGTTAGGAAAGGATAAGTGTTGTGAGGGAAAAAAAGAAAGAAAAGAAAAAACTTGGTGACCTAAAAGAGACCAGTGTTGGTGACCTTAAGAGTTGAACTTGGCCTTCAGTAGTTGGCCTAATGCAAAATTAGTTACTCTGGGGACAGCCAGTCCCCTTCCATCCCCCAGTCCTCAGAGCTGTCTGCAGACTGCCTGTCAGCTGGCTCACAGGGAAAGCAAGGCAGAGGACCATGTGGAAGATGTAGGGGCCACCTGGAGAGCCATCCAACGTTCCTCTCATCCGATTGGCTAGAAGTCAGGCACATGGCCACACCCAGCCACAAGGGCAGCTGGGAAATGTAGTCCAACTGGGCACAGGCTTGAAAGGAAGTTTGGCCAACTTGTACCTGGTTGCTGCCACACTTTGTAACTTTGAACAAGTCTCTTTCATTACCCATCTTTAAATGGAGGAAATGAGGCCTGTTTACATCCTAGACTTGTGCCGAGGATCAAGAGAAATGATGTCTGCGACAGGGCCTGTCTTTGTAAATACAGGCGGAGTAACTGTTATTAACGTCACCATTTTTCAGTCCTGGCCCAGGGCTGAGGACATAGTAGGTGCAAAGCAAACCGCAATGCAGTTGCTGAACTTCCCCCTCCCACCCCGCCAGCCTCCTGAATGCGCGCTTCCCCAGGGAGCAGCCTCTGGTTCACACTCACGTCTTTTTGACGACTTCCCCATTGCCATCGTACCTGACCATAGCGCCCACCAACCAAGAGATGAATACACGAAGGTTTTATCTGAAGCCGAGACATCTGGAGAGGCTGAGGCCTCCCTTCTTGGACCTCTGGAAGGCCGCTGGCTGCGCCTAACATTCTTTTCAGCCTCCAGGCCAAGGGTAACCTGTGCTCACTGAAGGCTACTGCAGCCAGCTATGGAGGTCCAGGTGAAGCTTGTGGCCTTTGGCCTGGGGACCTCCGCCCTTCTCTCTAACCCACCCACCCCAAGCTCCTGTGGGAGAGGAGGAAAAGGCCCCAGAGAGGCTGTCAGAACTTGATTGTCAGTGACATATCGAGCGCCCCATACTGTGTAAGTGGGTGCTTTGACGGTTTGAGACAGAAGTCACCTCTCAAATCACAGCAGCTCACATTTATATGGTGTTTGCCATGTGCAAGCATGTCAACTACTTTAATCTAGTTGATAAACATAATTACTATACCAACTTTATAGAGAATATTGGGGCATAAAACATTCATCGGCCTTGCCCAAGGTCACAGGTATGCTCCTTTATCATGGACTCTGCAATTCACCAAAGTCTCTACCGCTCCCGAGTATCTCCAAGACATAGAGGCTGAGCGTCGATTATCACGTCTCTGTACTGGAAAAGCAGTGCAGAGTGTGTGGCTTAAGACCATGGATACTGAATCCAGACCACCAGAGTTTAAACCCTGGGTCTGTTGCGTTTTAGCTCTGTAAACTGGAAAAGTTCTTAACTGATCTAAACCTTGGTTTGTTTCCTCCTCTACAAAGCACATCTCAAACCATCAGCTGTACTTTGCAATCTCTGACTTGGAGCATCTTCAGATCTGCTCTGTTTATCAACAGAAGTGATAATGACCCTGCAGAGATGCCAAGAGAGGTGGGAATGCTGGAGCTGAGAAGATTCCAGTAACTTTCCCATGGTCAGCCAGGGTACCAGATCTTCAGTTAGATCGAGGCCCGCAAACCCCCCCCCCCCCAGCCCCAGTCTTGTTTTATTTCATGTTTACAAAAGCCCCTGTTCCCAGAATCTGGTATAGATCTGGTAGAGAGCTCTACCACTAACAAGCGAGGTGACCTTCAACAAGGGCTTCCTCAGCCTTGATTTCTCATCTGAAAAATCAGCTTATAGCAACACAATTAATTGTCCTCAAGGTTCTGGGGATTGAATGGGAGGAGGCATTTCAAACTGCCTCCAAGCCCTGGAAATGTTGTTCAATCATACTTGGAATGCCCATGTTGCAACACCAGCCCCAGAAGGAACCCCTGACCCAGCAACTCCCACCCCTTCCCTGGCTCCCATGAGCTGAGGAGCCCTCGCTGACTCTGTTTCCCTTGGGGAGGCCTGGCCTGGGATTTGTGGCTGCCTGGACTATGTCCTGTGTCCTTGCAAGTCCTCAGCAGCCTGCTAGACTCAAGGGCAGCTGTGTCTTGCTTAGAGTTTGTCCCCAGAACCAAGCCCTAAGCTCATACAAAATAGTGTTGTGCTGGGAACAAGAAATGCCAGGGAATAGCATGGAATGTGCCTCCATTCCTTCCCACTGGGGAGGAGTTTGGAGCAGAGTTGAACGGTCCCTAAGTTCCTCCTCTCTCCCACCCCGATTGAGCTTGGAAGCCTCCAGGTCTCAGAGAGGCCTCTCAGCCCCTCCCAGGAAGTGGGCTGCACTATTACACAGCTCTGCTCACTCAGAGGACAGAGGTGCTGGAGGCAGGAGCCTGGGAGGGCATTCACTTAGACACACAGGGCTGGCTCCAACTCAGCCCATGATTGATGGACATTTGAAGGCAACGTGGCCCTCCGGTCTCCAAATGCAGTGTCTGGAGCTAGACTCCTGGGTTCAAATCCTGGTAGTGCTTCTTTGAGTTATATACCCTTAGGCCAGTTACTGAAATCTTGCTGGCCTCAGTTTCTCCATCTGTACAATGATAACTGACTTCAGAGGGTTGTTCTGGGGATCAAGGAACTAAAATTGGAAAAGCACCCTGAATAGGATGCAGTGTCTATTAAGCATAATAAAAGTACTGGATAAAAGTGTTTCATGGGTGAAGTTAACACGTGAGGCTGATCATTAAGGCAGGTGATTGAAGACAGAACAGATGTGAGCTCTGTGATAAAGGAAGAGCTCACCAAGGCTAAAGAACGTTACCCAGCCTGCAAGGATGGAGATGAATTGTGTCAGTGACAGAAAATAATAAGCACTAGCATTTATGTAGCATCACCAAAAAGCCAGACTCTGTCCTGTGTGCCTGCTGTGCCTTGGCTACATCAGCGCTCATATTCCCAGTGAGGAAACCCATGTTCAGGTGTGTTAAACGTCACCCAAAGACCTCACTAGCAAGTAGCACAACTGAGATTGAACCCAGATCTTGCAGGCTCCAAAGCCTGCTTTCCAACACATAGCTAACCCAAGAGTGCCGCCCTTGGTCACATGCAGCAATATGTTAGTCCAAGTTCAAGTACTCATTTGAAGGATGAATCGAAGTTTTTCAGTAAATTTATCTGGAACTTGGCAGGAATCAGGATGTCAACGAGCTCATCAGGGCTGACAGGCGGAGGAGGATCTGCTCAGAACGAGGATCTGAAACGATTGTGATTAGCAGCTCAGGCCCTATTCCGTTCCAATCCTCTCTTGCCTCACGTCCATCTGTATGGAAAGTTCCATGAAGAAAGGGTCAGTTGGTCAGTCTCAGAATCACTTAGCTAAATGGCCTCAAGAGTTGTCCAATCTAACCTCTTCGTTTAGTAGTCAATGGATCAAGGCTCAATGGAGGGAAATCGACCTGTTTAAGGGCTCTGACTATATAATGTCAGGACCAGGATGGGAAACTAGATTTTAACTCCAGGCATGTGTTATTCTCTTGTTGGACAGGTTTCCACACTTTTTAAAAAACTTATTTATCAGAGTTTATATGAAGTTGTAGGCCCCTTTTTTTCTAATTACAAGCTGATATGGTAAACTCAGCTGTGCTGGGTAAAGGCATATGGAGGACCAGAGGTGGCCCACCTTCTCCATCAGGACAAGCTCCCGGGACAGACTCCTTCCTTGACAGACATCTGCTCAGTCTTGTGAAAGTGTCATGTGAATACTGTCTCAGTTCTCCAATCCCACTTCTGCATGCCAAAAGATTTCTCCTAAGTCCCACTTCAAAACCACGGCACTGTGGATAAAGTAAGTGTTTTAGTCAGCTTTTTCTCTGATGTAACCAAAAGACCCGACAAGAAAATTGGAAAAGTTTATTTGGGACCCACAATTTCAAAAGGTCTCAGTCCATAGATGGCCAACTCTATTCCTTGGGGCCTGAGATGAGGCAGAACATCATGATGGAAGTGTATGGCAGAGAAAAGCAGCTGGGGACATGGCACCAGGAAGCAGAGAGAGAGACTCAAACACAGAAACCACAAAGGAGGCACTCCCCCAAGGACCCACCTCCCACAGCCACCCCCACCTGCCTGTGGTCACCACTCTCAGTGACTGTAGGGACTGACATAGTGATTGGGTAAGGCCCTCATAACCCAATCATTTCATCTCTAAACCTTCTTACATTGTCTCACACATGAGCTTTTGAGGGACACCTAATAGGAGAGCAGGGTAGGATGGGGCCAGGCACAGCACTAAACACAGACCATAACTTGCCATGGTAAATCTCCCTAAGGTAAGGCAGGTCAGTCGACTATCTCCATTTAGTAGAGGAAGACACAGACTCAGAGAGGTCAGCTACTTGCCTGTGGTCACAGAGGAAGTGAGGACTAAACAAGGATGAGAGTTCACTTTTCTTGACAACCCAAATCCCTCCCTCTCTGAGACAGATAGACAGACAGACACACACACACACACACACACGGAATTTATCATTCTATTAAATTGGGCTCCCTATCTTTTTACATTTAGTCCTGACAATAGTATTTTTCCTTCATTCAATCCATATTCATTAAGCAATTACTGTATACCAGTCACTGTCCTAAACCTTGGGAGATTCAGCCCACAGGGACGTGTGTTCCTCTGCAGACATATGCAGCACTGATAGGTGGGCAGACATTAGGTGAACAATTACCACTGTGATGGAATTTCCAAAGAAGAAAAAGAGTGAATCCCGGACATTAGTAATTATCCTCATTACACTGATGAGGAGCCTGAGGTGCAGGTGGATTAAAGACAGCTCAAAATCATAGGACAGATAATAAGCACAGCTGAAATTCATTGCATGTGAGGTAAATGTCAGGCATTTTTTCATGAATTCAGTAAAATCCTCCTAACACTCAGTGAAATAGGTGCTATTATTATCTTCATTTTCCAAAAGGAACCTGAGTCACAGAACTTGAATGGGACTTGCCTGAGATGCAGGTCTGGGAAGGGGCTGAGTCAGGACCTGAGCCGGGCTGTCTGGCTCCAGCCCGTCCTTCGCTCTTTGAACTCAGGTCTGATGGACTCGCTGCTGCTGCTTCTGAAGGAGGGGAGGCTGGGAGGAGGCAGGTTTATAGTTCCTGTCCCTCAGGCACCCTCCGCCGGGCGTAAAGGCGTGACTGTCCTGATGGGGAGTGTGCAGCCACAGGAAGGACAGGATGCGGCTCCCGGGCAGCAGAGGCTCCCAGCAGTATCTGGAGAGCATCCTGGCTCTTCCAGCTCCTGTGTGCAGATGTGGGGCATCCCAAGGAAGGTCCCTTGAATCCCAGGAGATGACAGGAGGATCCGTACTTTGGGAATTCCATGCTTCCAGAGAAAGCTGCATGGCGGCTGACAAGCCTTTATCTCACCCTGTGGCCACTCACATTCTCAAGGTGACCCAGGAGCTCCGCAGAGGGGCAGGTGCCCTGGGCCGGGTGGTGACAGGAGCAGGTTCTCCACAACCTACCCAGGCCAAGTTCCTGCAGCCCAAGGCCCCAGAGGGAGGAGTTAGTTTAAAACAACCTGACTAGGAGCCTGGGCTGGGACTAGGGCGCAGGTTCTCAAATGCCTCTGGAGAAGATGTGGCTTCTGAGACACGGCTTGGCGATACACTGTGCATTTTTGAAACTGTGATAGAGAAGTTCAAACAGGTGTCCACTTGCACCTTCTCAGGGAAGCAGCACAGCAGGCAGAGGTCCCTGCGTGAGGGAGAACTGTGCTCCTCCTGAGTGACAGGAAGGTCAAGGTGAGATCAGATTTCACAGATCTGCCCTTTCCTGGTGAAGTTGTTCCAATTCACAAAAATGCTATAAAAACCATAACAACATGCTCTAAAGTAGTATCTTTCACTATTTTATATTATTACTAATTTCAAATTCTAAGGTCATGCCTAAATGCCTAGTTTCTTTGACAGTCTCATTATTGGGGTCTTGTCACCTACTTATTGAGCTCAGTCTTCCTTGAAGGCAATACGATTATTGACTTCTCCTCTCTACGTTTGCTTTAGCCTAGAAAGTATGCATCTTTAAAGTGTCAGTGTCTTCTCGGTGTGCGTGTGTGTTTCTTGACTTCTAAGCTAGTCTTTGTACTCCCAGAGGGCCTGATCCACATCGAATTCCTAGCTACAATTAGAATATATTGAGCATTTTTCTAAGAGTTTAGCACCATTCTAAGGTCTTATGAAGATGAACTCATTCAGTCCTCCTGACACCCTCATGAAGAGCACTGTTCTGAGCCCTGTTGTCCATAGAAAGGTTATACTATCTGTGTGCCTGGAGACCTGGCCCCAGTCAGGTGACTGGCCCCAGTGGCCCTGCTCTCTAGCACTGACCCTACTGCCCTCCCCTGAGCCTCTCACTCAGGCCTTGCATCTACAAGGTGCTTGGAAATGCTCACTGGTTTCATGGAAGGCCATTCTCTTCCCTGCATCATCCCCTCACTGTGTAACAGAGGAAATGAGGCTTAGAGATGTAAGATGATGGCATGGGCCAGGAACGCTTTCAACCACAGGAAACAGAAAATCTGGCAGGTAGGGGACAGGTAATAAAGACATTTCTTTTTATTGCATAGCAAGAGTCTGGGTGTTTCCAGATTGGGCACAGTGAGAGAACGTGCTGCCAAGTATCCTGGAGCTTGCTGGCTTGCTCTCTTTTCATCCTTAGCACATCAACCTTTAGCTCTTATGATTGACATGTGCCATCTGTTAGCCTGGGTTCTCCAGAGAAGCAAAACCAATAGTAGATATATGATAGATAGACAGACATGTAAATGTAGATATAAAGTATAAGGAATGGGCTTATAGGATTATGGAGGTTAAGAAGGCCGAGATCTGCAGGTGACAGGCTAAGAGAGCCCGTGGTATTATGCTCACCTGAGCCCAAGGGCCTGAGAACAGAAGAGCCCACGGGGTAAGTTCCAGCCTGAGCCCAAGTCCAGAGGCAGAAGAGGAGACTGACTTTGCAGCTGGGAGAGAGTCAGGCAGAGAGTAAACTCTTCCTTCTTCAGCTTTTATTCTGTTCAGGCCTCCAACAGACCGGATGAGGCCCCTCCATACTGGGGAGGGAAATCTGCTTCTCTCAGTCTACCAGTTCAAAGGTTAAACTATCGCATCTGCAGCCCGGTTGTGCCAGACAGTGGGATAAGATGGAAAGGCCAAAGAGTGTCCTGGAGACGGCATGAAAGACATGACTTATTGGGGGAAGGCTTACAAGAGATCAGCGACTGGTCCAAGAAGAGTTCAGTGGCACCAGGCTGAGCAGAGAGCGTCTCTGTCCCTCAGGGTGCTTCTCCAAGCATGGCCTCCGCCCCTCACAGTGCTTCGCCCAGTGGTGACTGGATGGACAGGGGGCCTGTATCCTTTCCACATGTGTCCCCACTCCAAGAGGGGTCTTATATGTTAGTTTGCAGAAGCAGTGACATCTGCAGCATCGGCTTGCTTGTGTGACCAGCATCCCAAGGAGCAGCCGCCCAACTACATGCAAGAAAGTAGCTTTCTACAGATAATACTAACTTGCCCTAGTTTCCAGCGTGCATAGAGGAAGCCAGTGTTCTTCAAGATAATATGTATCTGGACTTTCTGGCCCAGGCATGCTTGTTCTCATTGTTCCTTTAACTTGGCTAGGGTTTTGGGAACAGAAAGGGGACATTCAGGGACATGGTGTTTTACCGACCCCCCTTTTTAGGGATGATATATAAACTCATCCAGAAACATCCTCACAGACACACCCAGAATGATGTTTAACCAGATTATCTGGGCACCCTGTGACCCAGTCAAGTTGATACAGAAAACTAACAATCACACTGTCCCAACAGGGTTGCCACAGTTGAAGCCATTATATCAATGTTCAGTTAAGGAACAAGAATGGTTCCAGAGAGTTCTTTTCTCTTTCCTCTTCCTTTGGAGAGAAGTAAAACTTTCCCAAAGACCCTTGCAGATTTGTGATTTTGCGTCATTGACCAGAATTGTGTCACATAGCCAACTAGCTACAAGGGAGGTTTGGAAAATTAAATATCCACATTTCTACCCTCCACAGGGGAAAGAAACAAAGAAGGTTTGAGTTAGTCAGCCAACAGTATTTATCCCAGCCACCTGTGCACAGTCACAGGAAAGTGAGGATCAGAGCCCTGGATGGTTTTCCTCTTCCTACAATATGTAAAAGGGTGGCATTTTGTTCCCCATGTCACTGAAACCCTACCTCCAGGATTCTGCTGATTGCTATTTCTCAGCAGGTCTTCACTAGCCCCTTGCTTTTAGCCTGGTGTCTAGAAGACAGAAGCATTTATTACAGGGTGAAACTCTAACCAGATGATGAACTCTAACCAGAAGACCAGAGGGTCAGGATCTGGTCCACTCTAGACCAAGACTCAAAGCCATTGTACAAATGGTGACTCAATGTCTGCTCTCTCTGCTACAGTCACAGGCTACGATCCTGTGGAAGGAAGAAGGCGCTGTCTGCTCTCTAGGTGAACCCATAGCCTGCAGGGAACCAAACTGTAAAGCAAATGTGTATCATTGGGTGCATAGGGTCACAGGGAGGAGTATATGAGACAGAGAGAGCACCAGCAGAGGGCCGGGTCAGCTCACCTGCCATGCTCTGGAAAGACCTCCCCTACCAAGGAGATGTTTGAACCAAACATGGCGGGTGAGTAGGTAAACAAGATGGAAAGGGGATTGCAACCCAGGGAATGGCAAATGCAAAGCGTGGTAGTGTGGACCAGCAAGGTCCTTCTGGTTTCATGTGGAGGTGTGGAGCAAGGACTTCACCTGGTCTCATGCGGAGGTGTGGAGCAGAGGGCTTCACCTGCTCTTACGTGGAGGTGTGAACCCGAGGGCTTCACCCGGTCTCATGCAGAGGTGTGGACCAGCGGGGTTCTCCTGTGTCCTGTTTGGAGGTGTGGACCAGCAGGGTTCTCCTGGGTCCTGTTTGGAGGTGTGGACCAGCGGGGTTCTCCTGTGTCCTGTTTGGAGGTATGGACCAGCAGGGTTCTCCTGGGTCCTGTTTGGAGGTATGGACCAGCAGGGTTCTCCTGGGTCCTGTTTGGAGGTGTGGACCAGCAGGGTTCTCCTGGGTCCTGTTTGGAGGTGTGGACCAGCAGGTTCTCCTGGTCTCATCTGACTCTGGGTGAACACGCCCTGCCACACATGCAGTTGGCAGCTCGCACGCCCTTGCAGGAGCATTCTCTCATGGCATTTCCCTGATTTGTCCTCTCCTCTGCTTTTTGCCCAAGGCTACCTATTTTTCAAACTGTCCTGAAGAGCCGACTCTTCCAGGAAACCGTTCCCGTGTCTGCGCCTCTGTGATGTCTTATCTTGGCCCTTGCCATGCTGGGCGTGTCTGTGGGCACTCGAGGCTCTTCAGAGCTCTGCGTGGTCCATGAGGGTGAGGACAGTGCCCAGTCCCATCTGAGATGTGGTTGAGGTGTCGATTCCATGGTCACGCGAGAGCAGGACTAGAACCCGCTAGTCAAGTCAGCTAACCCAGTTCCCTTTCTTTCTAACCCACATTCCGCCTCCAGAAGGAAGCAGGCCGTCATTTTGGTCTTACAGAGACGAGAAATGACTCCCGGATGACCAGAATTCCCCACCGGTCCTCCCGGGACCGCTGGCCACACTTCTCTTTAAGGTCCCATTTCTTGGACTGTCTGGACTTCTCCCTCTTCTCCTGAGTCTCACCTAAGTCCTCACTTGTCACTCATTTACCTACCCCATCCAGCTTCTGGGTGATCTCTTTAATTCAGGAAACGTTCTAGATAAGCCAAGAACAGAGGGTTCTTCCCTCTCCTCCCCCTCCCTCCTCTTCAGCACAGGCGCTCCTTGTCCCTGCACAGGGTCTAGCCTTCAGTTCATAGAGTTCCCTGATGGTGTCCTTTACAGCACTCATCACAACCCATAACGGTACACATGTGTTTAAATGAGTTTGGGGTTTTGTCTGCCCCCTCTCCACTGCCCCAGAAGACCAGGGATCACATCTCCCCATTCACCTCCATCCCTTCTCTTTCCAGCACAGTGCCTGGCATACGAGAAATGCACACTAAACGCTTTCTGAATAAAGAAACTGACTCCAGACAGTATGACTTTTGTTATTAACTAAAAAGTGGGCTTGACACTAAACCTGGACTCCAAATAACACATTTTTTGTATCCAGAATATGTCTCCAGTTTTATTATTTCCTCTGGACTTAGAGATTCTGCAAGGTAGATATTAGGCTCCTTCATTTGCAAGGAAGGAAGCTGAGGCTCAGAGGATTAGTAATTTTCCCAGAGTCATGCTAAGTAAAGGAAAGGGGATTAGATGAATTATATGGCAGCAAGTATCAAGCGTCTGTTGCCTGCCTCAGTGTGCATGGCCCTGAGAAGTCCCTGGGTGGCCATTAACATCCCTATGGGATGATTTTTACAGACAAGCAAACTGAGGCACAGAGAGTTTAAGTAACTTACTTAAGCAGGAATGACTGATCCAGGATCCGAGCCCAAGTCAGACACCAACTCTTTCATTGTGCTGTATCATTTGCAAAGAAATACAGATGGAAAGAATCATATAAACCCTTAGAGGATGCTGAAGATACTGCCCGGAGAACTCTGGGCTCCATGCAGAGAGGAGTGAATTGCCCTATGACTGGAAAGGATTGCAAGAAGACTTGGAGAGACACAGGACTTAGAAGCCATGGAAAATACTAGAAAAATCCATCAAGACTTGCTGCAGGCAACAGAAAGGATTGCAGGGATTTTAAGCAGAAAGGAGCTTGAGACATCTTGAGCCACCTAGAATACCACTGAAAGGACTGGAGAAGTGAGCTCTAGGCAGGGCTTCCAGGAAGCCTGTGACCCCGGCGGACCCGGTGGCCATGTTTCAGTCCTAATGCACTCTGCCACAGTCAGGACTCAGAGCAAGACCTGGAAACTATTGCCAACTCCACTGCATCTTGGAGCAGGGCTCTAGAGAGACCACAGACACACACTGAATCACTCTCCAGAAACTTCTCTGCCAGCAGGAAACAGCCAAAGGGGGCTAGAAGAGGATTGCCACCAGAATTCTGTGCCCCAAGTGCTTCTAATTGCTGAATCTGCTTATATTCAGAATCCCAGCCACAAGCCCTTCTGGGAAATGAAGTTTTGAGCATTCCACACTCTGCATTATAAGACATATTAAATAGGAGGATGTGATGCATCCTGGGTAATATTCCTGGAGAGAAGAGCAAAAAGGAGTTTTCACGTTTCTCTCACCAGTGGGACAGAAGGAGCTAGAAGATCTAGACCACCTTCTACTGAACTGTGAGCCTCTTTGTACCCTCAGCTCCATTGCTCCTCCAGAAGGGAAAAGCCTGCTCATAGAAATGAAAGATTCAGAGAACATTTGCAAGCTATGGCAACAGATTACTACCTCAATATGTAAATAGTTCTTATACATCAATAAAGATTAACATTCCAATATAAAAATAAGCAGTAGATATAAATAAGTAACCCACCAAAAAGAAGAAATGATTTGTGAACAAATAGGTAAAAAGATGCTAAATCTCAATAATTATCAATGAAAAATAAAACCAGAAAACATTTTTTTTCAGAATCAAAAAGATTAAAAAGATCAACTTAAATATTGCTGATGGTAGACAAAACTGATCTTTTGATAAACTTTTGGTAAAAGTGAAAATTAATGAGTTGTCTACATGACGGTACAAATGTATATGCTCATGACCTTTGATCCAGTAAGTTTTCTACTAAATATTTTTGGCAAGGAAAAATTAGAAAAATCCAAAGAGATGTGCTTATAGACACATTCTGTCCAGAAACCTTTGTGATATATTTTTTTTAAAGTCTAAATGCTCATCAACTATGAGATACTAGGTTGCTTAAAAAAAAAAAATTCAGATGTTTATATTTTGGAACGTAAAGATGCCTGGAAATAGTAAGTCCCGTGAGGGCATGAGTGTATAATTTGATGTTATTTAGAAATGCATGTGTTATATATGCTGACATGTTGGAAATATGGGAGGAAATACATTGAAATGTGAACATTATCTGTGAACTTTGAAACTTCTGTTTTCTACCCTCTTCTTTATACCTTACTGTGTTTTTCCCCTTTAAATAAGCACATGTCACATTTATTAACCAAAAAAGAAATCCCTATAAAACATTCATTTCTGAGAATTAGCCATGAGAAGCTTTGGGCACAGCCACTGCCTTGCCCCTTGGAGGTTTCAGAAAGCCAGGCCTCCAAGCCCCTTGGGGCAAGGTTGTTCAGACCCAGCATGGAGCCGAGCCAAGGTGGGCAGGAGAGTTGGGGCAAGAGCAGCGGGAGGAGGAGCCCTGCTAATTTTAGCATCTCTGGTGGCGAGCTCTTCCAAGTCGGCCATAACATCCCCTTGCACGTGCTGAGCGGGCCTCCAGCCCCACCCTAGCGAGTGCCGGGCAGGCCCAGGCGCTAATGGACTGCAGATTGCAACCAAAGGCCTGACATCTCTGCTGCTTTAAATAGAGGTGTTTGTCACCCGTTTGGATGCCAGGTCTGGCAGGCTGGAGGCTTCTGTCTCATCCCAGTTGGAGGCCCCGGAACAGAGCCACTTAGAAAGCCAGTTTTCCCTTGAACTTCGATGCCTCTAAGGCAGGACTTCCCCCAGCCCCTTGCCTGGGCATAACCTCCCTCCCGCGAAGTCTCCCAGCTCCGGTTCTGGGGACCCCTTACACCCCTGCTTCCCCTCCCTGTTACTCCACCTCACTTCCTCCCTACCTCCTCTTCTTCAGGATGATGATTTAGAACAGATTCTTTAAAAGCATATTTTGTGGGCCCTTTCTAGAATCATACAAGTTTCTCTCTAAGTGACTTTAAAAAGTATAACACCAAAAACGTTAGTCTTCCTTTATTTGGTGTTTATTAAATGCCAATCTCATTATGTTCATAATATGATCTCAAGTCATCCCTGTGGACAGCAATATCTTGAGATTCAAACAGGTACTTGATGAAAGAAGATCTACAAAACATTGCCAACAAGCCCTCAAAATGATACCAAGCATCATTAGTCATCAGGAAAATGAATATAAAAACTATAATGAGACATTGAATTATAAGGACAAACTGTTGGGGGGTAGAGTAGAGTGACTCTTGTCTGTGGAGGGTGGGTGTGCCAGATGGTGCACATTTTCTTTGGAAAACGGTTTGTTGGTTTTTTTTTTTTTTTTTTTTTAATGAAGTTAAATATTTATGTATCATAGGATCCAGCCATTCTCTTACTAGACTTTTCCCCACAAGAAATGAAACATGTCCACTAAATGACTTTTGAAAGAATCCTTGTAGCAACTTTATTCATAACAGCCTGTATGTGGGGACAATCCAGTGTACATTAAAATGTGCTACAGACACACTGGAAGGCTTCTCAGTGATAAGAGAAGCTCACCGCCTAGAGATGGTAGTATATTTCTGTGCCACATAACAAATTACTATCAACTTATTGCCTTAAAACACCACATATTACCTGAGAGATTGTGTGCGTCTATTGTCTGGGTATGACTCACTTAGCTGGATCTTCTCCAAGAGGAGATGTCACCTGAAGCTGGGTATGGTGAAGCCTGTAATCCCAGCTACGGGGGAGGCTGAGGCAGGAGGATTGCAAGTCCCAAACTCTGTCTCAAAAATTTTTTTAAAAAAGTTGTGAATGTAACTCAGTGGTAGAATGTCCCTGGGCTCCATCCCCTGTACTGCAAAAAATTTAAAAATTAAGAAAAAAAGTAAAGCCTTCATCTGGGGCTCAGTTCTTATATGGAGGCTAGACTGGCAGAGGAACCACTTCCAAAGTTAATGTTACAAAGATAATGTTACAAAGGTAACTATCACAGGAGTGAGAGTCTATCACCTTCCCTTTATGAAAGCAAGTCTTGGGCCCCACCCACACTTACATTATGGTACATTATGAGGACATCATGGTTAGAAAAACAAGCTAGATGCAGAGAGCACCGATATCAGATTCCAGAATATGCAAAATTAGTCCACAGTCACTGAAACATCAGTGGCCGCTCAGGCCCAACTGAGAGGTGCAGGATTAACGATAGGGGGGCACAAAGCAAATTTGGGGTGATGGAAGTATCTCGATTGGCACAACGGTTGCATGGGCTTGTACATTTGTCCAAGCTCATCAAACTGTGCAACTTAAATGGCTACATTTTATTTTATGCAAATTTCATTTCTATAGAATGTATATTTTGAATGGACGTATGAGTTGCAGATTTTGTCCCATATTTACTGAGGAGGAAACAGATCCAAAGCATGCCCATTGTTACAGGAACGGTGGAGATGGGGTTCAAAGTCCATCTCTTTTCTTTATGCCTGACATCAAATCTGCCTCCATGATGTCATTTCTACAAAGGAGGGAGAAGGAGGTCCAGAGAGCAAGAGAGTTCTCCAGGCCATGCAGAAAGTGACTGGGAACTTCAAGTTTACAGTTTCTAATTCCAAGCCAGAGGTCTGCAAGACCTCATTAAAGCCATCTAGTAGAATTTAAGAGTGATTATTGCATTTAAAAATCTATCCGTATGTGTTATTGTAAATACACTTAGCAACGTTATTCTCTTAAACACATATTCCTATGAACCAGTTCTTTGAAAGAATGGCACAAGGCTGTCCATGAAAATAAAGGTTTCAGAAGGTCTGCTATGTTCTGCTTTCCTGCCTTCTCTCTGGTTTGCCAGACCCTGAGTTTACTCAGCGGATCTGTGGCCATAGGCTTCAAGGGAGCAAATGTCCCTCTTAGTTTCAGCCAGTTGTGATCATTCTGTTCCCACTGAGGAAGATGTGTATGGAGGGGAACCTGATGCAGTTCCAACCACGGAGGCCTCGTAGAGGGGCCTGCTGGAGCATTCTAGAAGGTTCACCAGCTTCTTAATAGTAGCATAAGAGATGGGCTCTTCCTTGCAGGCAGCGGGGTGTGGCCTAGGGAGCCGAGGTGGCTCACTGAACCCCAGAAGGACAGTGTGAGGACAAAAGTGAGAGTTGAAATCAGACCGTTACCCTTAGGTCCTGAGGGTGACACTGAGCCTCTGACTTACCCAACCCGGTGACTGTGCCATCTCAGTGATATGAGCTAACGCATTTCCTACATTGATTTAGTCATCACTGTTATTCAAAGCCCAAGCCACCTTGTATACAGACGACAGAGCAGATGCTGACAAACATCCTTCAAGTATTCACCAACTCCGTGCTGCATAATATTCTTATAATCATTTATATTCATGACATTCCATTCAAAATCAGTGGCAAGCAATTGAAGGTACACATCATGCAAATGCTAAAATTAGTTTTATTCTCAGGAGTGTTTGTTAATAGCTAGAGATTAGGAATGATCCAATTGTCCATTCATAGGGGACTTATTAAATAAATTAGAATCATTTGCTGAGATGCAATTAAAAATAAAGAAGCATCTCTTTTCTCTGTACCCATGCGAAAAGATTTCCAGGATGTGCTGCTAAGTAGAAAAACCAGAGTCAGAAGACTGCACAGAAGACTTTTAATCCCTGGTCTTGGAAAAACACCTGAAGTTCATTACCAAGACTGTTGTGGTACAGAAAAGGAACACAGAAGCTGAATGCAAAACCCCAGACAGAATTTTCACCATGGATTGCCTCACGGAGGACACCGAGTGGTGGAGGGACTCTAGGAAGCCATGTTGCCAGCTCTATTAGTCAGCCTGATGTTACTACAACAAAATCCCGAGGTAGCTAACTTTATGAAGAGAAGAGGTTTAATTAGTTCGCGGTGTGGGAGGCTTAAATCCAAACACCAGGGTGTAGGCTCTAGTGAGTCATCCATGGCAAATGGCAGAGTGCATGCAGGGGAAGCAGCACATCTGGAACCAAGAAGCCAGAGTTCCCTGTGGGGCTGGGCTCAGAAGGTTGTAACAAACTTCCTGTGAGAAATATCAAAAGGGAGGACAAGAGCTACCTTCATCTCTTCCAAGTCATGCCCCCAATGACCCAAGGACTCCCACTAGGTCCCATGTCTCAAAGGTTCCACCATCTCCCCACCAGCATGCAGGGAAGCAAGCTTCTAACACGTGGACCCGCAGGAGGAAGCTCAAAGCATGCAAACCATAGCACCTGCCATAGCAGGAAAGCTGTAAGGCCACAGGAGGTCCTCACATGGAAATAGCCCCCCAGACCCACTTCTTAAGGGAAAGCATGAGAGATCAGAGTAGGGGGCTGCCGTACGCCATCCCACAATCATGAACTGCCTATTTTGAAGATATGAAAGAACTTTAAAAAATGCATCAAAACTCTGGCATGTCTCAGAAGTAAATGCCGCTCACCTGTGAGCATCAATATTTAACTGACAATTAGTCATTAATTAAGGACTCCTGCTGCCTGATGCGCCCCTAACTCTACCTGGATTGGCTTATTTCATCCTTATCACAACACCCTGGGGTGCTTGTTATTGCTACATCTTTTTTTTTCTTTTCACAGATGATGTTTTGATCATCTTTTCACCACTGTGACAAAAGACCCAATAGGAACTATGTAGAGGAGGAAAAGTTCATTCTGCACTAACAGTTTCAGAGGTCTCAGTCCATAGACAGCCAACTCCATAGCTCTGGGCCTGAGATGAAGACGAACAAGATGGCAGAGGGTATAGCAGAGGAAAGAAGCTCAGAACATGGTCACAAAGAAGCAGAGAAAGAGAGAGAGAGAGGGAAAGAGAGGTCTGCTCAGCAGGGACAAAACATATACCCCAATGTCATGCCCCCAGTGACCTAACTCTCCAGTCACACCTTACCTGCCTACAGTCCCACCCGGTTAATCCATATCAGTGGATTAAGCTGCTGATTGGGTCACAACTCTCAATCTACTCATTTTACCTCTGAACATTCTTGCGTTGCCTCATACTTGAACTTTGGGGGAACACCACATACCCACACCATAAAAGATGGGTAAACTGAGGTGTAGAAATGTGAACTAGAGTTCCTGGGATCACCCAAGTGTTCAGTGGTTGAACCAGCGTTTGAGCCCAAAGTCTACATTCCACTAATGTTTGTGCTCCATTAATTGGCCCCAGAGTTGATAAGGATGAGTGAGCCCTGTGTCCTTTCCAGTGCTGGCCTCAACCAGCGCTCCTCTGAGGGCCGTCCATCAACCAGCGGTGGAAGGAATGTGTTGGGAATATGTTTAAGTGCTTAGAAATGTCCCCTGGGTTTGGCCAGGCCTGGTGTAATGTGACCACTGCTGCTAATGTGCTCCTCGGCTGGCATGACGATAGGAAGTCCCACCTAGCAGGAGAAAGAATAAATCCACACCCGGCTGAACCTCCGAGAAACACCATACAGATTATGTACATAGTTACCACCTTGCTCTCTTGTCCAACAGTCACTGAGCTCAGCAGAAACTCATCCTGTGATCAATTAGCAATGTCTGAAGAGGGCTCTTCCATCTGCAGGCTGGCTGGTTGAGCAAGAACACCAGAACCAGCCCATGACTCCTCTTCTCCACTTAGCTACTCCATAGGTCAGGGCTCTCAAACTCACTCCTTCCTCAATGCCTTTCGGATAATAGATGCTCAATAAGTATTCACTGAATGAAGAGGTCATTGCCATTCACCTGGTGGCAGCTAGCTTTTTTTTTTTTTTTTTGCAAAGAGCACTGAACAGGAGTGCTCCAACTTTGGCTTCACGTTAAAACTATCTGGAGAGCTTCTAAAACTCCCAATCCCAGGTGACCACTTCAGGCCGGTTACCGTCATGCTTAATTGAACAAAAGGGCATGCTCTGATTTCATCACTGTGTGAACACCATGGAGTGTACTTACCCAAACCTAGGTGGACTGCGCTTGGCCTTTTGCTGCAAACCATGAGTTGTCTGAGACTGCTGCCCAAATAACACGACAAGTTGTTTTATAATAAATGGATTTTCTTTTTTCAGCGGGGAGTGGTACCAAGGATTGAACTCAGGGGCACTCGACCACTGAGCCACATCCCCAGCCCTATCTTGTACTTTATTTAGAGACAGGGTGTCACTGAGTTGCTTAGTGCCTCTCTGTTGCTGAGACTGCCTTTGAACTTGAGATCCTCCCACCTCAGCCTCCTGAGCCGCTGGGATTGCAGGCATGTACCACCATGCCTTGATTTTTTTTTTTTTTTTAAATAAATGAAAGGAATATACTGTGAAATGATTTTAAAGTGTGGTATAGTAAATACAAATGAGCAGCATAGTTATTTGTTACCATTATCAAGCATTCTGTTCTGCACATTATCATCTGCTCTCTGTTCCTCTAGAGTGGGCAGCTCAGTAGGTGTTTCTGCCCACATCACGACTAACACTTGGGCAATGTGTCGTTAGATATGATGTGACTGAGATCGCTGAGTGGTAGGGATTGTTCAGACCCATTACCACCTTAGGACCCCCTTTGTAAATGTGGTTGGTCATTGACCAAAACATCATGATGTGGCCCATGACTGTGTCTCAGGACATCTGGGGGCTGAGGAAGAGGAGGAAGGACTAGGTGTGACCAGTCTTAAGGTCTCCCCGGGGGATGCCTATGTGCAGCCAAGATGGAGAATCCTCGAGCTGGAGCCAAGAGGGGCGGACTGGCCGGTGCCAAACCAGCAGAGTCACAGCTCCAGTAAAACACAGAGAGGTAAAACACAGAGGGTAAAACACAGAGAGGTCTCTCAAAATCTGCTCTGTCCTCTCCTCTGAGCTGAGCTGGAAGCAGCCAAGATCCTGTCTTAAGAAGTTCCTGCCCACAGTGGAAGGTACAGCTGGAAGCGTTTACGCTGGAAGTCCTGCCTGGTGATGGTCCTAAAAATCACTGCCACATGTCTCCACGGGGAGGGCCGCCTGCGCTTCTCCCCACCCCTCCAGGGCCTCTCTTTCCAGGGCTGCTCAGTCTCCGCCCTGGGGCCCCCTGAGGAGCACCCTTTAGTTCAATCATTTTATTGAGCATCTAGAGCCCTTGGGTCCTGGAAGTACGGATACAAATCCAACATCGTGGCACCCTGCTGGAGCCCAGGGCCTGAGGGAGAAACAGGACTCAATCAGCAGCCAGGCTACGGTGTGATAAGGGCTGGTGGAGCCTGTCTGGGAGGAGCGAGCGCTTACGGAGGGGGCACGAGGGCCAGGAGCTTCGGAGCCTTGGGAAGAAGTGATCACACAGACGCTTCTTTCTTTTTCTTTTTAAATATTCATATATAAATTTGAATAATTCTAAATTTGGAATAATTCTAAACCTAGATGGTTGAATATACAGATTTGACAAATAATAACATTTGGGTTTGTTTATTTTAGATCCTTTAAGAAAATTCTGGAGTATTTCAAACAGAGGAAAAGTGCAGAGAATAGTAAATCCAATACCAACAGACTGAGGAAGTTGAGAGCTTCCACAAGGAAGCCAGCCTTTTCGCCTCTACAGTGTGACATTGGAAAGTTGCTTAACCTCTCTGAGCCTCTGACTTATTTATATACAACACACACACACACACACACACACACACACACACACACACACTCTCTTACCTCAGAGGGCAGCTGCCAGGATTAAATTAAATCTCTTAAAAAGACAAGTGCCTAACACTTAGTAAACATTAACTGTCATTAAAGTTCATGACTGAGCTTGTCACCTCTTCCCATTTTGCTGCGTGTGTTTTGGATTTTTTGATCAAGAGAAATCTAATCACAGATATGGTTCAGAGCCCCATGCACACCCTTCCCCGGGCTGGCCACTAGCAAAGAGTAAACGGGCAGGTCGGTGGGTCTGGTGGCACCGGCCCTGGCTTGCGAGGTAGCTCTCCATGTGGTCAGGAGGGAGGTGACCCAGGGGCAGGGGAGGAGGCTGGAGAGGGAGCAGTGCATGTTCACCCGGAAGACGCCAGGAGCTGCTGCAGCTGGAGCTCAGGTCCCTTCACAGACACCATGTCCCACCCTCTCTCCTCTCCCAGGAAACCCTCGGGGTCCCTTTTAATGACTCCCTTCATAAAACAGATATAAAAAGGCACCTCAGCCCCTCTCGCTCCCCAGCCTGGAACATTCCATCCGGTGTGGGCTAGCTGTGAGGGAAGAGGGGAGGCCTGGGGGGAGCAGGAAGGGAGCTGGCGCCCGGAGATGGGTGCCCCCAGGGCACTCTGGGGACCACCTCGAGACTTCAGGCTGTGACCCAGACAGAGCCTGGAGCTGGGGCCCCTTGGGCCGGTACTGAGGGGCCAGCCTGGGTGGGGGGCTTTCTGGGAACGCCCCACTGCACCCAGGGGACCCTCCTGCCCGAGGGACTGCTAAGCAGCCAAGGCTGGTCCCATAGCTAACCTGACGGAAGCCCCTGTGCAGCTCGCCAGGCAGACGCCGTGGAAGGCCGGGTGGGAGGGCGTCCCAGCTGCCGGCTTGGTTGAGATGCGCTCCCCCGTCCCTCTCAGCAACGCCATCGTTCATCTTCAAATGCCCCCCCGCCTGGCTCCCTTGCTGCTCCAGCGTCCGTTCCAGCCACAGCGAGGACAGCTGTTCTGAGGCCCGTCTCTCATCGGCTGCCTTATCTCCCCATGAATAATGTTCCTTCCCTGAGCAGGCAGCCTGGCAGGAGGCCCGCCCTGCACAGGCCGCAGGCGGACAGCACTTGGGCTCAGGCAGCTGGTGGAGGGTGGTTGCCCCAGACCCCGCCTGTGAGGGTAGCACCCTTCCCGTATCTCAGAGCCTTGTCCCAGAGGCCCCCCGGGCCTGGAGAGCGGCAGCTCACACTCAGCCTATCCAAGCACATCTCAGCACCCGTGGGTGTCTTCACCGTGTCGGGGAAACGTCCTGCCCCGCAGGCTGGGGGTCGCTTATAGGAGAGGTGGTTAGTATGTGATCTGAAGGGCCATACTAAGTCCTGTGGACTTCATAATTCCTGGGAATGGAATGGTCTCGGTTCTCCTGGTCTGCAACATGGGCCAATGCTAGTTTTGCCTAAATGCACCTCTGTGACAGCCGGTGCACTCAGCCATGGCTGTGCTGTGGCCTTCTGCATCACCCTGGGCTGATGGTAACTGCATCTCTGAGCTGAGAGGCCAAACTGCCCCCACCGCCACCTGTCAAGGAGTTGGGAACTGCTACTGGGGACACAGCCCAGCCCTCTTTTCTCAAGATCCAGAGACCCCTGTGGATCGGGGCAAGGCTAGCCTTCACCCGGGGACTTGCCTCTCCCTCTTGCAGAGCGCTCTCTCCATCAATCTCTGTTTCAGGTCCTGCATCCAGGAACCCAGGGCAAACTAAGTATCTACGTGACGGAGGTTTTGTGCGAGGATTCTAGAACATTAAAACTTGAAACCCCCTTCACAAGTGCCTGGCACTCAGCAAGCATCCATTCCTCAGCCCCGATTCTTAGAAAACATTACTAGGTGACAGAAATCAATGAGGGAATGGACAGACAGGACAAGGACTTGAAAGTCATGTTCTGGAAATGGAGGGTCCAAGAGCACCCTCAGAGGCCCATGAACCCAACTCACCGACAAGGAAACTGAGGCCCAGATTTTACAAAGACTCCACAAGACAAGGAGCTGGGGCCACATGAAGCCTTGATTTCCCCATCACCCTTCATGTCCTTCTAGCATGTTCTGATACTGTTTTTCTGTTTTACTTGTTGAAGTGTTGATGACTTTAGATGTATCAGGACCCTGAGAAGTGAAACCATGTCCATTGTAGATTCATTTCCATGTGGACCTCCTGAGCACCTACTATGTGCTTAACACCTATTCTGCACTGGGGGGGAGGGTATGCAAATCAGTTTTGGAGCCTAAAGACCTGCGTCCAAATCTTAGTTATAGCTCCTTCTCTCTTTGCTTAATCCCTCTGTGGCTGTTCTTGAGAAATGAGAACACCTCATCGGGTCACTGTGAGAATTACAGATAACATAATTAAGGGCCTAAAAATGATTCCTGGCACAGTAGCCATGATCTATAACTCTGAGTCATTCTCATTATTGCCTGTGAGGACAAGATGGGAAAGCCCCTGAATGGAGATGATTCCACAGAGCACTTGGCCATGTCTGCAGACATTTCTAGTTGTCACAATTGGGCATGGAATTGCTACCGTGTCTGGTGGCTGGAGGCCAGGGATGTGCCTAACATTCTAGAATACACAGGACACACACCTCCGCAGCAAAGAATTATCCAGCCCCAAAATATGCATACTGCTGATGTTGGAAACCCTGGTCCAGAGTCAGCAGCCTGCGGGGTCTGACGTGTGTCTCTACCACCAATAGCTTTGCCAAGCTTCTTGATAATTCCTGGTCAGTTTCCTTATTGGTCTTCCTTTTCAGACTTAAATGAGGACTTGGACTAGAGTGTCACAGTATGTTAGCTATAATTAGAGATCCTGGAAAGTGAGGACACAGAAGCTATTTGATCTGAGGCTTTGGCATTTATAAGGGACTTCAGTGCAATTTCACTGGAGTGGAAAGGAGGCCACCAGTCAGATGCAGAGGGCCGTAAAGATGGGTGCATGGGCTGGGGTTGGTGGGCATAGACTGCCTTGTCCAATGGGTCTAGACGTGAAAGGAAGAAGGGAGACAGTTTCTTGTGACTGTATGGTCTAGGAGGAGACTTGTTTCCCTATCTATCTATCTATCCATCCATCTTCCCATCCACACATCCATTCATCCATCCATCCATTTACACATCCAGTATATACATACATCTATTCATCCCTCCATCCACCTATCCACCAATAGACCCAGCCATTCATTCATCCATCCACCCACCCATCTGTCCACCCGTCCGTCCGTCCATCCATCCATCCATCCATCCATCCATCCATCCACCCATCCATCTGTCCTTCCGTCCTTCCGTCCGTCCATCCATCCATCCATCCATCCATCCATCCATCCATCCACCCATCCATTCATCCATACATCCATCAATGCATTTGTGCCAACTGAAATCTCTGGTTAGTGCCCAAACCAAGTTACAACAGAACTGGGAATTTTCAAAAGAAATCAGGCACTGCCATGTCAGCACCTTACCTAATGCGTGGTTTTCCATCTCTCCATCCAGACCAGCATGTTTCGGCGCTGTAATCATAAAGCAGGTTCTCTTTTCTATTGTTTTGTATCATGTGCAATTGCTCCGTGGCATTTTCCATGATATGACATCATTGTTGCATTTTTCATTTTTTCCACAGTGAAGATAACCTCATTGCTTTTTCCTGCTTGTAAAAAGGTGTTGTGTTCTTTTATCTTAATGCAGACAAAAAGAACTCAATCCCTATTTCCCATCTTATCCTTCAAATAATGAGGTCAGCCTTTTGGTGACCCTCTATTCAAAAATAACCTCTGTGAGTTTAGAGGTTTGCTGATTTGCTCATTGTTTCATAGAAAAATGAACAATTATCAGACTTTCAGCTCATTTTTAACCTTGAAATAAGGTTTTCTTATCGCCAAGGTTGCTATGCTTGACTGTTTGTGTCCCCCTAAAATGACCCCCAACACGATGGTATTGGGTGAGAACCTGGAAAATGATAAGGTCATGAGGGTGGCGTCCTCATGAGTGGGATTCACGGCCTTATAAAGAGGTCTCAGAGAGCCCCCTTGTCTCTTCTGCTTTGTGAGGACACTGCTAGAAGACATCAGCCACGAACCAGGAGTAGATCTGCCTCAGGCACTGAATCTGCTGGTGCCTTGACCTTGGACTTTGCAGCCTGTGGTATTTGCTGTGGTAGCCTAAACAGATGAAGACAAGGTTGCCGTTTTGGTCATTGGACAATAGCACTGTGGATAGGGAAGCCAGAAAGGCATGGAAGCTGCTAGAACAGTAGATTTAGGGATGCACAGTAGATTTGGTTCCAGAGACTGCTGGAACATAGGGCCACAGCTGGGTAGCTTAAACAGCAGAAATGTCTTCTTCCAGAATCCTGGAAGCTGGAAACTGGAAATCGGGGTTTCAGCAAGATCCTGGTTCTCTGAGGGGCCTTGGGCAGAATCTTTCTTGCTGCTGGCTGGCTTCTGATAATTGTCAGCAACTGTTAGCATTCCCTGAAGGATTCCACACACGTGACTGTCATCTCTGACTCACTCCTTCATCAAATGACATTCTCCGCTTCCTCTCTGGGTGTCTGTGTACAAATTCCCCTCTTATAAAGGCACAGTCATTAGATTAGGCATGCTCTACTCCAGCATGACCCCATCTTAGCTTGACCACATCTGCAAAGACCCTATTTCTAAATAAGGTCACCTTCATGGGTAACAGGGCTCAGGACTTCAACCTGCCTGTGGGGGACACACGATTCCAACCATAACAAGCAGGGTCTTTCCAGGATGAACGAGGAAGAGGTCGGAGCATTAAGGACTCTTTCTTGGACATGAAAGGGAAGGAACTGACCAGGATAAAGACACCAAGATCCTGGGGCTGAGACAGGAGACGAGGAACTCACTTCCTTTAGCAACGCGCGTCTGTGTTTTATTAACCTCCTAGTACTTTACAAAGAGGGCCCGGGATCCATCACAGAGCCCGGCTGTCTGTCATCCTCACGGGGCCCCTTCCCCTCCAGCCTGCAGCTGGCAGCTGCCGTGACGTCCCCACAGCCTGGCTGCAGCCTCCCGTTGTCTGCTCTTCACCAGATTCTTGGTTGGCTGCCACCTAATTTCTTTTCGGCCTGGACTAATTTCTTACAGTCGTCAGGTTGGCGGGAAGCATCGCTAATTCCCAAAGTCCTTCCATATGGTCAGTTCAAGCCCTCCGCCTGCAAAGCGCGCATTTCCCCTGGTTTATCCTTGCAGCAGGGCGGTGTTATCGTAAGCCCCCAGGAGCAGGGAGAACATCCAGATGTTTCCCCCCCACCCCCTTCTGCTGCTCCGTTCTTCCTGGGCATCCTTCCACTAGACTTGGTACCAAAGGTTACATTTTCCGAGGTGGAATGGAGAGAAGTTCCAGGCAAGTAGGAAGAGAGTTAAAGAAAACTCCAAGTCTCTCTGCTGGAACATGTGAAGGTCAGAAAGTCTGGAACCTTCCCGGGGCCTGGCTGGGATCAGATCTGGGTATGATGGGCCAGCATGTGACCAAAATCAGCGTGATCATCACTGTTGGCCAGCTTGGATTTTGAAGCACAGGGGACAGTTACAAAATAGCAGTCAAGCAGCTGAGAATAATGAGGCTTTTGCTCATTAACTTAGGTCCCAGGCAAAGGCCCACCATGGTCTGATCTTGCTACTGCGGCCTCTGCATAGTTGAGGGAATTATGACACTTCTCCGGCGGTTAGAAGTCACTCAGCCTTTGGACCCCTGCCTCTTGTCGCTGCCTGGAGCCTTTGGTAATCCCCAGCATGCTTCACCTGCCCTGTCCTTGCCATTTAATTACCCATCCTCCTGGGTTTCCTCTGCTGTGCCAGCAGCCACTTCTGAGAAATACCTGGGATCAAGAACGAAGTAATAGAGCTCCTATTAAATCTAAAGCTGAAATAACAAAAAAAGTCTCCAACCAGGAAGTGCCAACTTGTGTGGGATGGAAGGAGACCTTGCCCAGGCAGGAGAGGCACAGGGTTGGGCCGTGGGCATGGCGGAGACAGAAGGGGAGTACCAAGGGGCTTCAAAGGGGCTTCAAAGGGGTCTGCAGAGTTGTTTACACAACCTCATCTCTTGCCGCCAAATCACACCTGTACTCCAGCCATGGAACTAACCAGAAACTTTGCTACTTCTGCTCAATATCAGAGCAATATTGATAGAAAGCCACGGACCCAGTTTAACCTAGTGACAGCCAAAAAAGGTGGGGGAAGGCACTTAACAGCTCACACAACTCAGAAGAGAAAGATGGTTCTGGTTCAGGTTTAGTAGGATTCAGGGGGTTGGCCAGTGTTGACAGGGCTTCCGTCTCTGTTCCCAACTGGCGCCGAGATTCCTGCACACAGCAGGAAGTGGTCCCCATAGCCCAGCTTACTGCTGGGCCTGCTGGCCACCCTGAGCTCACACACAGCTTGCCCTCCAAGGCCCAGGCTCCCCCAGAAGTTGAATCCTTGCACCCGTTGCCCACTAGGGAGGGAAATGCGGTTCTCTGATTGGCGAGGATTTTATCCTGAGATCTGCTTGCAAAGAAAGAAAAGAGGATGCTGAGCAGACAATCCAGCACCGGCTACTGTCACCCCTCTTACAAGCGCCATCCCTTCTGGCACGGTGCCACCGCTACCTGAAGCACCTCAGATCCCTGCCCACACAGCAGACACTGCTTTTCACACAAGCCTCCCACAAGCCCTCCTCCACACCTAGCCCCAGACAAAGCCCAGGACGCACCTGGGCTCCTCAGCACCTGGCCCACGCTCCTGCGCCTTCCCTCACTTAGCAAAGCCCTCAGGGTTGCAAGATCCTGAAAGCCGGATCCTGTCCCAGCCACCATGGGATCCCTGACCTCTGTAGGCATGTCTGGTCCACTGTCAGGACTTGGGACCTTCTGCGGACCATGTTCCTGGGGGTTGGGATGACCTTCAGGACTTGCCCGTTCCCTGGCTGGATGGAGAACCTGGGGTACTGTCACCTGGCCCAAGTCACAAATTTATCCACAGTCCCTGCAAATCTCTTGTACCCTAGACACTCAGCAAGGACTTTGCATTCTCTGTCGTGATGAATAACAAAATCCTAACTATCCTGATGTGTCACGCTTGGAAAGTGTTTGTCTTTTACACGTTGGATCTGAGAATCCTGAGAGGTCGTGGGGTCCAGCTTGAGTTCCCAGGGGCTAAAAACTTCTTGGTAATACTGAACTTGTGTCCCTGTAGAGCAGCCTTGTAGTGACTAGGGGACGCATGTTACCCACAGGACA
Organism: Sciurus vulgaris; assembly: GCF_902686455.1. Lineage (NCBI taxonomy): Eukaryota > Metazoa > Chordata > Mammalia > Rodentia > Sciuridae > Sciurus > Sciurus vulgaris. The sequence goes on along the minus strand of NC_136465.1, from coordinate 167,291,763 downwards.
CTTTGCTATCAGACCTGGTCGCCTGTCTAGGACCACAGGAAAGAGACCCCTCCCTTTGCAGTCTCCATTCCACTTCCTGGTCACTGACTAGTCACTTCTTCACATCCACAGTCATTAGCGCAACCCTCATTTAAGGCCTATTTTGTCCAAGACAGGCAGGTCCCTTTTCTCACTGAGCTGACATCTTTGGAGGAGAGACATGGACAGAGAGCAATTAAATTAAACAGGACAAATAAAATTTTCACAGGAGTCAAGAAAAAAAGAAAGCCGGTATAATTTTGACAGAGCATTGTGTAGAAGGTGGAGAAGGGGCAAGGTCAGGGCAGAGCCCAGAGGATTCCCTGAACAGCAGAGAAAGAAAGTGGAAGGACTAATAGACTGGACTCTGGGGAACGGAAAATGTGTTTTTGAGCTTTTTAAAAAGATGCTCGGCCATTGAGAAAAGAGGGATAGGTAAGCAGCCAATGAAAACTTTGGCACAGGTACTTAACACATCCTTAAGGCATCCTTAACACACAGAGGCCTCATCAGTGAGTAAACAAAAGACCCCATTTTGTTTTAATGGGAAAAGATGTAAACAGGCTTTTATAGGAAAGAAAATGCAAACAATTAAGAAAAAGTATTCCATTTAACTAGTGTCTGAACGGTGCAAACCCAAACGGCAATGAGATGCAAGGTAGCTTTGGAAGAAGTTTGTTATCAAAAAATACATTGTTCAAAAACCACAGTGTGGATGAGGCTGTAGTGAGACAGACATTCTCATAGAAAATTGGTGGAAAGTACCTTAAAAAAAAGAGGAACATTTTTTTGAAAATAACTTATATCCTTTAATCCATTAATCCCACTTAGAATCTGTCTTACAAGAATAGTTTAATGTGTTAGTATTGACTCAGCTGCAATTATGTACTTGTGAAATATTAAAAGTAGCCTTCTTGACACTGCAGATGACGCATTGCTTCCGTGTGATATATCACGCAATGGACTATGACGTGGCTATGAGAAACTATGTACTTGATGATATTTTGATAGTAGGGGGAAATGCTTATTATATAAATTATGTGGAGAATTCTAAAATCGTAATTAACAGAAAGTGTAAAATCATTTATTTAAGAGTACGGATGCATATATATATGGTAAAGTGGCTCACTGGATAAAAATGTGCGTGTGAAGATGATTAGAAATTTTCTCTTAGTTGTCAAAGTGTGGGTAGCTGTTTCCTTCCTTGTATATTCCCAGAGATGTTTGGGTACGGTCTGCTTTTAAAAGCAGATAAAGGCAGAAAACAGTCACATTGCTCCTTTTTGTTATCAGCTTCATGTTTGGAGCCCTCCCCTCCCCACACATGCTTCCCCTTCTTCCCCTGCCATCTCTGCGGCTGTCCTTCCAAGACTCTGACCCTCACCGACCTGCAGAATGGCATGAGAGTGACTGCCATTCCCTTGATCATACCGTGAACCAGACGCGTGAAGAGGATGCCGCTGTCCGAGTGGCTCCCTTCACCCAGTTCCAACTTAGCCAAGGAGACCTTGTGTTGCCCTTGGCAGTGGGGGGTGAAGCTCCGGTACACCGTCTCCAGCCCTTCAGCACCTATTCGTTACACACCTGTTTCTGCGAGGTCAGGGCCTGGGGTGTACCAGGAGGACCACGCTCATCGTGATTGGAGACTTGTCTGTACCTGCCATCCTTTTCTTCGGTCTTAGGTGGTCCAGTCCTTCCCTTAGAGAGCTATTTTGAACTTACATTGAATTATTTTAAAGAGACACAATTTATTTGAAGTTACAGGTCTGACTCCGGGAGAGCCGAATGGATTGATCATACACACTATGAGGCACATAAGCCTCGTACCTACAAAGGGGCTGATTTTTTTTTTTTTTTTTTTTTTTTTTAATGTGACTTAGAAGCGAGGAATCCGAAATAGTTTGGCCATTGACAGTGCAAATAAACGACGGTAAATCCCGGTGAGGTAAAAGGCATAGGACTTAGAGCCAGAGGACCCGAGTTCAAAGTCGGCTGACTTGTCTGAGCTGCAGCACACCCCGCTCTAAATGGGGGTAATGGCCCAGCCTGCCTGGCTCTGTGAGCATCCGCCAGGCTCACATCTGAGATGGGCCTCGCAGAGCACCTAGTTAGCACCCAGGCCTCATGCAACCCCCGTCTGCTCATGGGATCATTAATACATTTCTCTGGTTGCCAAAAAGCAGCCTGAAAGTCACACGAGGGAGAGCATGTGGTTGTTTTCAGTCTTGAATTTTAAAATGGGAGCAGCTCTGTCCACTTCTGGTCTCCACCATCCCCTCCCCCTGACTCCGCACATATTCTGAGCGAAGTGCTCCATGGGCAGTGACCACGCCAGGCCAATGCCCTGCCGGGCAAGCCATGGCCCCATGCCCTGCTGCTCCAGCCGGGCTCCCCGGTGCTGATGCTGTTGGTGACCCCTCTCTTGGCAGATCCTTCAAGCCTGACTTCATCCTGGTCCGTCAGCACGCCTACAGCATGGCCCTGGGCGAAGACTACCGGAGCCTGATCATCGGCCTCCAGTATGGCGGGCTGCCTGCCGTCAACTCCCTCTACTCTGTCTACAACTTCTGCAGCAAGCCCTGGGTGGTAGGTGACAGCCCAGGCCCACCTAAAGGGAACAGAGGGGCAGTGGGTGGCCTCCCAGCCTTGACGTGGGCCCACTCACCACCACAGGGGTTTTAGTTGGGAAAAGAACCTCATTTACACCTTCGAGACTCCAAGAGTCCTCTTGAGATTGCTGCCTAACAAATACTGTGTAATGGCATATTGTGATACAGTGTGAGGTCTGTCATAACCACAATCATAAAGTGGTGACTTACCGTTCTTAGTGTCCCCTGGTCACGGTATCTCTATTGTTCACAGTGGATATCATTTAGTGAGCACTTACTATAGAACAGAAGACCATGCTAGCTAGTGAGAAACCCTCCCAGGGAGGGTGAAGCCAGAACTTGAAGCCATCACTCTCCTCCCTGGAGACTGATTTCTCCTCGGTTATTCTTCAGTTTCATCCGTTGCACTTGATTGTTTGACTTCCATCCAATACTACCAATAAGAAAGCTTTTCCTAAAATAAGCCAGCCCCCCACACTTCCCATCCCTTACTCTGCTATTTATGTTTTCCAATTCTATCTGCCCCTAGAGTGCTATCCGCTCATTTATATGAATTATCCATCTCTCCTTCACTAGAAGGTATTCAGTGAGCGACAAATGACTTTTGAATGCACGCTGTGTTCCGGATACTGTTTGAAGTCCCAGGAACAGAGCAGGGAAGGAATCAGGCCCAGGTCCCTGCCCGCCCTGCGGATCTCACATTCCAATTGGGCTGAAGCACTTGCAGTGCCTTAATAAATTATGCCAACTATGTGATATGTCCTGTGATAAGTACCGAGGGGGACACACAGGAGGGACAGAGGACGGAAAAAGTGGAGGCTGTGTAGACAGAAGGGGCTCTGCGCAGCTCGTGGGTCTGGTCCGCCCTGTCTCTGTGGCCAACATGATGGGGTGGGGCAGCCCTGGGGAGGCGGGGCTCTGGAGCCAGGAGCGGCTCGAGCTCCAGGTCTCTGCCACCTCAAGAGAGCCCCCTCAACCTGTCCCAGCTCAGCTTACTTCTTGGGGAATGATGTTAATATGAGAGGCTCCCCTGGTCTGGTTTTGAGTTCATACGTGTAAAGTGCTTGTAATGGTGGCTGGCCACAACACCCTCAGTAAATGGTGACAGCTGTCATTGTCCATCGTACCTGGAACGAGTCTGTGCTGAGCTGTCACTGGATATTTATTGGAGGATGACCTGCACTAATTGAATAGTCTTTTACCCGCCATAAACCGTGGGCCTGGGTTCCTTCTCATCCTGCCCTGACTGAGCCTCTTAGCTCATGGCGTCTCAGATTCAAGCACCACTATTAGAAAAGCCTCTTTAATAGTAGTAGCCCGTCTGCCTTGTTTCTCCCCATAGTTATCATGCTGCGGGCAACTTGACTCTCTGCACTGACCGTGCACTGTTCTGAGCCCTCGGCATGAGGATCGTGATTGAACTTCAGAGCTACCTTGATGAGTAGCTGCTGCTAATATCTCCATCGTACAGATGAGGAAACTGAGGCCCATGGAGCTAGAAGTACCTGGTAGCCTCTCCAAAACCTGCGTAGAATTACGCTCCCTCTCTGACTCCTGTTCCCTGACCTGTGAAGTGAGGGACCCCCACCCAACATCGTTGCCTCTATTCCAAGGCCTCCCAACGTTCTGAGTTGACTCTAGTTTGTGTCACACCCTCAGGCTGCAGCTGGCCTTTGCACAGCAATCCTGGACTCAGGCAGAAAGTTCCTGGGCTGCCTGTTGTCTCTGTCCAGGCTTCGTACTGAGTTACCCCCAAGCCAGTCTGCGTAAGGCTTACCCCCTAACTTCTGGGCACCTGCACACAACAGCAAATTGCAGCTATTTTCTTTCTTCTTTGGCGGGGTGGGGGTGGTACCAGGGACTGAACCCCGGAGCACTCGACCACTGAGCCATATCTCAGCCCTATGTTGTATTTATTTAGAGATAGGGCCTCACTGAGCTGCTTAGCACCTTGCCTTTCTCTGAGGCTGGCTTTGAACTTGTGATCCTCCTGCCTCGGCCTCCTGAGTCGCCCCTGCACCCAGTTTATTTTCTTTTGGATTAGAATCTGATTTGTTCTTCCTGCAGCTTTTCTTCACCTTTTGAGTGGGTTCTAAGCTCCTTGGGCTGACTTTAGAGGTCCTGGTAGCCTATGACAGGTCACCCTCAAGACTCTTTTCATCCCCTGGGCCTGAGGCCACTGCCTTGGCAGCCTCCCAGGGTCTTCAGAACACACTGGCCTCACTGCATGCCCAGAGTCCCCAAACCCCTTTGATATCATCTGCTCCAGGGACCCTCCCTGAACCCCGCTCTGACTGGCTCTGTAGTCCTGGGACCCCCTTGCTTTACTCCAGCAGGAAATCAGCATCTCAAATGTGAACCTGCAGTCTGTCCCCCAGGTTCAGTTTGTCGCCCCAATAACTGAACCCAATACTGGCAGGAAGCCTGAGTGGCAGCTGTTGGGGCTTACCCTCTCTCTCTGGAGACAGGACTAACCTATGCTCCAATGAGGAGGCAGGAGGAGCACAGTGGGAAGGGACATGGCCAGAGCTGTTGGAAATGAGCAGGGTTGCAAAAGCAGAGAAAATGTGCGTCAGTAATAACACCTGACATTCCAGGGCTCCCGTGAGCCAGGCACTGCTCTGTCATGTACCCGTAACACAGCGATGAGGTGGGATCCCTCTGGTTTGCCATGGAGGAAATCAAAGCTCTGAAACCTACAGTAACCTCCCATCTCATACAGCTAGTAAGTGACAGACCAAGGTTTTATACCCAGGAATGCTGAATCCAGTGTCCATACCAAAAACTACCCCCAGTGCAGCTTCTCTAGAAAGAAAGGCATTGCCAGCAGGGACAGCATGAGCGCCAGCAGGTTGTGCTGTGGACAAGGACCCCGTGTGAAATGCGTAGGATGTAGTAAGTGCTCATTAAATGTGGTTGAGCTGAACCCACAGTTCTGCCTACTTCCTAATTCTTGGGCAGAAATGGAGGGGATCAATGCAGCTAGGTGATGGACAGGATGACTGTCCAGCCAAAAAAGCTGGCCTTTATCTACGGGTGGGGAAAAGCTACTGGAAGTCAGCCTCAAAGAGTCAGATGCTTGACTCTTTGCCCAGGACCAGGTGGGTGGTTTCACCTAGTAGGTGCCTAACGTTCTTTCCCTTTCCATCCTAGTTCTCGCAGCTCATTAAGATCTTCCATTCCCTGGGACCTGAGAAGTTCCCACTGGTGGAGCAAACATTCTTCCCCAACCATAAGCCAATGGTGAGTCACCACGTCTATTCTGTTTCTTTTGGTGATATGGAGCAAATACAGGAGTCTCTGTCCTCCGTCTCTGGAAAGGGAAGTCGGGCTTGGGAGTCGTGTCCTGATTTCCTGGACTCTGAGGAAGAGCCACAGGGTCCTGAGAGAACGGCTTGCTTTCCTAGAGGAAGAATCATTTATCCGAGGGAAATGCAGGCTGTGGGGCAAGTGACAAGGACAGCAGTCCTTGTGGCTTTGGGAATGATTGACCTGTCAGGGGAGCTGAAGTGTTGGCACCAGAGGCTGAGGATAGGGGATAGGTGTTTCCAGAGAGCTTGCTGATTTCAGGAGACCCCTTGCCGGGACCTGGTTTCAACTCTTAATTTTAATAAAAGCGGTAATATTTCATCGGCGCTGATGATCGAAAGGTGACTTTCTTGTGTGTTCTGTTTCCTGACTTTTGAATACGCCTGAGGTTGTCTCTGGGAAGCAGCTGGGGACGTGGCTCAGCATGCCCGGTTTCTCCTCCCACTCGGAAGGCACCTGGGTGGGAGAGGCTAATGTCTGGTTAGCGAGGCAGTTCGGAGTGAGGTGTGGAGCTCCAGGCAGCTGGATGCAGCCTGAGATGTGCCTGCTTGTGTGGTTGGTGTTCTTCGGAAACCGGTCGAGGGAGGCAGGGCCATGGCTCTGGACTTGAGTTTTGTGAGGACATGAGTTGTTGAAGAACAAGATAATGAACTGTGTATCCTGTAGTCCCTGGGGACGTGGCCTGGTGTAGAGTGCCAAGCTCAGACTGCCGAGCGGGACAACCCTGTTGGAGACCCGACAGGAGAACTGCAGGCTCTAGGAGGGAGCCATTCACCAGGCGGAAGTTTCCCACTGATTCTTTCCCTGTATCTGGATCCAGAGAGAGTCATGGAATCTGGGGTGCGCATAAGGACACATGTGGAAACCCGCCAGGTACCAACAAGGTAAAGGGGAAAATCAGGGCCTATTCTCCAGCGAGCCGAGCTTGAATCCCGTTCTGTCTTCGTGCTGGATCCGGACCCTGATTTGATCTCTGTGAGCCTTGGTTTTCTTCAACTAAGAAACATGGGTAGTGGAAAAAACCTCCTGGGGTTGTTAAATTCCACATGATCGAGGGTACACATGCGGGTGTGGCATGTCCCAGGCCTTCAGAGTGGATCTAGTACCTGTTACTTTAGGAGCAGAAGCGTCACTGGAACCCTGTCAAGGGAGGGACACCTGGGTCAGTGAGCTGCCCGAGGGTAACAGCCCGACTGGAAGCTTCTGGAAGGGGATCTCCCCATTGTCGAGGGGCCTCACAAGCTACTGTTTTCCCCAACCAGGCTGAGGTGGCCCTCAGAAGACCCCTGACATCCGGGACTGTGGTCTGTAGCCTCCCCAATCCTCCTTCCCCAGGGGTCGGTGATTCTTAGGAGAGAACATGGAAGGCGGAGTCAGGCCCCAGGCTGGCTGTACCTGTACAGCCTTAGTATTGAGATGGAGATCCAGATGCTGCAGAACTAGAGAACTCCAGCCGTAGGAGGGAGCAAAGACCAAGCTGGGGTGGGCAGCCCAAGGGAATCTAGGACGCCTTCCCTGAGATTTCTCCCGCCAAGGGAAGGGCCTGGGGCAGGGTGGCCCCGGTGTGGAGGGTGGGAGTGTGCACAGGCCTGGAGGAGGCAGGCAGGACAGACTTCCAGGGCCCCTCGGTGTCCATGCAACCCCCCAAGGCAGTCCGTAAACAAAAAGGCAAGAGAGAGCAGGTGTGTGATAGAAATAAAACCACTTTACTGTTTAGAACTAACGGGACACACAGTAAAAAGTGAACATGAGGCAACATTACACGACAATATACACTCACGGAGTATAAAATTCATAAATAACATGGAGGAAAGCTGTAAACAGTGCTACAAAATTTAGCAACAAATACATTCCTTCCAGACAGGGTTTTGTTTGTTTGTTTGTTTTCTCCCTCTGGTTGGTTTCTCTCCATTACTCTGGGTTTCAGCACAGCAGACTGGCTAAAGGAAAGATGGAGGGGTGGTGGAGAAGCCCCAGCCCCAAGCATGACACCGCTCTGCCCTGTTCTCACCCCCAGAGAGCCAATCTGGAAGCGGTTGGTACCCACCTCCCGTTGTTCCCCTATTTGGTTGGCTTTCGACCTTAGATTTTTATCACGTTTCTCTCTGATACAAATACTCAAATTGTTTTACTTTAGGTGGGTAAGAGCCAAACACCTGAGTGCCATCTTGGAGCAATCCATTGTCCAATGTCATGCAAAAGACGATGGAGAAGGGACGAGGCAGGGAAGGGTACTGACTCCTGGGGGCCAGCATGTCTCCTGGACGGTGCTATTCCAATGTCATGGTGCTCCATGGGCTGTAGCTCAGTGGCCACGAGGCAGGTTGGGGGTGGGGGGCGGTAGAAAAGGTCTTCTAGCTTTTCCTGCCCTGGTCATAGCAGAGCACGGGCCTGGGAAGCACGAGTCTGGGCTTCCTGGATTAGGAGGCAAAGACAAGTTGGAATCACAGTTCCCATGGCCCTGGATTTTAGGACAAATCATGGCTTCCCAACTGGGGGGGGAGAAAGGACTTGAGGGGAACAGGAATGGGGAGCGGAGGGGGATGACCCAGGGTCAGTTGATAAAAAAGCAAGGACATGGATGTACTGTGTTTCCTTCTCCTTTGTCCTCAGGCAATCCCTGGGACTCCCCTAGGGAAGAGACGGAAGCAGCACCCCCAATACCAGCTCCTCCTAGTTCCCCCAACTTGCCAATCTAGCTGCCTGCCAAGTACAAGTATTTTACCCTCAATTCCACTGTATAATTTGATCAGGAAAATGGTGGCAATGTGGGGTTTCATTTGTTTTTTTCTCTTAAACACAACGAACACATATTACAGCCTACACATGACACAAGATTAGCAAAATAAAACATCCACGGTATGTTTGAAATAACAGAAGTGTCTCAGCTACATAAATGACTTAAATTATACAGTAAGTGAACAGGTGAAATAAACAAGCTGTAGCTCATAGAAAGCTCAAAAACGCCCTCTGACAACGTCGGTTGTGCAAAACCCTTCCTTGCTCAGGACCCCCCACCAGGACCTAGCAGATGGGGCTACGGTTTTGCCCACTTATTGACTCTGCAGGGAAACTTCAGGTGCTTTGTGATCAGGCCTCACCCCAAGTCCCTTCTTATGTCAGTGGGGGTGACCACACCAGGACCGGGAATGGCCAGATGCCTCCCAGAAGAGACGCTGATGTCCACTTGGGGGAGGACACTTGTACGCGCTGGGTCAGGAGCTCCACCTTGCCAGACTCTGAGGTCGAAACAGACGATCCCAAACCAAGTCTGTGGCTCACCCCGTGGAAAACACTGGTGTGCCGGCTTCAGGTCCTTCTGCTCACACTGCCCCACGGAGAGGGCCAAGCCTCCCACAACCCCTTGCCAAATGGCATGACCACAAGGGGAAGGTTTCAAGATAAGGAATGATCCCGAGGAAATACCAGTACCGCCTTCCCCTCCTGCCGGGGTGTTTGTGTGTGTGTGTGAGACACTACATCTCGTTGTCTACTTCTGTTCTGGTTTTTTCTCTTGTTACAACTGGCAGCTCTGCTTCCTAAAGTGGAATGCACTGAAGATACAAATACTAACAGGTGATAAATACCCATAATCTGAAAAAAGGGACAGAGAGCAATCGTGTTAAAGGTCACCATCCTACCATTCCCAGCTCTGTAACATATACATCATCACCTACTCTCAGCATTTCACTTTTGACACTAAAACTTAAAATAATTTTATTTAATAGGAGAATTTATATTATAGTTTTATTTCAAAAAAAAAATCACAACAAAAACCCTACAGCTGATTCCAGAGTCGGGTTTCCCCAGGGACCACCCACATTATCTCCATGAGGTGAGGACCTGAGCAGGTGGCATCCACCCACCAGTGAGCTGGGGAAGAAGAGCAAGCTGTCCCCAAGCCCGGGAGAAGTGGCCACTGAGCTGAGGCCGGACACGCTTGCAGCTGTCCTGAGGCCGCTGACCCACAGAAATTCCACTGCCACCTGCCAAGTCAGTGAGGCGGTTGACAGCCCCCAACCACGCAGCAGAAGAAAAGAAGCAGGACAGAAGCCAGAGGACCCCAGTTAGAGGGCAGAGAGGGTGCTGAAGGTGTTCAGGATTTCAAATTTTAATTAAAATAAAGTCAACTTGGAATGTCATGATTTTCTTCAAACAAGCAACAACAACAAAATAGAAGAGATTAAACTATTGGCGTATTTAACAGCATTGAATAGAATTCTGTGTCCTGTAAAAAATTAGCTTATGTCCCCGTGCGGGCATATGCAAATGTGGATACAAACACATCCCCCCAGGTGAGCTAAACGCTAGTTTGGAAATAGTAATCTCTACCCAAATCTACATGGCTATATCTGTGGATAGCGTAAAGTGTGTGTATTTCTCCGATTTACATAAAGGCAAGCTCCGGGCCAGACCTCCCAAAGAGTTTCCCAGGACATCTTAAGGGAGGTGGGGAGGGGAAGGACATTCATCTCAGTCTTTCACCTGAGCTTGTGCACAAGGAAACGAGTGGCCCCCTGACCGCAGGCAGATGTTTAAGTCGTCACCAACTAAGAAAGCTCTGTTATTCTGGCCTGGCTGCTTGCTTCAGACTCCGAAACATCTGGTCAACCCAAGCATCCTGGGGCTGGGAGAACCACGTGTGCCGTGTTATCTGAGGTCCCCTCCTGCAGTCTGTTCCTCCCCTCCCGCGCTGTGGCATGCAGACTCAGACCGAGAGGTACCACATGTCCTCTGGGTGTAAGATCTTCCGCGTACCCCACTTCTGCCTGTTGCTGCCCTGGACTGATCTGGAAAGAGTCAGCCATTTGGCAACTTCCTTGTCTGTGTCCTTTATGTACTGGGTGGAGGAGGGTGTGGAGATGGTCAAGTGGGAGAGAAGAGAGAGGAGGAGGGATTACAATGCCCGGATGTGGTAGGTTTTTCGATTTCTGTTTTCCTAAAAAAATAGAGATTATCTATCACGAAGAAGAGGAGGAGACACTCCTCATTCTTTCTGGCATGGACCAGAAATTCCCAGGTGGAAGTGGGTGATGTAAAAACCAAAGAGAAGGGGTAAAGGGGCCAGGAGGATAGTCCAAATCAACTCCATAGATGGCACAGGCTTTTCTTTAAGTGTTCGAAGTGCTAAATTTGCAAGAAAACAGGCACTAATTTCATTGTCATCATCTGGGAAGAGTTAGTGTCCGAGGGAAGCTCAGCGGGAAGGGAGGGAGGTGAGGCAGGGGAGGGTCTGGGCTCAGGGGTCTGTGGCGTTGATGATGCTCTTGTCCGGGGGGGCCCACCCCCGGTACCAGCTGCAGTAGCCACCTTTCTGCCGGATGCAGGCATAGTGTTTGGACTGGTAGCCAGGGTAGCCAAAATTGGAGAGCATGTCGGTCCAGAGACACTCATTCTTGGAGGTCACAAAGCAAGGCAGGTAGTAGCAGGACTTGATCTGTAATAAGATCCAACCAACAGTTAGTGGACCCAGGCCCGGTGCTGCTCCGAGTCTGGATGCAGACCCCAGGACCACTGGAGAGGATGCCGGAACATACCAGTCCTTTAGTGATACTATAAGTAACACTCGCTCATGTTTATTGATGACTGCTATACACCAGAGACTGAGCCTCTGCTGTTCCCCTTAATTCCCACTACAGTTCTATTTCCCTTTTACAGATAGAGGCTCAGAGAGGTTAAGTAACTTGCTCCAGGTTACACAGCCAGAAAGTAGCAGACTGGATATAAGGAGGGGAGCTCTCAGCTGTTTTTGAGAACTGAGGAATTCGAAGATTAAAGCATAAATTTTGGAGTCCAGCTACTCTAGGTTGGACATGAAACTCAGCAAGCTGTGTTGACCCAGAGCTGGTTATTCAAGCTCTGTTTCCTCATCTATAAAATGGGAAGGACAGTCATTAAAACCGCACAGGGCTGTTCTGAGGATCAAGGGAGAGAGTGGCCCAACTCCCTAAGTGGCTGAGCCTTGGCACTGTACTCAGGGGGGTCCTGGTTGAGGAGAGCCCTCTGTGACAACTGCCATGGGCAGTCCTGAGCCAGCCTGCCCGCCTGGGGTGGGGGCCCGCCTAGGGTCAGCTGCCGAAGTGAGCCCAGATGGGGCTTCCTGGCAGCAACTGCAGCAAGAATCGCATGCCTGCCACTGCCTCGAACTGCCTGGAGGGCCCAGGGGTGCTAGAGAGCCCCTTGCACCCCCGGAGCTGCCAAGTGGGCAGGTGGAGGCGGCAGAGAGTCACGCGGCCTCTTCCCTCGCCTTCCTGCCGCCCAGCCTGGGAGCCACATTCCCCACCGCCGCGCCCTGGCCGGTGCCCGTGCCTTTCCCAGCACAGGGGTCTGGGCTGCGGCCACCCTGCTCTCCGCCCCAGGCCTACCTTGCAGTTGCACCCCAGGTGGTAGCGGTAGTTCAGCCCCTTGCGCTGGGACAGGGTGAGCTGGTCCCACCTCTCGACAAAGTTGCACAGTCCTGTGTACATCTTGCCGTCATAGACGCGGCCTGGAGGGGGAGGGGCGCCGGAGGAGAGCCGTTTGGTCCAGGGCCCGGCAGAGGGCGGGAATCACCCTGCTGGGTGCTGCTAAGGCCAGGAACCGGCCATCCAGACCCACGATCCTATTTCACCTTCCTCAACCCCTTTAGGGTCAACTGGGGCCCCGCTTTCCACACTATAACAAAGCCTGAGAGGTCAGCAGCCCGCCCACCGACCCAAACCCACCAGGTCCCCGGGCAAGGCCTGGAGACGGACTCTGCGCTCCTCTCCCAATGGTTTCCGTGTCAGTTTGTTTTCCTTACTGTGCTGACTGCCTAAAGGTGACACCTGCAGACCTGGGCCTTGCAGGTCATCTGCAGGTGCAGTGGGACAGAATCTGCTGAGAAACCAGAACTCTAGAGGGTCCAGGTGGACCTGAAGCGCAGCCTCCGTGTAGGAGCCTCCGAAGGCGCTGTCCAAACTGTGGGAGGATTCTGGACTGTGGGGGGATTCTGGACTGGACATTGGAGGGTCCTCGTGATCACTGGACAAGGGCTAACATCCTCGGGACACTGCTGTCCACAGACCCGTGTTCTGTGGTCACTACCTGTCAGCAGGTACTGGTACTTGTTGACCTCCAGCTTAAGGCCACAGAGACTTTCGGAGGCTTCCGTGTGGATATACTGAACGTGGGGCATCTTGGTGAAACCTCGGTACATCTGCGGGCAGAGAGAACATCATGAGAAGAGACCAAGGGCCCAGCAAGCATGCTGTCCTCTGAATTAAAGGAATCGGGTCCCCATTCAGCCTTGACGATGCTGGTCCTGGACCTACCCATCCAGACCCCCTTCACCCACCTGTTCTTATCTGATAGGTTTGTGCCTTCCCAGGGGATCCTGTCCTGTCACTTCCAGTCCCCATTCCAGCGCCCCAAACATCCCTCCAGCTACTATTTCTCAAATCCCAACATCTTTCCAGAAATCCAAAGAAACTGCTATGTAAAGGGTCCCCCTGCCTGGTCCAGCACAGCCCCCAGTTCTAAGGGGACAGACAGCCACCCAGCATTCACGTGACATCCCTGACGCTTCCCAGGCACAAAAGTACAAAAGTGTCCTCTCAGTATCGACCCCATGCTGCAGACGAGACTGACAGAGCCCATGCGCCCGCCCACTGAGAGCGGGGCTCAGGCCTTGACCCAGGAGACTCCTATGTTCTTATTCTTTTGAGCCTCTGGAGAAGGCGTCAGGATCATCACGCCAGATGAGCCTCATAAACGTGTATGAAATGCAAAGATTTTTCACTGAGCATTTAATAATTATTAAGTGGAACCACATGAAATTGCTGATCGTGGCCATTTTTATCTATGCCATGATCCGATACAGTGACTCTCAACTGGAGGCACTACTGCCCCCCTTGGAAATGGGAGGGGACACTTGTCTGGAGGTGTGTTTGGCTGTCATGAGAGAGGAGAGACAGGACAGTCCCAGAACAGTCGCCTGGCCCCAGGGGTCAGCAGTACTGCGGTTAGGAGAGTTTGCTGGAGTACCAACTCGTCTGCTCCTCCCAACAGCAACGAGGCAGTTGATCCTGCCCATGCTTCAGGTAAGGCACATGAGCCACAGGCAGGCCAGGTGGCTTTCCAAGGCCACAGAGTCCACGCAGAGGAACCCAGAGTCCGTGCTCTTAACCATCATCCCACGCCGTCTCCTCTGCAGCCTGGGAAGCTTAGGACCCGGGGCCTTGACTGCAGCAAATGCCATTTCCATTTATGGATCTCAAGGCTCCTTTGTCAGTGTGTGCTCAGAGACCGGGGGACTGTCACAGAGGCTTGATCCACTCTGCGATTCCAGTTGAGTCCACAAGTGTCAGGCAGACCCCATCTGCCCCGGCAACCATACCATCTGTGTGAGCTGGGCACCCAGACTGGGCCCAACCCCATTATCCCTCCAGGTCTCAGAGTGCACAGGCCCTGGACCGCTTGTGGTCTCTGGGCCCGTCCCAAGGGTTTACAATAGGACAATGTCCCTACTTTAGTCCCTGGCATGCGTTATTAATTTACTTATGATAATTGATACAGAGCCAGACATCACCCCTTCGGTGCCATTCAATGCCTGCATTTGGTCTGATGGCCGATTTCCCCCCTCATTGTTGCTTAAGCGGTGACTGGCGAGCAAGGGTAGGAGGTTACAAGGACCTTTACTATCCAAAGTCTTGCAGGAGTCTAGGAAGTTCTCTGCCTTGTGTAAGGGGTGCACTGTTCTAATGGATTCAATGTCCCCTTTCTGAACTGGTCCTCGCCCCCAAGGCCTCACAGGTGCACAAGGAAACACACTGAGCTCTTCAAAAGTGCTGTCCTACACTTGGTGTCAATTACGCCATGGCGGGGCAGGGGGGTGTCAGGTCAGGATGGCCCCTGGCTGGATGGTGGATGGCACCTGCCTGTCTTTAAAGCCATCCGGTGTGGCTACAAAGAACACCTGCGTCACTTCTGTGCCCAGCAACTTGCATTTTGGTGCAAGCATTCCTCAAGGTTTGGGTAATGTTGCCGCTAAGCACTTGCTCAGGTCTTTGGGGACCAACCTATCAGAACCTCAGTTCATTCTGTGTCTGTCTTCTCCTTTCTCTGCTTTATGGACCCGGCTGAGGGTCCAGAGGCTTGACCTGCTCAGTAAGAACTCGACTCGTTGCAGTGAGCTGGACCTCCCTGCTACTTTTATGTCTGAAGGAGCCTGATTTTAATGTTGCTTCTCGAGCCTGCAGACAGGCAAACTGTTGATACGGAAGAGATGACTGGTCTGACCACACGGTGCTGCATCTGGGGGGTCAATGGGACGGCAGAGTCTACTCATTTACTTGTCTTCCCTTTATAATAATCATCTATCTAATTATGGATCTCCCAAAATATCATTATGTCTGCAATCCTAGAGATTGAGAATTGGTTCGACAAATTTAAGAGGCTTAGAATAGGTTTCTAATGTCCTGAAATCAGGAGAACCAGAGAATATCAGGATAAAAAAGAACACCAAAGGTCATCTAATCCAACCAGTGTCATAGAGGATTAGTGATAAATGCAGGCTCCGCAGACTGACAGTCAGTTCTGAATCTCATCCCTGCCATTGTTTAGCCACTTGGAAAGTTACTTATCCTCTCCTTGGGCCTCAGTTTGTTCATCTGTGGCTTTGACAATTAAAGACTTAGAAGAGCACTTGGCAGATAGCATTTAGTAAGAGTTAGCTTAAAAACCAGTTATTCCAAAATCGAGGGGGAGAGGAGTGGAGGGTCTGGTCCACTTCTCCCCAAGCATGGGTGCCCAATATCGCCTCTTGGTTAGCAGTGGTTCAAGCTGGCCCAGAGCCCCACCCTGAAGCAGGCTGTTCTTTTCCAGCTGAACTCCGCATGCCCCTGGGCCCCCTTCTTGGTATCTATACAATGTGCTAAGAAGTTAGCTTTCCCCTGGGGCAAAGGGACAAATCATGTATGAAAGAAGTTTGAGTCTGGGGCATTTGCCTATTTCTTATGATATGCCTGGTCTTTGGCTCTGTGATGGGCCATGCTTAGGTCTGATTTCTCGCATGACTGCCAGAGATCAGCACTGTTCTGGATCTTGACTTTTGTCATGAACTCATTTAAATCCACAACTTAGTCTTATTTACAGGCTGAGAGCGGAAGCTGGGAGATTATTTAGTGTCTGAGATGCCAAGTGCCCACTCCTTCTCTTCCATAGTGACTGGCCAGCTGAGGTGCATGTGCCGAGGGAGTCAGCCTCTGCAGACGGCTAGATAAGAGCCTTGCACCATGGAGTCTCAGGCACAGGAGGGTGGGGGCGGCGAGGGTGGCCTCCCTTTGGGATGGGGGCCAGAGAGACTTCCAGCTGCAGCTTCAAAGGCCAGACCCTGCTATTGCTTATTTGCTCAGACAAACCACTGAGGGGACGGGGCCAAGCATTCTGACTGCCCAGCAGAATCTGTCCTGCTCACAGTCAGGATGTGCAAAGCTCATGACCCACACGTGTCCTCCTAGGATCCTCCTGGGACCAGCTGGGACATAATGTCCCCCACATGCTGTCCCCTGCAGCCTGCCTGAGAGCATGTCTCCACTGCACAAACAACTGCTGCTGGCAAAGTGGACTGCTTTCTCATGGTCCTGATGGGAGATAAGGTTCCCACAGATTAGAGTGGCCAGTTCTGGAAACTTCCACCTTTGCATCATGGCCCAGTGCCTGAGCCCCAGCTAATCTCCAAGTCTGGGTTTGCAATGAGCTTCCTCCACATGCTGACATCTTCCCCCCTCTGCCACACACCCGTGGGTCTCTGCACACTCAAGGGGTTCCCGTGGGAAGAGTCAGAGGCTGCAGAGTTAGCAGCTGGTAGGGGTCCACTGGCCTCGCATCAGAGGCCAGGCAGGGCTGGGGTCTCATGTTCTCTAAGCTCCTCCAGTCCTCCTTGGGGTAGCCCTTGCCTCCACCATCTGAGTCTCTGGGGTCGACTCTAATCTGCCAGGACAAAGCCTCCCAGGAATCACTGCCAAAACCCAGGCAGACTCGCCTTTGCCATCTCTCCTGCCTCCCTCCTCCCCAGATTTTTTAGGATCCACCCCTCTGCAGCTGCATATCAAGAACTATGGGGTGAGATCTTGGACCAAGAAATCCAGGCTGACCTCTTTTGGTTTCCTGGGGGACCTAGCACAAGTGGGGTGAGGGGCAGCCTCCAAAGCGGGTGGGAATAACCGATCATCCTGCAGCCCCAATGTTCTGTTATCTCCTTGTGGACAAAGACCCTGGGGTCTAGGTCTACTTTGCCACTCTAGACATGACCTTGACTGTTTCCTGACCTTCCAACTCTCAGGGGCCTCACCTATAAAATAGAGGGTAACGTGTGGCAGTTTCACACCCAGGACATGAGGACCGACCTTCACAAAGGTTTGACAGAATGACCGGGGCAGACCAAATGCACAGTAAATATTACCTGCGTGGCGTTCCTATGTGTGAACTGTGACAAGTATCACCACATCCCCAGCTCACAGCCCAGGGCTGATGCGAGAAGGTGGAAGGAAGGATGGGGGCGGGTGGGTGGATGGGCTCCTACTCCAATCTGGCTTCTTCCCTGACTTGCAGGCAGGTGGCCTGAAAGGAGCTGACCTGTGTTAAGGGTCATAACGCTTGACCAGTAGGAGAGTTGGAATAATCAAAGGACACTCAACATGACCAGTGCGTGAAGTAAGGGCTGCAGAGAGATTTGGGAAGTCCTGTATGGACACACAGGATCAGGAGGGTCCCCGAGGCCCTCAACTTCAGAACTAGATCTCTCTAGAATTAAATGTGCGGTTCTGGGTACATCACTTCCCCTTTGAGCGTCTGTCAGAAGTGAAGAAGTGAATGAAGAGTTGGCATCGAATCCCTTGCCCCCAAGGCCATGAACTCAGGAAGGATGACGAACAGGCCTGAAGCCCCTAGTCCAGGAGTAGGGGCTGTGCTTGGAGGCTGACGGGGTGAGCACATGGCATTTCATTTGGCTTCTTAACAAGTGCCACTGGCTGATGTGACACTGGTTAGGGGAATGGGACATTCTGCACACAGGCAGGGCCTCTGGTCACCCTGGCCTCCAGGATTGGAAGGCAGGAGGAAGCCTAGCCAGCCTAGAACTGCTGCCACCAGCTAGCTCCCTCCCGGCTCCCGCTGGCCTCAGGGTCTAATGATAAGGGCTGCCACAGGGCAGGCTGGCACCGCGCTGGCCGGGGCTCTGCTCTGGGTCTGATATGCACGGCCATCCTGCACCGGCCGCCAGGGGTTGAGAAGTGGGCTTTTCAGTGGCTTGTTGCTCTTGCTGGCTCCCCACCTCCGCCCCACTTCTCTCCCCAGGGCCCTCTGAAGACACAAGCGGGTCTCATGACCGAGCTCAGGCAGGCGAGGGCAACTGGCCAGGCCTGACTCTGGAATTACATAACCAGAAGGCTGCAGATGTGTCCAAAATTGAATCCAAAGCAACAGGTTCCACAAAATCAGTACAGCCAGCCTCAGGCCCTGGGAAAAAAATAGAGAGGCCTGAAGGCTGGCCTCCCGGGAGGCTGGCGACCACCGTGGGCTGTCAGTCCCCCAACTCGAGTCCCTGCGATGACTGAAGCTCATCTCCTCTGGGGAGTTCCAGCTTCATCCCCCCATTGGGTGGACACACATTCACCAAGTCCCCATGGCATGCCAGGTCCTTCCCTAATGACTGCGGACATAAACATGAGCCGTAAGTCAAAGAGCCAGCAGCTCACTTGGACCGGGGCATATTGAATCTCAAACTGCAGCTTGGTCACACGTAAGGCTCTTGTCTCCCAACCTGACTGCAGTCCTGAGGCAGAAATGAAATGTCCCCCATGGCAGGGACACACTTACAGAGGTGGGGACTGCAGGAGTGATGGGCAGTTCAGGGTGAAGCCAGGCCTCTGTGCGGAGGAAACCCTAGCACACCTGCCCGGCACCCACGGCTCCTGCCAGGGGCAGCTGCCAATGCCCTGGAATGAGAGTGTCCAGCCGGAAGGCCTCTTGGGGTGTCAAGCCTTGGCCGTCGTGATGAACGATGGCAAGACTGAGACCCAGGACACAGGACAAGGCCAGGCCCACGTGCTAGGTAGAAGCAGAGCTGAGCCTCGGAGGCAGGGTCTCAAGATTTCCAACAGGATGCTCTCCCTCATGTGCTTCCTGATGTCCCCAGGCTTAGCCACAGATCTCAGGGTAAGATCTGTCTCCCAATGGGGCCGACTCACCGGCATGCAAGGAGACAGAGGCGAGAGGCGGCAGCGCTTCCCTGGGGGTGATGGGTGAGGTTTTGGTGTAAAGATTGGAGGCTATAAACTCTCCATGTGGGGAGTTTGCCACCCTCTGCCCCAGTGGCTTCATGAGGCCTGTGGGCACTGCTGAGCCCAGACACCAGTTGACAAGGGCTCTGGAGACTACCTGGTCCCACACCCCTCATTTGATAATTGGGAAGATGGCAGCCCTGAGAAGGGCCATGGTTTGGCCAAGGTCTCGTAGCTACCGGGAGCAAGGCCCTCTGCCCTCTGGCTCCAGGGCTCAGCCTCTGGGCGACGTCACCTGCACCAGCACCCCTCCCACCTGGTGGCAGCCCCTCCTGCAGGCCAGAAGACCTGGGGCTCAGGCGCGGAACACACCACATCCAGTTCCCACCCACTCAGCTGCCATTGGCCAGGACTCTCCCGGCAACCACCCAGGAGCCCTGCAGGAGCCAGGTAGATGAAGCCACTCACCTTCATCTGCTTAATGGTGTAGACCAGCGTGCCAAAAGGCCCCTCCTTCACCAGCTTCTTTCCCACCACCTTGGCCCGGATCACTGCAGAGAGAGCAAGAGAGACACGGGCCCAGGTTACACAGGGCTGAACTGCATAGGAGGGGCATCTCAGGGGAGCTGGCTGGCCCTGGCAGAGCCTGGAATTGCTCTCTTCCCTTCAAGCCAACCAGACAGATGCTCGTGCGTATGAGAGGGAGAAGCCTGAGAGACCCAGGGGTGAGGGAGGGGTGGAGGAGAGAGACGCAGCCATCATTTAGGTTAATGACCCTGCGCTTGCCACCCTCTGCCCCGGAAATCCCTAGACCCCCCTCATCCCAACACAGCCTCAGCAGGTTCTTCACTGTGGCTTCCCCGTAACCCCAAACCGACTTCTGTCAGAGCTTCCTGTCCTCCTCCTGTTGCCCACTGACAACACCCCAGTCCCCCAGGCCTTTCCCTGTCCACCAGTACCCCTGCCTAACCTCCGCCTCATCTGGAACTCTTATGCACAGGTGACTTTTCCAGTCCTGACACGTCCACAGGGTTGACGCGGCCCAGCTCCCTCAGTGCCCCTGGGCAGCATTCTGTCTGGACCTCAGTACCCATTGTCTCGATAACAAGGAGTGCAGTGGCATCTAGCTTGACAGGAAGCAGGGAAGGGCTGGGGCTGGGTCTCCGGAGCCAGGCTGAGCAGTTCCAATCCAAGCCCAGACGTTTATGGCAATTGTTTTTTTGGTGAGTGAGTTTCTTTCTGAACTCCCTTCCCTCTTCCATAAAACAGGAATCACAGTGGTTCCAGGGAAGGGATCAGGTAGGATGCTACAGGTGAAACCTGACCTTTGTCTTTGACGCAGTTTACCTTGGATCTGTGTTACTAATATCACCACCATCACCACCACCACCAGAAAGGGAGTGGCCAACCAGGAAGGAATGTTATGAATAAAATCAGCCTCCTGTTTACTGTGCACCTACTATGTATCTGTTTCTTCCACCTGTTCCCTCCTCTACACCTGTGACAGAGCACACGAGCATCCACATCATAGGGATGAGGACACAGAGGGCGAAGAGAATGTGGTTCTCTTTCTGAGACTCTGATCTATAAAGAGGGACTGATTTGAGATGATAAGAGATCATGGCTTCTCTATTTTATGCAAAAATTAAGCAACCCCATAGCAGTCTTCAAGGATTCCTAAAAATCGGCACAATGGACAGGAGGGTCTTGAAAATGAGAACTGGCTATTGCAGAGAGTCACATTCGTGAGCTCCATCAAAGGAGACATCACCCAATGGCAAGAAGTAGCCACGAGGGCAGGGGCCTGCTGCAGGCAGAGGGCACCCAGAGGGGACTGGGGGCTCTCACACCAGGACCTGGGGTGGGTGTGGAAGGGGTTCTGAACTGCAGAAGCCTTCCAGCTCTACGACCCTGTCACCTTGGCCTACCTCGGGTTCCACTGTGAACTCAGACTCTAGGCAAATACTCTGGGTCCAGGTCACTTTTTGAGTAGATATTTTAAAAATGGTTGTTAAGCAGAATTCCTTTACACATGCGTGTGCGCACATGTACATGCCCTTGTCATTGTAGCGCCATTATCCTTCCCCACTGTGGATGCCCCACACAATTTCCCAATATTCTTTCACTCTTATCTCTTTTAAAAAAAAAAAAAAAAAAAAAAAAGCCCGCACAACTCCCACCCCTTCTGGATTCCTCCGCAGATGAGCCTGGATCCCGCCCTTCTGGTCAGGCTCGAAGTCAGGTCTCAGATGCATCAATGGCCCCTCCAGCCCTCCCTTCCCAGGGATGGCAAAACACGGAGTCCACTGGCAAAGATTGTGACTTAGCGGAGGCAGGCCCAGGCAGGAGGAGCCCAGCGATTGTCCCGAGCCTGCTTACCAACCAGAGGCTGGGGGCATCCCAGGCCAGCCTCCCTCGAGACTGTGCCTACCTCCAGGTCCAACCGTGAGCAGCAGCCTGGACAGTGAGCCAGCCTCCCAGAGGCCCAGGGACTATGTCCCCTCTGTCGCTCCACGGGCAGGTTGGAACAGCTGAACTCCAGGCAGAAAGCAGACCTGCCAGGACCTTGCTACTGATTCCTTCATGCTGCATCCACGGGGAAGGCAGAGGAGGGAGGGAGTCTCTGCCTGGGGGCAAAAGGCAACAGGGATCCTTCAGGTAGCAACCTCTACCCTTTCCTGGCTCAGAAATGGCTCCGCAGGGCTCAGACACAAAGTTCTTAAGCAATCTTGCCCCCTAAGGCTGAGTACTGCTGGAAGCTTCTGCCCATGGAGCCAGAAATTCTGTTCTTACCCCCAAGCAGCCTGAGCCTTGAGGTCTTCCAGCTCTAAGATCCTGTCACTCCTTCCTATCTCAAGTCACTTAAGATGCTAACACTTGGGGCTGGGGATATAGCTCAGTGGGTAGCGTGTTTGACTGACAAGCACAAGACCCTGGGTTCAATCCCCAGCACCACCAAAAAAAAAAAAAAAAAAGATGCTACTCTCTCATCTCAGGGTGGCTTAGTGAAATGAGGATAAGATCTTGGGGTCAGGAAGTTACAATGAAGTTAGAGTTCCTCCATTACTGGGTAGCCTCACCAGGTCTCTTTCCTCCTAGATATCTCTGATTTTCTTGGTCCAGTGATGTTCGAGCAGCTTAGAAGTGACACACTTATTACTACTAGAACAGCAACAGAGAAAACCTGGGCTCCTGAACCTGACTGCTTGGGTTCAGCATTGCTGCTGTGTGAACCTAGGGAAGTTACTGAACCTCTCTGAGCCTTAGCTTCCTAATCCAAAAAATAGAGTGATGAAAACAATACCTCATAAAGTTGCTGTGAGAGTTGAGTGTGAGCACTACGAACAGTGCATGGTCCCGCCAAGCCCCCTGCTTCTGCTATCTCTGTCGTCTACCACTCCCCTGACTTCACCTGTCGTCTGTTTGTTCGAGAGAACTCTGAGCTAAGACCGGGAGTTCCCCTGAGGGTCTGAGGAAAGGCGAGCTTGTCAAAGCAAAAACTAAGAAAAACTGCAGTGGGGGAGGAGGCAGGGGCATCGACACAGCAGTGAGACCAGGTGTTTAGGCCCGGCAACTGCAGGCGGCCAAAGAGTAGCCTAGCAGGCCCAGCCCAACGAGAGGGTGTCCACCAAGACTGAGGCAGAGATGGTCTAGTACAGGGGCCACACCAGGGTTTCCCTTGCAGAAATAAAATCCTGCTAAGCCAAACCCAAAATGAAATGACAGTCAGTTCCTTTCCAAACAGTCACAAAGTCCTCCCGTCAGATCTGCCTCTGGGGATCAATGAGCACGGCTTCATTGGCTCCGTTCCTCCTCTGCAACTCAGACGTGTGCTGATGCAATCTGGTGCTTTCGTGTCCAGCAGTAAGGGACCCCCAGGCATTGAGAGCCCAGGGGGTCACAGGGAAGGGGTATTACGGCTCCCCCAAGGACAACACACACAGCTTCCAAACTGGCCTCGGCCATTCCCTCCACTCTGGAGTGGCAGCTAAAGCCAGCCGTGTGGATACAGGTTGGATACAGGTTTTCCCGACTCCTGCTCCTGCTGAAGACTGGCCCCCACAGTGTCCAACCAGTGTCCTCTAACAGCTGAGCCAAACCTAGCATGAACCAGGCTGGTGTCTGGGACACTGGGTTGGGTGCCAGGGAGGCAAGAGCAAGGAATGGGAGACCCGTCTCCTGCTTCCAAAGCAGGGAGACAGGGTTCAGACGATCATGCGGGAGACAGATCTCACAGGGACAGAAATGCCAGGAGGCGTGAGGCTCAGTCTGAATCTCAGCCTCTGCACCTCTCCTAGCCCTCTGTGTCTCCTCTGCTCCCGGGAAGGGAATCGGGGATACTGGGGTCAGAGAGAAGAAAAGGAACAAGAGAAAGATTAAGGGACAAATAATATTTGTATTTAAAAGTTTCTAAGAAAAAAACTGACGCAGGGTGGGGATGTAGCTCCATGGTAAAGCACTGGCCCAGAACGTGAGTGGTCCTGGGCTGGTACCACAAACAGGAAAAAGAAACTGGTGTGTGTGTATGTGTGTGTTTCAAATTGTCACACTGATCTACAAATACGTTTGGGTACCTCTTAAGTAGATCAGAGACCCGGGAATGCAGGCATGAAAGTCTATGGAGTCATCTTTTCTTCCTTTAAATATTTTATTTTTGGCGGGAAGGCTGGTAAGAGTTGCAAAAACGAGGCAAACCAAGCACACATCTTCCAGAAGCATCCCTCCCCCCCCTCCACCGCCCACCTCCATTCCCCAGCATGTGGACCTCAGCAGCCCAAGGTTTAAACAAAAACAATTTCAACAGCAAAACAGGAATCGGCTCCCAGGGCAGCTTTCTGGGGTGTCTCTAGGAACTGCACATCTGCAATTCATCAGCTATTCTGAGGACAAGACACTCGGAGCCGGCCCCTGCCTCTCGTTCTCCTTCCAACCACAGTCAAACATCCAGACCTTCCTGCCCCAGTGAAGGCTGGGCTTTCCTGCTGCAGGCTCGGGGCTGAGCAACCGGGCTGCTGGACTGGCTGGTCCGGGGTGCAAGGGTCCCTCAACTAAATCAGGGTCTGTCCACTTCAGACTCCTCTTCCCATCCCGTCCCCATCGCAGAGGAGGAACCACACAGGAGACTGGCTCCACCATCCAAGCACAGGCTAGATCGCAGCAGCCCCGGGGAGGACAGGACTCTGCAGTCCAGGCTGTGCCGGGAGGGCAGGGACGGCCTCCCCCGGCTGTCCACGCTCTTTACCACCAGGGGCTGCCACGTCTTTGCATCCCCAAGTCTGGACTTCTCCAGATCAGGATCCAGAGTATGTGGATAACAGTGACCGCCGCTTTCCCAACACCCAGATGTGCCAAGTGCTGTGTGCCTGTTACCTGTGTCCTCAGAGGGACCCTGGAAGGTGGTGGTTATGGTGCTTCTGGTTGTCCTCATTTTCCACTTATGGAAATGAGGGTCGGCTACCCTGGGAGCAGTTCTGCGTCCCAGTGGGGGAAAAGAAGTTGGAGAGTCTCCCGGGAAAGGAGGCTACCTTAAAATCCTCACCCGGGATTTGTGGAGATTGCAAAATAGCTGACAACGGCACTCTCCACCCACCCCGCCAAGGGGACTGACAGCTAGAGGAAGGACTCCTCATGAGTCCCCAACGACTCCACAGCCCCTTAGCCGCCCGCTGCCACTCTTCACAACCACACCCCCCCACACACACACTCTCACACACACACACGTTAGTAGTAAGAACCTGCAGCCAGTCACCATTGGCAATAGAGCAGCACAGCAGGTGTCTAGCAGACCATGCTCCCTGCTCCCCAGCACAGGCTTCATGGAAAGAAAAAACAATCCTTAAAAAGCACACAATGCCCAAGGTTTCTCGCCACCCTGGGAGTTTGAGTTAATGAGACTGATTAATTAAATGACACAACGCCTCTGTACAAAGGCGCTTTGCAACCTCGAAGCTAGACAGGTGATCCCCAGCTCGGGCTGCTGTGAGCCTGCCGCCCCTCAATGCACTGATTCCAGGAGACCAGCAGGAGGGCCTGGTAGCACTTCCCCGTCTCCTGAGCATCTTCAGCATGCTCCCCCAGTGACCGTTTCAAGGTCCTCCTCAAATATCTGCCACCTCTTTGGGGACACTTTGATGATGTCCATGTTTGAACAAAGGGTCACAGAAGAAAGGTGGAGAGCAGAGGCCTGGGACCCTGCCCTGACTGGGTCCAGCTGGCTCCCAGCCTCTGGGTCACTGCAGTCCCAAGTTTTCCATAAAAACCTTTAAGAAGTTCAGAAGCTAGACGGTCAGGTAGAGAAAACCCCGAGAAGCATCCTAGGCACAATGGAGGACCTTAAGCAAGTCACCGCCCATCCTGGTATACAAATCCTGGGGGACGACCAGCCTCGATGGGCTCCTTGCATGACCTAAGTCCCCTCCCCCACTCCATGTCAGTTGGGGCTCCCATCCACTCAGCAGTGGGCCTGAGTCTTCCACGTATTTGCGCCCACTGTGGCTTTCAATGCAACCTGCACAATGCCACCTCCCAGGGATGTGCAGCCTCCGTGCTAGGACCCCAGGGACCTTGCGTGCACCTCTCCAAGGGTCTGCCTTTAGTCTACTTCTACACCCACAGTCTACAAAGACCTCTCAAGTCCAACCCCACCCACACTGGGCCTTGGCCACATCTGGGTGTCCCGGGGCCCTCTCCACTGCAGGAAATGGTGACTTGCTCCAATCCAGCACCCAGCACCCCGAACACACCCCAGGCCCTGCCCCTGAAGTTCCCCTTCCCTCCCACACGACTCCCTCCCCCTCACTCCCCTGTTCAAGTCACCAGTTCCGGGGACCCTCTCTGATCCCTGAGGCCAGCACATTTGTAGCCACATGTTTGCTGATTGGTTCTCTCCCATGGGAGCACAACCTCACGAGGCACGTGATAGGCCTTTAACACCTTTTTGCTGAATGCATGAGGCTGTTTTATGCAGAAAGTGCCACATCTAGTGGAAGGTGATTGAAGGACAGATAAAGCACTCTGCTGTGTACACTATGGAAGACAACCAGTGCTTTCTGAGCCTTGCTGGAGCAGAAGGAGTCGAGGGCAATGCCACTGAACATCAGGTACTGTGGCCTCAGGGACACTCGGAGAAAGAGGGCCCTGGGAACGCAGGGGCAGAGGCACGGCGGACAGGCAATGACAGGGAAGTAGGAGTCATCCAGTCACAAGAGGGGGTGGAGTCTGTCTTGCGGAAGGAAGGGGCTTTGGGAACTCTCTGGAGGCCACAGGGCATGGGGATCTGGGCCTGTCCTGCAGAAGAGACTCGGTTTGTTGCATATGAATCTAGAAGGAGCAGAAGTCTGGCAAAGGCCTGGGGAGGGAGGGGTAAGGAAACGGCTGGAAATGAGGCAGAAGAGCATCCGGGTTCCTGGCAAATCCAGGGCCTACTTCCCTCCCTTCCAGGAAGACGCCTCCCGCAAGCCCCCCACAAATGGGCTCTTCCTGCATCCTACCCAGGTCCCCAGGGCCCTTCTCTCTTGTCAGTTTCAAAGGCCCCTTTGGTTGATGTCAAAGCCAAGGCCAGACGTTAAAATGCGCTCCCCATCAAGATAAGCAGTCTCCAGTTCAAAGCCTGTCCTGACTAACTCTTTCCGTTAAGTAAAAATATTAATCTTGGTTTTATTTAAGCAGGTTTTTTGGCAAGAAATGAACGCCTGTGGCTAAAAATAAACCCAAATACACACACACACTCAGAAAATCTGGAAAGCTGCAAATCATTTCAACCCAAGTTTCCATCTCAGGGAACGCTATTAAACCTGAGAGGATATGAAAATCTCCCTGCCTGGTGCTCCCAGTGCTCAGTGCCCGCCTTGTGCTCTGGGGTCCCCCGGCGAGGCTGTCCTGGGGATGCCCTGGATTGGGCCTCCCGGAAGGGAGGGAGGAGCAAGGGGCTCCTGGCTCCCCTCACCTCTGAGCACCGAGCATTTCTGCTTGGGCAGTCCAGGAAGCAGCAGGCCCCAGCTGACGTCTGTTGTATATGAAATAAAGGGGCCAGAGAGGGTTCGAGGGAAGGGAACAAGGGCCCAGAGGGTCAGGTTGCCTGGAACTTGGCGATGACCAGAAAGGAACACAGAACAAACTCTGAAACCAGCTCCTGCTTTCATGGCTGCAGCGATGACCTCAATGGTCAACTATTAAAATGCAGAACGTAAGAGGCCTCACCCAGGCGTATGCTTAGTTTGGGATTAATGCATTTAATTTCTAATCTAACTGCTTTTAAAGTCAGTCGCTTTTAATTGTTTCCTGGGCCACTGGCAATTTGGGAGAAAGATATGGATCACTGAGTCCAAAACGGGAAAAGCCCCAGGGCTGGCTGGTTTCGGGACGCAGGGCTGACTTTCCCAGGGAGGGAGGACTTCACATCTGAGAAGGCACACAGCATTTCTGTGGTCCGGGTTTGCAAGAAACGCCATCAGGTGTTCACCAAGCCTGACTGGAATCACCAAGGCGATCACACTGCACGGGGAAGTCAGGAATAGAACGTGAAAGCCATCAGCACAGAAAGAGGGAAAGGTGGTCCTGGGCCACAAGACCGCCTCACTCTCCTAGGACCAGAGGGACCCACGGGCTCCACCCACATGCCCACCCAGGCCTCCCCTGGGTTCACAGCATCCACAGGATCCACCTGACTCAGTGACATATCCCCGGCTCTCCAGAGCTAGCCCCACTTCCGAGTTCTACCACTCCAAAGGTCCAGCCCCTACCCAGCATGTCCACTCTACGCTGACCTGTCCTGTGACAACTTCCTCCCTGTGCATCTGCCCACACACCCATCTCCCTGCAAGACCTGCCTGGCTGAAAGGCGACCTGCTCTGGGCAGCTTCAGCCTGCTCCAGGAGAGGCGAGGTCCTGTGTCCTCTGCTCGGCTTCCTCCATCTCTTCCGGCAGGTGCTCCTGAGTGACTGGGTCCTTGGGTGCTCACTAGCACTCCTAAGGACAACCTGGGACACCAGCACCTGGCAAAGTACCTAGAATGTGGCAGGGGTTCCCGAAAGTTGTCTCCATGAATGAAGGAGGTGGCAGGAGGGAATCCAAGGGAACCGGAGAGGGGAAGATGGGGACAGTTTTGTGTTGATCCCGTGGGGTCGGAAGTCCTAGTTCCTAAGGGTTCCTCAGATGAGAAGGAAGAGGTGCATAAAAATGTGATCCGGGAGGCCAGAAGGGGGACCCTGTTCCTAAATACTGAGGAGTCACACCAAGACAGAGGTGAATCACAGGCGCTGGTACAGGAGGCCCCAGTGAGCTCACTGACGGCTGAGAAACACCCAAGCCACCCAGACAGGGACCGAGCATCCCTGCCTGACGGCCACGACCTCATCATGACTGCCCCCCAGGAGTCCCCACCAGAGGCTGCCCTAGCCCTGCCACTGCCCTGGTCCCTTGCAGTGGTCACGGAGGGAGGGGGGCAGGCCAGGCTGCCACTTGGGCCCCATCTCCTGTCCTACATTCCTCTGCTGTGGCATTGGATGGTTGGCCTGTTTTATTTTGCTGCCGTCCCCCTCCTCCTCCCCCTACTCTGACTGTCAAGTGTGCTTGGAATTAATTTATTCACTCATTCAATATTGATTCACAAGTATTTAAGGGACACTGTGTCTGCAATCCCATGCCACATGCTGGGGATCCAGCAGCCACCAGGTAGAAGAAGTTCCCACCTTCGAGAACCTTCTTTCTCTCTTGTGAGAGCAGGTTACAGGAGAGGAGCCACAGGTGCCTGCAGCGACACTCGCAGCCAGGCTGGATGGAGCGGCTGTGTGGCAGGTGCTCGGTGCCCACGCTGCCCGGGCTGGGATCTGAGCAGTCACTGAGCCAGGCGAGGGTGGGAGGGAAGAGCCTCTGGTGGAGGAAGGAGCAGAGGCCAAGCTCTGGAGGCTGGAGAGCTGCAGAGCCACAGAAGGCAGAGAAAGGGTGGTTGGAGGTAGGGGGCAGGGAGACGGCCAAGGCCAAGCAGCAGGCGGGAGGCGGAGTGGGGCAGCTGCATCTGCTCCAGTGCGCCCTGGTGGCACTTCTCAGGTGCATTCCTATTCCTTGAGGCCACTGATGAAGATGTGCCCTTGTCCCTGCCCACAGGGCTCAGGAGAAATGTGCCTAAATGGGAGTCTAAGGTCCCCATCCAGCCCCCGGAAGCCCCAAGGCCTTGAGAAACCCCTAGGAACAAGTTCGGGTTCTGCATGGCCCTCTACGTCAACCCGCAAGGGTCCCCTCCCAGTTCACATGCCATTTCTGATCTTCACGGTTAAGATTCAATGAAGCTCTGTCTCCCTCTGCACCCTCCCTCCGCGAGGACCCCTGACCCTCTCGGAGTGGGTGGCGCCAGGTGTTTGGCTGGCCATTGGCACCACACAGGGTCCCGGGTACGTGCTGACCTTCCTGAAACTCTGAAGCTCAAGGACACTCAGGGCTCAGAGGTGCCTACTTGCTCACAGTCATGTGAGCACACTTGGCCAGGGGGCTCAGATCACCCCCCATGCTCCTGTGAGCGCTCCAGCCCCTCCCCAGGGGCCCATGGGAAACTTTATCCCGCACAGTGGCCACCAGAATAGCAGCCTGGTCTTCAACCACAGCCCCTTTGAAGCAATGCCCAGAAAAACAGCGTGCCCTCCAACGGCTCTCAGGACTTGCAGTGCGCAGGTCAGGTCGTGGTAAGACCAGAACAGCTGGCAACATCTCAGGAGCTGTTATATAGCGCTTTATTTTCCTCTGACTTGGGATTTTGTTTGCTAGGAGAGCCGAGGGGCTCCAGGACAGGCCTAGTAGCAAGACCACCATTAAGCCAAGGAATCTCCCTCTTCTGTACTCCAGACCCTCTGCAGACGGCGACACTCTTCCCAGAATGCACTGGGATGGGGGGGCAGACTATGATGATTTGAACAAACAGCCACGTCTGCTGCTTCTGGACTCATACAGCACAGATGCCAAGGACCACTGTAGGGAGGTCTTTAACATACCCGTGGGGTGGCTTTAAAGGAAACGAGGCTCTGCCACCTTTACCTTCCATAAGCTTCAGCAAGGAAGACTGAACACCAGTGGCCATAACTCCAAGGAGTCCACTGCAAGCAGGGATTCCCTGCCCAGGAAAGTCCCCTCCAGACCACAACAGTGAGCAAGGACACTCAGGTAAAGAGGTGTGAGAAAAACGAGCCCAGAGGATAGGTCTTCCAGGCCCAGGATGGCTCCTCAGAAACAGTTAACATTGAGTGTGGAGGAAGGATTGCAGATAAGATCCAAGCACCCTCGAAGGGGGCCAACCTCTGTTTTAAATAAAATAAAGGGTAAAGAAGCCAACTGCTGCCCGCTTTGGTCAAAGTGGGTTCAGATATGAGTATAAAGCCAATTGGTATTTTTGAGGAACCCACCCTGGCCTGGCAGTGAAACAGAGACAGTGTCAGCGATGAAGAAGAGAAAGGTCACCGGCCCCATGAACACCTAACATCCGCAATCCACCGTCCCTGAACCTCTGTCCACTTGGCCAAGGTTGCTGAGTGTCTAGTACGTGGCAGGCACTGAGTCAGTGGCGGAAGATGACAGCCAGCAAGATGTGCACACTTTACAGATGGTACAGCTAATCCCTGAAACATACCTGCGAGACACGTAGCAGTATTTCCCTTGGCTACAGAAAGAAAATAAGACTCAGGACAGTTAAGAAACTTGACAGAGGTCACACAGCTAGGAATTAAATCCAAACACGCCCAGCCACAAAGCTCATCCTCTTTTTGCTACTCAATATTTAACAAATCTGAAACACTCAGTCAAGAAGTTCAACGCATCAGGAATCCAGATAAAGGGAAAGGCTGAATTAGCAGAGAAGGACTTATATAAGCCGTTGATGGTAGAAACTTTGAAGTGGGGATTAACTCCCCAAAACTTATAAGGTCTAAGCCTTCTTAGGACTACCTCACAAACTGGGCCTGGTTTCCAGATCTCACATGGATCCCTCTCCAGCTATCAGGGTTGGTACCCAGCACCAGACTAGAGTCAAGTCTTCTGGTCTTAGGGTCTACCCAGAGTGCACCTCTTCCCACCAAGCACTGATTCAGCTGCACTCTTGGCGGGGGTGGGGGGACTGTCAAGTCTGACCACAGTACTGCTGCTTGACACTGGAACACCCTCAGCCAACCGCCATAGCACAAAGCATCTGCAAAGCATGCCCAGCACAAGCCACCTCCCCCTGCGACCTCTGCACATCTGAAGGAGGGCAGGATTTTGCCTAAGTGATCACACATGACCCACGGAAAGAAGGGCCCAGTCAGTCCCTGGAGCACATCCCAACCACTGGTCCCAGATGCTTCCAACTGCAATAACGCAGAGCAGACAGGGAGACAGAGTCCATGATATGCCAGCACTCCTGGAGAATGACCAACCAGAGCATTCGGTCCAACACCGACCCAAACAGCAGGGGGACCGTCACTGGGGGCAGCTCACAAATTAGTGATGAGAATCCTGCTGGCGTTGTTTACACTGCTGACTGTAGTGTTGTTATTAACTGTAATAAGTACTTGATGAAAGACGGCACCTACTATGCACAATTAGCGATAAATGTTCTATGTGGATTGAACCCCATGAAGTTCAAATGGTCCTCAGCCCGTCCTGCAGAACAGAGGCATACAGAGAATAAGTGGCTTTCCCAATTATTCTAACCAAGGAGGCAGGGACCCCCCATGCTTGTCCAGGTGGCCTGACCCTGGAGCCCTGTTTGCCATCACCAGACCACACCTTCCTTCCAGAAGCACAGGTTTGGCCGCGGTACCATGGGCTGGGCATATTCCACAAGCAGACTCTAGGGTGAGTGGACTTTCAAGGTCAATGTAACCTCCTCTGAATTTCGACATCGGTCCTCTCCCAGGGTTAATCTGCCCAGTGTACAGGCATGTCTAACCTAGGTCAGCCTGTCCCCACGTGGAGCCTTATTTACTTATTTATCTGGTACTGGGGATCTGACCCAGGGATGCTTTAACACTGAGCCCCAGGCCCCACCCTTTTTATTCTTTATTTTTGAGACAGAGTCTCACTCAGTTGCTCAGGGCCTCACTAAGTGGCTAAGAATGGCCTCAAACTCAAAATCCTCCTGCCTCAGCCTCCCAAGTTGCTGGGATTACAGGTGTGCACCACGGTTGCCAGCACCATTTTTGATTATAAGAAAATTCTCCTGGGCTGGGGAGATAGCTCAGCTGGTAGAGTGCTTGCCTCGCAAACACAAGGCCCTGAGTTCGATCCCCAGTACCGCAAAAAAAAAAAAAAGAAAAGAAAATTCTCCTTTGTCCCACCTCTGTGGCTTTCTCCCAACTAGTTAACATCTTGGGCTTACACAAAACAAGACATTTGAAGAGTGTGTTCGTGTTCCCTAGTCTATGTCCATTTTGATGGTCCTTCCCCACCTTTGACATGTTCCTGAGTGATGTGTCAGGGCATGAATACAAGGTCCCAGGTTCAGTGATCAGTGTACAGAGTTAAGAGAGATTTCACCTTACCAACTCAAGATCCTCTTGCTGGGGGTCACTCCACTTAAGACTTCACATCATCCATTAAAAACCCCAAGGGTTAACAATTTGTTGAGAGGGTTGATCTCATGTTAAATGTTACCATAATAAAATAAAATTTTAAAAAACCCTAGTGTTATAAATTTAAAATAGATACTGTTTCCCAACTTTTGATGTGATTTAATAAGTAACTTGACCTACTTTACTAATTAACTGTACTTAGTTGAGTGTGGAAATACAGGATTTGGGGGGTGGGAGGGTCTTACATAAAGGATGGGGACAGCGGAAAGCAGGAAGGGCCTGGCCCTACCTGGAGTCGGGGGGTAGATTCTCTTCCTGGACCTTCCACTCCTTTTCTATGTGAGTCTGACAAATCAGTTCCTTCTCAGAACTGTTCCTTCTACAAAACGAAGAAGTCAGACCTGGTGTGTCTGAATGTCCTGGCAGCCTGAAGGTCTAGGCTATTTGACTATGATCTTGATTTGACTATCACCTTGTGTGTCCCATTCACACACTTCTTTTCGTCAGCAAGAGTCCAAGGTGCCATGTTCTCCCTGCTGTCTAGAATCACAATTCTGAAAAGTCGATCGAACTTAAGTCATGAGGATGTTTCTGATGCCCCCCAACCTTGTCTTCAAGGTCTTTCTGTTTTCTGTTTGGATGATTTGACGTTGTCAAGACGGAAGTTAGAAGCAGGCATAGAGTTGGCTTCTGATCAACCCGCCTGGTCCGTCAATCACACCATGCTAGCTGACAGGGGCCCGCTTGCTCCCTCAAGCGCACTGCAGATCGGTGGTTGTGCTAACTGTGATGTCAGGGCTCCCTGCTTAACCCCTTCCCTCAACTTAGTGGCCATCACCAATCCTTTTTCGTGATTAGCCACTAGCATCATCTTCTCCTCCTCCCACCTCTTCTTCTTGCCAGTATTTTCTAAGCCAAGAGTCCAAGAGAGTTTATCAGTCAAAATGTAAACAAACCAAGGTCATTTCTGTTGACAGAGCTGATAGGAGCACTGGACAGGAATGCAGACCTACATGTCCCCATCCCACCTATGGAAGTCCGAAGAAGCTCAGAGGGTGAGCGGCTTCCGTCTCGCATCTCCCAAACCTATGTTCACCCCAGGTACTGAAAGTGCCCTATTGTCCCGACAGACCAAGTGCAAATACCATCAAGTATAAGTACTGTTATGGTTTGGGTATTAGTGTCCCTCAAAGGCTCATGTGTGAGACCATGCAGGAAGGTTTAGGGATGAGGTGATCGGGTGATGGAGGTTGAACCTAGCCAGTGCATCAGCCCCCTGATCGGCATCAACTTGATAACTGTAGGCGGGCAGGGCGCGGCTGGACGAGGTAGGTCCCTGAGGTGTGCCTTTGGGGTTTATATTTTGCCCTGGTGAGGAGGGCACTCTCCTCTCTCTCTCTCTCTCTCTCTCTCTCTCTGCTTCCTGATCATGTCCTGAGCTGCTCTCTTCCACCACACTCTTCCACCATGATGGCCTGCCTCACCTCAAGCCCTGAGGAATGGAGTCACCAATCTATGGACTGAGACCTCTGAAACTGTGAGCCCCCAAATAAATGTTTCCTCTTCTAAATGCTGTAATGTCTTTCAAACGGCAGTGACAGAAACAAGTACAAAGCACAGCCATGAAGATGACCTTCAGCTGCCCCGGCCCAGAGCAGCTGGTTTCCAAGTGGCTAAAGGAGCCTCATCAGAGGACATGAGCCCACTCTAGCGGTTCTGAGTAACCTGAAGTGACTCAGCTCTCTTCTGGGTCCTTCCAGTTCCTCTGGAGAGAAGCAGAGCACCCTGGCGGGTTTATTCCAAATGCTCCCCAAGCTCCTCAGAAAAAGCTGCTCTCAAAACAGGGGAGCTCTCTTCTCCCCAGCCGGGGTACCACACCCTCCCGAAGGGCCTCATGCGGGAGGCACGGGGGCCAAGCAGTCACCTGGACTCCAGCTCAACCTCTGTCCCCCTGAACCTGGCCAACCGGCACCCCAGGCATAGGAATTTCTATTTTGAAACTACAGGAATATTCGACTCTCTCGGTCTTGTCAGGATTTTTACCTTCGTTTCCCTCCTCCTTCCCACCCTTATTCCCCTGGTGGTGGGGGATCTTTTTTTAAAGGCCAAACAAAAACAAAAGTTTGTCCAGGCCGAGGCCAGCTGCTCGCGATGTCCCAGGCGGACTCTGCTACGTGCCAGCGGTGACTGTCAGCAGGATGTGCAGGAAACACCTTGCAGGATTCCCTGGGAGAAGCCAGGGGAGTGTGTGGCGGATACACTGGAGGTCCACGTGACTGGCCAGCTCTCGGGGCTGGGCACAGGAAATGGCGTGGGGGCTCCAGGCCCCGGACGGCAAACACACAGAGGTGGGGCAGAGGGGTCTTGCCGTTCCTGCTGGTGTTTTCCAGGGGGGATTCCTTTAATTGCCTATCTTTTCCCAACCACCCACTGTCCATGCATGATCTGTGCTGAGGAGGCTCGAGAAGGAAGGTGAAAGGTGGCTTCCCAGGGTCTTCTGACCCCGACTCTGGCAGAAGCTCCACCTCTTTCTAAAAGGGACACACAGGGCAGGGGCCACAGACACAAGGAACCTGGGGTTGAGTCTCAGCTCCAACTTCCACCAAGCAAACCATCTCGCTCTCTTCACCTTGAACTTGGAAGTGTCACTGTGCATGACTCATAAGGTCCGGAGGCGGAGACAGGCCCCAGGGGGACTCAGCATGGTGCCTGGGGCACAGCAACATCAGTTGTGATGACTGGGGGAGGTGTCCTTTCCCAAGGCAGGGAAGAGGCCAAAGGGCAGTAGGAGAGAAGAGGAAGTGCTTCCAAGAAGAGAAAAAAGAAAATGCAAAGTACTAGCTGGGCCCCGTATGGGGCATGGCGGCGCACAGCCTGGTGCCAACCCTCCCCGTCCTGGAACGTCGGCTGCCCCACTTACTCTTGTTCAGAGCATTTCGATTTCAGGTCAGGTTGAAGCGCAAGGGACACTGAATGGTATCAGTCCAAGTGCAATGAACACCCAGAGTGCAGAAGCCCAGCTAATGGCAGGGAGGAGAAGCAGCGCTGGACACGCTAACTCCTCCTGACGGTCCAGGTGCACCTCGGTCTCCTTCCCCCGCCCCGGGACCAGGAGAGTCCGGATGGATCCAAAGAGGCATGTCAGATGCATTAGGGCCCCAAAACCCGCCTTCCGGGGGGAGCCGTGAGTGTGGGAAGCCAGCCCTGAGGAGCCAAGTGAGGACGGAGGGCCATGTGCTGGCAGGCCTGCCCGCGCCAAGGTCAGCGGGCAGAGCGCGGCATTGTTCTGGCTGCAGAAGGAAACGGCCAGTGGCCAGCATTCTGTGGGAGGCCGCGGGACAACGAAGGCCAGACCCAGGCCAATTAGGGTCTGATGGAAACCAGGACCACTTTGCAGAAACAGGAGGCGGGCAGCCGTGCTGCGGTGTGGACTCTGGCTTCGTGCAGCATCTGGCACTGACCCATCCCCAGGCCAAGAAGCGAGCCTACATGTGGAGCAAATGGAACTCCGAGGGCCCGCGGCCGGTGGCACCCCCCATCTCTGCGTTATGAAGTGCCAACGGGGGCCAGCCGGGCAGAGGGGCCGCGCTGCCTCGCCGGGTCCTCTGTGTGGTAACAATCAGAGGCATTCTTTCGGCACCCACGGGAACAGTAAGCCGGGCACTTCTTTGAACCACCAGGCGGGATCGTGAAAAGAGGTTCAGATCAAAGAGGGCGTCGGCCGCATGTTCCCGCAGCTCCTGCCTCTCGGGCCTGGGACCCGAGTCGGCCGTGGAGCGGGGAGGACGCTGAGAAGTGCCAAGCTGGAGTTAGCGGGTCGTTTTTTGTCCCCATCCCTCTTCTTCAACAGTACACTCCGAGGGGCAGAATTCGTGCCAGCGTCAGCTGGTGCCTTGTGCCAAATTCAAGTCCACTACGGGAGCAGCTGGGGGTCTCCTCCAGGCCTCAAGGTACCCCCCAAGGCCATGCCCCCAGGAGAGCCCACCTTCTGTCTTCCCCTCCCCCATGAGGGGCGCCCCTGATGAGAAAGGAAGTGACCATCCACGGTGGCTGAGCCAAGGCCACTCGGCCCCAATGCCACTCCCTTCTGCCAGTCCCACTGAGATTCCCGGGAGGCTCTGCACAGGGGAGCCGAGGACCTCAGCGCGTGGAAGGAACACAAACAGCAAGGGTGGGGTGCTGTGTCCCCCAGGTCTAGGTGGGCAGGCCGGCATGCCTGCTGAGCACAGGCAGGGCATCTGAGTGCTAAATGCCTGAACCCCCAACTCCTGGGGTAAGTCACTTCCCATCCCAGGCCTGCTTCCCCCTTTGGGAACTGAAGAGACGAAACAAGGGCCCTCGAGCCTGTGAGCCTGTGTGGCCCTGCCCGGGGTAGAGAGCTCAGCCAGAGGAGCAGGGACACCTCCTCAGACCGCAGCAGGGCCGATCCCTGACCCCCTTCTGAGGTTCCTGCTCCCGCAGCAACTGCCAACAGGTGGCAGAACCTCCCAGAGCTCTGTCTCTGGACAGGCCGCTGCTTCCCACCGACACAGAATGCTGCCCACCAGGCGGTCTGCCCCAAGCGGCTCGGAGAGCTCTCCTGCCGAGTTTCACCCGCTCAAAGGCGGGAGCACACCGACTGCCCAGCGCGGCCAGTCTCCAGCTGGGGAAGTGCCTCGGACGCGCCCTGTCTGAGCCCCCGTCGCCCCAGGCATCAAGGGGCATGCCTTCACACATTGAGCAAACACTAGACTTTCAAGAATCTTCTGAGCAGCGAGCAAGACAAGCTGGACTCTACTCTCCCGGGGCCTACATGATGCCGGAGGAGACAGACCAAGCAGTAAACAAAGACCCCACATAAAACCAAGTGCTCGGGGAAGGCAGAAAGAGGGACTGTGTTGGGGAGGTGTGGGAGGGATTTTTAAAGGAAGGTCTCTCTGGGAAGTGACCCTGAGTCGAGATCTCCGTGATGAGAAGAAGTCAGGGATATCCAGGCAGAGGGGACAAGTTCCCTCAAGGCCATGAGGCAGGAATAAACTTGGAGCCTGGAGCATGTGAAGAACAGCTAGAAGTGTGTGGTCAGAATAAAGCCAGGAGACACAGATGTCAGATCCCACAGAACCTTCTAGAACTTGTTAAGGAGTGGCGAAGCCACTGGAGAGCTTCAAACGGGGAATTGCTAAGATGTGCGTGGCATTTCAAAAAGTACGCTCTGGATGCTTCTTTAGAGAATGGACTGTGGGCCCTGCCGCGAAAGCAAGGGAGTTAATAATAGTCCCAACCACCCTTCCCTGTCCACCTCCCGGGGCCTTGTAAACCTCACATGAGATTCATGCGGACACCCAGAGAAGCCCAGAGGCATGGGTGGAGGTACATATTGTCACATGCTTCAAAATCCCTCTGCACAAGTAGGAGCTTGCAGAGCCTGGCACCAGGCTACTTGGAACCGTGCTCCTGTATAGATTTCAAGGAAACAGGGCAGGGTGGCGGAGTCTGCCCTGCCCGAGCTCTGCAGCTGTCCCAGATGAATCCACAGATTTAAACTGGGAGCACTGCTCTGGGCCACGCCCGGCTCTGCTTTTGCTGCTAGTGCCGGACAGGGGTAAACCAACACCCAGCAATGCGGAGAGGCTGACTCTCCACGCGGGCACTCGCTGAACTCCTGGTCTGGCACACGCTCTTCTCTCCCGACCTCCCTTTCAGGACTGGGGAGGAAAGACAAAGAGAGCCAGAGAGCTGTCTAATTTAGGGATCTTTAATTTGAGAGTGGCTCCCGAGAGGACAAAGAGCTGTACAACCCTGGCACCCGAA
The DNA here is from genome assembly GCF_902686455.1 of Sciurus vulgaris. Lineage (NCBI taxonomy): Eukaryota > Metazoa > Chordata > Mammalia > Rodentia > Sciuridae > Sciurus > Sciurus vulgaris. The sequence continues at coordinate 167,253,264 of NC_136465.1, read as the reverse complement.
GAGAGCGCATCCCAGTGCTCGGGGACTTAAAGTATGGGGACGGCAGCCCTCTTCCCCGGGGCCTCCAACTCGGAGGCTGGAGGCTGATTCCAATCTCTGCCTCTAGGTTCCCTTAAGTGGAGTGGGAGGGAGCAGAACATACTGGTGGTGCCGTGTGGATCAAGGGGGAAAGCTGAGTGGCAAGGCCCCCCCAATGCTCCTTCTTTCTCTCACTCGCTCCTGGGCACCTGTGGGGTGAGAGGCTGGGGCTCAATGTGGGCACCTCGGTGCTTAGTAAATGTTTGCAGGACCTGAAGATGCACAGTGAATTTAAATGCCAGGAGGTTCAGAGAAGAGAATAATCAGCAAGATGATATGTATGTAGCATGTATCCAATTTAAATTTTAAAAAAAAGAATTAAATGTTAACTTCTCAGGCGCTCTACCGCCTGCCAGCTGTACAACAGGGATACGGAAATTTCCCAAAACTTAACAAAATGGGATTGTGGTATCTGTTTTCCTACTGCAGCTCCTGGTCCACACACCCCCTGAAGTTTCTCAGGACCTTCTCTGCTTTGTATTTTCTTACATTAATTCTTTTGACAAAAGTTGTACAACTTCACTGAAGAGAGCTAGGGGGACAGGGAAAGGTAAATAGCAAGAAAACCATATTTCAAATAACCTAAAACTCCCACCATGCAGTTGTAGCTATATTTGCATTTATATTTTGCCTTTGGCACTTTTCCCTCTGCTGCTATAAACCTGTATAGAATCACAGAGAACAGGTTTGTGGGCGATCTGGGTCTTTCCATGCAGATATGTCAGTTCACACAGCTCTGCCTCCTGCCTTTGAATAGCTGTGCTGCTTCCAACTGCAGAGATGCAGAACCATTTGCTGGACGTTTTCATAAACAACTCTGATAAACATCCTTGCCTGTTTATGTTTGTGATACATACCCATACGTACAGATAAATATTTACGTGCATAAATAGACACAAGCACACAGACACAGTATGCATACGCAGAGGCCACCTCACCTGCTCACTTCCTCTGGACCTAGTGGTTCTCTCCTCTTTTTAAATCTGCCATTTTAGTATCACCGAATTCAAATCAGCATCCCCTTCGCCCCCATCGGTGAGCCCTTCTGCAGATACATCGGCATCAAACACGGTTTCCCAGGCCCCGCCAGCTCACCCATACTCCCGGCATCCTCTCAGCCACAGCCCCGTCCCTACTCCACAGAGTCCAGCTGTGGCCAAGCCTGAAAGAAGTCCTGTCTGCCTACGTCTGACTCCTCCCCAGCCTCCCTGGACGCAGCCTGCTACTTCAGAGTTACAAGGTCTAAGGAGACAAGCCAGGACGGCGGGAGGGGGGTGCCACCAGGAGCCCAATGACTTGTGTCACAACGTCACCGGTCAAGACCACAAACAAGGCTCCTCTGGGCCTTCTTTGCGCTCCCGGCTTCTGAAGCCCTGTGCTTGCCTGTGGTGGCAGTTTTAGTATGCTGCGCAAGTAGGGAGCATCCCTCTGGTCAAACAGTGAATGAAAATGGCCTCCTCTCTTTGCTCCGTCGTCAAAGGCATTTGCAAGGCTGGTCCTGGAGCAAAAGGACAGCCCAGGGCGCAGAGGAAATGGGTCCCAGTGTTTCTTTCGAAGGCAGCCTAATAAAAGCCACTGCCTTCTGTCTGTGCAGGAGGTTGTCTTATGTTGTCCCTTACTCTCACCATGCCCAAACCACTTGGCTGTTCCATCGAACAGCCATGGGTCCCAAAGCTGAAGCCAGGTGGCCCCGGTGGAGTGACAGGGAGGAGACAGGGCACCACTTCCCCACCTTGCTCTGCGAGATGGCGTCCGAGGTCCCCACGTGACCTCTGCATCTGGAGATGTCGAAACACCTTCACCTTCCCTGGCCCTGTGCCCCCTTGCATGGGAGATGGGGATCTGCAGAGGGGTGACTTGTAGACCGCACTGCCCACTGGAAATCCACCGCAACCCAGGTCCCTTCACGCCAACCCAGATCCCCTCCAGCCCCCACGGCCCCCTTCTGACCCTGCCACCAAGTACGTCCTGCCCTGTCAGTCGCCACGCTACAGGCCCAGAGCCAGAGCTCAGGGCCCCACGTCTCCCTTTGTGATGCGCCCCCTCCCTCTGACTGCCGTTCCTGCTGGCGGGAGCTCACCACTCCAGACCATCCCTCCCAGGCCTGGCCAGCTCTGGCCAACCCACAGGACCCTAGCTGCACATGGGGACAGGAAAGGCCTACTGCATCCTGATTTCAGCGACTCTCTTTGGCAAGTCCCCAGGTACAAATCTGGCTCCTCTATTTAGGAGCGAAGCGGAGGAAACCCACCCCACCCACAGCCCCGCACAGGAACACCCGCGATGGTCAGCCCCGTGACAGGTCCCAGCAGGTCTCTCTCCCCTCGCTGGTGCCTCAGAGACAGAGGAAAAGTCCATAGGAGCCCTCAGGGCTTACAGGGAACCCAGCACAGGATGTACAGCCCCCCAAGAGCCAGGGGGGGCACCCCAGAAAAGGACAGGTTGTCCTGGCTTCCCACCATGGAAGCTCTGGACCCCGAAGCAGGGATCCGCTGGGGCCATTTTCCCACCATTGTTCTTTTATCTGATTACAAAAGTAAATGTGTCACTGTTGTGAAAGTTTATTTTCCAGAAAATGCCAGCCAAAATTAAAATCATCCCAAATCCTCCACTCCAGAGATAACCAGTTGGATATTTTGGTATCTAGACATTCAGACTTTTCTCTAAGTATCTATATGGGTATTCATAACTTTTTTTTTTTTTTAATAAACCAGTTTCTGTTGCTCAAAAGTGCATCCTGGGCTATTCCCACACTGATGCATAAAAACCACCTCAAGCTGATTTCATGGGTCCCTGGCAGCCCACTGAATGACATGTCATAATTCAAGCCATCCTTTGCAACAGACACTAAGGCACTGCCTCACAATTCAGGGGGAACTACATTTCTAAAAGTCTGATTGCCAGTTAGATACTACGCCCATTTGGGGGCTCTGGATGCTCAGGCCCTGCACCCCAGAGGTGACCTCACTTGCTTTTCCTATCAACAGCTCTGGAAGGTGAGACTCAGCATTTCAAAGATGGGAAATGCAAGTACCAGGATTCCCCCCGGGACCCTGCCAAGCCCAGAATACCACCTGGAAATCCCCAAAGACTTCAGCACACAAAAAGAGCCCGTTGCTGAGTCCTGGGGAGAGGACGGACGGATGGGAGGGGTCCGGCTCCTCCCACAGTGATCAGAAGTAGGCAGCGTGGGCAGGTCGTGCCAGGAGGGCACTTAAGGTTCTGTGTCTCCCTGCAAGCATCCCTCCACTGAGGGGCCAGATGGTGACAAGAGGGCCATATGGGGCAGTGATAAATACTTGTCCCAACCACTGGGGCTGCATTCCTTCCCTCTCTAACCAGCTGTGTGACCCCAGACAGGGCTTTACCTCTTTAAGTCTGTTTTCTGTCTTGTCCTTCCCTTGGGACCCTCTTCCTTCTGTGATCTCAGAACCAGCCTTAAGCCTGGAGCAGACAGGTCTCCACTCTGCTCTCCATGTACCCAGGCACTTTCCTTTCCTTGATCTGTTCGCTATAAATCCATTTTTGTGAACCCTTCCTCCATGGGGGGCCACACCTGTGTGACGCCTGTTGGCACTAGCACAGCAGGGAGGACACCTCAGGGGCCAGGAGGGGAGAGTCCAGATCTTCACTGGGAGTGAAGAGCATGCTCCATCTCCCAACACCTTCCCATCAGCCCCGCATTGGAGATGGGATCCTTCCCATTCTGCAGTTGGGAACACTAAGACCAGAACTGATAGAGAGCCAAACTCCCTCTGTAAAAGGCCAAGCTGGGATTCAATGTCAAGTCTGCCTGGCACTAAGCTCGTCTCTTTCTCTGTCCTCCCCTAACACTTCCAATCCAGCCCTACAGAAGAGCTGGGAGGCTGCACGGGGAAGACTCCCAACCCCAGAAGCAGGGGACTTTCTGGTGCAGATTGAGGGTTGACAGAGCATGGAGCCACCTGGATTTCTCAGGTGGGCCATAGCTGGCTCAGGGACCCTGAAGCCAATTAACATGTCTCTCCCTAACACTTCTTGTCTGTAAAATAAGCAGTGAGAGAATTGTTTAACAATATCTGGCAAGATCTGCTCAGTCTTTTTATCATTCATACAGAACTTCTAACCTGACAAGGGAGCAGTTGGTCTCCTTTCCTCCTTCCAAGAAGCAACACCCACTGACTTGGCTTCTGCTCGGTGTTACTGGGCCTCTGTGATCCTCTGCTCCAGAACACACCCCAAGCCCGGGGCCCTCCCTTCAGTGCTCCCTGGCTCCTGGAGGTAGCCAGGTCCAGGTGATGTTCTCTGGACTCCTGCCCGTCCCTACCCAGGCACTCTGTAGGAGCAAGATGTTCCAGCTCAGTGCGAGCTGACCCCAAAGACTGTCCTCATCCTAAAAGTAAATGGGATTAAAAAGGAAAAAGCGCCAAAGAGCAATGCCCACTAGTCATGGCAGGCTCAGATGTGCCAGGCCCCCCGGTGGTACCAGGGCTGCAGCAGAAGAACGGATGGGCAGACGGGGCACACACACAGGACACAGCAGGAAATGCTGGGGAACTAGCCTGTCACAGGGCCCAGAGACACTGAAGATGGCCTTGGGCACAGGAGCCAGCCTCAGAGATGGCGGGAGCAGGGTGACAGGGCTGACTTGGTTTTTGCTGAGCCAGGAATGATGCCTCTACTGCATCTTATATGAATCAGAACAAGTGACCAGAGGGGTTGGCGGCTGCATTCTGCAGCACAGCAAAAGAACCTTCTAGGTCCTGACACTATTGGGCTCTAGGAAAAAAAAAAAAAAAAAGTAAATGGGTTTCCTCTTTTCCTAGAAAATCCTGCGGTAAGATGCATACCACAGAAAACAATCCCAGCTGCAAGGACTTCCCTTGGGCCCGTGGGCAGGAGGAAGTCAGGCGTGAGGACCACAGGCCAGGCACGTCTGCTCCAGAACCCAGTTCTGTCCCCAACTTTTGAAAACAAATGAGGGCCACCAAGGTGCCTGCTCAGCTGCCTGAGCTGGAGGGCAGTCTACAGCAAAAGGGGCCCAGGCTAATGCCCCGAGGGTAGGAGTGTGGCCAAGTCATCTCTGTGGCCTCCAGGGCTTCGCCCTGCACCTGAAACACAGTAGATGCTCAATAAACCTTCATTTGAAGAGCAGAAGTATCCACAGCCCTCATATGAACGGGGCCTGGATGCACGTACCCACCTGAGTGGGAGACGGCAAGATGGGAGATGGTCCTCAAGGTTCTTGCTGGGGGTCTCAAGGAAGGACACGCTGCTGGCTCAGAAGGCAGAGACACGGCCTGGCTGCATCTGCTGGCCTCCCACGTGGGGCCAGGCTGGGGTCTGGGAAGGAGACCTTGGGTCCTGCCAACACGGCACCCTGTCTTCTGCATGTCCTGAGACGCCTTCTCTCTAAGCCTCCCTCTGGCCCTTTGGCCCTGGGGATCTGCAGAGAGCTGAGGGGCAGCTCCTGGCAGGTGTAGCCCAGCACTGGCTGAGCGAGGCCAAGCCTGCCCGTGCCAGCCCAGATTATTTCCTCTTTTGCTACCTCACTGCCTAGTGGAAAAAACAAGAAAACAAACTTCCCCTGAGCAACCTGAAACCCTGTGACCCTCTGGCCAAGTGGCTGGCTTCGGCCCCACCTCCATCCCCTCCTTTCCCCTGGCTCACCTATGCTTGGCCAGGGGCGCCTCGCAGGTTATTTATAACCGTGTCAGAGGAGGAGGTGGCAGGAAATAGGAAATTAGGGAGGAGGACCCGGGAGGAGGGCAGGGGCTGAGTGGCCGCGGGCTTGGAATCCACCGCCGCCTGGCCTGGGGACGGGGCCCTGGATGGGGAACTCTGACCCAGCCTGAAGCCGCCTGCTGCAGACCCCACCTGCAGCCAGGGTCCCCCTCTCCAGGCTCCGGGGGAAGCGGTTTCATCCCGAGATGGCTCCCTCAGCCTGGCCAGTGACCCCAGGTTTCCGACTAGTTCGTGGGGGCCTCCTGCCTGGCCCTGCAGGGAGAAGGGACTGACCCACTCCTGGGGGGTACAGCAGGTGACACCCAGCTCTCGCCATGCCAGCCCTGGCCTGCTGCTTCCTGCCCTGGCCTGCTCACGGACCCTGCATGGTCACTCCCAGAAACACAGGACTTCCCGTCCACGGCAGCCAGAGGCCTGGAGCAGCGGTGGCCGGGACAGCTGACCCAGAACAGCACAGCAGAGTGAGATGGGGACCGTCCTCGGGGCACTGGCCCCTGGATTGACACCACACTAGCCCAACGCTCTCCCCTATACCCCTGTACCACAGAGGCTGGGTGGAGCGTCCAGCCCTGCTGTGCCCCGGGCCATGGCCAGCGCACTGGAATCCCAATGGCCACCTCGAGTCCTGGGTGGACGAAGGCCCAACAGTCACGGAATCGTCCCGTCACCAGAATACCCTGAGCCCCGGCTGGCGGACAGGATGACGTGAGGCTGTCTCCTGCTCTGGTTGTCACAGGTCGGTCTGGGCACAGGTGTTGACCAGGGGTCTCGGAGACGAGTGTTCTAGCAATGGCACGTGGTCTCTGGAGAACCTCTGCGCCCCCTGAGCCTCGTAGGGTAAAGAGCTCAGACCCCCCAACGAGATCCTGTCCATCAACGATCCAGATGCCCACGGAAGGGCCCGGGGAGGGGAGGGCGCGGCCAGAGGCCCAGGGACCCGCACGTCTGTGTGTTCCGCTAACGCCCAGCACCGTCTCCCCACGACACTTGTGCTCTGGACCCTCAAACCATGCGTGCCTCCCCCACCCCTGCGCCAACCACACGTCCTCCCCCTGAGCCCACGATGGTACAAACGAGATGCCAGGTGCCATAGTTTGGATCTGGAATGTTCTTCACCCCATGTTAAAAGTATGGTCTTTAACCAAACACTACTGGAGGCAGTGGGAGCGAGTTCTCCAGGGAGGTCAGAGGTCCTTGCAATTGTGCCCTTCAAGGGATTATGGGACACTGGTCTATCTGTTTCTCTCCCTCTCTCTCTCTCGTTCTCTGTTACCAGGTAAACAGGACTCCCCCTTCACACACTCCCACCATGATGCCAGGTACCAACACAGGCCCAAAGCAACAGGACCAAGTCACCATGGAAACTGTGAACCAAAAGAAACCTTTTCCCTTTATTAAGTTGATTATTTCAAGTATTTTGTCACAGTGACAGAAAACTGACTAACACAGTAGGATTTAAAAATGTGACGTGTGCCCCACATTGAGTCAAGTAATATTATAAAGTAATATCAATATCAAGTAATATCATAAAGCAAGTCCTTAAATCTAGCAAATAAAGGTCACTTCCCTTCCCCCTTTTCCTTCCGACCCCAACTGAGTACCCATTCTCACAGCTGTGGCCATTTCGGTTTGGCGACCTCAGATGAGCAACTCCCCTGTGCAAAGCAGATAGTTCTTCCTCCTTCCTTTCTACTCAGCAACCTTGTGGTAGACAAACGGGCCAAGGGGTCTTCAGAATCCTTATCTGGGCAGCATCTCGCCCACGGGGCTTACAGGTGGGGAAATCAGTTCCTTGGCCAGATACGCATAGGAAACAGTGGACTAAACAAAGCTAAACAGGCCACCATGCAGCAGGACTTATCAGAGCCTTTATATGCTAAGGGCCATGTGCACCTCCAGAGGGAGCCTACCGTAAGTGGCTTTCCCAAAGTACAGTTTTTGAGACTGGGAAACTCTGATGACGCCTTCCCACAGCACCAGGGAACCTTGCCTGCTCCTGAAAATGGGCCATGGGAGCTCACCTGATGAGCTACAAGAGGTGCTGAGGAAGACAACGAGGCAGCCTTCAGGAAGGCTTCGAATTAGAGACTGATCCAGGCCTGACCTATCTCTGGAGGTTCCAAGGAACTGGAATCTGCAAAGACTCCAGGGAACACCAAGTCTCCATGATCGGGCAAAAGGAGGCGATGTTCATCTTTCTAGCCTGACAGAGCAGCAGGCCACAGTCAGAAACGAGGGAAGAGCAAACGGAACTTGTCTTCCCCTGGCCCTCCAAAGGTGGGCTGTTCTCCTGGAAAATTAAAAAAGGAAGACAGCGGGCACAGTGGTGCACACCTGTCATCCCAGCAGCTTGGGAGGCTGAGGCAGGAGGATCCAAGTTCAAGCCAGCCTCAGGAACTTAGTGAGGCCCTAAGCAACTTGGTGAGACTCTGTCTCTAAATGAAAAAAAAAAAAATACCAAAAAGGGCTGGGGATGTGGCTCAGTGGTTAGGTCAGAGTTCACTCTCCAGTACCAAAAAAATAAATTAAAAAAGAGAACACAACCAGAGCCATGAAGTAAAGGCAGCAGGGGTCTGTCCGCTGAGAGAGACTCCAATGACCTCCATCCCAAGTGCTCCTTATGCAGAGCACAGAGATTCCCTGGCTCCCATGGCCCATTTTCAGTTTTTGTTTATTCCTCCTCTTGCCCTTATTTATTGAGCACCTACTAAGTGTGATGGCCGGTGGTCAGGAATACCCGTCGATTTCCAGGCAGTGAGGCTATTCTTAGTTTTCTGATGTCTATTTACAGAGTGTTAATCTTCTCCGCCTCCCCCTCTGCAATTAGACACATACCACTTTCCAACCTCATACGCCAACCTCGCCCAACTGGGAAGGCAGAATGGACAAGTGTTCTTCCCAGCCTGCTTAACTTGGCCAGGAATTCGGCCTCCCTGGGCGAGGGCAGCCTGGGAATCAGCCAACCGCAAGGAGATGTGCCCTGCCTGGACCCTTCCATCGGTCATGGAGCCTGGTGCCTCCTGGTTCTTTCCCTAGGCAGAAAATACTGGGAATCAAGAAGGTGGGCCCAGGAGTAGAGTGGGTCAGTCAAGAGCGGTGGAGCTGAACCAGCAGCTCCGATACCAGCTCCGTGTGTGCGGCGGACAGGCCAAGGGGTGGAGTCGGGAGCAAACCCTGGCACCCCGGGTACAAGTGGCATATTAGACAAGTGACCTAGCCTCTCCAGCCTCAGCATTCCCGCCTGTGAAGTGGGGGATAATGAGGGTGATCCGAACCAGAAGTGCAGGCTCCCGTAAACAACAGCACTTACATCTACGTGCATGTTCTCAGAATGCCTGTCCACGAACATCAGCTGCTTTCACATTTCACTCCTGTCTTAGCTTCTTCATCAGCAAATTGGAAATAAGAGTGTTCACCTCACTGGGTAATAATGAGAATTTAAGGGGATTAAGGCTAAAAGGGCCTTGGCCTATAAAAAGGACACGATAAATGTTAAAAATTGTCAAAGGTGACCATACTCCAGTCCAACTCCATCTCTCTGGACCTCAGTGTCCCCATTTGTCAAGTGAGAGAACTGGGCCAGATGGCTCCTACGAGGTCACAGCATGTGGGTTCCCTTGTGGCCTGAAGCCACTTTCAGGAAAGCTGAGTCAGTAGCCTCCGAGCTTTGGTAGGCCCAAATATCTTCCCGGCTTCCCCACGTCCCTGCGTGCAGCTCACAAAACAAGGAGAAGAGGGAGAAAAGCTTTCTTCCACTCACAAACAGTATTTCAACCTGAGCTGTCCTAACAATATGGCGGCCACACATGGCTACTGAAATGAGTCCAGTCCCAACTGAGATCTGCTGAGCATAAAACTTAATCTAAAAAGTAAAAATCTTGCTAATAACTTTTAAGTTGATCACATAGTGAAATGGTTTTATACTTTGGACATATTAGGTTAAGTACAATATTTAAATTAATTTCACCAATTTTTTCTCTTTTATTATAATACAACCATGGGAAAACTTAAAACTGAATTTGTGGTACGATTCGCTCTTCCCTGGCAGGTGTGGATCTGGGCATTCTTTCCCTTTCTGTCCCTCTGCTTGTGAGCTGTGGCTAAGACACCTCTCAGAGAGATGCCAGAAGGAATTTGAACTATTTGGGGTTAACATTTTTTTAACCAAATAAAACCCAGATGTTTACAATCCAGGTGGGGCATTAAGTTTTAGGAGCCTGTAAGAATCTCCTCTGGCTGAAAGGAACCTGAATAAATAAAATCCATCCAGCTGCCAAACAGCCCACGGCGGGGGCATGCTTGCCAGCACCTGAGGCGCTCAATCTGGCTCCCCTGTGCAGAGCCGTCTTGCCCTCTCTGCGAGAAAGGGGTGGGCCGTGGCCCTTGGGGATCTTCCCAAAGTAACTGCCGCCGTTCAAGATGCTGGCTGAGCCATTTGCAGCAGCTCTTTTCTTATTGAGCTGGTCAGTGCCCAAGACGTCAAATTCTGATTTTCTTCTCTGACACACACACAGCTAAGGACACTGGCCTAGAGAGGCTGCAGTGCCACCTTCTTCAGTCACCTTCACTCATTCAGGAGACTTTCATTATGCACCTGCGACCATCAGTCAAGGACCCGCAGAGCAAGCCTGGGCCCTGCCTGTGGGGGTCAATAATACCCAGCCATGATAACACCAAGCCCTCACTCCAGCCAGGCATGGGCCCAGCCTTCCTTTCCATCATCTCAATGAATCCTCCCACAACCCCAAGCGGTTAAAAGTACTGCTGCATGCTCTGTGTTACAGAGAGGGAAAACAGGTAGTGTGGCTGAGCTTGGTAGCAGGCAGTCTAACCCCAGAACCATCTCGGAGAGCACAGAAAGGAGGAGAGCAAGCACCTAAGCAATGCTTCTGTGATCCATCAATTTGCTCAAAAAAGCCCTTGTTCACATTTACTCAGAGAGTCAAGAACCCAAAGGAAATTCATAAGATCAGCTGGACTCAAGGTCACAAAACCAGTGACCCCCTATGGCTGAATCTGGCCCAAGGACATGTTCTGTTTGGTGCGCGCGCGCACACACACACACACACACACACACACACAAACTATAAGATTTCACACTAAAATATTTGGATTGCTAGCTTATCCTAAGAGATTAGAAATCTGGCAAAATGGGGACCCATATCCCCATAGACTGGGGTTGGTCAGATGGATTCTCCAATTCACCACGATCACTACCACTCTCTATTGCCTCCCTGACCCCATGGCCAAAGGTGAGGTGCTCTGCACCACCACATATGCCCACCATTTTTATTGTTTAATCTTACAATAAAGAAGGAATTTTCATACCCATTTATCACCCCAAAAGATATTGGGAAACTATATAAATATATATTTATAGAAGCATATGTTTACTAACCATACACACACACACACACACACACACACACACACACACAGTACACATGAATAATATTCCAATAGGTTTAATATGCAAATATCCCTCTTCTGTGGCCAGTCCCCATAGGCATTGGGGTTTGTGACCTGGCCTGGATGATAGTGAGCAAATCCAGGCCAAAAGAGAATCAGTCAAAGAAAGAACTGGAGCCCACATCCACCTGTCCACTGCAGGTATAGGTTTTTTCCACTGCACCCATTTGCTCAGCACTATATCCCAGAGAACCTTCTGGATATTAGGATGCTCACAAATCTCAGTCCTTCTGATGGCTTTGCCATGAGGAATCTTGGGATGGGGGTTCTGCCCTGTCACTCAAGATGGCATGTGCTATGATTGCTCAGTGGGACACAGGTTTGACCTGGCTCTTCCAGACCCCCTCCTCCTTCAGAGAGCCAGGGTTCCAGAACACCACGCGCGTCTTAATTAAAGGTCTTCCTCTGAGCTGGTCTTCCAGACGAGAGGTTTTCTCAGTTACAGAAAACGTGTAACAGAGCCAATAACCAGAGGCTCTGGAGCCGGGACAGCGCGGCAGACTGGCAAGGCAGCCTTGTTTGGGTGGGTGTGGGGGCTCAAGCCCATCTCCAGCCCATCAACTTCCATCATGGGGTCAATGAGTCTCCATTTTTGCCATGCCCTCCAGCAGTCAATGACAGACTCTGAAGTGACCTTGATTCTTATTTCTGGCCATCAACTGAGTCTGTGAGGTTGCTTTCTCTTTGGTAAATCATCTCTGCTCCAACAGGAAGTTTGGTGGCCGCATATATTATCCGATGAAGTGTCTCAGCTCATGAGAGAGAGTGTTCGGTCAGAGCTTCATCCACTTTTACAACCGCAGAGATCCTGGCTTTGATCTTAACAGAACACATTTCTAATGAAGTTACCTCCCAAAGGGTGTCACAGACAGATTTAGGCGCCAAGTGTTTAGCTGGACTAGCCGCCCCTTTCCAAGGGAACCTAGAGCCAGAAACACTTGAGGCAAAATGAGCATTGGGCAAAACACGTGTGAACCCAGGGAGGCTGACATCGCCAAGTGGATTCCAGAGTCAGGGATGGACTTGAAGTAGACTTCAGGTCTCCAGACTAGAGGCCATCTCCCCTACAGCCCCCCCGACACACACACACACACCCAGCTACATAAGGCACTGGGCAGGGACAGGGTGCCGACCAAGGTTGGTATCACTGACCCATTTTCAGGACCTTCCCTTTGGTTATCCCAGACTCTCCGACCTGCCTATCAGAGGCGAGTGAGCTACAGCAGTCTACAGAGGGAGGGGCAGCACCAGACCCTTGAAGAGTATTGAACTTGGCCTCACGAGACTCGGGTTCCAATCCCAATCCCGTGGGTGGGCTGTGTGGCTAAGCTACCACTCCACACCAGTTCTTGGAGGTGACTACCATTGAGTGAGACCAGTGACTCCCTCCCACCTTCCTGCCTGCTCACTGGGTTGTTGTGATCATCAAACGAGATCCAGGGGACTTGAGACTCAGATGTGGAGAGTCGTGAAACTGGGTAGGAACGTCACTGGTCCTCTGTCCTGCAGGACGCAGGGTAACAAAGCACAGCACACTGGACGGGGGGTGGGGGCATCAAACAACTGTGATTTTGAAACTCAGCTCTCTACATGTGACCCTGGGAAACATCCATCACCCCTAGAGTCCCATTTTCCTCAGCTAAAAAACAAAAAAAAGAGAATATTGTCTCTGTCACGGAGTATAACAACACTACCAGAAACGAATGCTCCCTGGGCCTTTAGCAGGCCCAGGTTCTGTGCTAAACACTTTCTGTGAATTACTTCATAGAATCACTAACGCGCCCTGGCACATCCTACCAATGCCTCCATCTTACAGATGTGCTAACAGAGGCCGAAGGTCTTGCCAGAGCTGAGGTCACAAGAGCCAGTGTGTTTCCAAATCTAGGAGACTGTGTCTCCTCATGATGATAAATTCTGGGACCCTTCCTAACCAATGACACACAACACTTTAGCCAAACACCTCCAGTCCTGCAACGACGTCTTCTGAAGTCGGATCCTGGCTGGCTGAGAGGCTTGCCTCCCCTCCCCAACAGGGGACCTCAGGGGCCCTGAGATTTCCGAATGAAATCGCCCTTCCTTGCAGGCTGCTGGGCTGTCCTGTGCCTGGGTGGCGAGAGTGGACACCTGCCCTGTAGTATTAAGGACTCTGGTTCCAAAGGCTGGCTCTGTTCAGGACTCCCCTCAACCCTGCACCCTAGGACCCGCTCCCAAGACTCTGTTTTTCCTGCTGGCTGAACCTCACCTTGGCCTCTCTGAGGCCAAATGACATAGTTTCCCTTCCCTTGTCCACCTCCACAGAAAGCCATGTGGTCAAGGCCTGGGAGCCCTGGGGGTCTCTAGTCTCTGAGCTGTGAATGCCACGCCAGGTGATAAGTTCAACCAGGACATGGATCAGACCTGGGTGCTGGGCAGCACTGGGCAGCATGGACCCTCGCCATTCCAGACCTGCAGGTGGCTTCTAAACAGGCCCGGAAAGGTTCTCCCAGCCTCCCCGGCAGCCCCAACACTTCTTGTTTTAGCAATTGAGTAGAAAGATCTCTTAGTCCCACTACAGCTGGGAAACTCCCGGCCTCTGTCAAGCGCTCCTTAGTGAGTCCCTCTAGCTAGAATCAATGCTTTGTCTACTCGGGCCTGTCAGAGACGAACACGGGAAAATGCACCCTGACTCAAGTCGCCTCCTCTGGGAGGGTCTCCACATCAGCCAGGACATCAGCTACCTGCTTCCTCTGCCAGGCCTGCATGCAGCACTCGGGGTGACATGCAGAGGCAGCAAGGATGGTAAATGCATGGGACCTACCCACAGGAGGACAGTAAACTGGCATGAAAGTAAAGAATCATCCTGGAGAGGGGACAGAGGGCAGGGATTCCCAAATGGGTCCACGAACCATTTTAGCATTTCAGTCCCAAATCATAAACCAGTCACCAGTAACCTATGAGGAAGTTTCCCAGGCTTCAGAAAACACCAAGTGTCCTTGCCCTGGGCTGCAATTAATTAATGTGTTAACAGATTATGTCTGAAAAAAATGACTTGTCCACTATCAGTGGTTTTCCACCTTAACTTGGTTTTTAATGGAAAAATAATCAACACTCCACACACGAAACTGCGATGGACAATTCCTCCAAACACAGAATGCACTGAAGGGAAAGTTAATTTTGGAAAATGCTCTTTGGTGTTGAGAAGACTGGGAACCAGCAATGTGGGGGAAGGGCGCTGGGTGAGGAATCAGAAATAAGGTGCAAGGCCTGGTTTTCTAAGGATGGGGGCAGCAGGGGCAGCAGGCCCTGAAGAGGCTGGCGATGGAATAAACTCACAGGTTAACAGTGTGTGTGTGTGGGGGGGGGGGGGGCAAAGACCAGGCAGGAGGTCGCCAAAAGAGCAGAGGCTATGGAGGTCTTGCCATGGGTCTACAGGAGCGACTGAATCAGAATATGGCCATGAGATAGGAGTGAGAGATGAGGTGTCTCCCACTCCCACAAAGACAATGCAAGAATGTTCAGAAGTAAAATCAGATTATATAAGCTTTAACTTAATCCCTGGATTAATTCACTGATATGGATTAACTCAGGGGTAACTGTAGGCAGGTAGGGTGTGGCTAAAAGAAGCAGGTCACTGGGGATATGTCTCGGGTTTCTATTTCGTCCCTGGTGAGCAGAACTCTCTCTGCTTCCTGTCTGCCATGTCCTGAGCTGCTTCCCTCCACCATAGCTTTCCACCATGATGTTCTGCCTCACCCCAGGCCCAGAGCTGTGGGGTTGGCTGGCCATGGAGTGAACCTCTAAAAGCATGATCCAAAATAAACTTTTACTCCTTTGAGTCATTCTTGTCAGGTCTTCAGGTCACAGCAAGGAAAAGGTGACTTAAAACACAGGCTCTGGAAATAGACATCAAATGTAGGTTCTGCCTTGACTCCTTTTTGGTACCAGGGACTGAACTCAGGGGTACTCAATCACTGAGCCACATCCTCAGCTCAATGTTGTATTTAGAGACAGGGTCTCACTGAGTTGCTTAGGGCCTTCCTGTTGCTGAGGTTGGCTTTGAACTCACGATCCTCCTGCCTCAGCCTCCCGAGCCGCAGGGATTACATCGCGGCACCCAGCTTGACTGTCTGTTTCTTAATGGTGAGATCTTGGGCAAGGGGTGTTACTTCTCTAACTCCAGACTGTCCCTCAGGTGGCCGGGATGGGCAAGCCCCAGCCCATGGGATGATTGACAGGCAAGTGCAGAGTTAAATACAGTGCCTGCAGCATCATAAGTGGACCTCGATGGAAAGTAATGATTGTCCTTGGTGTTTCCTGCTGGGGTGGCATTTAGACGCCTTCATTTTTTCTCTGGGAGGGTGCTGGATTGCTACGTCCACCAGAAGGTGGGACTGGACTCATCCAGTGACACAGATGGCAAAGCAGGTGCCTCCCTCTCAGAGGAGTTAGACGCATCCCTCTGCACGGTGCTCGCCCAGGAACGATGCCCCCTGGGAATGTCCCATGCTGCCTCGGAGAACTGGGCTTTCACTAGAGATGGTGCTTTGAGGTAGATTTAAAACTGGAGCAAGGTTAGGCTGTTGTGCACCAAAGAAGGGAGCGGGCAGGAAAATGGAACCGAAGGAGACCTGGAGAATGAGAAGCCGATGTGGGTGTACAAAACAAGGTCGCAGCATGGACCAGAGCGGAACGCTGGGGCGGGAGGGGCCTGCGATGAGATGATGAGAAAGATCCAGGTGCAGACCCACACTGGCCCATCGAGCCACCTTCAGACACTTCATCCCAAGAGTCCATGAAGAGTCTTAATCAGGACGGTGGAACGGTCTGTCAAACCAGCCCTTCCAGCTCCCGCGATGACAAGACCCCAGAGTCGTTCTTGACTGAGGCCCACCCTGCCTTGGTCTCAGCTGCCCATCAACCTCACATCTCTCCCAGCTCTCCCAGCATGCACCACCCAGATGCATCGACGAGAGGGGCAGGGGGACAAAGGGATGGGTCCTCTTGCTGCCGGCACCCACCCGACCAGGGGGCATCTCTGAGTCCGAAAGCAAAACCTTGTGCAAGTGTGTTTGCACACAGACTTAAGAATCCTAGTTCATTTAAAACCCAAGGTCAGACAACCTCATGAAAGAAAAGGCCCACTGCTTATTTTGAAAGAAAAACTAAAACCATTTCCAATGGAATTGCTCCAAGATGGCACCCAGTCAAGGCCGGGCTTTCCTGGCACATAAGCGCTTCTCTCCCCCATAAAAATGGTCCCACAAACTTGATCTAAATGGCCCTAATTTTGATCCCTTTCAAAGAGACAAACGGGTAGGCAAAAAGAGACAAAACCTCAGAAAGTCAATAAAATTCTAAATTGTTTTCCCATTTGAGAGAATGCTGGAAGTTTCTCAAGCACAGGGCTGTAATCATCCCTCCACCCCTTGATGTTGTACATCAGAAAAGAACTAAGTCCACGGTCACTCTGGAGAGCAATCATTAGGAACTACTGACACGTGAAATGCACATATCTTATGTCCAAAAATTCCAATGCCTACTTTTCATCGAGAAATGTTTGGTCACATGAACAAGAGGGTTATCCCATGACTACTGAGTCCAACATCCTTATAAAGATGAGAACTCTTTAAAATACTGATATCCATCCATAGGGAACTGGCTAAATAAGTTAAGGTACACCTATAGGGATGCTGTCTTATTAAAATGACATAGCAATATATTACTATATATAATGTGGTACATGATACAATATAGTATAATGTAGCATAGAGTATAGCAGTTAGACACATCTTAGAGCCAGGCTACACATGTTGAAATACAGGCTGCTACTTAATAGCTGTATAACCTTGAACAAGCCATCACATTTTTCTAAGTCACAGTTTCGTCAACCATAAAGTGGAAATGACAACAGCACACCTGCCTCATAGGGCTGTTGAGAGAATTAAATGAATTGATGCATATTAATTATTCAGAATGGTGCCCGGTTCGCATGCTCATGAGGTTTTTAAAAATTATAACCCTATGCATGCTGAACATAAAAAGAACAAAGTAGACCTGTATGTATAATAATTGAGAAAGACATTGGATACATATAGTTGAAAGAAAATAAGCAAAATACTATGTGTGGCACTCCATTATTTATAGTGCTCTACTATTTATGTTTCTAAGGCAAGTAACCTACTATAGATTTTTGAAGGACATACCTGGGCAGGAAAAGATTTGGAAAAGAGACTAGAATTAGAAGCAGTGATCCAAAAGAACTACCTTTCTCTGATTATAGGTAGGCAGGGAGGGAGGCAGGTGCATGCAGCAGGATGGATGGATCATACATACCTGGACACATTCATGTAATCCTTGAAACTTTGAAAGTGTAGATTTTTAAAAAAAAAATGTCTGAGGCAGTACAAATTATGAGCGCCTTTTATCAATGAGAAGCTTAATGATGTCCAACATGCCTGAGCACACATAGCCAACAAGCCCCAGAGCAAGGATCTGAGCCCGGCTCTGCCCTCCCCTGTGGCCTTTCCACCACCCCACACTGCCTCCCAAGGCCACCCAGGAGTTGACTATGACAAAGAAGAAGGGGCCTCCTTGTCCACACTGGCTGGAATGGTAAAAGCCCAACGCAATGGAGAATTGTGTTGTTGTTTTTGTTTTTAATTAATGAACCTGTTGGAATGTGCCGTTCAGCAGTGGAGCTGAATGGTTCCTGCTGTTCGGCAAATCAAACAAAACTCTCTCCCTCCAAGCCACTTGCGTGGCCACTTTCTAGCCTTATCTATCCAGGGACTGGGAAAGGGACACAGAACTGTCAGAGAGGTACCTTCATCAGCCGGACCTGGTCTCCTGACCTCCTCACTGGTTTTCCTGCTCCATCCCAGGGCTGGGCTGCAGAGCCCTGGCTGGACCTGCCATGCAGGGGGCATCTCTGAAGCCCCAGATGTCCTCTATTAGCCTTACCCTCCCAGATCTCAAAGACCAACCCAACAAGTCTCTTCTACTTCAGCTTGATAGTTTTAAGGGTCTTTTCCAGTTCTAACAGCCACAGAACATTAGAAATTTCCCTGTTGTTTTTCTATCATAAAAGTATAAGAAATTTTCCTTCCCTAAACATGATGTTGAATTAAAACCTTTGGCCTTTTTGGCTGCCTTCAAACTTTTTAGGAAAACTCCCCAAATCCAGGAGGAACGCACTCCTCAAATGTCACTGTCCATTCCGTCTCCATCTTCAGGGCTATCACCTACCTGCCTGGCAGTACCAAGGGTCAAGGAAGGGTGAAGTTTTTGAAGACTGGCATCCTAAGAATGAATTTCAGCCTTACCATTTAATAGCTGGGTGGCCTTGGGCAAGCATAACCCCTCTTGGCCTCAGTATTTTCCACCTGAAAAATGGGCACATTCTATATTCTTAAGATTGCCAGGTGGGTGGAAGAGCCTCTACAAGGGTCCTTCCTTTCTCTGGACCAATAGCAGCCTATTCCCGTAATTCCCAAGATGTTGATAGTCTGGGCTTCCCTACTCCCACCAAGTGCCTGGCTCCTCTCCAAAGTCTGATCCTTCTGTCAGGAAGCCCAGCATCGAGGCAGGATCGAGTATTAGAGTGAGAGGCAACGGACCTGTCCTTCCAACATGGCTTCTTTGCTAAAACTGCAACCTCAGATCTGATTCTGAAGGAATCCGCTGGCAACGTGCCTGTCAAAAGAGTTGGAAGACATGCAGGGCCATCCTCCAGAGCGGGCAGCTGAGTCCCAAGCCGAGCCCCACTCTCGATTTCCCACCAGCTCAGAGGCAGATGGGCGACTGTCCATCTCTGCTCCTTGCAGAAGGGGCAGAGAGAAGGGTGGGGGCTTCCGAAGCTAAATTCTCTTTCTGCAGCCCCCCCCACCTCTGCAGAAACCACACACACACACACTCCGACTTCCAGAAAGCTCTTGGCACTGCCCACCCTTCCTGAGCTGGACGGAGCTGCCAGAGCAGGATCTGCCCAGCCAAGGCTGCCGCCTCCATTCCCAGCCCCCTCCCCGGCCCCTTCAGAGTCAAGGTTTTGTCAAGAGTTTCAGGGGCAGTGACTGGTGGGGAGGGGCCACAGACATCCTGGCTGGTGCCAAGTTCCTTTCTTTGCCCCACAGTGTGTTTTATAAGCCAGCATGTAGTTTATTCTTCTCCTAAACACTTCGATAGGGTGCAGGGCCTGGAGTTGCCATAGAAACACCTTTTAACTCCTGCTCACCCAGAAGGCTGCACCAGTCTCCTGGGCTTGGGGAAGAAAGGAAAAAGGGACACCTGTGGATTCGGAGACGGGAGAGGGAAGGCCGGGGCGGGGGCAGTAGAGAGGGCCAAGCCAGGCATGCGTGCCCTTCCCTGGCAACATGGCACCCAGCCAGGAACAGAAAACAACCCAGAAGATTCTGGAAGAGGACGGTGGAAGGCTAACTTGAGCGCCTCGGTGGGCTGTAGCATCAATTAGTGAGGTTGCAGGGGTCAAGGCAAGAGCCAGCTCCCACGCTCCTTTCCTTCAGGGACGGAACTCAGAACTTCCACCCAGCAAGGCAGTGAGCAGGGTAGGTCGGGAGCCACCTACTGGACAGCGGCAGGGTGCTCTGGAGGCAGCAGGAGGTCAACAAGCAAGCCCACACCCACACCTCCCATTTTTAAAAGCATTATCTCATCCCGCCTCTAGTGCAGTGCACCAAACCCAGGCAGCGGGAGCTTGGATCAGCGCCAGAGCATCCAAGATTTTTCATTTCTTTTTTATTTCGGCTACTTCAATGTTCTGGTTTGGGGGCACTTCTTGGTAACTCAGCTTTTCTCTGGGAAGTTTAATAAAGGAGGAGGAAGGAGCTATTTCTTGAATAAATCCAGAGAAATGACAAGAAACACTGTCTGCATCAGCCCAGACCCACAGCGGGAAGCCGAAGTGGAAATTTAAGCAGTCGACAGGTCCAGGAGGGCCCCCACTGGAAGCAGGACCTACTGGCTCCTGTTTCCACTTCTCTCTGGTAAACTTCCAGGGTAGGAACCTCAAAGCAAAGGACAAGTGGAAGAGACAAAGTCCCCCACACCCTACACACACCAGAACACCCAACTGAGCACCCCCACCCATTCTGAGGCAGAAAGGGACTTGGGCCATGGTCTGCACACCTATCCCACCTGCTAGCTCCTGGGCCCAGTGTGCTCCCTGCTGAGCAAACCCAAGACTGGGCAGCAGATCAGGCAGAATGTCACCAGGCCAAGTAGAATTGGAGTGGGGGCACTCAGGGAGGAGGGAGAAAACCTTCCCAGGCCTAAGGCAGTCCAGAGAATCTTTCCAAACAATCCACAAAGCCCGGGGCCAGCCAGGGTCCTCCAGGGAGAGGGAAGGGCGTGCCTGCCTGTGGGTCCCCGGGAAACCTCTACCCCGGGGTCACCCAAACAGCCTCAGCTGCCAACTGGTCCAACCTTCTGGTCACCACCCCGGCCTTCTCCCAGACCTGGCCTGGCCCACCAGGGGCGCCCCTCCCCAACTCAGCCGCCTCCCCCACCAGGCTACACCACAGCACGCTTGTGGAGTCCCTCACCCAAGACTCAGTGGAAAATCTCTTCCCCTTTATGACTGTACTTAAAACACACACACTCCATTCTTCACCTCTGAATCGACACAAGCAGAGCGCGGCTAGACCATGTTCTACCCACCGCCCAGCGTACACACACACACACACACACACACACACACACGCTCGGAGCGGGAACGCTGGCCCGCATGCTTTATGAGCTGGAGGATGGACGGAAGCGATGTTTTCCAGCTGCCACTCCACCTCTGGCTCTCCAAACCGGTGTGACCAACAGCCCCAAACAAGTTCTCGCAGGACAACTCTCCATAAAAACTGCTTCTGACCCAGTCCCTGTCTCTCTCATCAAGACACAAGGTCCAGTTTAGAAATGTCACAGCCATGATGGGACCCCTGGCATCTTTGTTCTTTGGGTGACAAACTTATTTTCCACTGCTCATCATACCCCCTCCCCACACACACTCAAGGGGGAGAAAAGCTTCCTGTGACTTTTCACGGGTATGTGATAAGTGATCCCTTAGAGCCAGCTCCTGCTTGCTATCAGCACTCTCAAACACAGTTCCAAGGGGAGGGCCCATCCCTGTTTTCTCCTCATTTTTCCCCTTAAATCCACCCAAACTTGGCAATGCAAGAAGCTCCCTTAGCACTTGCTTGGAAAGCCTTAGTCTGGGTTGGGTCTCCAGGAAAAGAATGAACTTCAAGGGCGCAGATGATGCAAACTCAGAAAACTTCCAAGTTTCTCCTGCAACTCTCCGTGCACATGGCTAGCAACTTCTTTTAAAAAGTACTCAGCCTCACATCGCGGCACTTCAGTTAGCACTGCAAGTTTTAGGAACCCTCTCCCACCCTCCTCCCCCAGCTCTGCCTCCTTCAGGAGTGAATGGAGAAATTTTCCAGGTGTCAAAAAGAGTCAGCAGGGATCTCTCCGGCCCGAAAAGAGCAAGGGCTGCCCGGGGTTCACTCGGCCGGCCACCGGGGACTTCCTCTGCTGGGCATCTCCCCTCTCTGCTACGCCAGAGCCCCCGCCCGAGGAAACTGAGCCTCCGGCTGCAGCGTGGGGCTCGGTGGGAACCCCACGAGCTCTTACCGATGTCGGAGTTGCAGAAAGCGTCCTGGGGGTGGCTGGGCGAGCATGTGCACGCCTCGGCGCCCCACTCCCCCAGGCTCCAGCTGCCCAGGAGCACCACGAGCCCAAGCCAGGGAGTCATCGCCACTGCTGCCGTCCGCTGCTGGGACTGCTGCTCGCCTCTCCAAAGTTGCCTTGCGCGCCGCCGGCGGGGCTGCTGCGGCCCGAGCTCGCCCGCCCGGCCGTGGGGGGCAACTTTGCGCTGCCCTTGGAGTGCCCAGCGGGACAGGCCGGGGTGTGGCGAGGCGCTTGACTCTGCTGGCCAGCGGGAGGTCTTGGGCGAAGGAGCCGAGCCGCAGCCGGAGCCGGAGCCGGAGCCGGAGCCGGAGCCGGAGCAGGAGCAGGAGCAGGAGGAGGACCTTGCACGCCCGCTGCTCGCGCCGCCGCCGCCGGGGCTGCCGAGGGATATAGCGCGGCCGCCGGGACCCCCCCTCGCCGCGGGCGCTCGGGCCCGCCCCCTCCGACCAATGGCAGCGCCGCATTACCTCATCGGCCCTCCAAAAAGGGGGCGGGGCCGGGGGCGCGGGGCGGCGGGGCGGGGCCGCCCCGGACCGTTCAGATCCTTATAGGGAATAATGCGGCCTTGGGCACGCGAGTGGGTGGGCTGGGGCGCGCCCGGGACCCGCGCCGGCCGCCTGGCCCCCGAACGGCGCCCCCGTGCCCCCTCTAGCTACACCCTCTCCCCACGCCCACGCCTCCCTCGGAGCGCCTCCGACCCAAACTAGAGCCAACTACCACCCACCCACCCCAGTACGACCCCTTTGGCGGAGCAGAGGTGGCCTCCGCCCTGGAGACCTTGACCGGACCTGGTGGAAAGTCTAGGAAGAAATGCTTCCTCTCCACCTTCTCTGGAAAGAGCAGGGACGGAGGAGAAAGACCCAGACAGATGACATGGTCTCCCTGTGTGCGTCTGTCTTTCTCGCTTCCTCTGTCTCTTTCCCCCTAACCATTTTCCCCACGTCTCTCTCACTTTCCTGGAGATGAGGAAGTCCTCTGCCATCGGAAGCTGGCTGTGATAGATTACTGTTTATCTGAGATCCCTCACAGCAAATGGAGTTGTGAATTCATTCAACAAACACCGTTCTGGATGCCGGAGTCAGAAAGGCAAAAGCCCAGGCAGCCGTGGAAGTCCATGAGTGCCCATGGGGTCATTTTCTATGACTCTTTCGTGCTTTGAAGAAACCAAAGCAGTGTCGTGGGTTAGAAGTGACTGGAAAGGTGCTGCATTCCATGGGAGAGTAAAAGAAGGACTCTGGAGCCAGCCTGGCTGAGAAGTGAGCAGGAAGGATCAGGCTTGTGGCAGCTAGCAGGAGAGGCCACCAGGCAGGGAGAACAGCAAGTGCAAAAGCCCTGAGCGGGTTTGAGGAGCAGAAAGGAGAAAGGGCAGGAGGAAGTGGCAGACTGGTCTCCACCCTTCAGTAAGGAAGGCGAAACACCCAAAACTGGAGTAAACCAGATCCTAGAGGATTATCCAGGATCTGAGATGACAAGCTGTACTGTGTACTTGCAAATAACAAATATAATTGGAACTCTTCTTATTACTTCTTGATTCTGCTATGTATTTTTAAAGCGGGGTTCTACAGTCACCCCAGTATATCTCACAAGAGTCCTTGCACACAGGAAAGCAAGCACAGCATCATTTGCACTTTCTGGACACAGACACCAGCCCACAAAGGTGGGATGACTTGGCAGCCAGCCAGGAGCTCAGCTCACCCGTTTCCACTGATGGTCCTTATCTTAAGACATTTATGCCCTCCACCTGGGGAAGTTCGATCTAGCTGTGCCAATGCCCTTTTGCATCTAGGGCTTTCCACCTTCCTCTGCATTCGTCTCTCTCCCTCTTCGTCCTGTTTAGAAGACTTGTCCATTGGGGCTCTAGAAATGCCGCAAGTTTGGAAGTAATAAAGTCTGGGAGAACTGCAAGTTTCTCTTTAAGAGAAACCCTTTGGTTTGCCCCTCAAAGAAAGGATGTCTGAGTGGCGGAAGAGGAAATTTCTGTGGGAGATGGTATTTCCAAGAACATTTTTGTAAACTCCCTTTTCTACCTTCAAACATTTTGGCCAGAGGGCAGGGAAACGGTTTCCACATCTTTCTGTCTTGTTCCTCTAGCCAGCTTTTAAGACTTCCCTTCTTAACTCTTAACTACAGCCTTACCCACAGGACCCTTTCCAGCACTAGGTTCCTTGTCTCAGGGGGGTATTGTTGAATTATTTCCCCCACCACACTAGAAATACTTAGAGGACTGAGGCATTTCCGCATATGATTTTTTTCAGCCCTCTGAGAACAAAATAAGGTCTCAGGAGACTTCAGTGTGTGACCAGCAGCCATCTGAGTCCTGAGCAACGGGCACCCTGGGGCCACTCTGAGGAACCAGGTTGAATGAGGACATATTTAGTGGGATTTAAAGAGATTCGCTTAAACGCTCATGGTGCCCATCATGTGGAAGGTTTTATAAGACTTTCCGGACCAAATCCACTTTGGATAAGCATCTTACATGATAGAGGTCCTCTCTTCCCTTTCTTTTCACCTTTGGTTATGTTCAAAGTGCCAACGTTTTCACCAAGGGAAAGCCTGGCCCAGCACCTGAGTATCAGGGAGATAACTTCTGCCCTACACCACGCAATAGACTCCTCATAGAATCCATCCGAAACCTGGGATTCTGGCAGCTTCATAATTACAAAAGTGCAAACATGATCTGATTATTTCTCCAGCTGAAAGTAACGAGATTGCCTTTGGGGTTTTTACCGGTCACTTTCTTTCCTAATCTAGCCCAAATGGCCTTTTTTGGAGTTCAGAGACTTTAAGAGCTTTTCAGATGCCACCATCTACCTAAGCTGAGTGGGTCTTTCTTCCCACCCCTGGGAAGTCAGCTCGGTCCTCACCCTGAGAAAGAGTGAACTCTGAATCCTGGTAGCCCCCCCATCAGGCAGGCATGGCCGCCAGCCAGCGGGGTGTCATGGTGTCCCTGGGTTTAATAATATGTAAGAATCGCTTTTTCAAGTCCACTGCACAAACCAGATGGAGTGAACCTGGAACTAATGGTAGGAGTGGAGACACCAGGTCTCCTGATTTCTTTTGACAGCTAAGAAAAATGATAGATTTATAAATCTGGGATGAACTGAAGAAGTTTTAATATCCATCTGGCCTGTCCTCAAACTTGCGAGGCTGTACACCCCTTATCTGTCAAATTTCAGGATTTTGGATTCTATAGGAGGTGTTTTCTTGGACATGAAAAGAACCGCAGAGAATACCCCTCCTCACTTTATACATAAGAAAAGTAACTAAGGTTCAGACAGGTGAAGGAGCTTGCCCAGAGACTCACAGTCAGCTATTGGCAGAACCAAGAGTGTGTTGCAGCCACCGCTTCCTTATCTGGCTCTCTCCACCACATCCGTGGGCCTCGGTCCTCCTACCTAGAGCATGTGACCTAATGCTTGCACTCTGACCTGGAAAACGCCAGTCATACGCAGATCCGGGATTTGCTTTTCTGACCGGTAGGCAAATCTGTTTCAAAGTCTCTTTGAAGAGTTCCCAGTTCGTGGAGAACTTCTACCCACACTTCTTAAACACTTCTCTATATTATAATAGTAGACTCTCCTAGTGAAAGAACCCTGTGAGCCGCTCAAGGCAAGCATATTAAGGGGTTTATCTCTGGGGCATATGCCTTTTCCTTTTCTAAATTACTATATAATGCCTTGTGAAAACGTTCCGAGGAATCTCTGAGAAGAGATGCATGAACACTTTTCTGGGGGACAAAAGGGTGAAAAAGAAATCAAGACCTGAGATCTGTTGTGAACTCTGCTGTTGAATAGTCATGCACCTGCCCCTTGGACAAGGCCTGGTACCTGTCTGGGCCTCAGTTTCCATGTTTATCCAACCAAAGGTGTAAGTTAATGGTCTCCAAGATGACCCTTGGCTCAAAAAGGCTTCTCTCCCATGGGGAATTCTCAAGGACATGGCGAATGTTTCTGAAGAAAAGACAGATCTTGCATTTAAGCAAGTTCGACCCAGAGCAAATGTACCTGAGACTGAAGGACATCCAGCTGTCCCTCAATCAGCACTGATGGGCTCCCGTCCCACTCTCTCCTCCAGACTCAAGGCTGAAACCAAAGAATCTCAGTGGAGAGAGTGATAGAAAAGGCAGATGAGAGACTGCGTCTCTCGTGGTTAATGGAGCCTATAGTAGTTGTTCATCTGTTTGTCTGCCTCTTGGACTCTAAGCATTAAAATGTCAGAAACAAGTCCTTTTGTACTCCAAAGCTCACAGGACTCTTGCACATCCTTCAGATCTTAGCTTAGACGTCACTCCTCCTAAAGCCCCCTTTGACACCCTCCCGTGTCCTCGTGGTACCTTCTTTTACTTGGCTGACTCTAATATGATTTCTCACCTGTCTGTTCCCCTCCTGGACTGTAGGCCCCTTGAGGACAGAGATCGACTGTTTGTAACAAAGTGTTTATTTAAGTACGGGGGAATAGGTCCAGTACTGCAGCTGATAGACAGGCAGGTGGTAGCTCCCGAGGGCTCCCCTGAGCCTTATCCCTCTGGCCAGTGCTAGGGGGCACTGTAAGCCAGAGAACACCCAGTCTCTGCCTGCGGCCTCCCTGAGAAGACAGGCACCATTCCAGGTAGTGTGTGGGTGCGGGTGCCTCCGAGTGGGTGAATCCGACCCCTCCCGTCTGCAGTGGTCACACAGCTCCCGGTCGACACCCCGTCGGGGTCTGCAGCTGCCGAGCTCCTCCACCCCTGTGCTGGCCACATGTCCATCCAAGGGGTAGGCGCTTCCTTGGGAAGCCACATATTTGTGAATCACTCGTTTGGGGTCCGCGGGGGTGGTCTGGGAACACCGCAGAGGATGCCACAGTCCACTCTTCCAGAACAGAGTGGGCTCTGGAGTCTGACCTGGAGAAGGTGCTGACAAGACACGGGCCATTTCAGTTGCCTCCTCGGGAAGCGCCCCTCGGCTCCCTCCCTTTCCCCTTCAGACCCTAGTCACAGTGCCTTCCCCAACCCACAGCCCATGTGAAAGTCATTATATTCAAAATAGCCTTTCCCAAGCAACAGCCAGCTGGTCCACCCATCCCCCTGAGCCCTGGCCAGACCCTCCGTGGGGCTGCGGCCCAGCTCTGGGCAATTGTGAACCTAGGATGGTCAGTACTTGGGGATCTCTCTGTGACTGGCACCAGTAGGGGGTCAACACCTTCCCTTGCTTCCATCTGGAGCCAATTTCCTGGCAGTAAAATTACAGGGTGTCTCTTGCCCCAGCTCTCCCCGAGCCCCGCCAGGGAAGTGAAGACCCCTCCACGAGTCTCTGGCTGCTTTCACGTGCATGCTGGGGTTTTCATATTTCTTTCCACAGGGAGCTGCTCCCAGGAATTTTAAGCCAGAAAACACATGTGTGTGAGACATTTTGTGTCTTATGTTGTCTGGATGGTGGAAAATGGGAAGTGTGGTTAAATATCCCAGCTCTTCCTTTTTTATTTTTCTTTCCTTTCCTTTTCTTTTTTAGTGATCATGTGCTCAGGCAGCAGATCGTTTCTGTAAAGGATAATATGAAGTGGAAGAAAAAAAATAATTTAAAAAAAAAAATTGAAGTCTCCGGCTCAACCCCTTTTTAATGTGTTCCTTATGCCCGTGGAGTTCATGTGTTTTTCCTTTAAAAATGAGTAGCTCCTTTGTGGTTCCTTTGAAGGTTGCATGCTCAGCTTCACGCAGAGGAGCGTGATGGTCTTGGTCTCCGCCGGGTAATCCTGGGGCTTGGGTAGGACGGCGATAGGCGTGCAGTCGGCTCCTGTCAGACTGGGCTGGAGATTTCATTTCTGCAAAGGCACCTGACCTGCTTTCAGCAGAACCTGCTGGAACTGAAACCGTCTTGTTCTGTGCTGTGGGGACGGTCTGCAGAGCATCTGACACCTTTGGTCACATCCTTAAACTTGGTGGCTGACACTCCTCGCTCTCTGGGTTCACCTCTCCAACTATACCTTCTCGATCTTCTTGGTGGGTTCTCCAGGCGATTCCTGATGCTAAATGTTTGGGATTCTCTGTCCCTGGCTCTCTGTACTTTCCCTTTAGCCTCCATACTTGCCTGATTCATCTCATGGACTCCCCAGGCCTCCACCTACCCCTGTGCCGTGTGCACAGGAAGGGACATTGAAGAGGCAGCCCCCACCCCCCGATCTCCTGTCCTCCTGGACCCTCCCACCTGCAGGTCCGTGGCTTCCTCAGACGCCAGTTGTCCACAGCCCCCTGTCTTCTCCCCTCGTTCCCTTCCAGGGTGACCCATCCCTCCTATGACACCATTGTTCCCAAGTCCAATAGATCCAGCGTACACCTCTTCTAACCATCCCTCTCTCTGTTTTTACTGATTCTCCCCTGGGCCAGGTCCCTGTCCATTCCCGACCCGACACTGTCAGCAGTCATGTAATTGGTCATCCTGCCCGCCTGCAGTCTGTCCCTATCACATTCAGCTTCTGCACTGCCACGCCTATAAATCTTTTTAAATGTAATTCTGAAATCATGTCGTCCTTTGCTTAAAATGATGCCCTCGTTCTCCATGGCCTTCTGAACAAAGTCTTAACACTCCAAAGACGGGCAAGGTCTTCTGGGATCTGGCTCTCACAGAGGTGTCACCGACCGCAGCTGGAGGCGGTGCCGTTGATGCATAACACCCTGTGGCTGCTACCCCTGTGGTTAGCCAGGAGTGGGCCCTGTCCTCCCTCCTCTGTCTAAACCCAGGCTGCCCTACCCCATCTCTCACCTGTCACGTGCCCCAGCCTGCACCTCATCTGCCAGGAATCACACGTTCATCCGTGAGGACTCGGCTGGAGTCCCCCACTCATGCAGGCCTCATCTCCTGGCCCTCTTCCTGCCCCCGCAGAACCGAACCCCCCTGCCCCTCTGCCCACCCACAGTGGCTTCCCCAGCCTTCTACTGGGGCACCTCCCACACCCTTCTTGTCCCTTATGACGGATAGTCTGATTCTCCTCCAGGCAGCACAGACACCTGGGTGCTTCTCCGAGGCCTTGTTCAGAACCCACGCATAGTAGGTGCTCACTACTATGAAAAGAATAAAGTAACCATTGAAAGGCAGGAAAGGGGGCAAAGCAGGTGTCACCTTGAAAATTCACCAAAACAGAAGCTCTGGAATCCAGTTTCTTGAGCCCAGAGTGGAGCAGCCTCAGGGACACAGATTCAGAAGAGACCAGCAAACTGACCACCAGCCCATGGTCCTTGTTTTCCACGAGGTAGTCTCACGGGACCAGGCCCTGCTGCCAGGTGACCCCCATTGTTCTGTGAGTGTCACAGAGGTGCATGAGAGGCTAGTTCCTTATCTGAAGACGCCTCTGGTGGGTGTGGAGTCAGACGCAGGGATTGAGGTCACCATAAGAACGGGCTTAGGCTGAGATTCTTTGGAATTTTCCTTTGATGAGAGCAGAGTCTGTGCCAAGGGCTTGACAAGGCCCACTGGCCAAAGCCCCTCTCACTGGACAGTGAAAATGCTGGCTGGACGCATAATGCCGACTTTGAGCTCTTTGGTCTCCTCAGTTCTCTGCTCGAGATCGACCACGCCTTCATCTTCCCCAGACCCTTTCGGCACTGGGAATATTGCGAGTCACTGGTTTCTCTATTTTTTCAAGGATTTTTGACTGAAACGAAGACATCTAAAGCTGAAGCTTCTGGAAGAACTGCATGTTCTTGCCCATTGTGGAGCTTTCTTCCACTTGACCTTGGCCTCCCATTGGGCCTTACTTTGAGAGCAGGGTGTCTGAAGACATCCCTGGTGGCAACGATTCCGTCCAGGGGGGTATCCACAGAGCACCCTGCGGGCGCCAGGTGATGCTCGTCAGAAGCTTTCATCTTTGACCTCTTGCTGATTTTCTTCCTCCTGTGGCAGCTGACACTTTACAGGGACCGTGATCAGTGGCAGCCAGCAGAGCTTGGCTGTGGGGGGCTCTGAAGTATGTCATCAGAGTTCTCGGTGATGGATTCACCTCTGGAGTGGAATCCAGCCAGGTCCAGAGCCACTTGCCCCGGGCCATGAACTTGCTACCAGAGCCTCCAGCAGGAAGGAAGGAAGCCCCTCGCGCTCATTTCCTGCATGTTAGATTTCAGTGGTCAGCCACTGATCGTCCCTGGACCAGCTACTTGGGATCCGAGTCTACCTTTACACTGCCCAGCTTACCACCGTAGATGACTGAGACGGAGCAGGGCGTGCAACTTTGCGACTTCCGAGACACGGCTGCCCTTTGGGATGGAAGCCTCTCACTGAGGTGTCATGGTGTGGTTATCAGCTCTGGGGGGACCGGCACATGCTTCCCTTCCTCCTTCTCTCCCGTCTTCCAATATTCCCCAGATATTGACAGAGTGTCCACTGCCACACGCGAGGCATTGGGGTGGGAGCTGAGAACAAGGCTCAGACCTGCCCTCGAGGTGCCCCCAAGTCCAGAGGAAAGCATTGCTTGGTGACCGAACTACAATGGGGCCCTGTGTGACACGAGGTCACAGAGCTGGGCCGTCCACCTGTGGAGCAGGAGGGTGTTTGGAAACCCGTGTCATGCACAGACAGAAGGTCACAGCCAGGAGAGAGCGATACGTCACCAAGTTCAACCTCCTCATTCCATATACACAGAATCACCCAGAGAGGTCAACTTCTCTTTGGTGACACAGGATTATTGACAGAAGCAGAACAGTAGACCCAGGCCCCTGAGGACCCTCCATCTTCCCTTCACTCCAGGTTTTTCTAATTCAGTGCCGCACCAGGGAGAAATATTCAGCAAGTAGTTGTTTCTGTAACGCTCATCAAGAAGGTGAGCTGAGACAGGATGAAGGCGGAAAGAGGAAAGAGAACTCACAATTGTTGAAGGCACTTTTGATGCAGTATTCTCTCTAGTCCTTATGTAATCGTAAATAATAGAAGATATTTTATGCCCATTTGGCAGGCAAGAAAACTGAGGCTCAGAGAAGTTCAAGTAGATGGCTGGTTCCTTCCCAGCGAGGAAGTGGCAGAGCTGTGATGTAGACCCAGAGGTCGCTTTCCAAGCCAGCACTCTCTCCGGGGCGACTTCAGGGTCACTGTGCCCACAGATCCCTTGGGGCATTGAAGTGCTGGTGACCTCTTTCTCTCATCCAGTGCTCAGAGCTCTGGGCCATTCTATGCTGTAACAGGCAGATGGAGACCCAGCACCTGCCCCCACGGGCCGGGAAAGGAGCTGGGTCAGCAGGCAAGAGAGATGGAGGCCCGTTTTGTCTGGTCTGCAGCGGAGAGGAGGCAGGAGAAAGAGCTTGGCAGGCAACCCCTGGGGGTGTGGGTGCGCCCTGCCTTGTTCAGATCTGGAGGGTCACCCCGGGAAAGCTACATGTGTATTACCAAGAGCGGCCCCGAACCCAGAGGCCAGCAAACAGCAGATGGAGCAGGGCGGTTTCCTAACTCTTGAACCTCAAACGCCAGCCAGAGTTAGTGTACCAGGTGTTTGTCCCAGTCCTGCCCCACACCAGAGCTGCGTGACCTTGAGTGAGTCTCTGGATCCCTTTTCTTCCCACGTAAACCAGGAGGCTGCATTTAACATCCCAGGGGCCTGTTCTGGAAGGCAGCCTGACCGGGGGACTAGGGACAAAGGCCCGGACAGGGTGTCAATCCTTCTTCCCTTTTTCTTTTTTTTATTTTCTTTTAATTTATTTTTATTTTAAACAAATGGGATACCTGTTTCTGTTTGTACATGGAATAATAGCATACCATTTGCATAATCATACATTTACATAGGGTAATGGTGTTTGATTCATCTGTTATTTTTTCCTTCCCCCCACCCCTCCCACCCCTCTTTTCCCTCTATACAGTCCCTCCTTCCTCCATTCTTGTCCCACCTCCCACCCCCCATTATGTGTCGTCATCCCCTTATCAGCAAGATCATTCTTCCTTTGGTTTTTTGAGATTGACTTATCTCACTTAGCATGATATTCTCCAATTTCATCCATTTGCCTGCAAATGCCATAATTTTATTATTCTTTATAGCTGAGTAATGTTCCATTGTGTATATATATCACAGTTTCTTTATCCATTCATCAATTGAAGGACATCTGGGTTAGTTCCACAGTCTGCCTATTGTGAATTGAGCAGCTATGAACATTGATGTGGCTGTATCTCTGTAGTATGCTGATTTTAAGTCCTTTGGGTATAGGCTGAGGAGTGGGATAGCTGGGCCAAATGGTGGGTCCATTCCAAGTTTTCTAAGGAATCTCCACACTGCTTTCCAGAGTGGCTGCACTAATTTGCACACCCACCAGCAATGTATGAGTGTACCTTTCTCCCCACATCCTCGCCAACACCTATTGTTGCTTGTGTTCTTGATAATCACCATTCTAATTGGGGTGAGATGGAATCTTAGTGTAGTTTTGATTTGCATTTCTCTTATTACTAAAGATGGTGAACATTTGTTCATATGTTTGTTGATTGCTTGTAGATCTTCTTCTGTGAAGCATCTGTTCATATCCTTAGCCCATTCGTTGATTGGATTATTTGTATTCTTGGTGTAGACTTTTTTGAGTTCTTTATAGATTCTGGAAATTAGTGCTGTATCTGAAGTATGAGTGGCAAAGATATTCTCCCACTCTGTAGGCTCTCTCTTCACATCGCTGATAGTTTCCTTTGCTGAGAGAAAGCTTTTTAGTTTGAATCTATCCCAGTTATTGATTCTTGCTTTTATTTCTTGTGCTATGGGAGTCCTGTTAAGGAAGTCTGATCCTAAGCCATGGACAAGGTGAAGATGTGGATCTACTTTTTCTTCTATAAGATGCAGGGTCTCTGATCTGATCCCAAGGTCCTTGATCCATTGTGAGTTGATTTTTGTGCAGGGTGAGAGATAGGGGTTTAGTTTCATTCTGTTGCATATGGATTTCCAGTTTTCCCAGCACCATTTGTTGAATAGGCTGTCTTTTCTCCATTGCATATTTTTGGCCCCTTTGTCTAGTATGAGAAAATTGTATTTATTTGGGTTTGTGTCCATGTCCTCTATTCTGTACCATTGATCTACCTGTCTATTTTGGTACCAATACCATGCCGTTTTTGTTACTATTGCTTTGTAATATAGTTGAAGTTCTGGTATTGCAATATCCCCTGTTTCTTTCTTCCTGCTAAGGATTGCTTTTTCCCTTTTTCACTGTGGCCTCTGAATAAGCCGTTCACCCTCTCTGCATCTTAGATGCCTCGTGGTAAAGAGAAGGAGAAATTGATACCCACAGGATTGTCCTGGGGGTCAGCATGTCATGGAGGCATTTGTCCTTGAGAACCTGTGGCGGGGCTTGACCCTGGGGGAATCAAGGTGAATGAGACCAGCCCCGGCCCTCAGGTAGCCTGCAGCCTGGTGGTTTGTACTTATAAGAAGTGGCATATTCCCACAGGGTCCACTAGTGCACACCTACACTCTCAGCAACTCAGGAGGCTGAGGCACTAGGATCACAAGTCTGAGGCCAGCCTCAGCTACTTAGCAAGGCCTTAAGACCCTATCTCAAAATCCTAAAAAATTAAGCAGGCTAGGGTTGTGGCTCAGTGGTTAAGTGCCTTGGGTTCAATCCCCAGTAACAATAAAATAAAAAGCATGTTCCCATCTCCCCTTTGGCCACACCGTAAATACCCAGAGAAGAGAGCAAGGGAGGAGGAAGAGGCAGAGAAAAGGAAGACTGGAGAGTGACCACTAACTCCTGTGGATGCCTGCTGGATGCCAGCTCTCTTCGAGGTGGCTTGCACCTTTATGACTTCCTACTAACCCTGCAGCAGTGACTGCCAGCCCTTTGGTCCAGGAGATGAAGTAACTTGCTCAAGGTCACATAGCCAGAGCCGTCTGGCCCACGAGTCCCGCTCCTGACCCCTCCACTACCAGCAGCCTCTTCCTGGAGAAGGTGAACATTAGAAAATAAGGGATCAGGTACAGATGCCCAGCTTCTGCCACCAGCAGGTCTTCCTTCCCTGATGCCTCGTACCCACCGATCTCAGCATACGAAAGCGTGAGCCAAATTCAGCCCCGCCTGGGAAACCATGCTTCTCGGGTCTGTACACCCTCCCGGCCTCGGCACGGGCACAGCAGCTAGAATCCAGACACTTGTTCAAGTCCTGTCTTCTTCATCTCCCAAACTACTCTCTCAGCATGCATTCATTTTCTATCAAACAGGGACAGACATGAATTCACAGATCTAGTTGCAAAGATCAAATCATGAATAACTAGTATTCTGAGCATGAATTAGGTGCCGAATCCTGTTCTACGTGCTTTGTAGGTGTCAATGCACGTGATTCTCACCACTCTGGGACGTTAGAGGCTGTTATTACGATGTCCATCTCACAGAAAAGAAAGCTGAGGCACAGAGAGGTTCAGTGACTTGGCGGAGGGTCACACAGTACGTGAAGGAACCAGAATTGGAAGTTCACGGTCTAACCTTGTGCCCCTCACCATCTCTCCACTCTGGTGGTCAGTTAAAAACATCTCACAAGCACCAGCTACTGTTTTTCTTCCTCTGCTATCCATGCCTTAGGTCTTTGCTCAGCTTCTTCCTTGACCTGGATGTGTCTCCTCCATTCACTTGACCATGGTTCTCTACCTGGGGCCAGGAATGCAGCAGGTCCAGGCTGAGGAGGGCGAGGGAGCTGGTGGTGCCAACACGTATGGGCTTAGGAGACTTGATAGTTACTATTTTCCAGAATTCTGTGAGTCAGTTGTTAAATATTACCATTATTAAAAATGGAACTATATAAACTCGTGATTAAAGTATATTTAAAGCAAGGTGAATTGACACTTCCTAACCACAGAACAAGAACTTGACCTCCCTGAATCTCAATGTCCTTATCTGTAGCACAGGGACAGCTTTAGAACTGACCCCAGGGTCGCGATGAATAAATGAGAACATGTAGCAGTGTACCCAGGCAGAGACCAGGTTGAGACCAATATTGCTGTTACTGCTGCTACCAGTAACCTCTCTCCCCACCCGAGCTGGGCGCCACCCCTCAGGGATGATCTGACTTTAAATTCTTCACCCTCCACTAGGATGGTCAGTCTCTGTGTCGAGGTCCACCTTTAGAAAGTGAACTGATCTACAGCTGAGTTTGGATTTCTGAACACTTGGCACAGTGCCTGACGCACAGTAGGTCCACAGCAAATTGTTAGATTAGATGTAGTTAAGAAAGAGTCCAGAGGCTACCAAAACATCAGCCTCAGGAGGCGTGGAGGGCTTCTTAACCGCGGTAGGGGGACCTGATAGTTCTCCACACTGAAGCGCTGCTGGAACAGCACATTCAGGTACAGACCCTCTCAACAGAGTGACTTCTGGAATTTCTGGAATCCAGGAACTAAAGGCCCCCTGATTTGGTGCCCAGACAGACCCACCACCCCCTGGGCTCCGCGTCATTACAAAGCTCCCGTGTGTACACTCTGGAGTCCGATGACGGTCTCAGCCTGCCAGGTAGGAATATGACCAGTGACTTTCCCAACCGCTTGCAGGTGGCTGGAACTGCTTCTGCCTCAAGTCTGTTGGGGGGAAGACCTTGATGTCACATCAACAGTCTCTGAAGGAGACTGCACATACCTGGAGTGCTTTGCCAGGCCTGGGAGCCCGTGACTGGAGGCTGTGGCAGGGGAGGGTAGAGGAGGGGGTGAGGCTAAGACATGCTGAAAAATCATTTTTTGTCTTTTGTTCCTTTGTTTGAACTGGTTGCTGGCTTATGCAACACCCAGTAATTAAAATGGCTGGGATGCTTTGCATTTTTACAGCGATGTGCAGGCAGCTCAGAGGACTGGAGCCGGAGCCAGCTGGAGGGGCCGGCCAGCCTGCCCTGGCTGCCCCTTGGCCTGGCAGAGGTGGTGGCATCTGGTTGGTGGAGGGGTCAGGGAGGAAGTCGAAGGGGTCAGGGTTTGCTTCAAGCCCTTTCCCCCTTCTCCAGAGAGGGGCACCAGGTCCCCCCGCCCCCTGTAGAATGGAGGTCCCCAGGCCACCCACCTCTGGAAGTCCAGTGATCAGTGGTGACTCCTGGGGACAGTAGACCATGACAAAGCTCTCCTCTATTCCACACCTGCCATGTGTCGGGTGTTAATCACACACATATTATCTGACTTCAGAATAGAAGCCAGGCTCTGTGCTCCTGCTCCAGACGCTGCTGGGTCCAGAGCGCACGCCCATAAACCCCAGGGCCTCGCCCTCAAGACCCAGCGCAGGCAGGTCCCTGCCAGGGCTGCCTGCGCCTCCTCCACGGTCCCTCCCGTCCCTGCCGCAAGCTCAGTCCCTGCTCCAGGACTGGCCTCAGCCTCCCTCTGCCTCTCCAGTCTGGCACAACCTGACGGTGCCGTCTCATTCCTCAGCCCTCCACTCAGATGCCACCTTCCTAGAGAAGCCTGTCCCACCAAGGGGACAACCCTCTCCGGTCACTGGTGCCTCCCATGGTCCTAATTTTCAGATTGATCTTTGGGTTCAGTACTTATCACCCTCCAAAAAAAAAAAAAAAAATCTGATTTGCTTCTGTATTTACTGATTGTCTTTGCCAACTGGGATGGGGACGCACGCAGGCAGGTCCCCAGCTGTCCTGCCCACGGCTCCGTCCCAGCACCTGCTCAGGGCCCAACAAGACTTCTTAACATAACTCAGCACCCTGACAAGGAGACTTCATGGTCCTCTCTTTCCAGATGAGAAAATGAAGCCCCGGAAGGTTGGGTCACTCGCCCAAGGCCATCCCATTAGAAGTGATGTCACGGAGGTCTGTCTGATCCAAAGCCCTGTACACATTGCCGTCCCTCATGGACAGCTACCTTCAGGCATGGTGGAAAGATGATATCTGTATTTCAAGAAACCAGACCTCGAGACAGACAGGAGTCCTCTGGGAGCAGAGGGTGGTGGTGGAAAGAAAGAAGAGTGAACTTGGGCACTTACCACTCCAGTGCTCTGGTCCCATTCTGCCTCCTGTGTGACCTTGGATGAGTTAATCACCCTCTCTGGGTACTTGTTCAGGGTGCACAGAGGGTCTTTGCTCCCACTTCCCCAGGGGAGCATGTGACAGTTCATGAAGGCCCAGCAGCCCAGTGCCCCTCTCCTGTCCTGAGATGGGCAGGGTGGTGTATCACAGGGACCCTCTACAGCAGAAGCCACCTCCTGGGGGAAGCCACTCTCCCTGACCATGTGGGTGTGCCTGCGCCTGAGTAGCTTTGGAAGTCGGTTCTGGAATCCTTCAGGATGCTCAGGGAGGGTCAGTGGTGAAGGGCCGGGCACTGTCTGGTCCTCTGGGTGTTGCACAGGCCCCTCCCCAACAGCCTGGCCTTTCTGCCTGCCCAGTCGCCCCCACTGGCCCTGTGTTCTAGCCACGCCAGACTCACGCCTTCCTCCTGTGACACCGCTTGCCTACCATTAACTTTTTTGAACGTTTTATTTTGATGTAATTCAGACTCAGAGAAAAGTTGCAAGAGTCATTCAAAGAATGACCACATATGTTTCACCCAGATTCCCCAAATGTTAACACGTTCCGATGCTCTCGCCACCCCAGCACACACACTTTCTCTCCTTGAAGAGTGAGTTGCAGACGTGATCCTCTTGCCCCTATGTATTTCAGTATGTAGTTCTTAAAAATAAGGGCGCTATCAACTTCTGCAGTGTGGAGCAGCTGAGCCCTGGAGCCAGCCAGACCTGCATTCCAGACTCTAATTTTGTATCTCACTGTGTGCTCTTACGCAAAAGGTTGCATTTCTCTGGACCTCGAGATCTTCATCTATTAATTAGGGGTACTAAGAGCACCTATTTCCTAAGGCCACATGAGAATTAAGTGAGATAGCTCACACCAAAGGCTCAGCACAGTTGGAACCTGGAAAGTGCCTGTTAAGTACATGAGCATGTGTTTTGCCAGAATGTTCTTTTTTTTTTTTTTCTTTGAAGTGGTTGAAATTCCTTGGATTTCTTCTGCTCCTTTTCTTTCTCAGGTTAAGTCTCATGGGCAAAAGCAATGACGTTCCGTCATTCATCCAGCCTGTATTTATTGAGCATCTACCCTAGGTCACCTACT
This sequence comes from Sciurus vulgaris, assembly GCF_902686455.1. Lineage (NCBI taxonomy): Eukaryota > Metazoa > Chordata > Mammalia > Rodentia > Sciuridae > Sciurus > Sciurus vulgaris. Next base: position 167,215,321 of record NC_136465.1, on the reverse strand, counting down.
CTGGGTCTGATCCTGTTCTTAGCACTGAGATGCAGCAGGAAAAAGAACCAGATGGTCTCTGTTCTGAGATCCTGGAGAGTCATATTGTCCGGGGAGACAGATGATGCAGTTGCAAACAAAGAGATAAACCATTTTCTGTGTCTTCACGCAGTGGAGGTAATGAAGCCCAGGGACTTGGAGGGGGACAGGTAGAGGGCTCCTCTAGTAAAGATCATCAAAGAAGACTTCTTGGACGAGGAGAAAGTTCTAGTAGGCCATTTTGACCTGGTAGACTATTAGTCAGCTCTCCATTACTGTAACGTAATACCTGAGATAATCGTCTTGAAGGAAAGGTTTATTTGGAGTTACAGTTTCAGTCCATGGTCACTTAGACCTGTTTTGCGGGACTGTGGCCAGGCAGGATATGGCGGCAAGAGCATGTCAAGTGGCTCACTTTTATGGTGGCTGAGAAGCAAAGAGAAAGAGAAGCCCGGGTCCTAATATCCCTTCTAAGGGCACCTCCCCAGTGACCTAACTTCCTCCCGCTAGGCCCCGCCTCTGGAAAGCTCCGCCGTCTCCAGACAGCACTGCAGCTTGGCAACTAGCTAATCTCGGGACACATGGGCCAGAGCCTCAGCATCTGGGGAAAGACCCGCTTGGGAATGTCAGGCAGTTTGCTCCTTAAACGTTTTCCCACAACCGAGGGCACAAGTGCTTCAAACCCTCACCTGGGAACGGAGGAGTGGAGCTGGCGGCTGGCCCACCTGCTGGGAGCCAGGCACCTGGTGGGCAGCGTCCCCATTGGCCTCCCAGGGCTCCTGGGAAGAAAGGCACTACGACCCCTTTATAGAAGAGGAGACCGAGGCTCAGAGGAGGAAGTTCATCTGCCCAAGAACAAAGAGGAGGGGCCCTTGGACTGCATGTGACCCAAGAGTCCACCCGGAGCCGCCGTGTCCCCCCTCAGTGGCCCCAAGGAGGACGGCGGCGGGTCTCGACTCTGGCAAGGGCACTGTGCCAAGGGTCGGCAGACTCGGTTCTGGGCCTGTCCCTGCCACGTAGGAGCCCGGAAGGACCCCTCGCCCCAGACCCAGAGCTGTGCTGCCACCCCACCCAGCCCCCAGCCACAAAAGACCATGCTGGTTCACCGTGGGCTGGGTCCTCCTTGGCCCCAGGATCAGCCCCATGCTTCACCCTCAGGATGGGCACTCGGGAGAACAGGAGCCCCTGCACACCTCGTGCTCCAGGGCCGAGCAGATGGACGACAGGACTGTCCAGCCATGCCACCAGACTGCTTCAGGCCTGCTGTGTCCCAGGGCCCCGCCTTGAGCAGGAGAGTTCCCCACGTACCGTGGAGAGGGGAGAGGGACCGTGCGACCGCCTTGCCACCACTTAGTAGCTCACCCAGCACACACTCGTGATCTCCTGGCTCCGGGCTGGGGTTCTGGGCACTGCTCGGCGGGGTCTCCTCCGGGCTAAAACCAAGACGTCGCCGGGGCTGCGGAGTTAGGGTCCCCCGGTGAAGCACCTCTTTCCTGGCTCACATGACTGGCAGCGCCGTTCAGTTGCTCTCTTTCTCACTGGCTGGCATCCCCTAGTCCTTGCCCGGTGACTCTGCAGAGGCAGCTCACCACCTGGTGACCGGCTTCTTCCAAGCCGGCGGGAAGCAGCCTCACGTAAGGCCATCGTGTTGGTACAGCCACGTGCGCCCGCACCTCTGCCGCGATCTATCTGTGCAAGGCACGCAGGTCCCAGGCCGGCCCACACTCCAGGGGCGAGGCTGACCCCGGAGGGGAGGACGGGCCAGAGTCCTCCACAGAGCGAACAGCACGTCCAGAGCCCTGGAAGTCACGGAGCACGAGAGCAGGAGAGAGACTGGAGCAGCTTAGCTGGGGAAGAGGGAAAGGACCGCACGCTCCCACCGCACCTGGGCCTTCTTATCCACCAGCTCACATGACACTCGTCTGAGTTCGTAAGGTAGACACTGCTATCACCCCATTTTACAGGTAGGGAAACTGAGGCACAGATAGGTCAAGGGGCCTCCTGCATGACCCAGATGCTCAGCAGTGCTGCTGGAGGTTGAAACCAAGCAGCCTGGCTCCAGAGTTCCTGCGGCACGAGGACCATTTGTCTCAGCTGGCCTGTTAACGGTTCCCCCAGTGACACCAGGGTAAAGCTCCCAGGGGGCAGACTTGGAGACGCCACAGTCCACATCACTCCCTACTGCCTCCCCAGTCGAGGGCATAGTTCTATTCTTTCTCATTCTCACCTGTTGTGAGGCCCCAGGCTGCACCTGGGCCCCCAGGACAGGTGTCTAGGTCATGTAAACCTGTGGGCAGGAGCCAGGTCCTCGTGCCGCGGAGCAGCTCAGCAGATGCAGGAAGGGAGCCAAGGACACCAATACCAGGGACTGGCCTCTACTGCCAACTGAGACCGAGCACCCAGCTTCTGTGGGTCTCCATCTCCCGATCTGCTGAACAGGAAGGAAGTTTCTGGTCCCAGGGGTCCTGGGGGTCCAGAGAGAGGCTAGAGAATGAATTGACTAACTCCGAGGGCCCTTCAGGGCCCAGGTCCATGAAGACTGAGAGGTGCCAGATTCCTCTGCTAGAATCTGTTTTCCTTCTTACTATGGAATTTTCCTTCCGAGGAAGTTTGAAACGGGGGGAACCCTCCGCCCTCTGGAAGACGGAAGGAGAGGACACCCGGAGGGCAGCTTCCTCGTGGCAGGATGGGCCTGCCCGTCGCTGGTTCCTCCTGTCCAGAGTGAAAACTGTCCTGCAAGAGCGCGAAAAGAACCGAGGGGAGCACGTTCTGCCACGGCACCACGCGGACCCAGGAGCCGGGGCAGCCACAGAGCCGGGACGGTATGAGCCAGGAGGCCCGAGGGCACCATCGTGCCCTGCTGGCCAGTCAGCGGCAAAAGTCACAGGTGCAGGCTCCTGAGGAGCACGTGCGCCAGGCACTGGTGGAAATATGTTATTATTAATTCCTTCAAGCCTCCTCCCGGCCCTGTGGGTGGAGCACACTGTCACCATCCCAAGTGAAAGGTGGAGAAACTGAGAGGTCAAGCAACTTGCCCAAGGCCACACAGCCCATAAGTGGCCATCAGGAATCAAGCTTTAAGATCGGCCCCCTTCACCGCTATTCTGTCAGACTCTCCCGAGTGTACTTGTGTAAGGCGTGTGCTCCGTGCCAGGACGGTGGGAGGGAGGCTGATGGAGAGTCAGGAAAGGAGAATCCTGGAGGTTAGGGCTTCCCAGCTCATCTGCTCCCTGGCTGTGGGGCCCTGGGCGAGGCTGTGGGCTTCAGTAGCTTGTAGGTCTCGGTAAAAAAAAAACAAATAGATAATTAATTAATTAAAATTAAGATTAACAGAAGAAGGGAAGAAGAAAGGAAGAGAGGCAGAAAAAGTGGAATGTGAGGTAAGATGGTATGTAGGTAGAGGAGAGGGAGAGAAGGAGGGAGTGGAGGAAGGAAGGAAGGAAGGAAGGAAGGAAGGGAGGGAGGGAGGAAGGAAGGAAGGAAGGGAGGGAGGGAGGGAGGGAGGGAGGGAGGGAGGAAGGAAGGAAGGAAGGAAGGGAGGGAGGGAGGGAGGGAAAGAAAGAAAGAGCGATCCTGATGCTGACCGACTGACGGATGCTCATCCTGCCAGGCACTAGGTGCTCACCCGACGCGCCACCATTTAATCCCCAGCAGAGCCTGACGCTGTGGCTGCGTCGTTGCCTCCACTTGAAGGGGGCAGAGACCAAGGCACAGGAAGGCCAGCAGGTTGCCCAGGTCACGTGGCTGGTAAACGGGGAGCCGGGATCCCGACGGGGCCGTGTGACTCCAGAGTCCAGGCTCTTAACCAGTGACAGAACGGTGACCTCTTGAGGTCCAGGTGTAATCCTCCCATCTGTAGGTACTTGGCAGATTCCGAAGCCTTCTGTGGCATGGCTTCCAAGGGTGGAGATGGGGACAGAAATTTCCGGGGCCCTCAGCCAGCCGTTCTCCACTAGCACTGAGGTGGGAAATACCAAAGCCTGCAGAGGATGAAAGGAGACCGAGGCGCCGGCAGGCGGCTCAGAGGCCCAGCTCTCCTGGCCGCTCAGGCCCTGCTCTGTCTTGTACAGCAATCCTCTGATGCCTGCAAGCTTTCTCCCAGGGGACAGGCTCCTGGACACCACCTCGTCTCCCTCCAGGACCTCACAGGGCCAGTTACAGCCCATGCAATTATAGCACAGTTGAGCAAAGCCCAAATCAGATGTGGGGCCCCACACCAAGAGGCGGCATCTGCTTACAGGGTAACCAGGCATGAGGGCAAAGGGGGATCACAGATCAAGGCAGAGGCCTCAGGGGACTCAGTTTAGGGTGCAGCATTCTTGTGTCACACCTGGCACGGCATGGAGGTGACTGCGGTTCACACAGCATTGTGTAAGAGGAACCTCTTTGTCCCAGCTCCCTCTGCAGTGATTGGCTTTACGGCTATGGTTATCTCATTGCAGAATCTGGGTCTGAGTACTTACCCAGCCTGTGTCACTGATGGTACTGAAGGGCAAAGGAGTAACCACAGATGACATCACAGTTGTAATATTTTCCTATTGGATTAGTCAGCTTTCCAGTGCTACAACAAAACACCTGAGGCAACTGACCTTATAAAGAGAAAAGGTTGGCTTAGCTCATGGTTGTGGAGATTCCAATTCAAGATTGGGCAGCCCCATTGCTTTGGGCTTCTAGTGAGGGGACTGGATGGCGATGGTGGAACAAATGGTTCCCTCACGGGCCAGGAAGCAGAGAGGAAAAAGAAGAGACAGGGGTCCTAAAATCCCCTTCAAGGGAACACCCACAATGGGCCAAGAACTTCCCATAAGGCCCTACCTAGGGTCACAGAACCCAATATTCCCACTCTGGGGACCAAGCCTTTAACACATGGGCCTTTGAGGGACAGTCAGTATTCAAACCGCAGTACCCACTAGCACGTCTCTGGGAGAGGCAGTGCATCTGCAGGAAAAGCCCGACCCGAGAATCCCTCGGTCCCGGGTTGACCCCCAGCACTGTCATCGGCTGGCTGGGCCCCCCTCTAGCCAGGGCTCCTCTCCTGGGAAGCAGGATCAGTAACACCTACGCCAGAACGTCACAGCAAAGATTAAACGAGGCAGTGCCCGGTGTGTGCAAGAAACGTAGCGAGGAGCGACTAGCGATGCTTCTGGGTGGTCACCCAAGTTGGCAGCCACAGTCCTTGGCCCTTACCATTCTCTTCAGCAACTTTCTCTGACTCAGTCCGAGACAGAATCCGCTGTTGTGAGCCAGCACCGGGTATCCGTCCCCGTAGGATCACGTGACATTTTACATTTATTTGGGTGATGATTTAATCAATGTCATCCTCACCCATCAACCAGATGGAGGCAGGAACTCTATCCTGGGCCATCACTGTAAACTCGGCATCTACCCCAAGCCCGGCACATAATAGGTGCTCAGCAAATATTTACAGAATACATTCATGAAACAAAAGCAGCGCCCTCAGGCACTGGCGTGTCCCGTGTACACACACATTCTTGTCACCGTGGTGGAAGCCCTCGAGTTTGAGTATTGCTTTCTTTTAAGAAGTAATTAGAGCCTGCTCCTGATTGCCTTTAAGGTGATGTCATCCTCTTTCACTTGCTTTTGGGTGCGCATTCTTGGGTGGGGCTGTGGTTAAACGCAAGGCCCCAGGATGACCCTCCTCCGGCCTAGGCGAACGTCGTCCATCCTTCCATCACCAGGTCCTGATGGAAACAGAAGGTTGAAAAATGTGATCTTCCATCCCGGGTCCCCTTTGCCTGTAGCCTCTGGTCTAGAAAACTGAAGATGTCAGTGGTCTCGTCTCCCATCAGAGGGGGTAAGCAGGGGACCCTCGGGGAGGCACAGACTGGTCTGCTTCCTGCCCCACCCGCCCTGCCTTCAAGATGCCACTTATCACACTGGTGTGTCTTGACCAGCTAGACTTGATGGGATTCCTCTTGGTGTGGCCTCTGGTCCATGGTGCCCTAGATACCACCTGGGCAATGATTTGGTGCCACCTGACAGCATGAGTGCAGCCTGCGATGGTTTTGGTGGCGACCTTGCACACTCTTTATTTACCGGTTAACTGTTTAGTACACTATGCAGCAGAAACCAATTTAACGAGCAAGTCGAACCTACAAATTCAAGGATATTCTTGCTTACAGTAACTCCAACTGACATTTAGGTGACAGGGAAAAAACAAGCTAATTCAAAGAAAGTACTAAGCAAGCCTGAAGAGTCACTATTCAAGGAGAAGCCTGGGAGTCACGGACACCAGCTCACCTGCGGGCCTCAGGTGACGCTGGACGCTGGCAGGTCTGCTTCCCCGGGTCTCCTACTAGTCTGAGTCCCTTCGGGGTACAGACTCTCGTTCTTTATATCCCAGCACGCAGCACCGAACGTGACTCAGGAGTTGGACAGACTCGGGGAGTGGGGATGCATGGGTGTGAATGATGAATGGATGCGGCCCGGTGACATAGGCTTGTCCTCCGGGGTAGGCTTGTCCTCTGGGGACATTCAATACCCCAGCTATAGCTCCTGCCTCCTGAGGAGGTAGCATATCCTGCAGGGAAAGCGCAGCTGCCGCATCACGCAGGCCTGGGTGATTCCCCACTAGCCACTGGCATCTGGGGCTCTTTCAGACTTGCTGGGGTCAAATCTTCCCCAATGCACGGGGACAGCGTTGCTGAGCAGGCTTGTCTCACTCAACAGGTCTCTGCGTGATGGTGGGGAAGAGGAGGGTGGGCTGTCCCCGGGCTGCGAAATGACATCTAAATGCTCCAATGCCGGCTTCCCATTTCTGGGATTCTCCCCACTAGACATGGTCGCCAGCTGCCTTGGGTGGAAGGGGAGCCGAGAATACCAACATGCACAGCCAGAGCACCAAGGACACCCTGGACGGAATCTCCAGCTGCGTGCTCCGGTCCCCAGCTGTTCCTCTGTAGGACAAAGGACTGGTGATTCAGGGCAGGCGTGGTTCTCCAGGGCAGGCAGTGGGGACGAGGTGCTGATGAGCTGGGACAAGGTGTAAGAAGTGTCACCATGACATCCGATGATCATGCCATGCGGTCGGCATCAGGTTTGGGTGGTGGCATCTCAGGTCACGTGGGTTGCTTCCAGCCTTACGAGCATCCCTGTGTGTGCTCCGGGGATAGAGGTGGCTTTCCCACCTGTCAGGACAACTTAGCACGCCCAGCCAGGCAAGCACGTGTGATTCCACTCGGAATTCTCTGCCTTTTGCATTTCACTCCAAGTTTCCTATGTGCTTTCCATGTCCTCTGTCCCATCTGATCATTGTGGGGTGCCAGGGGAAGCCACTGAGGGTAGTGCAGAAGGGGGCAGTTACCAACTGCTCAAGGCTGTGTGGCTCAGGAAGGGTGTCTGCTCTGGCCCAGGAAGCCTGGCTCACGGTGGCCCAGAGCAGGGACTGGAGCCAGAGTCCTGCCATCACAGTCACAGCCCAGCCCTCCCGGTGCCAGCTGGGTGGCTCCAGGCAAGCTACATCACCTCTCCGGCCGCAGTTTCCTGATCTGAGAACCTGATGGTAACTGTCTCTGCCTCCGCGGGCTGAGTGCATGTGGACAGTGTCACCTGGCTCAAAAGGTGACAGGTTCACACCTCACAGGTCAGCATCAGGGTTGTTCAGGGGATGGCTGTGCTCCTTTCTCGGGGCTGCCTCAACAAAGCACCGCAAACGAGGGGGCTTCAAACAGCAGCCATGTGTTCTCTCAGGGTTCTGGAGTCCAGATGTTTGAGACCAAAGTGTCATTAGGGCCACACGTCCCTGAAGGTTTCAGGGGAGGACCCTTCCTTACCTCTTTCAGCTCTGGGTAGTTTACAAAAAGAACTCGGTGCTCCTTGGAGCATCTGCCTCCTTAATTGGGGGTCACTGCTTCCTTGATGGGGTCACTGTCTCCTCGTTTGGGTCACTTCTTCCTTGATCCTCCTCCTTACCTCATTGGCCACAAGGCATTTTCTGAACGTGTCCAAATTTCCTCTTCTTACAAGGACACCAATCATTAAATGAAGTCGCAGCCTAATCTGGTAAACCCTCGTTTAAACTTGATGACCTCTGCAACACCCTGTTTCCAGATCGGTTCACATTCCCAGGCCTGGAGAGATGGGTCTTGAACTTACCTTTCTGGAGAGCCGCAATGCGGTCTATAAGAAGTGAATGGTCTCCACGTTTCCCTTGTCCTCAAGATAGATCCGAGACCCATTCATGGCCGTGACGACCAGCTCCCTTCCCCTCCCTCCAGGCCCATGGCCACCTGGTCCTTCTTTCCCGCCCTCAGGACCCGCACCCTGGAGCATCTCATTGCTCCCCAGACATGGGCCTTTGCCCGGCCCCTGCTGGTCCTCCCCCAGCCCTTCCATCCAACCCTTGCCCACTTCTGATTCCAGCTCACCTTGCAAGACTCACCGAGGACATCGGCTCTTCCCACCGCCCTTCCCCACCTTCCTTCCTCTTCCTCTTAGGCAGAAGCAACCCCGCACCCTGCCCCACTGTGACCTCTCCTCGGTTTCACTGCAGGCCTTAGATCAAGAGCCTGCTCCCTCACTCAAGAACAGACGGCACACCCAGGCCCAGGCACACAGGAGACCCGGGTTGCACCTGGAGACTCCGGTGTTTCATTCAGTCTGCCTGTTATTGACCAGAATTTGAAGTCACCACTGACAATTAAATCTGGGCAATTCCTTGTAAAACCCTGAAATTGCAGCTCTCCTTGAGAAACCGACAGATCTGGTCGCCTAGGGTCTTTGTTCCTGGCAGGGCACACACTGCCAGCTGTCCTGGCACACAACCGTGCCTAGTTTGCACTCCATTCTGGCCGCACCGAGCCAGCAGAATTGAGTAGTTGTCACGGAGACCGTACAGCCTCAAGTACCCACTGGGCTAGTATTAGTTTCCTGTGGCTGCTATAACAACTGCTGCAGAATAGCAACTTCACGTAAATTTGCTCACTCACAGTCATGGTGGCCAGAAGTTCAGAAGCAATTTCATGGGGCTGAAATCCAGATGTTGGCAGGGCCATGCCCCTTTGGGAGAATCTTGTTCTTGCATCTTCCGTTTCTGGTGGTTATTTGCCTTCCTGGCCTTGTGATCACATCACCCCAATCTCTGGCTTCCCGGTTACCTGCTGTAGTCTCTTCTGTCTGAAATCCCACCCAGATTCCTTCTCCTAAGAATAAATACAATTGCTTTGGGGACCAACCCAATAATTCATGGCAATCTCCCCATCTCAAAATTTCTGACTTAAACATATCTGCAGAGGCCTCTTTTCCAAATTAAAAAGGAAAAGATGTTTACAGGTTCTTGGGACTAGGATATGGATATCTTTAGTGGATATTTGTCAGTGTATCCCACAGAACTTCAGAGGAAAGTTTTTCTGACCCCTGTTCTAGGAGGACAGGAAAGCTACCCCAGATGGCAGCCCCTGCCCTTCCAGAAGCCTTAGGACTCCTTCCAAAGCCATGACTAGCAGTTTCATTTTGTTGAACACTTTCTAGAACTATCTTTGTCCCCCTCGCATCTGCCCTCTCCTCCTGCAAATGGAGAATAAAATAACACCAACATGTGCAACATTTCTTGACCTTCTGGTTCTGCTTTGATCTCCCCAGTGGCCCAGAGCCGTCTCTGGGGACAAAAAGAATGAGAGGTTTTTGGGTTTTTTTTTTTTTTTTTTTAGCAGAGAAGATCTGTTTTCTAGGTAGCATTCTGTCTTCACCTTGGTTTTCAGCCTCAAAGACTTTTCCAGGTGCCCTGGAAGGGCTTCCCCATCCTCTGTGGGCTCGCTCTGTTCACCAGCACCCTATTCCAGTCTCACATGGCCAGTTGCCACCCCCAAGTTGAACAGCTCTGCTCTCCAAGGCTGCTGTAAACCTGCCCCCAAACAACAGCTCCCCACGAGGGACCCCCTTGCTAAGTTGATCATGGAATTGCAATAGGACTGGGTTCCCAGGTTTCTTCCTCGGCTGGTAAAACCCTAACACAGTGATGAAAGACCATTTGCCGTGGGAATGAACGAGAACACAGGCTCATGGGTCGTCTCCACGTGGGGCGAGCATCTTTCCGTGCGGTCCTCAAACTTGAAAACGAACAAAACACACTGTTCATCATTCTGCGGGGCCTTCGTAAAGGTCAATCACCTACCCTGAGTATGAGCGTCGGGATTCTTGGGCGTCATTATGTCACGTGATCCTTCCCTGTGACGGAAGCAGGTTAATGACATTGTCTCTATTCTAAAGAAGACTCAGAAAGGTCAGGGGAAAGGCCTAAAGTCGATGGCGGTCGGTGGCAGACCTGGTGGGAGTCCATTCCCCACCTAGTGCTGCTTCTACCAGACCACGTGGGGTCCACTCTACAGGAAGTTGTGCAGAGAGTACAAAGGGCCCGGCCTAGAGTTAGGGGGCTGCTTCTGGTGTCTCCTCTGCCACTGACATTGTGGGTAAACTTTTCCTCTCCACTGGTCCATTTTCAAAATTTCAAGTACTTGGTGGACAATTTCAAGGGCCCAGCTGGTTCCACAAAATGATCATCATAACTACTGTTTAATGAGCACTTTGTATACGTCACACACTACCATGTGTGGAACATATATTACCTCATTTCATCCTCATAGCCTGCTTGTAAGGCGTGTCTTCTAATTATAGCTACTTTAAGAAGAGAAAACCAAAATGCAAACAATTGAGGGCCATGATTCAGGGCTACCCACCTGCTACTGGGGGAACGCAGAGGGCCAGGAGCACGGTGGTTGCTATGGTGTACAGTTGGGTGTGGAAGTTCTCTCTGATGAGGCAGAAGCATGAATGAAGGCAAAGATAAGAGCCACTGAGTAACTGGGAGAAGAGTTTCTAGACCAAGGGAACATCAAGTGCAAGGGGGTAGCATCCTTGGCTCTGTCAAGGGGCAGCAAATGCTGTAGAGGGACTGAGAGGAGATGTCATGGGGAGGTCTCCTCCTACGTCTCCCAGAGGAAGGAGCTCATCTTTTATTCAGAGTGAGATGGAAGACGTTGAGAAGGCTTCCAGCAGAAGAGGGACATGAGCAGAAGAGACTGGTAACAGGTGGGGGCAGTCTCAATGATTCAGGAAAGACATGATGGCGATGTGGACCCAGGGTTAGCCCTTGACCTGGTACAAGGGGTCAGTTCTGAGTTGTTCTGAAGGTGCGACTGACAGAATTTGCTGACTGATTGGATATGAGAGAAGAGAAAAGTTGAGGGTGACCCCAAGACTTTGGGACTACTCAAATAAAAGGGGAGGCCATTAACTGAGATGGGGTTCAGGTGGTTGGAGAGGCTGGAGATCAGGGGTTGGCTGATGACAGATTGAACGAGTGAAGCCTTCTCGGCCTCCAGGTGGAGGTGCTGAAGGGCAGTTGGAGCTGTATGAATTTGGGAACCATCAGCACAAAAGCACAAAGATGGTGTTTAAAATCACAAGACTGAATGAGATCACACTGGGAGGAGTGTAGGTCGGGAAGGGCCAAGTCTGGGATGCGCCAGCATTTAGAGGTCAGGGAGATGAGGAACAATCTGCAAAGGTGGTCAGGATCAGGCACTGGTGAGAATCGAGAGTGACAGAGGTGTCCCAGGAGCCAGAAGAGGGAAGTGTTTCCAGGTGGATGATCAACAATGTCAAACGCAGCTGCTTGGTTAAGAAAAATGAGAGTTGCAATCTGGCCCTTAGGAATCACAGCGTGGAGGCCCTGATTATGGTGACCAGTGGGGGTGGGGGCAAGTTCAAGAGAGGATAGAAAAGAGGGAGCAGAGCCCAGAAGTACAGACTTTTCCCCTGTAAAGTAGAATGGAAAAAAATGAATAATAATTGTTGGAGACTATAGAACCAAAAAAAGTATATTTTTAAGGGGGACATCACAATATCAGGTTCGAGTGGGATGGATATGACCTAAGAGTAAAAGCACAGGTGGCAAAGGACAGAGAGGAGGAGCTAGGGAGTTAATGCCCTAGAGTCAGCAGCATAGACTAGTCTCTAGAGTGTAAGTGAAGGGCTCCGCGGTGATAGTGCCAGGTTCACAGTGACAGGAAGGTGGAGCTTGTGGGGCTCTCCTGGAAGGGGAGACAAGCAGTGAGGGCTCTGGCAATTCTGATTGCTTCTGGTGCTTTCAGTGAATATCAAGTCATCATCCCTGAGGATCTAGAGGAGGATGACCTGAGAAGTGTGAGAAGGGGAAAATCCATTGCTAAATCATCCCCTTCAAGAGTGGAGGAGTGAATGGCGGGCAGTACAGTAGGATGTCATGGCAGCCTTGGACCCTGAAGTTCATGACTGCATTTTTATCCAATTATGTTATGATGTGTTATATTGTTCTCCTTTGTGTTTGGGAAACAAACACAAACAAAACAAACACAAACACAAACAAAAACAAACACCTTTGTGTTTGGGAAAAGATTAAGAAGGAACAGAATCAAGTCTGTAGTAGAAAGATGTTTGTGGTAGAGTGGTTTTGCACATGTGTTTGGAATATACTACATTGTCAGGAGGAAGCCAATTGTATAGATATGCACTCAGGATAAAGGTGACATCATCAGTCAACAGGTGGTAATTGAGCCTGAGACAGTAGGTGAGTTCTCTAAGGAAGGAAGGCTAGTGGAAGAAGATAGTTGGGCATAAACTGGGGAAATGTCCTTGTTTTGGAGGTAGCAAAAGGAAAAGGGCCCATTGAAGGCAAAGAAAGTTGCTGAAAATGTAGATGAAGCATGTTGTTCCTGAAGCTTAGAAATGAGACAAGGCAAGAAAAAAGAATGTCAAATCATTCAGGGAGGCCAAGAGTAAGGATAAAGAACATTAAATTTGCCCAGAAGGAAGTGGGAGATGAGTTATCTCACAACACTTAGCAGAAATGCAAAGAAAGGAAATTGTAAGCAGAAAGATAAAGAGACCAAAAGAACAGGCAGAAGAGAGCTACAGACAAATCATAGGAGCTCTGGAAGGAGAAAAAGGAGTATTTGGAAGAGAAGTGATACTTTAAAGACAGAAGAAAATGTCCCTGAACTAAGGAAAGACCTGAATCATCTGATCAAAGGAGTTTCCCAAATCCTAAAAAAATTAGCGATAACATAAATACAAAGACAAACTCTGGTGATAATTCTGAGTGCTACTGTAAAGAGAAAATCTTTCTTTAGAGAAAGAGCGTTTTCAGCCTACTTACAAAAGCAAGAGGAGAAGATTGGCACCAGATTACTCATCTGCAACACTGGAAGTTCAAAGACAGTGGAACAGTGTTCTCAGACTTATAACAGAAATGTCAGTGATCCAGGATTCCCTCACTCAGCCATGATGCCATTCATATTAAAGAGGCTCCAAAATGCCAGGACTCAAAGTATGTCATTGCCACCCTTTCTGAGAAAATTTCTTAAAGATGTACTCCAGTCAAACAAAAATTCAATAAAAACAAGATTCCAAATGAAGGAAGGCAGAGAATACAGATAAGTGTGTGTGTAACTCACTAGCAATCCTTTGAAGGAGACAGAAATTCCAGGAAAGTAGTGGGGGTAGGAACTGGATAGCAGGGGAAGAGAAGCTATAGAAAAGTCCTTCAGGAAATGCGGAGGTAAAACAAGAAAAGAAGTCATTCGGAGAATGAAAAGAATACTTGACCTTATTTATAGAAGCAAAACTCGAGCATACTTACAGGTAGAAGTAAAGGAGTCCTGGAAAATCAGGAGTTCAAGGTACACAAATAAAGTAAGTGACATTCCTGACACACAGTAAGGATTAAATCAATGTGATGACTTAAGAATAGGGTTCTTTCTATTTCTGAAGGCACAGACTTTTTACTTGGGAGGGAAGGACAGAGAGAAAAATGATCACAAGGAGAAAAGGAAGAAGGAAAATGGAGGACAGGCAAAGGAAACAGTCTGCTATGACTTTCCATCTAGAGGAATGGCATGCAAGACACATGCATTTGGCTACTGGCGTCTTAAATTCCATAATCTGACGGTGCATCCCAGTCAGTGCATGGAGAGCTGGGATCTGTCTGTGGTCACCCATTGTCAGAGTAAAGCTCTGAAAGAAGGACACAAAGGAATGATTTCTTTTTGGAAAAAGATGGATGAGAGCCCACTTGGGAGCCAGCCTGGGCACCAGGTGGGGAAGCATTAAGGTGCTTGGTTTTCAGTGCAGAACGAAAGTGGAAAAGCATCGTGGAGACAGACAGAAACCTGCACAAAACCAGGTGACGTTAGGAAACAGCATTTCCCAGGACGGGGTTGGCCGTGGCATGCAATGGGCATGGCCTTCTGAGCCACGGAAGTTCAAATCTCAGAAGAATCTGAGAAGATGGGTCCCCTTCTCTGAGCACAAGGCTCCTCGTCCGTAACAAAGGACCACGATAGAACTGCCAGAGCTTTCGCAAGTATGACTTTTATTCAACGGGCTGTTGTGGAAGGCCTACGACATGCCAGGCATGGTCCTCAGTGCTGGGGACTTCTTGGTGAAGAAAACCTTCCAGGTTCTTCCTCCATTCTAACTGCTTTCATTCTAGACCATGGTGAGAAGCCGAGTGAGAAGCTGCAGGCACAGAGCTAGGGGCAAGACAAGCCCTACAGGTGCTTAACAGGGATCCCGTTCCACCCCACCCCTCCCTCAGTGGCTCTTCCAAAGGCTCCATGGCCAGGCTTCCTCTCCATGGTGGGCTAATGTCTTGCTCTGAATACCTCCCCCAGCCTCCGCACCACAAAGTACAACCAACTTCTCTACCTCAACTACCCTTGAAAGCTGAGGTCCCCCATCTGAGCAAGGAACTGGAAGAGGAAGCTTAGTCCGTGGAGCCCCCAGGGCTATAGGACCAGAATCCTGAGCCCAGGTGTGGAGGGTCACTCCGTGGCTGGCTCAGTTGGTCTCCTCAGTCCTGCCTGACCGTCTCCCACCCAGGAGTGTGGGACCTCTTTTCAGCACCCTCTCTTTGCATCTCTGCATCTCCCAGCCGCGCCCCTCTCCCAGCCTTTCCCAGGGCTTTCCCAGAGCCAGGCCCAAGCTCTCTCACGTGGCCGGCTCTCCCAGGACGACTTCCAGTGTGTGCACACCCTCCTAGCCATGTGACCCTCTCTGCTGTCACCCTCTCGCCTGGACCCGCCTGTCATTTTCTTATTATGGTCACCACCCCAGACCCAAACTTGTCCTCCTCTTTCCTGTTTCCAATTAAACTCTGTCCTATCAGGAATCCCAGGCCACATTGTTCTGCGGTTACCAGAGAGGAACATGACGGCATGCGAAGGAAATGCTCCCTGACCAGCCTTGCACTTGGCCGGGATCTGGAGGGGGCGGAGGCCAAGGCCGGGAGACCCCAGCTAATGCCCGGGCAGGGAGGTTGCGGTGGGCGGGTGGGGTGGGCGGCTGTATTTTCTTTCTGGTCTTGTGCTTTCTTTTCACAGCTGTTGCCCCTAAGAGACCCCAACATTCCAGTCCCCAGCACTAATTTTAGCTTCTCAGGACTGGCCTGTTCCCACTGACCCCCACCCTGCCTTCCCCTCTGTTCTGGGCCTTTCTGCCTGCTCTCTGGCCCACACAGTCCACACTGGTGCTCCTGATGTGGCTCTCAAAGCAGAGAATGACGATCCAGGCCAGCAAATGGCAATATCCCCCCACCAGCTCCAAGACCCTCAGGAAGCAGGAAACTGAAGAGCAGGTGGGGTGGGGGATCCTGGGAGGACAAAGGGGGGCGACTTCCTGCCTCCCGATACAGACATGATGTTTATAGCCTCAGTTATGAGCTCGGAACCCTCCTAGAGCTTTTGAGAGAGGCAGCTTGGGAGGGCAAAGAGGCAGAAGTGAGGATGAGGACAGACACCTTCCCCGCTGCACCCCCAGGACTTACCCAGCACAAGAACCTGAACCTGCAGGAGCTGCAGAGCCCAGAGTCTCACAGGGTCTCAACCTCAAGGTAGAAACGACACTGGGTTTTCTAGTGGAGGACACAGTCTCTCATTCCACAGTGGGGATACCAGGCCCAGGGATGTGACATGGCTGCTTCCTGTTCGGGGTCTTAGTGGGAGATTATGTCAGTCCAGAGCCGAGCTGAAGGTAGGCCCGCAGCCGCCTGCTGTCTGGCCCAGGTCGTGTCAGGCCACCACGCTGCCTTCGGCTACACTTCTGATCCATTCTCTGTGACCTGAAAGCAGGTCACCAGTTCCTCCCGCACTCGGAGCCCTGCGTGGATCGGCTGCGGCTCTCCCGAGCTTGCCCTGGCAGCAGAGCCTTTGCCTCTTTAGGAGGGGACAATAGGAGGGGCGGTGAGCATGGAGAGGGAGGGACCCCATGCTGAGGGGTGAGCGGCTACCCAGAGGGAGAACTCCCCTTTCTGTGCTTGATCCTCACCTCAGGGAGGTTGATTAACAACGGGGTCCTCCACCCCGACTCTTGCAGGCACTGAAAACCCTCCCTGGCATCAGCCGTGACTGCCCGGTCCCTCAAGTCCCCCCCGTCAGAGTATGCTTCCATGCCCTGTTCTGTTCCCTTTCCTGGTCAGCTGTTCTCCCTTTCTCGCCCTCAGTTCTGGGCAAGATCCTGGACTTTCTTCACCTGGGACAGTAAATACAAGTTTCTAGAAACTTCCATTTGGTTTCAAGGGAACCCCTTAAGACTCCAGGTCACTCCAGACACTCTCCTGGCCTGCCAGGGCCCCAAAGCAGTGCTGCATGGCTAAAAGCACACAGACTGTTTAGATTTGAGCCCCAGCTCTGCCTCCGTTTCCACATCTATAAAATGGGGATTAACTATGTAGGGCAATCGTGAAGATGAAATGAGTCACGTGATGTCTGCAAATGTAAAATTGTATCAAGGAGCACTCTTAGGACGTGAACACTGCACCGAAAAATGTTATTCTTTTTAAAAAATTGTTCTAATTAGTTACACATGACAGCAGAATGCATTTCAAATCTTCATTATACACAAATGGAGCGCAAATTCTCATTTCTCTGACAGAGACACACACCGTTTGTGCAGTCATACATGAACACAGGGTAATAATGTCCATCTCCTTCCACCATCCTTCCCACCCCCACACCCCTTCCCCTCTGCCCAATCCAAAGTTCCTCCATTTTTTCCTGGCTCTCCCTGCCACTGTGGATCAGCATCCACATGTCAGAGAAAACATTTGGCCTTTGGTTTTTGGTCCTTTCACTTAGCATGATATTCTCCAATTCCATCCATTTACTGACAAATGCCATCATTTCATTCTCCTTGAAGGCTGAGTAATATTCCATCATGTATGTATACCACATTTTCTTTATCCATTCATCTGTTGAAGGGCACCTAGGCTGGTTCCATAGTTTAGCTATTGTGAATTGAGCTCCTATAAACATTGATGTGGCTGTGTCACTGTAGTAGCCTGATTTTAAGTCCTTAGGGTATAAACTGAGGAGTGGAATAACTGGGTCAAATGGTAGGTCCATTCCCAGTTTTCTGAGGAATCTCCACACTGCTTTCCATAGTGGTTGCACCAATTTACAGTCCCACCAGCAATGTATGAGTGAACCTTTTTCCCCACATGCTCACCAATATTTATTGTTGCTTGTATTCTTGATAATCGCCATTCTGATTGCCATGAGATGAAATCTTACAATAGTTTTGATTTGCATTTCTCTAATTGCTAGAGATGTTGAACATTTTTTCATGTATTTGTTGATTGATTGTGTATCTTCTGTGAAGTGTCTGCTCAGTTTCTTAACCCATTTATTGATTGGGTTATTTGGTTTTTGTTTTTTTTTTTTTTTCTTTTGGTGTTAAGTTTTTTGAGTTCTTCATATGTACAAAATGAAATTATACCCCCTATCTCTCACCTTGCACAAAACTCAAAGAGGATCAAGGACCTAGGAATTAGAGCAGAGTCCCTGTGCCCAAGATGAGAAAAAGTAGACTCAAATCTTGATCATGTTGGCTTAGGACCTGACTTCCTCAACAAGACTCCTAAAGCACAAGAAATAAAATCAGGAATCAATAAATGGGATGGATTCAAACTAAAAAGCTTCTTCTCAGCAAAGGAAACAATCAATAATGTGAAGAGAGAGCCTACAGAATGGGAGAAAATCTTTACCAATGTTATGCTTTTAAAAAAAGGATAAAATGAGTTCATACAAAGTAGCGTCTGGCACATAGGAAGCTCAGCAAGTGACAGCTGCGGTTGTTATTGTAGCTGTTACAGTGTAATAGCTGTGGAACAATATTCTATGCAATTTGCATTCCTTGCTCCAAAGTGTTCAGAATAATGACAGAATCCCCATCTGACCGGGCTCTCCACACCCTTTCCTATGCACCCTGTCAACAGCCCTCGGAGACGGGTGCCAATTTCCTGTCTTTGCAGATGAGGAAACTGGGTTCAAAGAGACGGACATAACTTGTCTTAAACCATCCAGCCAAGAAGTGGAGAGCCAGGGCATGTCCCCAACTCGCGCCTGTCATACAAGGGCTTCCACCCACCTGGCGCTGCCCACCAGCTCTTCCGTTCCTGATTACAGACGCCAGGTTTCCCTGACCCCGGGGATCTTGATGCCCTCAGGGCAGTGAACCATCCCAGGTCACGCAGCTGAATATGCCAAAGCTGAAATAGAACTCAGGTCTCCTGAATTGACTTCCAGGGTGGCACTATTTATACCATAGCCTTTTATCTTGTTGGTCCATTTCCAGATGTGTTGCAACAAAGAGAGAGACATTTTCTGTCTGTTGTTTCCTCAGAATTAAAGGCAGCAAAGCCATCATGTTGAGAATCAGGACATGCTGCAGCCTGAAGGGAGATCACGTGGACGGGGTGAGAAGGTTCCAGTACCAGGCCTCTGCGTAGCCATGCTGCAGTTCACTCCATTTCTTTTACAAACTCCTGGCCCGTTCCTTCCTCAGGAAGGGTGCACCCTTGGGTATCTGCAGAAGGGGAACCCAATGCTAAGACACCCCCCAAGCCCTTGCTGTGGGGAAACCCCGGGGCCAGGCTGCTGACAGTCCTCACTCTAGCTTTCTGAGTCCTTCACAAGCACCACCTCGCTGCCTGAGGTCCCTGTTTCCCCACCCCACCCAACAACCTCCTGATGTGGTCATTTTAAGGAAAGTTCCACAAGGCAAAACCTCACGGGGCCACTGCTGCTTGAGGGCTCGGTTCTCCCTGCCTTCCACTGGAGACTGGTTTTGAGGTTGTTTCGCTGAATCACTCAGCAAAGAGTAAATAAATAAATGGAGGAAGGAAATCTTGCTCAAAAGGAATTTTTTTAAACCTATCTCCAAAACAAATCTGCTGTCACCACAGAAAATCTGTAAGATCTGACCTCTCAGGGCTGTAATTCACTTTAGAGGTTGGGAGGCAACCCCACCAAAAGGACCTGCCCCACTCCTCTGAGAGATGCTCAGAACTGGGCTGCCAGTGCTCAGGGACGAGCTGACCACATCCTAGGGCCTCTGGGTCCCTTGACCTTGCTGTTGTCCTCCCGCCTCCCTCCCAGAGTAGAAGAACCTGGAGCGCCTGTCCTTGGGTCTGAATTTGCTTGGCTTCCTTTGGGGTTCACCCACCCCTCCTTGTGACTGGTACACATGATTTCCACCAAACACCCCTGTGTCTTCCCCTTCATGAAAAGAGAATGACAGCCGGGCACAGCGGCACACGCCTGTAATCCCAGCGGCTCTGGAGGCTGAGGCAGGAGGATCGTGAGTTCAAAGCCAGCCTCAGCAACTTAGCAGGCCCTAAACAACTCAGGAGACCCTCTCTCTAAAATACAAAGTGGAGACGTGGCTCAGTGGCTGGTCGAGAGCCTCTGGGTTCAATCCTCAGTACATAAAAAAAAAGAAAAAAGAAAAGAAGAGTGACAGAGAGCTCGGGGTCATCAACTAGTGCAAGCCCCTCGTCTGCTGAAGTGGAAAGGAGCCAGCAGAGCTGCGGGGATCCACCCAGGTCATGTGGCATGTTTGGCTCTGAATTTAGACATAGGGCTTGTTGCTCCGCTGCGGCATTTGACCAGCAGTGCACCCCGATTTCCACCTCCCCACCCGCAGAGGCAGTCGGCAGCCTCTCCCTGGGTGGGAGAACTGGCCTGGCTGCCGGGAACCGTGGAGAACCCCTGCTAGAGTTCAAGGACCGAGGGATGGGGGGTCGAGGGTTCGGTGTCTGGGAGTCTGGCGTTCCTCTCCCCTGGACCAGTCTTGAAGTTTCCCAGTCCGTCCCTTGTCTCCAGAAGCCTCCTACTCGACATCTCCAGTCTTCCTCACAGTCCGCCCCTTGCCTCATGTCCAGTCCAGCTTCAGCATCTGAAGTGTCCTCACAATGTCTCCCACCTGCTCTCCCTACCCCTCTGGACCAGCGGGAGGGACGGAGGACCCCCGGTCCCGTAGCGTGTGCGTCTCAGAGCCTGAGTGTGGGGACGTGGCTGGGTGGAGTGGGAGAGGCTGGCCTAGGAGTTCTGCCCACAGGTGCCCTCAATGTACCTTCTCTGGATGCCCCTGTCCCTCTGTGGAGGGAGGAACGCCCACTCTGGAAGGCTCCCCCTCACACTCACACTGAGATCCTGGGCCAGTTAAGTTGCTCACATGTCTAAACCCTGTTTTCTCACGTGTGGCAGGTGCCCTGCGGGTCCGTCCCATGGGAGAATGAGATCAAAGGCCTCGTTTCGGGGAACGTCCAGCTTCCTTCACCTGGGGGTGCTCAGTAACGTCTGCTTCTCAGGCAGCTGAGTTGCAGGGTAGTGAACTCAGCTTAGACTCAGTGAAGGAATGTGGGGGCAGCTGGTGGGGGGTGGGGAAAAGCCCACGGGGGATGGGTGAGAATCTCTCCTCACCACCAACTCTGCCTCCACAGGACCCGCCCGATTAGCAGATCTCAAGAAGGCCCTGCCTTTCCAGAAGGTCTAGTAGCTCAGCCAGATGCTTGAAAACATTCCTCTATTCACTGTTCCATGATCCACAGTTTCTCCCTAGCCAGGTCACAGCAGGATCTCAATTTCCACCATCAACCCATGGTGGTTGAACTCACTCTACACGTTCTGAGGTTTCATGCCTGGGTCTACTTTAATCCCCTGGAGAGCATCACGATGTGACCACCCACTCACCATGAAGAAACTGAGGACCAGATAGGCCGTGCCATCTTCCCAAGGCCACACAGCTTATACTTTCCTTGCTCAAAATTTGTGGAATACCCAGTGTGTGCTGGAAACAGAGCAGTAAGCAGGTCACCTGACCCCACTCCAACTCTGACACCTTTCCACCTCCTCTGCCTCTTCCATCTGGGCACTAAATATAGGGCTTGAATAATTTAGAAGGATATTAAGAGGTTGGGATGTAATTTGATGAGTAAACCTTGCCAATGCCAGTGTTGGTTCTCCACAGGACAACACCAGCCCTTGGGGAGCCATTTAGAAAGTCGTGGGAAGCCTGCTCTTTGCTATTACAGCAGCAGGCACTGCGGCCAGTCCGTGGTTCGGATGTGGCTTGGGTGTCCCCCAGAGGTTCATGTGCTAGAAGCTTGGTCCCAGGGTGGTGAGGTTGGGGTGGAACTTTGAAGAGAGGGGGCCTGGTGAAAGGTGGCCAGGTCATTTGATGGTGCCACCCTCAGAAGGGATCGATGTGGTTCTCAAGGGACCTCAGTTTGTTCCTGAAAAAGCAAATTGCTATAAAAAGAGCAAGCCTGGCCCCAAGCCCTCCAGGCTTCCTGTCTTGCCATGTGATTTCTCCTGCTGGCCCACAGGCCCACCATGATGCTATCCACCAAGTTATGATACTGCCAGAAGGCCCTCACCAGAGCTACATAGATGCTCTTGAATTTCCAGAACTGAGAGTTAATAGACTTCTTTTCTTTATATATTACCCGGTCTCAAGGATTTTATTATAGCAACATAAAACGGACTAATACAGGACATTTAGTGGAGGACACCAGGAATGTACACCAGTGAATCTATAGAGCCAAGAACTGTCCTGCTCCTCATGGAAAAATTGACTGGGCCACCAGACACCATATAAGAGGAAACTCATTACTGATTACCTGAGCCTAGAACATGACTGCATATTAAATTCAAATTCAAAGCACTCAGGCCTGAAGTACTTTCAATATTTACCTCTCCTTCCCCCAAATGCAACTATCATGGAAATCAAAAGAAGATTGTAATTTGTTTTGTTTGAAGCATTACCACCAAGAGTGGCTGGTTATTTTTTAAAATCATGTCACTCATGACAATCCCCTTCTGGCATTTGAGTAGCTAATAATGCTTCCATCAGCCCAGGTCTGTAGCTGGAATGTTCATGGCCCTGCTAGACCCAGCGCAAGCATCAGACCGTTTTATTAGGTTTTCCAGTACAGTCATGGGTAACTTATAACTAAGTGGAAATACATGGTTTTTATTATAAGTTAATTTTATTTCATTTTTATTATAACTTGTTTCTATTTGATTTCTTCTCTGTATTACAGTAGGACACACTTTTTTTTTTTTTAAATAGTGCATGTAGGTTAGCTGTGCATTTTATTTTCCAACATGGTATAAGGTGCATTACAAGACCCTGTTGCAGAAAGGGTGTGAGAGGCAGGGGTCGGGCTAAAGGGGACAGGCTTTTCCTCGTCACTGCACAGATGACAAAGAGTGGAACTGTGTTTGTGAGACTTGGAGTAGATTAGGGGCATGACTTCCTGGGCGAGAAAGCTGTTTGTCTCTGAAGTAGATAAATGAATGGATGGAGCCCGAGGTTGGCGTCGTGCAAAGATCTGAGTTTAAATCTCGGTTTTGCCACTTGATGTTGAAATCAGGTAAAACCTCACCAGCCTCAGTTTCCCCATCTAAAGAGGGCCTTTGGGTCCAGACCTAGGTGACGTTGCAGTGGAATGTTCTATGACTGTAGGATCTGCCTTCAAGGAATCCCAAGATCCCTTGTGGAAGAGTTAGTGCAGTAGGGCCGGAGACGAGGTGATGAGCGGGTCCCCTGGTTTGAACGGGTCCTTTTCGTTCTTCGAGCCTTAGCTTCATTCTCGGTGAAACAGAAATCACAGCAGTTAGTTTCCTTCCTCCAGTACCCCTCCCTTCCCCGACTTCCGAAGACCCTTTCCAAGCCTCCGCCCCGCTGCTCAGCTCTCCAGTCTTCGATCCCAGAGCGGGGCTGGGGAAGGAAGGAACTGGACACGTGCTAGTCCCCACGTTGTCCTTGCCCCGGCGCAGAGGTTAGGAATCCCTTCCTACGCAGGGGAGTTTCCACCTCCCTCTTGGGACAGTTGTGGGGTCCACGGGGAGAAAAGTGACTAAGACAGGAAAACTTTTCTGGAAGCCTCTCTGGCCCTGACCCAAAGCTCCACCCACCAAGAGGAGCAGGGGAGAGGGATTCTCAGCCTGGAAACTCTGCACAAGGCCTTGGCCAAGGGCTGATGGGGACCCTGGCCTTCCCTCCTGGCCAGTGCTGAAGGTGCAAAGGCATCAAGGAGAAGACTGTACATTAGAGATCTTGCTGGAATTCATAAAGTAGATTAGAGAGCGGGAGAAGAGAAGCCAGGTAGAGGAGCCAGACAAGGCCCAGTCCCAGAGAGCCCGCTCGCCTTGCCCAGGGACTGTGGCCATAGAAGACCACGGTCCAGTCAACTTTGGGAGTGTTCTGGAATCCAGGACTGAGAACTAGCCAGGTGCTGGAGGGAGGACACCCAGGCACCAGCCATGGACAGCCACTTCCTGAAGTGCCCCTGCACCCTGGCAGCCAAGCCTTCAGCCTCCACCTCCTCCTCTTCCAAGCCACCCTGGAAACCCGCTCCACGGTGGCTTCGGCAAGAGTCCAGGTCCTCTTCAGGGGACTGCTTGGACAGCTCTTCCCCGGGAAAGGGTCTGGAACAAGGAGAGGGGAGCCCAGGGCTGCTGAGCCACCCAAGCCACTCTCCTGATGGACTTTGGTGATTCGAACCAGAGGAAATACGGTCCTGCCCAAAGGGACCCATGTTCCCATGGAGATGACTGTCAAAGGAGGGTGTGCAAAACCGCACCAACGGCTGTGAACCTGAGGAAGCTGGGGGCGATGGGAGGGGGCACATCTCCCAGCAGAGGGTGGGGAGAGGGAAGCCTTCCAAGAGGAGGTGATGTGAGGAAGGCCTGGAAGGAAGAGAGGGAGACAGAGAAGAGGGAAGGCCACACAGATGGATACCTGTGCGGGTCTAGCACGCAGCTTGGTGACCAGTGAGTGACGTCGTGCTGTGAACCTGACCTTTGCTGGAGGCAGACCTGAGATGGTCTCATCCCACGAGGTCTCTGCGGGGTGAGGACTGTGAAGCAGCTGGCTGGGGGTGGTCCGTTCACAGGTGTGTGTCAGAGCATCCCACTGAACACCTTCAACGTGTCCCACTTTTATTTGTCAATTATGCCTCAATAAAACTAGGGGGGAAATTCTTTTAAAAAACACAACAAAAGACTCTGCTGGTTGGAGAAGAGAGGCGAGGAGACTTCCAGGCTGAGGAAATAGTTGTATGGAGACCCAGAGGTGGGGCCGGGTACCACCTGGTCCAGGGGCCCTGGCGGTTGCCAGAGAGGACAGGGGTTGAAGGAAGTGCTTTGGAGCCAGACACACCTGCGTTCAGATCACTGCTTCACCACCCACCACCCGTTCTGGGCCTCGAGCTTCTCATCTGGGAAATGGGATGATAACCCCACACTGACGCCTAAGCAGCAGGAGGCAGACCTCACTGGTCCTGCACGGCCAAGGCTGGAGTGATGGATGGCCCAGGGCGACCCCCTCCTGTGTGCAGAACGGTAGGATGTCAAGAGTCTGGTACAGGTGCTCAAGAAGAGAGAGGCTCCTGACCCACGACTCTGCGAGGGGAGTGAAAATGTGGTAGAGACCTACAGGCCAGAACCTGGAGTCTTTGCTGTAATCTGTGGGGAGTCAGTGAGTTCCTGGGAGACCCAGGGAGCCCCCGATCGAAAAATGCAAGTCCCCATTGGGGATTCTGTTGGCCTAGGGCCCTTCCTGTGGTTGAACAAGCCCTTCCTGTGACCCTTCCTGAGGAAATTCCCTGCATGTCATTGTCACAGGGGGTCAGGGTCTTCCAGAGGCAGCTGTAGCCCCTCTGGAGACCGCCTGAGTCAGGGATGAAGAATTTCTGGAGGTGGCCAAATGCTGACTCCTGAGGGCTGTTTTCTGGGACTACGAAAGAGCAGCAGCCTGCCTGACTTGAAGTCACATGGGCCGCATCCAGCAGACTTGCGCGGACCCCTGACCTTTGACCCTCTGTGCACCCTGACCTCTTGGCCCTGACAGACTCCCGTGTTTGTTTTGCTGGAAGGAGAGGAGGGCTCGGGTGAGGCGGGAGGGGCGCTGTCACATGGTGTCCTGCTAAGGGCCAAGGTTTCTCTCGGTCCCCACTGGACCTCGCCAGCTAAGGTGGTTGCCGGAGGCAGCCCATGAGTTGGGGCAGCCCTGACCCTGCCCTTGGCTTAAGTGGCTCTGGGGGAGACCAGAGCTTTCCCCAGAGAGCTCAACTTCCCCTCCCGGCCCGGAGCTTCCACTCACCCTCCCTCCACTCTCTGCCTCCCACAGGCCTTCGACCAGAGAGTCCCGCTCCCCACACGTCCCCCCACAGCAAGGCGCGGTGCCCACCTTCCCGGCTCTTCAGCCTGACCCTGTGGCCTCTCTATTCGGAGCCTCTCCTGGACCCAGAGATTGACCCAGGGCCCCGAGGGAGGATGCACTATCAGCAGACGCATGGGTGGCTTGCTTGTCTGTCAAATAGGAGGGGCCGTGAGGGCCATCGGGGTCTTGAAGGGACGGGCAGAAGGCTGGCAAGTGGCAAGTGCTCAGGAATAACGCGGTTTCATAATCTAATGAGAGAGAGAAGAAATAACCAGGAAGAGGCTGGGCATGCATGAGCAAGATTTTGGAAGTGAGGAGGGGTCACACTTTTCCTCCTGGTGAGGAAACAGATATCCAATACTGAGGTGGTCACAAGAAAACGGAGCCTCAGGGTGGTTGGAAATTGTAAACCCAACTGTACACACACTCCTTCAACCAACCAGTGTGTGAAAATGTTCCGTTTATTGAGCACCTACTAAATTTCAAGCACTGTTCTAGGGGCAGGGGACACAGCAGTGAATACATCTTGTCCTCAGAGAGGTCGTCACGTAGTGGGGAAGAAGCAGGCCATCAACGAACAACCCAGAGAACGTGCTCTATGCTTTGTTTTTCTTCAGGGGAAGATTATTTGTGCTTTAAAACATCAGGACATACATGAAGTACTGAGCCTGTGCCTGGCTGGCACATAGTAAGTGCTCAATAAATGCTGCTTATTCTTTTAGTTCTGGCCTCATCCTTCTTGGAGTAAACCTTGCTGTGGCCATCCTCGAGCAGAATTTCCCTGGCTCTGCTTCCATTGTCGAAGCATTGTAATCCCTGCAAACCCTTCCCAGGCCACTCACATGGGCTCCTAGAATTTCTCCACTTAGAAAAAAGAAAAAGAAGTCAATATTGCTCCTCCTCTTGATTCTTCAGCTCTGACTCAAAGTGGTCTATTTCACCATTTCCAACACTCTGTCACAGTCCTTACCGGAGATCGCCCACGGGCCACTTGTTTTCGGCCCCCACCCAGACCCACTGCTGACCAACAATGGCTTGCCCCCTCCCTTCCATGACTATCGGCACCTGGACTCCCCAGATCCCAGAGGGACATTGGAGAGGCACCTCTTGTCCCCCCACGCCTTTAAGAAAGACAGGGACCTCACCCTGGAACTCTGAGCTGAATCCTCAGGGCTGGTGTGGGACATGCTAGTGGCCCTCTGCCAGACCCTGACATCACCCACCCCACAGCAGCCTCTCCTGTGGAGGCAGCAGTGGCCTCCGACGTCCCTGCTCCGTCTTCTCATTCGACCTACAGCGGGGCCCTTGCTCCTCCTCGGACCCCTCCACTCAGATCCCAGGGCGATACACTCGAGGGAGCTGGCCCAGGCCCCTCCGCCTCCTCTGCCACCGCCCCACATGGCTGGGCCTGGGGACAGGGCTCAGTGCTCCAGCCTCTTCTCTCCTCTGCCCGCACCACTCTTCACTCGTGGGTTGATCTGACCTGGGGTCAAGGTCTAAGAGCAGAACTCCAGATGTGGGCATCCAAGACGGCTGGGCACCTGCCCTCGGCCCGATAGACATTGACATTCACATGTCCAAAACCAGCTCCAGGTCTTTTTCCACCAGAATTGCTTCCCCTGAGCCCTCCCATCTGCCTTAGCTTAGGCAGCTGTACCCGAGACCCCAAACCTTAGGGTCTTCCTTGGACGTTCCTTAGCTCCCCAGCCTTCCCCACCCCCAATCTAACCCATCGACCACCCCTGCCCACATCTCTCCAGACCCAACTCTCTCATCTATCACAGTCACCTTCTAGTTGCTTTTGCTGTCTCTGTCCTTGTCCACTCTTAGCAATATCCCTGGGTTCCACATCTGTGGACTTGAGTGTCAAAGTATTTTGGGGAAAAAAATTACATGTATACTGAGCATTACAGGATTTATCTGGCCATTAGTCCCTAAACGATACTGGCTGGTACAACTATTTACACAGCGTTTACATGGTATTAGGTATTGTAGTCACCTCCAGGTAATTGAAAGTATGTGGGAGGATGTGTGTAGGTGGCATGAAAATTCTTCATTACTTATATGAGACCTGAGCATCTGCAGGCTTGGGTACCGAGGGGGGTACTAAGGACAGTCTCCCATGGGTACCGAGGGACCACTGCATTCTCAGCAGAGCACAATGACACTAAAAATGTAGGTCCACCCTTCCACTGCCCTACATTGGCCAGTGGCTCCCATCTCAGAGTCGCAGCCCAGATCCCGGCCAGGTCCTACAAGGGCTGTGTAATCTGTCCCTCCTGTTATGTCTACACCACTGCACAGAGCAGAGGGTCCACACCCTGCAATTTGAGCACAAAAGGTCTGCTCTGATTGCAGGGCCATTGTCCTTGCTGTCCCCTCCCTGGAGTGATCCTCCCCCAGATACCACGGGGCTCTGTTCCTCACCCAGTTCCAATTCCTACCTAAATGGACCCCCCACACCGTTTCACCTGGAGCCCGTCCTACCCGACAGCATCCCCAACCCCCTTCTCCTCCGGCTCTCCCTCTGCAGCACACACCCTGGCTGGCATGCTCTACGGTGACGTCTGAAGTAAGTCTGTCGCCCGTCTCCACCGCGTCCCCAACACCTAGAACGGGTGCGGCATGTAGTAGGTGTTTTACAGAGTGGATCTGTGGAAGACAGTGACCCCACCCACAGCTGCCTCCAGTCCTCCTGGTGGCCTTGAACTCCAATATGGCTATTGACTGTCACTGGATTGAGGGAAAGTCCTCAGACTCTCATTTAGACAGACCCCCACGTAGCCCTAACAGTTGTCCTCCAGAAACCTGGCCTCTTTAGTGGTCCCTGGAGCCCCCACCTCCTCTGCCCAACCCCAAGTCAAACCCTAGCATGTTGCTGCTTTTCATTCGCCAGAGAAGGTGAGGTTGGGGGTTGGGCCCACAGGACTGCAGAGCTGGGTCCTCAGATAAAGTTATGCTGGAGACTGAATGTTCCTGTCCCCTGAAACTTAACCCTGAGGTGCTGGTATCAGCAGGTGGGCTCTTTGGGCAGTAATCAGGTTCTGAGGCGTGCCCTCGCAGGAGTAATGCCCTTCTAAATGAGACCCCAGAGAGCTGCTCGCTCCTGCTACATGAAGACACTGAATCTGCCAGCACCTTGATCTAGAATTTTCCAACCTCCCGAACTATGAGAAATAAACCCCTGCTGTTTACAAGCCACCCAACCTGTGGTAATTCCTTCCAGCAGCCTGAACTAAGAGAACGTGCCAGAGTGCAAGAAAGCTGAGCAGGCACTGCTATGGAGCAGGGGGACCTGGGTGGGCGGCCTGAGTAAACTATGGTGCAGAGAAACCCAGGAGTCAGACTTTGGGTCATTCACCAAGCCAAACTGTGCCATGGGGCCGCTCAGGAAGGATAGAGAGACAGAGGCCACCAGATCTATTCAGATGTCCCATCCTGTGCCATCCGGGCTGCTCCATCCTGGTGCAGGACAAGGCTGGGGCCCACCTGCCCAGAGCGCTCCCTTTCCTAGATTGGCTCTTTGCCAACAGGTGCATCTAGGCCCCGCCCACAAGTCGTCATGCCTTATCCACATGGCGCTGGTCTCTTCCACAAGTATAGGGAGCCCTGGGATCTCATGGTGGCACCCCAGGAACAAGCCCAAGGTCTGAGTGCATGGATACACCCCACCCAGGAGAGGAGAGGGATGTCAAGTTCATAGCATCCCTGTGAGACACTTCCCATCCAACACCCACTTGTTCTTGTTTCTACAATTCCCCTAAGGCAGTGTGGCCAGCCTCGTTTTATTGATGTGAAAACTGAAACTCAGATTGTTGTCTACACAGTTATACAACTTCGAGCTGGAAGAACCAGCATGTGAAACCAGATCCCTCTGACCCCACATCCCATGCGCTTCCTCCTGGGCCACCCTCTCCCGAAGAAAGAGTTTTTGAGTACCTACCATGTCCCAGCGGTTGCATTGAGACATCTCAAATAGGCCACAGATCTATTTAATCCCACATTATGAGACTTGTATTTGACCCTTGTTGCCAATGGGACACTGAGGTTCGGTGAGATCACCTAGCCTGCCTGAGGTCAACCGGCTGTAAACTCCCTAGGTGGATTGGAACATGGCTTTCTTTGACCCCAAGAATGTCCAAAGCCAACATCCAGGCTGGCTGACCCTCAATGATGGACATAGACTGTTGAGAGAGAGGCCTCAGTCTTCTCCTCCCGTGGACGACTTTCTTGTGTTGTTCTAGCTGTTGGAGCACAGCCAGTAGCCTTCACTGTGCACGGGCCTGGGGGATCCACAGGAGTCAGTGGACAGCGAAGGCCCAGGACAGGCACCTCCATGTCTGAACAAACAGAGTCAGCAACACGCCTGTCCCTGGCAAGGGTTCGCAAGGCCCCGTGGGCCCTGGAGGCTGCTCACTGCATGATTCCGGCTTTTGTGCAGAGAATGAAATCATCAAAATGGTGGATGGTTGAGGGCTCAGACTCTGGAATTTCTGTTCCCGGGTTTACAGCTAGGCCAGTCACTGGCTGTATGATCTTCAGAGTGTCATTCCTTCTGAACTTCACCTTCCTCCTCTGTGAAATGGGATTAATAATGGAACCTGTTTCATAGGGTCATAGATTACATTAAATGAGATAATGTTGACCTACTGCTTGGAATAATCAGTAGCAGTTCCAATTGTACTAATTGCAGATGGGTGGAGAAAGATCGAACAATCCATTAAGCCAACAATGGATGGAGAAAATAATCCAAGCCTCACAGACACCATTTTGCACCTTTGCTTTGGTCTTGGAAGAAGACAGACCTGAAGTCCAAGCCTCCAAGTCTGGCCAAGTGACCTCTCCCTCCGTCTTGTTCTGCTCATCAGAAAACGAAAAGTCGTGATATTTGGACCTGCCCTCCTTCGCTCTTAGGATGCTTACAGGGCTCCAGTGAAATAGCGTATGTGGAAATATTATGTAAAACATAAAATGCCTCAGAAATGTGAGCTATTGTGCGAAGCTTGATCCTTTCTTGTCCCCCCTCCCCACCCAGGTTCTCCCCAGCCAGCCAGCCCCCCCCCCCCCCCCTTTTTGGCCCTCAGCTGCCCTGGAATCTCACTTGGCTCCCAGAAAGGATTCAGAGCAGAGCACAAATTGTCCAAAGGTTGCTTCCAAAGCCTCCAGCGGCTCGGCCTGGCCCAGCCCGGCCCGGCCCTACCTCCCTGAAAATGTCGGCTTCCTGGGAAACAATGGGGCTGGCAGTTCCTTTCCACTCAAGCCCACAAGCCTCCCCCCCCCCCCGAGCATCTGCTACGTGCCTGGCCCTGGACACTGAGCACCCAGCGATGAACAAGACAGCTGCGCCCTGAGAGTCTGGCCATGGGACAGTCACATCTCAACCACTATTCCACATACTACGACCATGTGGCCATGTGACCAGGACCCCAGAGAGGGCACTGTATCCACCCTTCCTGGAGGAAGTGACAGTTGAGGAAAGCCTGTTCCTCCCTGGGTCGCGTCCAGATCTGAAGCCCTCTGCACACGTCTCCTCAGCCCAGCGCTGGTGGATTTGCCCACGCTTCAGCTAAAGGAGGCTCTAGAATAGGACTAGGTCCAGCTGTCAGTTCAAAGAGGCTCCGCGAGCTAAAGCAACCTTCTCACGGTCACCCAGCTAGATCTGCTGGGATTATTGGGCAGTTTTTATGTGACAATCAATATTCCATTTCCAATCATGCAGCACCCCTGGGCAAGGACAAAAACTAGTCTTAAAAATAAGTCCAACGGGTTCCTAGAGCTCCCTATCTTGCCCCACAGGCTGCGACAGGGAGCCTGGGCTTGTATAGCACTTGACAGTTCACGCAGATGTCCCAGGTGCTCAGTCCCCACAGTGACCTGTGAAGTATCTTCATTCCACCTGTTTTACAGGTGAGGAAACTGAGTCTGGACAAAAATCTTAAGGCCTGTTGGTTAAACTGAGAACTGAGTCCAGAATTAGAAAGCCCGTAGCCAACACCTTGTTTTGACTTCAAACTGCAAGTCACCTTTGGCACGTCCGGGTGTGGGGTTATTTCCTAGCCCTCGCCTCTTTTGTCTCCTCTCTTACTCTCTTATAAGACTGCCCTTAGGAAGCAAGAGTAACGGGCTGTCATATGGCCGGAGTGTGGTCTCCTCGCTGCCTCGGGGCCCCACCTCTGAACGGCCCACGTCTCTGCAGAGCTCTCTGCCTCTCTCTCTGTTCTGTGCCAGCCAGATCGGGTCCACTCTTCTCTCCCCGCTTCTCTTTCCCCTACGTTCTCTGTCTCCCCACCCCACTCCATGCCCCATCTCTGTGTGTCTGTGCGTATGTGTCTTTGCATGTCTGTATGTCTGTCTCTGACTCCTTTCCCTCCCGGATACTCAGAATGGCCAAGACTTTGCTCTGACTAACCCTGGGTTGTCCTGTGGCTGCTTCGGGCAGAGTTCAGCTTTCAGTTTCGGGAGCAGCGGTAAGGGGAGGTCGCCAAGGAATCTGGCAAGGCCCTGCCCGAAGTGTGTGTTCCCCTGGCAAGCAAAGAAGAGGACTTCCGGGGGGCGGGGAGAGGAAAGGAGACATTGGCCAACAGCAGTCCACCTGCCAGGGCCTCCACCTCCAAATCCTGGTGGGAGGAGAGATGGCGTCCCAGCCTCGAGCTGGAGCTGCTTGCAGGAGAGGCAAGGGTGACTTCAGAGCCCTCTCAAGCAAGGGCTGCAGAGGGTGCACACGGCAGACGGGGTCAGTCTTCACAGGGGCCAGAGTGCAGGGGGATGCTGGGGCACAGAGGGAGAGAAAGGGATTCGGTGTGCCCTGCATCCCCACCGGCTGGGTTCAAGTGTTGGCTCTTCCCAACTTGCAGCAATGAGTCTCTGGACCACTGGGTTTCCCTTCCTGTGAGGAAGGAGTGACCATTCTTCCTTCTCAGGGTTCTAGTGATATTTGGGGAAGCGAAGTCTTCTCTGATTTCCTAGCACAGAGCTTGCACTTTGGCCCCTTCTTCCACCTTCCAGAAAATCTTTTGGGACAAGCCCAGGTCCTGGGCTCTCCTGCCCCCTGCTCCTTTCAGCTCCTTTCTGGTCTTCTTCCCCCTGGTGGGTCTTCCTGCCAAGCTGCCGGGCTGCGTGGGACAAGCCGCACCATTGCTGTCATGGCCAGGTCTCATCTGTTCCCTGCCCCACATCTCATCTCCTCACGGCCGCGGCTCTATGGTTTGGATATGGCTTGATGTCTCCCAAGGGTCCAAGCATTAAAGGCTTGGTCCCCAGGGTGGTGGCATTAGGAGGAGGTGGAACCTTTAAGAGGTGGAGCCTAGTGGGAGTCCTTGGACCATTGGGGGTGCACCCTCAAAAGGGATGATGGTTTTCTCAGGGGACCCCTTGGTAGTTCTTTTAAGAGGATGGTTATTAAAAAGAGTAAGGCTGGCCCCACCCCTCTCTCTGCTTCCTGGTTCAGGAGGTAACCTCTTGCTCCTACACACACTTCCACCATGATTTGATGACATCTGCTGCCCTCACCAGAGCCCAAACCAGTGGGGCCACCCAATCTTGAATTTTGAACCTCCAAAACTGTGAATGAAATAAACCTCTTTTCTTTATAAATAACCTACCTCTAGTATCTTGTTATAGTAGTGACAAATTGGCTAATACAATGAGCCACTGGTTCTCCTTGACAGTTTCTGAACCAAAGATGGTTGCTTCCTTAGCACATGGGGGAAAGCATGAACTTTAGGGTCAGCTAGAACCAGGTTTGGATTTGACCTTCTCTGCTTACTAACCCATGAAATGGGGATAATGACAGCAGGATTGAGTACAACGAAGAGCTTAACCCAGCAGACAGACCCTCAGTGAAGCAGGGTGGGCTTTCAGCTGTGACTCCATGGCACTCAGCCCCCTTAGTCCTCAGCATACTGCTGGGTATAAAGCAGAGACTGGTAGGCGGAGATGAACATAGTGGAACAACCCTCACAGATCAGCTGTCCTAGTGGTGACTTGTCTATTACAGCTTAGCCTGGACAGAGGCTCCCGAGAGTGCCCAGTCTCAGATTCAGAATGATTTCTGGAACCACCCAGCTGCCACCCCTTTTCACACTTCAAAGGAGGAAATGAGGTCCCTGGAGAGGGAGAGAGATTTGCTGAACCTTCTGATAACCACGTTCGCAGAGTGGTTCGTCCTCTATGAAAACACAGAGAGGACAGATGCGGATGGAAGGAGCACGAAACGGCTCATCTCACTCACCATCCCTCATCGAGCCAGTGAGGCACATCCTGTTCTGAGAAGTTCTCCTGGAGAGGAGAGGTTGCCTGCCCAGGCGGGTCTTCAGCTCAACTGTGCTAATCAGAGCCACAGAGTGAGAGCTGAAGACAGCTGTCCCCTGGGCCCCAGGGAGACAGACAGCCACTCTGACAACCTGGGGGCAGGAATGGACTCTCTCTGCTGCCCTCACTTTCAAACATGGAACTACTGTGGTGAAATCCATGGAAGCTGCAAGGCAGATCTTCTGAGCGCGTTGGTGGCCGGCTCAGCCTCCAGCCTCTCTCCTCTATTCTCTCATCTCCTAAGACTCCCACCCTCTCCTCTGACTCTGCTCTTGCTTCCACTGTGCCCACTGCCTCTGGTTAGACGGGACTCCAGGTCACCTGCTGGTTATGGCAACAGGGTAGCCGGGTACAGCCAAGAATTGCCCTTCGGTCCCATTCTTCAGGTGCCACCCAAGTGTTCAGCACTGGCTACTGTGGCTTCCAACGTGGGCCCCACTGCCCCCAACCCCAGGGAATGCGTTTGCTATCTCCTCCACTCCCCAAGGCTGCAGATGCATCACACGTCTGTGCTTATTCAGGGGTTACTGGAATAACTAATGTTAAAAATGCCGGCTCTCTTGTATCGATCAACAGAATGCTAAGAGTAGAAGTCTTTGATTAATCCAAAGAGTTGTTGATTTGTTACCATTCACTATTATTTAACAGATGACTCTCTATGTTACCTTGGGTTGGTTACTTGATCTCTTTGATTCCTCTTCTATAATGTTTAGGACGGTTCCAGGGACTTGGTAATATGAATCAATGGCTGTTGTTATTAGCATTGCTGTTCATGTCATGATCAGATGAAATATGGAATATTTTTAAGCACAACATGCACCATGGGGAGACTCCTCCTATTGCATATGATAAAATAAACCCAATGAGCAAAATGGGAAGGTGCATGGTCAAATGCAGGGACACGGGCTCCAGACTCAGGCAGAGTTAGGTACCCAGCTCATCTGACTCCATGTTGGGTGGCCTTGGGAGAATTGCCTTTCTTCTCTGAACCTCTGTCTCTTCTTCTATAAAGTTAGGTAGATCATGTATGTGCACGGCACAGAATAGGCATCAACTTTAGTTGCCATGGTGATGATTGTCCTGTCTCTTCCCATTCCCTCCGGACCTTCCCACCCTTGCCTCAACTTCTGAACTAGCCAGAATTAAAGCTCTGATTTGAGCCATGTCTTCTTCCTTTCTGTCCTCTGCTCTTCCAGAGATTTCCACAAGGCCCTAAGAGGGTCCATGCCAAGGCCCAGGAGCCATTTTGGACTGTGTGGATAAGTACTGCGTTTGTAACTTCCTGTCTGGTGAAATGGAAAGTTTCAAACTGAAAAAGTAATACTTGGGTTGAAAAAAAAAAACATCAAATTTCATCTTTGCTTTATCTAAGTTATTGGCAGGAGTTGAGTTATTGGCAAGGGTTATTGGCTTTAGGTAGAATTTTGGAACCCTTTGACTTGGGTCACTTCTCTCTAATGGGATCAGTAATAGACTCTTGGGAAGGTGCTACTTTAAGAAACCTAGTAAGCCAGGAGCGGTAGTGAGCGCCTGTAATCCCAGTGGCTCAGGAGGCTGAGGCAGGAGGATCTTGAGTTCAAAGCCAGCCTCAGCAAAAGTGAGGCGCTAAGCAACTCAGTGAGACCCTGTCTCTAAATAAAATACAAAAACGGCTGGGGATCTAGCTCAGTGGTCAAGTGCCCCTGAGTTCAATCCTCAGTAACCTCCTGCCCCAACAAAAAAAGAGACTTAGTGAGAAATTCATCCACAGACAGATCCTATCTCCCACTTTCAACTGCTGAAAGATAAAGATAGGTACTGTGCTTACAGTTTTGTTTAACAACTCTCTAAAACCCTGTTCAGTGAGGTAGTGACTCTCACTAGCACAGGATGATGGAGAACTGGGCTCTAGAGTCAGAACGCTGTGTTTGGCAGGAAAGAGGGGTGCTACTTATTGTGTCCCTTCAAGGTCCCCAACAGTAGACACTGCTTTCAACTCCACTTCACAGATGAGGAAACTGAGGTTTGGGGTACTGAAGTCCCTTGAATCTGGTCATAGCCAGGACTGGCATACCTGGTCCATGTAGGCCTGGCCTCCAGCTGTAAAAATACTCAGATGCTTCTGCACTGCTTACTAATTAGCTACTGCCCTTACCCGCTCACCCTCTACCACTCTCACCCCGTGACCCAAAAACCAAAATGCTAACACCAGGTTCAAGGGGCTTTTGGATCCTGCTCCAAAGCCGTAGTTGAGTGGCCAGTTCCTGGGCTGTGTCAGCTGCACAATGTCTTGGCTATCACCCCGGTTACACTCAGATGGACGTCACAGTTAGTTTCAACCTATGTCCAACTGGTCCTAAGGCCAGGCCTCTTCCTATGCTCTGGGTCACTTCATGCCCAGAACAAGTGCCAAACTCCAGAACTAACTGAGGAATGGGGAAACACAGGAGCAGATGGAGGAAATGTCTCCTTCGTTACCTGAACACAGCCGGATCGGGCTTTGACTGGTGCTTGCAAGGAGTGGCTTCTCACTGAGCCAGGATTAGCTCTGCTCCCCTGCAAGGTCACAGACTGTTCTGGACCAGGATCCGCCCCCATGACAGTGCCGCCCCCACCTAAGTCTCCTCTCACCTGTCACACCCACATTCCAGGCACGCCAAGTGGCATTTTTAAACACGCCAGGTCTTCTGATCACCCCATGCCTTCCCCTGTTGTTCTTTGGTCTTGGAATGTTCTGTCTGCCCTTCTCTAGGCAACAGACTCCTACTCATTTATTAATACTTGGCTCACATGCCCCACCCCACCCCCCGAAAGCCTAACCTGTGAATTTAAACTTTAACGAAGGCCCTGGATGTCAGGCTGAATCCCCAGGCAGTAGGAAGCCAGTGGGGAGTGACCTGCCTTTGCAGAAAACTAGTTAGCAGGAAGGACTTTCATCAATTCAGAGCCATCTGGCAAGAGCTTGAACTTGGCCTTCTGTGTCTACCAACAGGGGAGGTGGGAAGGGCTGCGCCTCACAGGTGCTTTTCTTTCCCATCTTTCCATGTCTATTTCCTGTTTGACCCTGTGCTTCTGGCTCCCCGAAACAAGGGTGGGTTCTCTGCAGCAGCACAGTGTCCACACTCACGGGAACAGGCTTCTGCTATTGCTCACACTGTCTCTGGTAATGAAATTGCTTAGGCCTGAGAATCCTGCCTCTCAAGGAAAGTCTTTGCCTCCTACTTTAACAAATTGGGAGCCTCCTTGAGATCACATACTGCTTAAGTCTATAGGGAAGCTACTGAAATTCCAGCACTTGTCAGGTGTAGAGTGCTAAACACAGTGCCTTTTGGCATGGTGCAGAGTGGACGTTGAGCACGTGGTGGGAGCTAGGTTTATCATTACTATGTTAGTCAGGATAATTAACGCTTAACTGCTACAACAAGCGAAGCCTTGAAATCTCAGTGACTTGCCAAGTTATAGGTTCATTTCTTGCTCACATGACAAGGGCCGTGGGCCAAGCAGTCCTCCTCCATCTGGTAACGACGCTCTTTGGAACACGTGGCCTCTAAGGTCATCTCAACAAGAAAGAAGAGACAGATGAGAGAGGTGCACTCTTAACTGCCTCCACCTGGAAGCAACACCTCAGCTCTCTGCTCAGAGTCATTGGCCAGAAGTAGTCAGCGGGCCTCAAAGGCGACTTCTAAGGAGGATGGAAAACATGGAAGAGCATTAAAGGACTGTCAGTTAAAGCCACCTAGTCGCGGCTATTGAGGGGGAGAGGAATAGATCTGTCTTTCACCTCATTTGAGGATGGGGTGGCGAAGAAGGAGATTATTTATAGAAAAGATCCACAAGAGTAGCTCCATGGCCTTACCTGACTTCACCAATCCCTTGTTTCCTCTTGAACAAAATGGGAGTAATGAGTCCCCAACCCCATGGGGTTATTTTGAGGCTGGGTGATGAACATGACAGTGCAGGGGATCCAGCTGACCTACTAAGATGATTCCACAGAAAACAGATGGATCGAGAGCCCACCTGTAATTGGCTCCATGGGTCTATAACACCACTGACCATTTTGAACTCGGCAAAACACAAAAAAATCCTGAACGGCTCTTTGCAATTCTCCCCTTTCAGCCCTTCTGTGGCAGGTGCTTTGGATCCCTTGATTTATTTTCAGAAAGTAGTGTCCAGTGGCTTCCTGGGATGCCCAGCCCTGAGCTGGCGCTCAGTGTGTGACTGATGAATGGGCAGTCGGAGAACATTTGAAGGATGCACAGTTTTCGAGCAAGTAAAGATGGTGGGATCTTTGGGGCTCCCTTCAAAGGAAGCCGCGTGATATGTCAAGAACGCAAGCTCTTGGGTTCTCATGATAGTCTATGCAATGTAGTGCAGTGCTGGTCCGTGCTAATACCCCTGCCTCTGTTTCTCCATCTGGAAAATGGGAGACCACAGAACATGAATCTTAAGGGACCGAAGCTGGAGTCGTACTACCTTGGTTTAAACATAGGTTCTAACCTTTGTCTGTTGTGTGTTTTGGGACAGTTGCTTTATTCCTCTTGGGCCTGTTTTCCTGTCCATGAAAAATAGATATCATTGTACCTATCTCATAGGATTGTTGTAGGAAAATTTGTACAAACTACTAACACTGTATTTGACATAAATCCAATAAAGTTGGGTAAAATTTTTTGAATGGGGGAGGTACCTACTTTTTGTATTGGAATACTGTTTGGCAGTAAAAGAGAATGAACCATTGAGATAGGAAACAACACGGGTCAATCTCAAACACGTTATGCTGAGCAGAAGCCAGATGCATATAACTCCACCTACACAAAACTCTGGGGAAGACCAGCCTACACTATAGATGCAGAAAGCAGATCAACAGTCGCCTGGGACCTGAGGTGATGGCAAGGGGACTTAAGAAAATTTGGGGGGTGATGGAAACACTCGGTGTCTGGACTGTAGTCATGACCCTGTGCATATCCAGTTATCAGCACTCTTGAACCTGAGCACTGAACACGGATGCTTTTGTGGCATGTTGGTGTACCTGAGTCACGCACACTTAACCACTAAAAATCAGACAAACTGAGAAAGCACAATCGACGAGGATGAAATGAGAAGGCTGGGCGAGGGGAGTCGGAACTCTGGTTCCTCAGAGTCCTGCCAGAGAAGCCCCCAGCTCTGCCCGCCAACAGTGATTCCCACCGGGAGCCCCTCTTGCCTAGTCCCCCCTCCTCCGGGCCTCTGCTGCAAGAGCACACACTGTCCCCTTCTCTACCCTCAGACCAGCCGCTCAGCCTCTGCTTTGTCAGCAAGCCAGGACAAGGGTGTGGGCAGCAGAGATACAAGGTCCCAGACGCAAGTGGGGTCCATGGACTTTAGCTCAGAGTGGAACGAACATGACCTCTAGGCCAGGGAACCTGACCCTGTAGGAGCTGGTGACCGTGATTCACAAGTCAGTGTGGGAGGCGGCAGGGTTGACACAGGGTGGTGGTGCCTTAGGGTCTGGACTCCATAAATTGTCATATTGAGACTCAGACCAGCCCCCACCTTTGGGAAGTCACGTGGTTTTGCTGATGAGGAAGTTAGGACATGGGGAGGTTAGGTCACTGGTTAGGTTAGGCCTGAAGTCTCGCAGCTACAAGTGGCAGAGCCGGAAGCTGAACCCAGTCCGTCTGACACCAGAGAGTGCAGAAAGCAGATGCCTCATGTCCACTCCTCCGCACCCACACAGCAAGTGACCAGGAACAGGGGCCTCGGGGGATATTTCCCAAGCAGCCGGAGCGGCCTTCCCCTCCCTTCTGCCCCCCTGAATCATGCAGAGGTGCTCCCAACCAAGGTGCTCCTAATGCAGACCTGCAGCCCAGCTCCAAAGGAGCCTAGGAATGTAGTTTCACCTTTTCCTGATCCTTCTAGGACAGATAGAAACCTTAGAAGGAAGGCTGAATGGACGTTGAAGGTCCTATCTACCCTGAGATGAAGGGTTGGGAGGAGCCGAAGGCCATGCAGAGGACACGCCAAGTGTGAGGTCAGACCCCGAGATACTGAGTAGCAGAAACCAGTGCCCCAGACACGCAGGGAGCGTCTCAGGAATCCAGAGGCAACAACAGATCCAGGAACGGCCTGAAATCAGGAAAGGCCGATGTCCCTTCCATCTCTGATCTAAGCCCTCACTGTGCACCCGCTGTGTCCTTCCCTGCTGAGGGGCTCCTCTAACTCTCAGATCCAGGCAACAAGAAGCGTTGCTGCCATTACACAGAGTCGCTGTCTCCAGGCCTGTCCGTCGGCCTTTCTCCTTCCTTCCACCAGTTCCAAGAAGGAAGAGGCCTGGCTGGGCTTGGTCAGCACCCTCTCTCTGCCTCTCGTCACCGGTGTTGAGGCCCATGTGGAGCTGCCTTCCTCCTTTCCCACCTACCTGTGGCACTAGAGATGAGGGCACGTGGGTGGCTAAGATGGTTTGGGGAGGGGACTTTGGCCATAGGCTGGGAACCTTCCCTGAGACACGTCCTACGTACACGCATGCACTCGGGCTGTTACAGGGCCTCGTCTGAGCTCAGGATCTTTTCGGATTGCCCCCGCATTCAGAGACACCTCCTAGACACAGGCGAGGGGTCGCACCTGTTCCCCGGCTCAGGCCCTTTGGCAGCAGTTTCAGCCTCTCCCGCCCCTCCCTTATTTCTGGCCCCTTTCTCACTCCCATCCCTCTCCTCTGGAGTCCTGGCTCTTGGCTCAGCTCGACCCTGGCTCCAGACCTTCCATCTAAATGTCAGTCCTTGGTTTCCACGGTGAGGCTCTGTTCTCTTAATCAGGCCTCAACTGGGCTTGGCTCTAGGTTGCTCTCAAGCCTCTCCTGGACAGAGTTTCCTCAGGGAGGCCACTGTCCACTGCCCCCACTCTTGCTGGTCACAACCTGGCTGGACCAACCCGAGACACCCACGTTGAGGACTTAAAGAACATCCCATGGCTTTCTACCATTTGTGCTTGGATAAACCCTCGGGCTTTGGTTCAGCACTCCATGAGTCTGGGCTCTGCCCCCAGCTGGGTGCCAGGACACAGAGACGAACAATATAAGACGGTTGACTTCAGAAGGCCATAGGCATGGCAGGGGTTTAGCTTGAGCAGGGCCCTTTCTACGTTGGACACTGGGTCACAACCAAGAGCCAGCTATGAGGAGCCTCTCCTAGGCCCAGACAGCCAAAGGAGAGCTCTCGACAGCCCAGAAGGTCAGAGATGACTCTGATACTGTCATGGCAAGCTGGAGGATAAGAAGTCTTTGTTAGTTGCTCCTCCATGGGCACAATGAGGTATTCATGCTCTTCCCCTCGGGACTTGGGAAGCATGTTAGGCCCAAGAAAAGTCTGTGCGTCATTGTAATTGTGTAACATGGCTGCCCTCTTTCCGCCCCACCCCTTGACATATCCTGGTCAGGCAAGATAAAATTCTGCCGCCGCTGCTGCTGCTGCTGCTGTGGCCACCATCAATCAAGCCTCCTTCAGTGGCCTTTGCTTTAGACTTCCAAGGAGATGAAAATCTGGGGTCACTTCCTTCCATTGCCCCCAGCTCCCACCCTCAGCCATTGGGATCCGCCAATTCCCCAACTGCAGAGTCTAGGGAAAGACATCATGGTGGGGGAGAAGGACACGGCCTTTGATGATTAACTGCCCTGAGTTTGAACCACTGACCAGCTGTGAAGACCAAATAATTTTCTGAACCTCAGGTTGTTTTGTCTTGGTTCTGTCCAATGCATTATTTAAGACTTACAAAAACATCTTGATAAAGATGATATCGGGATCAAATGAAACAGCAAATAGAAAGCCCCAGCACAGTCCCTGGCACTTAGTAGATGCTCAGTAAACATGGTTCCCATCTGCAGGTTCTATGCAAGTGTGGGGAAGTAAAGTAAATGGACATGGCCCCCACCTTCTGGAAACTTCCTATCTTTAGTGATTGACTCACCTATGTAATAGCCCCAAGTGTCAACAAGGCAGTAAGATCCAGCCCAGGGGATATGTAGGCACTATTGATCCCCACTTTACAGATAAGGTGAGAGGCACAGGATGATCAAATGACTTCCCCCAGCTTGGAGGTGGGCGAGCTGGGATTTGAACCTGTCCTTCTGACTCCAGGGCCCATGATCCTACCATTTTGTTTTGCTGCTGGCACCATCTTGCTGAGCAAGGGTCGTGAAGAGAGTGACCGAGAGGCAGAAGGTGGTGGAAAGAGGGTCCGATGCAGAGTAGAGCAGGTTGAACTCTGAAGTCCCGGTGTGGGTAGAACACACTGTTTTCTCACTTGCAAAATGACACCACTAATACTCCCTCTCTCCAGAGGTCTTGTGTAGGTCTTATTAAATCCATGGGTTTAGCAAGAATTTGTCAAAGGGCTGCCGTGTGCCGGGCACTGTCCCAGGTTGTGGGGACACCCTTGAACAGCACTAATCTGACCTCCAGTGGGCCCTGCCTTATCCTCCAACAAGAGAGTGAGATCTCATTGGAAGTTTGACCCACACAGTTCATCTCAGCAAAAGGGCTTGCGACTCTACAGGGACGTAATAAAAACAAGACAGTAATGATAAGAGCAGTAATGACATGGATCACGGTTTCTCTGTGCTGGTTTTAGTTGGTCCCATTTTACACAGGAGAAAACAGGCCCAGAGGGGTTTAATTATTAATGAGCTGATCAGCGGAGC
This sequence comes from Sciurus vulgaris, assembly GCF_902686455.1. Classification (NCBI taxonomy): domain Eukaryota; kingdom Metazoa; phylum Chordata; class Mammalia; order Rodentia; family Sciuridae; genus Sciurus; species Sciurus vulgaris. Next base: position 167,172,843 of record NC_136465.1, on the reverse strand, counting down.
TAGTTTTCAAAGCGAGGTGGTCTGCCTTTAGGTCTGGTCCTAAGTGTCACCCCCCATGGCCTCATACGACAGCCCTGGCTTCTTGTATTTTGGTAGTACATTTAGAATCATCTGGAAAGCTTGTGAAGGTCCTTACCAGTCACCGTGGAGGATTTAGCCCACAGGCCCATCCCTGGCCTTGATCCTGCACCAACTTTAGACATGAAGACAGACGCTCGGCGGCAGGCTGGGGAGCAGAGCGCCATGGTGCTTGCTGGCAAGGCCCCCACCCTGGCATCCCTCGCCACCAGCCTTTACGTCACCGCTGGTCAAGCCAAGAGCCTGGACTGCGTCCCGAATCTAAAAGCCTGGCCGTGGGCTCTTGTGAAGCTGGATCTCTCTGAGAACTTCCTGGGCATTATCTCACTTGTCCTCTATCGGCTTCCCCAGAAACCGTGGCTGCCAGCCTCATCCCGGACTTACAGACTGCGGAGCTGGAGGCGCCAGAAACAGGGAGTGACTTTTTCAAGGTCACCCAGTAAAGTCATGTGCAGAGATGCCCCCAGACTCCCCAAATCCCAGCCCCAATAGGCCTTTTGAAGTGTTAATGGCCAGAGAACTCATGTCACACAGTGAGGGGCAGCAGGCAAGAAGCCTTTGCTCAGGTTCCTGGTCCAAGACTCTCTGCCCTGCACGCACTGAGTGCATGCTCTCCCCGAAGACGGATTTATCGATCGCCAACTACGTGCCAGGAGCTGGGCACTCGGGAGACCAATGTGGACGAGGTAAATGTGGCCCCTGCCATGAGGGAGCTCACGGGCCAGGAGGAAGACCGTGAGGAGATGAGTTGTTATAGCTATGGTGATGTGGCCAGAGACGACCACAAGAAACTCTGGGACCCAGGATCAGGTCACTTACCTTGTCCAGGGCTCAGAAAATGCCAGTGGTAAGGTGACGTTGACAGTGACACAAAGGGTGGAGGGAGTGTCCCAGGGGAAGGCAGGTAGGTGCACCCAGCAAAGTTCTGCCTGTGCAGCAGAGGGACACAGCAAAAAGGACAGTGGCCAGCAAGGCGACCAGCGGGGCAGGTAAAGAGAAGACACACCACACCCCATTCTCTGTGGGCCAACTGGCTCCCCAACCCACGTGCATCAACAAACCTAGCAGCACCCACTCGGGGAATGCACGTTAACCAAACCCACACTCTTGTCTAAAGCTGAGCTGAGAACTAGCACTAAAGCCTTAGACCAGAACACGCCTCAAGACATCAGCAGCTCATCTCCGTGCATCAGGACGCACAGGCATCCCCTCAAGATCAAATGCCGATCGACTGAGGCACCACGAGAAAATCAGCTGAAACGGAAAGCCCCGGACTCCATGGTGACTCACACGTGCTCCCTCCGAAGGTAGAAACACGTGGGAAGCCGCAGCAAACCCACATGGCTGCTTCGCGGACCAAGGGTCAAAGTGACAGGAATCCTCCAAGGCGATGTTCAAGGCAACCAGACAAACAACCCGATGCAGCCAGCTCACAGTGGGTTCAGCTGGCCCGGGGGGTTGGAAAATAGTCAAGGATGCCCTCAGTAATGGCAGCCACTGTCCCCAGGACTGTACTCCGCCTTAGACAATGTCATTGTCTGAGGGCATTAGACTAGGTGACGTCTATGGCGCCGACATGCTGACTACCAGGGCCATTCTTGCTCATCCAGGGTACAGTAGGGAGCAGGCTGCATCCCCTTTACCATCAGTATCTGCAACTGGATAGGCGTCAGCACTATTATTAGAACCACGGCCTTGGACCCCCGCCAGTGTTCAGGAAACACCGTGAAGCTCCACCAAGGCTCACCCTGATTGTATAGGGCAGTTTTTACCACCTTCACTTCATAGACGACAAAAGAGCAAACTGAGCCCCGAGAAGCCGTGTAACTTGCGTGAGGTTGCTCAGCAAGCAATGGACGTGAAGGGACTCCAATCACACGCCACCCACCGCCCCTCTGCACCGCCCTTCAAATGGATCCTGCCTCGCTCGCTGCTGAGCAAAGGCACACAGTCAATCCACCCACTCAGGAAGGTAGATTGGATGTGAGTCAGTAAGAGTGATGTCATTAGAGGGGTAACCTTGAACCCACTCTAATTTATTAAGAGAGGAAGTGTGTATACACATTCAGTATTCTTAATAATACTACAGCTTGAAAGTTCCCAAATGTGGGTATTAGTCCCTCAGTCCCTCTTAGTATAGTCCCCAAGTACATGGGGGGGTCCCCCAAAGACGCCCTCTGTAACTCTAAGCAGCTGTCCATCACCCTCTTCCTCCCAACAGTCTCCTTCCACTGGTCTGTGTCCATTGGCCACCTGGCTGCACCCAAGCTTCTGTCCCCAGGCCAGGGGCCAGCATTCATTCACAGATTTGCTCATTCATTCATTCACCTGTTTATTGAGGATCTACTTTGTGCCAGGCCCCTTTCTTGAGCTTGGGGAAAGACTGATGGCCTGAGAGGCTCCACTCTAGGGTCTCTGGGGTTCTAGTTAGAAGAGTGAGAAACAAGCAATTCACAAATGGATAGCAGAATAAATGAGAACGGAAACTTCAGTATAGAAAGAACTATAAGGAAGGCCTCCTGGCAGAGAAGCCCTAGATGGCATGGGGTGGCCCACCCTGGTGCTCTGCGCATTCGCTGCCACGTTCCACGGTCAGTCTCCAGGCACGGGCATCGTCCCTCCTGCGTGGCTCCTCCCTCCTGCGGAGAGCTTTCTCTGGTGCCCAGTGAGCAGGATCCACCACACACAGGGAATGGCCGGTCCCTTGGGTGACCTTCAACCAAGGAGGGCAAGAACCAGTGGACAAACACTCTGTGTCCTCTCTCCCTCTGTGGGTGGCTCTTTGGCATGTTCTACATGATGCCCTAGAGCGCCTGGCAGGACGAAGCCTCAGCTCTCCCGTGGTGACGAATCAGTAAGGAAACACACCGTCAGCCTTCCAACTCTCCCGCCTGAGCTTCCTGGGATCACCTCGCCAAGAAGCCACCTGTGTCAACGACCTCTTCCGGGTCTGGGTGGAGGAACTCCAACCCAGTTCATGGTCAAGGTCGCCCTCGTTGAGAAGGGGATGTCCGAGCTGAGACCCAAGTTATGTGAAGTTAGGAGCTTCAGAGTTCTGCAGGGGAGAGCTTTCCAGACCAAGGAGGCAGCAGGGAGCTGGCGGGTTCAGGGACCAGAGAGAGCTGGTGTGGGCGGGAGCCAGGAGGCGAAGAGGGCGGCGGGGGAGATGAAGCGGACATGGGGTGGGCGGTTAAGGGAAGTGAGAGGGCCCTGGCCTGATGACGTCACTGCAAGAGCCTCTGGGAGCCGGGTTGACCACAGAGGGCCAGCACGAGCGGGAGCCAGGGACAGGCTAGCTCAACTGGAACCAGAGTCTCTCGGTCACCCGCAAGCAGCTCCTCAGGGTTTCCCCTAATGCCCCACCCACCCACTTCTTTTTTTTTCTTTTTAACAATTCTAGGGTCCGGAAGTCTTTTTTTTTTTTTTTTTTTAATTGGTTCTTTTCACTTGTACATGTCGGTAGAGTCCATTTTGATATAATTATACAAGCATGGACTATATCTTATTCTAATTAGGACCCCAGCGCTGTGGATGTACATGATGGTGGATTCGCTCTGGTGTGTCCATATATGAACACAGGGCAGTTCTGTCTGATTCATTTTACTGTCTCTCCTATTCCCATCTGGCTCACGTCCCTCCATTCCCCATCGTCTAATCCACTGAACTGCTATTCTTCTCCACTTGCCCCCTATTGTGGATTAGTAGCCACATTTCAGAGAAAACATTAGACCTTTGGTTTGGGGGGACTGGCTCATTGCACTTAGCCTAATAGTCTCCATATCCATCCATTTACCAGCAAATGTCGTAAAGTCATTCTTCTTTATGACTGAGTAATACTCCTTTGTGTATATTTTCTTTGTCCATTTATCTGTTGAAGGGCACCTAGGTTGGCCTCATAGCTAAACTATTGTGAAGTGAGCTGCTATAAAACAGGGATCCCACCCATCCATGGAGGACTTGATGCAAACAAAGAGACCAGGCAAGCCCAGATGCCATTCATCCCTTCCCACCTAGGCTTTCCTAACCACGCCCCCAGCCGCCCCTTACAGTCGGTAGGCGGAAGCGCAGGGTAGGGAGAGGTGGGAGACCTGAGCATGAAATGCCTGGGGGTGGTGACCCAGGGACAGCTACCTCTCCTCAAAGTCCTGAGTCTCGCGCTCTGCTCTCACGGCTGCCTGGATGTGGCCCTGGGACCACTGATGCCACGTCCTGTGATCGTGACACCCCAGGGTCGACAGGGACAGACTACTGTCCCCCGTGCCTACCCGTGGGAGGATGCGCCCTGACTTCCCTGACTACTGCGGAGGCTCTCAGAGGCCAGCGCCCCCGGGACCACTTACATCGCCCGGGTCCCCCAAGACCCTCTCCGAGGATCGGAGAGGAGCGAGGAGGTCTCGCCGTCACCCTCGGGAGGACGCCTGCGCACGCGCGGCACTGTGCCAACGCCAGGGCCCAAGCTCCGAGGCACCCGGCACCGCAGAGAGGAGCAAGGCCGGGTCAAACCCTGGCCGGCGAGGGGGCCGGCTTCCCGGGCTGCCGCAGGAAGTCGCCACTCACCCAGTGGCTTCGAACGGCCCAAGTGTATGACCTTATCCGGTTCTGGACGTTGGAAGTCTGAAACGGGCGGCAGGACCCGTCCCTTCGAGGCTCCAGGGCAGAGTCCCACGCATCTCTTCCAGCTTCTGGAGGCGCCTGCGTTCTTCAGCCGGGCCCCTTCCGCACGTCACTCTGGCGGCTCCTCTGCTGTCATTCGCCTCTGACCCTGAGGCGCCTGGTGGAGACCCTTGTGATAACTCTGGGCCCCCCAGGCCGTAGAGACCCCTCTCCATTTCAAGGTCCTTCACTTAATCACATCTGCAAAGTCCCTTTCGAGGGTCTGGGGATTAGGACGGGGACATCTGGTGGGGGAGGGGCTCTGTTCTGCACACTAAGCAGGTGGGTTTTCAGCTGCAGAGACGGAACAAAACTTTTATGCCAAACTTCACAGGTGGCCTCTGAGCAGTCCCAGACAGCGACGGAATGGCTCTGTGCAATGTGTCCCCACTTCTGGGAAACCAAGATGCATGCTACCAGCGTCATCCTCAAAAGCGGCAAAAAACCCAGGCCGGAGCACCCGGGCCTGGACCCTGATCTCTGTATGGGGCTGCACATCAGTTCTTCACCTGGTCTTGCCTCGTCTTTGCTTCCCTCTCTTTGTAGCATTTCTAGCAACTTGTCAAAATCTCCTTTTATTTTTTTTTCCTCCCTTGATGAGCTCTTTGGAACAACATAGCAGTCACTCACTACACTCTTAACATACTAAAAATATAGCCCGAAAGCCTTTACTGAGCCCTTACTTATTTGTCAGACATTATACTAAGAGCTTCACATGGATTATCACATTGGATCATTCCAGAAACCCTATGAGGAAAGTAGTCTTACTCTCCTCCATGTTATTAAAAACAGAACCCACCCATAACAACAACTGAGCACAAAGAGGTTACTTAACCTGCATAAGGTCACCCAGCTAGAAAAATGCAGACGTTACCCTGAAGGCTGTTCTTCCGTCCTGGAGTTCATGTTCTTAACACTACAGTAAAGGGTGAATGGCTGGGTGGGCAGGGTTGGGCTGCCCAGCAAGGAAGGTCTGTTAAATACCACGAATTGGGTGCTGGTTGTAGGTTCTTTCCCCTGCTGCACCACTCCATGCTGGGTGTCTTAGACAATTTGCTTCCCCTCTCTGGGCCTTAGTTTCAAAAGATGCGATGTGGCAAGTCTGTACAGCAGGCAGTGCTGCTCCTGCTTCAGCCTTCTGTGTTTCTCATGCTGGGAGCCTGTCTGCCCGCCCCGCCTTGCTTTGACTTTACAATAGGCCCGAGACCCGGCATTTGCTGTCACATGGCCCTCCGCAGTGCCAGGACGAGGTTCCCCAGGCCCCTTCACGTGGCGCAGCCTGCAGCTCCCCAGCTCCCGGGTCCTCGGGCCGGGATCCAGGCAGCAGCCAGCAGCCACAAGCATGTGCTATTTCTGTGGTTTTTACTTAGAACTGTTTCCTGTTTCAACCTGCCAGTTCCTTAAAAGCATTAGGCTGAGGTTTTGCCCAGTGACTCCTCACTATTTTCATAAAGGGGCGGAGGGGCTCCTCCTGGGAGCCGAGCCCAGAGCAGAAATTCCGTGTGAATTAAGGGTATGGAGGGCTTGGAAGCCTGGCTCTGGGAGGAGAAGCCATCCGGCCAGGGGACTTTCAGAGAGTAGGAGAGAGAGCTCCCCTGTCAGCCCAGTCTCAGACCCAGCGTGCCTGGGAGGCAGCCTCCCTTCCTCCTCTGGGCCTCGGTTTCCGCATCCGTTACATGAGCAACTAGGATGCTCCCCAGGCTCCAGGCCTCCCAGGGGCGGTGGACATGGCGCCACGCCTCCTGAGTGGTCCGAAGCACTTTATAAATATTGATTGCTCAGGGCTCCTAAGCACCCTCCGGAGTGGGCACGCTGACTAGTCTTTCACAGAGGGGACAGAAGCACTGAGGCTGGCGGTGCCCAAGGTCACAGCACCCACGAGTGGCCAGGCCAGCTGAGCCTGGCGGTCTGACTCCAGAGTCTGTGCTGCTGGCACTTGCAAATTAAGACCCGTCCAGGCCAGACAGCAAAGTCAGTTTGTGTCAGAGGGCCCACACTTGAGTCCTGGACCCATCCCCTGGGTGACCCTGGAGAAGCCACTGGGTTCCCTGGAGCCTCCATTTCCTCATCAGTGAAATGGGCTAGTTGGGCCCAGCTACTAAGCCCCAGAGTCGCTGGGGAATATGCAGTGGCGTGCAGGTTGCTCGGTGCCCTGGTCAAGCCGTCTCCTAACAGGCTTTCCTTATTGGTATTTCCAGAGAGGCCCAGTTCTGCACAGCCCGCCCTGGTCCCCCGGGTCATTGCCAAGATCTGCTTCTCCTGGACAGGTGTCTCCAAAGGCAAGGCCCAGCTGAGTCCTGCGAGTTCCAAAGCCCCTCGCTGGCCTGCAGGTGGGAGGAAGGCAAGACCATCCCTAGAGGCCTGGAGCCAACGGTCCAGAGTGCAGTGGCCCTTCCAAGGCCAGCGCCTCCCCCAGACCCCATGGGTTTGTGTGCAGGCCTCCGTGTCCCTGGGGGGCCTCACAGGAAACCAGACCTGGCCACTCACTCCAGCCGTCCATCCATCTGCCTTCCTGCCCCACCTGAGTACCTAAGAGGCGTCTCCAGTTTGACCTGCCCAGACAGAACTCTGGATCTCTGTCTGGACCTGCTCCTCCCTGGTCTTCCCCCATCTCATAAGAGGCATGGCCATCCAGGGGGCTCAGGAGAAGACCCTGGTCCTTCTCCTTCCTCACAGTCCATGCCCAAGGGAAAACATGAGCACCGCCCCCTTGTCTCCAAAATGTCCCCTGACTCTGGCCCTCCCCCCCAGGGGCAAGGGGACAGAGGGGGGGCCACCATCATCTTTGTTTGCCCCTGCAGGCTCCAGCCAGCCTCCCCTCGGGCACTTTTCCCTGGCCTCTCATTCCTGACACAGTCTGAGAAGCCCTTTAGAGAAAAACCTCCTATCAGCACCCGAGTTAAAACCTGTCATGTCTTCCACCTGGGAAAAAAAAGTTAAGATTCTTCTGGGGTTTGTAGTCCCTCAGATGGACTCGCCCATCCGCTTCACCTTGCACCCTGCTTCCTCTTGCTCATTCGATCCTGCTGCACCCGCCTTCTTAAGTACAGATCCACCACAGGGTCTTTGCACCGGCTGCCGCACCTGGAAAGCTCTCCCTCACAGGTTCCCAGGGCTAACTCCTCATCATCCCACAGGGTCCAGTTCAGACGTTACCTTCTCAGAAATCCTGCCCAACCACCCTTCTGAAGTCATGTTCTGCTCCCCAGTCATTCTTCCCTGGCATCTCTCTTACATTTTGAAGCATTTACCATCACCTGACATTGTCATGTTTATTTGGTAACTAGATAAAAATGACGTTTGAGACACATAAATATTTTCACAGCTGTAGTCACAGTACACTACAGGTGGGGGTAGGATAGGAATCCGGCACTTAAAAAGTGCTCTACGATTATTTGTTGAGTAAACCCATGAAATTGCTATAGGAACTGGAGCAAGTTCACTCTCTGGGTTTCTATTTTATCCTTGGTATAGTAAAAGAATGAGCCAGAATGTATCTAAGGACTTTTCTGGTTCTGACCATTGTCTGAATCTATCAGGATAGATAGTTGTGTTGGTGGGTGGATGGATGAGTGGATGGATGGGTGAAAGTATGGATGGGTGGATGGATAGATGGATGGATGAGTGAATGAATAGATGGACGGGTGGATGGACGGGTGAATAGATGGATGAATGATGAGTGGGTGGATGGGTGGATGAATGGATGGGTAGATGGGTGGATGGGTGGGTAAATAGATGGATGAATGATCAGTGGGTGGATGGGTGGATGAATGGATGGGTGGATGGGTGGATGAATGGATGGGTTGATGGATAAATGGGTAGATGGATGGGTGGCTGAATGGATGAGTGGGTGGGTGGTTGGATGGATGGAAACACAGGCAAGTGGCTGGATGGACAATTTCTGAGGGCTTTATCGAAGCCACCCTGGGCAGGGGAAGAACCAGAAGAAAGATGGGGGCAGGGAAAAGGGTAGACAACCACAGCGGGAATGAGCTTCTCCCGCCCCAACTGGGAGAGAGGCATGATCCCCTCCCTCCTCTCCCACCCCCCAAGAGCCACCTCTCCCATGGCTGTGCCAGAAGAGGTGGCAGCGGCAGTGACACCCGCCCACCGCTCCGCCCAGGAGATGAAAGGAGCAGAGGAATGTGCTGGCAGGCTGGCGTCCCTTCTTCTCAGGGGTGTAAATGGCTTTCCTGCTGCCACAGGTTCAAAGAGCACTTCATTTCACAGCAAAGTACAGCTAATGAGAAGCAGATGCTCTGGCTCCAGCCACAGCACCAAGAGCCCCGGAGGCCCAGGAAACCCCAAGAACCTGGATGTGAACGGCTCTCTTCCCCTCCCTGTGGGGCCACAGCGCTCTTAGTGGCGGGGCAAGGGGTTACCCAAAGGTGGGCGAGGAGCAGGGCAGAGTCCCCAGGGGGTGGAGAGAGCCTCGGGAGGGGATCCCAAGCCGCGGGCCTTCTATGCTGAGCCCCTTCTAGGCCTGGAAGCCAAGTCAAGCAACACTCAAAATTACACAGCTTCCTTATCCCAGGGCTGCCAGGTGCCAGCTGCGGGTGGCATGGTGGAAGGCCACTGGCTTTGCGGCCACAACACCCAATTTGTGGACTCCGTTCCTAAGTTGTCTCAGCCAGTCAAGAAGCACCCTAGGGTGACCAGTCAGAATCCCAACCTTGCTGTCCGTCAAGCAGTGGAAATAACGTGAGACTGGGATCCAGAAGACCTGGGTTCGAGTCTTGGTTTGACCAAGTACCTGGGTGACCTGGAACAAGGCAAGCTAGAATGATGAGCCTTGGATGACAAGCAAGACGCAGGTTCAAGTCCTGAGTCTTCCCATTTCCCCAGGAATGCCTAGGCAAGTCATCAGGTACCTCTGGGCCTGCTTCCTCATTTTAACCGGCACCAATGATCATCCTGTGGGTGTGCGGTGAGGCTAAGATGAGAAGGGACACAGAAACTACTTAGTAGATGCTCAGGAACATGGATAGAGCAGGGTCTGTCCAAATTGGAAGGAACAGGGCAATCTGACCAAGCCAGGAGACAGACTCAGGTGACTCAGGTGACCCACTGCCAAGTGATACAATATAAGTAACTGAGATAACAATCTCTCATGCTCTTTGCTGAGGATCCAGGTCTAGCTCACAGAGGAGGACACAGGACAGGTACCCACTGCCCTTAAACAGCTAACACCTAGACTTGGAGTGAGAAGGCTGCTCTCCAGATGCGCTAGTCACTGAGCGGCTCTGCAGAGCCCCTTCTTGCAACCTTCTCCCCCATTGTGGGGTCTGTTGCCTCTGGAGTCCAATCTTCAGTAGACTCAAAATGCCCAAGCTGGCTGGCCAGCTGTCCACCTTTGCCCCTGCCTCCTCCAGGCTGTTAGAAGGAGTATTTTCCTCACTCAACAAACATTTCTTGAACACCTAGTATATTCTCGGCATTTGGGATCCAACCATGAACAGAACAACAAAACAACCCCTGTCCCTAGGGAGTTTGGATTCTGGTGGGGCAGGGGCGTGCTGAAGGAGAAAAACAAGGAATAGACAGTGAGTGTTCGACATCGGGTCACAGCCTCACCTGGATTGGTTTGTCAAAGGTCAGGAAGATGCTCACCCGGGGCCCACAGGAATCTGGTCCTGGCCTTGCTCATCATAATTGTTAGCACCCACTGGGTGCCAGGCATTTCGCTAGGAATTGAAATTAAAAAGAGGAGTGATAGCCGGGCACGGTGGCACATGCCTAAGATCCCAGCTACTCAGGAGGCTGAGGCAGGAGGATCGCGAGTTCAAAGCCAGCCCCAGCAAAAGTGAGGCACTATGCAACCCGGGGAGACCCTACAAAATAGGGTTGGGGATGTGGCTCGGTGGTCGAATGCCCCTGAGTTCAATCCCCGGTACCTCCCCCACAAAAAAACCCCACCAAAGATGAGCAATACATATGCTTTATCTTGGTCAAGTCCTATTTTAGAAGGCAGAAGAGACACATTAATGTCAATTCGTGGTTCTAAAAACTGTTTTAGAGGAACCGAACCCCCCTGTATAGCCCTCAAAAAGAGACTGAGGAAAGAATGCAGAGAAGCCTGAGGAAGGAGCCACAGAGCAGGAAATAGCTGAGCTGACCCTTAAACAGCAAGGATGGTTCCGTCAAAAGTGGAAGACTTCTGGAAAGAAGGGCAGACATGGGCAAGAATATTCAGGGTGCGTTGGAGAACAAGAGCAGCCAGTGTACCCAGGTGAAAGACAGGGCAGGTGATGGGACAGGTGGAGGGACGCGGAGCTCTGGGTGCCCTTGGGGAAGCACCATGGGTCATGGCGGCCTCTCCCAGTGGTCAATCCCATGTGCAGTTACCCCTGGTCCCTGACCCTACCTTTGGGCTGTGTCTAGACTAATGTTAAGCCTTTTCTTTTTAAATATTTTTATTTTATTTGTTCTAGTTAGTTGTACATGACAGTAGACTGCATTTATACCTTTTAATAGAGCATACATAAATGGAGAGTGATGTCTCCTTTTTCTGATTACACATATTGCAGGATCATTGGTTACTTAAAAGGCATTATGCACCTTTCACTTCTAGAATTTACTGTTCGTTTCACGTCCCTGGTGAGAACTGTCCACCTTTGTGTTTCATTTCCTTGAACATATTGATCAGTCACCCGGCCTGTGGCTGAGAACGGCCCTACGCAGGCGGCCTGCAGATGCCTTCATGTTGTCTTCCTTTCCTGTGCTTTTCTCTGCCTGTTCCGGTCCTTTGACTTCATTTCCTAGCATGCTTGGCTGATTTTGGGTCCATGCCCACCTCACCACCCATCAGCAGTCATTCTTTGCTCAAAGAAACAGTCCAGAATCTTCTCCTTTGCAGAGCTGGAGGGCAGAGCAGTGGTCCTTTGAAGAGTGTGGCAGATACAGCAGACATGGCTATCTGGTGGGGCATCCTGATGGGGACCAGAAGGGGATGAGGGAGAGTGTGGGGACCCGGGTGTGCACGCCCCAACCCGACCCCTCTGCGTCCTGGCCTACCAGTCGGTCTGGGAGTAATAGACCACAGTCACTTTCTCTGAGCCCGGCTGCAGCTGGGAAAGACATCCTGGCTCTGTAAACGAACCTTGTGAGTCTGATTCCAAGAAGGCCAAAGAATTTGACAGGAAACAACACCAGCAAGTCGCCTCAGATCTCTGTCTGGGCTTGACGTGATTGGATCTGAAATAGCTCCAGAAAGTCTCCTGATTGAATATTTTGAAGACACATAGATACATCATTGCATGAACAGGAAAGTTTGAGAGGAGGCCACCAGAGAGGGGAGGCCATGGGGGGCTGCATACAGAACGTGAGACCGAAGCTTCAGTTTCCAGTCAGATCCCCAGTGGAGGGTGTTTGACAGCCTTGTCAGTCAGATTCCAAATGTCTGTGTGCATCGCCAAGAATCCTTCACCTCCGTCCCCACACTCCAGCTTGGCTATTCTGGTGAGCTGGAGGCGGCTCCAAGGTGGCTGATTTCAAGTGCAAAGGGAGCCATGTCTGCCAGGCGCCTGTCTTGCCCAGCCCGCCTCTTGCCCCAGTCTGACACCACCCTTAACCTCCCACCACCACCTCCAGGATAAAGAGCCACCTCAGAGCCTGTGACTGCCAGATCTAGTTCCATCCTTCCTGAACATGTCTAATGCAACTCTGAGAGAGATTCCTTCCCCACCATGTGCACAGGGCTCACGGCCAGGGGTGATCCCCAGCTCTCTGCTGGAGCCCCGTCCATCTGATGAGGGAGAGAAGGTGATGCCAGCCACTGGTCCCCTAGGGGCTGGGGGCTTACATCCTGCATCCACCCAGGGGACTCAAGGGCCTCCTGGCAGGGTGGGGGGGGGGGCTCCATTCTGGTTGAGGGTGCATGACTTCAGCTGTGGCCTCAAAGTAGATGTGTGGGCAAAGCCGACAAAGTAGCCCAAGTATCATATGATGGGCTCAGAGACTGGGTCTAACGGAATCCAGGTTCTGGTCCACTGCTGGCTAGCTCAGTGCCTTGAGCGAGCTTCTTAGCCTGTTTCTTCGTGGGTTAGGTTAGATCAAGGTGAAGTGGATTGGTCTATGCAAATGTCTGAGGGCAGCACCAAGGACCTAGAGCAGGAGAGGTGAATGGAGAGTTAGTCAGGGACGAAGTGTTTTCATTTAGAGAGATGAGAAAGTTCTGGAAATAGTGGTGATGGCTGTGTAACAATTAGGGCCGGTGAACTTAAAATGGCAATTTTTCTGTTATGTATATGTTACCCCCACAACAAAAAAGTAACAGGTCCTATGACTACCGGATGGCGCTCCTGCTCCTCGTGGGGCTCTGGAGGAAACAAACCTTGCCACCTGGAAGGAGCGTGCTCGTCTTCTTCGAAATAGAGTTCAGGGTCAGCCTTGGGCTCCGGCCACTTATTCCACCCAGGTGGTGCCACCCATGACACCGTCACCCGGGGAGCCCTCGGAACGGCCGACCTCTACGCACACAGGCAGGCAGACGTGCACCCCATTTCAGAGACGGGCGCGCACGGCCAGGTCTGAGGGGCGCCGGGCAGGGGCGTGGCCTCCCGCAGGGGGTTCTGCTCTTTGGAGGTGGAGCTCTGGGGGTCCGGGTAGGACCTGGGGGGGGGGGGGGCGCACACAGGCTCCTCCCGAAGGAAGAAGCCCCCCTCTTCTGCAGCACACCGGGGTGACTGTAGCTTTAGGAAGGCCTGAATGAGAGCTTGAAGACCCCCGACGGGAAGACCTTTTAAGGAGATGGGAATGCAAATTATCCTGATTGGATCGGTACCCGCGGTGCGCATGCGTTGAAATAGCCTAACGCGCTCCATCTTTAAAACAAAATCAAACCCGGCTCAGGACGGTGCCGCCCAGGCCCTGCTCAGCCTTCAGCCTTCGGGCAGTAGCTTTTCAGAGTCTCTGGACCTGCGCATCCTCCTTTGCTCCTGCAGGGCGCTCTCCCTGCTCCTCCAGCCCTGGCCGGCCCGTCCTCCGCCCTGAGGCCCGCAGCTTCAGTGTTCTGCCAGATTCTTGCTCGCCTGTGGTTCACATCACCCTGAGCCTCAGTCACTCTCCTCCTTAAAGCGGGGAGCTGCAGAACCTCTCCTTGCAGGGCGCCCCTAACTGTGCAAACCATACTTTTAAAAATGATGGCATGTTGGTGAAGTTTTAGAGAAAAAAATAAGCAAACGCATATGACATTTCACATCAGCAATGCCCAAAGCGCCTTCCCAGGAAACTCCACTCCCACAGGATGTGAAGAGACGATTAGGAGGCAAGAGGGTCCCGTTGTCCGACACATTTGGGAAACAGTGAGCTAAGTAAAGCCAAAAAGCAGGCTTATAAGAGAATATATCAGTCTATGGCGTGCAAATAAGTTTTTAAGGAATGAGCTACAGTCCGCTCTTACCTTTCAATGATGCAACATCGGAACTTGAACTCGGCCATAGTAGGAATATTTATGCCCCAGAAATCAGCAAATACTACGAATTTGGGGTTTTATTTCTGTGTTTTAGCAAGCTTGGCTTACCAGTATGTTACAGAATACTACCTTGAAAAGAGAGTACAATATTCTCCAACTCTATTCATTTACCTGCAAATGCCATAATTTTATTCTTCTTTATGGCTGAATAATATGCTCAGTGAAATAAGCCAATCCCCAAAAACCAAAGACTGAATGTTTACTCTGACAAGTGGAAGATGATACATAACTGGGGTGAGGAGGGGGTAAGGGAAGAGTGGAGGAAGGATGGATTGTGTAGAGGGAAATGAGGGGTGGGAAGGGGGCAGGGGGAAGGAAAGATGGGGGAATGAGGCAAACAACATCACCCTGTGTACATGTGTGATTACACAAACTGTGTGACTCTACTTCGTGTGCAACCAGAGAAATGAACATGGTACCCCATTTGTGTACAATGAATCAAAAAATAATAAAATATAAATGAAAAATGCAAAAAGAGAGTATAAAGATTTTCCTAATTCATTGGACTATAAAATTCCTTTAAAAATACATCTCATGAGAAGCATCTTGTGCAGGAAGCCTACTCCACAGATACTTTGGGGGAAGTAGTCCTATGCAAAGACACTTGAATAAACACCAAGGAAGGTGAATGGAGGTAATATTAAGTGAGCAGCTATTGTGTGCCAGGCATGCTGCTGGGTGCTTTCTGTGCATTACCTCGTGTAATTCTCACAGCCCTGGAAGAGACAGGCACATGTCACCTGCATCTTTTAAATGAGGAAACAAAAGATGAAAAAATTTCCCAACTTCACGCAGGCAAGAAGTAGCAGCACAGAGCTGATCTCAATCAGAGATGATAACGTTAGTGGGCGGCGTGGGCAGTGAGATTGGATAATAGTTTTAGAAGAATTCACGCAACAATTAGAAGATAGGCCACAAGCTAACCTTAGAGCCAAGTCATCTAAAGTCGCCACAGACACGTCTAGAAAATAAAAGTAAATGAAAGCCTCAACAGGCTCAAGGTCCTCTGTCTTCTTACATGTCACCACCTTGGGTTGACTTTGCAGAATAGGTCAGATTTCTGAACTTCTCAGACTCCCTAAAAAACACCAGTTCCTGGGTTCTCCTCACTCCCCAGGTCAGTTCTAACCTGCAGCCAGGACCAAATGAAAATGGAAGACCCTTAGAGACAAGTCAGACAAGGTCTCCTTTTAAAGATGCGGACACCGAGGTCCACAGAGGGGAAGGGAGCTATCTAGAGTCACACACTTAACAACCGGTTACAGAACAAGACCAGAGTCCGGGGTGGCACCTCAAGGAAAGCCTTAATATGAAGAGTCTTCAGACTTCACTGCATTACAGACATGACTTGAGCTGGAATCCAAACCCTATGGGGGTAGCCAGGTCTTGGCTACGTCCCCCCAAAGACAGGCCAGCCTGTCCGCTCAGGACACTCAGGAAAAGATGCTGTCCATTGTGAGGAGATCATTGTCCTAAGCTGTGCGTGGGATCAGGCCACACAGATGTGTTCCCTGCACTCATCTTGGGGAACCTCATTTCTAATCTCTAGGAGCTGGACTCCTGGGAAGGCCACCAGAGGGAATCTTTCAGCAGCATTTTATTTTCTATGGTTTGGTTTCCTTTGATGCTGATGTAGATTTCAGTACTCTCTGGAACATCTGTTGGCAAGAACTTGTTGATTCTGAAAGGAGGCTCAGTCCACCTGGGTAAAGAGGGCCTGAATGACAGGGCCCGGGTGATCTTTGAAAATAAACTGGGGCCCAGTACAGGCTTGGGTGAGAAGCAAAGCCAGGACGAAGGGTGTCCCCTGCAGAGGACTGGGGCACCGTGAGTAGGAACATTTTTAATTTGGGCGAAGCTGAAAGCCTGTGAAACATTTTCTGCAAAACACACAGTGTTAGCTCTAAAGCTCATGACCTCCTTGGGTACCTTTGAAGCTGACTTCAATGAAGATCTTATCTGATGACTGAGTGAGTTAACGCGATGTGCAGAATTATCGGCCATAAGTCAGTTCAACATTGGAGATGATCTACTGCAGCACCCGCTCAGGTTTTAAAGCAGCTTGTTCATTCATTCTTCTATCCATCCATTCAATAAATATTTACCAAAAATGTTCTGGGAATCTAGAAGCAGGAAAAAAAAGATGATGGTTCCACTTTGAAACTTGAATGGAGGCGAGTGGGGGAGTCCGAGGACACAGAAGCAAATAAGCAAATGGATAAGGGGATCCGTGCTGCCAAGGCGGTGGACAGGGGGAGGTGAGGGAGCCCAGGCCCAGTGGAAGACACTCGGTAGGTCACACGAGGTGTCTCTGGGCTGCAGCTAAAACAAGAGGAGGCATATTCTGGGCAAGGGGACCCATGTTTGGCATGGCCCAGAGACAGCCTGACTCAAGCGATGTCAAGAAGGCTTGTGCAACTGAAGCCGCATGAGACAGGGACACAAGGAGATGACATTGCCACCAGAGCTTGGTGCAGGGCCTGTCATTGCAAGGATAGTGGGAGGACATTAGGGGGCTTCACACGGACAAACCATGCCCCGTTGCCTGGGAAATGCACTAGGACTCCAAGTCACACTCATGGTCTCGGAAGCTAGGAAGGTCACCAGCTGCCCCCTTAGGCTGACCAGGATGGGGGCCAAACCTATGGTGCCACAGCAAACTGTCTTTCCCTATCCTTGACTGACTGACTCAGCCCCATTGCCTGCTCACCCGTGAGATGGTACCCTGGACACGGGAGAGACGTCCACCCCAATCCCGGGGAGCCTATCTCTGGGGGAGAGAACGACACCAAAGGAAATCACATCGTTTGAAATTGTGATAAGGTCTGCACAGAAGATAAATCAGAAGGATATTATCAAGAGTGCCTGAGAGTCAGGCGCAGTGGTACAAGCCCGTAATCCCAGCAGCTCAGGAGGCTGAGGCAGGAGGACCGTGAGTTCAACGTCAGGCTCAGCAACTTAGCGAGGCTCTAAGCAACTTAGTGAGACCCTGTTTCTGAATAAAATATAAACAGGGCTGGGGATATGGCTCAGGGGCTAAGCATACCTGGGTTCAATCCCCAGGACAAAAAAATAAATAAATAAAAATACAAGAGTGCCTGAGAGCTAGGGAGAAGAAGACCATGGTTGAGACAGTGCAGGTAGCTTGACTTAAAACCTGAATGACAAGAAAGCCAGAATGTGCCCAGCAGAGGAAAGACCAGGGCACAGCTGTCCCCACTGAGTCATCAAGGCGAGACCCTCCCTGCTCAGCAGCAGAGATGGGTTTGGTCTAGGTGAGGTCAGAAGGACCAGGATGTGGAAAGGAGAGGCAGGTTGCCAGGCCTGAGGTCAGGAAGGGAGGGCACCAGACCAGACGCCCCGCCAGCGCATCCAGACGGTCTCACCCTGGGCCTCCTCCTTCCCCTGCCCCTGGCCCCCAGGCTACCTCCCAGAAGCAACATTTCCAAGGTTTCTGAACTTGGCATCCTTCAAGATAGTCAAGTTCTAACAGAATTAGTGAGAAGTCCATTTTGGCCAGTCAGGCTGTTGCCAAAGATGAAACCGATGGGCAGGGTCTAGGGCTGTTGAAAGGCCTCTGGGCTGGAGGAACTGAGATTTCACTAGTGGTGGCCAGTGAGTGAGAGGGAGGGGCTTACGCTGGTATTTTGAAGACAGTTGCAGAGAAATCCAGGGAAGGGAAACAAAAAGACCTTGGGAAGGGCAGGGGCACTGGAGAACCTGCGTCCCCATGTATGCCACCGGCTCCTCCTCTGTCCTCCCAGTCCTTCTCCCGCATTCCTGTGACTGAAGCTTCCTGGCTACCCTCCTGCTAATGAACTTTCGGAACGATTTCCACCACTAATAAATTCTTTCCTTGTTACCAAAACAAGATCTCAGGGGAAAAAATCTACTTGGCTCCAAGGGTCTCCTCAAGCCAAGCAACGAGCCGTGCCTGGGCCAGGTGTCCACTCTGGTCCAACCACCTCCAACCAAACTCAGTGCTGGAGCATGTGGGCTCTCTTAAAAATCCTGGCCAGCTTGTCCCAATTTTCCCAGGAATTTCTGATTTTAAAACTGAAACTCCCCCATCTGAGGTCCCCTTTCCACACTGAGGAAACTGGGACGGTGAGTCCCCCATGAGTGGAGTAATAACTACCCTAGAGGACTAGTAGTCCAAAGGGACTACTCCCTTTGGGGCTCTGGAAGGACATGTTAGAGTGACAGGCATCCTTGACACATACTGGTAGCCAGGTGCTATGGTTTATGTCCCACCAGGGGCTTAGTACCCAGGGTGATAGTGTCTCTTAGTGAAACTTCTAAGAGGTGGGGTCTTGTGGGAAGTCCGTAGTCATGTGACGCATGCTCTCAGAAGGTAGCTCTTGTGGGACTCCAACTTAATTCTTGTAAGAGGGTTTTTATAAAAGGAGCAAACGTGGTCCCTCCCTTCCTCTGCTTCCTGGCTCAAGTCTCAATGGTTGGCTTTGACAACAGCACCCACCATTGCCATCCATCATCCCCCAGGGGGTCCTCACCAGAACTGAGTTGATGCAGACACCATGCCTTTGAACCTCCAGAACTAAATGTACCTTTTTCTTCATAAGTGTCCTGTGTCAGGTATTTCCTTATAGTGATGAGAAGCTGACTAACAGGCCGGGGTATGGAAGAAATAGGCATTTTCTTCCACGGATGGTGAGCATGAAACTGTTATGACCTTTCTGAGTGGGGGAATCTGGAAATATGTATGAACACCAAGAAATGTGGATATTCTTTGATTCAGAAACACTTTGATAGTTTACCCCCCCAAAATCAGTCCAAGGTACAAAGCTATATATACAAAACTACTTACTGAAGCATTATATGTAAAAGCAAAATAATAAAAGTCATCTAAATAACTACCACTAGAGGACTAGTGAAAGAAGCCAGTACATAGCCAACAGAGTACTCTTCAACCACTAAAAATAGTAGAGCTTTCTCAATATCGATACGGAAATTTTCCACAGAAGATTTTGAACCAAAAAAAAAAAAAAAAGCAGGTGATCAAATAT
The DNA here is from genome assembly GCF_902686455.1 of Sciurus vulgaris. Lineage (NCBI taxonomy): Eukaryota > Metazoa > Chordata > Mammalia > Rodentia > Sciuridae > Sciurus > Sciurus vulgaris. The sequence goes on along the minus strand of NC_136465.1, from coordinate 167,153,613 downwards.
CTCTTATAAAATGATCACACTTGTGTATAAAGAAAAGAGAAGAGAAAAATGTGCATCGAGAAAGTTATAGGAATGTCCCACTGGTGGGACTGCAAGTGACATTTATCTTTAAACTGTTTTGCATTTGAATGTCTTGTACTGAGTGATCATTGTTTTCATATTTAAATGTTTTTCCCATTTTTAAAAGAGACATAATAACAAATCCTGGCCCAACAAGACTGATGAAGCAGTGTTTTCTTTCAAAAATATTTTGATTTTCCAATTTTGTTCTGGTTCATTAATTTTAGAACACACAGAGGTTTTGATTCAGGTTCTACTTGGGTTTTGTTTTGTTTAAAAACAAAAATTACCGATCCCATTTAAATTGCATTTATAGCAAATTAATATTGGGGTTTGGTTCCAGATTCCACCAGCTGGGCGGTTAGTTCCTATTCCTGGTTCATGGTTAGATGCAATTTAAGTCGTTCTTCAGAATTCCCACAGTAACCTTGAATAATTGGAATGAAGGCAGAGAAGAGCTGGAGTCTGAATTATCCAGAAAGCAGCCACCTCTCTCAGTTTGGAAAGGCCTTCAAGAGGCCATTTTCCCCAGACTGCAAAGCAAAACCATGGCTGGGACATTTCCAGAAAGCCCATCATCCCTGACCACGATGTGGCCGAGCCACACGGCCCCGAGACCTCAGCTGCTCTGTGCTCTTAACCTTTGTGAGCTGCCACAAGACAGGAGCTGGCTCCGCTTCCTGTCGTTGCCCAGCTGGGCCTGGGTGCTTTCCTCTTCCATGCCAAACCCAGCAGGGTCTCCCAAGCAGCTCCACTGGGCTGTACAACCTGCGGTGACATTCCTCCAGCGTGGAGTAATGCTTTGGGCCCCGTTTCCCACGCCAGAAATGGCTTTCCGGAGGACCATGTAAATGGTGATGGGGTCCTCACCAAAACACGCATCTTGCTCCTATTGGAGGTTTCCAAGGTGCAGAGGAGTTGGGACCTTTCTCCTGGAAGGAGGGGGAAAGGTGAGGAGCGGGAGGCAAATGGGATAAAGGTCAGAAGGGACTTGGAGCTCCTGACCCAGCCTCTGCGGAGCGGGTTGGGGCAGCCTCTTTCCCCAACTCACCAGGTGAGGACCTCCAAGGGCCTGGGAAGGCCCCTGATCCCCGACACTTTCCGAGAGACCATCCGAGCCTCTCAGGGAAGGAACTCCATCTTTCTTGGGCAGCGTCTTCCAGTGCATCTCAGTTTCCTCATTTGCAAGTGCACAGGAGGAGGCAAGCCTGCCTCGCGGGGTTGGCATGAGCCACGAAGTCGATCCCTTTCACAATTGCCCCCTCCAGGGCCCGGCGCCAGATCAGGGAGAACTGGCTGCCTGGGGTGCGGGCAAGAAGGAGCGCTGTCCGCTGTCCGTAGATCATTTAAAAACCATCATGGAGCTCACCAGACTCCCGACTGCTCTTCATCATCCATACACACCAACATTTCCAAACGATGCCAGTGACAAATACTGTCACCTGCGCAGACCGCTCCGACCGCCCCCTCTGGGGCTGCTGCTGATCACATACGTCATAAATGGTAGCTCGTGCTCTTTTATTATTAGAAATTATTAATGATTACATAATTGGCTCTTATTTCTATACAATAAGCATCCAGTTTTCAGATGTGAATACTAAGTTGTCATAACGTAGATGGGCAATCTTAAGAGATTATCCAATAGCTCTAAACTGAATTTCTCCTCTGTGCTCAGAGAACCAACGAGTTACAAAGTGTTTTGGCACATTCCTACCTGATCCTCACACTGGTCCTATGAGGTGGGTATAATCATGTCCATTTTACAGATGAGGAGACAGAGGCTTAGTCAGGTAAAGTGACCAACTGATAGGGTATTTCAGGAGACAAGAGACCAATCTGTTGGCACTTAGAGGTCATTGGGACAGAGGAGAAGGAGAAACAGTGCAATTTCATGTGAGGACTGCCCACTTGTGGTCTCACTTGGGTCCCACAGAAGCCTCAAGGCACTGCTCTCTCCGGTCACAGGAAAAGTTACCAAATCTCAGGAAGATGAGGGTTCCTTATCTGTAGGGACCCAGCAAGTAAGAGACAGAACGCAAACCCTGGTCAGTTTGAAATCAACACTCTGCACCTCTCATGTTGTCACATAGCCTGAGCAAAGAGGAGGCCGTGCAGGGCTGAAGACTCTCAGCTCTGACCAAAGGGCGTTTGGGAAAAGGAGTGGGGAAGCCCACGCTTCTCAGAAACACTGGTGGTTCCAAGTTGAGGTCTAGCGTTGAAAGATGACTAAAGTCTCCTCCCTATGGCCTGGGTTTTTCCTGACTTACACTAACAAGAGTCCCTGGTCAATTGTGTGGCAAATCCCCACCCTCTGGAGAGACTAGAAGCACGTCGGCATCTGCACGCAGATCCCCTGAGCTTGCACGATGGGAGACAGTTCATTCCTTACCGATCATGGGTTTTTATGTAACAATGGTGATGATAATGGAAGTGATATGGGCTTATAGTAAACGTTTGCAAGGTACTGCAAGGAGGGCATCAGAGTCAAAGTCCCAGGAGATCATTTCAAAGGTGAGTGAGCATCTGCCATGGACAGGATAGTAGAGGAAGCAGCAGGGAAAGGCAGCCTCCCACAGGAGTGAGGCCCAGAGGCACACAGAGGTGTCCAGCCCTCTAGGAAAGATGGAGCCCAGGGATAAGGTGAAGGAACAACAGGGGTGCAGAAGAGGTTTAGGGACATGAAAGGAGAGAGGGAGGAGGCCCGAGGCAAGACACGGGCTCTCCTGAAAAGAGGGAGAACAGCCAGTTGTGGATGCAACTGACTGGTCAGGACCAAAGAGAGCCTCAGGGCCAAGGGCTCTAAATAACCTTGATGGGCCTCCCACCTTCTGGGCCTCCCTTTGCAGGTCTTCCACGTGCCACTTGGTTGTCTCCTCTCTTCCCCTCAGACTCCCCTGTTCTATTTCTGGGTCTCCCCTTGTCCCTGAAAAACTCTCCCTAACATTGTTTTAGTATAGATCTCCTGGCAATGAATTATCTCAGTTTTTGTGGATGTGTGAAAGTCTTTGTTTTCCCTTCATTTTCGAAGAGACTTCTGTGGAATACAAAATTCTAATTTGACCGTGTTCTACTTCAGCACTTTCAATACATGTCCCATTTTCTTCTGGCCTGCATGGTTTCTGACGAGAAGTCTGCTGTTGGTCTTGACTTTGTTCCTCTATATTTACTTAAGGTAACTCCTCCTGCCTTGTTTTCATTGTTTTTATGCAATTTGAATACTAATTTCCTTAGTATGATTTTTATTTTTTGTTCAATTTGAGATTCATTGAGCTTCATGGGTTTAAAATTTTTATCAAATTTGGAAAAATTTTCCCATTAATTTTTTGAACAGTTTTTCTGTACCCTACTGCTCTTCTTCTGGGACTCCTGTTATACATATAATAGGCTTCTTGGTATTGTCCCACAGCTGAGGCACTGTTTTCTGTTTTCTTTTCTTGTGCTTTATAGAGGATGAATTCTATAGGTACAACTTCAAGTTCCTTCAGTAACCTTTTCTTCTGCAGTATAGATCTGTTATGAATTCCATTTAATGCATTTTTCATTTCAGATCTTGTATTTTTACCTCTAAAAGTTCCACATGACTCCTTTTACATCTTTAATTTATTTCTTCCTCACATTCATGTTTTTTTCTTTTACATCTTTGAACATAATTTGTAAGACTTACAACGGCATTTTAAATTAATATCCTTTGTCTACAAATTTAATCATCTGCCTTGTTTCTAGGTGCTTCAGTACCCCACACTTCAATCTCCATCTCCTTAGCTCAGCATGACTGCCATCCTTTGCCTCTTCTGTGCCACAGCTTGGAAGCCAGATCCCTACAATGACCTGGGCAATCAGAGGCTCACCTTGCTTTTCCTTTCTCTCAGGAACCACAGTCCAGTGCTACCTGTTGTTCAATGTCTGAAAAAAAAGTTGTAAACAAGTTTTCTACTCATTTACAATAGAAAGGACTTTCCCAAAGCAGCTAATCATCCACAGGTAGAATCACACATCCTCACTGAGACACTTAAAGTAGGAAGATTACTGAATCAAATAAGTTAAAAAAAAATCTTATTACTTGGTGGAGAATGGGTTCAAAGCAACCATGACTTCTAGAAGGTCTGAATCTACTGAAGCAAGAAATGATGCTGGCTTGTACACAGGGAAGCATATTTAAGAGAGAGCACACTGAAGCATATTTTAAATGCATTTACAGTTTATGGGACTCTGTGACTGATTGTGAGGTAGTTGTCAAGGATGATTCTCACTTCTGGAATGAACTACTGAGTAAACGATGGTATCATTTACTTTAACTGAAGAATGGAAGTTTGAGGTGAAAGATCATGAGTGCTGCTTTGAAGATGTCATTTGCCTGTGAGACATACAAGCAAGTGATGTTGCGTAGGCTGCAAAAGAGAGATCCAGGCTGGGCCTGCTTAGTGTTGCACAATGTTTAAGTTCTGGGCAATAGATGAGCTGCTCTCTGTCTGCTACCTGGAAGCATCAGCCATACAAGCATTTGTCTAATCCCCTTAAATTCTGAGGTCTCAGAGGAAAGGCTTGTTTTTCTCTTTGTATCTCCCAAGTTACTGACACATTGCCTGGCACACAGTAGTTGCTTAGTGACTATTTGTGAATGTGACTGTGGCTGTCAGGGATTCCTTCTTCCATTTTCTGAGCCTCTGGTTGTCTAAAGAGTTGCTTCAAGTTTCATTGTTCTTGTTTGTTTTGCTGGGTCCAGGCAGACTTTTCAGATTAGCATGTTAGTCATCATAGAGGGTCACGACCCTCCCTTTTTCACAATAGGGCTGTTTTATTTCAGCTCAGAAGTCCTATCCTGGGTCTGGAGTGGGGACCAGCTATGTAGGAGGCCTCCCTTCCAGGAGGGGCTGCTGTCCACAGCTTGGGCTGCTTGGAAGAAACCTCCAGGATTCCCAAGGGAAACTTATATCTTTGGAATTTCACAGACTTCACATGACCCTCAGACGCTCATCATCTCCATGGTCAATTCCTGAGTCAACCTGAAAGTCGCCCAAAGAAGGGAGGAGCCAAACCTGTTTTGAAAGGCAAAAAATCTGAAGTCCATAGGATTCAAAGACCACAGAATTTCAGGCAGAAAATTTCAGTAGTTAGAAAGAGCTTTGTTCTGGGGATCAGAGAACCTGGGATCTGGGCCTGAGTTTCATTCTACAATATTAAGAAATAACTTCCTTTCTTTGGTCCCTTTTCCCCATATAAAACTGAGAAAACTGGGCAAATGACATCAAAGGGCCCTTCCATTTATTAAATTCAGAGGAATTCTGAGCTGAGAATTATAAGTCATGAGACTTGCCCCAAGCTGGTTGAAATCCTAGCATTGAATTGAGGGGTGAACTGTTCCTCTGAGATCCTCCTGTGATATACACCCTATTTCCTTGTTTTAAGTCTGTTCAGTGACACTGGAACTGGTTCTATAGATTAAAAACAAAAATCCCACCTTGGATTTCACAACTGAAATGGCTTTTAAAGAAACTCAGCAATTTGTCTTGATCAAATCTCATGTGTATGTTTAATCTGGCCTCCTCTTCTGAAGAGGAAGAAACGGGGTCCCAAGAGGGGACGTGACTTTTCCAAGGTCATACGGTGGACTCGCATGGAGCATAGCCAGCCCCACCCCATCCACACCACCCTAAATCCCATCAAAGCTATTCTCCACCACCTCCCCCTCTTGGCACCCCCTCCTGTCTGCAGGCTCTGCTGTCTCTACAGCGGAACATTCCAGCACAGAGGGGATTAAGAGCTGGTGGAATGCTGCAGCTCCCTGCACACTGGCAGGCTCCTTTCTCCTAAACTGAGCCAGCAGGCCTTGGCTCAAGGGAGTCCAGGAGCCCATGTGAAGCTCTGGGTTGTCAGAACCCACTTCAGTCCACATCACCAACACCCTGCTCTCCATCAGGTAAAGCCCCCCAAACAAGTGGTCTGTGCTTGGGGCACTACTGCATTTGGGTGCTGTCCTGGAGCCTCTCTGGGCCAACTGTCAATGTGCCCCGCCAAGCTCAATGGAGCCATGGGAGATCCTGGGCCAAGCTTTGTGTGAAACCAGGCCAAATTTTAGAGCATGGAGTGCCAAGGCTGAATGTCTGGTTCAGTGGAGAGTAAGAGATCCAGATGCTTGTCTCCATCTGACCTTTCTTACTGGGTCTCCGACCTTGGGCCTAGATGACCTGTTGAGGCCTCATGATTCTGCACAGATAAAATGGAGACAGTGTGTCCCCTCCATCCTGGAACACATCATCCATTTTCCACCATCTCATTTCCCTGAGTATTTGCAGAAGTCTGGTGTCCCACATCTTCCTCAAGTGCAAAGAGATAAATATTTATTTTCTAAACTTACCCATCAAGAAATGATATTAAGTATGTGGATTCTTTAAAATTCTTCCAGGAACAACTTCCAAATGCATTTACTTGCTGCCTAAAATGATCCGAGAACTTCTGCTAGGTACTAAGGAGAACAGACCTAATGGTGCACCATCACTGCCTTCTTCAGTGAAGAAGAAAAACCAACAAGGATTCTTCTTATCAGTTATAAGTAACCAGCTGCTAAGGAGAATGAGTCCCACAAATGAAAGACTTTGCCACGCACTAGAGTCTGGAATATTCGGAACACAGTGAATTGTTCTGTGGAAGAAAAGGTGAGAGATTTTAGGGGGAGGATAAACAGGGTAAATAAAAGCTGGCAGAATCGTGTGCTGGGTAAGGTAAGAGTGAGGGAGAAGCCTTGTTTAGGGTCTCAAGCAGAGAAACAATGGAGAGAAGCCACAAGAAATGGAGACCCATGAAGCTATGTGATGTCGAGGCCCTTTGGACTTTCTCTTGAGGTCTTCAGTAAAACCACGTGTCATTTTTTTCTGAGAAAATGAGAGGTTTGGATTGTAGTATATAGTATGAGGTCAACACCAAGATGTATCAGTAATCTGTTGCCACAATAATGGTGCATAACAACCAACCCCCAGGCCTCTACATAGAACAGTGTTTATTGCTTATGAATCTGAGGTTGGTGAGGGTTGGCTTAGAAACTTTTCTGATCTTGACTGACCTCACTCACATGTCTGGGGGCAGCTAGGCATCAGCTGACTGGGGATGGCCTTGACTGGACAACTGGGGAATGTCGGCTCTGTTCCATGTCTCTCTTGCTTCAGGGGCTAGCTCAGGCATGTTATCAAGCTGAGGGCAGAGTTATGGGACCTCAAGGAAAAATGTGCAAGTTCTCGTTCAAGCCTTTACTTGCTCCAAGTCTATTAACCTTCCATTGGCCAGAGTAAGCCAGGTGACCAAGCTGCCTTCTAAGTGACAGTGACTGACAGCATTCCATCAGCCTCAGGATACCCTGGAGCAGAATCCTCACTGAACATGTAGCATGAATTTAAAACAAACTTTCTTTGTTTTAAACATTGAAAATTATGGGTTTTGCTATTGCAATAAACCTAGCAAACTTGGTCCACAGTTACTGACACAACCAATCCTGCCTTGATTGCTTAGAATGTGCCAGGAACTGTGTTAAAAACTTTTTACATTCATCTGGCATTTATTCATTCAACAAATATCAAACGTCTCTTCTGTGCCAAGATTAAAATTCAGTTCAGCCTCCTAATAACCCAGCGGGATAGATATTATTATCTCAATATTATTGTAGATGAAGAAACTGAAACTAAATGGTCATTTGTTCAAGGTCACATAGCCGGTGAATGGTAGGACATGATATAAACACGGGTCTGCTGGATTCTGATGGTCCTGCTCCTTCCTATTCTATGGCATTCTTTTCCAATGGATACTCCTCCCTGGGGACTGTCCACTTCATAAAAGTAACTTGCCAGAGCGAGTGGATTTTAATAGAGTGGTCCACTTAGGAGAGAGAACTTAAAGCGGGAGGACATCTTTCCCTGGCCTGGCACCTTTACACATGTTTGATCCGCACCCCGCCCTCCTCGGGGCTCATGACTTGGATAGCAGCTGCAGTGGTACGGCCCCTGGCATCCTCACCAGTGAGCTATTTCCCCAGACAGACAGAGATTTTCTCCTCCCAGCATCAAATCCTACAGCCAAGCTGCAAGGAGGCACATGTTCAGCGCTGGTTTGGCACAGAAGTCCTGGCTCTGGCAGATTTCATCCCAGGAGGGGAAAACCAGTGCAGGCAAACAGGAGGTGAAAGGCCTGAGACAGGGCAGATGGGAAGGGCCATGCAGAGAGAAGGGGACCGCTCCTCCTCCTAACGCCAAGGACAGAAAGAGTGAGTGGAGGATGAGGAAGGGAGAAGCAGTTTTTACCTTCTCAGGTCAGGAATTCACTCACTCTTTCATCCAAGAAACACTTTTGTGAGCATTGAGTCTGGGTCAGTCATCATGGTGGGGCTGGAAAAGAGAAAACAGGGAAGCCAGGGTTCCATGCAAAGGAATCCCGTTTCCAGGCATCACAGAGGCGTCGAGAGACACATTCGTAAATGACTTGGCTGTTTACTGTACTCCCTTCTCTGAAACCCACTGAAAACAACAAAAAGGATAAAGAAAATTTCATCTTTGGAAAAAGTAGGAAATGGCTTTGGGGATGAGATGATGATGTGTTCTCCAGAGTTCATTCTTGTCTTTCCATAATAGCGTGATGGGTAGAACAGCTGCCCAGGCAGGGACCACACATCCCAGTCTTGCCTTTGAGTTTAGTTGAACCACGCACCTCACAGCTGGAATATGAACAGATGTGATCTGGACCACTTCCAGACCAAGGCAATTAAGAGGTGGGCAGACCTTCTCCCTCCTCACTCTTTATCCCTTCCTCTGGTTGAATTCAGAGGACTCCAAGACCCCACAAAATAGAAGGAGCCCGGGCCTCCGACTCACCATGTGGCAGATGCCTGGTGACCAGGAACCTCTACGCTCTTACACAATTACATGAACTTGTATCAGGTCAAACCATTCAAATTAGAAAGTAGCGTCATTTGTTACAGAAACTTAAATAATAATAATAATTAATAACCTAATGTAATTCTAGCTGAAAAGAGGCTAAAGTTCACATCTGCCATTCAGTGAAGCTTGGACTTCACCAAAAGAAGTCATATATGTTGTCAGAGTTCCTTGAGAGTAAAAAATATCCCTACAAGCCTATAAATAATTATTTAATGGGGAAAGAAGGAGCAGAAATGTGGATTTGGGGAAAGTGAGGTGTCCAGACTTGACTCATTTCCATAAGATAAAGGGGCAAGGGAGACAGGGTTGAAGGAAGTACTATGTGGTTAGCATAATTATTTCCAACTCAAACCACCATTGCTTAAGTGTTTTGGAAGTCAGGAGGAAGAGAGGGGGAAGCAACAATCAGCCCGAAGGCTTATCTCCAGAAGAAACACACAGACATTAAAGGACCTGTCAGAAGACCTGCGATCTAGAGTCCTTCCTTATGACTTACGTTCATGCCTGAGGAATGCTTGAAAATCCAGGGAAGTACTTGAAAAAATAGAGAAATACTTGAAAATCCAGCGAGATGTGCTCCCCCAGGGCAGAGCACATTTGGTAACAAATTCTAAGAGTGAACTCAAGGGGATTCTGTTGTAAGCCCCAGCTCACTTTCCCTTCCTATGCCATTATATCCCTGAGAAAATAACAGGCAAGAATAAAACATTTCCAAAGAATAACCTACAAATGATCGGGCAGAATGCAACATGGTTGAAATTTTTAAAAAAAACTAATCATAAAAACCATTACAGAGAGAAAAAATAGTACCTTCAAAATGTGGATTTTATTCAGTTGAGAACAGAGTCAGTAACACAAAGAGTTGTTATCAAAAGTGAAATAGAGAAATAATAAAGATAATGAAATAAAGTAGTGAAAAGGCCATTTATGAAATCTAAAGAAGATTTACAGATACATACTGGACATTCCTAAAAAAAGAATAGAATAATGGAAAAGGAAAATACTCAAAGATATCATAGAAGAAAACTTTTCTGAACTAAATAAGTGCCTGAACCTACAGAATAAAAATAAAAAAAAAAAAAATACCCTTAATATATCATGGAACTTTGATGGAAAATATTCCAACAGCAGAATTGTTAAATACTCTAAAGGAAAAATTAGGCTGTCCTCCAACTTCTATTTATCCTTCAATGTTGAAAAACATGTTAATGCTGAAGGAAAGAAGTTCATAAGTTCATCCTCAAATGTGATAGACAAATTTGGTTTTGTTTGTTTGTTTGTTTGTTTTTGTTGTATTTTTTTTTGTTTTGTTTTGTTTTGTTTTGCTGGGGATTGAACCCAGGGCCTTATGCTTGCAAGGCAAGCACTCTACCCACTGAGCTATATCCCCAAATTTGATGTTTGTCTTTCATGTATGAAAGTAGCAGAAATATTTTACCATATTAGTCAGTTTTGCATTCCTGTAACAAAATCTCTGGAAAAAATAGTTAACTCATACAGAGAAAATATTTATTGGCTCACTGTTCTGGATGTCCCAGTGCAAAATCAGGCTGAACCATTGCTTTGGACCTCTAGTGGAGGTGCCAGATGAAAGTAGTAGGGAGAACTTGACAAAGCAAACTGCTTACATCACAAAAGAGGAAGCCCAAAAAAAAGGAGAAGGAAGAGAGGAAGAAGGGGAGAAGGAAGAGGAGGAGGAGGAAGACAAAGAGGAGGAGGAGAAGGAGGAGGAGGAGGAGGAGAGGAAGAGAAGGAAGATGATCAGATCCCCATAATCTGCAAGGGCACACCCCCAATGACCTAAGGCTCCACCCCCTCAAGGTTCCACCACCTCCCAAAAAAAAAAAAAAGCACCACTCTGCAGGGGGCCTTAACACAAGGGCCTATGGTACTCTTATCCTAACCACAGAATTCACCAACAGACTTCGAGAAAAGAGCACATAGTACTCCCAAGCTTATCTGGCGGTGGGAGTGGAAGGTTGCAGGTTTGATTAGGAGTCTAATTGAGTCCTCTAAAAGATGTATCAAAATTGTCATTTTAGGGAGAATCCATGAAACACAAGAGTTGATGGTAAATGTTATGTTCAGTTAAAGACAAAACTAAGGCTAAACATCTGTGGGGATTATGGTCGCAGAACAGAATGTAAATGTCCTAAACCACAATATTATAAAAAGAATGAGCTTAACCAGCCACAGAGGCAGGGAGAGGTGCACACGCCCGCGGTTCTGCATCTTCCTTAGTCGAGAGTCTGCAGACGTAAAATAAAATCGGTAAATCAAGAAATCGATGCACAAGTACACTATTTCAAGTATGAGGGTAACCACCTCAGACAGACAATATAAACTTCCCAAACCCTTAGGCGGAGGTGGGAGGGAAGAAGGGAACTCTCACAAACCAAACAAAGAGGACAGAAAGAGGAGCTATAATAGAAAACAGAGTCCATATTTTATTTGAAAAAGAGAATCAGATGAGATGACAATTTTAGAACCCACGTATCCAACACAGTGTTAACGTGAAGGGTGTGCTTTTCTACAAAAATAAAGATGTTTAACATGCAAAAAAACACAGATCACAAAAAAATGACTTTCTACGACATCGTTTGGGTCTGCTACATAACTATGCGTGCAAACGTTCTTCTACGCGCTTACTTAGATGTAGACATTTCTGGAAGCCCTCCAAAGCAATGGCTGACCATGATCAGCTCTGAGGAATGGTGTGGATGGACTGGGGTGAAGGGGGAGTGACTTATTCTTCACTTAACAGAAGGATGCAGAGTATAGGTATGATATCTGTGTGTTAAATGTAATTTTACTACCAAGTAAAGCACAAGGTGAAAAATATCACAATGGCAGAACAGGCAGAGGACCTTAGGAGGTGCCAGGAGGGAGGAACTAATTATGCCTGAGAGATTTAGGAAAAGCTTGGGGTTGGGGACACATGAACTGGGCCCTAGGAATGACTGTCATGTTCTGAGGTACAGATCCAGCCAACGAGGCAGAAACAGCAGAGGCATCTGGGGCCAGAGCACACGGGGTATCCGACCGTGTGTTGGGGACTTGAGTCTGCTTGTCACAGGGCCTAAGTGCATGTTAATTGGCAAGCTATCCTCAAGTATAAAAAGGGAACCGAGAAAAGAAAAAGACATTTCTGCAAGGATGACCGAAGATTGCTATCCTCTGCCTTCTCCCTAAGGTCTCCCAGAGGATAAGGCTGCCCACATCCCCAGCTACTCATCCCAGATTCTGCCCCTAAGTTTAAGAGGGTGACCAGCTGCTTCTAGCTCAGCCTTCACAGGTGGCCTTCTCCCCGCCAGGCTGACAGCACCATGCTGTCCTGGGAATAGTTTTCTTCCTGATTTTCAATCCAGTTGCATTGCTGTTCTAGGGTCAGGGTAAGAGTAAAGGGCCTGGGTCTCAATCAGGCTGAGTCAGTTTCCATGAGACTGCAGGTTAGGGACAGGAAGGAACAAAGTGATGTTCTGGAAAAGAAACCAAAGGGAGGCAACAGGTGGCTGAGAAACCCAGCTTCAACAAGGGGGCTGACTGCGCAGACGCATGGTCCCAAGCGCCTCCTCACCTGCAGCCCCGCCTCACCTTCAATGCCACCTCCTCTCTCCTGCTGGTCCAGCCTTCCGCCTCCTGAGAGCTCAGCCTGGGGGTGTCCCCCTCTCCTGGGCAGGAAGCAGGTGCAGAGCTCCCCTTCCCACTGAAGGGAAGAGCAGTGGAAGGAAAGTGGCTTCTGCCGGGGGTGGGAACTCTCCCGGGCCCCTCCCGTCATCCTTAGCTTCTCCTCCCGCCCTCCTGGGAGCATGGCATCTACCCTTCTGTCTGCCAAGCTCCCAGCGGGTGGAGGATCGGGCAGGTGAGGCGTCTCCACCGCCACTTCCTCCCCGTATCTTCTGCTTCACACACTGGGGACAGTCCCGCAAGTGAGCCTGGGGCACTGGGCGCTGGAAGGAGCTTAGGTCCATGTGAGCCACGTGAGGTGGGATCCAGACCAGGTCTACCTGGCTGGAACGCCCGAAGGCCACTGACTGTGCGCTCCGGCTGGAACTCATGCTGACACCTGACACCCGCCTGGCCACTGCCCCCGACGGGGTTCTCAGCTGCCGCGTCTTAATAGACGTCCTCCTTTCCCTACCCGATCTATGGATCTCCAACCCCACCACCCCTAATCCTGCCAAAATTAGAAGAGGAAAGGAAATAATTTTTAACTGGGTGTTTTCACCACAAACCCCAAATCATGGATATTGTTATTCCTATTTGATGGTTAAGGAAAATGAGGCTTGAGTTCTTAGGTCAGTTGCAGAAAGCCCCAGTACTCCCCCAGAAAAAGCAAGCCAACCTGGTTTTGCTCACTCCTGGGCCTGTCCATGGCGGCCCCTCCACTCCCCGACACCAGCCCAACACAGGAGGTGAGAGAGGTTTCATCCAGCAAGGAAGTCAGGAAATAGGCCTGGCTAGACAGCCCCCAGGTGGGGATCTGGGGGGGATGGGAGTGGGACAGGAAGGGACTCCCCGGGGGTCATGTGAGAAATGCCTTCCTGCATTGCTGGGTAGAGAGAATCGAAAAGGAAACACGGGCTACCATCCAAGCCACGGGATTTAGGAGATGATTTCCAAATTCCTATCAGAAATCCCATAATTGAAAAGGATTGAAAGCAGGTCATTATGTCCCCAACAGCAGACAGCAAGGATCAAGAGTTTTCAGGCTGCCCAGAGCCAGCGAACAAAGGGAAAAGCAGTTCTCTTCCCCCGCCGACCTCGTACAGCAAGTCACATTCCCCCAGGGCGAGACTTCCTTCACTGAAAAATATGGAGGTTTACCAATCCTGAAGTCAGAACCAGAGAAGTAAATACCCACCCAGCCAGTAGGGCCAGAAGCACAGGACAGGGCATCAGGCTATGGACTCAGGTTTGGGAATTTGTGTTCCCACGGGCCACAGACCTGACACACACACACTCTCTCTCTCTCTCTCTCTCTCTCTCTCTCTCTCTCTCTCAGTTTCCTCATCTGTAACATGGAAAACAGGACAGTGGGGTTGAAGGGGCCACTGGATGTTAGAGTTGATAAGGATTTACAAGTAGAAGCCTTCACCCAACACCATTCAACAGATATTTATTGAGCACACTACTGTTTGCATTCTGACATCCACTGGGGATATAAAGTGATGAACGAGATTGACAGGGTCAATCATGGAAACTAATAAAAACAGCTCAGTATGAGTTTGACGGCACCAGCTGCTAGGAAGGATATCACAGGATGACCTGACTGAGGAGAATTCCTCAGGAAGGTGGCATCTCAGTCGAGGTGATAATATTAAAAAAATCCATCAGTGACATGGGGCACTGAGGATGGCCAGCACCGTTTTGAGACCTGGAGGGTTTGCTGGAGTTAACAACAGGAAGAGATGGGGAGAGAGAATTCCAGACAGGTGGAAGGACAAGGACAAAGCAAAGTCCTTCCACAGGTGAGAGTAGCTGCCAGGCCTGAGCCGGGGAGAGAGGCGACATCCACAGGGGAGATGGACCAGGCGGTGCGGGTTTGACCTTCAGTTTTAAAGACAGGAAGGGTGTTAAACTAGAATTAAGAAGCTAATGCAGTGAGCCCATTGAGAGACTCTGGGGCTTGGATTTAGCAGAATGGAGGTCAGTCATCCTGGGGAGTAGACTTCATGAATCTGCGTGCTGGACTGGAGCTGAGAACACCCAGACTTCCAGCCTGGGCACCGAGGGATGCTGGTGCCAATTCCCTGGGATGGAGAAAACTGGAGGAGGTCATCACACATCAAGTGGTGAGAGAGAACACAGTGGTGGGCCGGGAATCAGGACCCATGTCCCCGGGTACACCTGCAGGAGCTGAGACCTGAATGAGCCACTTCAGAGCGTCAAAATCAAGTGGAGTGTTTGGACTTGGTAATCTGCAACTGTCCTTGTGGCCCTGAAGTCTCTTGATTCTAGAGAAGGCATTTCAAATGGGTGACTGGGGTCTGGCTTCAGACACAGGAGTGTTGTTTGTGATCCACACAGTTGAATCACTGGCAAATCCCCAGCACACTCTGAACCTCTAACTTGTCTTAAGAGAAGATCGAGACAATGTGCAACACCGGTGTGACTCAATCCCGCGTGGCGAGGGGCAGCAGAGTTGAGTGAGAGCTGCCACTTAGCAGGACACAGCCCCATGCGCCAAATGCCCACTCACCCCCTTCCATTCACGCACATGCCCCGCCTGGCCTCTGGTGAGGGGAACCCCCTATTTCTAGATAATGATGAGAGAAACTTCAAATCATCAGTTCTTTCTCAAACTCATGATTATTTGCTAAATTACCTCTTTTCTCATTAAAAAGAAATTCTAGAAGAAGAGTGAAATGAACATTCCCAGAGTCTCTCGTAATTCCACTACCTGGAGCAAATTACCATTAAAATATGTATGTGCTTCCTGCCAGGCTCGCTTGATAAAATCGGGGTCATATTAAATACAACATCTTTCAACGCTGCTTTTTCCACTAATATTATCACCGGGCACTTTCTCATACTAGTAAAGGTTCTTTGCGAACAAGATTTGGAATGTCTCTATAATTTGCTGAATAATTTATGTAATTATTCCACCATCATTTCTTAAATTTGTAGACACATCTCAACTCTGATTATTTCTTAAGACAACGTCTTAAAAGCAGGATGATAAGGTCAAGAGGAAAGCTGTATCTTTAGGCCTTTTAAGAAGTGTTGGCAAATTGCTCTCCAGAGAGGTTGTTTTCCTCACCCACCATCCATCAGGATTTGCCAATACTAGATGTTATCACCTTAGACAAACTCCCTCAAAGAGTTTTCCAGGGGACAGGGAGGCATGTGAGGCATGGAGGGAAACCTGCTGTGGACAGAAGCCATGCCTTGTTTTTGTCCAGCGCTGGAGAGCAGGGGTTACAAAGTTCTTCTGGAAGACCAGATAACAGATAGAATAGAAAATGCCTTGACGTAATGTTGGTTTTCTGCCTGCAGGCCATAACGACTCTGCTGTTACCGTGTAACAGCAGCAGCTGGGGACAGTATGTGAAAAATGGAGTGTCCTTGTGTTCCATAAAAGTGTATTTATTTGCAGAAGGTCCACAGGCCGTATCTGGCCGTGAGTCAGAGTTTGCGGACCTCTGCTCTGCCTCATTTCTTCTTCCCAATAATCTTGATAAGTAGGAAGGCGGGAATGAGCATGTTAGTACCCAGTGAAGCTGAGGCTCAGAGAATCCAAGTAACTTGTTCCCAGTCACACAGCTCATACTGGAAGAGTTGCAGCTTAAACCCACATATTCTGACTTCTACTTTCATGCATAAGAAATCCCTTTTCATGAGAGTCAAATAAAAAGCAATGAATGCAAAAGAAAAAAAAAGCCCAAGGCATTTGGCCAAATGCATAGTCTGCTTGAGGGCTCAGAGTTCAGTGAGGGAGCTCATGATTCAGTCAGTGCCTTAAGTAGAAGGACATGCTTTGGAAAGTACTGTCATTGTGAAGTCAGTCTTTGGGTGATATTTGATGGCTACATGGTTGCTCTTTGAGAAAACAGTTTATCAATGGTGCAAAGCAGTGAATAAATAAACTCTTGCATTTGAAAGTAACAAAAATTAAAAAAAAAAAAAAAACCAATTCCAAGTAGCAAAGAAAAAGAAAGAAAATCATTGGTTCCTTTAACATAGAGGTCCAGGGGTAAAAACTTCCGGTACAGCTGGATCCAGGGCCTGAAATGATATTATCAGGACTCTGTTTATCTCTCCTCTGCTGTGCTTGTCCCTGCCTGATTCTTGAGATGAGCCCACTTTATGTGGTGGGTGCAACTGTGTTATTTATGTGTGATCTATCCAAATGTACAAATGCATTCTACTGTCATATAACTAATTAGAACAAAAAATAAATAAATAAATAAATAAATAAATAAATAAATAAATAAATAAATAAAAAGAAAGGAGAGACTCACCCTCCTGACACCACATCTCACTGTTTCACAGAAGAACTCTGATTGTGCTTCTTGGGCCATGGGCACACCACTGGGCCCAGGGTCATCAGCAGGCTCCTCAGCCACTGTCACCTAAGAATGAATCCATTGTATTTGATACTCCATTAAGTTCACAAGGGTGGGGATGGCATTGTTGTTCTTAGAAATAAATAAGAGCAGACCAAAAGACCACTGGAGCAGCAAACAGTCATTTGAAGCACCCTGCATCCATCCATTCACGGAGAATCTAGGAATTCTCTCAGAGCCAGCAATGCTGCCTTGCTCACATACTTGACCTTGAGGAAACAGTGCAGAAGGTCATTGCTATGGGTTAAACTGTGACCCCACTCAATGCCCAGTACTTCAGAAGGTGACTTTATTTGGAAATAGGTCATTGTGGATGTAATCAGCTAAGCTGAGGTCACACCAGAGCAGGGTGGGTCTCCAATCCAATATGGCCGGCATCCTGGGAAGACAGACATGCGAAAACAGAGACCCAGGGCCGCACCATGGGGTGAGGGAAGCAAGCTTGGGGTATGCACCTGCAAGTCATGGAGCACCAACGACTGCCAGTGAGTCTCCAGGACCTAGAAGAGGGGACCACTTCCGGTTTCAGAGTGCGGCCCTGCCAACACCTCGATTCCAGATTCCCAGGCTCTGGAACCGGGAGACAATTCGTTTTTGCCATTTTAAGTCACGGAGACGGTGACCTGTTGCTTTCCTGCAGCTCCTGGCAAACAAAGACCTGCATTCCACGCAGAAGAACATCGGAAACAAAGGCTGAAAGGATGAAAAGCAGGCCATAGAAGTCTCTAGAAGAACCAAGTTTCCCAAAAGAGGAGCTTGGTCAGCCTGATCACCAACCCAGGAATACAGAAGGCCATTGAGATGGAGAAAAGGTGCTGGGTGACTTCTACCTCGTAGACCCCTTCCCAGCAGAGGCTGGGAGGCCACGGTGTCCTCGAGGCCATCAGCACTCTGCTGGCAAGACAGACCTGCAGGCCTTGTGTCCATGCTGGCTGAGTCGCCACACTGCCAAGAGTTCACTGGCTGAGCCTCTTGCTCCTGCAAGGCCCTGAGTACCTCCTTTTGCTCTTGCTTAGACAACCTTCCAGTCTTTGGAGAAAAGACCCTAACACAGGTGTTTTCGAGGATTCGATTCTTCCAAGAAAAAATGGCTACAGTTGCCTGGTTTCAGTTGCCTGGCCGAGGGTTTCTTCTTACCAGAGTGGGTTGCAGGCCGCCTTGCCCAGGCGCCGCCCCAGGGCCTATTGGCTGGATGAGAGCACATGGGAACCTGGGAGATTCTGCCTGGGCATCTCCAAGAGGTTGGCTTCTTCACGTGCCTCTGGAAGGGCCTGTGCCTACCTGCAGCCCAGGTTGGGTGGCAAGACAGCATCGCCCAGAACACACAGTGAACCACCAGAGGAGTAGAATGAAAACACTCTCCTCTTCCTACTCAAAGCCTTGTTTGCATTCGGGGTCCAACTATTTCAGCTTAACTCCAAGTTGAAGTAAGTGCTGGGGCTAATTCAGATCAGACAGGGACTAAATAGACAATGTACATGGAAGCGGATCTCCTGGGTGCTCCGTAAACACCACTGCCTTCCTCCCCGGCTTCTAGGACCTTCCCCACAGAGGAGCATGGGGGCCTGGAGAACTCCGGGACCATCTGCACTGTCTCCCGGCTTCCTCCGTTGCCCCTTCTCCAGAGTGTATTTATCCTCAGCACCACCTCCAGAGGTTCCTCTCAAACTAAGTCAGATCATGTCACTCCCCTGTTCAAAGTCTCCAAAGGGTGCTGCATCTTGCAGCAAAAGCCGGAGTCCAGTAAAGCTCTGAGAAACCAGGGTTTCTCAACCTTGATGATCTTGATATTTGAAGCGGGATGATTCTTGTGGGGTGGCGTGGCCCGGTCGGTGCCTTGAAGGATGTTCAGCAGCCTCTCTGGCCTGTATCCACTGGATGCTAGTAACACAGCCCCCAACCAGTATGACAAGCAAAAAATTTCCAGCCATTGCCACATAGCCCCTGGGGTCAGAGTGGCCCCCGGCTCCACTTTATCTGCAACCCCTATTCCTTTCTGACCTCATGGTCCAAACCCTCTCCTCACCTCACCAAGATATGTCAACCTCTCGCCCTTCCCAAACCCCTGAGCAAGCCCCACCTCAGGGCCTTGTCCACTGTCCACCCTGGGTGACCATCATTTTATACCATAGAACAACAACCCCACCTCACCCCGTGTCCCCTGGAAACCACCATTCTGCTGTCCGCTTCTATTCCTTTGACTTTGGTCTGAGCAGTGGCTTCTTGGATTTGACATCAAAAGCACAGGCCACCAAGCAAACACAGATATGCAGGTCTGCGTCAAACTGAGAAGTCCCTGCGTTGCAAAGGAGACAGTCAGTGGGGTGAAAAAGCAACCTGTGGAACAGGAGAAAATATTTGCAAGCTGGACATATTTCCAAAGTATATCAGAAATTCCTAAAACACCATTGCAAAAAATAAATATTTTTTAAACTCTTAATGAAAAAAAAAAAAAGAGCAAAGAATTGAGTAAACATTGCTCTGGAGATAACATACAAATGGCCAAAAGTATGCTCAGCATTATTAATCATTGTGGAAATAAAAATCAAAACTGTATCATCTTATACTTGTTAGGATGACTATTACTTTAAGGAGGAGGGGAAGAAGAAGAGGAAGAGGAGGAAGAGGAGACGGAGAGATGGAGGAAGAGGAAGGGGAGAAGAATAAAAGGAAGAGAAGGAGGGGAAGAGAAAAGCATCGGTGAGCTTTTGGAGAAACTGGAACACTTGTATAACATTTATCTGGATGCAAAATGGTACGCCACTGTGAACAAGTTTCCTCAAAAAGTTAAAAATACAGTGACCATGTGATCAAGCAATCCCATTTCCGGGTATATATCCAAAAGAACTGAAGTCAGGGTCTCAAAAAGAATCTGCACTACCTTGTCCACTACAGCATTCATCTCAACAACCAAGATATGGAAGCCGCCCAGATGCCCCTCAACGAATGAAGAGCTTTAAGAAGATGTGATGTGTAGAATGGAATATTATTCAGCCTTTAAAAAGAAGGAAGTCCTTCCGTTTGTGACAACGTGGACAGATCTGGAAGACAATGCTCTAGGTGGAATAAGCTGGTCAGGAGACCAAGTGTTCTACCAACCCTCTTGCACGAAGCACCCCGAATGGCTAAAGCGGTAGAACAGCGCTGAGATTTCAGATGAAGGAAGAGGAGCCAGCAGAGATGGAGGCAGAGAAGAACACAAAAGGCCAAGAGTGGAAAGGAAGTGCATTTCCCTGAGCCCAGTGCTCCCAAGGGAAGAAGTGGAAAGAAAGAGGCACACTGTGACCTGTGCCTGGGTACAGGGATGGGATTAGGGTTCACTGTCCTGCCGGGCCAATCTTGAGGGGCTCTCACCTGGGCGTGGCTGAGGGGTGCGCATGATCTGACAGCCTACGCTCTGAGAGAGCTGGGGACAGATAGGCAAGGTCTAGAGGGAGAGGGGACTTTGAGAGTCCACAGTGAGTTCATGCTGGACTGGACAGGTCTCAGGTGCCTGGATTCTCTTGTCCAACGTTTCTCCTGCTTGACTTGCTGGACTCCCAATCTAGATCCAACCCAGCACCAGCCCCTCTCTAGGACCCTGGTCCCAACTCAGCCTGCAGTCTCCCCAGCACAGGCAAACACTTGGAGATGCCCAGCCAACGGCCGAGTCCAGCCCTCGCTCTGACCGTACCTGCTTTTCGGCTTCTGGGAACCTCCCCTCCGAGGTGTGGGGCTGTCTGAGTGTGTGCACACGTACACACCCCAAAACACTTTTCTGCAACTTGCTTTATGCAGAAAAAAAAAAAAATTGTGTTGTTTTGCTATGACTCTAATACATTCCTTCCAATGGTTTCAAAATACTCCTTGGAGTGAATGGATTTATCCAGCCACTCTTATACCAATGAGCATTTGATAATCACGCTCTCCCGCCGTCTTCCATGAACAGCAGGGCAGTAAACATCCTGGGAGGAATGCTCCGCCTTCTAGTGCATCAGACACTTGGAAGGTTCTCCTGGCACACCCCCACTCGTTGCTTCAAAGTTGGTTGAAGAATCAGTGCTTTTAAAGAAACTCTCACTGATTACTCAGAAAAAGTGAATCCTTCTGTCTAAGCCCATTTTCTGTTGCTCTAACAAAACACCCGAGGCAAGGTATTTAATAAAGAAAAGATGCTTATTTACTTATGATTCTGGTGGCTGGAAAGCTCAAACAGCCACCTGGACTGTGTCACACCATGGTGGAGGAGTGGAGGGAGGGTGGGCCTATAAGCTCATGAGGAAGCAGAAGACTGGAGGAGGGGCCAGGCTGTCCCTTTTATAAGAACCCACTCTGGCAGGAACTGACCCCCTCCCGGGAGACCCAGCCACAGACCAGCATCAATCCCTTCATGAGGGCAGACTGGGCCCAATCACGTCCCACAAGTCCCCACTGCCTGGAGGCCCACCACCCCTCAACACCTCCACTCTGGAGACTCAGCGTCCAGCAAATGAACCACTGGGAGCAAAGCACGTCCACACCCACGTCCCTCCAGTTGCCTGTGCTCACACCTCTGCTACAGCGCCTTCAGGAATGTTGGAATTTTTAGTAAACTCCTTGAGGATCCGGCCAGTGTGATTCATCTCTGAATGGAGCATGGTGTTCTCCACAACAAAGGAGTCCAATAAGTACCTGTAGAATTAACTTGCAAAGAATTTGGGCTCTGCAGCCAGTCTGGCTAGCGTTGGAATCCCTGCACTTCTGACACCTACTAGTCTCAAGGCTGTTGCTCACCTGTTCAGGGGAGGAAGATCCCCAGCTGTGTTTGGCTGTTGGAAGAATGAAGCAGCTCGGGGCCTGGCACATGGCGCTGTTTGGAAATGGGAGCTGTTATGATTGGCGTGTGTCTGAGGACAGAGGCTAGGTTGGGACTTTGAGTTGGCACCTGGCCCTGTCCATGTACCTCCAGGCTTCTGCAGATAGGGAAACTCCCTAGGACGAGTTGGCATTTCCCTGACAAATGTCCAAATACATCTTGCTGGTGCCAAGCTGTCTGGGACCTGTTCCCTCTTCTAAATACCCAAGCCTTGGCTGATGGAAAACTCTGGCTTCTGTTCGCCATGACACGCCCTGATGGGCAAGCTCATCTCTTCAAGGTGACACACTGTGCTGAGAAGGTGGAGGCTGGATGGAGGGCAGCCTTCAGTACTGAGTGCTGAGTATGTTCGTACCTGTACAGCCTTCAGGGCAGAGGCTGGGAGGGCTCCCCAGGGAGAGCTGGGGCTGGTCTCATCAGAGATCCTTGACATACTGATCTGAGCAAAATCCTCTTTTCCTTTTTCATCCGGTCAGTCCCTCCTCAGTGTCCACTCTGGGGCTCATGAGTGCTGAGGACCCCTGGATAGGAAACTGATCACACAGTAAGTTTGGATGAGAACTGAACAAGGTCTCAAGGTCAGTATTTCCTCCTGATGGACAATCCACCCATGGGCCTCCTGAAACGGTAATGATCAGGACACCTGGGCACTGATTCAGCCTCTGGCCTCTCCTGGGGCTCCAGGGACAGAGGTAGCAACAGCCCCCTCACTCAGATCCTGCCTGTGGCCTCTCCCACCTCACCTCCAGCTCAGGGAGACCTTCAATGAGGTTTTTAGTGAGAAGAGAAAGAACATAAGCCAAACGCGAACCCGCCAGGCTTCATAGCCTTTTAGCTTAACATTCAGAAATGTGGCACCTCTGATTTCAGGTTCCATCGTCACCTCCTTCCCCCAGAGGAGTGACTCATCTCTGCAGATTGTGCCCTTGGGTGCAAGAGAAGAAATTTGCTGCTCCAGGGCCAGGCAGGGTGCAGAGGTCGCTGAAACCATTGTTAAGAGCATCTCTGCATCAGCCCTGCTCGGCAGACACCAGCTGCCCTCCCGCTGGCCCCAGAAGCACCCCAGACTGAAGTGCTCCATCCAAGGCCACTGGATAACCACCCACATTACTGCACGGGGATCCCGGGAGAGAACCTGGCAGGCACTGCTCCTGGCTTTCCCCAGTACAGCACACAGACTGGGAAGGGCTTGGGGTGGCATGCTTCAGCTAAGGGTCTCCCGGCGTTTTGTCCAGTCTGGAAGTCATTTGACAAGGCTCACTGCAAGGCCTGACGGCAGGGCGGGTGATGAGATGATACTGCCCACTGACCGTCGGGCCAGCTCAGGCCCAGGGCAGAATTCTCGAGCCCATTCTGACGCCGATGGGCTCAGAGGCCTCCCGGGACAGCACAGGGTTTTCTCTCTGTCCACGATCTCTGTTCCAACCCGCATTTTTATTTCTTCCATAAAACAGGAGATCAGAATAGGGACTGGGGGAGGTGGCTTAAAGTCAGAGACCTGTTGCTGACTTGGCACGTCCATGCTGTGTGACTTGGGACCTCTCTGCTCCGTCTCTGATCTCGGTTTCTATGTCAGTGAAACCCCAATGATACCACAATCTACTCCACAGATACTGTGGCGATGAAGGGAGACAATGTACATTCAGTTCTCAGTCAACGTTAGGTGATAACAACACCACGGATGGCAACAATGAAACTGTGGTTACTTTGTGCGTGGGGTCACCTACTGATCCTCCAGGGCGCGTCCTTCAGTCCTTCAGACATTTAGGTGTGCATACCTCTGCCACCGTCCCTCATCTCTATTCTGGACGTTTCCGCCATCCTAGTCACCTTTTGATAAAAGGAATAATGAAATCAGACCGGTTTTACGACGCTTCTGGGACATATCACAGGGATCCGGCCTTCCATCCCACTGACAGGAACTGCCAATCCCCGTAATCCTCCAGCTGCGGCCTCTGTCCTTCCTCCACCTGGCCAATTCTCCCTCTGGACCTGCCGGACATCAGGCGTTGTTCTAGCCACTGGGACACGATGGAGGACAGGCAGCACAAGCACAGCCCCACCCCAGGGATAGGGACGTCACCGTGGGGGAGACAGATGAGGAACACACAAGCCACGGCCCGCCGTGCCCCGGGAACCACTGCTCCTGCCAGGCCAGGCCCTTCCCTGGCTCTCGCCACCCCTGACCCTGACTCCAGAGACATCCTGCAGGGCTCAGCGGGCAGCAGAGTTGGCACAAGTCATGGCTTGGAAAATCCCAATCCTTTCTAAACCGCAAATCCAGAAGGACTTGACCTCCTCATGTCCCTGTCCCCTGCTCCCCGCAGCCAGCCTGTCTTCGTCTGGGGTCCCCCTCCTGCAGGGCACCACCCCACTGCCCACACCCACGGCCTCGCCATCTCTGCCCGGGGCTCAGAGTGACCTTCGGACTAGCCCCTCATCCAGCTCAGTAGAGAAGTCAGGCCACGCCTCTCTCGAGCTCAGCACCCACCAGTGTTTTGTCCCCAGAAGGCGCCTCGGTGGTCGGCACGCTCAGGCCCCGCCCGCTTCTCTGACCCCGCCCCCTCCCTCGGTCGCACTGAACTCCTGGACCTCGGCCTCTTCCTCTTCCTGGGCGCTCGGCCTCCGCAGGTGCGGTTCCTCTCCTCCGGACCCCTCCCGCACGCCTTCCCACTTATCCTTGAACCTCTGCGGACACTTGGCTTTCTGCCCAAGCCGGCCCGGCTCCTGCAGACCACGAACCCCCTGCCTTCCTCCTCGGACGCTATGCTGAATCTGCCTGGTGGCGGCCGCCCTCTCTCCTGGTGGCAAGCTCCTTCGGGCCTGGGGCAGCCGCTGGCTACTGCCTGAACCATGGAAGACAGACCGGTCGCTTCTTCCACGCACCATCGCAAAACAGCCCCAAGTCTGCATGGAGACCCAAGGTGCCAAGTGCCCAGCCTTGTTGGGACAACCCATGCTGCTGGCTCCCTGCCTGGAGGAAGGGACAAGGAAGAAGACACCTCCTTCCACCATTCTGACACAACCCCCTCCGTGCAGGGGCTGCTCCTCCGCCGCCCCAGCTGTCCACAGAGCTCCCCCTTGAAGCATAACGGTCCTCGGCCAGAGAACCCCCAACCCACCGGATTGCGAGAAACCTTGCTTGTTCCACTAACCCTGCTCCACTTCCTGGGGGAAGGGAGGGGACCGTGGTGGTTTTGCATCACCCAGGAGGAAATCCACATCAGGCTCCCCCCTCAAAGCCCAGGGCCCCAGGTGCAAACCCTGATAAGACAGCAGCCACTTTTCTCTGCCCAAACCAACGCCAGTGGCCAACAGGCCTGTGTCCTGATGAGAAGGGACACTCCACAAAGCCCTCTTTCTCTCCCCATTTCTACATTATCTGGAATTCCCAGGGAGGGGCCTGGGTCTGGCTTCTTGACCAAGGCCAAAGGGCTCCTCAGGCCCCACCCAGTTTCTCAATGTGGGAACCACCCAGCTGGCTGCCTCCCCAGCTCACAGGACACAGGCAGAAAGAAAGGGCTGTTGAGAGTGGCTTTGCGTTCCCACGCAGGAAGCTGCCAGCTGGAGACAGCACCGCTTTGTGCTTGGGAGAATCTGTTTTCTCACCAGGCAGAGGGGTGTAGTGTCCCGTGGAGTGATCAGAGGGACCAGCAAAAGATGACTGGGCCGCCCTGGCCCCAAGCAGCAGACAAGCTGGAAGCACACACCTGCCCTGGGGGCAAGACGCCCCGACCCAAAGCCCAACTCGGAGAAAAGCATCCCGGGCTTCCCCAGGACAGTCCCTCCGCCACACACTGCAAGCTTCCTCCACTTCAGTGCCTGCAAATTGAGACAAGAACTCCAAATCGACAGATAGTCTGCAGCCTAATTTTATTCCTGACCCACAGATATTTAAAGATACTAGGCTATCTTGGTCTACTATCTTTAAATAGAAGAGATGTGATAGGCAATGATAGATATTGATACAGATTAGACGAATTAAATACATACGCAGAGATGAATAAGATAGATAAATAGATATACACAGAAGATAAATGTAGAGATGAGACAGATGACAGATGATGGAGAGAGAAGAGATAGGTAAAGATGAGTTGATGGATGAAAGAGAGATGGACGTCAGATGGATACACACAGATAACAGAAGAGAGATGCACTGGACTGGGTGGCGGGTAGATGGATGGAGATGAGATGGATGCGTGGAATCAGCGACTGGGTGGACAATCGCAGGCAGAGGCTCGAAGCCATGTGTAGCAGCTCAGGCCTCTCAGGCAAGAGCAAGGGAGAGTAGAAAGTCTTAGCCGTTTGCTGGGAGCCCTTCTCTGCACCAGCTGCCTCTCCCTAGTCAGCTCCTAAAGCCCTGGACAGCTCCAGACCTAGAACTTGTAAGGGACACTTGACATCATCCAACTGGCATATGTGTGTGTGTGAGTGTGTGTGTGTGTGTGTGTGTGTGTGTGTGAGACAGAGAGAGAGACAGCGAGTGTGTGTGAGTGTGCGTGGATAAGTGTGTGAGCGAGTAGGTCTGGGGGAGAGGGGTGGTTTGCAGGCAATGGGAAGAAGACCTGGTAGGAGTCCCTGGCCCCCTAGCCAAGGCCCCAAGAACCCCAGCAAACTAAAAATGCTTTGAAAACAACTGGGCTCATTCAAGCGACTTTGACCTCATCGCCAGGCATGCAGAAGCTGTGACCCGCTGAAGGAAGGGATGTGCGGGCAGTCACGTGGCACGAGAGCTGAAGCGCCCGCTCTGCCCTTGCGCCTGCGCCTGCAGCTCGGCGGGAGGGTTGTTCCTGGCAACGCGGCTGCCCTCAGGGGGCGCTGTCCACTCCTCCTCTGGGAGGCGTGTCCACTTCCCACTCCCTGCTCGCAGGCCCTGTCATTATGCCCAGCATCTCTCTCGTCGCCTTGTGAAAGTCACACGTGTGCATTCAGAACACCCGTATAAAGCCCACGTTCCACAGGCAGTTGTTCCGCAGAGCACGTTTCCTGGCGACCACTGATTGGTCTCCAAGGGCAGCAGCTAAACCTGGATGGGCCAGTCAGGTTCTTCCCTGGGAGGACTGACAGCGGAGAGGGGAAGAGAGTCCACCCTTCCCAGTGGCCAAGCCGGGAGCCAGGAAACTCCCCAGTGTGTCGCAAGAGTCCAAAGACAGGGAGGCAGGTTAAAGCCCTCGAGGATCCCCGTTTCCAGAGTTTCCTGACACCCAGACTCATCTCTAGGTTGACTAACTCCCTGTGGGGTTGTGAACCAGCGTGTGCTCCTTTGTGCTTAAATCAGTTACCATTTTCTTCTCCCTTGTAACCCAAAAAGTCAAAATGTAACCATCTGACCATACCTCTCAAACTTTTTGGCATTCACCTCTCAATTTTCTATCTTCCTTTTTATGAAATACATTTTACTATAAAAATTAATATATGTAAGAGAGTTATATTTAGTTTTAACTTCTATCCTAAAACAAACTCAGAATACACAGTTAAAGGCAAAGGCAGAAGTAAAACAAGTCTTCCTGTTATCAATCCTAAATTCTTTCCAAGAAACCATGATAATGTATATTAATTGGTGTAAGTAACAAAAATCCCAAATAAGATTCATTAAAAATAATGAAAGCTTTACTTATGCATCAGAAGTAAGCAACCCAAGGAGGTATGTGACTCTGTTCCAAAACACCTCAGGACTCAAAACTCCTTCTATTTGTTGCCTTCATTGATTGCTTTTTTCAGTTTCCTTATATGCACTGTGAAGATGTTGATATCCCTGCCCTCGTTGCTAGAGATGGCTGCTCCTGTCCCTGCCATCACACCTGTATTCATCCAACAGGAAGGAGGAAAGGATGAAGGAGTGGAAAAGTGTGTGTCAGTCCCCTTTCAAGACATTTCCCAGAAGTTGTCTCTGATGCTTCCACTTAAATCTCACTTGCCAGAACATAATCATATGGCCATATCTAACTTAAAATGACTCCGGAAAACATAGCTTTGACTCTGGGAATCCATGAACACAACTGGAAATTACAAGCTCTGTAACCACAGAAGAGGGGGAGGATGGAGATTAGAGAGAAACGAGCCCACCAGTACGTTGTCATTGTCACCGTTTGACCTGTAACAGTTCTGCCATGTTCTAGCCGTTGCAGGGTGGGAGGAGGGCATTTCTCATAGCCCTCCCAGCTCCCTGGCCTTCTCTGCACACACCCCGTGTCTGTGACTCTAAGCCAGAGGAGGGCTTTGTAGACCTGGGGGCGTGGAATGGCCCTTGCTTGCAGGCTGGGACTGAATGGATGTTAGAGAGTTCTGGAACACACCACAGGGTTCCGTTCGTCTCTTCCTCGATGGTCTTTGGCCCTCTCCGACCTGCTGGCTCATAAGAGGGACAAGCTGCAGTGTGAATGACTCAGCTGTGCCCACACTACGCCCACCCACTTTGCATGAGAAGTATCTCCTGACAGGACCCTTCTAAGAGCGAGGCTGGTTCTCTCAGGGTCATTTATCCACTCAACACAGAGGTTCTGGAGGCAGCAAGGGTGGTGGCTAGAAGGCCAGTCCTGAGAACCCGGTTTCAAACCCCAGAACTACAAGCTGAGGACATAGGACTTAGTTTCTCCTCTCTCTGCGAAACGCAGATGGACACCCCCGCCCTGCAGGATTTTGAGAGATTACAAAAGGTGACCCGGGTGGAGCTCAGAAAGGCCAGCTCTTCTCCCTAAGAGTCTCCGTGGTCCAGGACTGCTGAAAGCGTGGCGAGCTGCAGGGTGACTCAGGGACGTCTTGCAGTTCCTAGAAACACAGGGTGCCCGTGAGCTGCACCCCTCTGAGTGCAGCGGGCGGGTGCGTTATCAAGGCCGGAACACTGAGGCCTTTCATGGGGCAGATGGCGAGATCCTGGAGAGCAGAGAGACAGCGTGAGCTGAGAGCCAGCCTCCCTCCCTCTTCCCTGTCCCCGTCCCCAACTAGACGCCCCCGGAGCGACTGCGTGTCCTGTGCTTGCATTATAGATGGCCCTGATGCCAGGCTCAGCCGGTCCCTGGACGTCAGTTCTGCAAGGGACTTGCTGAAGGCTGTCTGAGGACCCTACGGCTTCTAACAGTCAACACAGAGGGAGGGAGGAAAACAGCCCTCTGCCACTGTCACTGTAAACAGGATGATTTAAGGACTGATCGTCTTTTTAGCACTTCTAAACAATAACTTTTAAAAAAACTGAGATGGTGGGTGTATACTTTAGATTTCTCTATGAGGCTATTCTTTCAAACATCTCATTACTCCTTATAAAAGTGTACGTAGGAAGTTCAAAGATGGCAAAGGAGGATAAAGTTAAAGCAAACACCCACACGCACGCGGTCAAGTCACATTCAGACCATGTTCCGTGTGCTCAGAGGCAAGACAGACCAAGATGGCGCCAGAGGTGAGCTGTAGGAACGCTGGGAGTCCCTCCCTCCTTTTCCTCAATGAATGCATCCTCCAGAGGAGGCCCAGGGAGGGAGGGAGGCCTGGACTGCTGCTTCCAGGAACCGAGTCCCACACAGGTGTTCTGGCTCCGCAATGCAGAGGGTGTTTTGCAGGCAGCGGGCCCCAGAGCAGAGTCTCACCATTGCCTTACCCAGAGGTTGGGCAAACACCAGAAATCTCTTTCAAAGTGGAGAGCTGTGGAGAGCAGCAGCTGAGTCCACGCGGACGGCAGGAGTGTTCAGGGAAACTGTCTCCACCTGCATGCCTTTTGTCTTATTTTCACAGCTCAGAATCAACTCTCAGGACATCAACCCCTTCCTCCCGGCCTGTCTTCCTCCCTCCCTCCTTTCCTTCCTGCTTTCCTTGAGACCCATGGGCTAATGCTAGCTATGCTGGTTGACGCTATCTTTTCACCTAACTCTTGCCTCAACCTATGTTTCCGTCAGCGTGGAGTCGTCTGTGGTACTTGAAGGCATTACGCCAGCTCTGCCGATGGCCAGTCGTGCGGCAGAGCCTCGGCACCTGTGCCTTTGGGTGTTGGCGGTGTTTTATAGACAGGCTCCTGGAAGTGGATGGTTGGGTGAAGGTGTGCGCCTGTTACTCTGCAGGGCTAGACCGCCTTCCCAATACACCAAGGCGTTCCTCGGCGTGTGTTCTAGTCCGTCTCACTGAGCAGTCATAGAAGGGGCTCACCTGGAAGTATTTTGCTTAGTTTTCTGGTAGGGTGAAGGTCAGTCAAGGTCAGGAGAAATGGGATCAGGGAAGGCGTCGAAGAGGAGACAGTCGTCAGACCTTGAGGGACGGAGTACTTCCAACTCAGAGAACTGAGTTGAGGTCATTCCTGGGATAGGTTGGAATGTCAAGTCTGAGATGCACAAGGGTCACGGTCAAGGGGAAGGTGGTTCCTCATGCCTGGGCCAGTCCTTGGCCATAAGGGATCTGGACTCCAGCCCTCAGCTTGGCAGGCTCAGACACTCCAAGTACAAAACAGACAAGCAGTTACTCTCCAGTGACAGACACTGTGTTGGACCGTGCCAGTGTAGTGGGGAAAAGATCAGGAGTGCGAGACAGAGAATGTGCCTGGGAAGAGGAGCAGGTTGATAAGGGGACCAGAGACGGTGTCATGAGAAGGGGACATTGAATGATGAGGAAGCCAGCCTGGCAGATTTTGGGGGAAAGAGCCTTCCTGGGAAAGGGTGACCAAGGCCCAAGGCAGGAGATCCCATTGAGTTGGAGGAAGTCACATGCTGGAGGAGAATAGAGAGGGGACATGGGGACAAGTGAGAGGCACGGCCCAGAGGCCATGGAGGCTGCATAGTTCTGGGCTCACGTGCTGTGATTTGAAGTCTTTTCCACTGGGAGGTTTGAGCAGAAGGGGACGGGGCCTGACGTGTGCTTGAAGGACAGGACTCTGGCTGAAAGAGGCAAGGTCAACACCAGGAGAATCTGCCAGAGGCTACTGGAATAATCCAGGTGGGAGGTCACAGTGACAGGGACCAAGAGGAAGTCCTGGAGCTGCTGGGCAGTGGTGGGGTTCCAGATGTCCTTGGCAGGCCAGGTCCAAGGACCCTGATGGCAGGACCACCCTGGGGTGTGAAGGAGCAGCAGTGGGTACTGCGCTGCTTGAACTGAGGTGGGAGGCCACCTAGGGTGGGGTGGGCATGCAGGGCTCGCTCTGGGTATTAAATGGGATCCCTGCCGGGCTCGGAGCGGAGGTATATGTGACGAGGAATTCAGGGAGAGGTCCAGGCAGGAGCGTGAGCCGTGAGTCACCCGCACAGGGGGACTGTCAGGGCTTCGGACTAGATGAGGTCACTAAAGGAATGAGCAAGACGGGGAAGAAGAGCAAAGGACTGAGAACCAACCCTGGGAGCCTCCACGGTCTCAAGGTCAGGAAGGTGGGGAGGGACCCAAGATGGTAGCCGGGTGGGTGGAGCAGATGGTCCTGGAAGCCCAGGGAAGCAAGTGACTAAATACTGCGGCTGGGTCAGGAGCATGAGAACTTACACCCTGACCACTGGACGCTCCCTGAACACGGTCCTCGTCCACCAGGCTGGGCCTCGTCTGCCCGGTGCTGATTGGACGGTTTCATTGGCAAAGGAGAAATCCTCTTTCCAGCTCCCGAGGTGGGATTCCTGGTGGCACAGAGCAGGTAGCGGGTGCAGAAGGCTGGACCAGAACGGTGCCAGGTAGGCTGGACTCCAGTCCTGGCTTCCCCGCTGGCTCCTCGTGTGACTTTGAGGCACTTCTAGTTCTCGACCTCTTCATAAGCTATATAGAAGGGGACGACAGAGGCGTGACCAGGGGACCCCAAGATTCTTTTCATATCAACTCAAGTCTCACATTCAAACACACTTCCCTCCTGTCAGTGAGTGGTGGCTGGATATTGCGCAGGGCCCTTTCATCAAAGTGCAGCGGGGGACATTCCTTGGAGGTTACTCAAATGTAACACCCTCTGCTTTCTTCTACTGCCTCTCTCTTGGCTTGTCGTGGTGTTTTTTATTTGCAATTTAATTGCCTTGTAAGTTGAACACGTCAATAAATAAGATGGGTCAACATTAGCATGAACTTTACCATGGCTTTTCCATTGTGCCATGCCAAATATTAAGTACAAATATAAAAACACCCAACTCAGAAGCAGAATCAACGGAGCACGTGGTTCGTACCTCATAGTGCGCACGTGCGCATGTACCTCATTCTTACCAGCATCACGGGAATGCTGCACAAACCGAGTCCCCCGTTTCTGTTTTTATTGATTCACGTGCACTCGGCGGCCATGCTTTCGAGGGCCTTCCAGGCAAGGGAGGCCTGACGGGGAAGGGAGGGTGGGAGGCCTCCCCCTGCCCCCTGCATCCTCCTTCTCAGATGAGTTGCAGACTCTCAAGACGCAGTACCAGAGGGCATTTGGTGGGTCGTTCTTCTTAGGTCATTGCCTTCCTTTTGCATTGGAAGCAAGTTCATTTGGGTAGAAGGCATGGCCACCGGGCTGTCCACAGCCCCTGCTGACTCAGCTGGACACGGAGAACATACCTTGGACTCACTGTGGGTCTGCCTGACCTCCCACGCATCACGGATCCAGGGGGATTCTGTGCTCGTGGGGCAGGAGGCCATATGCAAATGAGGCAGCAAGAAACAACCATGGGCCTGCATCTTGCCTGTGTCCCCTCTGCTCAGACATGCTCTACTGTCCCATCAGTCATCAATTACAAAACACAAGTTCAAAGGGGAACATATTAAGAATTTCAAGATGGCAACGGCGGAGCATTAGGTCAAGCAAGGACCTTCTGGGAGCAGAGGCCCCGTGCAGTTGCCCAGGAAGCCAGCCTGCTATCACTTCATCCCCATCTGCTCCAGTCTTATTCTCCCCACCCAGACTATAAGATATGTTGTTCAGTTATGGCCCCAGAACCAGCACGATGCTTGATACATAGTAGGTGCTCATGAAATGTTTGAAGAAGGAATATTGCCATGAGAATGAGTCATTCCCACGCGCCTAGCCCCCTGTGTGGATTTTTTTCCATGGCAGTTCTTGTCTCCTCTCATTTGATTCATTCACTTGGCTTCTGCAGTGGGTCCCCAAGAAACTCACAGTCTGGAGGGAGAATAGACATTAAAACAGAAAATTAATTCATGCACTTGTGCTGTTCAATCCCAAGCACAGGGCCTGGCAGCATTAAGGAAGACACTGTGGAGGCCAATGGAGGTGACAGACAATTTGGCATTGAAAATGGTGCACAGGGAGTTGCCTTAGAGGAATGCACTGAAGCATTATGAAGACACAAGAAGAGACAGGAAACCCAGCCTTGGCTTCTGGAAGGATTCTCAGAGGTGTCTTTTTAGAAGATAGTGTGTCCTGAAAGGAAAGGCCTTCCAGGAAGAAAGAGCGGCCTATAAAGAGGCACCAAGCCATGCAGCAATGGGACTTCCGTGAGGGCAGCAGGCAGGGGGTGGGGTGCAGAGGAGGAAGCAAGGGCTCAGCGGGATGATCATGGGACCCCCTAAGAACAAAGCAAGGAGCTGCAAGCTTCTCCCAAGGGAAACGTCAGGCGAACTCCATCCGGCAGGTGCAGCGTTGGCCTCGGAGACCAAGTGCATCATAAACCAGAATAACTGTTGGCTTCGAGAAACGGTGAGAATTCAGTGTGGCTCTGGTGAAGGGGACACTGAGCTGCACAGGAGAAAACAGCTCAGCCTTCACGGAGCGGGTGCCACGTGCCAGGCCTCTGCTCGAGTACCTCGTCGCCTCCTAAATCACAGCCTTGCCAAGCAGGCGTTGCCCTCGTCTCCATCCTACAAAGAAATGAGAAAGGTGAGCAGCTTGGTCGAGGCCCTAGAGCTGGGTAAGTCGCGTCACTGGGAGTCAGGCCCAGCCAGGTCTGCAGGATGCCAAAGACAGTGCCGTGTGGGGCACTCACCATGCTGCTCCCACCGTTGCTGGGCAATAAAATTGAAGTAGCCAAAGAGCTTTGGAGGAAACTGGAGAGCTGCACTCGGGGTACCCCCAGAAGGTGCTGAGAATGCAGGTGTGTCCACATCAGCAGCCGAGGGAAGATGGACAGGCTGCAGATGAGACCCGGAAGTCCTGAGCTGACAGGTGACCCTGACACCTTGAGTGTGGATATGAGTAAGAAGACGAGACCTCAGACAGAGCCCCGTGGACCTCGGACATTCGAGGTTCCGCAGGAGGAGCCAAAGAAGACGAAATGAGAAGCAGGAGAGGTAGGAGGGAAACCACAGGGCGACACCCGGAAGCCGATGGCACCTGTGTCCCCCTCTACAGAGAGAGCCAAGCTGAGGAGGCCACAAGGAGCACTTTAGATTTTGCAGATGTCCCTGCAGATGACTTTATGCAGAACAGTCCCCCTAGACTGTCAGACCAAAGGATAAGGACAGGGGTAGGTTTATAACCAAAGTTGGTACAACTTCTCATCTTTTTCAATTCATGGGGAAAAAAAAAAAAAAAAAACCTTCCTTTGTCAAACTGTGGTCACAACAGCAAGATGCCAGATGCAGCCTGGCTGTGGGACAGCTGTCAAGTCACTTACAGCCTCTCTTGGGCCTCTGTTTCCCCATCTGTAGACAAAGGTATCTGAACAGATATGCTTGAAGTCTTCACCATGATTCACATTCTCTTCTTGATAAGTCCAGGCGTCTTGAGGATGTTGGTGTTGACGAGGAAGGTACAAATTCAAGGGAACCCCCGCCCGCCCCTCTGCTGCAGGTCCCCTCGTGTCCCCGTACCTCTGTCTTGTTTGCTCCCTGGTCCTCCAAGGTGGCTGCTGGAGCCAATAATGAGAAACACATGCTTCTGGGCAGCTCTGGTGTTGCTCAACGCACCAAAGGGAGGCCAAAGAGAAAGAACAAAATAAGAAAGGAAGGAAGGAAGGAAAGAAAAGCGCTTTGGTGTGCTCGGTCTCCACAGACAATCCCCCCATTGATGGGCTGTGAGTCACGGCGGCCGCCGGGCCATCGTGGTTTCTGAATCACTTCCTGCGAGAGGGGCTCTTCACTTGTTCCCGGGCTGGCTTTGGCCAGGTCTGGAATGCGAGGAGGCTGGTCCCCTCCAAAGGCTCTGCCTGCTGTCCCCTCTGCTGGCACTCTAGCCGGGAAGCTGGAGGTGCCAGGCGGCGCCACCAGGGGCCTGACGGAGGGTGGCAGACAAACAGGTCGGATCTACTTTCCCCGCTGGGTGGACCCTCAAACACGCAGCTTCTCCCTGGTAGGGATGGAAGTCAGGAGCACCCAGAGCAGAGGCCAGTTTCCTCCAATAAGCCCCTGACTCCGTCAGATCTGGATTTCCCATCTCCTTGGTCTTGTCGCTCCAGCTGACGTGGACAAGATGGCCATTCTTTGGGTAGAGTTAGATGTGAACTTGATCCGGGTCCTTCCTTCAGTCACACACCCCTGGGGGATCTGGAGCTGCATCTCTATCTTTCCACCTCGGAAGACAAAGATATCAGTGATCCCAGATGCCCTCACCAGGGCCTTGGTACCCAGGTAATATAATCTGTTTCAAATTCTGGTTTAGAATAAGCTTCATTCATTCAAGAAAGAACTTTAATCCTTAGTCTGAGCAAGATTTTGCGTAGGCACCAGGAAGTCCAGGAGAGAATGGACATGTTCCTAGCCGTCAGAATGAGAATAACAGGCAAATGGATGCAAGGAATTCAACTTGGCAAGCGTTCTAATGGGGGCCCAGAGAAGACCACCCGATGTAGACTCGGGGCCGGGAGAGATTGGGACACACATTGGCAAGGTTGGTCGACTGGAAGAAGGCAACATCTCATGCCATTTTCCTTTGCCCAGACACTGTTCCTCCCCTGGCCCCAACCCCCACAGCTCCCAAGGACTTTCCAGAAGGTCAGTCAGTACCTTGGCTGAGAAAAGACCCACTGGAGGCCCCTGGAGAGATGAAGTGGCCTCCCCTCCATGCCAACAGAGGGCGCACTTTCCCAATGACCCTGGCTGCTTGGGAATACGCTGGACTGCCGCCACCTGGTGGGCATGCCCAGCCAGGGCCACCTCACCACTACTCTTACCAGACAGGGTGACCTGGAAGCAATACCCAAAAGACGCTGGGGCCTGGTGGGGCTACTTACCTGACTGCAGTTGCTGGCGAAGAGTAAAAGGGACACCTTCTGAGAAGACCCCTGTGCACCTTCAGCTGGCCTCGGCCTCCCCTTCAGGAGGTGGATTTGGATGACAGACTCCTTCAGGGCTGACCCACATCTTACCCTTCCCTTCATCTCTCATGAGACAGACCAGGCAGGCAAAGGGCACTCGGGCCCTGGAGGCTGAATGGAATAAGCCCCCCTGAATGGAACAGGGCCTCTCTACCTTGCATGGAGGTACCACTAGATCTAGCAGCGCCTGGATCTACAAATAAATGTTGGGCTGACAAATAAAACAGACACTTAGAAGTAATGTTCCAGCAGACATTGTTTGCTACAGGCAATTGTCCAGATTATCCGGTACGACCTCCTCCTTCTCAGATGCGTCCTGGAAACGTACAGTGGCTTGCCCAAAGCGACACAACCAGGCTCAGAGCTGAGCTGGTGGGCATGTCCAATGACTTGCCACTGGTGGCCAGGCAGATGGGCCCATGTCGAGAGAGGACCAAGGCAAGGCAGCACAGGAAGGATGAAGTAGGCATTTGCCTTGAGTTACACCTGGAGGAAGTTTCCACTGAGAATTTCTGGAATGTCTTTTCAAGGACCTCAGGACTGGCCTATGCCCCTGGACACAAAAGGAACCCCAACTAGTGCTGGGATAAAGAGGCAAAAAGTGTTAAGTGATCCCAGAAACTTAGAAAGAGCCAAAAGGCAGGCACTGAGCACACAATGTGAAATGGGAGGCACGGGCCCTGTCGTAGGGCCAGGTAGTGACCTTGTCTTCCAGAAACAGTCTGTGAAGCAGCATAACCCATGTCTTTTGGTGTGTGAACCTGGATAACTGTGGTTATCCAGATGGAAAGAGTCATGCGGCCCACCTGTAAGAACAAAGGGTCTGGCTAGGTGTCCAGGTCATCCTCCACCCTGGGCCTGCTGACCTTTCGACACTCTCCTGCTGAGACCATCAGTGGCTCCCCACTGCCTGCAGGGCAGAATCCAAGCTCCTTCTTCATCCCTGCCCTGCTGCTCCTCTCTTGCCACAGGCTCCATCACCTCCCTCCTTGATCACGCATCTGCTGCCCTGTGTGCTGTTTCTACCTCTCGACATGTGAAGCCCGTCACAGGGCCTAGCAGGGGGCATGCTCGCGATGCTGTGCAATCCCTGCTGCTGTCTCTAAATGCACCACGCTCCCTCCTGAGCCCATCTCTGCACGTGCTGTTCCCTGTTAGGAAACATCGCCTCCCTGAACCCCTCAGGTGGACAAGGGCTCGTTCTTCAAGATCCAATCCAGTGCCCCCTTCTCAGCAGCGGGGAGTTCCTTGCACCCTGGCCTAGATACTCAACCCTCTTGCGTGTTCTTCTTTGAAATCCCGTTGATACTCTGAGTGTCCCTGTCCCTCAAATGCGAGTGATGGCGTCCACTCATAATGGCGGGCCCCACAGGCAGCTCCCCAGTCAGCCTGTAGGCTGCGTGAATGGCGGAGCCTCTGGCAAGCTTGAGATGTGTACTTTTGCTCTCGTGGATGGGATGTCAGCAGCCCGCTTCTGATCTGCTGAGGCCTGTGCCTTGCTGACAGGACCCCAGACCAGCCTCCAGCAGGACTGTCACCCCCCCGACACATACACACACAGCCTCCCTCTGCAGCCTTCTTCCCAGGAGCTGGCTGCTCCACCCCCACCCACTCAGCCGGGAGCTCAGAAGTCACATGCTGGCTGTGAGCACCGGGCACTGCCTGAGGGCCCACCCAGAGCCCCACCCCGTTCTCGCCCACTGCCTTCCTCTGGGCTTCCCAGACTCCCCGCCTCCTCACCCCAGGCTCCCCCTTTCTTCCCCTGCCTCCTTTGGACTTTTACAGTAAGATGGAAAGGTGCCCCCCAGGATCCCTGCCTGCCCTCCTCCCCCGCAGCTAGTTTAATGTCACTGTGTTCGTCTCAGGGACTTAACAAGCCTCCCTCATCCACTTAGCAAGCTTTGTGTGAAACTCTTGCTCTCCGAAAGGCATTGTGGGAGATTCAGGATGGAGGAGATTGGAGGGGGAGGGAGGGACATGGAAACGCTCCCTGAGGACATGCTCAGTTGGGGCACATGTCAGAGACTTGGGTGAGTCCCCTGCATTCCCCGCCACCCTGCCTTAGGCTAGGCTCTATTACAAAATCCCGTCACTAAAGACGCATGAGATGGGAAAGTGCCTGACATCATACAGCTACCGAAACCGCCCAGACAGAATGTCAGGCCTGCGACTTCAGCCGGCCCTCTGTATCCATGGGATCTGCATCCACAGCTTCAGCTGCCACAGACTGGAAATCTTCGCCCCAAATTGCCTCCGTACGGAACACGTACTGATGTGTTTTTCCCTGGCTACCCCTAAGCAACACGGCCTAAGTTCATTCAGAGGTGACGTAAAGCGTGCAGGAGCACGTGGCTGGGCGGCACGCGAATACTGTGCTGTTGTTCATGAGGCACTTGAGAGCCTGCAGATTTACGTGTCCACCAGGGGTCCTACAACCGTCCCCTTGGGCAGCAAGGGAGGAGGCACCATATGCGTGGGCACTCAGAGTGTACAGGACACTGAGCTGTCTGCCGCGGTCACCGTGTCAAACAGGCACACAGGTCCTCGCTCCACGGCAGCCCAAGGCCTAAGAGGAATCAGACAAAAACTGGCAATTCCACCCGAACACAGGCCGCGCTTGGAGGCTCTGGGGAACAGTTAGGAGTGGGTCTGGACTGCGGTTGGCCTCCCAGCTCTCCTCGGCTGTGATCTTGGCGTGTTAGCTAGCCTCCCTTGGCCCTCTAAGCCAGGACTGTGCCTGGGATCACCCTTGCTAGGATCGAATGAGGTGCCATGTTGCATCGGCTACTCTGGAGAGACGCTGTTGTGGTTTGGAGGTGAGGAGGTCCCCAAAGCTTCTGTGTTAAGGCAGAACGTTCAGAAGTGAGCCCTTGGGTTGTGAGAGCCACAGCCTGATCAGTTTGAATGGACTGGCTGGGTGGTGACCGCAGGTAGGTGGTGCGTGGCTGGAGGAGGGGGGTCACTGGAGTGTGCGTGCCCTGGAAGGGGACACCTTCCCCGGGGCCCCTGTGTGCGTCCTCTCTCTCTCTCTCTCTCCCTCCCTCCCAAGCTCCCTCCCTATGTCTCTCTGCTATCTGCCTGGCGGTCATGAGGTGGGCAGCATCCCTCTGCAGTGCACCCGTGATGTCCTGCCTCACCTCAGACCCGGAGCAATGCAGCTGGCCAGCTGTGGACTGAGACCTCTGGCACCATGAGCCAAAAAAAAGTTTCCCCCTCGAAGTTGTTCTTGTCCGGCGTTTTGGTCAGAGAACGGTGCAGCCCAACGGCCTGCTGAGTCCAGTTCCCAGATCCACGGCCTCCCAGCTCTGGGCCCTGAGGGGCCTCTGCCTCTCCGCCCGTCCATTGGGGTTCATGGCCTCTACCTCACAACCTTGTTTCAGAATCGAAAGGTGAACATGTGAAGAGTGTGAACCGGTCCCTCTGTCACTCCTTCACCCGCTGAGACTGTCCCCAGGTGCCCACTGGTTACCCACTGATGGTACCATGCTTCCTCGTGCATCCACCCATGAACCGTGAGGACAGACACCCGCTCTATCGGATGAAAGAAACCCGCGTCCTTCTCCTCTTATGTCCATAGCCGCCAAAATGATTTAGAAATCATGATTTTGCTGAAGCTCAATTCCAGACTCAAAACTCCCACTTGGGGTGCTCCAAGCTGATCATGAGCCCTGTGTCTCTCCGCTTTGCTGCTGTCACAGTCCTGGTGCCCAAGACAAGCACAGGCGAGTGAGGAGCAGGGATTCTCCACCCCAGAAACACAAGGGAGAGGACGTTTTGCATCATATTTCAAAAATATGTATCCTGATTGTAGCCACTAACACATAGTGAGCACTCACCAGGGACAAGCACCTGATCAGGGTCATGTCACTGAACTCTCTTGAGAGTCAATGAGGTGGTTCGGTTATTTACCCGCTTCACAGGTGAGCAGACTGAGACTTTCTGAGTCCAGGGTCAAGCAGCAAGCACAGAGAGAGCCAGAATCAGAGCACAGACTAGCCTGACTTGTAACCACTCAAAGACATGTGTGACCTGCCCTCCAGAAACTCAAAGCATGACGTGACGTGCTAGTTATATCTGTCTGTTTTCTGTGACTGATAACACAGTACCACAGGTTGGATACGTTATAAAGAAAAGAGGTTGATTTTGGCTCACAGTGCTGGTGAGGGGCTGCAGCTGGTGATGTCCACCCTGCTGGCAGAGTCCCAAGGTGACAGAGGGCATCATATGGCGAGAGACACGGAGTGTGTGTGTCTCTTCCCATCTCTCTCCCTTCCTTATAAAGCCATCAGTATTCAATCATGGGGCCCCGCCGTCGACCCTACCTCATCCTAGGTCCCCCAAATACTGTTCCACACGGGTTCTACAGATCTTCTCCCACAGACACCAACTCCGGCTTTGGTTGGAAGTTGAATCCCAGAATTTTCCGCTGACCTTGTTTTCTTACCTTTTTAAGTTAAAGTGTAAAACAGCTTTCATACTTGGTAGAGATTTTTCGGCTGACATATTGCCATTAATAGAAAGTGCTAGAACCTAGCGGGATCTTCTTGGCCTTTCTTACCTTGTGTGTGTGTGTGTGTGTGTGTGTGTGTGTGTGTGTGTGTGTGTGTGTTGTTGTTGTTGTTGTTGTTGTTTGGTTTGGAGTTTTTTATTTGTTTGGTTTTGTTTTTGAGGAAAGGGGAGAAAATGCATCCAGGCTGAGAAAACACAGGGGTAGAGAGGCAACTTGATAACTAGGGTTTTGAGGGCTTGGCCCGTAGGAGCCACAGCTGCAGCACATGGGTTACGTGGAAATCATTAAGTCGTTCTGGGAAAGGCTGACAGATGCGGTGCCTGTGTGTATGTGGCAGATGTGTTTACGTAGGGAGCGAGGCACATGCACAGCGAATTACTTCAATATTGCCTCCCGGCCAAGAGAAGAAACTGAAGTCCGGTCGCAGGAGGTGGTTCTGGACTTCAGATTCCTGTTCGGGGCGAAGCTGCAGTTGAAAACTTGGGAAGAAACCATCTTTTCCCTGACATGGAACCTGGTGGGGGCTCTGTTTAGTGGAGACAAAGCAGCTGGGAATCAAAAGGGAGCCCTCTGCCCTGATTTCCTCCCTGCCAATAACCAGGGTGTGACCGGAGGAAGTTTCTCCTCCCTTTAGGGTCTCAGAGTCTCAGATGTGAAATGAGGGGGTTTGACAAGATGGCCTCTGACGTCACTTCCTGCTCTGCTGTTGGGTCCACGTGCAGGAGGTTTTTATAGCACAGATTCCGTAAGGCCCGGCTACTCCTTCTCAGAATCAAGCTGCTGTTCCCTCCGCCCACCCAAAAAGTGTTCCCTTTAGTGAAACCAGATTTTTAGTGAATCCCATTTGCCTAGTTGCACATAAGCATTTGCAATCACAGCTACTTTGTACCTCAAAACTGGCTCCCCGGGTGTGAGGCAGCTAAAGCAAAATGGTTAGCCACTTGCAGCAGAGGGAATCGTATTCCAGTCTTCAGGCACACGCGAGGGGAAGCTCCTCGTGGATCCGGGGACAAAAACTGCTTCTCCAGGCTTGGCCTCATGCGGAGCCGTACATGGACCTTCGGGAACAAGCTCTGTCACCAGGCCGTGGACCAACCTGGTCCCCCCCTCTGCACTGAGTGTGTGTATTGGGGTGAGGAGCAGTCAGGAGAAGGTGGCAGAGGCTAGCCGTTAAACAGACTCCGAGTCATCCTCCAGGACCGTTCGGAAAAGACCGTTGTCCTCTCTGCCTTTAAGCAAGTGATAGAGTCTGGGCTCAAACCAGTTCTCTGAAATTTCAGTAAATGTGCTCCTGACCTTGACCCTCCAATGCAGGGTCTTTGGGCTTCAGCACTGTTAGCATTTTTGACAAGAAAATTCTTTGGTGTGGGGACTGACCAGGGCCTTCTGGAATGTTTTGAAACCTCCCTGACCCCTTCCCACTAGATGCTGGTAACAGTTTCCCCAGTTGCGGCAACCAAGAGTGTCTCCAGACATTGACAAGTGTCCACGGAGGGACACACTCTGCCCAGGGTGAGACCCACTCCCTAACGTCAGCCCAGCATAGAGGCCCACACAGCAGCCCCCAGGCCCGAGCGGCATGATTCCCTAATCCAAGTCAAGAATCAGCCAGGTCTGCTGGGTGGGGTGGCGTCAGCAATACTTTGGGAAGCAAGGGGCAG
Source organism: Sciurus vulgaris (assembly GCF_902686455.1). Taxonomy (NCBI): domain Eukaryota; kingdom Metazoa; phylum Chordata; class Mammalia; order Rodentia; family Sciuridae; genus Sciurus; species Sciurus vulgaris. The sequence continues at coordinate 167,111,441 of NC_136465.1, read as the reverse complement.
GTCAGAAAGGGCTGCAGCTGGGGTGCACACGGCACCTTCTCACGGTGAGGCATAGGAATGGCCGAGTGGCCCTGTCTGCGCAGGCGGTCCTCAGTCCAGCACTGAGCCGACCCCGAGGAGCCGAGAGGCATGAGAGCCCCACCCCAGAGCATGCTCTCCACAGAGAGGCCAGCACGCTGTCACGACAGAGGGGACAGCTGGACATCTCCTGGCCCTTGAGAACCCAGGGGAAAGTCAGCGGTGGCTCCTCTTCTCCTGAACCCATAGCCTCTGGGGCATGGGTCCCCCAGGGCCACCGACCCACACACACCACCCCTGGCAAGTGCTGCTGCTTCCGTAAGTCCTCCTGCCAAGCCCGGAGTGTTGGGTAGACTCACTGACCTCCTCCGCGGGGGTCCCAGGAAGGGGCTCTGACCTCTGGACCAGAGACCTTGCAGGCTTCCCTTCTCCCCACCTCTCCTCCTCAGCCAGCTCTGCGCCCTGAGGCCTTGCTCCAGCTGACCCGACGACCTAGGACACTCACCTTCTGTCCCCGTCATTGACCAGGGCATTCTCCCCAGGAAGACTGCCTTCCCTGAGCAGCACTGTGGAAGGAGCTGCCAGGAGGTCATAAAATAAGATTGACATCAGCACAATACTTGGCACTCTGGTTTGATATAGTTTGAGTATCCCCCAGGGTTTCATGTGAAATTTTATCTCCATTGTGAGGTTTTAATAGGGCGGAAACTTAATCCCACTGTGGTATTTAGAGTGGGGCCTTCGGGTAGTGATTGGGATTAGAGAAAGTCATCAGGGTGGAACCCCCAGATTGAATCCTGGTGACTTTATAAGCAGAGAGAGAGACATACACACATAGCCACACACAAGCTCCCTGTCTCTGTGCCACCTGGGGACTCTGTCAGCAAGAAGCCCATCACCAGATGCAACCTTTTGACCTTGGATCAGATCTGTGAGCAAACTAAACTTCTTTTCTCTATAAAGTGAGCCTACCTCAGGTATTTCATGGTAGTAACACAAAATGAACAAATACACTTGGTATTATGATATTTTGACCTCTCTTGAACACTAGACAACAAGCTCAGTACTTGATGCACATTATCTCACTCAATAATAAATTCAGCGTCACAATGCCATGCAACAAACACACAGTACAGTTATCCTGAACATCCCCTCTGGAGGTAGAATCCCAGCTCTCTCTTTCTCGCTGTGTGACCTTGGGCTTCCTCCTTCACTTCTCTGTGCTCTGTTTTCTCTTGTAGAGTTCATAGGAATTCCTTCCACTGAGATTGTTGTGACAATTGTGTGTAAAGGTGTAAAGAGCTTAAAACAGCACCTGGCACTTAATATGTACTCAGTAAGTGCTGGCTGTGCCACAGTCCTTGGAGAATGAGTCCAGAGATTTGGGATGGAGTCTTCCTAAGACAGACACAACTCCCAGAGGAAGGGAGTTTGGGGAAGAGTTCCCAAGGAGAGAAGGGCTTGTCCCCAGAAATATCTGATGCCCTGGATTTTGAGAAATCGAGCCCTGCTGGTCAGAAGCCCCTTCTCAACCCTGTCGGCTTCCCCTTGGTGTTTCCTACCAATTTCTCTTTCCCACAGGCTCAGTGAGATGCTTGGGAAAATATTTTTTCCAAAATAAATTTCAAGTTATTATTTGACCTACACCACCCAGTCCTGTAGCCCAGCCCTGTCTACTCATGCTACCACCCTGTCCCTGTTTAGACTGAGGTTTTACAACGGGCCAGCCCCTCACCAGGGCTTCCCTGTCCTGCCACCTCCTGTCTGAGTCACCCTGTGATGTCACAGTCCTGGATTTATGATGTTGGCTGGTGTGGTCTCGGGGACGACCGTGGACGAGACTGGTCTTGATCTCAGCTGTGCAATTAGTCACATCGTGTTCCCTCTCCCCCCACCCCCTGTCCCATGACGTAGCGGAGTCAGGCAGACAGTGTGCATCCAAGGTCTGCTGTTTCCTTTCTGGAAACATTACAGAGGTACAGAGGGCAATACCCAAATACACAAGCACATTTTAAGCAACCACTTATATTGTGTCTGCTAGTATCCCATTGACCCAAGCAGGTGACATGGCTGTGCCCAATTTAAGGACAGGGGAAGTATAATTCTTTAGTCGAAGGAACAACAAAGTTGCCAGCTTGGTCCACTTTGTGTCACTATAATAAATGCCTACCACTGGGTACTTTAAAAAGAAAAGAGGTTCATTTAGCTCACAGTTCAAGAGGCCCAAGAGCAGGGCATGAGCTTCAGCTCCTGATGAGGGCAAATAGCACCGCCTGACAGGAACACGTGGGAGAGAGAGGTCACATAGCAAGAGGACAAGCTGAGAAAACCACACTCGCTTTATGACAACCCACCCTCCTGTAACCAACCTGAGGGCTTAAGCCCTTCTGAGGGTGGAGCCCATGACCTAATCACTCCCCCCAGGCCCCGCCCCTTAAAGCCCCCCCACCTCTGGATACCATGACTTCAGGAACCGAGTGTCTGGCATATGAATCTTGAAGGGGCAAACTATGTCCAAACTATAGGGGTCGCCTGGAAAAGGGGATGGAACAGAGGAGGCTGAAGAATCAGGGCAAAGGGCACAATCACTACACAGACGGTCAGGAGACCCTTGTTTCCTTGTTTTTAACTCCCCCTCATATACGGGGGCTCCTGCGTCACCTCCTGCCCGTCCAAACTCGGTCTGAGGAAAGAATATATAAAACACGCTCATTGGTATAAGTGACTGGGAACCGTCGTCTGGCACCTTGGGCTGAAAATCTGCCTTCCTAACAACAGAATCGCGACTGTTCCCTCGGTGCTTCCTGCTCACCAGGCTCTGAGCCAGGCTGCACGATCCGTGTGGGCTACGCCATTTCATCCCCAGCCACCCCAGGACCTAGGCACCTTCCCATCTGACAACTGGGGACACCCGAGCCTTGGAGTGAAGCAGACTCCCCGAGGTCATGTCACCAACTGGCACCAAAGGGACTCGCTTCACTTCCAACGCCAAGTCACCAACGTGTTTGGCGGGCGGTGTTCTTTCCACCAAACCACCAGAGAGAATTTTCACCGGGCCGAGACTTCAAGTCCAACTCTCTCAAATGTCAGTCATCAGTCGGCACCACGACCATGTTCACCACGCTGATATATGATCTGTGCAATAATTAATCTCACGATGGATTGTCCTTTAAATTTTCTCCAGCTTAACGTTAATAAATAAGTGTTCTTCCAAAGAAACTCTGTATGCCTACCATAAAGGGGAACCAATAACTCCTGCCGTAAACAAAGAAAAATAACCATTAAAGATGTGAAAAGAAACCACCCCACACACGAAGCACTACCATTCGATTCATGCTCTCGTGATCTCCAGGCTCCCAGAGTCTGCAACGTTGGGAAGGATTCTAGATGCTCCAGCACCAAACTCAGACTCCCCTTGATGGAATCTCAAAGCTACAAAATCAACTGGAAAGGAGTCATTTTCTCAGCATGTGGGTTGGTGCACTGATACATCCATGCAGCACCAAAAATCATCTCGGGGCCACCAGGAGCTCCAGCCCTGCCTTGCGCACCTGTGGCCTTGAGGAGTCTGTTGTGGGTTTTGAGGAAAGACCCAGGGAAACCTCGCAGAGGCCCTTCAATCCCCTTGGACTTGGTCCTCAGATGCCTGCTGACAGGCAGTCTGGTGGCATCCGCCAGGGTCAAAGACCATTTTTTTCATGATGCAGAAGCAGCAGAGATAACATCCAGATATATCATTATAGTTTGGATCTAGAATGTTCCCCAAAGGCTGTGTGTTGAAGACTTGGTTGCCAGCTTGTGGCACTACCAGGGGTGAGACCTAGTGAAAAGTTAGGTTATTGGGGGCACTCCCTTGAAGGGCATTTGGGGACCCTGTCCCCTTCCTGTGTCTCCCTTCACTTCCTAGCTGCCATGAAGCCAGCAATGTCTTCCGTCATGTGATCCTACCTGATGTGCTGCCTCACCACAGGCCCAAAGGGAATGAAACCTCTGAACCCATGAGCCAAAACAAACCTTTCCTCTTTAGAAATTGATAATCTCAGGTATTTTGTCACAGTAACAGAAAGCTGACACAAACAAACAAAAAAAGAAAAGAAAATGAAAAACAGGTGACAGACCAGCCCCAAGTCCCAAGCTTTTGGCAGATGCAGCGACACATAGACCTGAACATTTCAGGCAGGATCTTCAGGAGAATCAGGCCTTGCCTTTCCTCCAAACTTCTTACTATTAGCACAGCAGTGCTCACCAAAAACCTTTCCCATGAGCTGAACAGGTCTCTTTTCACTCCAACTGCTCTGCCTGAAATGTCTCCTGGAAGTAGACCAACAAGGGGAGAGGGGACCTGTGTTCGCTGGGTCAGTATCCCCACCATGTCTGCCTCCACTCTTGTTTCTCAATCTCTGCTGACAAAGCAGACCCCTTGGATGTCCCTCAGTCCTTCACTCTAACCCGAGAAAACTTCCTCCACTGTGTGTGGCACCTGGAAAGACCTCCCTGGGGTCTTCTTGCCTGGGAAACACCATATTTGCTACCTCCTTGGGTCATAAATACATCTGCTTCATCTTTATTCACCTATTATCCAAAAAGACCTGGTAAAAGAAGTGGCTTGAGAAATGCTTAAAACTCAGACGCCAATCTTTCTTGAAATGGCCGACCCTAAGCAAGCACCTGAGCAGAGACCTCGGTCCACTGTCCCGGGAGGATTCAGCTGCAGTAAATGTAGGCTTTTCCGAAGCTTCGATGGGTCTTTCTAGGGTTCAGTGTATTTTCTATTTCAAGTATCAATACAGATGAAGCCGTTTGGGATTCCCTCCCCTTCTTCTAGAGTTGGGTCAAACTTTTGTAGCTTGAGTCAGCTCTGGTGTGCTGGGTCAAGGTCACTGTCCTCGTGGGACCCGAGCCATTCGTCACCCTATGGCACACAGTTAGTGGGCCTCAGAGGCAGCTCCCAGGGCCGTAGCTCATTCCACCCCCCTGGTCCCTTTCAGGTCTCCATGCTGCTCCACGTCCTTCCTGCAAACACAGGAATCTTTCTGCTGTTTCCATACTTCCTTGGGCACCGGAAATGCTGTCAGGGACTCCATCTACCCAGGCCTCTCCTGGAGCTGCTTCCCCTCTAGGGTCTTGCCGCCTCTCCCATCATGTAGGAAATAGCGTGCGAGTTCCTAACCAGCCGAAATCCCAAGAGACCTGCTGTGACTGCTGCCTACCCTGGTCACATGTGCCCACTCGGCTTCCCACCACCGCCTCCCAGACCATCTCCCCTCTTACCGACTTGCCTGCTCAGCTCCCCTTGGCTCCCCACATTCTCCCCAAATCTATGTTCTGCTCTACCGAGAACTGTCTTGGTTTTCCTCTCCCTTTCTTAAACCCACGGAACAGCCACGTTGCTCAAAGCGGGAGAGTCTCCAGAGAGAAAGGACACAGCAAGGTGAAAACAGTCACCAAGTAACCCTTCAGTCACATCCTCCAGCCTCTCGAGCTTGGGCCTGTGCAAAGAGCAAACAGCCAAAGCTGCCAAGTTCAAGATACAAGGAGGCCATCAGGCGTGGCACACGCCTGGAATCCCAGTAGCTCGGGAGTCTGAGGCAGGAGGATCACAAGTTCAAAGCCAGCCTCAGCAAAAGCAAGACCCTAAGCAATTCAGTGAGACCCTGTCTCTAGAAGAACCACAAAATAGGACTGGGGTTGGGGCTTTGTGGCCAAGTGACCCTGAGTTCAATCCTCAGTACCAAAAAATAAGAAGATACAAGGAGGCATTTTTGGCCACCGCTGGGCCTTTAGGTCCACTGTTATTCTTTGGTTTTAAAGAACGTCCCCGGCCCTGGGTACTTGTCTTCTTAATTTTTCTAAGAAAACTACTCTGAAGGAAAGGACATGGCAGCATGGGGCTCGCTGCTGACCTCTGAGTCCTCTCTGCTTCCGCCTCCGAGTTCCTGCACAGGACGGAGCCCTCTGCCCTCCTCCCCACGTGTCACTCTGCCTGTCCTCCCGACCTCGGCAGGGCACCACAGTGGACATGGCTGCCCAGGACCAAGCGGCGCTGGTGAGCACGGAGCAGAGGCACAGCGACTCCAGAAGGAGCCCTCGGCCACGTTCCAGTCCACTCCCTCCCTTTTCCGGGAACAGCCAGAAACAGGAGAAAGCCACCAGGGCCACCACCAGGGCCACCACGCGGGGAGGCCCGTGCAGCCGTGTGGCCTGGAGGGAGGGAGGGAGGGAGGGAGGGAGGCCGCCGCTGTCCTGCGGGCTCTTCGCTTCCTGGCAGGCACCGGTACACAAACGTGTTTGCTTAGGAGGGAAAGGATGTCACTGGTGGCACGGGGCTGGTGGTGAGAGGGCGACCGGGGCGCCGGGCCACTTCCTGGGCATGCGTCCGGCCCTCGGTGCCTGCCAGCCCTGCTCGTTTGCACTGGAAAGGGCTCGTGTGGGAGGGGCTGAGGAGCCAGGGCCTGGACACTCACCAGGGCAGGACAGCAGTCACCTGGCACCTAGAAAGACCTACCCCCAGCTGGGGCTTCAGGGTTCCCATCCCCCAGCAGGCCTGGTCCTGCTACCGGGGCTCTTGTTTGCAGGTCTTGTCTCTCCATGAAGCCAGGGGCTCCCTCAAGCCTAGCCACTCAAGTCCAATTCCACTCCGGAGCCTGCATGGCCTTTTGTGCTGGGCCTGCCTCATTGAGCATGTCTTCAAGCTCCATCTGTGTTGAAGCGCGTCAGCCCATTGCCCCCTGTGTGTGGTTTAATAATGCCCTTGTGTGGGTATGTGGTGTCTTATCCGCTTACCAGTTGGTGGAACTTTGGGTTGTTTCCACCTTTGGGCTCACATGAACAATGCTGTTATGAGCATCACACACAAGTTTGTAAGTGGACACGACGTTTTCATTTCTCCTGAATGAATTTCCGAGTCAAGGGTACTTAATTAAAATGCATATTCCTGCGGCTCTGGAGGCTGAGGCGGGAGGATCACGAGTTCAAAGCCAGCCTCAGCAAAAACAAGGTGCTAAGCAACTCAGTGAGACTCCGTCTCTAAATAAACTATAAAATAGGGCTGAGGATGTGGCTCAGAGGGCAAGTGACCCTGAGTTTAATCCCGTTATCCCCCCAAAAAAAGCAGATTCCCAGACCTCTAGACCCTCTACATAAATCTCTTGGAAGAGACCCAAAAGGCACATTTTGACATTTAGCTCTCCCGAGATTCTGAGTTTCGGAGACATTTGTGTTAGCTTTCCATCACTATGACAAAATACCTGAGATAAAACAACTTAAAAGAGGAAAGGTCTATTCAAACTCACGGTTGCAGAGGTCACTCAGCTCCATCGTTGCTGGGCCTGCGATGAGGCAGAACGTCATGGTAGAAAGACATGGAGGAATAGAGCTGCTCACCTCATGGCATCAGGAAGCAGAGAGAGAGAGAGGGAGGAACTGGACAAAGCGTAGCTTCCAGGCTATCTTCACAGGCAGGCCCCTGTGACCCACCTACTTCCTCCAATTAGGACCCACCTCCTAATGTGTCCACCGCCTCCCAGTAGCTGCGAAGCTGTGAATTCACAGTGGATTAATCCGTGGATGAGGGTCGATCCTCCTGCTTAGTCTCCTCTCAAAGGCTCCACCTCTGAACATGGCTGCACTGGGGACCAAACCTTAGGGGGACATTTAAGACCCAACCCATCGTACCACTAACGGGAGAATGGCACTCACCCCAGCCCGTGAGCTCTAATGTCCGGAGCACAAGTGGAAGGAGGTCGGGCGCCGTGATTCGATCACCGTGGCAGATGTGCGTGCAGTTTCCTTTTATTTTGGGGGGAGTCACTCTTTTTAATTGGTTCTAGTTAGTGATACACGACAGTCGAATTCACTCTGACACACTGTACACAAAAGGAGCACAACTTGTGCACAACCTCCTTAGGGTGTCCTCATATGTGACAATGTCCAGAGCTCTGTTTACCTCTCGTTGCCGCAGAGACAGGGGTGAGCCACCGTCCAGCGTGATCCGCAGGGCAAACCCCGGCCTCCTGGCTCAAGTCCAGAACTTAGCCCCGAGGCCCTTGTGACCGCTTTTTAATTCAAGAATGAATCCAAGTTCTGACGAGTCAGGAGGTGCTTATGAAGATGGAGAGTGGCTGGGAGCTGGGGTCCAGCTGCCCAGCCCCTCCCCCCCAACAGTGGCCCCCTCGGTCCCTTAGAGGAATCCCCACACCTCAGAGGAACAGTTGGAACACCCAAGTCATCCCTCTTGATGAGATTCAGTTTCCGGAATCCGTCAATGTGTCTTTTTAAAGCGCGGCCCAGTCGGTTACCGTGGCAGATTCCAGGTGGCAGTGAAAAGGGTCCGGTCTGCCCCCGAGCTCGAGGCCCAGGGAGGCACAGGAGAGAGCTCATTCCTGGGAGGACGGGCAGGGCAAGCAACTAGCTCGACCTGAGGTTCCCCGGGAGACCTCCTGGAGGAGGAGACCCCGAGCAGAGACTTAGACGGTATGGTCCTTCACCAGCAGACGGGGGAGGGAGGGAGACGGCGGCTCAGGCCGAGGATCAGCAAGCACAGCGGTGGAGAGGCAGGAGGAGCCTGCGTGTTGACGGGACGTGGGGTCTGTGGCCGCACGACTCACGGATAGTAGAAGGACTGTGAGGTTGAAGAGGTGGACCAGGATCGGATGGGACCCACGTCACCTGAGACCCGCACACAGCAGCATCCAGGGTGCCCACACATGGGTTCTGACACCAGCCCTCGGCCAAGAAGCACCTAATCCATGGACACTAGAAAGCAAAAGGAACCCGGGGGGAGGGGAGGCTCATGAGAACACCCGGCGTAGCCCCAGGCGGACTGTGCAGCCCGAGCACTTGAACGCACTGCGCAGAATACCTGCTTATAGCCACACCGCTGCAAGGGCACCCAGCCAGGTCCCGGGAAAGCCACCTCCCCTGAAACCCAGGACTGCGCCGGGGACAAGCGTCTCTCAAATATTCACATCCATGTTCCAGCAGGTCCCCATCTCAAATATTTGGCACCACTGTCTGTCTGTGGATATGTCCTGATTCGGGGCAAGAATATGAAGCTGGTCGGTTGACCCAGCGTCGGCGATGAATAAGTGTGGGAATTCCGATCCATCGATTTCAACCGGCTTCTACTGAGCCCCCAAGTATCTACTGACACTGTGCTGAATTCCAAAGATGAAAAATGAAGAAGATGGATGGATGGGTGGATGGATGGATAGATGGATGAATGGATGGATATAAGAGATAGCAAGATGATGGATGATTGATAGATAGGAAATAAGAAGTGGACATGCAGACAGGAAGTTGAAACATTATACTATAGCAAGAGACGACAGACAGATAAACATGCATACTCTTCATAGACACCATCTCTACCAGTGGTGAAGTACAGGTGGGCAGAGGGAGTACCGGGGGCCTGGAAACCAGCCTAGGGGAACCAAGAAGTGGTTCCTGAGAGGGGGTGATGTCTGGGGTGGTCCCAAAGGACAAAGTGAGCTGGGAGTGGATAGTGGAAAATAGCCTAGCCTTGGTTTCAGAAAAGCCACTTTAGAAACTAGGGTCCCTGCCACCTACTGTGTGACCTGGAACAAGTCACTGCTCCTCATCCTTAGTCAAAACCCAGCTTCATAAGATCACACCAGGCTGATGGTATCCATGGGCGCGTCAAATCCCCAAACAAGCATGAAGTATTTGTAACCGCAGCACCCGACCCTCCGGTTACTACTCCAGGCCTGACTTTACAGGCGGTCAGCCACTTACGCCTCACCCTAGCCCTGTAGGACAAGCATTCTAGTATTTCTCCCATTTCACAGAAGAGAAAACCAAGATTCAGAGTGGACAAGGCACCTAACGCCACACATCTGCTTGTGAAGAAGCTGGGCGAAGCATGCGCGTTGCTTACTTGAGAGCAGACTTGCTGGCTGCGTGACAAGTTTTATATCATCATCTATAACCACCCAATGAACTAATGGAAGCAGGAGCAAACCCATGCACAGTCCCCGGCTCTTGCAAAAGCTGTATGCATTACATACATGGAAAGTGAGGTTAAGAAAACACTGACGCAGCCTTTTCCCTGGATTTGGGGGTTATTTCTCCACCGGGAATATCATCGGCCCCTGAGTCAAGCTGAGAAATAAATAGGAAGGGGAAGGTCGAGGGAGGTGTTTCCAAAGAGCAGCTGAGCGTCCAGGGGGCTTCTCTCCAGCGCCCAGCTTCCTGCCCCCAACCCTGGAGCCAGGCTGCAGGCTCACAGTCACAGAGTTCTAGGGCAGGAAGGAGTTTTGAGGTTATCTAGCCATCCCCATTAGTTCACAGATGACAAAGTCAAGGCCAGGGGAAGGCTGGAGGCCAGGCGCACTGCTCTCCCGCTCACCGGGACCGGCCGGGCACTTCTCACTCACCAACGTGGCCTCGTTCATGGTGGTCCTCGCTGGGACTCCCAGGGCCCGCACTGTGCCCACTGACGTGGGAACTGGCGCTCACAGCCCCCCTGCCCCTGCACTGCGCAACCAAGTCACTGGTCCAGGAATCGCCACCACACCTTTATCTGTCCAGGGCGGCCCCACCCTGTCTGCGGGACCATGGCGTCTCTCTGGCGCCTGGTAAACCAACGGAAGGGGCCATAGGATCCTGGCCTTTCACTATCTGACTTGTTTTCCTAGGGAGTAAATCTGAGAACCAAAAGCAAATTCCTCACCTCGGAGATTATTCATTCCCTGCCTTTGGTGCCATAAAAAGAACTCTGGCTGAGCAAAGAAGCCTTTAGCATGGAAGCGCTGGTTCAGATGCTACACGAACACATGTTGCTGTGTGACTACGGGCAAGTCTTTCACCCTCTCTGGGCCTCAGGCACTTCCTCTATAAATCAGAAATCTTAACAGTCCCCACCTCATGGGTGACAGGAGGGATAAATGAGATGATGAATATAAAGCACTGACACATAGTAACTGTCCATCAAAAGATAAAGTTCCTCCTGAGACCTTAGGAAGGGAAAGCATCTCTAAGGCTGCCCGTCTTTGAGGGCCCAGGGTTGCAGCCGGTGGTTTCCTGATATCCACCTGCTTTCAGGATCTGTGAGCTTGTTCGACTCCTGGGAATTTTTATTCTCTTCTTGCACTTGAAGGAACGGGAGGATCTCTGAATGTAAGAGCCCACAGAGATGAAGGTTTCACAACAGAGGCAAAAAAGGACGCCTGGAACATCACCTGGCCCCTGTGGGCACTTTAAAATGCCCCTGGGGCTGTGGTCAGGGCTGGAGTCCGGATCAGTGCCAAGTCCAGGGCCACAGCCTGCCCCGTCCCAGACGCGTTCTCAGTCGAGCACACCTGCATCTGGCTTCCCGCGGAAGAGCAGGGAACACGCCTACAGCCCGCGAAGGCCTGGCCTTCACCCTGACGTCAGTGAGCACCCCCACGGGGTCCTGAGCAGAAGGGAAGTCCTAACGGGCGGCTCTGCCACGACGGAGATCAGACGGTGGTCACAGGCGGAGTCACAGGGTGACCCTTACCACCTCGCTTTAGGTACCTTCATTTTACCGCATGTGATCTACGCCTCGCAGGAGGAACGCTGGGATGCACACCGGGAAGAGGCCAGCCTCCCGGAGGCAAGGGAGCCCGCTCATGCCAGCGCCCGCTCAGGTCCTGGCCTTCGTGAAGATGTTGGCGGATTCATTTGCTTGGATGTTCAGTGTTTAAAATCTGATGCCGAAATCGTTCTTATGCGACGTGAGTTTGGAGGCAGCCTCTCAAGTGTTCATTTCCCTTCATTCTTCTGAGCTTTCCAGCAAGAGTCTCACCTGCCTACCTTAGTCCCGACCCCCGCCGAGCCCCGGTCCCCCAGGGTGCCTCCCCTCCACCCCAGGGTGCGGCCTCTCCCAGCCAGCGGCACCGGCGGGATTCCAGGAAGTCTACAGAGAACAAGCCGAGATGCTTCGGACCGGAACGGCCGAGAGGGAAGGATGCAAAGAGATTTCCAGGAGAGGCTACGGCGGAACCCAGAGAGAAGAGTTTGTGAAGTGTTTAAACTGCAGAGGGCAGAAGAGGCAGGGTCAGGCTGCTCCCCGCCGGGCCTCCGGCCTGGACAGAAAGCCGCCCCAGCTTCGTCTGCCCTGGCCAGCCTCCTTCATGGTTAGGTTCCATCACTGACGGACGTGTCCACGGAGAGCTCGATGAGATTCTGGCAGGTCGCTGACCCGTCTTTCCTCGTGCCGCACCGCAGGGCTTGCAGATGCCCAGATGGCACTGGGCCCCTCTCCTGGCCTCTCTCAGATCTGGATGGGATTTTCTAGGACCTTCACCTCACCGTCTCCTGGTATATTTATGCCAATTCCCAGAGGAGGGGGAACCTCTGTTTCTACCTCCATGGCTGCTCTTCTGCTGTCACTCACCAGATTCAGCAGCCAGACCCCAAGCGCCCTGCTAAGTGTCTGATTTCACCATGTGGAGGCCGGGGGACGCTCACTCCCCAGCTCAGAGCTCCTTCCCCGCCCCAGTTGCCTGGGAATCTTTCTCATTGTGTTGTCAGAGAAACTGCGGGAAACCCTGAGCTCTTCCACCGCCTCTGTCCAGCCCCTGGGGGCTGCAGTTCCTCAGCACCAGCTGGGCGAAGGTAGAGAAATGTCCACGCTGGAGAGATGGCCGGCGGCCCCAGAAGCCGCCTCCAGGGCCTCACAGCCCTCTCTTTCCTCACCTCTCAACCCACTGGCTTTGTGAAAGAAGAATCCAAACTTGTAAGTCAATCAAAGACATGGCGTGGAACCTTCTAGAAACACAGGAAGGAGAAAAATTAAAGAACCCATTGCCCTCTCTGCCACGGAGCCTGGGTGAAACTCTAGCCCGCCGCCCTATCCTCGGGGCCAAGGCCCAGTGGGCAGCAGGCGGAGGCGGTGCAGGCCCGCTGGCCCCTTGGTAATGACTACTCCGTGACTCTTCTGCGGAGGTGCTTCTTCAAGAAGACAGCTTGTGCGCGTGCGTGAACGTGGGGGTCGGTCTGTCACTCTTCCCCTGGGAATGTGTCGGAATCTCCGAGCACGTCCCTGGTGTCTCTGCATGGGGGGCCACCTTTGCACACGCGTGCACGTTTGAGCTGTCCATCTCTGTGTGTGGATGTCCCTCTGCCGTTAGATTCAGGTGGTGGCTCTGTGTGCAGAAGCCTCAGCTTCTGTGTGTGTCCCTGCCTGGACCCGTGTGTCTTTGTCCCGGGGTGCCTGAGGAAGGTGTGAGTGGAGAGCTGTGGGCGTATCCTGCCTGAGCGTGCGCGGAGGCGTGGGTGTGCAGGAGAGGGGTGCACTTGGGGCTCCCGGAAGCCGAGCTGGCGCACACGCTGTCTCTGCAAAGCAAGTCATCTGCTTTCCTGGCTTTGTTCTTCTCCTCCCAATGGCTCCCGACCCTCCTTGAAAACAAAAGGAGCTTAAATATCACAGCCCTTCCTGTGTTCCCGAATGTTCAGAAGGCCACGGTGAACGTGCATGGTGCCAGCTCGGATGCCCAGCCCTGCCGCTGCAGCAGGAAGCTACCAGCTTGCTGGCCACCACCACCCACTTACATAACATGTCCAGGAAGGCGGGGGGGGGGGGGGGCAGGAAGGAACAGCAGCAAAGTTCACTGCACCTCAACTCCAGAGCCAGTAGCAGGCCTTCCCTGGGAACTGGGAGGCTGTGTGAGTCCAAAACCTATTATTTGAGGGCTTCCTCCAAAGTTGGTGGAGGTTGATGGTCCACTTTCTGTTGCTGTAACAGAATACCTGAGACAGGATGGTTTATAAGAGAAAGAGGTTTTTTTGGTGCATGGTTCTGGAGCTGGAAAGGTGAAGAACCTGGTGCCAGCATCTGCTCAGCTTCTGCTGAGGCCTCAAGCTGCTTCGATTCACAGCCGACACTGGAGGGGCAAGAGGTCTGGAAGGCAAAACACGAGGGGCAGCTTGATCTCCAACAACTGGCTCTCGCAGTAGCAAGCCCAGGTCCAAGAGGCAGGCGACAAGCCCTCTTAAGGACCTAATCACCCCTGAAGGCATCACCTCCCAACACTGCCACGGTGGCAAGCAAATGCCAACCTGAGCTTTGGAGGCGACAGACTGTATTCAAACCACGGCAACACGTTCACGTGGAGGAGACTCCAGGCAGCAGGTGTCCCCGGACCTCCTGCCATCGTGCCAGGCCAGTGAGGAAGCCACACTAATCGTCCCACACTCGTTAACTGAACACCTACTCTGTGCGACAGTGTGAAAGATAGAACTCCTCCTTCCCCCAAGGACCCACGTCCCCACTTCCCTGCCCAGGGCTCCTCTGTAACATGAGGTGTTACACTCACGTCCCCAAAGCTCCTGGATACGCCACGATCCTCACGTGGCGAGTGCATGGCCCCTGCCACTGAGCTCCGGTTGCTCAGAGGAGCAGCTCAGCAGAGGCCCCTCTTTCCCTCTGCCAGGTGCTCGGTCGCGCTCCTGCTTCCTGTCTCCCTCCTTCCTCACTGAGTCACCGTGTCGACCCCTGGGGACCTCCTCTGCTTACATGTGTTGGAATAAACTCCCAGCCTCGATCTAACCCCAGCTCCCACCAGGCCACCAAAGTCATCATCCGCCGGCCTCTGTGTGCCAGCCACGCTCAGTGCCCGCCTCCTTCCACCCCAGCCTCCTCCCGCCTTTCCTCCTCTGCCTGCCTGCAGCACCCACGCTCCCTCGCCCCCACCCGGTTCTCGTCCCTGGAGTTCACGGTCATCCTTCAGGGCCGACCTCATGCGCCTCCCCCTCCACGAAGCCCGTCCAGGCTCCTGTAGATGTGAGCCACGTCTTGTTTGAAAGATTTCAAATGGCGCAGCATGTTTGGCCTTGACTCTCAGTCTTCAGTGTTGATTCCTCAAAACTGAACGTCTCCCTCCTGCTTGAAGCCACCTGATGGAATGATCCAGGCATAGCCAGCTGGGGAATGGCAGGCAATGGCAGGCACCGGGCAGCCTGGTTGGAGAGAGAAAGGTACTGCGGGGCAGCAACTTTACACAGAGAAAGAGAGGGGTGTCCAAAGTCACAGTCAGGTGTCCAAAATCACACTCCACCCACGACTGTCCCGTGACAGTCCTGAGGCCCTGAACTGAGCGCCTGAAAATGAGGAGACGCTAACGTGGGCCTGGCTCCGCCTAGGACACACATTTTCCAAGAAATGCAGAGAAAGGCAGCGCCATGCACCCAGAGAGCCCAGGCCAGCGCCTTGGATGCCTCCAGGCCAGTGAAGGACGGAGGCCCCCTAGCCAGAAGGGATGGAAGCTGACCAACTGGAGCATGTGTCCCAGGCACACGAAGCCGGCCCTGCCTGGGGAACGTGGGTGGCTGCGTTCTCCTTAATAAAACCCCTCACTTAAGAAACTCTCCCACCGCATAAAGGCCGCGGGCTATTCAGTTAGAGCAACGCTGGGGGTTCCAGTGAGACAGGCCTCCGGGCCACATCTGGCCTGCGGGCTGCCGGGGAGGCTGCGTCCAGGGGTCTTCCAGGTTCCTGAGTCAGGTGTGTGAGACCGACCCCCACCCCGCCCCGGCTCAGGGTGATTCTAATGTCCACCCAAACTCAAGGACATGTCAGGTAGCCTGACATCCTGGCCACAGGGGCAGAGAGGCAGGGAGCAGGGCTCAGGGAACGTCTCTGAGGTCTTCGGAGTCCAGGTCTTCTCTCGCCTTGGGTCGGGCGACTGGGGACGGCCAGGAGACTCAGGCTGCGTGTCGTTTGCTGTGTGACAGGAGCAGTGACCGCTTTCTGAACTGCAGGCTCCCCTCCGACCATGCGTGTGCAGGACTCGAACACCCCGAGGTCCTCCCGGCCTCTGGCAAAGGAAGCGACCCGGCTTGTGCAAGGCCACAGCCCTGTGGCGGCAGGAGGGAATCCTGCGGCAGGACCTGACCTGGGGCCTAAGAATACCTTCCCCTCCCGCACGTGGCAGTGCCTCCCGGCAGGTGCCCAACAACCAAAGGGCCTGCCCAGTCCTCACGGTCCCACCCCTCGTCCTGGAGAGATGGCCAAACTGTCCACCCACCAGACACCAATAAGCAGGGGCTGCTGGACAGGTCCCTGGGGTGGCCGAGTGGTAGGATTTGTTTAGAGTTGGCCCCAGCGAGAGGTCAGGGCAGATGGAGACACAGGCAGGCACCCCAGAAAGTGATTCCCAATAACATCGGGAGTATCTCAATACAATTTAGTCAGGCCAGGCCACTGCGTCTCCATGGAATATCAGTTCTGTCCCCACCAGAAGGCTGTGTTCCCCGGGCACTGAGGGGCAGGCCCAGAGGCCGGTGACAGATTTGAAAGCAAACCCCCTCCCAGTCTCTGGGGAGCTCCCCCAACAAGCCTGCTCCACTCCAGGGCCCCCGCCCCGGGCCTCCCTGGGCATTGGATAGGAACAGGCACCACCCCAAGCCTGGCTTCATGCTGACCATCGCATCCCCCAGCCAGGGAGGGAGCAATGATGTCATTGTGCCTGTGTTTCAGAAAAGCAATAATCAGATTCGGAAGAGGATCGGCTTTCAAGGCAGAAGGCCAAACAGTTGATCTTGGCACGGGCCTCCGAGGATTGCCTCATAGAGGGGGCGGCTGGCATGCTGCTGAGCATCATTTGTCATGAGCTGGGAGGCGCAGTGTCCTTGGAGTCAGGAAAACCTCGGGGACCCTGTTGAGATGGAGAACGTCCAATCGCAAACAAATGAGCACGAGAGTCACCTCTTCCCGTGAGACCCGCTCTTAGGGAGGGAGGGACACCTCGACACGCTGAAGACTCTCCTGCAGAGCTGTGCCACCCTGCCCTGAACTGTGGTCCCTCTGTTATGAAAATAACAGGTTTCTCCATTTGAGTAAGTTCCCCGGAGGCAGGGGCCTGGTTCCCTGCTGCATCCCTGGCGTCTGGGGCAGAGTTAAGATATCAATCCGTATTGGCTGAAGGGGGAGGAAGCAGCAATGAGCGGAGCGAGCCTGCGTTCCAGGGATCCAGGGGCACGTCCTGGTTGGCCCAGGTGGCCGGCTGGGTGGGCAGGTGGGGGCTGTAGTGATCGGTGGAGGTGCACATTCCCTATTTGTAAAGATGAGTTCTCTGGGCTTGGGATGGAGCTCAGTGGTAGAGCCTATTTGAGTCCATTTCATCACTGGGACCAAAAGACACAACAAGAACAATATAGAAGGAAAAGTGTATTTTGGTTCCTGGTCTCAGGGGTTCCCTCTGTGGTCGGCTCACTCCATAGCTCTGGGCCCGAGGAGAAGCAGAACATTCTCTGGGCAGAAGGGCATGGCAGAGGGAGGCGGCCCAGGACACGGTGGCCAGGAGGCAGAGAGAGCTCTGCTCACCAGGAACAAACCTAAAGCCCCAGTGACCCCCCTCCTCCAGACACACCGACCCGCCTCAGGTGACTGCCCGGTTAGCCCACTGATCAACCCACTGATTTGGTTACAACGCGCACGGGGCAACCATCTCACGCCGGAGCATTCCCGCATGATCTCACACAAGAGCTTTTGGGGATACCTCATATCCAAACCTTAACAGAGGGCTTGCAGTGCACGCATGAGGCTCCAAGTTTGACCACCAGCAGTGAAAAAAAAAAAAATCTTAGTTGACAACCTGTGGTCACCTTCTCCCCCTGGTCCACAGTCTCAGCTTCTGCCCTGGAGTCCTTAATTGCTCCTTACAGGCTCTGGGGTCCACCTGCCGTGGGCGCTGTCGGAAGGCCCCGCCCCAGGGAAACGTGTTCAGGAAGAACGCTCCCCCACGCCTTCCCGCCCTGAGCTGCACGTCTGCTGGGCTCCCAGTTGAGCTCAGCTGTGTCTATGACCTGGAGGAGGTCACTTCCCGTCCTGGGCTCAGTTTCCCCCAGTACGTAAAACGCAAGGCGAACTAGGAATTGCAGCATTTGGAACTTCTAGAAGGAGCACCTCGGCCTCCTTTAGGAGACAAGAAGCTTGGGGCTCCTCCCCACAGCAGCCGCAGGCTCCTGCACATAGGGGACCACGATACTTCCAGTTCCTGCTGCTCAGGCAGCCCGACCAGGGAGCCCAGGAACAGGACCTTTTGGACTTGCTGATCCACAAGTCCCTCCCAGATCTGACTTTCTGGAATGTTAACCAGCATGTGGCTGTGAGGAAACTCATTCCAGCTGCCCTCCTCCCAGTCCACCACCCGGCCACCCTCTTGGCCACCCTGAGGAATAAGGCAGCGTGGGTTTGGCTAATGGTGCAAATGCAGCCTCCACCTTCCTCAAGACGCAGGCCTCAAGTCAGCCAAGGTAGACCTCACTGGGGTAAAGCAGGAAACCAAGGAAATCCAGGCCTGAGGGGACTTTCCTCTGCTCTCTCTCGCTCCTTCCGGTTGAGAGAGGAGTAAGAACAGGGTGTGGGGAAAAAGTGCCAAGAGACTTTTTTTTCAGTTGAGGCCCAGAGAAGGAAGTGGAAATGGCCACAAAACAGAGAGGTCACCCATGGGGAGCCAAGCAGGGGACACTGATGCGGGTGGGCGGGGCCCCTGTGCATTCCACAGGACAAAGTGAACTTGTCCAGTCTGCTGCTTTCCCAAAGCTATTTACCAAGCTGGACTAACCCAGCCCAGCTGTGCAGACAGTGAGCAGACAGGGCCCTTTGTGGGGTTCAGACCCACCCCAGCCCTGCACATTCAGATCCCGCTGGGTCCTCTCTGGAGGGGAGTCACTGAGGCCCAGCAGGGGAGGCTGGATCTGAGTTCAGGACTTGCAACACACTGTCAGCCCCAGCGTGGACACAGGCAGGTCTTACCCGGGGAATCAGGATGATCCCAGATCTGATTGCTCCGCCACTTCTTGCCTGGGTGAACTTGAGTGAGTTGCTTGGGTTCTCTGAGCCTCAGTATTCCCATCTAAAAATGGGATACCTGCTAATAGGGTAATCATTTATCATCGAGGTAGAGTAACACCTAACTGGCAGAGGTACCGGGTGGCATCAATGAGAAAATTCTACAATGTGCACGGGATGGATGTGTGTTGGGAGGGAGAAGGGAGATGTGCCCAGGAGCCTGAAGGGAGAGCTGGACAGGGTCCTCCAGCTTCTCCTGGGGCCTGGAGTCAGCGCCTCCGCCTGGAACTGTCTCTCGAATGACCAGAGATGACCCCTTCCTGCCCTGCAGCCCTCAGGCACAGAGGCACCAATCAATCAGCTCCACGGAGTGACCTCCTTGCACAGAGGAAGAAACCGAGGCCCAAGAAGCAGGGGCCGGGGACTGGGTGCCATTTCCAGTTAGCCAACTTCAATCTTCACTTCACACTGCTTTGCAGTTATTATTAACGAGACACAAAGGCCGAAGGCATTGCCTCCACCGTGTAAAAGGAAACCCAAGGCGAGGTTACAAAGCAAGGCTAGGGAACGAACCGCAGACCCAGGGGCTGGCACGAACCGCAGACTTGGACTATTCAGGATTCAGACCCAGAAGCCATGAAATTAATCCCTTTCCTTTGACAAAAGACTTCAGGTCCCAAGGAAAGGGACTTGGCCACGATCATCTGGACATTCAGACCTTAACAGGCACAAGAATCTCTGGGGCATCTGGTTAAGACACAGACTCTGAGCAGTTGGTCTAGAGGCTGCGTTTCTGACAAGTGTCTAACTGATGCTGGGGCTGCTGGTCCTGCAACCAGGCTCTGAGTATCCAGGCTTAGGAC
Organism: Sciurus vulgaris; assembly: GCF_902686455.1. Lineage (NCBI taxonomy): Eukaryota > Metazoa > Chordata > Mammalia > Rodentia > Sciuridae > Sciurus > Sciurus vulgaris. The sequence goes on along the minus strand of NC_136465.1, from coordinate 167,091,782 downwards.
CTCACGTATTCCACAGAGAAGGAGGGACCAGCAGGAAGGTGCTCACAGGTAGGCACACCTGCATTGAGAGTCCTCTCTATCCTTTTGCAGTCCCTCAACTTAGACCCATTTGACCAATGGGTAAACTGAGGTTCGGAGAAGAAATACTGGCATCAGACCCACTCCCTGAGATTTTATAGGTCGGGGCCCAATTTCCTCCAACACTTAAAGCAGTGAGAGGCAACTCTAAAGAGAGGCACCTCCTAAAGCAGTGAGCTCAGGGAGCTGTGGTCCACTCGGAACCACCAGCTCCTCAAGGTGGGGCTTCCTTTCCTTCTGTGACCTCAGGCTCTGAGCCATTCTTCCACTTGTTGGGGACTCAGCTGGTGGTGCTGGCCCAGGGGTCTCTAAGTCCCAGGGGCTGAGATTGTCCTGTCTGGTGAGTGATTTAGGAGGTTGGCAGCTTCCCTTGTTCTATTATGCAGCCTCTGAACATTCCGTCCAAAGGCCTTTTGGCACGACACACATTTTCAAAATGAAAAGGGGGGAAAATTAACATTGCCCTTACTCGTTTGCCTGATTTGAAAGCATCTAGAAGCTTTTTTTAGATGGGAAGAAAAAAAAAAAAAAAACAACACCATCCATCTGAAATGGAGGAAGCACCAGATCAAGGAACCAGGAGAGAAATGGAGACATCGGCGTCAAGGGCTGACGTGTTCGGGGACAAACCTCGTGCCTGCTGTGCTTCCTCCCCGCTCCTTTCAGCTTGGAGAGCAACGCCTTTTGGGAGGCTCTGGCGGAGAGGAAGCTGCTCTTTCCTGAAGGAGACCTCAGCCCCCGGCTGGGCTTGGGCACCAGCGTCCTGCGATTTCCCCCAGACGCTCACCGAGCGCTGCTCTGCCCCGCCTCAGGCACTGGCTGGCCTCATTCTTTCAGCGGGTGGGAGACTGCTGCCCGTTCATCCAGGCGTCCTGCGGGGCTGCGGGGAAGGCCAGGGGGCTGCACCTCGCCCAGCCAGGGAGACCCAGCCAGGAGCCCAGCTGACCGCGTGCCACTAGGAACTGCTTACAGTGACCTGGGAACCCAGGGATGGAGGCCGCTTCGCTTGGCTCCATCTCTCCCTCCTGTCCCGTGCCCGCGGGTGACCTTGGCCACAAGGCCTCCTGGGGACGGCGCATGAAGGCAGGTCAGGCCCCTGCCTGTGCTCTGCTGACTCCGCCCCCTTCTCTCCCAAGGCAGAATCAAGCGATCCCCCTTCTAGAAACCCCTTCCTGGCTTCCTACCATCCGAGGACCAAGTCCAGGCCTCTCCGAGGCGTTCACCAGGATTGACAATCGGGCTCCCCCCTCACGCATCCTTCTCCCTCACAGGGCGAGGCCGTCCAGGACACGCAGAGCCAAACGGCCCTCCAGAAGAAACGGGTTCCCAGGACATGTCCAAAAACAGGCAGAAGTGGGGAGAGAGGGATGTGGGGTCCCAAGACTGGCCCAACGCCGTCCCACGCACCTGGCTGGGTCCTCGCCCAGCCAGCTCCGGATTATTTTAAAGCAAATGCAAGACATTCTGTCCTTCCCTGGGAGAGTCCTTCAGTATGTGTTCCTGAGAGGCAAGGAAAGGCCTTCATCTTTTGGGGGTTCTGGGTTTGTGGGGAAAAACAGCCAAGACAGGATAACCAAATCTGCAGTTCAGTTTTAATGTGCACATTTGATAAACTTATGTTTGTAACACACACACACAGAGTACAGTGTGTGTCTACCCTCATTTGTACAGAGCAACGGAGATCTAAATCCGAGATCCTTCTCGAACGTGACCCCTTACCAACCTGCTCTCCCAGGCTCTCCCTCCCCTGACCCCCCGGCTCTGTGGTTGGCCCTGGCGTTTCCTGAATCCTCCAGGAAGCTTCACACCTTTCTGCCTTTTCTCTTGTGAGTACTTCCCCCTTGGAATGCCCTTTTTTCCACTTGGCAAACTCCTACTTGATCTGCAAAACCCAATGTAAATGTTATACTGTCCACGCTGCTATCAACAAACCGCCTTCTCCACAGGCGACCGTCTTTGTTCCTAGAGTGCTTTCTTCCAAATTTTCTTAAAGGTTGACATCGCTGAGTTGAACTCATTCATTAAAGAATCTGCTGACCCCACCAGCCTGGGAGCCTTTTCAGGAAAGGGCCTGGGTCTTTTCTATGCCCCTCAGGGTCAGGTGAGCGGCCGGCAGTCCCCAAGTGTGGATCCTGGCTTCTGCCATACCTGGACGAGTTATGTAGTTCAGTCTTGGGTTCTGGCGTGTGAATCAGGTACAAGCACCGTGAGGAAGCCTGGTGCGGATCAAAGGCGGGGTCTCTGCTGCTGGGGCAGAGCCAGCCATGGGAGCCAAAGTGCTGCAGCCCCAGCATCAGGTGTCAGCAGCAGTCCTCTCTCTCCCTCCCTCCTCTCTCTCTCTCTCTCTCTCTCTCTCTCTCTCTCTCTCTCTCTCTCTCTCTCTCTCTCTCTCTCTCTCTCGGTACTGGGAATTGAACCCAGGGGTGCTTAACCACTGAGCCACATCCCCAGACCGTTTTAGTATCTGATTTAGAGTCAGGGTCTCTCTGAGTTGCTTAGGGCCTCGCTGGGGTGCTGAGGCTGTCTTTGAACTTGCGATCCTCCTGCCTCAGCCTCTCCAGCCATTGGGATTACAGGCCTGCACCAATGGGGCTCCTTTAGCCAGACACATACTGCTCAGCCTCTGTCCAGGTCCTGGTAGTTTCTAGAAGGTTCCCTCTGGTCCTGAGTCACATACCCTACAGTGGAAGATGGGAACAGGCTGTCACCCTGCTGCCCCTGGCTTCTGCCCACCTCACCTCCTGCCTCCCATGAGGCAGAATAGGCCCTGGGGTCCTACCCTCTTCCCTTGGGTCCACACCCCACAGGAACCGGACCATGAGGCTCAACCCAGCCCCGGGCTTGCTCCCCTGCAGCTGGCCCAGAACCCCTGGAATGCTCAGGTGGCGGGCAGCAAGGGAGGGTGCAGGTGAGCCCTGGACCCCACCCAGCCCCGGCCCTGCCTACGGGGGAAAGAAGACTGTTCATCCAACAGTCGTGTCTGAGACGCCACCTGGGTTTAACCCCTGTGGCCAGCCTCTGGGGACGATCCCTATTCGTATGACTGCGCACGGTCTCCTCATGGCCACTCTGTCCGCCTGGTGACGTCCCCCTTCCTCCGCTGACACACTTCCTCCACGTTGGTCTGGAGTCTGCAGATTGAAAGGCTCCTTGAGGCAGAGCTGGGGGGACTGGGCCCTCCGATGACCATCTCTGCGACTGCACCTGTGGTCCCCTGCTGACCCCATCCCCGTCCACACTGCTCAAAGGCTGTGTCGGGGACCCCGGCAGTAGGGTCCCAGGGCCGCTGGGCCAGGGGAAGACCGCCTTGCAGCGCTGATCCCTGGGGCCTGACCCCTACCTGAGTAACCTCAGCCTCCATTTTCTTATCTATGAAGGGAGGGGCCGGCCTCGCCCCGCATCCCATGCAAATGAGGAGGAAGGTCGCATGGCAGGCCCTGTGGGTGGCGTGGCGTCTGGGGCCTCAGCTTCCTCCTCCATGCAGCCAGGAAGCCCCACTGTGCTGATGGGTCAGTGGGCGGGGAGCCTGGGACAGTGTGATGAAGAAGAGTGGGGGTCTTGGGGGCCAGGTGACCCTGGAGCAATCCTCATATCCTATCGCTCTGTCGATCAAGCAGAGCTGCCCAGTCCCACCAGGGAGAGTTGCAGGCCCTGGTCCATCTTCCTCTCGGCTCAGAGTCATCTCTCTGGATGTCGCCTCCTGAAGTCCACACACAGCCTTCTGCTGCAGATACTGGCCCCCCAGGTAGCCCATTCACCCCTGCCCACCTCTAACAGGGAAGCCCAGGTTCTTCCTGGCTCAGACTCCTCCTCAGAAAGCGGCGGAGGAATCATGTTCCCGTAGCCAGGGTGACTCTAACACCACACACCCCACTAAGTGCTCTCTGCAGGTGAAGCCATTTAAACCTTGAGGCAGACGACCCGCTTTCCACAGAGCTAGAGGCACAGAGAGGTGAAGTAACTTGCCTGATGAGACACAGCTCATCGATAGTAAAGCTGAGCTTCGAGCCCAGGCGGTGGAGCTTCAGTCTGGGCTCTGAAGCACTCACTGGGCTCTGTGGCCCCTTCCACAGATGGAAGGAAGGAGGAAGGAGAGAGCAAAGAAAGAGCAGAGCGCCCAGCGGGGACCTGAATAACAACCGAAAACCCAGGAGAGCACCGATCACCTGGACTGACGCAGGATTTGATCCAGGGGAGAGGGCGCCTCTAAAGATTCAAGAGCATAATCATGACGATGGTGACGGCAACAGCCCCTAACGTACGCAGTTCTCCACACTCTGCGTTTCTGCATTCATTCAATAAATTCAATCAACAAACACTTACTGAGCACCTACTATATGCTGGGCAAGCAATGGACATAATGAATACTGTCCTTGCCCCCATGGAGCACAGGCAAGCATATAAGGGACAACACAGATGTAGCCCTGTTGGCAGGATGAAGTCCCCGCTTCCTTTCCGGATGGCTTCAAGGGAGCCTGGGCACAGGAGTATCTGGAAAATTAAGCCATGTTCTTCAGGGAGGGGCCGAGTCCTGGTAAGGGGTGGGAAGGCCAGAGGGCGTCGTCTCTGGCCCTGCCAGCGGCACCCGGTGCCAGTGTTTCTCCACACTCTCTTCGTTGGTCCCTGAAGGAAAACGTCCTCCGCTCCCGGCGCCTCTGACAGGACACGCGGTCGGGCTGCTGAGCCTCCCTCCTGTTCTCGGCAGATTCCCACGGGGGGCCCATGGTTGGATTCAGGTCCAACGCTACCCAGAGTTGGCGCAGGCCTCGGGGGCACGGGCTCAGCCCTTCCAGGTGGTACCCACTTCCGATGCCAGTTGCGAGTTTCGGGAGCCCTGGGTACCCACTCTGACTTGGCGACAGAGTCAGATGGGGGTTCCTAGGACACGCTCCTCTTGTTGGATGTCCCGCTATCACAGCTGGTGACTCGGGCAGACGCTGCCCCTGCACGTACGGTGTGTCAGAAGGGACAGTGCCGAGCAGACGCAGGACAGCCAGATAAAGAGGCGCACAGGGCGAGGCTTCTAAGGGTCCGGAGTACGGGGGCTTCTGCCCCGTGACATCGGGGTGTCCGCCCTCCCAGCCACGAAGCTCTCTGCACCCCGCGCCCCGTAGCTGAGGGCGGGATGGATGATCAAGTCCCCTCCAGGCCCTCTGCTCTCAGAGGGCGGGGCTGAGCTCCAGGCTTCTCATCCTGGCTTGGTCCATCCGGCGACCAGGGCCCATCCAGGAGGCTGCCCAGCGTCTTTGGGACAAAAGCTGCTCCCAGCTCCCTGACATTCGGGAATGACAGGATTTTTAGGAGCTCTGTAGACGTGAACAGAAACCAAATATACACTTATCGTTGTGTCACGGGCCTTAAACATTCTTCCCTGCGACCCTGTCCCTTTATCAGCTTACTCACGGGATGACGAGGTCCATTAAGAAGGAGCTGGGAGCGGAGATCGTCCTTGCTCCAGTGATTATACTGAAGATCTAGCTCGAGACCTGGGCCTGCAAAGGACGCAGTGTCACAAGCCAGAATTAGCCAGTGCAAACCCTCCTGCTGGCCAGAAGGAAGGCCAGAGGGGCTGTTGTAACGACTTTTTGTCTAGGGTGTCCTCAAAGGACTGACCTCGGAGTGGAGACCTACAGGGACCTTGACTTGCCCTCAGCATCTGCAGACTCGGGGAATCCACATCAAGGTACTCCATTGGGGCTGGGGTGTAACTCACGGGCCCAGCACACGTGAGGCCCTGGGCGGGGTCACTAAGTGCCACAAAAGCAAATAAATGAACCGACTGATTGATTGATTTAAAAATGTTGAGAAGTCGAGCACTATCCGTACAATGGATCATGCACCAATAAAAACAAATGGAGCCCCGGGGGACGCTGGCACTCAGCGGAATCCTGAAGGCAGGGGGTGAGAAGCCAGTCCCCCGCGTGAGCGTGTGGAGGAGCCATGGACGTGACAGGCTCAGGGTCAGCAGATCCAGAGACAGAAAGTGGATCAGTGGTTGTCAGGGGCTGGCGGGAGGGAGGAATGAGGAGTGACTGGTAACGGCAACAGGGATTCTTTCTAAAACATTCTGAATTGGTGGCACAATGAATATAATGTAAACACCAAATTGTACCAAATCATACTTTTTTTTTTTGAGATTTGGTCTCATTAAGTTGCTTAGGGCCTCGCTGGGTGGCTGAGGCTGGCTTTGAACTTGCAATCCTCCTGCCTCAGCCTCCTGAGTCACTGGGATTACAGGCGGGCGCCACTGTGCCCAGCTCAAACCGTATGGCTTCAAAGGGTGGATTCCATGGTATGTGAATTATATCTCAGGAAAGCTTCTATTAAAAAAAAATTCGGGCACTATCACTAAAACTATAGAGGTCAGAAGTCACTACTCAATAAAAGATGGTGCAAGAGTCACAGGATAAAAAGCCAGGCAGGGTGAGAGTCGTGGTGAGAGTCTCGGTATCCTTGAACATAGGAAATGCGTACATAGACTCATTCTGCATATAAGGAATGTCAGGTAAATCCATTATATCAATGTACTGAAAACTTCTAAAATAAGTTCAAATCCAATTTTTGCAAGAAACTGCAATAAAAAGGAAAATCTTTTAGCTTAAAAAATGTCCCGAACTGTAGCAGGTCATAATTCGGGATTTTTCAGATTGATTTTAAGTGAATGTCGTTGTAAACTATCCCCAAAGAGCTTCTGTCCAGGATCCAGATCTATGTAACATGTCCTCCACACACGAACTCAAATCTCGACAATGACTCCCTCGCTGGCCTTCTTACCCCTGATGACAGGGGCAGCGATGAAGACCCAAGAGGCTCAGGAGCTTGCTGGAGGCAGGCCACAGGGAGGGACACCTGGGTGCAAGTCCACCCGGCTTCAAGCCTGGGTCCACCTCATCCGGGGCACTCGCAGAGTTTCCCTGGACCCGGCAAGTGACGTGTCCCTTGCCTGCTGCCCCAGGCAAGCGGTGTTTGCCCTCCGCAGCCTCAAGTCCACCTTTCCAAACTCGCTGCTGTTACCTCTGATCTGAGGACATTGTAGGTGTGGACATAAACCGAGGCACGGAACTGGAGGCCGGAGAAGCGCAGTTATTATCAGCTCGTTCCGGAAGCCACCAAGAAGAGGAGCAGTGACTGCCCGTATTTAGGATCACCTGAATTGGAAAGGGCACCTTCCCCCGCCAGAGGTGGCTCTAGAACCCTCGGGTCAAGATTCATACTGCCCTGGATGAAGGAAATCCCAGAGCCCCGGCCCTCACCCGGCCTCCTGCAGCCTGCCTCTGAGGTCACTCAGCCCCCTCCCCCACGAGGTCCACATCCTGAGCATCCCTCGGGAGGGTCCTCGAGGGAGATGGGCTGGCAGCCTGAGCCCATTCCACGCCCCAAACATCACACGGGCATGAACCAGAAAAGCCTATTTACAGACAAACACTATCAGGTTGTCTATTCCTGACTATTCCGTTTCCCAGGGAAACAGGAAACAGAGAGAAAGGAATGTTTGCTCTCTCGGTAGGGCAGGGGAGTCGGATTATTCTAAATACGCTACCAGTACTTTTCCAAGACGCACTAAGAGGGAGAGGTGATGCCGGGGGCTCAGAGGTGGGATTAGAAGGGCAGAGAGCCTTCAGCTGGGCAGGAGACCACGATTTCACTCGGCAAACATTCCCGGGGCCTGCCCGTGCCAGGCCTGGGGTGAGGGTGGGCAAGGATAAAGATGGAGGAGGCAGGCAGGATATCTATCTTGGTCACTGGTGGGTGGTGAGACCACTGCTTGAGGTTGGAATACAGGTCGAAGAACGTTCTGGAAGTTCATGAAGTTGTTTGGAAATGAGGAGTCTGTGGTGGTGAGTAGCCAGTGCAGGGCCACCTGGGGGCCAGGCCAAGAGGCAGGTCTACAACTCAGGAGGGCGCTGAGGGGCCCATCATGAGCAACAGGATGTGAGACCCACAACTTCTCAGGAAGCTTGCCGCCTAGGGAGAGACACGGGGAAAGGCAGCTCCTCCGGGCAGTGACTTTGGAGCTGCTATCTGAAGCGTGGGTAAGAATGGGCTAAATGAAGAGGAGCAGGAACCGCCATCGGGGAAACCAGAGCACATGCAAAGGCCCGGTGGCCAGAGGGAGCAGACAGCTCTCAGGCTGGGACCGAGAGGCCGATGGGCAGCGTGGTAGGACAGGGTCCAGGAAGAAGGCAGGGCAGACCCCACAGAGCCCTGGAGGCTGTGGTCAGGAGCTCCCTTTTGACATACTGTGTATGCCATGTGTCCAGGTGGTATTTTGTAGATCTGTCACAACACGAAAGGCCTGGAAAAGGCCTTCTCCTCCTCGTGACAGGAGTTTCTTCATGTGCAATGCTTAAAATTCCAAGCAGTCTGTCAGATGCTACTGACCAAGGTTAAAGTTCACAAAGCAGCTCTTGTCTGAAGTGCCTCTACCTGACGCAGCTCAGGGCCTCCCGCTTCCCGTCAAAGGCTTCGCGAGGCGCAGGCCCCCAGCCGGGGCCTCAGGCTTCCTTCCTGCTCCCTGGCCTTTCTGCTTCCGAGGAGCGATGGAGTCCTGTCAGCCTCCGTCGATGCCCACTCCACCGTCACCATACCCTGAGACCAGAGGTGACAAGGAGACAGGGACAACCCGCATCGCCACCTATCACGGGCCAGACCCCAGCACCACCTAACTGCGTAGGCCTCCCCTGTGGACGTGACGAGTGGTGACCAAGCCCTCTGTGACTGGCATCTACCATCAGGCCACCCGCCTGTCCACCTGGTGGGATTTAGAGGACCCTCCTACTCCGGGCGGAGGAAACTGAGTCACCACACGCCGGTGGCTCAGCCGGGCCTGGGAGCAACATGCGAACGAGGGCCCTCTGGCTGCAAAGGCGGCTGCTGCCCCCTCAACCTGCCTTGCTCGGCCATCAGCAGGGGCCCTGCCCGCTGGCTCCGCCCTCCTCTCCAGTCCAGTCGAGAGGGCAGAGTCTGGGCCCACGGGCAGCAGTCGCACCAGAGGCAGCGAGGATGGCGGGCCGGGCAGCCCCGGCTCCTCCGCTTCCCGGCCGAGACTCTAGGCAAGAAACTTACCTCTCTTTGCCCTTGTGCTCCTTTATATAAAATGGGACTAAAAATGAGAGCTCGCTCCCTCATCCGCGTGTCCAGAGGCAGGCCTGGCACCCAACGGGCTCGAACACGGAGCTCTTGCTACCACAGCTTCTAGAAGAATCTCCCAGAACCTGCTTTGCGGGCGGCTGTTTTATGCATCCAAACCTCCACAGCTGTCTGGCGATCACAAAATGCAGCCCACACCCCCACCTTGGGTGCCCGGGTCCCTCACAAGCTTGGTGCTCCCCATAGTCCTCCCTCACCCGCATGCACAGTGCTCCCCAAGAAGCCTGCCCCCATCCTGTCCCCCAGTCCTTTCCGACTCTGCCTGCTGGCTCAGGACATCCCCCTCCTGTAATGGAGGCTTCGTCTACATGCAGTCAACAGACGCCCTCACTGCAGCTCAGACCCGGCGTCCCCCAGAGTCCAGGTGTGGAAGACCTAGCCTCCAGCTCGTGGTGCAAGAGAGAGGTGGTGGACCTTTAGGGAGGTGAGCCTACCAAGGAAGCGAAGCCAAGGGCCTGTCCTTGGAGGTATGCTAAGACACGGCCCCTCCTCTTCCTGCTTCACTTCCTGGACACCATGAGGCAAGAGACTGCTCCACCACAGGCTCCTGCCATGTTGTTCTGCCTTGCCACTGGCCCAAAGGCAATGGGTCAGCTGACCATGAACTGAAACCTCTGAAACTGTGAGCCAAAATAAACCCATCCACCTTAAAGTTGTTTATCTCAGGTATTTTGTCACAGCAATGGAATTGTGCCCACCAAAATGCTGTCTGCAGAATGTCTGCTGGGTCTTCTGTGGGGCCAGGAGTTACAGTGGCAGCAAAATAAACAGGCTCCGTCTTCAAAACACCTAGAGTGGAGAAATGGACAACAAAGAAATAAATATATAAATGTGACGCATGACTAGCGCCATGAAGGAAGAGTTCAGGGTACAACAGACAGACATCAGGAAGCACCTACTTAGACCCGCGGCCGGGGAGGGCTGGCCAGAAACAGAGAAAAGTGAAATGTGAGAAGGGACTGACTTGGCGAAGAGTGCTAGGAAGGGTCTTTCAGGGAAAGGGCAGTATATGCAAAGGTCCTGTGGCTGCAGGGAACCTGGTCCACTCAGTAAAGAACCAAAAGGCCTGTGGGTTGGAACATAACTAGCATTGAGGTTTGAAGTAGGGAGGATGGAAAAGCACAAGATGAAATGGAAGGGGCAGGCAAGAGCCAGATCGGGCAGCATCTCCTAGTCACGGAGTGCAGGCCCAGCTCCTCCTGCGTGAAGTCTCCCCAGACTTCTTCAAAGAGACTACAGTCCTTGATTTTGGTCCTTGAGTTCTTCCAAATTCTTCTTGGCCTTATTTTTTCCATCACTCTATTGATCTGTTTTCTGTTACTATCATCAAATTCCTGATGCCGGTACTTAGTAAACAGAAGTTTATTTCACTCACAATTTGGGGGCTGAAAGTCCAAGGTTGGGTGGCCCCATTGGCTTGGCCTCTGGTGCAGCTCTTGTGACAAGTGGCATCACAGTGGCAGATCTCATGCCCGAGGGAGCCATCCCAGGTGAGGCAGGAAGCCAGAGAAGCGGGGACTTGCTTATCTGTCACAATCCCGTTCCTGTGGAACTAGCCCCAGAGGGTTAGTTAGATCAAGGGACTACTTGATCCCTTCTGAGGGAGCACTCAGTGACCTGGGGACCTCCCACGAGGCCCACCCCTTCGCGGTCCCTCCATGTCAACACCAGCACACTGGGAAGCAAGGCAATCCGCTGCAGCACCCCTTAGCCAGGGTCAGACCCTGCTGGTCACCACACCTCCAACGCCCAGACTGCAGAGGGACTTGCCTCCGCCTCCGGGGTGGGAAGCCCTACCAGACCACGGGGAGGTCCCCCCTCCAGCTCTGGGACTTGAGGGTGAGGTTGGTCCCCGCCCATCTGGGCTGAGGCTGTTCTGACTGGACCCTCTCAAGGGAGCACCCTGCCCTGGGGGACCCTGGGCCACCCTCACTGCCCCACTGATTCTAGTTTCTTTGGCTATTTTTGAATAAGGCCCTTATCAGGGTGGAGATCTCTGTTTGCGGGGAGATGGATCTGCCCCCCTCACAGGATGCCTGGCCTCCCTACCAGGGCAGTGCCTGGGGCACGAGATGGGGACAGGGGGCCTGTGGGAGGCTGGCCTGGCCCTGCGGGATCAAATAAAGCTATTGTTGGGAAGTGAAGACAGAAATAGCCACAAGATGTTTTTTGTCCTCTGTGACCTGTCTGTGTTGAGAGAGGGGCTGGCAAGTGGCAAAGGGGCGGGAATGGGGAGGGGCCTTTGAAACCCATTTCAACCCCTGGGGAGGAAGAGAGCCGGAGAGAAGGCCCTGCTCTTGACAGTCCGGCCGGGCCACGTGGGGCAGGGAAGGAACCAAAGGCAGGTGGGGTCCTCGCTCCCCTCCCTGGCCCTCCCTTGACACTGAGCCACAGTCCCCTCGGCCTGCCGGGAGGATGTCCTGGGCGGCTCACCTGGGGGAGGCCATGCCTGCTTCCATTTGTGAGCTCCAGCGCTGACCAGAGAACCCGGTGGGAACAGCCCCGGATTCCGCTGGCCTGCGGGAGGCAGAGCCCTAGTTCAAGTGCACGAGGACGCGCAGGGTGCAGGAGAAGTCCGGCTCGTAGGAGCGGAGAGGGCCGGAGCGAGGACGAATCCTGCAACGTCCAGCGACAGGGCCAGCCCCGGGAGGCGTTCCTGCGACGCACGGGTGGACGACGCGCGGTGAGACCACAGGGTCAGGCGCTCCTGGGAACCTGGACCAGGGGCCTCCCGGCTGTGCGCTGAGTGCTACGAGCTGTTTGTGAAAAATAAAAATAAATGAAAACATCGCCCTCAACCACCTGTGCGCTCACTTCTGCCAAGATGGAGCGGGCGGCCATGGGGGCGGGGTCAGCAGACGCACCGAGCAGGTGACCCAGGCTGCGGGGAGGGGAGCTAAGAAAAATGTCTGCAGCAAAACAGAAAAACACTGATGGATGGTACAATACTAAGGGCTGAGATAGATGCAAAATGCTCTGGTGGTGTGGGCTCTCCTGGGTTTTCTAATTGGACGTAGAGATGAGAACGATAAAACAGCCAGGACCGATTCGAACTGACCGGATCCGATGACGGGGCTGGGGACCATGTCATCATTCATTTTCATAATCATGGTGACATTATCATTTCAATTAAAAAGCATCGAGCTGGGAATGCAGCTCAGTTGGTAGAGAGCTTGCCTTGTAAGCACAAGGCCCTGGGTTCAATCCCCAGCACCACAAAAAAAAAAAAAAAAAAAAAAGAAAGAAAGAAAGAAAGAAAAAGAAAAAGTGTCGCTTAACAGAAAGAAAGCTCCTGGGAGTGGCCCACCGGCTCCACCACGCCCACCCTGCCCAGACCCACCCTCATCACCCGGCTGCTCCCTCTGGTGTGGGCCTCTGATTTTTCAGGCTGTGAGTTCAGTACCTATCAGTGCCATCAGATGACGGGAGGCCAGAGCCTCCGCTCTCCTTCCTCGGTTACCCGGGCTCCCTGCCCCTTTCCACCTGCCCCCCCCTCCCGCCGTGATCGCCTCCCTCCCCCATTCTTTACCCTTCAGGGTTAGCATCACTTGGAGCTATGCAGTCTTCCGTTCCTTGTTTCTTCTTCTCTCAACAGTTCTGTGAGTTGGGCATTATCAGCCCCATTTTGCAGATAAGAAAAGTGAGGTTCAGAGAGGGGGAGTAGTTAGCCCGAAATTAAACAGAGAGAAAATGGCAGGGCTTCTAGCATTATCCCTGCTCTTTTCAATGAACACAGCAGCGATCCACTGGGAGGGGTCAAGGGAGGAGAACGTCATTTCCCCTCCACCTCGGTCTCCTTCTTAAAATGAGATGAGTGAACCCAAAGTCCTTAGACTGCAAGGTGCTTAAAGTCTGCATGGATGGCTGAGTATTATGATCATGGGTGACAAAGCCCTGGATAAAAATGCAGCCCTGGGTCCTGCCTGTCCCATTGGTGAGGTGGGTGAAGCGTAAGCCGTTAACCCGGCTAGTGGGACTTCTTTCTCTCCGCCCTTCAGCGCGTCAGTTGGTCGTTTTGAAGAGCAATTTGGCAATACCTAGCCCCGTGCAGATGATTGTTCCCCAACCCGGCAATTCTTTCCCGGTGGTTGTGCCCCAGAGACGCCCCAAGTGCTCAGAGGAGGAAACACTCAAGAGCGTTTGTAGTGGTCTTGTTTGTAACTGCAGAAAAACAGAAATCATTTAAATGCTCATCTGCAGAAAATGAATAAATGGTGACATATTCAAGACATGGAAGGCCACGGGGCAGGAAAATAAGTCCAAGTTATGTTTATGGACCCACGTGAACCCCACAAGCATGCAGAAACAAGGTGCAGTAGAGGCTTTGGTACCGTTTACACGAAGTTTAAAAACATGTGACCCCTCTTGCTTGGGTAGTACATATAATAGTGAAATCATGAATGAACACAAGAGAATAATAAGCACAGAATTCACGTATGGGTTGCCTGTGGGATGGGAGGGGACAGTGTGATAAGAAAGAATGACGTCAGAGGCTTCCACGGTCTGGGCAGTGTTTCGGTTTTTATTTTTTGTTTTTGTCTTGTTTTGTTTTGCTTTTTGGAACCAGGGATTGAACTCAGGGGCATTTGACCACTGAGAGTCACACCCCAGCCCTATTGTGTATTTAGAGACGGGGTCTCGCTGAGTTGCTTAGGGCCTTGCTAAGTTGCTGAGGCTGGGTTTGAACTCGCGACCCTCCTGGCTCCGCCTCCCGAGCTGCTGGACTACAGGCGTGGGCCGCTGCGGCCAGCAGTGTCTTATTTCTTAAGCAAGGTGCTGCCCACAGCGTAGCTCATGAAGGCTTTCCTTGTATATGAAGTATTTCATAATGCCTATTAAACTAACAAACAGCCGGGAACATTCTATCACATCATAGGAGGTGGAAAGAACAGGAAATAAAGTTGGATATGCACTATACACCCAATTTCATAAAAACAGAACAAATCGGAAGAAAAACAAATACTGGGATTTTTTTTTAAGACCAGCCTACAATACACTGACACTGTTAGAATCTGAGGGTGATTGTTGTTGTCTTCTTTACATTTAGCACTTTATTCTATTTTCCCAAGTTTTATAGTTTGTACATCTTGCTTTCGGAATCAAAATCAAATATCGCTTCCTTAATGCATGTGCTTGCTTTCAACACCGGGGTAGGGTGACCGGTAGCCTGATGTCCAGGGGGAGTTATTTAGAGTCCACCACAGGGAGCCTCTGCACGAAACCCTAGAGGAAACCATTCACCCCAAGCTCAGAGTCCAACAGAGTCGAGTTCACGTCCTCAGCTCCACCCCTTCCCAGTCACTGAACTGAGCCTCAGTTTTCTTACCTGTAAAATGGGAGCAAGCGTGCCTTGCCTGATTCATCACGGGGCCACTGCAGGAGTGGAAGGAGATGAGGTCCAGGGGATGGCTTTGGGACCCACAGTGGCCCCTCTGCAGCAGTGACAGCAGCTGTGACATGAGAGACCAGGCACTAGCCAGTCAGAGGGAAGAGCTGGGTTCATCAGGTGCCCTGGTATAACAGGACAGCCAACTCTGCCAGGGGACCATCCAATGACAGGCACCGGAACAGACTTCTGTGCAGCCTAGAGCGTGCAATGTGATGACCCCTGGCTGGGGGGTCATCTAAATGGAAGGGAGTGGCATTATTACTACACAGTGGGGTGGGAGTCTTTGCCCTCAAGCAACCCAAAATAGACCTCCAGAAATCAGTAAGCACACCGCAAACAACACAAAAGCGACAGGAGGGAGAGAAGACAGCTCACTGAGCATCTGCTTTCTTCTCCTGGCTAAGTGCCACGGGACGTGGGCGAGCACAGGGCCTTTCCAGCTAAACTCTCCCCATCCGTGTGACAGGGAGGAGCTTGCTCGCCTCGTTGGTCTCGCGGGGGACTGACTGAAGCGCAGCTTTGGCGTTCAGCATCTTCCCAGGAGCCAGGACTTGTCCTGGGAGCTGGGCATGCAGCAGGGAGCTCGGCAGACCAGGCAGGTGTGCCACCCTCCGAAAGAGACAATGCAGGGCAGTTGCTGGGCACAGGCCCCACGTGGCACAGCTGACAGATGCTTGTGCCAGAGGCGCGCAGGACCACCATGAGCAAGAGGCCTCCCAGGGCAGCTGGAGAGGGCTTGGTGGAGGTGTGAAGAGTCTCCGGGTAGTTGAAGCATTACCGGAGGGAATAGCATAAAGCAGAACTGGGCCGGGAATAAGCAAGCTGCTGTGCCCAGGACGCCTGCATGTGTAATAACTCAGTCGGTCCTCGCAGCAATCCTAAGGCGTGGGAACTGTTATCATTTCACCCATTTTTCAGATGAGGAAACTGAGCCAAGGATCGATGTGATGTTGTGGTTGCACAGAAGTAAAGCCAGGCGCTGAAACCAGTTGGTTTGCACCACTTCATGGTCTCTGTGGGTTGACGGTGCCCCCAGACAGGCCAGTTTTAAGAGCTCAGAGCTCTCTTTGGAAGCGCAAAGCGCAGGCGTGTGGGATGCCTGCAGTGGGGCAGGTGGACCATCTGCAAAGCATGCTTGTGGGGATTCCAGGCGGCTGGACTTGACTCCAGGGCAAGAAGCACCCACCTCTGGGTGACAATGCTGAGACGCTAACCAGCGATTTCCTCTGCCTCTTTCAGCTCACAGCCCCGCACTTCCCCGTGGTGGTCAAGCTGGGACACGCCCACGCCGGAATGGGAAAGGTAAGTGGGGCAGGGCCCGCAGCCGCCCGGGGACCGTCGCCCCTCCCGCTGCACCCTGGGCATCCGTGTGACCTCAGGTGGGTTACCAGCCCACCTCTCGTGGTGTCCTCAGCCGGGAAGTGAGTGCTCCTCCCTCCGACTCCACCGCCTGATGCGGGCGGGCTCTTTCTGCTGAGGGAAAATGCTCCTTGCTCTGAGACTGCTGAGACGGTGCTGAGATGTGGTGACCACACGCAGAAGCCACGCTAGACCAGCAGTCGGGGTCTGCCCCCAGGGTTGGCTGAAGGCCATTGTTAGTTGTTACAATTTGGAGCCGGGATGGGGTGCTTCTGGCCCCAGGTAGAAGCCAGGATGCTGCTAAACGCCCATCAGTGTGGGAGACAGTCACCCGTAACAAAGAATTGTGCAGCCCCAAATGTCAGTGGTGTCAGGCTTGAGAAACCCTGGGTAACACTAACTTAGTTTCCTTTGTCCAATGTTCTGCCAGACTGGAAACCAGAGGAGGCCCTGGGAATTTTCAGGCCGCGCTCAGCCCTCAGTGTGCAGGGGTTCTGTGTTCTGTGTTCTAGGCAGGGGGAAAAATGCATCTGTACTCAACATTAAGGCTGTTTTCTTGTCTGTCGTTAGATAATACAGTGTAACAACCACTTACATGCCATTATAGCCTTTTAGGTATTGCAAGTAATCTAGAGATGATTTAAAATACACAGGAAGATGTCCTAGGGTTATATGTAAATGCTATGCCAATTTACATGAGGGATTTGGGCACCTGTGGATTCTGGTCTCTGCAGAATTGGTCCTGGAACCAATCCTGCACAGATACCAAAGGGCAATTGTCTTTTCCCCAAATTACAACTATTCAGGATGTTATAATCTATTTTGGTCAGATAGGTTTGAAAAATGGTGTTAAAGTAAGTTTTTAGTGCCGAACTTCTCAGAGCCATAAATTTGTTCATATACACTATTGAACGTGGAAAAGTATCAAAACTCTGAGATTTTATCTGACTCCAGAAACCTATAATGGTTTTTTACTGAAATGGTTATACTTTTATTACTTTGTAAAAACTCTTCATATATTAAGGACATTAATCCTTTATCGTATTTGCTAACTATTTCTCTCCTCTAGAAAATTACATGCTCATTTTATTACTCAGTTTTTAACAATCTTTGGAGTTGAGACAGTGTGTTAGAGCAACTAAGGGTATTAATGTGAATCTAGATTACAGCACTGGTTAGCTGGGAGAGCTTAGATAAGTTGCTTAGCCTCCTCCACCTTAGTTCCCTCTTAGGATGAAGATGATGATAGTATTGACCTCATAAACTGGTTATGAGGATAAAGGACACAGGGACATTATGCACGGCAAGCACACAGCTCAGTGCCAGGAACAAGTGGGCACTGAATGGATATTATCTGTCATCATAATTAAGAATATTTGGACCTGCTCTGGAAACCCAAAATGCAATGCAAGTCGATAGGAGAGAGATGACTAAATTGCATACTATGTCAGATTCTTTATTTCCCTTGGCTCCCAGCTCCGTGTGAGTCAGATGAGTGTTGGGTTGCCAAAAGTTCTAATTGACAAATGCCAAATAACAGATGGAAATGGACTCAGCTTCATTGGTCACCAGGGAAATGCAAAGTAAAACCACAGCAAAATGCCATATGTAACCACCAGAAGAGCCCAAATTAAAAGGATTAATAATGCTAAGTGTTGGTGAGGACATGGAACAATTAGAACACCACACATACACACACACACACACACACACACACACACACACACACACACCTGGTGAGAGTGTAAATTACCACGCCCCTCTGGAAGTGGTAGTTCAAGATTATCTACTAAGCTGAAGTTGTGCAGGCTTCTTTCAGGTATACCCAACGTAAACACGTCCATGAACCATCTATGAATCAAAGCACTTATTTATAATAGTTTGTTTATCATTTCCAAAACTTGTCTTTCCATAAACATCAGAAAAGATAAATTACAATACATTTGTACAAATGGACTATTTTCAGCAACAGTTGCACCATGTGAACTAAATGACACACAATGACATGAATGGGTCTTACAAACACACCATTGAGTGAAATAACTCAGAGACCACAGAAAGCCCATCTCTATAATTCTATTTATAGAAAATTCAAAACCCAGAAAAACCCGTGTTGACTGAGATACATATTTAAGTGATAAAACTTTAGAGAAACACAAGAAGGGCTGGTTGTGTAGCTCAACTTGCCTAGCAGGCACATAGCCTGGGGTTCCTACCCACCACCTAAAACAAATAGGGTCAGCCCAGAAGTTGTCTTAGGAACAGAGAGAGGATGGTCTTTGAGATGAGGCAGAAGAGGTTGAGGTTCTGTTTCTTGACTTGGGAGGTAGTGACATGACATTTGCTTTTAAATTGTTCTTTTTTGTGGGTGCCCCTCTCTGGAGTTGTCACATTTCAAAATAAGATAAAGTTTTAATAAAAATGTCATCCACTCTTAAGATCTATTCATGGAGGTCCGAGATCCCAGACAAAGGGAGAGCCCTACGCCATGCTGACCAGCTCATGGCCAGAGATTGTTCTGTTCTGGGTTGTTCCAGTTCTGGGCATTTGAGGGGGACATTGCAAACCAGCCAGTGAAGGACTGGAAGCCTAGAAGGACTGGAGACCAGGTGACCCACATCTTCAGAAGCATGGAGGGTTGTCATGGGAAGACAAATTGGACTGATTCTGTATTAACGTCTGGTGGTCAAGGGGGACCGAAGTCATGGAATGTCAGTCAAGTTGAAGCAGCAACTTCATAACAGTCAAAACCGAACTCCGCGGCGCACACGGGCCCTCAGGGGAGGGTCTCATCACTGGACAACTAGGGTGAAGGCGAATGTTTATTGGAGAGGCAGGAACTGTATGAGTCTCTCAGTCTGAGATGTTCGAATCGCTAGAACTGAGACAGATGTGTGTGCATGTGCGTGTGTGGCTATGACAAGAACATCTTGCTGAGAAGGGGTCCAGGACTTCCTCACAGTGGCTTATGACCCGCCCACTAAGACACCTTGGAGACCCCTGATATCTCCCAATGATGAGATTCCAAGGTTTCAATTAATCACATGAGCAGTCCATTGAAAGGAATGGCATAATATGAAGTTACCACCATAGGATTAGAAGTCAAGTTCAAGGCTAGCTGCCAGTACAGTGTACGGCAGAATTTATGGAGTCCAGAGTCAAGGTTTCTGGTTTGAATCTGGAGTTGCTATTTACTGTTCTGGTTGTGTGTTCTCGGGCAGGTTGCTTAATTTCTTGGACCTCAGTTTCCTCTAATATGGGGACAATAACGTCCCTCCTGGAATTGATGATGACAGAATACTTTGATCCAGGCTCAGGAAGGTGTCTGGCAAACTTTGAGTGAATGAGTTTTAAAAGCCCACTGCAAATATAAACTGTTTTGATTACTTAATAATTTATCTCAGCTGAGATAAGGAGTTGCTCATAATAAACAAAAAAGGGCAGGGAATGTAATTAAGTTCTAAGTAAATTCTTAAAGAAAACATCTTCCAACATCCCCGGGAGAGGCCCAGATAACAAGCTAACCCCGCCCTGGGAGCTTCTGACCCTTACTTCATAGGTCCCGGCTGTCAGGGCTGGAGTCCCAGCATTCAGTCAAGATGAGGACCTAGGACCAGAGAGGGGAGGGGCCTTGCCCAGGGCCACACATCCACAAGCATCCCAATAACAGAACAGGAAGGGCATTGGAGTATTTGTCCCCATTCCATACTTTACAGACAAGAATAGTAATAATAATAATAATATAATAATAACAATAGTAATATAGTAGTCCCCCCAATCCATGGAGATGTATTCCAAGACCCCCAGTGGATACCTGAAACCACAGAGAGTCCCAAACCCCGTATCTACAGCACTGTACAGCTTGGTGTGTCCAAATCATCCGATTCACTACCCTTGTGCTTTGGGACCATTAAGTAAAAGGAGAGTCACCTGAACGTCAGCAGTGCATGCAGTACCTACAGAGTAGGTCTGGTAACTGTGACAGCTACTAAGTGACAGGCTGGTGGCATATACAGCACAGATATACTGGACAAGGGAGGATTCGCACCCAGGGCAGCTTGGAACAGGATGGAACACATTTTTATCACACTACACAGAACAACATGCATATAAAGCTTATGCATTATTTGTTTCTGAAACTTTTCATTTAGTATTTTCGAATCACAGTTGACCATAGAAAGTAAAACTACAGAGCTGAATGTGGTGATGCTCCCCTCTAATCCGAGTAACTCGGGAGGCAGAGGCAGGAGGATCACAAGTTCAAAGCCAGCCTCAGCAACCTAGCAAGGACTAAGCAACTTATCGAGACCCAGTCTCTAAAAAAAATTAAAAAATAAAAAGGACTGGGGATGTGGCTTAGTGGTTAAGCACCCCTGGGTTCAAGCCCTGGAAGAAAGGAAGGAAGGAAGGAAGGAAGGAAGGAAGGAAGGAAGGAAGGAAGGAAGGAAGGAAGGAAGGAAGGAAGGAAGGAAGGAAGGAAGGAAGGAAGACTAGAGATAAGGGGAGACTACTATAATCAATCAATAATAAAATGGATGTTCTATTGATATGTACATTCGTGCATTTAGTGCAGCCTCGTAACAAGCCCATGAGGCAGGTACCACTGGTCCCTCCTTTTTACAGATGAGGAAACCGAGGCACAGACGGGCTCTGGTGAGGTTGGAGCACGACCCTGGCAGTCTGACTGGGCTCAGGAGTGTCGTGCGCTGACACGATGACAGGCTAGACCAGGTGTCCCAACACTTCCGCCTACATGCACGGGGTTTCTTGTCCTAAGAGTGACAGGCTTGAGGCACCCCTGCGACAGCCCTGTCCGTTCTGGGAGGACGAGTGGCAGGTCCTGGGTGTGACATTTCTAGCAGCCCCGGCCTCTACTCCTTGGCCCTGTTAGCTCTGTCATCAACGGCCAGTGCCCTGGACTGGGATCTCGCCTCCTCGGCTGACTCACCTAATGAGCTTTCCTGGCACTGTCCGCTTTTAAGTGGGAGGAGGTGGCTCAAGAACACGGTGCTGGAGAGAGCTTAGGAAATGGAGTCAATGGAGGGGAGCCCAGGTACCGCCAGGAATCACAACTGGAGGCCGCCCAAGAGAAGGGACTGTGTGTCTCATGGTGGGCAGAAGCAAGGCCGGGAGAGGCCTCGGCCACTAGGTGGGCAGGGGAGGCAGTGTGGAAGGGCCCTGTCCCAGCCCGAAGAGGAAAGGAGGCAGGGCACATCCCCGCCTCCCGCCTCTGCCCTCTGGCCTCCCCTGCACCCAGCTCCTGTCACCGCCAGCCTCACTGATTCTCTGCTTCTCTTGAGCAAAACAGACCCTTAGGAGGACATCTGTCAGTCCCTCACAGCGTGGTCACAATCCTAGCCCTGGTCCCCCGTCAGAGCCTGTGGCATGAGGCCGTCCTTCCTCAGACGGACAATCAGACCTCGTGGCTCGTGGGTTTCACCTAGATGCCTGCGATATACCTGTGGCCCCGAAAGGCCCGCTCGGGGGGCTTCCATGGCCCCTCAGCTGACAGGTGAAAAATCTGAGTGGAGCAAAGTCACGCTCTGCCTTCTTGTTCCAGTTCTCGTCCTGTAAGCAGGGTCCTTGGCGTGTTCTGGCACCACGTTTACCCATTTCTCTACTTTCCCCCACTGTTTAAGTGCCCCCAAGTGCAGGGCTGACGTGCCGTCTGCTGGCCCTGGGCCGCGCTCCTCCCAGGAAGAATGCGGGGCGCAGGCTAGCCTTGCCCAGGCTGCCCTGCGGCCTGGCCCTGAGCTCAGCCTTGTCAATCACAACAAGCCTCTTCAACAGCGTGTCTGTAAATAGAAACACACAAAACACAGGGTGAGCGGATCAGTCCCCTGAGCCTAGAGGAACCTACCCCTCCACTTCCTGGAGCGATGGTTCATCGTTGGCTGGCCAGTGTTCGCTGCGACTTTATAAAACACAACTACCTTGACTTACAGGTCATGATGGCCTGAATAAGGATCCTCACCACGTGTATGTCAGACAGGAGCACAGACACACGACCCGTAAAGAGTCCTCACATTTTCTTTCTGCCTGCGAACACTAAAATACCGTGCTTCTGTGGCTCTGTGGCTGTCTAGCCTGACAGCTGTCATGTTTTAGGTGGAATCATCTGGATCACGGACTATCTTTCTACTGTGGCACTGGCTCTGCCACATGCTCACACTGTCCCTGGTTCACTGGAAAGATCCCTGCCTTGGGTTCAGGAAGTCCGGGTGGTCCTGCCAGCCCTGCACTGCCCGGGACCGGTGGCATCCCCGTAGGCCAGTCACATAACCATAAAGGCAGTCTCTCCATGTCTTGGTGACATGTGACTGTCCTCACTCCATCCCTTGGAAGAGCAGGTCAGGGAATGTGCATTAACAGCAGGAAACTCCATGTACCGTGGGACAGGAGGTGGTCCGAGGAGAGAGCACAGGCTTTGGACTTCAGTGCTGTCCCTGGTTCTGAGCTGGCCTCTGACATTTGCCACCACTATGCAAATGTCTTAACTTCTCTGGGCTCAGTTGTCTGGGATCACTCAAAGTAGATAAGATGGTGGACAAGGACCAGAGGGGAGGGCATTAAGAGTCCCTGTGCACCCTGGTCAGGCTGCGTGCCCGTCCTCTCCACCGACCCCCAGAGGCTCCCTGAGAGGTGGACCTGCCCCCTGTTCTGCACAGCTTCCTGGAGTCATCCTGCCCAAGGTCACAGGTACATACCAGCTGAAGCAGGATTGCAACCAAGGTCGGCAGGGCCTTGGCCCTTTCCTTTGGCTGACAGAAACCCTCAGGGACGCCCTAGTAGAATCGTCTCTTCCCATCACAAGGCAGGGAGCCAACTTAATTGCAGAGTGGACTTATAAAGAACCCTGCCAGGCCCAGCCCAGAAGCTTGTCAGTACCTTTGAGACGAGCAGTGACCTTTCCAGATGAACTGCTCTTATGTTTTGGTCCACTGAGCTCACACCAGGCCCGAGGCCAAGACCAAGAACACTCCTCTCAAGGGGGTGATAAGATGCCGGAGACCAGGCCAGGCCTGTGTTCTGAAGGCAGAGTGCACCCGCACCCCCTCCCAGCCCCACTTTCCCAAAGGGACAGAGGCCCGGGAACAGCCTCATTAGGAACGAGTCAGCACCTGCTCTCAGGGGCACTAATGCACGCAACCCCTCCTTGAAAAACGCCAGGTGTCATTATTTTTTTATCACTGACAACATTGAGGGTCAGTAAGATTTCCTTCTTCCTTTTCTCTGTCTTCCTGGTGACGCCTGTCGGCCCATCCAGCACTGTGTATAACAAGGGCCAGCAAAGCTTCCCCCTGGGAGACCTTGAGAAAGAGGAGGCGCACCTGCCATCGAGGGGGCAGGGAACACCGTCGTCACCACCGCCTACCCCAAGAGCTTGTGGAGGTTCCAGCAGTCCTTTGGGGTGGGCGTAGCTCTTGTGATACCCATTTTACGGATGAGATAAACTGAGATCCAGGAGGAGAGACGACCTGCACCAGGCTGCATATCCCATGCCTGTGTTCTTTCCGTGGGTTCTGATGCTCATGCCAAGGGAAGGGTCCCTCCAGAGATTTCCACCAACCCATTTAGAACAGAGCCCATGAGCCTGTTGAGGCCTTCACTGACCAAAATGGTCAGGCAAGGTCCCTTCTTACCATGAGCAGGCAGGAGAAGCGGTATCCAGAGACAGGGCCAGCTGCCCGCCTCCCTGGCACCTGGAGCACAGGGCTGCCTTCCTAGCTGCACCTTAGGCAGCTGGCATGGCTGCTGACAGGTGGCAGCAGCAGGCACGTTTGTCCAGGAAGGCCAGGGAGAAGGTCAACAGTGGGTGTGGTACGCTATGTGTACTTAGGGGTGAGAAGCGACCACCCGAAGAACAGTCCTCAGATGCCACGAAGCCACTAGAGATGTGACACAGCACTGGCAGAGCCTGCCTTTTGCCCCAACCCCTGGCCTCAGCCCCAGGAAACCTCCACGCCAACACCCTGTCCTCCTCCAGGGCTGAGGCCTGAAATGTGCAGGAGGCAGTGGGTGGCAGGGCATGCTGTTCAACCTTTTCTGCATCCTGTCACACATGGAAAATGGTGGCATTTGCACAATTCGGCAGGTGGATGGAGAAAGCTGTTGGCAGCCAAGGATCAGGGCCCAGGTCCCCCAGCCACCTGGAGATAAGGGGTCAACAGCAAAGGGATGTGTTGCGTGATGGACTCACGAGTCTGGCCCAGAAGGCAGACAGGTCTGAGCTCAGCAACACTCAGGAGCTTCCTAAAAAGGCAGAGTGCAAATCTGTCCCCAGACCTGCTGGATGGACACCTGAGTTTTAACAAGACACCCAGGTGAGCCCCACGACCAGCCAACAAGGGCAGCTACAACTCAGCTATAACCAGTCAAGGCCATAAGAGACCACACAGCCCAGGGATGCCTGATCTCCTGATTCTACAAAGTCAATATGAGCCTCTGACTTTAAAAGGCTCACTCATATGTGGCTGGTGGGTCTACAAATGGGTGCAACCGTTATGGAAAGCAGCGTGGAGATTCCTCAGAAAACTTGGAATGGAACCACCATATGACCCACTTATCCCACTCCTCCGTCTATACCCAAAGGACTTAAAATCAGCATACAACAGTGACACAGCCACATCAGTGTTTATAGCAGCTCAACTCACCATAGCTAGATTATGGAACCAACCCAGATGCCCTTCAACTGATGAAAGGATAAAGAAAATGTGGTCTATATACACAAAGGAATATTACTCAGCCTTAAAGGAGAATGAAATTATGGCTTTTGCAGGTAAATGGATGGAGCTGGAGACTATCATGCTAAGTGAAATAAGCCAATCCCAGAAAATCAAACGTCAAAAATTTTCTGATATGTGGATGGTAATTCACAATAAGGGGGTGGGGCTAGGGAAAATAGAGTTACTTCACATTAGGCAGAAGGGAGTAGGAAGGGCAGGGGGCATGAGGGTAGGAAAGACAATAGAATGAATCGGACATTATTACCCTATGTACACACATGATTACTCGACTGGTGTGATTCTACATCATGTACAACCAGAAGAATAAGAAATTATACTCCATTTGTGTATATGTCAAAGTGCATTCTACTCTTATGTATAAATAATTAGAACAAAAAAAGCTAAAATATTAAGTAATTTTGAAGTCTTTCGGAACATGGTATATGTCAAACAAAATGGTCACTGACTCTTGGGGAAGTTTGAGGCTTCAAATTGAAGACACTGAGTTTGATCTTGCCAAATTTGCAGGGGCCATGAACCTAATGCAGTGCAGCCCAGGTCAATCACTTTCCCAGTGTACAACCTTAGACAAGCGTTTGACTAGAATCTATAAAGTGGCCCCAACAAATCCCCCATTGGGTGAGGGGTTATCCTGTAAGTAAAGCATTTTTAGAAATCTATAGATAGTTTTAAAATGTTGTTCACCACTCTAATACCTGAGTGCTTCCTAAACTTCCCCGTGCATCCAGACCCCCTAAGCTCCTGGTAAGATGCGATCTGGTCCACTAGGCCTGGGATGGGGCCGGCCTGGGGCTCTGCATCTCTAACAAGCTCCCAGGTGATGCTGATGCTGCTAATTCACGATCCAGGTCAGAGGTCAGCAGATGTGTCTAGCACAGAGCCAGACGGTAAATACGTCAGGTTTGTGATCTCCGTTACAGCTGCTCAGTCTGCCTCACGGCACAAAGCATCCGCGGGCGACGTGTGAAAGGATGAACATGACTGCGTCCCAACCCGCCTTCATGGACGCTGAAATTTCAGTTTCATGTCATGCCCACCCATCATGGAACATGGCTCTTTCCACTTATTTTCCATGTTTTATAAACGTAGGGACCATTCTTAAGTCGTGGGCTGCACAAAAAGGTGGTGAACTGGCTTCGGCCCTCAGGGGGTCATTTGCACACCCCAGCCCAACGTCATCTTCAGCTCAGCCTGGTCCCCTTCGTCCCCAGCTAGACTGGGGACCCGGTGGGTTGTAAGCTGCACCCGCCGCTTCTCCCCATCCAGGCCAGGGCCCCAGGCCGGCAGGCTGTCCTTGCAGAGCGAGCAGGAGCAGGAGGCAGCGCTGTCGCCCCCCTGGCTGACACCTGCCTGGAGCCTCCCTTCCCTTCCAGTCAATCTCACAGTCACACTGTCACTCTGTGACCCTGGAGCTCAGTAACAACAGCAGGAGATTCGATTTATTAAAGGAAAGAACCAGCGACCTGATAAGCGGGCTAATTAGACAGTCCCCAGACTGTCCATCAAACCCTCCCCGTTCCCACTGCCTTCCACCACCTCTTCCGGACCCTGGCAGCCCATGGCCAGGCAGCCAGGGCTGAGCACATCCTTTGGGCCCCGTCTCCTGGCCTTCGGAAGCCTTGGGGAGGGGCAGAGCTTCTGAGAATTCAAGACCAGTGGCTCATCATAGCCTGAATGTTGGAGTCCTCCCTAAATTCCTCTGCTGGACGCTTGTGCTGGGTGTGATAACACGGAGAGGTGGGGCCTTCGGGAAGTGGTGAGGTCAAGGGCGCTCCGCCCTGGTGAATGGGGCTGGTGCCCATGAGAGAGGTCGAGGGAGCTCCCTGTCCCTTCTGCAATGGGAGGACACAGGGGTGGGCACATCTGTGACACCTTCACCAGACGCTGAGTCTGGTAAGCTTGGTCTTGGACTTCCCCACCTCCAGAACTGTGAGCAATAGGTAGCTGCGTTTTTAAACTCCACAGTTTAAGTTTTGCTAGAGCAGCCCAAATGGACAAAGGCATGGCTCTTTGTGCATTCAATAAATATTGGGGGGTTTGGTGCCCAGCTATTGTTAAGTTGGGGAGTCAACAAATGTGCACTGAATATTTTGGCAAACATTTTATGAGCATTTGTTATGTTCCTAATGAGGGACATCCAAATGACATTATGAATGACATAACAAATAACATTGTGTAACATTTGTTATACAAGCCATGGGCTAGATGTGGGGTGGAGGGCTCTTGATTAGGATCCAGACATGAAAAAGACGTAGCTTCCAGTAGGGAATTTACTCACACAGGCAGAAACACACCGAATGTACCCTCTGCGGCAGAGCCTGGCAAACTCCCACCCACAGGCCAAATCCTGCCACCCCCAAACACACACACCTGGTTTTGCTAATAAAGTTTTATTGCAACATGGCCCTGCTCATTTGCATACATATTATTGATGGCTGCTTTTACACTCGGTTGTCAGACTTGAATAGTTTTCATGAATTGCAAAGCCCAAAATATTTGCCACTGGACTCTATAGAAAGTTTGCCAATCCCGGCCTAATATAATGATTTTCCAAAACTCTGTAGAGCAACCTCAATGAGTAATACGTTTTGCCCCCACCACTCGACTCCCAGATACCAGAGAAAGAGAAGCTTCACAGACTAATAGTTGCCTTTACTATGTGCACAGCCTTCTGACTTTTCCTGTTCCAGTGTATTTCATTCTTTGAAATGTTAGTGACCCATTCAATGGATTGACCCATTTCAAACCCACATGTGGGAAAATCCTGGGTTTACTGGAAAGCAAATCATGTTCATTGGTTCATTTATTCATTCACTGATTGCTCCCTACATGTCGGGCACTCATTCTAAGCACTGAGATGCCATTTCCAACTCAGCTAAGCTCACACTCAGGGGAAGAGGTTAAAGAATGAACCAACACATCTGTCCCAGGTCAGGTGACCAGAAGGGCCACAAAGAAGAGAGATGCCTCTGGGGAGAGAGGGAGCGTGATGGGGGTATGATCTGGAAAGAGGGAGCCATGCAGGTGTGGAGAGAGATGGCAGAGAGGAAACCAGCAGACAGAGACCCTGAGGCAAGAGCCTGCTTCTCGAGCTCAAGGGACAGGCAGGAGGCCAGAGGGCAGGAAATAAGCTCTGAGCGTGGAGACAGGTGGTGGCGGAAGATCAGGCAGACCATGTGCCCCAGTCAAAGCAGATGCAATAAGAAGGAGGTGCAGGTAAGGCTGGGCCTCGATGGAGGACAAATCCCCATTGATTTATCCATTTATCCATAAAGCAGGTGTGGACAGAGACATGTGCTGAGTGAGGTTCATGGTCGTGACATGCAGACCTGGAGGCATGGTGACTCCCTGGGGAGGGACAGCAAGCTTGTGAGCAAACACAGCTTGAGGATCCCTGATCTAAAAGCTTGGGACCCCAAGGGGTTTGGATTTCAGATTTCTTCCTATTTTGGAATATTTGCATACAAGTCATGAGATATCTGGGGAATGAGACCCACGTCTAAACACACAACTCATCCATTCCATAGACACCTTCTGCACACAGTCTGAAGGTAATTTTTTACAATAGTTTTAGTGTACCTGAATTTGACTGGGACCCATCACATGAGGACAGGTATAGAATCTTCCACTTGTGGCCGCATGTCAGGCTCAAAAAGTTTCAGATTTTGGACCTTTCCAGATTTTCAGATTAGGGATGCTCCATCTGCATTTGCATATTCATAATGAGATATCTTGGAGATGGGACTCACGTCTAAACCTAAACTTCATTTGCATGTAGTAGTAGTACACACCACAGACCCATAGCCTAACGGTAATTTCATACAATATTTTTCATAATTTTGTGCATGAAATCAGGTTTCACAGTGTGGAATTTTCAACTTGTAGAGTCACATAAGTGCTCAAAAAGTTTCTGATTTGGGACATTTTGGATTTCAGGTTTTAAAATTAAGGATGCTCAACCTATCATCAAATCCTCATAGAAGGGAATTATCAAGGGAACTGGGAGCACCTTGGAAGGGTTCCAGGGAAGGCCTCCATAAGGGGGACCTACCTCTGTGTCCTGAAAGATGAGCTATAAATGCAGGCAGATAACAGCAGCAATAAGCCTTCAAGCTGCGGGACCCGTGTGCAAAGGCGGAAAGGCCCAAGACCAGCTGCTGGGCAGGAGGGAAACTGATTCTTCACCAAGCACCCAGGAAGCTTTAAAGCCAGGTCCCTGTTTGAGGCCTGCTCCCCGACACACTGATGTGGGCCGGAGCAGGGCTCTACACTGTCACCTCTTATCCGCCCAGAGGCCAAAGCAAAGCCAGTGCTGAGCTCCAGGCTGCGCTGAGACCAGGAAGAGCAGGGGAGGGCAGGGCCAGAACACAGGGCAGATTTCATGCCTCCAGCAAAGAGGGAGGCTGCTGGTGGGTCTAAGCAAAGAGGGATCCGGGTGGATCTACCGGGAAGAAGAGGCTCGCAGGATGAGAATGGAGGAGAGGAGCCGAGCGGGGAGGAGAGCAAAGGTGCAGGATCCACGGGGAGGACACCGCAGCCTCAGAGAAGAGATGGCGAGGGTGTGTCTCCAGGCAGGGACAGAAGCAGCTGTACCTGAGCTGATGGTATGGCTAAGTGACATGGGAAGGCAGCCATGAACCAACTTGGAGGCTGACTGGATGCCAGGCAGGCTAAGATACCAAGACCCTGGCGATTCCGTGACCGAAATGTGAAATCAAGAACAAGAGGCTTCCCAGCAGCTCTGGAGGCTGAGGCAGGAGGATCGAGAGTCCAAAGCCAGCCTCGGCAACTTAGCGAGGCCTTAAGCAACTCAGCAAGACCCCGTCTCCAGATAAAATATAAAAAGGGCAGGTGGTGTGGCTCAGTGGTTTAAGCACCCCTGGGTTCAGTCTTGGTACCAAAAAAACAAAAAAAGAACAAGAAGAGGCTGTGGCAAGAGGATTGTGATTTCAAGGTCAGCTTCAGCAACTTAAACCCTTAGCAACTTAGCAAGAACTTTTATTTATTTTTTTTAACTTAAGTTGATCTGTCAATTCACCTTTGTTTGGCCCTGGAGAGAAGCTGCATTGTTGGTCTTGCAGACAGAATAGGTTTTGCTTGTGGAAAGGAGGGGGACTTTATTTTTGTAAGATAGCTCCTCTCACCTGATCCAATGCCAAATAAATAAAACTCTTCATTTGCACACCTTCCCATCTCTGCGCTGCCCAGAAGCATCTTAGCAGAGCCTCTTGGGCTCTGTATCTCTCTCTCTCTCTCTCTCTCTCTCTGAGAGCCTGGAACAGCACATTAGCAGGTTCTGAAGGTGGGCACTGTGAAGACAGAGTCCCACGTAATGAGTCCAGAGAGCCAGACGGGGCTTCCTTGGCGGGCGTGGGAGTAGACATTGTTTATAAAGTCATGGCCAGAAAACACCTCAGCAAAAAGCATCACCCAGAACATCGCTAGCTCATGACGCAGGGGCAAGTGGCGGCTGCAGGAGAACTTGGAACTGGGCCAGCAGCCTCCGAAGACCCCATCCTCAGAGCCGGGCTCCTACGTGACATGGCTGCCGTGGTCCTGCTCTCCTGTCTACCTCCACGAAGGCTCGCTCGCCCGGTCCTATTCATGACTCGCAAGTCAGGGTGCAGGAGGACTTCCAAAGGCATGGAGAATGGGAAATACTCATGACGCTCGACACAGCGAATGTATACATCCCTGATATGCTGGGGTGTTGATCGGGTCTCCAACGCTGTGATCCAAAGTCCTGACTAGAACAACTTAGAGGAGGAAGAGTTTATCTTGGGCTCATGGTTTCAGAAGTCTCAGTCATTGGTCAGGTGACTCCACAGCTCTGGGCCTGAAGTGAGGCAGAACATCATGGCGGAAGGGTGTGGCAGAGGGAAGCATCTCAGCTCATAGCAGCCAGGACGGAAAGAGAGAGAGCAAGAGAGTCCAGGGCGTGGAGGGGTGGAGCTCATGAACACAAGGAGCCAGGGACATTATATAATCCCCAAAGACACACCTGACTGACCTACTTCCTCCAGCCACACCCACCCATTCAAATGATTAATCCATCAAATGGATTAATCCACTGATGATGTTACGGCTCTTAGAACACAATCACTTCTTCTCTCAACATTCCTGTGTTAACACATGAGTTTTGGGGGGACACCTCATATCCATACCACAACAACTATTAAAATTAATTTCACCTGTTTCTTTTTATACTTTTAGTGTGACTACCAGAAAACATAAATTTTCTAGAATTCTTAATTATGACTTAAAATTTATTATTTCTAATTTATAACTAAAGCTCTCATTGACTTTGAATCACAGCTCTACCGTTTGCCAGCTGAGTGGCCTTGGGAAAGTTACTTAGAACAAAGCCTGGCAGATGGAAAACCCACCAGAACGTTGGCCATGGGTACAGAGGCAGCCTTGCTTTACGGCTAGGAGTGCTGAGACCAGACAGCCCAATAGGCATCCTTCTCCTTTGTGCTCCGGCTGTGTGA
The DNA here is from genome assembly GCF_902686455.1 of Sciurus vulgaris. Lineage (NCBI taxonomy): Eukaryota > Metazoa > Chordata > Mammalia > Rodentia > Sciuridae > Sciurus > Sciurus vulgaris. Next base: position 167,060,568 of record NC_136465.1, on the reverse strand, counting down.
CCTGGAAGAAGTTACTCAACCCTCCCTGAGCGGGTTTTCTCATCTGCACCAGTGCAGGACTCCCAGGAGAGAAGAGTCCCAGACATGGTGGGCATCTAGTAAGCACCCAGCACCCGGTTCTGTGGTTGTCTTCCTTTTGGGGTGCTCACCTCAAAATTATAACAAGTTATTTTCCAATTCTAGACCCAGGCAACACTTCATTTCACAAAATAGAATAAGTGTTCCAATGAGACAATCAGAGGAAATTTTTTTTATATAGAGACCGAAAGGAACTGGAGAAAAGAGAAACATAAACAGAGGGGATTGGTCATTTCAACGTTACTTTCCTTGTAAGGCAGGGACAGGAAGACAGAACAACAGAAACATAACTGATTAATATCAGGTTACTTCAGGTTACATTTTTGTGCAAGGACTGAGGAAGAGGGAACTTCATTATGAGGACTGAAATGGACCCATTTGGGAAATTTGGTGATTCTCTTCTAATCCTGATTGCTCAAAAGTGAGATTAACAGCTTAGTTTCAGTTTGGTGACTGGAACTTTAGCATGAGTGACTCCATTTTAATTTTTAGCCTGGTCTGTTGGGACCCTGTGGAGGAGCTTAGTCCAAAGTTCAGAGAGATCCCAGGATCGCTCTGCTCCTGGCGGGCCCCTCCCTCCCATTCACAGAGTGGCTGCTGAAGCGAGGGTCCCAAAACTCAGAACTGATTGCAACACTCCTCTGCTTAAAACCTGACGGTGACTCCAGCTCCCCACAGTAAACCTGTGGACACAAAGATCCACCCTAATCCGTCGGTTCTCCGAGGTCCTCTGAGCACGTGCCTCCTCGCTCACCAAGCATCTGACTGTTCCGTGGTTCTCTGTCTCTTCCCTTCGGTTTTATCTTCCACAAATACCCTACATCTGTGTCCCCCTCATTCACACCCGACTCGGCTCAAGAGTGTCTGGAACTTGTCCCCATGCCTTCAGTTGACATGTCCACCCCACACACACACTTTGTACCCACATTGTGTCAATGCAGAATCCCAGGGCCCATCTGTAACACATGGGTGCTCTAGTGACGTGTCTCGTTTCTCTTACGCACTGTGAGTCTCTTAAGATGATGATGATGATGAATTTATTAAGCACATACTATGTGCCAAGCTCTGCCCTGAGGACTTTGCATGGGTTAATTTACTTAATCCTCTTACCGAAGATGCCTCTAAGGTGGATTCTAATAACCACTGCACAATTGAGGAAGCAGGAACGTGACACTGGCGTAATCCACTCCAGCCTTTGATGTGTCAGCCAAAGCCAGGGATCTGGCTTCAGATGCCACACTCTTCACCTCAATTTTCATTTTCGCTGTTGTCAGTTTTCTTGGCCGTGCTGGAAATCAAACCCAGGGTCTTGCACGTGTTCTTCCTCTGAGTCCACTAAGCTGCATCTGCAGCCTCGATTGACTCTTATAACTTAAACTCCTGTGGTGGACTTTGAGTCTAACAGTTCAGAGGGAGAGCTGCTTGCCCAAGGTCCCCAGTGTATTATGCTCCTCATTTGGGCGGGCCATGGATCCTGCCCGTGGAAGCCCAGGCTGACCCCCAAGGAAGGGAAGGAGGGAGCACGGCAGCCCTCCTGCATACCTGGTCCCAAGCCATGAGATGTGCACAGGGAGATGGAATCATGGCCAGGCGCGGGCAGCGCTTGCTCCGTGTTTATTTGTGTTGCAAACAACCTGGAACCCCATCTGGAGAGGGGCGCTCCCTCTGTATTTTCCTCTTGAGTGAAAGGAAGGAGTATGGGTAGGTCTAATGAAGTCCCACAGAGCTGGTCAATCCAGTGTCCAGTGTTGGGCACTCTGCATGGGAGATCAGCCCTAGGGGGCTGCTGAACAGAGACCTGGCCCAGAGGACCGCACAGGTGAGTGATGCTGGTCCAAGCCAACCTCGATGGTGCCTTGCCCAAAAGTGTGATTCCCAGACCCCAAAGGGAAGACAACAAGAGCTCCTTAAGCAAGGAACAAACAGACTTCATGAGTCCCTGGAAGAGCCTTCTGGACCCTCAACCTGACAAAGCCAGGCGGCCATGCAGGGCAGATGGTGAAGGGCAGGAGGTAAGTTCCAGGGGGGCTGGAGAAGCTTCAGCAACTCTCATAGAACCTTCCAGAATGGTGCCTTTGTACCATCATGCGTGATCTCTTAGGAGGAACCACTGAATGAAGGGATGGGTAGGGGGAGCTGTTCCTGGACAGAACTGGGGCACTTCTCTTTGTCAGATAAGAAAGATTGGATGAAGTGTTAAAGGTCGGTTACCACCTTGGGCTCCGCCTCACTCCGACAAGGTGCCCTTCCAGTGGCTAGTCAT